>NC_133152.1:12449991-13813450 GCF_048418815.1 Hemitrygon akajei | reverse complement strand
GGTTTAATCTCCTTCCTCTTCTAATATCCACGGAAGCTGAATATGGCTGTGTTGAACTCTCAATCACAGGTACAATTCATCCTTATAGTTTTAGAATCCAGAACAAGTACCATGTTACACTTGCTGCCCTCCTTCATTCATATGCTCACAGTTATCAATTACATGATGCCCTTTCTCCATTTGCTTGGAGTGAGTATTATCAATGATAGGTTTACATGGTTCCTGAACAACACACACAAAATGCTGGAGGAACTCAGCAGGTCGTGCAGCATCTATGGAAATGAATAAACTGTCGAAGTTTCAGGCTGAGACCTTTCTACAGGACTTGGATCCAATGGGGAAGATGCCAGAAAAAAGGTGGGAGGAGGGGAAGGAGGACTAGCTAGAAGGTGATGGGTGGGAAAGATAAAGGGCTGGAGAAGAAGGAATTTGATAGGAAAGGAGAGTGGACCATAGGAGAAAGGTAAGAAGGAGGGACATCAGGGAGGTGATAGGCAGGTGAGGAGAAGAGGTAATAGGCCAGAGTGGGTAATAGAGACAGGGGAACGGTGAAGGAAAAAAGGAGAAATCAAATGTCCATGACATCAGGTTGGAGGCTACCTGGATGGAATGTGAGATGTTTCCCCTCCACCCTGAAACTGACAAAGGAGAATGCCATGGGCAGACGTGTCAGATAGGGAATGGGGATAGGAATTAAAATGGTTGGCCACCAGAAAATTCTGCTATTGGTGGATGGAGCAGGGATGCTTGACAAAGCCATGCCCCAATTTTTAATGGTGCTTAAACGTTTGTGATCATTTTTCTCAATAAATCAATGAACAAATATGTTTTTGCATTATTTATTTAATTGGATTCTTTTTATCTACTTTTAAGACTTGCATGAGGATCTGATTATATTTTAGGTCCTATTTATGCAGAAATAGAAAAAAATTCTACAAGGTTCACAAACTTTCTAGTACTGCTGTATGTTGGGCATGGTTCCTGAAGTTTTCTTTTTGTGTGTCCAGTTGTATAAATCAATAAACCTGATACATATGCATGAAGGATAAAAAAAACAAAAATGGAACTTACTTCCTTTGTCCTATCATTTGCTCTCTATATAACGATTTGTAGTGTACCTTTCTGCTAAATATATTTTTTAAAGTATTTGGTGGTGTTTTTAAGAGCAGCGTACAATATAGATCAGAGGGGATACTAATGTTTGTTTTGGATATGGAACTCTGATGCACCTATCCACACTGGGGCTTTTTTGATGAGCATTTAGATAAGAGGGATATGGGGTGGGGTTTGTGCAAATCACGACATTCATTGGGAACTTTGAAAGACCATTTGGGTATGGGCATGGGCTGAATAGATGGTCATAGGAGAGAAAAGTTTGTAGAGAATTTGTAGATTTTTTAAGCCAGTGGACTTTTGAGGGTTGGATGATTCTGTGATCAGATGATCAGAACTTTGAGGGATCAAACCATAAGACATAGGAGAAGAATTAGGCCATTCAGCCCATCACATCACATCCAACATGGCTGATTCCAGATACCACTCAACTCCATACACCTGCCTTCTCGTCATATCCTTTGATGCCCTGACCGATTAGGAAACAATTAACTTCCGCCTTAAGTATGCACGTGGACTTAGCTTCCACTGCAGCCTATGGCAGAGCATTCCACAGATTCACTAAGCTCTGGCTAAAAAAAAAATTCCTTTTTACCTCAGTTCTAAAAGGTCGCCGCTCAATTTTGAGACTGTACTCTCTAGTTCTGAGTACCTTCACCATAGGAAACATCCTTTCCACATCCATCCTATCTAGTCCTTTCCACATTCAGTAGGTTTCACTGAGATTCCCACACATTCTTCTAAATTTCAGTGAGTACTAGCCCAAAGCTCATATGTTAACCCTTTCATTTCCAGAATAATCCTTATTAACCTCCTCTGGATTCTCTCCAATGACAACACATACTTTCTGAGATATGGAGCTCAAACTGTTGACAATACTCCAACTGCGGCCTGACCAATATCTGGTAAAGGCTCAGCATTATCTCCTTGCTTTTATATTCTGTTTCCCTTGAAATAAATGCCAACATTGCATTTACCTTCTTTACCACAGACTCAACCTGTAAATTAACTTTCTGGGAGTCTTGCATGAGGACTCCTAAGTCCCTTCTTCTCCCCATTTAGATAATAGTCTACACTATTGTTCTTTTACCAAAATGCATTATCATTAATTTCCCAACATTGTATTGCATCTGCCACTTTTTTTGCTCATTTTTCCAATTTGTCCAAGTCTGCTGCAATCGCATAGCTTCCTCAGCACTCCCTACCTTCCACCTGTCTTTCTATCATCTGCAAACTTTGCCTCAAAGCCTTCAATTTCATTATCCAAATCATTGACAAACAATGTGAAAAGTGGCAGTCCCAATACGGACATTGGAGGAATACCACTAGTCACTGGCAGCCAACCAGAAAAGGCCCCTTTTATTCCCACTCACTGCCTCCTGCCTGTCAGCCATTCCTCTATCCATGTCAGTATCTTTAATGTAACACTATAGGGTTTTATCTTGTTAAGCAGCTTCGTGTGGCACCTTAACAATGCCTTCTGAAAATCCAAGTAAATGACATCCCCTGTCTCTCCTTTAACCACCCTGCTTGTTACTTCCTCGAAGAACTCTAAAAGATTTGTCAGGCAAGAAACTATGTTGACTTTGACTTATTTTATCATTAGTCTCCAAGTACCCTGAAACCTCATCCTTAGTAATAGACTCCAACACTTCCCCAAACACTTGGGTTAGGCTAAGAGGCCTATAATTTCTTTTCTTTTGCCTTTCTCCCTTCTTAAAGATTGCAGTGACATTTGCAATCTTCCAGTCCTCCAGGACCATGCAAGAATCAAGTGATTCTTGAAAGATCATGACCAATGCATCTATTATGTCTTCAGCAACCTCTCTCAGGACTTGGGATGTACTCCATCTGGTCCAGGTGACTTATCCACCTTAAGACCTTTGAGTTTGCCTTGCACTTTTTCCTTTGTAATAGCAATGGCACTCCCTCCTGCTCCCTGTTACTCACCAACCTCTGGCACACTGCTACTGTCTTCCATTAAGTTCATTTGCCATTTCTTTGTCCCCCATTACTACCTCACCTGCATCATTTTCTAGTGGACCAAGCTTTCACTTCCCCTTTACTCTTTATATAACTGAAAAACTTTTGGTACCCTGCTTTATATTAGTGGCTAGTTTGCCCTCATATTTCCCTTTTCCCTTCTTATAGCTTTTTTAGTTGCCTTTTGATGGATTTTAAGATCTTCCCAATCATACAACTTCCCGCTCACTTTTGCTACCTTATATGCACTTCCTTGGCTTTTATGCAGACCTTAACTTCCCTTGTCAGCCACGGTTGCCTACCCCTGCCATTTGAGAGCAACTTCTTCTGTGGGACATATCTATCCCGCACTTTGTGAACTATTTCCAGAAATCTCAGCCATTTCTGCTCTGCCATCATCCCTGCCACTATCCCCCTCCAATCCACCTAGACAAGCTCCTCTCTCATGCCTCTGTAATTCCCCTTATTCCATTGCGATATTGATACATGTGACTACATGTGACTTATGCTTTGCCCTTTCAAATTGTGATATGAATTCACTGATATAATGATCACTGTCTCCTAAGGGTTCCCTTACGTTAAGCTCCCTAATTAGATCTGGGTTATTACACCACACCCAATCTAACATAGCCTTTCCCCAAGTAGGCTCAAGCATAAGCTGTTCTAAAAGGCCATCTTGTAGACACTCAACAAATTCCCTCTCTTGCGATCTGACACCAACCTAATTTTCACAATCCCCTTGCATAATGATATCCCCCATTTTAATTGTGTCATTACCCTTATTACATATCTTTTCCAGCGCCCTTTGCAATCTCAACCCCACATCCTAGCTACTATGATTCCCATTATGGTTTTTTCACCTTTGCAATTTCTTAACCCCACCCACAAAGATTCAACATTCTATGACCCTATGTCACTTCTTTCTAAAGATGTAATTCCATTTCTTACTAACAGAGCCACACCACTGCCTATGCCTTCTTGCCTGTCCTTTCAATACAAAGTATATCATTTGACGGTAAGCTCCTAACTATGGCCTTCCTCCAGCCATGACCTAGTGATGCCCGATCTCTAATTGTGCCACAAGTTTGTCCACCTTATTCTGAAGGCTACGCGCATTTAAATACAGCACGTTCATTCTTGCATTCTTCGCCCTTTTGTACTTTGCCTCTGTGGTACAATTTAACTTGTTGCTCAGTCTGAATTTGTACACAGTCATTGGCTTGTTCTTCCTTACATTCACATTACACCCATGATCATGTAAACCTGCTGGCTCATCTTCAGCTCTATCATATTGGCTCCCATCCTCCACTGTATAGGTTTAAACCACTCCCTACAGCTCCAGTAAACTTGCCCGCAAGGATGTTGGTCTCCCTTGAATTCAATTGCAACCCATCCCTTTTGTACAGGTCCCACCTGTCCCAGTTATCCAGAAATTTGAATCCCTGCTCCCTGCTCGAATTCTTCAGGCACACATTTATCTGCCACCTTATTCTATTCCTATCCTCACTTTTGTGTGGCACAGGCAGCAATACAGAGATTACTACCCTTGAGGTCCTACTTCTCCCTGTATTCTTTTTTTCAGGACATCCTCCCTTTTTCTACCCAGTTGTTGCTACCAATATGTATCATGACTTCTGGCTGCTCACCCTCACTTTTCAGGATATTGTGGACGCGTTCAGAAACATTACAGACCCCGGCACCTGGGAGGCAATCTACCATCCATGTTTCCTTTTTGCATCCACAGAATTGCCTGTCTATCCCCCTAACTACAGCATCCCCTATTACTGCTGCCATCCTCTTCAGTTCCCTACCCTTCTGAGCCACAGGGCCAGACCCAGTGCCAGAGGCACGACTGCTGTTGCTTCCCCTAGGTAGGTCATCCCTCCCAACAATACTCAAAATGAAATACTTATTGTTGAGGGGGACAGCCATTGGGGTTCTCTCTACATCTGACATTCTCCCTTCCCTCTCCTAACAGTTACCCATTTATTTGTCTCCTGTAGCCTTTGGGTGACTATCTCCCTGTGGTTCTTGTCTATCGCTGTTTCACTTTCCCTATAAGCCAAATGTCATTGAACTGTAGCTCCAGTTCCCTAACATGGTCTCTATGGAGCTGTATCTCAATGCACCTGGCACAGGTGTGGCCATCGGGGAAGCTGGAAGTCTGGAAATCCCAGATCTGACATCTTGAACAGAACACTATCTCTGTAAGCACACCCCCTATTCTCTCAAGGGTAAAATAAGAAATAAGGAATGAACTTACTCGCTTACCTTGCCTCCACCGTTCTTGTTGAAGACTTGATGAGTCAAAGCCTCACTACTCTGATTCAGACTACTCTGATGACTACCGCTCCCATGATGACCACTTCGCTAGGCGGTTCCTCTCTTTTATAGAGACTGGCTTTCTAAAGGTCTTCGCCAGACCTGTGTGGGAACACTTTCTGTTGTGACTGCACGGTATTCCAATCAATGATTCCCATCAAAAAATTTCCTGCTTTTAAAGCTTTTCGCTGGACCTGCACAGGAATACTTCTGTCGCATTTGTACAGTACTCTGGACAGTCGGGCAGTGTGGCCTTCACCTCAGATTTTTGGAGGAAGTCTGTATTTCTGGAGTCACTTAAAATGTTGGATGTTGAAGTTCATTTTAAAATGCATATTGTGATTCAATTTCCTGTCTTTATCTTTTATTTCACTGAATTTAATGGGTATAATATCTGCTTGAATTTTTCTTCCTCCCATTTCTGTGTACTGTAGATACTCCAGGTTTGGAGATGAAATTTATGGTGGAGCCAAGTCTTCTGAGGGATGGTGAACATTTGTGGTTTATTCAGTACTTGGCAATGCAGACGTTGCAGATTGATGTTTGGGATGCAGAATCCTTACTTCTGATTGGCACTGCTTCTGTAGACCTGAAGGTAAGATGAACAAAGCAGAACCACTGCAGGATGCCAATGCTGCTGTACAAGCATGTCCAATTGAGTATTGGACTATGTAAAAATATTCATCAAAAAATACAAAACTACATTTACTCTTCACACCAGAGCACCTCAGAAAGGCAAATAGCCAAAGTTAATGGAACGTGCTGTAGTTCTGCTGAGAATTCTAAAATTATTTTACATTCATAGTAATAGATCTAGCTACTTTTGAACAGTTCATTCCAGTTCAATGCACCTGCCTCTCTATCTAATTTTGAATATGATGACTGTGAAAATAAAGAGAGTATATCAGAAAGAAGTGGACTGGAGTGAGCTCAAGTTCAAATGCAGGAGGTCATGTAGAAAGTGAGAAAGGGAACAGGAGGAAGTACATGTAAGAATAGCCCTATTGGATACTAGGCTGGCAGGATATGGTAAAAATACATGGGAATTTTCTTTCTGTGGTTTTGTCAACTTTATTGAAAATCGAATAATTTGGAATTTGGTTCATTCTTAGCAGTAGTATTTTCTGAGGCTGCCACAAGATAAGACTTTGGGAATTCGCCATACTGGACAATTAATCCATAAGTTTCAAATTTTACTGCTTCCAGAACAACTCATTAGCTTTTATTGTTTTACTGACCAGGTGGCTAGAATGTGATGGGTATACTTTAGTCCACAGAAATATGACTCCATTTAGAATATAGAATAGTACGGCACAGGAACAGGCCATTCGGCCCTGATGTCCATGCCATGGTACCAAATTAAACTAATCCCTTCTCACATGTCTGTCTTGAATGTCATTATCTTATTTGTTTTTAGCACCTCCCATGACAGCACATTCCAGGCACCTGCCACTTTGTATATTAAAAAAATCTTTCCCTCTCACCTTAAAATTATGCTCTCTAATAATCAACATTTCTACTCTGTGGGAAAAAAAATTCCATGCAGCCCTGCCCTATCTATCCCTCCAATCAGGTCTTGTCTTAGTCACTGACACTCCAGAGAAAATGATGCATGTTTGTCCAACCTCTTGCATTTCGTGTATTTAATTAGATCAAAGGCTTTTGAATTCTTGGCAGCTTAAGTTTTTCACTGTACCTCAGTACATGTGATAATGATAAACCAATTTACCTTGGTAGGCAAAGACCTGTTCCTATACTTAACTGTTCTATGTTCCATGTAGGTTCTGTCATGTCCCCAAATAGTCAACGTCACCACAAAGAATAATGATCAGGATATGATCACTTTGTATAAGCGTTTGAGTTTATTGACCACAATACACTGTGAGGTGTCCTGAGGTGAGATTGGTGGCAAAGGAATGCAAGTCTTTCTTTCTTTTTCAAAGCTTGTGTAATTAAGAAATTATTAAAATGGAGATTAAAAAGTAGCTATTAGAATTGTGAAATAAAACAGAAAATGCTGTGAACTCTCAACAAGTGAGGCAGCACCTCTAGAGAACAAAACAACGAACATGCAAATTAAAAAAATACCAAATGATGTCAACTAAAACTTTGATAGGACCATTCTATTATTTTTATTCATTTGTGGGATAAATGCTTTAGAATTCATGCAAGGAATTCATTTGAAGATCTGATAGAAGTTTATAAGATTATTAGAGGCATAGATAGACATTATCTTTATTTCCAGGGTCAAAATGAATAACTAGTTTGGTACAACACTCTGAACCAAAGAGCTTGTTCCTGTGTTGTACTGTTTCAAGTTCTGTGTTCTTGAACTTAATATTAGTCTGGATATTATGCTTAAAAATAATAGCAAGTTTATCAACAGTACAAAAAAATGAAGGGAAAATCAGTTAGCCACCTCCAATACTGTACATATAAAACTGAAATCCTGAAACCAACACCTGAGCTGCTCTGTGAATCTTGAGGCTTCTTTATCGCCATTCAGGGGCTCAGTGTTGAAACCAAGGAAGTGTTTGAGTTTGTAGCACCTATTCATTAAATATCCACTGAACTTGTCAGAGAAATGGAGGAGGGCTTTTGAATGGGCTAAGGTCTGACTATGACAATTTGGGACAGAGAGAGAATATAAATCTGGAAGGAGGTTCAGCTCTGATATAACAAAATTCAGAGTAATCTAACCAACAATAAGCTTCAGTAAAATTACTTTTTGCTGTGTTTATTCATTTTCGCCCTGATACCTCACCCTGCTCTGTCCACCTCAGCCAATCTACAGCAGAAATGCTTATCCGTGTTTTTGCTGCCTCACTCTACTGTCTGCAAATTAGAAGCCATCCAAAACCTGGCTGTCCATGTTCAGAACTGTATTATCCTGTTCACTTATCATGATGTTCTTGCACTAGTTCTGGTTAAATAGCACCTTATTTGTAAAGATTTCATCCTTGTCATAGAGACAGATAGCGTGAAAATCAGCCCACTGAGTTTGTAGCAATCATCAATTACCTATTTATTCCAATCCATTTTGTTTTTCATCCCATCAGATTATACCACTCACCTTACATACTCAGGTTAATTGACTTAAAATGTACCAGCACACACTTCTGTTGGATGTGGCAGGAAACAAATGCTACTGAGGTCACAGGGAGACATAGAAATTCCACACTGACAGCATTGAAGGCTCGAATTGATCCCTGATCAGAAGGACTGTGAGACAGGAGGTCTATTAGCTGTAATACTGTCTCACTCTTCCTTTCAAAGTTTGATGTTATTTTAAGTCAATCTCTGTTATCTCCTCCAGTCCTATATCAGCACTTAACTCATTCCCAGATTTAATTGCTGCACCATTAGTAGCAGTGCCTTCAGCTGCTAAACTTCCAAACTTTGGAAGATCAGCTTTAAATCTCTTTACCTCTGCACCTCTTCATCCTGGTTAGGGCACACCCTAATATCTCTTTACATGATATTATTTTGTTTTCACATTAAGGTGCTGCAAAAATAAAATTGTCGTATGTTCTGGGTTAAAAGAAAGAAAGGTGAGATTGAAGCTGGAGTTTGGGGACAATTGAGAAAAGTGCTTCAGACTAATAAGAAGAATTGGGAATGAAAGCCTAATGACTGGGCACAGGGTTTTGCTAAACATTAATACAGATATATTGAAGCCAACAGTATTTTATTTTTACTTATTGAAACCTCCTTGTGGTTTGAATTGCTGTTCTAACTTTCACTTTCTGGTTCAGACTGGCGGCTTTTTATTAGATTTCTATACATCTATTCATTAGTGCAGATACCTAATGTACCACTGACTCAATGCACAAAAGCAAGCAGACATGGTCAAGAGGTTCAGTTGTTCAGACTGATCATCGGAATTGGGGAAAAAAGTGAACTAAGTGTCTCCGACTGAGGAACGATTGTTGATGCCAGACGGGGTGGTTGGAGTATCTCAGAAACTGCTGATCTCCTGGGATGTTCATGCACAACAGTCTCTAGACTTTACAGAGAATGGTCCAAGAAACAAAAAAGTAGCATCCAGTGAATGACATTTCTGTGGGCAGAAACACCTTGTTAATGAGAGAGGTCAGAGGAGAATGGCCAGACTGGTTCAAGCTGACAGGAAGGGTAACAGTAACTCAAATAACCACGTGTCGCAACAGTAATGGGCTGAAACAGCAGAAGGTACATAATATGAGTGTATCTAAACATATTATGAATACTTCTGTCTAATTGGTTTAGTAAAGGCTATATCATCTGCTCTGTACATATGTGCCAGATTGAAATGTGCTTCTAATAACAGAGTTCTGTTGGTAAGCCCCTATATAGTTGGATATATTAGGGTAATGATGACATTTTATTGTTGCAGTATTTGCTACGTCATGGTCTCGCTGCAGTCCAGGTGTCTCATGAGCTGGATGTCGTAAATACAGACTATGCCCCAGATGTACCAATGTCCCTGTCTGATTTTACAAACCACGGTGCTGTTAAGCCTTACGGAGTGACAACAGTAACAAAAGGAAAACTACATCTGCGCCTTGGAAATGTTGGTGAGTAAGCTCACAGTCTGACATTATTGCCAATCTGGTTTTGTGATAGAGTTTAGAAACAATAAGTAAATAAGTAACCCAAAACTAAAAATTATACGTTAAAAGATCACACAACTGTATTAGGTTAAATCCTATCACTTTTACTCCTCTCAGGGGATGAAATAACAGGATTAGCATTTAAGGGCTGTCCCTCTCCATGACTGTGTCGCCACCCACAGCTCCAATCTGCTAATTATATTTGCTGACAATACTACATTGATTGTCCTTATCTCAAATAATAACAAGGCAGCCTACAAAGAAGTCATCACCCTGACACAATGGTGTCAAGAGAACAACCTCTCCCTCGATGTTGCAAAAATAAAGGAGCTGGTTGTGGACTACAGGAGGAATGGAGACAAGCTAACCCTTATTGTCATCAATGGATCTGGGGTTAAGAGGGTGAACAGCTTTAAGTTCCTTGGCATAAACATCAGCGAGGATGTCATGTGGTCTGTACATACTGCTGCGTAGTGAAAAAAAAGCGCTTCTTTCACCCCAGACGGTTGAAGAAGTTTGGCATGAGTTTCCAGATCCTAAGGATTTTCTACAGAGGCACAATTGAGAGCATCCTGACTTGCGGTATCACTGCCTGGTATGGGAACTGTAATTCCCTCAAACGCAGGACTTTGCAGAGAGTGGTGCAGACAGCTCAGCACATCTGTAGATGTGAACTTCCCACTATTCAGGACATTTACAGAGACAGGTGTGTAAAAAAAGGCCTGAAGGATCATTGGGGACCTGAGTCGCTGCCACCACTAACTGTTCCAGATGTTACCATCTGGGAATCGGTACCACAGCATTAAAGCCAGGACCAACAGGCTTTGGAGCAGCTTCTTCACACTGATACAATTGTATTTCTATGCTATATTGACTGTCCTGTCATACATACTATTTATTACAAATTACTATAAATTGCACATTGCACATTTAGACAGAGACGTAACATAAAGATTTTTACTCCTCTTGTATGTGAAGAATGTAGGAAGTAAAGTCAATTCAATTCAATTCAATTAAGGCTGTGTATCTTCTAACAAAAACTCCAATGTAAGATTGTTGAGTTACAATGTTAACTGTTTCTTCAAGGATCCCATTTATTTAGTATGGCTGGTGTTATTCTGTTCTCGTACTCCAATCCCCTCCCAGTAAAGTTTCTTTCCAAGTTGCTTACGCTACCTGCAACTTTAGTTTCTGCAGCTTATGAGCAATAAAACCCTGATTCATTCTGTACACCAACATAAATAGTTTTAAAAGTATTCTAATTTGTTTAAAAGACGATTGTAGTTTTTAGACTGCATAATCTTACATTTCTTCCTATTCCCCCACATTCTCGTCACTTGCATAACATACAATATACAAGAAGCTCAGACCTCAGCCTTGAACCTGCCTTATGCAGCTGGATCCTGGACTTCAGTCAGATTGCCAGCAGGTGGTAAGAGTGGGCTCCCTCACCTCCAACCCTTTGACTCTCCATACAGCAGCCCTTCAGGGCTGTATACTGAGTCTCCGCCCTTACTCCCTGTATACCCATGACTGTGCTGCCACCCACAGCTCCAATCTGCTAATTATATTTGCTGACAATACTACATTGATTGTCCTTATCTCAAATAATAACAAGGCAGCCTACAAAGAAGTCATCACCCTGACATCGTGGTGTCAAGAGAACAACCTTTCCCCCAACATCGCAAAAACAAAGAAGCTGATTGTGGATGACAGGAGGAATGGAGACGAGTCACCCCAACCACAATCTATTCCAGCTGCTACCATCTGGGAAATGGTACCACGGCATAAAAGTCAGGACCGACAGGCTCTGGGACAGCTTCTTCCACCAGGCCATCAGACCGATTAACTCACACTAATTTGAGTGTACTCTATATTACATTGACTCTCTATTTATTATAAATTACTATGATTGCACATTGCACATTTAGACAGAGGTAACATAAAGATTTTTACTCCTCATGTATGTGAAGGATGTAAGAAATAAAGTCAATTCATTCAATTCATTCATTCATATCTATTACAGTCTTCCTCACAATTCACATTCCCACACACACTAACCTACTTGGAAAAGTTATATTATCTCCACATAGTCTTTAATAACAGGAAAATGTATGGAGAGATCTTAAATAAATGTTTTACTTGGGAGGCAGACTCAGGGTCTATAGAACTGCGGCATAAGAGGAGTGAGGTCATGGTCTATATTCAGATTACAGAAGAGGTGTTTGCTATCTTCAGGGAAGTTAATGTTGATAATTTCATAGAACCTGTCAAGGTCATCTAGGACCTGGTGGGAGGCTTGTGTAACAATTGCAAGAGCCCTGGTATTTAAAACTTCTTTAGCCACTGGTGAGATGCCAGAGGACTGAAAGACAGCAATTCTTGTTCTGTTGCTTAAGAAAGGCTCTAAGAATAAATTCAGAAATTATAGGCTGGTGAGCCTCATGCAAGGTGCAGGTTAATTATTAGAAAGTTTCTAAGGGACAGGATATACACGCATTTGAATAGACAGAGCCTGATTGGGGATAGTCAGTTTGGCTTTGTGTGTTGCAGGTCATATCTAATCAATCTTATAGAGTTTTTTGAGAAGTTTATAGGAGGATTGATGAAGGAAAGGCAATGGATGTTGCCTACATGTACTTTTGGAAGGCCTTTGACAAAGTCCCACATGGGAGGCTAGTCTAGAAGGTGAAGTCGCTTGGAATTCAGGATGAAGTAATAAATTGGATTCAGGATTGGCTTAGTGGCAGAAACCAGAGAGTGGTATTATATGGTTCAAGTTCAAGTTTATTGTCACATCCATACACATGTATACCACCAAATGAGGCAACTTTCCTCTGTGTACATACGACTCACACACATAAAGTAATATTACCACAAATAAATTAACAAATAATGTGCATATGCAATGCAAATTAAAAGTAAACAGTATTATGTTATTGGTTGCAGTGTTCAGTAGTCTTATGGCCTGGGAGAAGAAGCTGTTTCCCTTTCTAACAGTTCTTGTCCTAATGCTACGGTACCACTTGCCTAGTGGTAGTGGGTCAAAGAGGTTGTTGGACAGATGGGAGGAATCATTGATAATGCTAACAACACTGTGAACATGGTGTTCCTGATAAATATCTCTAATGGGTGGAAGAGAGGCTCTGATGATCCTCTCAACAGTCCTCGCAATCCCTTGTAGGGACTTTTGGTCAGATGTCTTGCGATTTCTCTACCAGATGGTGATGCAGGTGGGCAGGGCACTCTCGATGGTGCTCCAGTCAAAATTGGTTACAATGGGTGGGGCGGGGGGGGGGGGGGTGGGGAAGAGCCTCACTTGCCTCAGTGTCCTCAGGAAGTGGAGATGTTGCTGTGCTTTCTAGACCAAAGAGTTGATGCTGAAGAACCAGGTGAAATCAACCATTATGTGCACTCCCAGAAACTTGGTGCTGCTAATCTTTCCACAGAGGAGCCATGTGAGGAATGGTTAGCATGCTCCTTCTTAAAATCCACTATCATCTCTTTGGTCTTGTCCATGTTGAGACAGATGTTACAGAAGCTGTTGTGCTTGTAACATTCTACCAACTGCTTTACCTCCTCACTGTATGCCATTTCGTCATTGTGTTGATGAGGATAATTACTGTTGTGTCATCACTGGACTTCATGATTCGGTTTGAACTGAATTTAACAATGTACTGAGTGGACTGAGCGCACACCACTGGGGAGCGCCGGTGGTCAGCATGATGGAGCTAGAGATGTTTCTGCCAACACTGGCTGACTATGATCTTTCTGTCGAGAAGTCTGGGATCCAGTTACAGAGAGATGTTGAGACCCAACGAGGACAGCTTACCCACCAACTTCTGAAGTATGATAGTGTGATGATCTCTGACTGCAGGGATTGATGCTGGGTCCATTGTCGTTTGTCATCCATATTAATTTTTAGATGATGATGTGATTAACAGCAAATTTTCAGATGACACCAAGATTGGGGGCATAATGGACAGCGAAGAAGGCTTACAAAGCCTGCACCATGATCTGGATAATCTTTAAAAATAGGGTAAAAATGGCAGATGGAATTTAATGTAGATAAGTGTGAGGTGCTGCACTTTGAGAGGACAAACTAAGGTAGGACTTGCACAGTGAGAAGTAGGGCATTGAGGAGTGTGGTACAACAGAGATCCAGAAATACCTTAAAAGTGGTGTCACAGGTAGATAGCGTTATAAAGACAGCTTTTGGCTCATTGACCTCATAAATCAGAGCATTGAATACAGGAGTTAGGATGTTATGTTACAGTTGTACAGGATGTTGGTGAGGCAGAACTTGGAGTACTGAGTACAGTTCTGGACACCCACCTAAAGGAAAGATATCCATAAGCTTGAAAGAGTGCAGAGAAGATTTACAATGATTTTGCCAAGACCTGAGGACCTGAGTATAGGGCAACGTTAAGTGGTTTCGGACTTTATCCTCCAGTGCGTAGGAGATTAAGAGGATATCTTACAGAGATATACAAAATTATGACGGGTAAGAATAGAGTAAATACATACAAGTTCTTTCCCCTGAGGGTGGCTGAGATTAGAACTAGAGGTCATCGATTTAGGGTGAAAGGTAAATTATTTAAGGTACCTTGAAGGGGATGCTGAGAATGTAGAATGAGTTCCCAGCTGATGTGGTGGATGTGGGTGCAATTTCAGCATTTAAGAGAAGCTTGGACAGCTGCAAGGATGAGAGGGGTATGGAGAGCTGTTGTCCAGGCATGTATAGATGGGACTACTTACAAAACAAATTGGCACAGCCTAGATGGGCCAAAGGGCCTGCTTCTGTGCGGAAGTTCTCTATGACTTTAAATAGGCACCTTGGCCCTCTGAATTCACAGTTATTAGTAACTACCCACTTCTACTAATCCAATGATATTCTTCCCACATTTTCTTCAACTGTAAATTTCCCCAAATTCTACCACCTACCAACACAGTAGAGGGCAAATATAGAGGCAGTTAACCTGTCAACTTGTACTTCTTTTGGATGCGGGGTGAAACTGATGGAGTCACAGGAAAAACATGAACTTCACACCAATAGTACTGGAGGTCAGGAGGTCAAGATTGAACCTGGGTGTCTGGCACTATGAGGCAGCAGTTCTACCATCAGCAGCACTGGGCCACCAAGTGAAGGCTCCAGACTGATCCCACTGTTACTGGGAACATTCTTTTTTGAAGATATATCTAACTTAACCTCTTCGTATGTCCATTTATGGTTTGCCAAATTGAGCATATCGGCTCACCAGGAACACCTTGCTATTTTGTCTTCTCCATTTTCTTTCTGCCAAAAACTGTTAAGGGAATGTCACCTGGAGGCATCCTTATCTCTACTTCTGTTGAGCAAGTGAAAGCAAAATTGTCTTAGTGCTGTAATTTAATTTTTCTTTTCCACCTGAAATGCTTGACATCCAAGGACTAGTTATTGTGAAGCATTGAAAGAAGTCTGGAGGTAGGGCACATTCTGAGCCATGAATAGTTCAAGATGAGGAGTAACCTGAACGGAGGGAATCAAATTCTAATTTTCTCCAGTGATCAATGAGCTACTCTGTGTTGAACAATTGGGTTCTTCCATAAGTGCCAATAAGAATAATAGAAAAACCTTAGAGCCATTACTGCCTACTAGGTGGGTTTCATATATCCTTTGATTGGGGCTGGGTGTGTCCCAGACCCAGCAAAGTGATTGTTGGCTGCCTCCAACATTTTGGGCATTTTACATCAGAGATAATTTTACATCAGAGTGAATGAATAAATAAAGAAAAGCAGTGAGCTGAAGTGTCCTTCAGTGAGCTTTGAGTCTATCCTAGTGTGGCTGATGAAATTCAGTTCTCTCTACTAGCATGAAATACAAATTTTAAAGAATAGAACATAGAACAGTACAGTACAGGAACAGGCTCTTCAGTCTGTTCCTGTACTCTCTGTGCTGAGCATTATGCCAAATTCAACTAATCCCTCGTACCTGTGTCTGATCCATATTCCACAATTCCTGCTTATTCATGTGTCTATCTAAAAACCTCTTAATCTACTATCATATCTGCTTACACTACAAACTGTTGTAGTGTCAAAAAACTTCCCCTCTTACCTCAAATCTATGCCCTCCAGTATTCAACATTTCTACTCTGGGGATAAAAGATCTATTTACCCTATCTATACCCCTCATAATTTTATAAACTTTTATAGGGTCACCCCGCAGCCTCTGATGCTCCAGAGTAAGCATTTCAAGTTTGTCCAACCTCTCCTTCTAGCTAATACCATTTAATCCAAGCAGCATCTTCTTTAAAGTTTTCACATCTTTCCTGTAATAGATAACTAGAAATGCACACAATATTGAAGTGTGGCTTAACCAAAGTTGTTATACAACTGCAAAATGACTTCCTGACTCATGCACTATGCCCCAAGTGACAAAAGCAAGCACACCATATGCTATCTTTATCATTCATCTACCTGCGTTGCTACATTCAATGAGGTATGGACTTGGACCACAGTAACCCTCTGTATATTAGCTGTTAAGGATCCTTCCATTTACTGTATATTTTTCACTTCCATTTGATCTCCCAAAGTGTAACCGTGCATTTGCCTGTATTAAACTCTATCTGCTATTTCTCCACCCATTACTGTATCTGGTCTGTACCTTGTTGTATCCTTTAGTAACATTCATCATTGTCCACAACTCCATAATTGTTGTGCCTTCTGCAAACTCAATAACCCATCCATTTACATTTTTGTGCAAGTTATTTATATATATCACAATCAATAGAGGTCTCAGCAGTGATGTTTGTGGAACACCACTGATCACAGACCTCCATCTGGAATAACACCATTTCACCATTATTCTCTTTCTTTTATGGGCAAACCAATTCTGAATCCAAACTTCAATTCACTGTGAATTTCATGCATCTTAATCTTCATGATAAACTTACCTTCCATTAACTGTATACTTTTCTCTTCCATTTGTGTGAAGTGGTTCATTTTGGTAGGTCAAACATGATGGCGGAATATAATATTAATGGTAAGACTCTTGGCAGTGTGGAGGATCAGAGGGATCTTGGGGTCCAAGTCCATAGGATGCTCAAAGCAGCTGCACAGGTTGACTCTATGGTTAAGAAGGTGTATGGTGTATTGGCCTTCATCAATCATGGAATTGAGTTTAGGAGCCGAGAGGTAATGTTGCAGCTATATAGGACCCTGGTCAGACTCCACTTGGAGTACTGTGCTCAGTTCTGGTTGCCTCACTACAGGAAGGATGTGGAAGCCATAGAAAGGGTGCAGAGGAGACTTACAAGGATGTTGCCTGGATTGGGGAGCACGCCTAATGAGAATAGTTTAAATGAACTTGGTCTTTTCTCCTTGGAGCAACGGAGAATGAGAGGTGACCTGATAGAGGTGTATAAGATGATGAGAGGCATTGATCGTATGGATAGTCAGAGGCTTTTTCCCAGGGCTGAAATGGTTGCCACAAGAGGACACAGGTTTAAGGTGCTGGGGTGTAGGTACGGAGGAGATAACAGGGGTAAGTTTTTTACTCAGGGAGTGGTGAGTGCATGGAATGGGCTGCCGGCAACTGTGGTGGAGGCGGTTACGATAGGGTCTTTTAAGAGACTTTTGGATAGGTATGTGGAGCTCAGAAAAATAGAGGGCTGTGGGTAAGCCTAGTAATTTCTAAGGTAGGGACATGTTCGGTACAACTTTGTGGGCCGAAGGGCCTGTATTGTGCTGTAGGTTTTCTATGTTTTTATAGATGCATTAAATAACTTGAGGATATGTGTGAAAAAATAACTGTCAGCTATAAATATTTATAGAAAAGTTTATTTAATTTTAATCTTACTTTAGAGATACAGCACATGGATCCCATGCCACCCAATTACACCCATGTGACCAATTAACCTACTAACCCATAATTCTTTGGAATCTGGTAGGAAACTGGAGCATTCAAAGGAAACCCACATGGTTACGGGGAGAACGTGCAAGTGCCTTATAGACAGTAGTGGGAATTTGACCCTGGACACTGTCACTGTAAAGTGATGCACTAACCTCTACACTATCATACACCCCACTTGTTTTAAATTTTGGAGCTGCCAAAGCAGAAAATTTATTTTATTGAAATGTTTATGAATTAGCTGCTGTAAGATTTTGAGATGATAGTATCTGAACACAAATGAATGTATTTACCTACAGATACACATAAACATCAGGCACTTTGCAATTGTGTAATTTGAATTCTAGTTAAATCTGCTTCAATGACTGTACCAAACAGAACTGCCCAACAACCAAATTAAATTCTCATGGATGACTGATCCTTCAATCAGAAAAATGTCATTACGGGAAGGATTTATGTTCTTGTGTTAGTAATTGGAAGACTGGCTGAACCATGTTTCAATCAGGAAAACAGAACTTTATGCTCATTTGAATGTTACTGTTCTGCTGGTGGTACTTCCAGAGAGGTTTCATGAGAAAACATTTCAGGGACTCTAGGAATATTGCCATGAGAGGAATGTGGAATCAAAAATGATTCTTTGACTTCTGGAAACGGATGTAAATAACTATCTGTATTGAAATATAAAAATCTAGAAATTAGGAGGAGTTGGCCTTTAGACTTTATAATCATCAGACTCCTGAACCGATCATTCAGATTCACTACTCTCTTCCTGCTTTCTCCCTATATCCTTTGACATTTTAAGCATTATAATTATATCCAGCTCCTTGATATAAGTTAATTTAATGATTTGGCCATAATTTTATTTCTGTTGAAGAGAATTCCACAATTTCATCAAACTCTGGGAGATGATATTTCTCTAAAATGTATATCCTATATCCTTCAGCCATGTTCACCAAGAATATTTTCCTACTTCTCTATCTAATGCTATCACAATTTTATGTGGCCATGCTATTCTTACAAACTCTTTGAAAGTGGTGTCACAAGTAGATAGGGTCATAAAGATGGCTTTTGGCATATTGATCTTTAATATTCAATGGTTCCATTTAATAAATCAGAGTTTGAGTATAGGAGCTAGATAATATGCTGAATTTGTATATGCCATTGGTGAGGCTAAATTTGAAGTATTGTGTGTAGCTCTCATCATCTACATACAGGAAATATATCAATAAGATTGAAAGAGTGCAGAGGAAGATTGCAAGTATGTTGCCGAGACTTAAGGACCTTTAATCCAATGATCAAAATACTTCAGTATGCATTTGACTTTGCCGTTGATTTTCCGTATACTTTATTATTTCATGTCTACAGAACTACAGCATTTCCCCCATAATTTTGCCTTCTCTCCATCCTTTTTAACTAGTGTGATAATATGCTGAGAAAGTTGATCCGATATCAAAAGAGTGCACCCACTATTTTTAGCATCACTTGTTTGTACTCTGATATATTGACTGTTTAGTAGATGATCAGTATTCTAGAATTGGAGTGAATAAGTTTTACTTCTTTAGAGTTTATGCTAAATCAGGAAGTTGTATGTAAAGCCCAGATTAGGATATATCAGCTCAAAATTTAAGCAGACAGATCAGAGCAACACCAAAGAAATGCTGAATTTCCAGAGTTGTTTTCAGGTGAGATTTTGAATTTATAATAGAAACATAGAACATAGAAAACCTAGAGCACAATACAGGCCCTTCGGCCCACAATGCTGTGCTGAACATGTACTTACTTTAGAAATTACCTAGGGTTACCCATAGCCCGCTACTTTTCTAAGCTCCATGCACCTATCCAAGAGTCTCTTAAAAGACCCCATTGTATCCACTAGTAATCTCAAGAATATTTAAGCGCTCCTGTGACACTGCTGGAGGAAGTGGAGGAGACTTACCACTAGTGTCCCAGACATTAGTGATTCACTTCACTAAAATTATTTGGTCATGAACACATTCTGTGCATGTGTCCTTGCTGTGCGCTGTTGACTGCAGTCTAATCTATATTACATCAGTCTCAGAATAATTTTGTTCCCTGTAGAGTACTTGAAGTTGTAAAAGATATATAAATTATTGAGCTGGAGCTAGTGTTATGTTCTATCTTGCATGATTATACTATTGTTGATCTAGTGGGACAGTGCTTAAGGGCTGCAATATAAAACTGAATACCTGGAAATTTACCTATTTCCATAATTTTTGATGTGGGATTGAATTAAACAGCACTGATGATTATTCTTAGATCAATTAGTGACTGTTGGGAAATTGGCATGGACACATTTTCCATTGGTGTGGTTGATATTTGCTTGGTGTTTGTGTGCAGCTCTTGATGCCATCTGGTGTATGTCAGCTTTTTCTGGATTTACTGACTGAAATTAGCTATTACAGATGCAACTCACAATCTGTGGTTATATCTCATAGTAAACTGTAGAGCAGACAGAAGTTATACATATTATATGTAGGTGGGCTGATTAGTAAGTTCACAGATGACCCAAGAACTGATGTGGTTGTGAATAGTGAGGAGGATTGTCAAAGGATACATTTGGAGTTCAATCTGGATAAGTGTGAGGTGTTGCTGCTTGTGAAGTCAAAAGTAAGAGAAAAGTATACAGTAAATGGCAGGATCCTTAAGATCCTTAATATACAGGGGGATCTTGGAGTGCAAGTCCACATCTTTCTGAAAGTGAATAGGATGGGAAAGAAGGTGCACGGCAAGCCGGGTATGAAAATCAAGTTGCAGTTGCATAAAACTTTAGTTAGGCCACGTTTGAAGTATTGTATGCATTACACGAAGATGTGGGGCTTTGGAGAGGGGGACAGAAGAGGTTCAAAAGGATGTTGCCTATATTAGAGTGAACGATCTACAGCACTATGCAAAAGTGTTATGCACATATATATAGCTAGGGTATCTAAGACTTTTGCACAATATTTATCAACATGGAGTGAGGAATGGCAAAGGTGGAGTGCCATACCAGGCACTAATGAAACAAGTCAAATGTTTTCCACTGTACATCTGTTGAAATTTGCTAGAGACTTTGGTGACATACCAAACCTGCTTAAACTCCTAATGAAGTATAGCTGCTAGTGTGCCTTCTTTGTGATTCTTCATGGTTGTTGGTCCAAGACAATTCCTCTGAGATGATGCCACCCAGGACCTTAAAGCTGCTCACTCTTTCTTCTGCTGACCCCTCAATGATGCCTTGTCTGTGTTCTCCTGACTTCCCCTTCATGAACTTCACAACCAATTCCTTGGTCTTACTGATGTTCAGGGCAATGTTGCTGCAACCTCACTCAGACAGCCAACCTGTCTCAATCCTGTACCATCATTACCTCATTACCATCCGAGATTCTGCCAACAATAGTTACATCATCGCCAAATTTATAGATGGCATTTGAGCTGTGCCTAGCCACACAGTCATGAGTATAAAGAAAGTAGAGCAGTGGGTTAAGCACACACCCTTGAGGTGCATCTGTGTTGATTGTCAGCAAGGAGGAGATGTTATCACTGATCTCCACTGACTGGTGTCCCAATGAGGGAATCAAGGATCCAATTGCAGTGGACAGTACAGAGGCTCAGGTTTTGAAGTTTGTGATTGGTACTGAGAGGATGATGGTGTTGATAAACAATAGATTGATATTTATTGGTATTACTTTGTCTAGGTCATCCAAGGCCAAGTAGAGAGGCAGTAAGATTGCATCCACTGTAGACGTGTTGTGGCAGTAGGCAAATTGTAGCAGCTTAAGGTCCTTATTCAAGCAGGAGTTAATTCAATCCATGACCAACTTCTCAAAGCACTTCATCAAAGTAAATGTGAGTCCTTTCAGGTGACAGTTGTTGAAGCAGCTCACCCTGCTCTTCGTGTCCATTGGATGATTGTAAATCAGGTAGGACCCTCTAACTACTGCAGTGAGAGTTTGAAGTTTTCTACTGCAGTCCAGGGCATTATAGAGGTCCTGTTAGTTGTCAGATACAAATCTATTAATTCTTATTTTTATAAAGGCTGCTTGATACTAAAAGGATTGCCATCAATTTATGTTCATTGATTAATTGTTTGACTGGGAATATTTTGATCAATGTGCACAGTGCTTCAGTAAGTTAAAGTTACAACTTAAGTGTTAGTGGAGGAGATTTCATTGAACAGAATGTAGTTTTTAAATAAATAAACATTTCAAAGAGCATCTGAAAAGACTACAGTGCTTCTTATATCAACACAGTGAAGTTATAACTTTGTTGTTATAACTTTATCTCCATAGGTCACCAGAGAAAGCCAAGAGAGAAGAGTTCCTTGCCTTTCCTTCAGTCGAAAGTCATTTCTGCCCATAATGAGATCAGTGGGTTTTCTGGAGGGAGTTTGTATACTGTGAATGTGAAAAGACTAACTGGTAAATCATTGATCAAGTATTGCTCAACCTGTTTATCTCATTCCTTTGTGTAAGTACAAGACACTTAATGATACATGTACAGTGTAAGTGCACTTTTACACAGGCAGTTGTGTAGACATTCCGTATAGTATACAGAATACATTTTATTCATATATAGCACTATTAATGTATGTAATGAAATAATACAGTTCCTGTATTTTTTGAGTTCTCTATTAAATTCTGGAAAACTATCCATATATTCACTTATGTTTGCTTGCTACGGAGATACATCTTAAAAAATCAGTTAAGGCTTCATGATATTGAATTCATTCAAGTTATAATATTTATGAAACATTTCCAGTTGTTTACTTCAAAGGTACTTGGCACAACCAACACTTTTTATGCATCTGTTGTTGAATCCTTTCAATTTTATGATCTAATTTATTTTATTTGGCTCCTTGTACCCACACCACTGTGCCACTTAATAAAATCATGATTGCTTTATAGCCTGGCACAACTTTGCTGCAAGAACCATATCCCTTGATTCTTTAATATCCAAACAACCTCTCTGTCCCAATCTTGAAAATATTCAGTACCTAAACTTCCGTGGCCCACTTGGGTAAAGGATTCCACATATTCACTCCCTTCCAGATGAAGAGATTTCTTCCCATCTCTGTCCTGAATGGCTTACCATCTCATTTTAGATCATCACTATATATTTTGAGTAAATTGTATATCCTGTACTGGATAGTTATTTTTATCCAAAAATATAGGCGCATAATTATTCACCAAGGGCACAGCTTTATTTCAAATACAGAGAAAATTCTATGTCCTACATGTTTAGCAGAATACCACTGTTGTTATCTTTCAGAAACAACACACGAAGCTTCAATTATTTTGAGTTGCTTTGAAGTGCTATGAATGTGGAGCTACATTAACTTTGTAGACAAATGCGGCAGCCATTTTTCACACAGAAAGATTGCATGACAAAGAAGAAAGATGAATAATCAACTCACCTGACTGGACCCTGCTTCTTCAAAAGCTGCCATAGAATTTTTCGTGGCTCGCTGACACATAATCAAAACCTTAATTACTGTGTGTCTTCAGCATATTGGTATCAAGAAACATGTACATTCACTTCCTTTATAGTCATCTTTCACAAAATCACATGCATTTTTTAGTTTAAATAGCATGCCTCTTTCCTCCTAAACACACACACTCTTTTCACACCATACTTACGCAATATGATGTAGGCTGTAATTATTTAGGATCTGAATGTTTAGATTTTCAAGGGGAAGATTTGTAATATAATCTGACAGTGCCAGTCCTACAATAGAAACTTTGCCTTTGTGAATAGTAGACAGATAAAAGAGATATAAGGCTCTATGAGGTTTCATTATCTCTTCAGTTAATCTATCCAACGTTGGTATTTCCCAGATATACTGCTGGATTTCCCCACAGCTGAGAGTAAATTACTTTTACGTTGGATTTTTCGTAGACTTTTTCATTCCATTGCTGGAATTTTAAAAGGATCATCATTAAATTCATGTGTGTTTGTAGTCAATGCTCACAGGAAAAAAATTAACAAAGTTTATAGTCTCTTAGAAACTATAACAATTTTCACTAATAAGGATTATCTCCCTTTTTTTCATAGTATCAGAAGCTTTGACCATTGAAACATTGAGCTATCTAATTAGTTCCACTGAAAGGTACATAGTAAAAGGAATGAAAAGCAAAAGAATACATTTGCTGCAAGTCTGAAATAGTACTGGAAATACTTAATTGCTCCAACAGCACCTGTGGAAAGAGAAATAGAATCAACATTTTCGAACAAAGCCTCTTAGTCAGAACTGTGAAAGAGATCAAACAAGCTTATTTATGTTAAAGAGAGATTGGTAAAGGATGGGTAGTACAAAGGGAATATCTATGATAGGGGAAGGCTGTGTGGGTTAGCTATGGATAAAATTATCTGGTTAATCAGTTAATGATGGAACTTAGAGCAAGAGAACAGGGGAGAACATTAATAAAAAATTTAAAAGTCCATCAGAGTTATTACGGATTTACAGGTGCTGCCTGGGTTTCCAGCATTTTCTGTTTATATTTAGCATAAAGAGAGTAGCACTTTTGCCCTTGTGAGATCAAGGTTAGTATGTAACCTAACCACATTTACCTTTTATTGTAACATGCCACTTAATATTTTTAGTTATTACAAAGCCATTCATTTCAGAATTATAATTAACAATTAAAATAGCATCAGTAGTAATTTGTGAAAGATAATTTCTATTACTGTTTTCTTTTTAGAAACATAGAAAACCCACAGCACAATACTGGCCCTTCGGCCCTCAAAGTTGTGCCGAATAAGTCCCTACCTTAGAAATTACTAGGCTTACACATAGTCCTCTAATTTTCTAAGCTCCATATACCTATCCAAAAGTCTCTTAAAAGACCTTATCATATCCACCTCCACCACCGTTGCCGGCAGCCCAACTCACCACTCTGTGTAAAAAAAAAACTTACCCCTGACATCTCCCCAGCACCTTAAACCTGTGACCTCTTGACCAACCATTTCAGCCCTGGGAAAAAGCCTCTGACTATCCACATGATCAATGCTTCTTATCATCTTATACACCTCTATCAGGTCACCTCTCTTCCTCCGTCGCTCCAAGGAGAAAAGGCCTGTTTTCATAAGGCATACTCCCCAATCCAGGCAACATTCTTGTAAATCTTCTCTGCACCCTTTTTAAGGCTTCCACATCCTTCCTGTAGTGAGGCGACCAGAACTGAGCACAGTTCTGCAAGTGAGGTCTGACCAGGGTCCTATATAGCTGCACCATTACCTCTCGGCTCCTAAATTCAATTCCAAGATTGATGAAGGCCAATACACCATATGCCTTCATAACCACAAATTCAACCTGCACAGCTGCTTTGAGCGTCCTATGGACTCTGACCCCAAGATCCCTCTGATCCTCCACACTACCAAGAGTCTTACCATTAATACTATATTTTGCCATCATATTTGACCTACCAGAATGAACCACTTCACACTTATCTGGGTTGAACACCATCTGCCACTTCTCAGCCCAGTTTTGCATCCTATCAATGTCCCGCTGTAACCTCTGACAGCCCTCCACACTCTCCACAACACCTCCAACTTTTGTGTCATCAGCAAACTTACTAACCCATCCCTCCCCTTCTTCATCCAGGTCATTTATAAAAATCACAAAGAGTAAAGGTCCCAGAACAGATCTCTGAGGCATTCCACTGGTCACAAACCTCCATGCAGGTCTCTCTTTTTCTGAAAACCTAGTTCTAATTTTTAGACTGCATGATCCTATCCCAGATTCTGCGACCAATATTTTTTTAATCTGCGTTAATATCTGAAAACATCACTCAAAGTAGCTCTTAATCTTCTAATTAACAGGGAATAGAGCCCAATCATCATCCTGTTAAATCTTCCTATGTACTCCAGTACATCTTTCCTCATAGTCTTACAGTCATTTTTTTTCCAAATCCATTTTTCAAGTTGCTGTTCAATTTGCTTAAATCATCCTTTCAGTTACCAAAACATGACAGAGCTTTGTGTTATAAGGAAGTCACCTTCATGCCTCTCTTCAGTCAGTTATTCTGTACATTTTTTTCAGCTAACAGTACACACAGAGCACAGCGTTTGGTGGACCAGGATAGTGAGCTGGCCTCAGTCCTTTTTTCAAGAGCAAGAATTGATAGTTATGGGCAGAAGCAATTGGACAGTGAGGCAGAGGTTATTCGCAGAAGGAAGCTGAACCGGATGATGTCTGTTCGACGGCTTGAGTCTGGCACGCATCTTCAGTCAAAGAGCCATATTTTGGTAAGATACATAGAGTTAAGAATTCCCAACAAAATAATTTTTGATCTTCAAACAATACCTTGAAATTATGTAAAAACAAATAAAAGATAAAATGAATCCAAACTAAATGCTTTCTGAATGTAGAAAAATATTCCATAATCCAACATTAATGATGGAAGGCAGTATCCTGGGATATTTGAGGCTGGACATTTAGAAGTTCACATCCATTCTCAGAAGGTACTCCTGGATTTTGTAGTAATAATCATGGCAATACCAGTGGTATTCACTGTGTGGACTTGATGGTAATTTCTTGATTTCTGTGCTTGTTTTGATTGAATTTAAAATACTGAAGTTGTCTCCAATTCAATGCACCTTCTGAGGCCATGCTAATGATAAGAACTTAAATAGGAGCAGAGGTAGGCCATCTAGCCCATCGAACCTGCTTCTGCCAAAAAGATCATGGCTGATCTAACCATGGACTCAACTCCACCTACCTGCCTTTTGCCCATAACATTTAATTCCCCTACTATGCAAAAAATATATCCAACCTTGTCTTCAATATATTTACTGAGGTATCCTCTGCTGCTTCATTGGGCAGAGAATTCCTCAGATTCACCACTCTGGAAAAAGCAGTTCCTCCTCATCTCCATCCTAAATCTACTCCCCCTGAATCTTGAGGCTATGTCCCCTAGATCTCACCTATGTCTCACCTACCAGTGGAAGCAACTTTCCTGCCTGTATCTTATCTATCCCTTACATAATTTTATATGTTTCTATAAGATCTCCTCCCATTCTTCTGAATTCCAGCGAGTACAGTCCCAGGCGACTCAATCTCTCCTCATAGTCTAACCCACTCATCTCTGGAATCAACCTGGTGAACCTCCTCTGCACTGCCTCCAAAGCCAGTATATCCTTGCTCAAGTTGGGATGACCAGAAATGCATGCAGTACTCCAGGTGCAGCCTCACCAGTACCCAGTACAGTTGCAGCATAGCCTTCCTCCTCTTAAATTCAATCCTAGCAATAAAAGCCAACATTCCATTTGCCTCCTTGATAGCCTGCTGCACTTGCAAACTACCCTTTTGTGATTCATGCACAAGCACCCCCTAGTCCCTCTGCACAGCAGCATGCTGCAATTTTTTTTTTACCAATTAGATAATAATGTGCTCTTTTATTTTTCGTTCCGAAGTGGATGACCTCGCATTTACCAACATTGTACTCCATTTGCCATACCCTTGCCCACTCACTTAACCTATCTATATCTCTCTATAGATTCTCCGTATCTTCTGCATAATTTGCTTTTCCACTCAATTTAGAATCATCAGCAAACTTAGATATACTACACTTCTTCCCTCTTCCAGATCGTTAATGTATATCGTTGACAGTTGCAGACGCAACACCGACCCCTGTGGCACACCACTTACCACTGATTGCCAAACAGAATAACACCCATGTATCCCAACTCTCTGCTTTCTATTAGTTAATCAATCCTCTATCCATGCTAATACATCACCCCCAACTCTATGCATCCTTATGATGTCAGTGATATTCAAATCAGGATGGAGATAATCATGACACTTCATACTTGGATTAATTGCTGTAAATTTCATTACAATTTAAATGCAGCTGAAGATTTAGAGGCAACTCTGAGGAGCTGCAATTTATAAAAAAGATGTAAGACAATAAATATCTGGCAGTAATAACACTTAAGGAATTGATTTAAATAGCACATTAATGTAAAAATGTGTTTTACGATCTATTTAATAGACTTACGATTTTAGAAATTAAAAAAATTGTTTTAAATTAATTGTTAATTTAAGGGATTGTATTAACAAAAACTTTGTTAGATTGTTAATTTTTAAATATATCTTAACTATCTTAAAGATATTTTTGAAATCTACCCAATGACTTACTAATTCAGATATTACATTTTAAATCTATGTTAAAACATTTTTAATTACCCTTGTGAATTTAAATTCTTATCTATATATCAGTGGTGCCACATAAGGCTTTATTTACAAACAAGACGTTTGATGGGCTACAAAATGAGGAACTTGTACAGTACGTGGTGGTGGGACAGGTGGAGTGTTGCATTTCACCTGCAGTGACTTAGAATTCACTGTAAAATCCCCAGAGTCCTGCTAACTTCTATGCATTGCTAGAGACTCTGAATTAAATTCCGAAAGCTCCAGGGGTTCCGAACAGTCTGTAGTCTGTTCTTCTGATCGATAATTTGTGTTCTGCTCCAGGCAAAGCGAGAAGAACGGATTCAGCATGAACGAGACCTACTGCTCATAGAGGCGTATCGTGAGCAAACTAAAGCAGACGCGATCAGCAAGATGTTATCTCAGGCCATTACCACACAGTTCACATTGTACTCCACACTTGGGAATGCAGAGTTTTTTGAATTTACTCTGAAAAATCCTTACAATGTTCAACACACTGTAACAATTGAATGTGAACATCCAGAACTCAGGTATGCTGCTCTTTTGACAACACCAT
This sequence comes from Hemitrygon akajei, assembly GCF_048418815.1. Lineage (NCBI taxonomy): Eukaryota > Metazoa > Chordata > Chondrichthyes > Myliobatiformes > Dasyatidae > Hemitrygon > Hemitrygon akajei. The sequence goes on along the minus strand of NC_133152.1, from coordinate 13,784,828 downwards.
GAAGCCTGGGTTCCAACATCTACCTACTGTAAAAATAATGGTTTAATTAGAATCTAGCTTCTTACTGTTGGCCCCTAGCAAACTTGCTTTGCGAAAGCTATTGACTATAATTTTCTAAAATGAGGATTAAAGTTGGATGTAGGAGATTGGGGAGATTTAAGTTTTTTGTTCAAGAGGCCATATCTAGTGATTATTCATCTGAAAAATGTGCCTAAGTATATGATTTGTATAGTGTTCCTCAACTAAAAAAAGAATATTTTCTGCTCAAGTTATTGCAAATTGCTAGGTAAACATTTCATTGTTCTTTTCAGCCTTTGATTCTTTCCATCCTTTTTTTTAAGTCTTCAGCAAGTGGGTACTCACAAATGTCTCACACAGTAGATGGGGAAAATATCTACTTCAGGTTTCATCAGGCATTCGTGTCTGTCTTTTCTTGGGTCTGAGATTGGAATTTGAATTGGTTTATTATTGTTTACAGGCATCAAGGTACAGTGAAAAGCTTGTTCTATTTATACACTCAACCCTGGAACATCTGGACAGCAAAAATGCATACATCAGGTTGTTCTTTATCAACTACAGTTCGACATTCAGTGCTATCATTCCCTTAAACTTAATTAATAAGCTTCAAGACCTTGGTCTCAATCTTCCATGTGCCATTGGAGCTTCGATTTCCTCACTTGCAGACTCCATTCAGTTCAGATTGGCAACTATATCTTCTCCATAATCTCCGTTAGCACAGGTGCACCACAAGGCTCTGTGCTTAGCCCCTTGCTCTACTCTCTTTATTCTTAGGACTGTGAGGCTAACCACGCTCCAATGTTATATTAAAGCTTGCTGATAACACCACTGCCGTTGGCTGAATCAAACATGATTACAAATCAGCATATAGGAAAGAGAGATTGAAAATCTGGCTGAGTTATGCCATAACAACCTCTCACTCGATGTCAGCAAGACCATGTAGCTGATTATTGACCAGGAGGAGGAAACTGGAGGTTCATGAGCCAGTTCTCATCAGGGGATCAAAGGTGGAGAGCATCAGCAATGTTAAATTCCTCTGTGTTACAATTTCAGAGAATCTGTCCAGGGCTCAGCACATTAGTGCAACTAGGAAGTATGGCAGCACCTCTAATTCATTAGATGTTTGCGAACATTCACTATGTCATCCAATACTACAACAAACTTCTATAGATATGTGGTGGAGAGTATATTGACAGGTTGCATTACAGCCCGATATGGAAGAACCAATGTCCTTGAATGGAAAATTCCAGAAAAAGTAATGGATATGGCACAGTCCATCATTGTATGGGTAAAGGCCTCCGTGCCATTGAGCACAGATACATGGAGCAATATCACAGGATAGCAACATCCATCATCAGGGACCCCCAACCCTCATGTCATGCTCTTTTCTCACTGCTGCCATCAGAAAGGAGGTACAGGAGCCCCAGGACACCCAACACCAGGTTCAAGAACAGTTATTATCCCTCTAACATCAGGCTCTTGAACCAGCTACACTTGCCCAGCACTGTTCCCACAACCAATGGATTCGCTTTCATCTCGTTCTCGATATTTGTAGCTTATTTATTATTATTATTTGAGTTTTCTCTTTTTATTTGCACAGTTTTGTTGTATTTTGTACATTTGTCATTTGTTCACCCTGTTGGGTGTGATCCTTCATTGATTCTATTATGGTTCTTGGATTTACTGAGTGAGTGAGTGATGTCTCTGTCGGTCTGGGTCAACCATGGATGTTGCATCCCAGCTGTCCAGATATACCAGCCTGGGCAGTATGATATGGAAAACAAGCTGTTGCCCATGTAGCAAGCTCCATCTCTCCATATATCTGATAAGTCCAAAGGAGCGGCAAAGACTGACACAGTTTGGTACCAGCAGTATTGCTAGATTTGCCAGTCAGTTTTGAACTCAATGTAGGGACTCCAGTTTAGGGATTCCAGCTCTGAATTTTTCACTTGGGGTTTACTCCTGAAGCCTTCCCCATGTTTTGGTATAGCTGCAAGGTAGTGGAGGTTTGAGATCAGAATTTTCCTTCTCCTAGACGAACTCCCAACCACAGCTGACAAGCCCCCATCTGCCTGAAGTGAGGCGCCATTAACCCACCTTTGCCCTGAGAATGCTTGCAAGAAAACAAATCCTAGGGTTCTATATGGTGACAGATATATACTTTGATAATAAATTTACTTTTTTTGAAATCAATACACAGTGCATTGCAGTACAACAAGGTAAATAATAACATGCAGGGAAAATGCAGTGCAGTTAAGATAATAAGATGCAAGATGATTATGTGGTAGATTGTGAAGTAATGAGTCCATCTTATCATACTAGGAAATCATTTAATAGTCTTATAACAGCAAGGTAGAAGCTGTCCGTGAGCCTGGTGGTATGCGCTTTTAGACTTTTGTATCTTCTGCTTGATGGAAGGGGGAATAAGAGAGAGTTTCTAAGGTGGGAGGGGTCTTTGATTGTGCTGACTGCTTTATGGAATATTGTAAAAATATAAGGGTTATCCACTTTGAGAATTAAAAGGAAAACTACATCATAAAGGACTCCTCCCATCCTGCGCACGGACTGTTTGATCTGCTTCCGTCTGGTAGGCGCTTCAGATCCCTCCAGACTAAGACTAATAGGCACTGGAGAAGTTTTTTCCCTACTGCGGTCACTTTGCTGAACAGTTAACTGCCGGTTAACTGTCGGCTAACTATTACTTGGATTGCACTACCTGTATGTATAATCTATATTTTCATTTATATTTATCATTATTATTGTTATGAGCAGAGAGACAACATCTGCCGGAAGTAAATTCCTTGTATGTGCATAGTTACTTGGCGATTAAAGTCTGATTCTGATTCTGATTCTGATTTTTTATGATGAGAGTAGGGAAGGTGTTGGAGTTCAAAGAGAGTTGGATGTCGTTGAATACAAATCACTGAAGTTAGTGCACAGACACAGAAAGGGGATTTCATTGCAGCATGTGAAATGAAGAGAGGGAAGGTGTGGGGATGATGTTTTACCTGGTTACATTGAACAGAATCAGGAGACACAATCTTAAAAAAGGAGATGTACAGAATAGAACTAAGTAGAAATTGTTCACGGAAGGTAGTGAATCTTTGAAGTTCTGTCCCCAGGAGGGCTGTGGACATTCAGTTAGTAAGAATATTCATTTCAGAGCCTAATACAGTTTTTGATATGAAGGGAAGATGTGGGTTTAGTGGATGAAAGAAGTTCTGAGGTAAAGGACCAGCCAAGATATTATTTGAGTGCTGAATGGCTAATAATGGTTCTTTTTATTAATTTGTTTTATTCTTGCATTGTTTCAAGTGTCATTGTGAACAGCAGAGAATGGAAGTACTTCAAGAACCTCACCAAAGTATTGACCCCGTTGGAAGAGGACATGTTCCATCTTGATGGAGGTGTGCAGTACCCAAAAATCTACCTGCGACCCAAAGAGACTGTATATATCCCGTTTAAATTTCAAACCTTCAGTGCTGACCATTCTGTTCCCCCACAGGTACAGCTTAACCTTTATTTTTTGACATCTGGCTTTTTTTTGGAATCTTGTTTCCTTTGTTTTGGCTTAAATCTATTTTTATTAAGTTCAAAATTAATATCAAGTAAGGACAGCATAATATTGATTAACTTTGTCTAGTTCAACTGCTTGTCTGTGTTGAGATTGCAGAGATCGATGGTTGCATTAGAAATACTATAGTAAATTGAAAATGGATTTTGAGGCCCTCAGAGTCAACTGTGGATGTTGCCTCCTAGCTGCCTATGTGATATGCAAGCCAGGGCAGTGCAATGTGGAGAGTAGACAGTTACCCATGCAACAGGTTCCCCCTCTCCATGTAGCTGATGCAATTTGGTATCAGTGATGTCACAGGAGTTGCCAGTCAGTGTTGAACTCAATGTAGGACTACCCTAGGGATTCCAGCTCCAGATTTTTCCCGGTGTTTACTCCCAAAGCCTTTCCCATGAGTGGGTATAGCCACCAGGCAGCAGAGGTTTGAGGTCAGAGCTTTCCTTCTCATAGATCAGCTGCCCACCATGGCTGACGAGCCCCATTTGCCTGAAGCGAATGGTTTTAAGGTGCCAGTAAACTGCCTTTCCCTTTCTCCTATCAGTATAAATGTTTCCACTGGGCTTAGTAGTGAAAGACAGGAGTTGGGCTTGGCTGTTAGAGGCTATTTGAGATAGACGCCATTGGGAGCATTTCTGTAGTGGGAACTTACCCCACTACCTCCCCTGCTATGACATTTTTAAGGAAGCAAGGACCTTAAGGACTTAAATGTAAAGGTCCCCATCAGAGTACATTGGACAACAATTTCTTTCGAAAGCGTTGCTTCCTCAGAGTATTTTTTTTTTGTTTATGATAGATCGCTTGAAGCTGAGCACAAATATAATTTTAGACTACTTGTATCATGTAGGAATTTGGAGAAACAAGAAATTAATTTTTACTGAATATAAGTAATACTGAATATGTTTAATTGCATAATGGTGCTGATGCTTTGCAATAGTTCAACTAAGCTAAAAATGTTTTGTTAATAATTTTCGTTTGTACTTAGTGTCTGAGGCTTCTAACTTAAACATCCAACAATAATCAGTCAGCACTGATGGATTCCAGTTGCCCTGATACCATTTCTCCATGACCCCAATGTCTTGGTGAAACCTTTCACCCTGCTCGTCACTGACAGTGCCAAAATTTGCAGGGAAGAAGACTAAATGGGAATGTAGAAAATGAATCTTTAGTGACATGTTGCATTTAGATAGATAGATAGATAGATAGATAGATAGATACTTTATTCATCCCCATGGGGAAATTCAACTTTTTTCCAATGTCCCATACACTTGTTGTAGCAAAACTAATTACATACAATACTTAACTCAGTAAAAAAAAATATGATATGCATCTAAATCACCATCTCAAAAAGCATTAATAATAGCTTTAAAAAGTTCTTAAGTCCTGGCGGTAGAATTGTAAAGCCTAATGGCATTGGGGAGTATTGACCTCTTCATCCTGTCTGAGGAGCATTGCATCGATAGTAACCTGTCGCTGAAACTGCTTCTCTGTCTCTGGATGGTGCTATGTAGAGGATGTTCAGAGTTATCCATAATTGACCGTAGCCTACTCAGCGCCCTTCGCTCAGCTACCGATGTTAAACTCTCCAGTACTTTGCCCACGACAGAGCCCGCCTTCCTTACCAGCTTATTAAGACGTGGGGCGTCCCTCTTCTTAATGCTTCCTCCCCAACACGCCACCACAAAGAAGAGGGCGCTCTCCACAACTGACCTATAGAACATCTTCAGCATCTCACCATAGACATTGAATGACGCCAACCTTCTTAGGAAGTACATTCGACTCTGTGCCTTCCTGCACAAGGCATCTGTGTTGGCAGTCCAGTCTAGCTTCTCGTCTAACTGTACTCCCAGATACTTGTAGGTCTTAACCTGCTCCACACATTCTCCATTTCATGGTTTTGTACACTTGAAGCATGTTGTCAACCAGCTACAAGTATTTGGTGCTCTATAGTCACCAAGAAAAGTTTCAACAACACCCTTGACTGCCTTCCATGAGATTTTCTCCAGTTCCACTAGAAGTTCTTTGAATTGCCTGTCATTGATGACCTATTTGTGATTTGTGGAACAATGAAAATACCTTCCTTAATCTTGGCAATGGTTGTTCTGATTTGAATGATGAATTGAAATAACAAATATAAGTGATTTCAAAAGAATGGTGCATGATACGGAAATTGCATAGTGATTTTCATGATCAGCAGCCAAAAATCCGTAAGATACACCCAGAAGTATTTAGGAAGCAAAATCTTTGTTGTCCAGTGGTGTCAAAACGTCTTAAAACAGTGTACTCAATAAATAATTTCAAAGTTTAGTAATTATTATAATGTTGGGAATTAAATTACCGAAGTATCAGAGTATGGGTGAGTGTAGTTTTATTATTTCCAATCATGCTTATTTTACTGTAATCTCTGTTGGGTGGTATATATTTGTATAAGTTGGGTAATATCAGAACTTAACTTAGTTCTACTGTACTTGTGACTGAATTTCAAGGCACAGTGTGCTGAATGCTAAAAGGTAGGGTGGGTGGTTGAAGGAGAGATGGAACAGTGTGAGAAGACCAGCAGTACAGTATTTCTATTTAATGAGCTACCTTATTTGACTGGAGTTTGCAGTTAGTGCCCCACTGCCACCAAATCCAGATGTTGGAGGGTCTATCTTACTACTCCTTAGGCCTTGAATGGAAAAGGAAAAGCTCTATCCCCAAACCTCCCCAACAAAAAAAAATCTATCTTTTCCAGCTGACAAGATAATCTAGTTTTCTGCATCTGTTTGAAATTTAGAAGTATTGTAAACTAATAAACATGAAATAAAGAAGTAAAATCCTCTAAACATTTTGAAAAATCATCTAAGGATAATTTGAAGCAAGTTTAATAAGAAATACAAATAATTTTAAAAGATTTTTTGCCCTCAATCTGCCTTGCTGCAGTGAGTAAGTACAGTCTCCATTGATGCAATGGTCTGCAGATCCTGGGCAAACTCTAACATGTTTTTTTTTGGAACCCAGTAGACCTTGGGAACATTAAACTGAAAGGACCTATTTTCTACAGGAGAGAAGTCAAGGACTAAAGAGCCATGGATTTATATTAATTAATTAATTAATTAGAGGAATATTGAGCAAAAATGTTTGACTCAAGTGGTCAGGGCTTGGAATTTACTACTTGTAAATATGGTGAAGGTAGAATTCATAATTGTTTAATGATTACCCGGAAAACACTAAAAGGAAGGACAAGGACAGCAATGTAGCACAGGTGGTAAAGCCACTTTCTCAGAACTTCAGCAACCCAGCTTCAATCTTGATCTCTGGTGCTGTCTCTATAGAGTTTGTACGTGCTCCCTACAACTGTTTGGGTTCTTCCTTAAACCTGAGGGTTGCAAGGTAAATTCTCCCATATGTCTAGGTGTGTGGTAGAATCTGGGGTGAGTTGATGGGAATGTGGGGAGAATAAAGTGGGTTAGGGTAAGATTGGTGTAAACATGGGAGCTTGATGGTTGGCATTATCTGTTCGTACTTGGTTTAGCCTGAACTATATTAAATGTGATGAGGAACACAAACTCATTAATTAATGATAGTCTACAATACAGGTCTGAATTTGACTGATACTCTTCAGCTTTTCAGGGTGTCTGGTGAGAGCCACTTGATTCTTATTGATCTTCTATGATTTGAGATTGCTGAGGAACAATAGTAAATTATGCATGAGGTATAAAGTGCTTATATGATTGAACAAAGTGAGGCTCAGTTTCTTCCCACTGCCTGCTAACTATGAAATGTTCATTGTTTCAACCCAGTGATGCAGAAAACTAAGCACTGGGAGCAGCTAATTAACATGCACTGAACTGAACAGGCTTCTGATGTGTGTAATTTGATATGGATTCAGAGACGCGATGGAAAGCACACAAAATTCCCTAGAATCAACGTGAATGGAAGCTTCCTCGATGGTGCAATTTGGAGAGCAGGCTCTGCATCACACTAAATTATATATTTCCTCACCAAGCTATCAGGGGATGTAGTATTTAAATGTTAATATGTGGTTTACTCAGACGAGGTTTCTGCTTTCAAGATTTTCTTCAGCGAAGAATGCCGATTTATTGCAATTCTGATTTTCTTTTAGTTCTAAACATTTTTTTGTGTGAAAGAAGTTTCATTTAGAACAATCGTGGGCTTCAAAGACTTCATGGGGCATAGATCGGTACAGCACAAAAGCAGCTCCTTCAGTCCACAATCAGATCTTAGTATGTAACAGAGCAGGCTCAAAGGATGGCATGGCCCATTTCTGCTCATAATTTGTATGTTTGTACATAAACAGCAAACAAGGTTGGAATTTTCAGCTAAGCTGTAAGTCTCAGCACATGACCTGTATGGATGGGACTCATAGAATCCTATATCACATAGCAGTAGGATGCAGGTTCAAACCAGTGTTTCTGCAGTATGTTATATCTCACCCTGAGACTGAGTTACAGACTAAGCAGAGCCCCCCCCCCAGAAAAAAATCAGGCTTGTACTGCATTGCTCACTGACAGCACATCAGGAAATTGTTCTTTTACTGCTGCTCTGAACTTACACTTTCCTTGTTGTTGAGGTTAACAAAGGTGGAAATTGTTGTCCATAGATATTGAGTCACTGTAGTTCTGCCATTTACTTCTGCCTGACTGCCTGATTATGCAGTAATAGCAAAGGACTTAGGAGCAGAATTAGATCATTCGGCTCTTTGAGACACATTGCTAATAGCCAAGTCTTTTCCAGCAGAGACTTGGCTTTCAACAATATGTCTACTATTATGACAGAAATTACTAAGTTGATACAGGCAAGTGAAGAAAACAATAGATAAAAACTATTTTTCTCATGGCTAACCTCTGTAAATGTGTTATTTTTTTCTCAGGGTCCAGATAATGGGAGTTTTTCTAGAAAGAATCTGATTAATCAGGATAAGTCCAGCACAACCAAGACAATCCAAGTATGTATCATCTCGTCAATAGTTTGTTTCTGAATGTACACTGTTGTTTTAACTCATAAACTCTAGCTGTGTACTTGTGTGTCTGCTATGTATTTTTCATCTGGTGGTGTGAAGAATAGCAGTTCTTGAATTCAATCAATTTGATCATGCTTTCAGTTTGAAATCAAAGTACATATCTGTCACCGAATACAGTACTGCACAAAAATCTTAAGCACATATATATAGCTACAGCGTCTAAGACTTGCACAGTACTGTATTTGTCAATGTGGAGTGGAGAGTGAGTTTGTAGATCTGGCGAGAGCAAAGGATGTTGGGAATGGCGAGGGTGGAGCACCACGGGAGGGGTGTGGAGGTGAAGGAGTGTCATGGCCGGGGTAGTGCAGGTGCGGGTACACCCAGCCCCTAGACATCAAGTAAAGTCATTTGATTCTAAAGAATTGGTTTATTGATCATTAAAGTATGTCTCTCTGATCCTTTCCACTCCCTCTTCTCCCAATTCCCCTTTTCCCAACCATGATTCCCCCTCTCCCTGACCCCTTCCTATTTGCAATCCACATTAGAGACCCATATCAGAATCAGTATATCATCACTCACATACAGTATGTCATGAAATTTGTTTTTTTTTGCGGTAGCAATACAGTGCAATACATAAAATTACCACAGTACTGTGCAAAAATCTTATGCACCCTTGCTATATATATGTGCTTAAGACTTTTGCATAGCACTGTACGTACAATCCTAAGATTAGTTTACTTGCAGGCATATCCAAGAAACAGAATCTGTGAAAGACCACACCCAACAGGGTGGACAAACAGCCAATGTGTAAAAGGCAGCAAACTGTGCAAATGAAAAATTTAAAATAATAAATAAGCCATAAATATCGGGAACATGAGATGAACAGTCCTTGAAAGTGAGTGGGAAGAGTTGGGGAAGAGTTCAGTGATGGGGTGAGTAAAGTCGAGTGAAGTTATCCCCACTGGTTCTACAGCCTGATGGTTTAGGGGTAATAACTGCTCCTGAACCTGGTGGTGTGGGTTCTGAGGCTCCTGTACCTTGATGATGGATGATGCTTCCCTGCGACAATGCTCTGTGTAGATATGCTCAATGGCGGGGAGGGGGGGAGGGTTTTTTTTATCCATGATGTGCTGGGCCATATCCACTACTTTTTGTGGGATTTCTAGGACTGAAACAAAGTCAAACCCACAAAGTTGTTCAGTCAGTTTTTTTGCAGACTAAGAGTTCAGTTCATACCTAAAAAAAACTCTTTTATATTTATTGTGGGTGCTCTAGTTAATTGTCCTATTATCTGAAAGTTGACAATAATTATCCAACATTAATAAAATCCACCACAGCATTAGATATTATAATCATTGCGACAAAAGCAAAATAATGAGTTGAATTGACTTTATTTCTTACATCCTTCACATGCATGAGGAATAAAAACCTTTATGTTACATCTGTCTAAATGTGCAATGTGCAATCATAGTAATTTATAATAAATAGAACAGTCAATGTAATATACAGTACACTCAAATCAGCGTGAGTTCATCAGTTTGATGGTCTGGTGGAAGAAGCTGTCCTGGAGCTTGTTGGTCCTGGCTTTTATGCTACAGTACCGTTTCCCGGATGGTAGCAGCTGGAATAGATTGTGGTTGGGGTGACTCGGGTCCCCAATGATCCTACAGGCCCCTTTTTACACACCCGTCTTTGTAAATGTCCTGAATTGTGGGAAGTTAACAACTACAGATTTGCTGGGCTGTTCGCACCACTCTCTGCAGAGTCCTGTGATTGAGGGAGGTACATTTCCCATACCAGGCGGTGACGCAGCCAGTCAGGATATTCTCAATGAATATGTTCACGACGCTGGAAGAACTCAGCAGGTCAGGCAGCATCTGTGAGAAAAGAGTAGCCAACGTTTCGGGCCGAGACCCTTCATCTTCATCAGGAATCAGGAATCACCCTTCCTGATGAAGGGTCTAGGCCTGAAACGTTGGTTACTCTTTTCTCACAGATGCTGCCTGACCTGCTGAGTTCTTCCAGCGTCGTGTACGTATTCTTTAATCCACAGCATCTGCAGTTGTATTTTTGTGTTTTGAGGATGTTCTCAATTGTGCCCCTGTAGAAAGTTCTTAGGATTTGGGGCCCATACCAAACTTCCTCAAACATCTGAGGTGAAAGAGGTGCTGTTGTGCCTTTTTCACCACACAGCTGGTGTGTACAGACCACATGAGATCATCGGTGATGTGGATGCTGAGGAACTTAAAGCTGCTTACCCCCACAATCCCAGATCCATTGATGTCAATAGGGGTTAGCCGGTCTCCATTCCTCCTGTAATCCACAACCAGCTCGTTTGTTTTTGCAACATTGAGGGAGAGGTTGTTTTCTTGACACCACTGTGTCAAAGAGATGACTTCTTCCCTGTAGGCCACCTTGTTATTGTTTGAGATAAGGCCAATCAATGTGTCATTGGCAAATTTAATTAGCAGATTAGAGCTGTGGGTGGCAATACAGGCACGGGTATACAAGGAGTAAAGGTGGGGACTCAGTATGCAGCCCTGAGGGGCTCCTGTATTGAGAGTCAGAGGGTTGGAGGTATGGGAGCCCACTCTTACAATCTGCTGGCTATCTGACAGGAAGTCTAGGATCCAGCTGCATAAGGCAAGGTCAAGGCTGAGGTCTCTGAGCTTCTTGTTGAGCCTGGATGGAACTATGGTGTTGAATGCTGAACTGTAGTCCAAGAACAGCATTCTCACATAAGTATCCTTCTTCTCCAGATGTGTAAGGACGGTATGTAGAGCTGTGGCTATTGCATCATCTGTCGATTGGTTGTGTCAGTTGGCAAATTGTATGGGATCCAGTTTGGGTGGTAGCAAGCTGCAGATGTAATCCTTGACCAGCCTCTCAAAGCATTTACTTATTATTGAGGTGAGTGCGACATGACGCCAGTCGTTCAGGCGTATTACCTAGGTCTTTTTAGGTACAGGAACAATGGTGGACAATTTGAAGTAGAAGGGCACTCTACACTGGGAGAGGGGGAGATTAAAAATGTCAGTAAACACTCCTGCCAGTTGTGCTGTGCACATCCTGAGTACTTACCCTGGGATCCCGTACTGTCACACAGCCTTGCTACTGTGCACTCGTTGGAAACATCTGTGTACTCAGCCTCAGAGATGACCAGGTTGCAGGTTGTAGCAGTGGCTTTCCTCGGAGGCTCAGAGTTAGCGACATCGAACCGAGCATAAAAGCGATTGAGTTCAACTGGGAGAGTGGCCACGATTTTGGCGGCACTACAACGTTTGGCTTTGAAGTCTGCGATGGTATGCAGCCCTCACCACAAGTCACGTGTGCTATTTGTTGTGAATCTTGACTCAATCTTGTCCCTATATTGTTGTTTTCCAGTCTTGATAGCTTTGCACAGATCATAGCTGCTTTTCTTGAGCTCTAGTTGATCGTCAGTGATGTAAGCTCGATGTCGCGCTGTAAGTGCTGCTCGCACGGAACTACTGATTCAGAGTTTCTGGTTCAGGAAGACCCAGACTGACTCCTGGGGGACAACATCATTAATAAACTTTATGGAAGACATTCCAGTCAATGTCATCGAAACAGTCCTGCAGTATGGAGGTCGATTGATTGAATCAACAGTGGACAGTTTTAACTATGGCTGCCTGTTGTTTCAGCTTCTCCCTGTACATCGGCAAAAGCAGGATCAAAGAGTGATCTGATTTTCCAAAAGCTGGGTGAAGGAGAGTTTTATAAGCGTTACAGAAGTAAGACATGAATTCTGGAAATAATCAGCATGTTTGGCAGCATCTGTGGAAAGTGAAGAGTTAATATTTCAGGTCAATGACCCTTCATTAAAATTTGAAATACTTTGACATCTAGAACAAAAGGGATGGCCCATAAATGTTTTAAGAGATTAAAGGATACAGCAAATATCCTGTAAGTTAGAAGTTTTGTTTGTTGTGTACCATCTACAGGATGAATAGATGGTTGTTGTACCATCTACAGGATGGAGCATTGCAGTTTATGTGACTTCAACAGTAGTTCCCAAACCTTCAATTGTTATTGCTTGGAAGAATGGTCGCAGGTGTAAAAGTTAGCACCATTGAAAGATTACCCTCCAAATTATACATCATGTTGATTTGAAAGTAAATTATTTAATCTTCAAGAGAAGTTCAAAAATCCTGGAGCAACCAACTTAACAGGACTTTATTGATATTTTAATAGAGTCATCACCACATTTTTAAGTTTTGTTAAAGATCGGCACCTGATGTTTGTCCAACCAGAAATAAATATATTCTGGGGTGGAATGTAAATCACTTAATTTGGAGGAAGTGTATTGTGGAGTGTATAAGATTTTTCTGAAATTGTATATCTGGTTGTCTTTGAAGTACTTAATCAAAAAATGCTATTCCTCCATCTTGTTTTAAGTCTTTGTGGAATAGTTCATGAAGCATTGATCTGAGTAGGAAGGAGATTTAAAGTGTCAGAACCAGTTCTTTTGTACTGTTACGGATTCAGCAACAATAGATATATAAGTGAGGCAGGGTTTTTTTTTATAACAAATAAAACATTTATTAAACACTGAAAAACAAACCCCAAAAGTAAACAAATGACTAACGCAACTGGAAGTCAGCTGCTGTGCGGCAGCTTAAACAGTTCTTAAAGGGATAAAGCGAAAACAGTTCTTAAAGCAATGCTGCAAAAACAGTTCTTCAAAGTAATACTGCAAACATTCAAAATGCTTACAGTCCATTAAAGGAGAGACTTTTTTTAGATGATTTAAATTCTCTTTCACGTCGTGTTGTTGCGGTTCCCAGTCGAACTATACTTTTCCCGGAGAATTTACGAAGATGAAAATGAAACGGCTTAAAGGCACTGACCTTTCCTTGATGAAACTGTGCACCAAACCTTTCTGCACTTATCGCAGGGGCTAACAAGGGCACAGCCAATGAATTCCTTCTGAATGAGGATCAAACAAGGTCAAACCTGTTTCACCATCGAAATCGACTTTCCTCGATCTTTTAGCTCCCAAACTCTGATCTTCACTCTCCACTGATTTTTAACTGGCAGTATTATAAAGAAACTGCTGGCAATGACCTTTTAAACTTTAGGCATTAAATAAAACTCCACCTTTCAATGGAACTACATCATAATATTGGACCACGCAGTAGTAGCATGGAGTCAAAATGGCAAATCCAGCCACGAACTGGCCCTCCTCACAGAGAGGGGTCCTCCTTTTATACCCTGTTGAAAAAACTGTCACATGACCTCTACTGGCGGGAAAATGATGTCACTCCACCATCACAAGACCATTACCTTTGGTCCAGTATAACTTCAACACCATTGTCACGTGACAAGTACAAGATGCCCACGGGTACGTAACAGTACATTTGCGGAATCAGCAGAGCAGATTACAAAGTAATCACTTGATGTTCATTGGATCTCCCAGTGTAGAAGAAACCATATCTTTAATAGTTATAATGGTAAGCTAAGTTGAAGAAGAGACAAATGAATCATATGTTCTCCTGGAGAGAATGTTTGGGATCCTGGATGGTAGACTGTGAGGAGGCCAAAGGACAGGTAGTGCATCTCCTCTGCTCATATAGCAAGCTATCTTAGGAAGAAATATAACAGATCAAAGATCCTGTCAACTATAAAAGTATTATAAATATTATACTTGGTTTAATTATTGTAACCATTCATTTATAGCTTCCTTATAAATTGTAAATGTAATTGCAATATTATTTATTTAGTCAACGAAATTAGTTGTCAATAATTAATTAATTAAATCAGTTAAATCGCATAGGACACCAAGTATTACCTCCTAACACGTTGAAATCAAAGTTATAGTTTGAGGATGGTACTGGTTCCATATGAGGAAATACTCCATTCAGTTTGTGCATGGTAGTATCCGTCAATAAACAGTGAAATGAATGTTGAATAAATTTTAGTTATGTTGAAAGAGAGAGGAATATTATCCACTGCCCTTTGCAGTGTGATGCTATAGAATATTAATTACCTTTGTGTGCTAGTAGGCTTTCTAAATCATGGCAGTAGTGGTCTCACTTGAACAAATTGCGATGAATGATAAATAGCTAGAATTTGTACATTTTATTTCTGTAAACGGTGTAAGAAAGATTTCGCAAGGGAAACCCACTGGTAGATTTGGCTCTGGTCAACAAAACTTCAAATTGTAATTTTGTATTGTCTGAGGTTCATTGTATTTTCTTAATTTTTAAAATAAATTACAATGAAGTTTTCCCTAATTTTATTGCAGGTTTATTTTAAGATAGAAAACCAGAAGCCAATTGCCATCCTATATGTAAATGTTGAAGCTCAGCCATATGTAATTGATCAGACGTTCCGCTTGTACCATCCTGAACTAACATTTCTGAAGAAGTCAATCCGCCTTCCTCCACTGCATATACTGAAAGGTATTGTTATTCTACTCTATTCAATACATTTTCCATTGAACGCATTAAAAATGTTTCTTCCTTAATATTGAAGTAAAATCCCCATGATTGTAATGGTGTTAACAAAGTGACATAGAATAAGTTTAGTTTCATGTGGTCACATATACATTCTTGCCTTTTCCATAGTATTATTTATTTTGCCTACATGCCCACAAAGCCTGCATGGAATAGGTTGGTAGAACCAGAAAGTTGGGCTGTCATAGTTATGGCTAAGCAGCTGGCTGTGTAATGTATTTCCCATTTTTCAGCATTATTTCATTGTTTCCAATGATTTCACTGTGAAAGGAGAGCTTTAACTATATGGTCCATATGCTGTATAAAACAAACACAATTCCTTAATTACGCAAATGGCTGTTAAGAGTCGATGTGATGATTTAAACACAGGGCACTGGATTGGCACTTCATCATTTGAATTACAATGGAATTTGCAGAACAGAAGTAGGCCATTCAGATCAGCTATTCTATGATAGTAAGTGTGCTGCACATGAGCTTTCTTTAAAAGGCATCTAACTCAATCACCTATTTTCTCCTTCATGTACTTAACTAGCACTGCATTTATAACATGCATCTGTGCTCTTTGCTTTATATAGTCCATTTTTAAAATTCCAAACCAGATATTGAATAGCAAGTGTTGTGACTTTTCTTTGGCTAGATTTGGCCAAAAAACTTCCAGTTTATTCATAATTTCCTCGTGCTAGAAATATTTTCTATTTATTACCCATCAAATCTCTTCATTACTTTAAATCATTTATTAGGTCATTCTTCAACCTTCATTTTTCAAAAATTCCAAGTTCAGGTCTGTTCATTTATTTTTTGATGGTAATAACCTTTCAGTTCTGTGTTCACTCAGGTGAATCATATTTGTGATTTATCCATATTTTCTTTCCCTTTTGTAATGTGGAGACCAGAAGTAGTCTAACCCCTGCTCCTGATAAATGTAAACTAACTCAGACAAAAAATTGCCAAAGCTGGAAACCTGAAACTAAAACAAAGTTTCTGAAACATTTATCAGGTCAAGCATGCACACCAGTGCTAAGAGAAACGGTGTCAACATTTTGCATTAGCAACGTAAGAGTATATGAAAATGGAGCAGAAGGAGAGTATTTCCCTCTTTGAGTCTGTTCTTTTTTCTCCAACAGAACCATGGCAAATATTCTACTTCAAATACTCAACCCCCATCTCCTTTGATTCCTCTAGTATCCAGTTATCTAGCAGCATCTTCTTGAGTAGAGTCAATGGTTGAATCTCCATACAGCTCCAGTGTGAAGAACTGAAGAATTCTCCACGCTCTAGGCAGAAATGTATTCTCATTTGACTCCAAATTACCATCTCACATTTCTAAGCTCCTTAGCCTGCGGAATACTCTTCCCTGCATCTCCACTATTAAACCTTACAGTATTCTGTACACTTCAGTGAGGTCACCTGCCCTTCTAAACTCAAAAGAATAGAGGTGAAGCCTACTCAGTATGATCTCATATGTCAGTCTTGCCATTCCCAGAAACCAGTCACTGAATCTTCATTGTATTCCACTCTGTTGCAATTATATCCTTCTTTCGACATGGATACCAAAATTTTACACCATACTCCAGCAGGCATCTCACCAGGCCATTATTATATATAATTGCAATAAGGCATCCTCACTCTTGTACTCAAATTCTTTTCAACAAATTCAAAAATATTATACCTGTTTGCTTTTCAAATGCTGTTACAGCTCCATGTTTGCTTATAGCGAGTAATGTACAAGTACACACAGGTTTCTTTGATCAATGACATTTCCCAACCTTTCATACTAAAAAAAATTAATATTTTTTCATTATAAAGTGGAACAGCTCACATATTTGGTTCTGTAGTTTTTTGTGTTTTCTTTCATGAAGACATACAATTTTTTCCCTTCATTTCCCTTCTAGTTCCTTGCTTCCCATTGTATGTCCTTCAGTCTCTGTTGGTAAAGAACCCACATTTGCTCTTGCTAGTTCTTTATCTTCTTACAACTTTCACTCTCCCAAATACATGTGACTTGTTTATGTGATTTTCGATTTCTAATAATACTTCCAAAATTGGAATCAAATTTACTATCACTGATATATGATATCAAACTTTTTTTCAGCAGCTGTATAGTGCAAATACATGAAAATCTATAAATGACAAAAAATGAAATAGTGCAAAACAAAAAGGAACAATGAGGTAGTGTTCATAGGGTAACTGACCATTCAGAAATCTGATGGCAGAGGGGAAGAAGGTGCTACCAAGTTGTTGAGTATGGATGTTCAGGACACATAGTCATAATTGTAAATAGAGTAGAGCAGTAGCTGAGTATGTATCCTTGAGGTGGTCCTGTATTAATAATCAACGAGGAGGAGATGTAATTACACATCTGCGTTGACTGTGATCTGCCAAAAAGAAAGTTGAGGATCCGGGTGCAGAGGGAGGTACACAGAGTCCCAAGTTTTGAAGCTTGGGTTATTAGTACTGAAGGAACAATGGTCTTAATTGCTGAGCTGTAATTGATAAACAGTAGCTTGACGTTCTTCTTGCAGTTGTTTAGAGGCTCCAATGCAGAATGGAGAGCCAGTGAAATTGCATCCACTATAGATGTATTGCAGCAGGTCCAAATCCTTGTTCAGGGAGAAGTTAATTCTGCCATAACCAACCTCTTGAAGAACTTCATTACAGCAGATGCAAGTGTTACTGGGTGATAGTCATTGAGGCAGCTCACTCTGCTCTTCCTGGGCACTGGAATGATTTTGAAGCAAGTGGGAATCTCAGACCACAACAGTGAAAGGTTGAAGATGTTCATGTATACTCCAGCCTTTACTTGAATTTTTCAGCTTCAGCATTAGGGTTGATAGCTCCCTGTTTTCTTTCTTCCTGCTTTCTTAAATGCAAAAAACAAACCTGAATTGATACAACTTTGGAGAACAATAATTAGAGCACCATTTTATGTCCAAAAGACCATAAGACATAGGAGCAGAATCAGGCCATTCAGCCCACTGAGTCTGCTCTGCCATTCCATCATGGCTGATCCTGGATCCCACTCAATCCCAAACACCTGCCTTCTCACCATATCCTTTGATGCCCTGACTGATAAGGAAACTATGAACTTCCACCTTAAATATACCCACAGGCTTGGTCTCCACCACAATCCTTCAATTTTGAAGCCAATCCCTCTAGTTCTGGATACCTCCACCATAGGAAACATCCTCTCCACATCCTATCTAGTTCTTGCAAAATTTAGTAGTGAGATCCTTCGCTGCCGGAAGGGAAAAGCCAGCCACTGTGCCCAGAGAATGTTACCTGGGTTTTCTGCATTTTGGATATGGTCTTGGACTACAGAGTTTTTTCAGTCATATAGTTTTATGTGTTCTGTTTTCCACCCAATCATTCTTGTTTTTCTTGTGTGCCCGTGGAGGGGGGATTTGGGGGTCAATGTGCCTGCTCTATTTTTATTCTTTTTTTTGTGCAGGGAGGAGGGTTTTGGGGGTTGATGATTGTGTTGCTATTCTTTTTCAGTTTGGTGGCTGTCTGGAGAAGAAGAATTTCAGAATTGTATACTTCGATAATAAATTAACCTTTGAACCTTTGATATATGCTGGTGACATTAAATCTGATTCTGATTATTATCAAAGTAAATATTTGAGATGTGATATCACAGTGGCAGTTGTTGCACAATTGTATAACTGCAGTAAGATGTCTCTACAAACATTATATTCACTTACTGCAAAGGCTAATATATCCCATGCCTTCTCAACCACATTCTGCATAGTATGCTTGAATTCAGTGACTGGTATACAAGGGCATTAATGTACATTGCAGCTTCCCCTTTTCAAATCTCTCATTGTTCATCATTAGTATTCAGATACTGATCTGCCTTCCTGTTATTGCCACCAAAATGGAAAACCTCATATTTTTCTACATTATACATATCTGCCATTCACATAACCTATTTAAATCACTCTGAAGTCTCACTGCTCCCATTCCTACTAGTTTGTGTCACCTGCAAACATGAAAGCATTACATTTAAATCCATCATTTAGGATGTGTTCTCTTGACTTCAGGAAGATGAAGTTGGGAGAACACATACTAGTCCTCATTGAGGGATAAGCATTGGAAAGGGTGAGTAGCTTTGGTTCCTGGCTGTCAGCATCTCTGAAAATCTATCCAAGGCCCAACATATTGATTAAATTCTGATGAAGACATGCCAGTGGCTATATTTCATTAGGAGTTTGAGGAGATGTGCTATGTCATCAAGACTCTAGCACATCTCTACAGATGTACTGTGGAGAGCATTTTGACTGGTATAGAGGTGCTAATGCATATGATATAAGAAAGCTGTAAACTCAGCCAGCTCCATCATGGGCACTAGCCTCCCCAGCATCAAACACATCCTCAAGAGATGATGCCTCAAGAAGATGGCATCCATTATTAAAGACTCTCACCATCCAAGACATACCCTCTTCTTGTTGCTGCCATCAGGGAGGAGTTACTGGAGCCTGAAGACACGCACACTGAACGTTTTATGAACCACTTCTTCCCCTTTGCTGTCAGATTTCTGTATGCACCACATGTGAACACTAGATCTGTTTTTGCACAACTTATTTATTTTTTATATTTCTTATTGTAACTTACAATAGCCTTTTATGTATTAGACTGCTGCTACAAAACAGAATATTTCACAACATAGGTCAGTGATAATAAACCTGATTCTGATTCTGATTCTAAATCAATAATATTCATTGTGAATAGTTAAACCTGTGGTATTCCACAAGTTACCATCTGCCTATTAGAAAATGGCTTGTTTATTCTTTTACATTGTTTCCCTTCTGCCAGATAGTTTTCTACAGCAATTCAATATTCTTCTTTTCACATTAGTCTCTAATGCTTGGCAAAAGACTTCTGAAAGTCCAGATGCAACAAACCCACTAATTCTTGCCCATCCCTTCTACTAGCTATGTCCTCTAAAAATTCCTGAAAGTCATCAAACCATGATTTCTGTTTTATAAATCTAAGCTGTCTTTGACCAGTTCTGTCAATATTTTTCAAACACATTCCTATTTCATCCTATTACATCCCTGAGCATTTCCTGCACTACCATTGTCAGTTCAATAATTCAAAGTGCACTTATTATCGAAGTTTGTATTCTATATACAACTTTGAGACTTGTTTCCTTACGGGTAGCTACAAAACAAAGAAACCCGATGGAACCCTTCAACAATAGAGGACTGACAAATACCCAAAGTACAGGAAAAAAATACAAATCATTCATATAATAAAAGTAAGCTAATAACATTCAGAACTGAAGTTCACGAAAGTCCACAGCCACAAAGCTAGTCATCACTGCAGTGATTCAGGAGCCTGTTAGTTGCAACCCACTGTCTCAGTTCAGCACAGGGATGATTAAACCTTGTGGAGCAGCGAACTCTCCTCCAGCCACAAAACCCTGTCCTTTACATTCTAGTTTGGCACTTAAATTAACCAAGCCTTGGGTTGCTCCTCGCCCTGCTGCTTTGATATGCTGTCCGGTTTAGGCCCCACTGCCTCAATTCGGCCTGTACATTACCTTTCCAATCTAAATCAGCCAAACAGTGGGTCATTCCCTGCTCTCAGACCTGGGCCCTGCAGGCCAATTTGGCCCGTACCTGACCTTTCTGATTTGGCCCGGTGCTTAAGTCACCAAACAGCGGGTTGTTTTTCGCTCTCGTGTCCAAGTCCCACCGCCTTGACTCTTCCTCATCTCAGCTTGCTTTGCCTCAGTTCTGCCATTTCAAATTGCCCCCCAGTCCGCTCCAGCTATGGCCAAACTTTGGCTCTTTCCCCGGTCTCGGACCCGGGCTCCTCCACCTCAATATTGCATTTTTCTGCAGTATTGTCTAAATGCAATAAGATGTCTCTATTCCAATACTCAGATCCTCTTGCTCTGAAGTCTAACATACCCATGCCTTCTCAGCCATATTGAAGGAGTGGCTTGGTAGCGTAGCGTTAGTGCAGTGTTTTACAGCACCAGCTGTAAGATCGTGGTTCAATTCATATCTGTAAGAAAGTTGTACATTCTCCCTGTGACTGTGTGTTTTTTCTCTGGTTGTTCCAGTTTCCTCCCACATTCCAAAAACAAATGATTAAGTTTAGTGACTTGTAGGCATGCTACGTTGTCAGCACAATTCTCACTGATTTGATTCGATGCAAACTGCACATTTCACTGTATGCTTCGATGTACATGTGAGAAATAAAGTTAATCTAATCTTTTTCTTTCTACCTTCTTTTTCAAACAGCAGAGTTATGTTAGTTACTCTGACTACCAATATGCCGTCTATTTCTTGGACATTTCCTTAAGTCCCTAGAATGTAGACTACTGAGCCCTGGGGGTTTATCAGCTTCATTGCAATCAATTTCCCTGATATCATTTCCCTTCTAGTTATTGATATCCTTCATTTCCTTCCTCACTCAGGGTCCCCTGACATTTCTGAAAGATCATTTCTGTTCTCCTTTGTAAAACAGAATCAAAGTATTTGTTCAGTTTTCTGCCATTTCATTACTTCTGGTTACAAATACCCTTGCTGAGTTTCAAACTACTGTCAGTTTTGAACTTGGTTACTGTTTTATTGTTGTTCCTGCAAAAAATGAACAATTGTAGTTCATCCACACATTTATGCCATTGTCGATCTTTTGTCAACCTTGAAGTAGTGTTGCTCAATCTATCTCAGATTTGTGTCCAAGTTGCTCTTACCATATAAAAGAGATTTAAACAGATAATTTATTAATTGTATTTGTATGTTGTGTTTACACTGTAAAGATTGAAACGTCAACTTTCAAATCCATGTCAGCTGCAGTGATTTAAACGTCAACTGAACACAGTAATTGAACATAAAGCTTTTGATATTTATGATTCAGTTTCATACTTCACAATATATTTACAACATTTGAGAAATACAGTATGATGGTGTTAAGACAATCTAGTGGTTGACTCCCGAGGATAAGAGATGTTTGCTGCTTTATTCATCAATGGCTTAGTTTTACAGTGGACAGTGACATTTCCAGCTAAAGCTAACTAACACATGTCACCACTATTCACCTTCACTGTCCAAATTGCTCTCCCAAAAATTTCACGTCCTGTGGCCATTTATCCATTATATGTACAGTGCCTATAAAAAGTATTCACCCCATTTGGAAGTTTTATTGTTTTACAACTTGAATCGCAGTGGATTTAATTTGGCTTTTTTGACACTGATCAACAGAAAAAGACTCTTTTGTGTCAAAGTGAAAACAAATGTCTGTAAATTGGTCTAAATTTATTACAAATATAAAACACAAAATAATTGACTACATAAGTATTCCCTCCCCCTTAATATGCCACACCAAATTATCAATGGTGCAGCCAATTGGTTTTAGAAATCACTTAATCAGTTAAATAGGGGTCTATTTTTGGATACCTATGTGCAGTCAAGGTGTTTCAATAGATTGTTGTAAAAATAGACCTGTATCTGGAAGGTCCAACTGTTGGCGAGTCAATATCCTGGCAAAAACTACACCACGAAGACAAAAGAACACTCCAAGCAACTCTGTGAAAAGGTCATTGAAAAACACAAGTCAGGAGATAGACACAAGAAAATGGCCAGGTCAGTGAATATCCCTTGGAGGACAGTTAAATCAATCATCAAGAAATGGAAAGAATATGTCTCACTGTAAATCTGCCTGGAGCAGGCCGTCCTCAAACACTGACTGACCGGGCAAGAAGTGGACTAGTAAGAGATTTGAGAACTACCAAGAGACCTATGACAACTCCAGAGGAGTTACAAGCTTCAGTGGCTGAGATGGGAGAGACACCGTATACAACAACTGTTGCCCAGGTGCTTCACCAGTTGCAGCTTTATGGGACAGTGGCAAAAAGAAAACCACTGTTGAAAAAAACTCACATAAAATCTTGGCTAGTGTTTGCCAGAAGGCATGTGGGAGACTCAAATCAGCTGGAAGGAAGTTCTATTGTCTGATGAAACCAAAATTGAGCTTTTTGGCCATCTGACTAAATGCTGTGTTTGGCGTAAGCCAATCACTGCACATCATCAAAAACACACTATCCCTGTCGTCAAGCATGGTGGAAGCTGCATTGTGCTGTGGGTATGCTTCACTGCAGCAGGCTCTGGAAGGCTTGTGAGGGTTGAGGGTAAAATACAGGGAAATCCTGGAAGAAAACATGATGCAGTCTGCAAAAGAACTGTGACTTGGGAGAAGATTTGTTTTCCAGCAAGTCAATGACCCCAATCTTAAAGCCAAAGCTACCCAGGAATGGCTTAAAAACAAGTTATGTCCTGGAGTGGCCAAGTTAGAGTCCAGACCTCAATCCAATTGAAAATTTGTGGCTGGACTTGAAAGGGACTATTCACTCATGATCCCCATGCCATCTAACAGAGCCTGAGCAGTTTTTAAAAAGAAGAATGAGGAAAATTTGCAGTGTGCAAAGCTGATAGAGACCCATCCATACAGACTCAAGGCTGCAATTGCTACAATGGTCTATCTTCTAAATACTGACTTGAAGGGGGTGAATACTTATGTAATCAATTATTTTATGTTTTATATTTGTAATTAATTTAGATCATTTTGTAGAGATCTGTTTTTACTTTGACACAAAAGTCTTCTTCTGTTGATCAGTATCAAAAATGCCAAATTAAATCCACTGTGATTCAATGTTATAAAACAAACATAAAACTTCCAAGGGGGGGGGGGGTGAATACTTTATAAAGGCACTGTAAATAGCATCTTTAGTTAATTGAACAACAAGATTTGTATTTTATTTGTGGTTCTGCAGTGTAATTCATGAGTGTCATTTGATATTTGCTAGGTATGAAAGTGCACACATCACCTGTGGAGTTTCAAATCCATGTCCGCTGCAGCGATTTAAATGTCATTTGCGAATCAAAGAAAATGGTATGTTCTTGTCTTACTCATGTTAGCTGTTCTAATATTTGAATGCTTTTGGCATCATAGGGCCATTTATGCAGACAAGTGCCTGAAAATAGCAGAGGAGATGGTATGTTTGTGACCAGGGGATTTGCTGTGTACAAAAAATAGATGGGGAAGAGATGATAAGGGAACAATAATGGTACATGCTTAAGGGGGGAAGAAGCCAGAGAGGCTGAGAGGGAAACTGCAATGGGGAATGAAGGAATGAGGGAAGAAAGGATATTTGTGAGTAAAGTATCTAACCACTGATATGAGTATCATATCAGTCCTTGAGAAGAGGTCATATAAAAATGATGTGTTTGTCATAAGAATCAGTTATTTTAAAAAATTACTTGCAAGATTCATTGCTAGAATCACCGTTTCCTATTTAATAAATAATTGACTTCCTTGATTGGTAAATGACTTTCAAAATTGGAGGATGGCACTGAATTATGTGCAGTAAAAACAAAATGCAAATGATGTATTTGCAAAGTGGTCATGTAATTTCTCAGCCTGTTTATGTAAACTTGCAGTTATTGCGTTATTAGTAAATGATCTTCAATATCAAAACTGTGGGGTTTACATTTTCCTTGGAAAATACTTGTCTTTGAAGTGGATGAATTGGAGGTTTGGGAGGTTATGGATACTCTTTTGCATAGATGGTCTTTAAGGATTGAAGATAACTGCTTCACTCTCGTTTTTACAGTTCTGTGGTGGCTAATATGGGAACAGCACACTCCACAAGGATTAGGAATTGACTAACAGGCTGGCTGAGTGTGTAGTTTGCAAGGTGATAGGCTTCTTCTCTTACTTAAGCAAGTCTTCTGTGTGTTCCTGATGGCTGGATTTTGGGTTCTTGATTCAATATTGATTGCTTCACTTGGAGTGGTTGTAGGTCAGGATTCCCAGGGATAATTTGGGACATTCCATTTCTTCAATTGGGTATTGAACATGCCATTGGAACTTTTGCTTCGACAGTGTGGTAATCTCTTCATGTGACAGAACGCTGAATTGTGTTAGTACAGAAGTCAAGCTTTAACAATGCAAGCAATGTGTCTTTCCCAGTGTAGCCAAATGAGTGTAATTAGAACTTCAATGTGGGGAGGTTTAGCTGATCTGAGTCCTACAATATAATTGTGAAGGTTGAATGATTTGCTATTAATTTTGAAAATTATCTCCATTCCTTAGAAAAATTTTGTTGGCAATGAAGTGCGACATTGGGTGAAAAAGATTGAGGAATGAGTTGGGCAACATTGCATCTTTGTTTGATTCTAGCCTTCATTAAGATTGGCTTTGTGAAGATCTGCTGTAAAGGACATGTATAGCCCAATTACCCGAGGGCCCAACCCAATGAGAGCAAAGAACAGAGTAAACTCATCAGGCACAAAGAGAAGTCAATGTCTTTGGGAATGAATGCCTCAAAACCATAACTGTGTCCTTGAACTGAATGCCCTGGATTTTGGCCCACAACAATATATTAAGCCTTGCCTTGTTGCAACTCCTTATTAACAAGAGGTTAAAATGACCATGAATTGAACATTTCAAGGCATCAGTAGAAGGCTTTATACCTGCTGATCTTCTGAAATTCAATAGTGAAGAGCTGTTGTGCTGACTGCAGTTTCATCATCTGTATGTTGAAGATGTGGTTATAATAGGGGACATCAAATATGTAGTAATTGTAACCATCTTCAAAAAGAGTTATCAGGTCTGGCAATGGCATCTAGAGAGGGGTCTCCAAGATGTCTGCCATAGGGAAGGTCATCACCAGTTTTCTTTGCAATTAGCCTTTCTCAGTGGCCAAAGATTGGCTCTCAAATTGAGGTATGTCTTGTGTACATGTGGAAGCATAATGGACATAGACTTCACTATTTGATAATTCTAAGAAGACTGCAGAAGTCAGCACCAGTCACTATAAACTATTTTTTTCAATCCCATTAAAGACTTTGACTTTGTCATTAATGAGGAACTGTGGACTATCTGCAAATTCTGCTGACAGCAAAAACCTAGCTCCATTTACTCCATGATGGCATGCAAGGCGTGATTCAGATAACACAAATACTTAAGTTCCAAGTTCAACCATACACATGTATACTACCAAATGAAACAATGTTCCTCTGGCCCAAGGTGCACAACACAGTACATTTGCAGTATTGTGCAAAAGTCTTAGGCACATTAAAAAAAAATTGTAAAGATGCTTTCAAAATTAATGAAATGAAAATCTTCTAAATATCAAAAGATTTACTATAAAGAGCAGTAAACAGTAAAAACTAAATCAAATCAATATTTGCTGTGACCACCCTTTGCTTTTAAAACTACCGTACATCAATTCTCTTTAGTGCACTGTCATAAAGTTTTGTAAGTACTGTAAATCAGCTGATAGGTTGTTCCAAGCATCCTGAAGAACTTGCCACAGTTCTGCAGATTTTGTGTGTCTGGCTTGTTTTTGTTTCTCTCTGTAATCCCAGATCACCTTGATAATGTTGTGATCAGGGCTGTGTGGAGGCAATACCATCTGAAACCATAAGCCTTTTGCACAGTATTATAACTCACACACATAACACATAACGTAATATTACCACAAATAAATTAGTAGATAATAAGGTGCATAGACAATACAAGTTAAAAAGTCTAATGGTACAGGCACTTCATACATGATGAGACCTAGGTGGTGGCAGGGAGTTACATCTTACATCTTGATTAGAAGTTGTTCCCCATCCTAACAGTTCTTGTCTTAATGCTACGGTACCTCTAGCTTGATGGTAGGGGGTCAAAGAGCTTGTTAGACAGAGGGGAAGGATCACTGACCAAGCTAAGGGCCCTTGATATTCAGCACTCTTGATAAGTATTTCTAATCCGAGAAAGAAAGACTCTGATGATTCTTTCAGCAGTATTCACAATTCTTTGTAGGGACTTGCAGTCGGGTGCCTTGTAATTCTCGTTCCAGACAATGATGCAGCTGGCTAGGACACTCTTGATAGTGCACCTGTAAAAATTATAAAAATTTAACATTCAGTAAGAGTACTGAGAGAAAATACAATGCATATGGGGTTAATTTTTAGAGAGAGAGCTGAAAAGCAAGGACCTTGTCAGACTTGTATAGCATTTTGGTTTTACTACATTGTGTGCTATGTATCTCCTTACACTTCGGCATGAGAAAATGAACTACAGCTGACACGTTTTCCAACGATTTTGTTTGAATGATGTTGAGGATGTACATCCATCTTTAGTCATCTGTCCAACATATCCTTCATGTGTTGGCAAAGTTTATAGTTTCTTCACGTCTTTGTAAGGTTCCAGTTCATTTTTAAAATGGCGGTTTATATAACCCTCTTGCTGTTATTGGCAGGTGTGTATAACTTTCCTTTATTTTTCTTTCCCAAAGTTTAAAAAGTTTTCCCTTTTTTTTTCTCCTTTGCCTTCAGAGATACAGCAAACTTTGCCTGACTTGCAAAGTTCCCAAAGCTAACACAGCAGTTAGACTTGAACAATTTTAAGCAATCCTGATACCTTTTGGATTTGTCAAGCTTCCCTGTACATATTCTGAATGTTTTGTTCTCTTAAGTTTTATAAATAAAATCAGAAAATAAAATTTTTCCCTTAGAAATCTTTTTTGATTTCATTCGGTTGTCCCAAAGTCCTTTACCAGCCATTATGTCATTTTTGCAGTGTTACACACCACTAGCTCTAACAACTAGCTCTAACAATATGATAATTATTTGATAACCTGATTTAGATATTGGTTCAATAACAAGAACTAATCTGAGCTCCATAACAAGTTCCAAGTGTTTCTGAGTATGGTTTTAGGTTCAGTTGTTTTTGTGCCTGCGTGCGGTCATGGCTTCAGTATTCTGTTTCACCCAACTGGCTCCAGTCCTGTGTAAATTTGAGTTTTGTGCTTTGGACCAAGGCTTGCATTGCTTCTGAGCATTAGAAAGGTGTTATGTTGTACAGCTTTGACAACTAGCTGAGGGGATGTGGTACACCTGGCTTTCCTTCAAAAATATCTGCTACAGGAACAGCACAAGCTAATCATTTTTCTAAGCTCAGCAACAACTGTGCCTTTCAGGCTGCTGGTCCCAAATACTAGGCCATTATCTTCAGATTATCAGATGAGATGATCGAAGTGCACAGTTTGCAACTATCAGAGATGCTTTCACATCTTCAATTTTTCCCTCTGAAAAAGATAATACAACTTCCACATTCTGCAGAGAACCCTGGATCCTTCTGTGAGAACAGAATTAAGAAAGAGTGGCCATCAGTGATAAATGAATGATGAAAGCAGCAAGTACTTCCAGCTGAATCCTAAAGCTATAATTCAAAGGAGATTCTGTTGAGGAAAGTAGAATAATATATTAGTTCTTTCATGGGACTGGATTCAGTTAATAAATAATATGAAGGAGATCTAGAAATTATCCAGCTGAATGGATTAGCCATAATAGCATGAATATTTATTTCTGCATCTGAAACACTTCTCAGATTGTAATGTTAACTATTGAACCATGGCCAATCCTGTTTCACCTTACACGGTGCAAAGGAGGTCACTTTCTGGCTTCTAAAATAGACTGGTGGAAGCACAGCTGTTGTCAAGATGAGCACGTGAAATAGAAGGTTATGGATCAAGTACTAGAGGATGGGATTAATATAGGTGGATGCTCATCGGTTGGTGTGAATGTGATGGTCTGAATGGTCAGTTTAGAGTGTAAAAATCCATGAATTGAATCCCAGAATGGTTACATCATTGATAGAGCCATAGAAAAGTATAACACAGAAACATCACATTTCCTGTACTCAGTACTTTGATTTATGAAGACTAATGTGCCAAAAGCTTTCTTTACAGCACCATCTAACTATGCCACCACGTTCAATGAAATATGGACCTGTATTGCCAGATTCCACTGTTCTACCACACTCCTTAGTGCCCTGCTGTTCACTGTGTAAGACCTGGTTTGTCCTACTGAAGTGCAACACCTCACACTTGTCTACATTAGATTCTGTCTTGATATTTTTCAGCCCATTTTTCCAGCTGATCTTGATCTTGCTGCAAGCTTTGATACTCTTACTTACTGTCTACTACACCCCCAATCTTGGTGTCATCTGGAAATTTGCTGATCCAGTTAACCACATTATCATCCAGGTCATTGATGCAGATGACAAACAGCAATGAACCTAGCACCGATTCCTGTTGCAGTCCACTAGTCCATACGCCTCCAGTCAGAGAAGTAACCATCTGCTACCACTCTCTGGCTTCTTCCACAAAGCCAATATTTAATCCAATTTACTGCCTCATCTTGAACGCCAAGTGACTGAATTTTACTGACCAACCTCCCATGTGGAACCTTGTCAAATGCCTTTTTAAGTCCATGTAGACAACATCTACTGCCTTGTCTCCATCAACTTTCCTGGTAACTTCCTCGAAAGAATCTATAAGATTGGTTAGACATGACCTACCACACACAAAACCATGCTGACTATCTCTAATCAGTCCCTGTCTATCAAAATACTCCAGTACCTTAGAATGCCTACCAGTAACTATCCTACTACTGATGTCAGGCTCACCAGCCTGTAATTTCCCAATTTCTTTTTAGATGTATGTCTTTTGGCTCACCAAGTCTGTGGTGGCTCTCTTTAATCATGCTAATTTAACTTACTCATCCCTCTCCATGGACCTTCAGAACCTATCATTTCAGAAATGTATCTATCTCCCTTTGGGCTGCACAGTTGAATTTGCTGCCACAATGACTCTAGCAGTCCTTCCCCTTATTCTAAAAATAATGTTTCTTCACTTTCGTTTTGTGTCCCTTAGCTCTTGTCTCCTCAAACAATAAGAAATGTTTATCTCTATCTATACTTTCTATTCTCCTCATGATTTTAATAGCTATATCAGACCTCTGTGCAACCACCTCTATATTACAAAAACAACCTCAGCTACCCCAGTCTTTCCAGGAAAAAAAAAACCAACACTCATCTCAGGAGTCATTTTGTTAAATCTCTTTAAAGCTTTCATGTTTTTCTATACAGTAGTGTGATGACCATGACTGGGCACTGTACTCTAGTTGTTGAACCAGTGTGTATTAAAGCATCACGATTTCTTTGCCCTTGTTCTCTCTATTTTTAAGACCTCTACCTTTCCACCCAGTCCTATTGATTGTTATCAGTCCTCCTTAATTCTTTTTCTTCTTAGGTAATCCCTTGGAGTGTTAATTATAGATTGAAAAAAGTACCCTGTCGTCATTAGGGGCAAGAGGATTGTAATTTTTTAGTTTGCATTAATGTTGGTATCTTTATTCATTTTGTGCTAACTATATGAACATTGTCATATATCAAGAACACCAAGAAGAAAAAGAGTATCTTTACTGGGATATAATATTACATAGAGCGTATCATAGCCCAAATACACTAGATGGATGATAGCTTAAGTAGAAACACCGATGCCAAGCTGTTGGACTAAATGGGCTACTTATTTGCTATAATGTACCTCATAATTCTATGGATGAATTGAGGGAAATAGAGATACTAGGAGTCCATTTGATTTATCTTATGCTTAGGAAGTCAGGACAAAAATCGCTGTTTCCTAATATGTAGGCTCTAAATAGAAGATACTTAATAAAATGTTGTTTTTAATATATCTGTGAATAATTTCAGTGTTAGTTACTTAAGTCTTTCTTTGGGATCAGTTCACAGATGACAGAATGTAACGCAGAATCTGGCAATCATACACACTTTACTTGTTAAATGACTGCCCTTGTACTACTCCTCCTTTGAAATCAGTGAAATTGGCATCTGAGCTCATGACACATCCTATCTACCTGGGAGTAAAATTAGCAGCTGAATAAATTTACAGAAATCATCCCCAATATAACTTCCTGAGACAAAGCTCTGTCAATTAATCATAAATTATCCCAACTTTTTTTTTACAGGCTCCCAATGAGCCCCAAGATATTTTCTTGAAAGTGGCATGTGGACCTAGCCCAGAGATCAAGAAGTTCTGTGTCATGATTTACATGTGAGTAACCACCACTGAAAAGAGTGAAATTCGGCACCATCTTATCATAGTGCTATGAAAGCAACAGTGTCAGATTTCTGATCTCTGTATTTGATGTGTTAATTGATCTGGGATTTACCATCAGGGAGGAGTTACAGGAGTCTGAAGACCCACGTTCAGTCTTGCAGGGCAATGCCCACAAAATGCTGGAGGAACTCACCAGGTCAGGCAGCAGCAATGTAAGGGAATAAACTGTCAACTTCTGGGGCCAAGGCCCTTTAACAGGAATGGAAAGGAAGGGTCAGAAGCCAGGATAAGAAGGTTGGGTAAGTGGAAGTAGTAAGGAGGGAGGGGAAAAAGTTACCATAAGTTAGAGAAATTGATGTTCATGCCATCAGGGTGGAGACTACCCAGACAGAATATGAGATGTTGCTCCTCCAACCTGAGTTTGGTTTCATCATGGCAATAGAGACCATGGACAGAAAGATCATTAAGGGAATGGGAACTCAAAATCAAATGGGTAGCCACTGAGAGATCTTGCCTCTTGCAGCTAACAGAGCAATGATGTATTTGGTCTCACCAATGTGGAGGAGGCCACATTGGAAGTAATAGATTACCCCAGATTCTAAAGTGAAGTGTCTGGAAGGACCTTTTAGGGCTCTGAATGGCGGTGAGGGAGGAAGTGTAGGGGCAGGCAACACTTATCACACTTGAAGGGATAAGAGCCACAAGGAAGATCAGTAGGGTGGGACGAGTAAATAAAGGAGTCATGTAGAGAGTGATCTCTACAGAAAGCGGGTGGAGGGAGAAGAATGTGAGATATATTTAGTTGTAAGATTCTGTTTTACATTGTACCGCTGCCATAAAACAATAAATTTCATGATAAATGTCAGTGCTAATGAAGCTGATTCAGATTCTGCTATAGAATTGATTTTAACCCAAGCACATAGATATATACAGATATACCTGCGTTAAGAATGCCCAACCTATGGACACCCCTTACATATGAATGATTGACCATAACTTTATTAAATTCAAAAGTCCGGTGTGCGTACATACATTTGTTCTTATGAATA
This sequence comes from Hemitrygon akajei, assembly GCF_048418815.1. Lineage (NCBI taxonomy): Eukaryota > Metazoa > Chordata > Chondrichthyes > Myliobatiformes > Dasyatidae > Hemitrygon > Hemitrygon akajei. The sequence continues at coordinate 13,752,826 of NC_133152.1, read as the reverse complement.
GGAGAATTAGTTTCCTCTCTTTTAGTAATTGTTCTTTATCAGGTTTGTGTGTTTTTATTGCTATTCATTAAATACAGTGGAGGTATAGTTATCATATTGAGTGATTTTCATGTATTTTCTAAGTTATAGACAAAATCCACTTATGAATGTAAAACTGGAATATGCTCATTACCCAGGATGAATTTATGAATCCTTATCTTCCCACTGTTTGCTCTGCAGGGAGGAACGCGTGGTTTTGGGTAACATACTTTTCTATTAACAGATACAGGTCTTCTTTTGTGAATTGTCTCCGTTTGATGCTTCTCCCACTCCTGGTCTAAAAAGAGAGTTTTGATATCATATTTTACATCATTTGGGAGAAGTAAGAAAGAAAATTATGTGTGCAGGATATTGACAGAACATTCTTGTAGGGCCTTCTGTTTTCTGTAGCCAAAATGCAGACAAAAATGAGAGAGCTGGAAATCTAAAATATTAAACAAAACTGAAAACAGTAAGGTAACATCTATGGAGAGAGTATCAGACTTAACAGGTTCTATTGTTGGGCCATTTTGATCCGGACTATAACTCTGTTTCTGTCTTCACAGATGCTGTATGACATCCTGAGTATCTCCAGCAATTTCTCTTTTTATTTCTCTGTTCTGTAGCCTGATATATGGTGTAATAATCCACATTATTAAGTGGTAGCAAGCCCTGTGTATTGGCAGCACAAATAGGAGTCCAATTCCACCCCAGCAACTAGGTTTCTTCCTAATTCCACTGCTTCTTAAAACTAGATGATTAGATACTGGTACAATGGAGACACAAGACACTGCATAGTAAGTCCATAAGACATAGGAGCATAATTAGGCCACTTGGTCTATGGAGCCTGCTCTGGCATTCGATCCTGGCTAATTTATTTTTCCTCTCAATCCCACTCTTTTGCCTTCTCCCCCTATACTTTGATGTCCTTACTAATCAAGAACTTATCAACATCTTTTATAAATATACCCAATGAGTTGGCCTCCAGAGCCATTTGTGGTGATGAATTCTACAGATTCATGTCCCTCTGCCTAAAATTCCTTCTTTTTTCTCTCCTATTCTGAGGCTGTACTTACTGGTCCTAGACTCCCCCACTATAGGAAACATCCTCTCCACATCCATTCAATCTAGGGTTTTCAATATTCAGTAGGTTTCATTAAGAGCCCCCCTCATTCTTCTGAACTCCATTGATTACAGGCCTGGAGCTATCAAACACTCCTTATACATTAATCTTTTCATTCCTGGGATTGTTCTTGTAAATCTCCTCTGGACCCTCTCCAATGCCAGCACATACTTAGATTGTGTTGGCATTGAATAAAACTGCTCACAGAACTCCAGATGTGGTCTGACTAATGCCTTATAAAGTCTCAGTAGTACATTGTTGCTTTTATATTGTTGTCCTCTTGAAAGGGATGCAAACATTGCATTTGCCTTCCTTACTACTGATTCAACCTGCAGGTTAAATCTTCAGGGAATCCTGCACCAGGACTCACAAGTCACTGTGGACCTTCTCTCATTTTCTCTCCTTATTGCTTTTTCAGTTGCCTTCTGCTGTTTTTTTTTAAGGTTACCATTCCTTCAGCTTCCCACTAATTTTTGCAATATTGTATGTCCTCACTTTTCCTTTTATGATATCTCTGATTTCCCTTGCTAGCCATATCCTCCCTTTAGAAAGTTTAGAAACCTCATCCTCCCTTTAGAAAGTTTCTTCTTTGGGATGAACCATTCCAGCATCTTCTGAATTACTCTCCGAATCTCCAGTCATTGCTACTCTGCCATGATCCCTTCCAATCATTTCTGGCCAATTCCTCTCTCATGCCTCTGTAATTGCCTTTACTCAGCTGTAATACTAATACATCGGATTTTAATTCAAACCTCAGAGTGGATTTTATCATATTATGATCAATGTCTCCTAAGTGTTCCTTTACCCTAAGCTCCCTAATTACATATGGCTCATTAAATAACAGAATTGTCTTTCCCCTAGTGGGCTCAACCATAAGCTGCACTAAAAAACCATCTGGTAGGTATTCTACAAATTCGTTTCCTTAGGATCCAGCACTAGCCTGTTTTTCCCTTGTGTCTGGATATTGAAATCCCCTATAACCATTGCAACATTGTTCCTTTTACATGCCTTTTCTATCTACTGTTGTGATTTGTACCCACTCTGCCTTTCCTGGATGGATCATCGACTCATAGTGTCCAAGTTTAAACTTCGCATCCTGCCTGTGAGAAGACCCCAAGTTCAGAAGACTGCAAAGAGGCTCAATGTCTCCAAGCTGAAGAGCAGCGTAGTTGCAGAAGAATTTCGTGAAGACTTAGATAGCAGGCTGCTTGACACACCCCAGGATGACCACACCAGCATTGAAGAGCAGTGGACGGCTTTCAGAGATGCAGTCTAGTCTACCGCTCTCAAACACCTCGGACCAGCAATCCGTAGACATCAAGACTGGTTCGATGAGAACGACAAGGAGATACAGGCACTATTGTCAGAGAAACACCAACTGTTCAGAGCGCACCAGAACGATCCCACATCACAAGCAAAGATAGATGCCTTCGCCAGTGCAAGACGGAAAGTGCAGAAGAAACTCCGTGAGATGCAGGATGTCTGGTTCAGCAATAAGGCCAATGAGATCCAGGGCTATGCAGACAGTCACGACACCAAGCGTTTCTATGATGCTTTGAAGGCTATGTATGGACCTCAGTCCTCTGGCTCCTCCCCCCTCAGTGCAGATGGGACTCGGCTGCTGACAGAGAAAAAGCAGATTTTGGAGAGATGGGCTGAACACTTCAACCAGGTCCTCAACCGCCCTGCCAAAATCAATGATGAGGCCAGTGCTCACCTACCTCAGGTGGAGATCAACCTGGACCTTGACAACCTCCCCACAGAAGAAGTCAGAAAAGCCATCTGGCAACTTTCTTGTAGCAAAGCACCAAGATCAGATGCAATCCCTGCTGAAGTCTACAAAGCAGGAGGCCCATTCATGATGCAGAAGCTGACTGAGCTCTTCCTGTCTATGTGGAACGAAGGAAAGGTCCCGCAACAGTTGTAAGATCCCAGTATAGTCCACATCTACAAGAGGAAAGGCAACCGCCAGTCTTGTGACAATCACCGAGGCATCTCCCTCCTGAACATAGCTGGGAAGATCTTGGCTCGCGTCCTGCTTAATCGCCTTCTCCAACACCTTGAGCAAGGTCTCCTCCCAGAAAGCCAGTGTGGCTTCCGTGCAGAGCGTGGAACTGTCGACATGATACTTGCTGCATATCAAGTCCAGGAAAAATGTCAAGAGCAGCACAATGACCTCTTTATGACCTTTGTCGATCTGACCAAGGCATTTGATATGGTCAGCAGAGATGGCTTATGGAAGATAATGGAGAAGTTTGGCTGCCCTAGCAGGTTCATCACAATTGTTCGGCAGTTCCATGATGGCACGATGGTGAAAGTTTTGGGTGATGGTGGCGAGTCAGAAGCCTTCCCAGTGACGAACGGTGTGAAGCAAGGATGCGTTCTCGCCCCTACACTCTTTAGCATGGTCTTCTCTGCTATGCTGAATGATGCCTTCCGCGATTGTCAGGATGGTATACACGTCAGATACAGGACTGGCACTGGCCTATTCAACCTCCGGCGTCTACAAACTGTTACAAAGGCAAAGGAGACTGTTGTCAGCGACCTCTTATTTGCTGATGATTGCACCCGCAACGCCAGCACAGAGCAGAAGATGCAGCGAGAAATGGACTGCCTCTCACGAGCCTGTGACAACTTCGGACTTACAATCAGCACCAAAAAGACCGAAGTTATGTACCAGCCCATACCTGAAAAGCCCTACCAGGAACCACACATCACAGTAAAAGGGGCAGAAGCTACTGGCAGTCGACAGCTTTACTTATCTGGGCAGTACTCTATCACGAGCGGTGGACATAGATGCAGAGGTCAGCAACAGAATTGCCAAAGCCAGTGCCGCCTTTGGGAGACTCCATGAGAATGTATGGGAGCGGAGAGGACTCAGCCTTACCACCAAGCTGAAGGTCTACCGAGCAGTGGTTCTCACCATCCTCCTCTATGCCAGCGAGACCTGGACTGTCTACAGCAGACACGCTAAACAGCTCAACCACTTCCACTTGAGCTGCCTCCACAGACTTCTCCACGTACGATGACAGGACAAAGTCCCAGACACGGAGGTCCTGGAGCGGGCTAGCAACCACAGCGTCTACACCCTCCTACAGAAAGCCCAAGCCAGATGGGCTGGCCATGTCGTCAGGATGTCTGACAGTCGATTACCAAAACAGCTGCTGTATGGAGAGCTGAGCCAGGGCAACCGCTCAGTTGGAGGGCAGAAGAAACGTTTCAAAGACTGCCTCAAAATGTCCCTCAAAGACCTCAACATCAATCCCAGTAACTGGGAATCGCTTGCTCTGGACCGCCCAACCTGGTGGAGCAGGACCACTAAAGGAGCGTATGCAGCAGAAATCAGACGCACCGCAGAGGCTGAGAGAAACACGCCGCGTGCAAGGCTCAGACTACCTCCACTTCCACTGCAGCACCTACCCTCATGTGTCCCACATGTGGGCGAGCTTTCAGGGCCTGGATTGGCCTCACCAGTCACCTCCGGACCCACGTCACAAACCCTCCACCTGACAGAAGTCGTGGTCGTCTTCGACTCCGAAGAACGAACAACAACAGCCTTTCCTTGAAGACTACAACTGCAAGAAGTGCATCCAGCTGTAGCTTCTAATAATCCACATTAAGAAATTGGAGCTGGAACTGAATGAACTCTGAGTCATTCAGGAGGCTGAGGGAGTGATAGGTAGGACATATAGAGAGGTAGTTACACCCAAGGTGCAGGCACAGGAAACTGGGTGACAATCAGGAAAGGGAAAAGGATTAGGGAGAGAGCACCCTTTGGCCACCCCCCCTCAACAACAGGTATACCACCTTGAAAACTGTTGGGGGGGGGGGGAAGATGACCTAACAGAGGCAAGTCATGCTAGTTGGGTCTCTGGCACTGAGTCTGCCTCTGTGACTCAGAGGGGAGGGGGGAGAAGAGGCATGCTGTGGTAATAGGGAATTTGTTAGGGGAATGAACAGGAGGTCCTGTGGGTTAGAACGAGATTTCTTGATGGTATGTTGCCTCCTGGGTGCCAGGGTCCAGGATTTCTTGGATTGAAACCCCAGCATTTGTAAGTGGGAGGGTGAACATCCAAAAGTCGTGGTCCATGTAGGTACCAATGACATGGGTAGGATGAGTGATGGGGTTCTGCTTAGGGAGTTCAGAGTGTTAGGTGCTAAGTTAAAGGGCAGAACCTTCAGGATTATGATCTCAGGATTGCTACCTGTACTACGTGCTAGTGAGGCTAGAACTAGGAAGATTATACAGTTTAATACATGGCAAAGGAGTTGGTGTAGGAGGGAGGGCTTAAGATTTTTGGATCATTGGGCTCTCTTCTAGGGAAAGTAGGACCTGTACAAAAGGGACAGTTTGCACCCAAACTGGAAAGGAACTAATGTCTTAGTGGAAAGGTTTGTTAATGCTGCACGGTGGGCTTTAAACTGGAATTACAGGGGAATGGGAACCAGAGTGCCAGAACAGTTAGTGAAGAGGTTGATGGAGGAAGATGTTGGTAAGACCTCAGACAAAATTAGGAGTCAAAAGGTTGAGTATGGTACGACTAGTATCCCGAGCTGCTTATATTTAAATTCAAGAAGTATTGGAGGAAAGGTGGATAATGGTGCTGAAGATGAGGTAGCTGGTTTACAAACAGAGGCACTGTGTAGTGAGGGGAGGCTGTTGATAGGGTAAATTTGCAGTCAACAGGATGACTTGCAATGTAAAAGGCGGACAAAAAGGGTGAATACGGGACGGAATGTGTTATATTTGAATACACACCGTATACAAAATAATGTAGATGAATTTGTAGTACAGTTGCAGATTGGTAGGTATGTTGTTGTAGGCATCACTGAATCATGGCTAAATGAAGACTATAGCTGGGAGCTTAATGTCCAAGGGTACACATTTTATCAAAAGGACAGGCAGGAAGGCAGAGGGGGCAGCATTGCTCTGTTGGTAAAAAGTGAAATCAAATCATTAGAAAGAGGTTACATATGGTCAGAATGTGTTGAATCATTGTGGATAAAGCTAAGGAACTGCAATGGTAAAAAGACCTTGATGGGAGTTACATACAGACCCCCAAACAGTACTAAGGAGACAGGAAGTGCATGCCAAAAGGCAATGTTAGAATAGTGATGGGGGATTTCAATATGCAGGTAGATTGCAAATTCAGGTTGGTGCTGGATTCCAGGAGGAGGAATTTCTAGAGTGGCTACAAAATGGCTTTTTAGAGCAGCCAGTGGTTGAACCCACCAGGGGATCAGCTAATATGGTGGAATTCACCCTGAAATTTGAGAAGGAGAAGCTAAAGACAGATGTATCCGTATTACTGTGGTAGGGATGACAGCAGAGCAGCATTATCTGGAATTTCTGGAAGCAATTCGGAAGGCACAGGATGTATACATCCCAAAAAGGAAGAAGTATTCGAAAGCATAGGTAACACAACCATGGCTAACAAGAGAAGACAAAGCCAACATAAAAGCCAAAGAGAAGGGATATAATAGAGCAAAAATTAGTGGGAATTTAGAGAATTGGGAAGTATTTAAAAATCAACTAGAAAGCAGCTAAAACAGTCATTAGGAAGGTAAAGATGGAATACAAAAGCAAGCCAGCCAATACTATTAAAGAGGATATCAAACGTTATTTCAGATAAATAAAATGTAAAAGAGAGGTGAGAGTGGATGCTGGAGAGGTAATAATGGTGGACAATGAAATGGTGGATGAACTGAATGAGTATTTTGCGTCAGTCTTCACTCTGTTTTAGTTTAGTCTCTAGCTATTCCCTCAACAGAAACTTCTGCTTTTCCTATGTTATCAGTACTTACTTGGATTTGGACCGTGACAACTGGATCTTTCACCTCCAAGTTCTGTCGCAGGTCAGGTGAGATGTCCCAATCCAGGGCTTCAGGCAGACGACACAGCAGTTGTGGGGGCCAAGTCTTTATGTATATTTAAGGCAGAGGTTGATAGATTCTTGACTGGTCAAGCATGAAGGGATATGGGGAGAAGGCAGGAAATTGGGGCTAAGAGGGAAATTGGAGTAGTCATGATGAAATGGCAGAGCAGACTCGATAGCCAGATGGCCAATTCTCCTCCTATAGCTTATGGTCTTATGGTCTCTGGGACTCTCGATCTTTGCAACAGAGAATTGTATACATTCCCCTGAATATACTATCCCCAATTACGACTACATTTCTCTTCTCTTCTACCTCTTAAATGGCTCCTGAATCACAGTGTCATGCTTCCTATAGGGAAGTGTATCCTCATAGGGAACACCTCTCTCAGACCTGTTGGGCAAGCTCAAGGGCCAAGGCTCCTCTAGCCCTGCCTCACTCACAGTCACATGATCTTGTTCCTGGCCACAGACCAAATTTGAAGCAGTAAATTTAATTGGTCTTAATAAAACGCAGTATTCAAGTAATAGTCCCTATTCCTGATGTGTTTGATATTCAGGTTCCAGGTCATTAATTTTGAGCCTGAGTTCCTCAAGCAACCAATACATGCTGCAGATCCAGTCTGTGGGAACCATAATGGGGTCCACTAGCTCCTCATCTTTCAGCTACAACACATCACCTGATCCTCCATCCTCCATACTTCATGTAATCGGTTGTATTTTTGTATTTTTTTTTAAGATACTTAAATCTTTTGGTATCTTTTTAACTACTATATTAAAAAAACCTTACCTGACTCTAATAAAAACACCTTTCCTGCTCTTACTTGCCACCCTTCTGAAGCCTCTCCAGCCAAAGCCTCAGACCTCATACTCCTACACTGGCCCACTCATGCAATGGTTGATCCAAAACATCCTCCAGTTTTTCTTGCCAAAGCCTCAGTTTCCCAATCTGACTCTGGCCATTCCCACAATGGCTTTTGAGTGGATATTATTTTGTTGTGACTTGACCTTAGGGTTTTCTGCATGTTGTACTGAAACTAATCAAGTAACGGAAGAGGGAAATATTTGTAAACAGTTCAAAAACCTTCTAATAAATTTTGCAGGGATCCATGGCTGGCTGTGCCAATCCAGATATGGCAGTTCTACATCCAGTCTCTCCACCGGATAGATGTCAACTGTGTGGTCGGCCAGCGGACCCAGTTATCACTGGTGTTGCGAGGGACACAATCTGCTCGAAATGTGGCTGCCTACACCTCAAATACTGAAGAGCTGGAGGTAACTGGAAATGTTTTATCAGATTAGTCAGATCAAGAAGCAGCAAGTGGAATTCAATTCAAGAGGGGAAACACAACAAGAAAATATGCAGTTACTTGCTGGAGAATGAAATGTTGATGGATGTTGGATTGCTTGTCTGCAAATCCCTGAAGCTAGCAGGCCAGATAATTAAGGTTGTTCAGATGGAATCTAGTATACATGCCTTCATTGGCTGAGTCACAGAACAGAAGAACAGAGAAGTCATGTTGAAGCATATGAGACATTAGTTAGACTACAGCTAGAATATGATGCATAGTTCTGGCCACCACAGCACAAGGAAAAAGGAATTATTCAAGGATGGCAAGGGGATCTGGCTGAGAGGAGGAGTTGAAGTCAGGGTAGATAAATCATGACCATTTTGACTACAGAACAGTTTTGAGGGAGGTGACCTACTCCTGCACCAATTTTCCTGTGTTATTAGAATCAGATTCATTATCATTAGTATATGCTGTGAAATGTGTTGTTTTGCCATTAGAGTTCCCAGCAGTCCATGAACTCAGTATTCTTCTTTTGCACTATCAAAATTCAAACTATTTTTTTAATCAAAGTCCATACTGTATATGTCTCCATATAGAGCCCTGAGATTAATTTTCTTGCAGGCGTTCAGAGTAAATACAAAGAAACAATAGAATTATTGACTGCATACAAGACAGGCAAACAGCCAGTGTGCAAAAGAAAACAAAGTGCAAGTGCAAAATGAGAAAAAAAACAAAATAATAATAATCTGTAGATATTGAGAACATGAGATGAAGAGGTCTGAAGAATTATAGGTAATAAAGAGAGTCTACCAAGGCCTTGGTTCTTTTATTCAGAACAAAGGACTTAGAGAGGATTTTATTGAAATGTGTAAAATAGAAGAGCCCCAGACTAAATAAACAGTAAGTACTCATTCCTTTAGCAGAAAATTTGGTAAATACCAGGATAGATTTAACTTATTTAGTAGATGGATTAGAGTGGAGCCAAAAAGTAATATTTTACTTAGAGTGATAAGTTGCTGCCTGAAGGTGTGGTAAATGCAAATTCTCTCACATCGTTTAAGGTATATTTTGCACTTGAAGAGAGTTAACTTGTAGACCAGGATCATTGAAATAGGATTAATCCAAGGTCTATTTTTGATAACCATGGTCATAATGGACTGAATAGCTACTTTCCATGCTATAAATTTCAATGATTTTGTTGTAAAAATGTTAATTATCTTCAGAACTTTAGGGAGAGGAGGTGTGAACACAGAATCTCATTTGCCATGGAATTGGACTGATGAATTTATGTTCAGCTTCAGCAATTAGCTAAGGAATTTGTGGCAGTTTTCACTCTGTTGTTATAATTAATAAAGACGTCAGTTGACTGGGAGTCCTGGAAACAGGGATTCAGTGAGCTGAGAATCAGGGCACAAACTAGAATTGGATGAGCTGGGAGTTGGTGTACTGAGCATTGATGGCGAGTGAAAATTGAGGTAACTGAGAACTGAATGAGCTGAGCTATGTGAGCATTGGTCGAGTGAATCAGGAGAGAGGTGACAGGGAGAACTGATGGTTTTGAAACTATATCTCCACAAGTGTAAATATCCTTGGGATTGTTCAACATAGTAAATATCTGTCCTGAAGAAGGGTCTTGGCCCAAAACATCAACGGTTTATTCATTTCCATAGATGTAGCTTGACCTAGCATTTGTGTATGGTGCTCTGGATTTCCAGCATCTGCAGGATCTCTTGTGTTTATAGTAAATATCTTTCAAAGTTGGCATTTAGGTACTAATCACTGTTTTATATTTTTTTTATCATCTAGGTTATGCCATCAGATGTCTTCCTACTTCCACCACACGTGGTAAAGGATCTGCACATTACCATCCGGCCTCAGATGGAAGGAAATAGGTGCATCTATCTGAATGTGGTGGATGTAGATTTCCGTCAACTGGTGGCATCTTGGCTTATATTCTTAATATGTAAACAACCTGCCATCTGTAAGGTAACAAGAGTTAATGCATCTGAACTATTTTAAGGAAGAAATATATTAAGTAAGGGTATTGGGTCTTTTCCATATTCTGCTTTCCTTACCATATAATTGAGAACAATTCATCTTGAACAAATAGATCTTACACATGCAATCATATATGAATGTCTTTCCACCAACCTGCTGCCAACTACCTTCCCTCTGAGATCATGGAAGAAACAAAGTGTAGGACAACATATTGGAGGGAGGAGCTGGTGAGGAAAGCAGGAGTGGTATGGAGTGGATTGTGGGATGGAAACATGGACAGAAGAGGAAAATGTGGATAAGGTGGAGGAGAATATCTTGACAAGGGTGGTGAGAAAGGTGCAGAGAAGAGCATTGGGCTAGTATGGGGGAGGGGCACCTGAGAAGATCATTTGGTTTGTGGTGAGTGTGAAGCAGCTGAAGTGATGAATGGGAAAACGATGATGTAACTGAGGAAGAATGTCAAGGAGAGGTTTAGGGAGGGGATGAGAGACTAGAAAGACATCGGCAAAAGAGGGATAGAGGGTGATCACTAGGAACTGAAATGTTAAAGGAGAAACCTCACTCAGTAATGTTGATACTTATTTTATACAATTTGTTTTTAAGGGCAATACAGCACAGTACAGACCCTTCAGCCTGCAATGTTGTGCCAAGCCTTTAACGTACCCTAAGATCAATGTAACCCTTGCCTCCCACATAACCCTTCATGTTTCTTTCATCCATGTGCCTATCTAAGAGCCTCTTAAATGTCTTTAACATATCTGCCTTTACCAACATCCCTGGCAGAGCATTCCACATCAACCACTCTGTGTCACCTACCTGTGACAACCTCATACTTTCCTCCAAACACTTTAAAGTTATGCCCTCTTGTATTAGCCATTAGGTGGGCCCTGCGAAAAAGTATGTAGATGTCCACTCTGTCTATGCCTCTATATCTTGTACAGCTCTATCAAATCACCCCTCGCCCTTCTTTGCTCCAAAGGCAAAAGCTCTAGTTCACTCTGCCTATCCTAATAGGACTTGTTCTCTGATCCAGTCTGCATCCTGGTAAATCTCCTCTGCACCTTCTCTAAAGCTTCCACCTTCTTCCTATAATGAGGTAACGTATGTAATACTCCAAGTGTAGTCTAACCAGAGTTTATATAGCTGCAACGTTACCTTGCAGTTCTTGAACTAAGTACCCCAGCTAATGAAGGCCAACACACCATACACCTTCTTAACCATCCTATGAACTTATGCTGAAACTTTGAGGGATCTATGGACACGGAACCCAAGATCCCTCAACACTTCTAAGAATCCTGCCATTAACCCTGTATTTTGTGTTCATTTTGTACTGGATGTCCACTCTATCTATACCTCTACATCTTGTAGTCTGACCTTCCAAAGTGAATCACTTCACATTTTTCTGGGTTGAACTCTAGCTGTTACTTCTCAGCCCAGCTCTGCATTCTATCAATGTCCCTATGTAACCTATGACAACCTTCTACACTATCAACAATACCACTAATCGTATGTCATCTGCAAACTTACTAAGTCACTATTACACTTCCTTATCCAAGACATTTACAAACATCACAAAGAGCAGGGGTCCCAGAACAGATGCATGCGGAACCGCTGGTCACTAATCTCCAGGCTGAAAAGGATCCATCTACAAACACCTACTGCCTTCTATGGTCAAGCCAATTCTGAAAACATACCATTGTTTCCATGGATCCCATGCCTTCTGACTTTCTGAATGTGGCTACCATGAGAAGCCTCGTTAAATGCCTTAGTAATATGTAAATGCACCATATTCACTCTACTGTCATAAACACAGGGATTCTGCAGATACTGAAATTTCAGAGTAACATGTACAAAATCTTGGAGGAACTCAGCAAATCCAGCAACACCTATGTAATCTTCATCAATTTATTTTGTCACTTCCTCAAAGAATTCAATCTGGCCCATGAGGCATGACCTGTACTTCATAAGGGGGTTTTTAAATCTAATTTCATGGATGTCATTGGATATATAGATAGAACAACTTTTCTCACCATAATAAAATATTTCTGCAGACACGGTAAGCTGGATTTTCAAGAGGCAATTAAATAAATATAAGTGGAAGAAAAGGGGGAAGGGGCAGTGCATGGTGCTAGTTGAGAAGAAGCAGCAAAGGAGACATTAGAATGAGTGATCAAACATGTGATGAGATACTTGAAGAGAGGTCAGTTTTAAGCAGAGATTTAATGGGATAAAACAAGACAAGAATTTAAGGCAGGGAATTCCAGAGCCTGTAGTCTTGTCACTCAAGGCACAACTAGTGACAGAACAAAGAAATTGGTCTTTGTCAAAATCTGGTTGCCATTGGGCAACAGAATTGATCTTTTTTTATGTTTGTTCTCCAAATTAAGGGCATTAAGTCAATTATCTATGAAGGAATTCAATGTTAAATCAACCTCTTAAGGCAACCCTGCCCCCCCCCCCCCAAAAAAAAAACTGCTGTTAAAATGTAAAGGGTCACCTACTATATCTGGTGCTCCATGTGCAGCTTCCTCTTCATTAAGAGATCAAATGTAGATGGGGGGGGGGGGCTACTTTATCAAGCACCTTCACACTAACTGCAACAGGCAGGATTTCCCAGTGGCAAACCATTTTAGTTCCACTCCCTATTCCCATTCTGACATGTCAGCCCATAGCCTCCTCTACTGCCACAATGAAGTCACTGTCAGGTTGGAGGAGCAACACCTCATATTCCATCTGGGTATTCTCCAACCTGATGGCCTGAAAATCAGTTTCTCTAGTTCTGGTGATTTTTTTCCCCCTTCCCCATTCTCTCTTAGTCTATTCCACATTCTTGCTCCCTTCTTGCCCCTTCTTTTTTTCTCACCTGCTTATCACCTCTCTCTGGTGCCCATCCTCCTTCCCTTTCTCCCATGGTATACTCTGCTCTCCTGTTGGATTCCTTCATCTTCAGCCCTTTACCTTTCCCACCTTTCACCTCTCAGCTTCTCACTTCGTCCCCCCTCCGCCACCTCCTTACCACTCACCTGGTGGCTTCACCTATCACTTGCCAGCTTGTACTGCTTCCCCTCCCTTCACCTTCTAACTCTGGCTTCTTCCTCCTGCCTTGGTCTTGGCCTGAAACGTTGACTATTTATTCTTCTCCATAGGTGCTGCCTGACCCACTGAATTCCTCCAGCATTTTGTGTGTGATACTGTTGACTGAGTTCTAATGTTATTTTTAGTTCTGAATTCTAGCATCTCCAATTCTATTTATTTTTCATATCATATTAGGCCCAAAGGATTGTATTGGTGGAGATGGTAAGAAATAATGAACCTGACTTTGGCTGATGGGTGAGAAATGAAGTCCATTGTCCTGATGAAGTGGGAATATTGACAAAAATAGAGAAAAATAAACAGGGTAGACACATATTCTCAGCTTCCCTCTGCAGTTTCATTACTGCTCTTATATTTGTTTAAGGCTTTTGAGATCTCTATACCCTTGGAAGAAGGGAAAGGTAGCAACAAGCGCATCAATTATACCAATCCATACCCAACTAAGCGAGTGTATTTCCTGCGAACCAATCGTCCTGATTTACTTCAGTTCAAAGAAGATTCTTTTGAGGTAAGAACTTTAAGTCATTCTGCTTATATTTCATTCTTACAAAGTTATGCAGAAGTATTTAAAACATAGAAAATGAGTTAAAGAAATATTTCTTGTCTGTAATTTTAAAGCCGTGTTGGCTATTGTACTCTATTTGTGACCTCATAGTGAGTAGGTGATGCCACTCTGGGAGTAATGTACTCTGGTTATAAACAATACATTATGTCATAAAGTAGCAACAATAATTAGCCATAACATAAATGAACCTTCAGTTCTACAGTCTGGAACAAAAGGAATGTAATCACAGAAAATAAAATATTAATAAGTATTTGGAATATAAAAATGAAATTGCCACAGAAGAAAGGAAGGAAATCCCTGGACATTATGCTGGATATAGAGCATGATCAATATGGTGACCAAAAACTGAAGTGAAAACACAATAGCTGGAAATACTCAGTAGTTGAGGCCACCTTAGCGAAAAGAGAAACAAGTTAGTTTTCAGTTGCAAAGAGAGTGTTGAGGGATGGATAGGATGGGGCAAAGCCAAGGTTGCCATGGTGATGAGCTGTTAACAAAGCCATCCAGCCCATCATGTCCGCAATGGTTTACTACCCACTATGGGAACCCTGGTCTCACCCTATCAGAGATATTCCCTCCTCATTTAGTCCAACCCCACTCACTCTGCAATTTAAACCAACCTTTTTTCCTCATTTTCCCAGTTCTGATATAGGGTCTTTGACATAAAATGTTAATTCTGTTTGTTGTTTTATTGACAATGATAATGGAGCCATTGCAGATCGTGGCAACAGTTTTTAATTGTTAAACAACAACAGGCCTAGTATGATGTGTGGAAAACTCCAGGTGTTAAGAACTTTGGAAATCACATGCAAAGTTACGTTTTATGTTCCTGACATCTTAATTTACATTTCTATTCCAAATATTGCTTTCTGAAATAGGAGTAAGTCAGTAGTGCTTGGTTCCACCTTCTACAGAGACCATGTGCTCCACAGAATGATCACTCCCTTACTGAAATATGGGTTCTTTAGTTTATAAATGCAAGAGGTTATGCAGATGTTGGAGATCCAGAGTAACTCACACAAAATGCTGGAGGAACTCAACAGGTCAGGCAGTATCTATGGAGAAAAATAAAGAACAGACCTTAAGAAGGGTTTTGGCCCAAAACATTGACTCTCTAATCCTCCCCAAAGATGCTGTCTGACCTGCTGAGTTTCTGTAGCTTATGTTTGAATTCTTTCATCTTCAAGAACCGGCCATCATTTCTAATTTGAAACAACATAATATATAACAGCCTTCATGGTATGTGTTTTGTGGGCACGATGTGTATCAAATCATTTCCGATAAGATGACTGATGGTCTGCCTTAACCTTCAACAGTCACCTCAACTACCATCTAATCTCATTACCCTACCCCACCCCAGACTTTAATGTACATCACAAACAGCAACAATCCCAGCACGAATACAATTAGTCACAAGCTCCCAACTGAAAAAACAACCCTCTGTCATCAGCTCTGCCTCCTGACATGAGGTCAGGTTACTTTCCATTTGCCAAATTGCCCTGGATCCTGTAAACTCTTACCTTTTTAAGTAATTTCCCACATGGGATCTGGTCAAAGACCTTATTGAAGTCTTGATAGGCTACATCGGCCACAAACTCCTGCTTAACATTTTCTTTATTGTTATAATTTTGTAAGTAAAACAAAGGTGAGTACTGATGAAATCTGAAATCTGAGATCTGTGTTTTGGCTGCAAAACCCTGTTCTCTGATTTTTTTGTTATGTTTTTGCTGATGTGTTCCTGAGTTCACAGACTACTAATTTGTTTCAGATTGAAGGTGGTGAAACCTACCACATTGGCCTACGGTTTGCACCAGGCTGGAATTCCGGTGAGGAGGAAATCCTGATTTTCATTAATGACCAAGCTGAAAAAAATGAAGAAACTTATTGTGTGAAAGTAACGTACCAATAAAATCTACTTGAACGCCTGAGGCAGCAGATGTTTTACATCACTCCACTTTAGAAGAGATACAACCTTCTTCTTCAGCATCTCAAGAACCATCACTGCTGAAGTTCATGACCACGTGCCAGACTGTCAGTGGAATCTCTGGGGCAAGTTCTATCTACTGCAGCAGAATAACATTTCAGCTCCATTTTACACTCCTGTATAAGTGCCTGCTGCATGTCTGCTTCAGACTGCATAAAATGATTGCTATATCATGGGACTGAATCACTCATCTTACACCATAGTTTCCAATTCTAGATCAATACTGTTTTGTCCAAGTTCAAGTCAAAGTTCAAGTCACACACAGCACATAGTACATATAACCACATATAGTTACAATAGCAGAAAAATATAGCCCAAGTCCCCAAGTTGCATAGCCTATAGATTGATGCTGCATGGGATGTTGCCCTACAGCTACTTTTTTGCAAGAACAAGCACGCAGCAGTTCTTTATCAAGTGCTCGGACAACCGCAGATGAATTCAATGTAGCTTGTTTTCTACCAAGTGAATACTGGAGGGCAGCACCAACAGGATGGCCCAGCCCCCAAACCAGCACAGACTCCAGTGCTTCTACAAGGGTCTCGGCTCTCTCCCACACCACCTCTGGCATCTCCTCTGCTGAGCATGTGCAGCAGGTGACACCATGGCAAGAGGGCCTTGTCTGCACTTAACCGAGGCAACACAACTCCCCAGCCTCGGTTTCACCAATGAATCAGTGAACAGGAATTGCAGCATTCTACATTACTAATGTCCAACAGGGTTTTCCAATCACAATAAAAATATTCAAGTCAATTATTTGCACAGCTAGTTGTACTACACACTGCCTCTGCACAACAACATTACACAACAAATCCAGAGGCGAATACAAGGTACGCAAGTTCAGCTCCATCGCTATTCAGCAACTTGTTAGTGTGGTAGACCTATAGTATCTTTATATTCAACAGTGTCTAGCGATTGTATAAAAGATGTAAAGGACAAACAATTATACCTTGTTGCCAAAATGTAACTCTTGCCCCGAATGTGGTTCCAGGTATGGAAAGTACACAAGTTTCATTTAAGTTTCACTCATAAATAAGTCGTCGTTTTGTTTCCATAACATCACCCATGATTGACAAACTGGATTCCCAATACTGCTGAAAGCCATACCTTTATTTTCATTAACTCAAACTCCTGGTTCAGCAGACTCCTCACCAATCCTGGACAATCTCCAATTCATCCTGGTAGCATCTGCCCACTTCTTTTGTTATCTCCTTCTCACTCAGCAGTGGTCTTCTTCAACACCTATTGGCTACTAATTTAATTCAAACCAGAATTAAAACTTGACATCCTTTACTATGGTCTTACATCACTTAACCTCTTAAAATTCCTACTACCTCAGTGATGTACCATTAACTTTCATGTATGTCTTCGTGTAATATTATTTCTAGTTAGAATTTATTCAGTATAAGTGCTTTCACCTTGTTTCTTCTGAAGCTCTCAATTACTATACCTGTTTTTGTCTGGTTTTGTTGCTCCCTTTGTGAATCAGCTGTGAGTATTCGACTGCATTAAATATGCTGTACAAGCAGTCCACTGGCAAAAGGAACATCAACAACACTTTACCTCATGTCCTTCAAGTGGAGGAAGCACCTTGCAGAGAATGTCCCTCCTCCTTACAGAGTGCTCCTCAACTCACCCCCTTCAACTCTTACGTAAAGCCTCCTCCTAATGGTCTTAGCACCCTTCTGCCCAGTGTGCTGGTCTCACCTAAACACAGATGCTTCTACCGGCCCTTACCCCTCCCCCACAACACAGTGACTTGCTGCTTGACCTATTCCACTCACCCACAAAGTTCTCCATTCTCCACTGAACAGTTGCTCCTACAAATCCTCTAACTTTCCACTGTGTGTTCCTAATGCTACGTACCTCACATGTAATATTCTGAGAACATCTTTGTGTATCTGTGATCTGATTCTACAGAACTCGGCAAAGAGGATGGTAACAGAGATTTTCATTTTACCTCCTTCATTCTTTCAAATGCAGTGACAGCTAAGAAATAAGATCTAAAGAAATCAGCCATTTGATAGTTGACAGTTTGCTGATGTTATCAGGAAAAATGAGAACATGTATCAAGGTCTTTATTGAGGTGCTGCTAAAACAATGACAGCTCAAATGGCCTGGAACATCAGAATGTATAAGAAACATGCAGTTCTTGTAAAAAATCTAGTGACATATTCATTCTGGTTTTATAGTGTATATTTGCAGGTGATATCTGCACTGGCAGTAAAAAAAAGAGGATCTGCAGAGTTCTAGGAAGTTTTCTGTCAAAACATTCAGATATGACCCAAGTGCAAAGAGAGAGAGAGAGAGACAGACACTGAAGCAGGTCAACAGTTCCCTGAATTTAATGAAAACTATTGCAGAATTTAAAGGAAAAGAAAAACAATAAGCACTAAGCCAACAGGACTGTTAACTAAAGCACCCAGACAAAGTTAATGCCAACACTGTGGCTAGTTCTGAGCATAAGCAGGACAGGCAACAGTGAAGTCGTGGACATCTGGGACATAGACGGCCACCAAAATCAACTCTTGATAAACTCCCGGGTCCCGTTGAATTCCTGGATGGGCAAGCAGATGAGAGGACTGACCCAATTTCAACACTCTGGAGTTCAGTGTATTAGGGACAAACAGCCGGTTTGGATGTCCCCTCCTGGGCCTGGATCCAATTGTTGGGTGGCCCTCACCTCCGTCTCTTCCCCAAATTACCAGAGCAGCAATGCATGCATAAGGAATGATGGACTCTGGACTGACGTTGTTCTCTGACACGTTGAACTGCTAGGTGAGAGCGTTGTATTCTTGCTACCAGGACAGTAGGTGAGGATATAATTAAACCAGGTGAAGAAGAGAGCCCAATGGGCTTGACAGGAATTGAGTTTCATAGTGTTCCAAATGTAGGAGAGGTTCTTGTTATCTGTCCAAATCAAAAATGGATGTTCTGCCCACTCCAGTCAGTGTTGTCATTCTTCCAGGGCCTCCTTGACAGACAAAAGTTCTCGATTCCTGACATAGTAGTTACCCTTGGCCAGATTCAAGTGACGGGAAAGAAAGGCACAGCAGTCCAACCGGCTATAGCAGAAGATTGCAGAGAGCACAGCTCGACAATAAATGGCCTCAATAGGTCTGGGTTTTGCATCACTGGGGCAGTGCTGAAGATTCACTTCAGTTCTGAGAATGCTTGGTCTGCTTCATTTGTCCATTGGAATCCTGCAGACATCTTCCTGGTGAGTGCATTTATGGGGACTGCAATACAGCTGAAATTTTGGATGAAGCAGCGACAAAAATTTGCAAACCCATGAACTTACTTGATCATAGATGGCACCGTGACCATCTGATCTTTATTTGGGTCCATTTGAACACTGGATGTATATTGGCCAAAAATGACACCTGGTCTTTATGCAGTTCTCTGGCTTGACATAAAGGTTATTCTCAAGCTGTCTGAGAACCCTCTGGACATGCTGGCCATGTTCCTGGTGAGAGCAGGAATAGATCAGAATGTCATCCAAATACATGAAAGCGAACTGATTCAACATGTCCCTAAGCACATTGTTGATGAAGGCCTGAGAAAGAGCAGGGGTGTTGACTACACTAAAGGGCATGATGACGTACTTACAGTTGCCAGTGGAGATATTGAAAGCTGTCTTCCACTCGTCTCCTTCTCTGATACCAACAAGGTTATAAGCATTGTGCAGATCTATCTCGGAAAATATGATTGTTCCCTGGAGATGTTTGAATGCAGAGGCAAGCAGAGGAAGAGGGTAGCATTGCTTAGAGGCCAACAATCAATGCAAGGACAGAGCTTATCAGCCTTTATGCTCACAAAAAAAGAAACCCACCCCTGCTGGCAAGGTTGACGGATGGATAAACCCCAAGGCCAATGCCTCCTTGATATATCTCTTCCATGGCTATTGTTTCTGGATGAGGGAAAAGAGCTGGCCCTAGGTAAGAGGTCAATGGCGCAGTCGTATAGTTGGTGTGGAGGCAAGGAAGTAGACTTCTTTTTACTGAAGACCTCAAGAAGATCAGAGTATTCAGTTAGAATGCCAGACAGGTCCACACCAGTAGTTGACACAGGAGGGGATTCGCGGTCTGGTGGTTGAGCTGGACCCAGACAGGTAGCCAGGTTTACCAGTCCCCACTCTTGGAGTGCTTTTAGGGATATCCTGGGTCATGTCAGGATAACCAGGGGAGACTAAGCACTAGCAGCAGTTCAGGTGAATCAAAAAGATAGAAGCAGAGTTGTTCCCTATGGTTGCCTTCAAGCACAAGTTGGAGGGATTTGGTGGAAAGGTGGATCTTCCTGGTGCCCAGAGTCAACCATCCAGGGCTTTGACTTCAATATTTTCTCTCAATCTCTGAGTCAAAACTCCCCACTTTTGATCCAATGAGTTGTCCAAGATATTTCTGGCTGCCTTGGAGTCGATAAACGCCTGAAGTTCATGAGTCTGAAAACCCCACAGTAAGAAAGCTGGGAAGATCACACAGTTAGAGGAAGCTGATTGCACAGAGAACTAACTCATTAGAGCTCCCCTCCCTGCTGACGGGTATCTTCTTTTACTGGACGTTTGGGACATGATGCACAGAAATGTCTTGGATCACCACAATATAGGTAGGAACCTGTTCTGCTCTGATCTTGTTCCTCTTGAGATGGTTCCCTGCACCCTACTTGCATTGGCTCCTCTTTCAGCTGAGTACTGGGTGATGACAGGTGGTGATCCGAAGAGTAGGGAACGTGAGACATTCTTTCCCTTTGGCACTCAGTTGCCAGGTCATCACTTCAAATGGCCAGATTAATCAGGTCATCCAGATTGTCCTGTTCAACATGGACAGCAATCTTGTGCTGGACCCCTGTGTTCAGTCTGCACTGGAAGGCAGTGATGAGGGATCTTTTGTGCCATTCTCGTGCAAGCATGCAGAATTTTACTGCATAGTCCCTCACTGTCCTCCTACATTAGCTCAACCTCCTGACCCTATACTAGGTCAAAAACTCTCCTTAAATTGCCAATAAGATGTTGAAATGATGGGGCTGGTTGGGTACCTTTACTTCCTTAGAGCATTGAATAGACTGAGTGGAGATCCATCCAGGAGATTTACCATGTATGCCAGTTTATGTGCAGCATCACCAAACTGATTAGGCCTGGCTTAGAAAGTCAGCTGACACTGGGTAATGAATCTCCTGCAACTATCAGGGTCACCAGAATACTTGCCCAGTGTAGGAATACTCAGTTCTGGTACAGACACAGGAGTTGGTTTTGGACCGGACG
Organism: Hemitrygon akajei; assembly: GCF_048418815.1. Classification (NCBI taxonomy): domain Eukaryota; kingdom Metazoa; phylum Chordata; class Chondrichthyes; order Myliobatiformes; family Dasyatidae; genus Hemitrygon; species Hemitrygon akajei. The sequence continues at coordinate 13,731,623 of NC_133152.1, read as the reverse complement.
TGGAAGTCGGGGCTTTGGTGACTGAGATTTGCTGTCAAAACATTTGGATATGGCCAAGTGTGGAGAGAGAGAGAGACACTGAAGCGGGTCACCAATTCGCTGACTTTAATGAGAGCTGTTGCAGAACTTGAAGAAAAATAAAAGCAAATCCTAGGCCAACAGGGCCATTAACTTAAACTCTCAAATTGGAAGTTAATGCCAACACTGGCTAGAAATAATAACCTATTCTAAATAAATACTGCTTCTTGGCAGCATGAGTACCAATAGTAGTCTACTTTCCCAGACAAGGGTGAGGGTAAGCAGGGAGCGTAAATATCGATGTGCTTTTAGGCAAGTCTAGACAAGACTAGAACAAAAGGGAGGGAGTTAAATATCACCATAATGGAACACTAAGTAGCTGGAGGGTGCAAACTCATGAGTGTGATTGTTGAACCTGCAGTGTAGCCCGCCTCTGCGGGCGCGTTGTACTGTAGACCCTGCAGCAGAGTCTGGTTGTGACATTTTTAGGGTGTGGGTTGGGAGGTGTTGCTATTACATTAAGTTAGCAGATGTTCAATGAGCTGAAAATTCTCCTTCTTGCTTTAGCCTTCCTGTGATTCTGCAACAGGCATGTGCATGCTGAAATGTGATGTCTGCACGTTGACAGACATTTCAGATCTTAGAAATAGTGACCATTTTCCTACTGCCGGGCAATGCCCATACTGGCAGGTAGCAAGCAGTCTCTGTATTAACAGGTTAGAATCCCCATTGGCAATCATTCACCACAATAACAGTCAGTAATTTTATTTGGCAGGCAGTCTCTATCATAACAGGCAGTGCTTACACTTCAGGTAAACTTTTATTAATAAGCAGTGCCCATGGTAACAGGTAGGCTTTCTATTAATAAGCAAATGGCCACACCTCAGGTAGCCTCTTTATTTATAGGCAGTGCCCACACTGATAGATTGTATCCACTGTGACAAGTAGTGTCTCTATTGGCATACTGACAGATACTGCTCATATTGATAAATGTTATACATACTGAAACCTGGTGTCCATATTGACAAGATGCCTCCAAAGTGACAGCACTAACAGGCATCATCAGAACTGGTGTGCAATTCATCAGATGTTGAATCCAAAGTATGTTTATGAAAAAGTATATATTTTTGTGTGGAGGAAGATAGTCAAGTCTTAAACTTTTATTTTTAACATTCTGCCTGTGATTGTTTTCTAAAAGTTATAATTATTTCACTTCCGAAGTGCTACTGGCATGAGAGTGATATATGAACTCCTGTGGCATCTTGTAGCCTGTGAAACTGCACAAATGATTTCCCCTTTTTGTCGTGAAAAATCTATTTTTAAAGAGAGAATGTGCAAATTTACTAATAACATCTGGGTTGTATACTGCTTTTTACAGTGTCATTTGTATTAATTTATTACTTTTATATTTGCATATTTTGTTATTAATTAACTATATAAAATTGTTTTACACAGTTTAAAGAATAAAATCAATTTGGTTTATTAGTTTGTGTCATTTTCCAGGAGGGAAGGAGATGAAATAATTTATGTGAACATATAGGTGATATTAATACTTGAATTTCACTGAGTTTTAATTCTGAACAATGAAATCCCAAGAGCAAGGTGTTTAGGTTACTGTTTGTGGACTGTATCACTGTTCAGAAAAACTTGAAGCTTATTGATGAAAGTACTATTATAGTCGAGTGGTAAGAGTGGGCTTCCTCACCTCTGCCCCTCTGACCCTCAATACAGGTGTCCCTCAGGTCTGTGTTCTAAGCCCCCTCCTTTACTCTCTGTATACCCATGACTGTGTCGCCACCCACAGCTCCAATCTGCTAATTAAATTTGCCAACGACATTACACTAATTGGCTTAATCTCAAATAATAATGAGGCAGCCTGCAGAGAAGAAGTCATCATCCTGACACAGTGGTGTCAAGAAAACAATTTCTCCCTCAATGTTACTAAAACAAAGGAGCTGGTTGTGGACTACAGGAGGAATGGAGACAGGCTAACCCCTATTGACATCAATGGATCTGGGGTTGAAAGGGTGAACAGCTTTAAGTTCCTCGGCATAAACATCACTGAGGATCTCACATGGTCTGTACATACCGGCTGTGTGGTGAAAAAGGTGCCTTTGTGCCTTTTCACCTCAGACTGTTGAGGAAGTTTGGTATGAGTGCCCAAACCCTTTCTACAGGGGCATAATAGAGAGCATCCTGACTGGCTGCATCACTGTCTGGTATGGGAAATGTACTTCTGTCAATTGCAGGACAGCCCAGTGCATCTGCAGATGTGAACTTCCCACTATTCATGATGTTTGCAAAGACAGGTGTGTAAGAAGGATCACTGGGGACCCGAGTCACCCCAACCACAAACTGATCCAGCTGCACCATCCAGGAAACAGTACCGCAGCATAAAAGCCAGGACCAACAGGCTCCAGGATAGCTTCTTCTACCAGGCCATCAGACTGATTAATTCACACTGACACAACTGTATTTCTATGTTATATTGACTATCCTGTTGTACATACTATTTACTATAAATTGCATATTGCACATTTAGCCAGAGACATTATGTAAAGATTTTAACTCCTCATGTATATGAAGGATGTAAGTAAAGTCAATTTGATTAAATTCAAATGGGACATAGTACTGTTCTAGGGCTGGAAGGTTGGAATTAAGACAGGTCAAGTTTATTGTTATTTAATTATATACATGAATACTGCCAAACAAGACAGCATTTCTTCAGACCAGGGTGTACACATAACACACATATAACACACAATAACTTAGGAAAGAAGGAATTAAATCCACAAATGAATAATGCTTAGATAAATGAAGTAAAGTGCACAAATTAAGGCTTGAAGGGTACAGTACAAATTATCCAATGACACTTCGAATGCGATGTGAAAGGGAGTTCAGAAGCTTAATGGCCTGAGGGAAGAAGTTGTGTCCCATCCTGACTGATCTTATCTTTATGTACTGGCATCTCCTACCTGATGGTAGGATGTCAAGATGCTTGATGGGTGGGTGGGATTCTTGATTATACTAAGGTCCTGTGCTCTGTCACTCCCATAGCCGATGGAATTGTCACTTGACAGGATACTCTCAATGGTGCTTCTGTAAAATGCAGTTAAAATGGGAGGGGTGGTTGTTGGTAGAGCTTTGCTTGCCTCAATTTCCTCAGGAAGTGGAGATGCTGCTGTGCCTTCTTGTCCATGGAGGTAATATTGAGGGACCAGCTGGTGTCGTCCATGATGTGAACTCCCTAGACCTTGGTGCATTTAACTCTGTCAATAGATAGATAGAGAGATAGATAGATAGATAGATACTTTATTCATCCCCATGGGGAAATTCAACTTTTTTCCAATGTCCCATACACTTCTTGTAGCAAAACTAATTACATACAATACTTAACTCAGTAAAAAATATGATATGCATCTAAATCACTATCTCAAAAAGCATTAATAATAGCTTTTAAAAAGTTCTTAAGTCCTGGCGGTAGAATTGTAAAGCCTAATGGCATTGGGGAGTATTGACCTCTTCATCCTGTCTGAGGAGCATTGCATCGATAGTAACCTGTCACTGAAACTGCTTCTCTGTCTCTGGATGGTGCTATGTAGAGGATGTTCAGAGTTATCCATAATTGACCGTAGCCTACTCAGCGCCCTTCGCTCAGCTACCGATGTTAAACTCTCCAGTACTTTGCCCACGACAGAGCCCGCCTTCCTTACCAGCTTATTAAGACGTGAGGCGTCCCTCTTCTTAATGCTTCCTCCCCAACACGCCACCACAAAGAAGAGGGCGCTCTCCACAACTGACCTATAGAACATCTTCAGCATCTCACTACAGACATTGAATGACGCCAACCTTCTTAGGAAGTACAGTCGACTCTGTGCCTTCCTGCACAAGGCATCTGTGTTGGCAGTCCAGTCTAGCTTCTCGTCTAACTGAACTCCCAGATACTTGTAGGTCTTAACCTGCTCCACACATTCTCCATTAATGATCACTGGCTCCATATGAGGCCTAGATCTCCTAAAGTCCACCACCATCTCCTTGGTCTTGGTGATATTGAGACGCAGGTAGTTTGAGTTGCACCATATCACAAAGTCCTGTATCAGTTTCCTATACTCCTCCTCCTGTCCATTCCTGACACACCCCACTATGGCCGTGTCATCAGCGAACTTCTGCACATGGCAGGACTCCGAGTTATATTGGAAGTCTGATGTGTACAGGGTGAACAGGACCGGAGAGAGTACGGTTCCCTGCGGCGCTCCTGTGCTGCTGACCACCGTGTCAGACCTACAGTCTCCCAACCGCACATACTGAGGTCTATCTGTCAAGTAGTCCACTATCCAATCCACCATGTGAGAGTCTACTCCCATCTCCGTTAGTTTGTGCCTTAAGATCTTGGGCTGGATGGTGTTAAAGGCACTAGAGAAGTCAAGGAATGTAATCCTCACAGCACAACTGACCCCCTCTAGGTGAGAGAGTGATTTGTGCAGCAAATACGTGATAGCATCCTCCACTCCCACCTAGCCATGTTTGTGTAGAGGGGGCTGGTTCTTCTGCACCTTCCTAAAGTCCGCAATAATTTTCTTGGTCTTCAGATTTCGGCTTAGTTTCTCACACCAGTCCACCAGCCACTCCATTTCCTCTCTGTACTCCGACTCATAGAAACATAGAAAACCTACAGCACAATACAGGCCCTTCAGCCCACAAAGTTGTGCTGAACATGTCCCTACCTTAGAAATTACTAGGCGTACCTATAGCCCTCTATTTTCCTAAGCTTCATGTACCGATCCAAAAGTCTCTTAAAAGACCCTATCGTATCTGCCTCCACCATCGTTGCCAGCAGTCCATTCTACGCACTCACCACTCTCTGAGTAAAAACCTTACCCCTGACATCTCCTCTGTACCTGCTCCCCAGCACCTTACACCTGTGTCCTCTTGTGGCAACCATTTCAGACCTGGGAAAAAGCCTCTGACTATCCACACGATCAATGACTTTCATCATCTTGTACACCTCTATCAGATCACCTCTCATCCTCTGTCACTCCAAGGAGAAAAGGCCGAGGTCACTCAAACAATTCTCATAAGGCATGCTTCCCATTCCAGGCAACATCCTTGTAAATCTCCTCTCCACCCTTTCTATGGCTTCCACATCCTTCCTGTAGTAAGGCGACCAGAACTGAGCACAATACTCCAAGTGGGGTCTGACCAGGGTCCTATATAGCTGCAACATTACCTCTTGGCTCCTAAATTCAATTCCACGATTGATGAAGGCCAATATACTGTACGCCTTCTTAACCACAGAGTCAACCTGTGCAGCAACTTTGAGTGTCCTATAGACTTGGACCCCAAGATCCCTCTGATCCTCCACACTGCCAAGAGTCTTATCATTAATACTATATTCTGCCATCATATTTGACCCACCAAAATGAACCACTTCACACCTACCTGGGTTGAACTCCATCTGCCACTTCTCAGCCCAGTTTTGCATCCTGTTAATGTCCACTGTAACCTCTGATAGCCCTCCACACTATCCACATCACCTCTAACCTTTGTGTCATCAGCGAACTTACTAACCCATCCCTCCACTTCCTCATCTAGGTCATTTATAAAAATCATGAAGAGTAAGGATCTCAGAGCAGATCCCTGAGACACTCTACTGGCGACCGACCTCCATGCAGAATATGGCCCGTCTACAACCATTCTTTGCCTTCTGTGGGCAAGCCAGTTCTGGATCCACAAAGCAATGTCCCCTTGGATCCCATGCCTCCTCATTTTCTCAATAAGCCTTGCATGGGGTACCTTATCACATCCCTTGCTGAAATCCATATACACTACATCTACTGCTCTTCCTTCATCAATGTGTTTAGTCGCATTCTCAAAAAATTCAATCAGGCTCGTAAGGCACGACCTGCCCTTGACAAAGCCATGCTGACTATTCCTAGTTATACCTCTCCAAATGTTCATAAATCATGCCTCTCAAGATCTTCTCCATCAACTTATCAAGGTAAGACTCACTGGTCTATAATTTCCTGGCTATCTCTACTCCCTTTCTTGAATAAAGGGACAACATCCACAACCTTCCAATCATCCAGAAACTCTCGCATCCCCATTGATGATGCAAAGGCAAAGATCATCGCCAGAGGCTCAGCGATCTCCTCCCTTGCTTCCCATTGTAGCCTGGGGTACATCTCATCCGGTCCTGGTGACTTATCCAACTTGATGCTTTCCAAAAGCTCCAGCACATCCTCTTTCTTAATATCTATATGCTCAAGCTTTTCAGTCTGCTGCAAGTCAGCACTACAATCACCAGGATCCTTTCCCACAGTGAATACTGAAGTGAAGTATTCATTAAGTACCTCTGCTAATTCCTCCAGTTCCATACACACTTTCCCACTGTTACACTTGATAGGTCCTATTCTTTCACGTCTTATCCTGTCACTCTTCACATACTTGTAGAATGCCTTGAGGTTTTCCTTTATCCTGCTCGCCAAGGCCTTCTCATGGCCCCTTCTGGCTCTCCTAATTCTCTTCTTAAGCTCGTTCCTATTAGCCTTATAATCGCCTAGATCTCTAACGTTACCTAGCTCTCTGAACCTTTTATAAGCTTTTCTTTTCTTCTTGACTAGATTTATTACAGCCTTTGTACACCACGGTTCATGTACCCTGCCATAACTTCCCTGTCTCATTGGAATATATCTATGCAGAGCTCCACACAAATTACTCCTGAACATTTGCCACATTTCTTCCGTACTTTTCCCTGAGAACATCTGTTTCCAATTTAAGCTTCCAATTTCCTGCCCGATAGCCTCATAACTCCCCTTACTCCAATTAAATGCTTTTCTAACTTGTCTGTTTCTATCTCTCTCCAATGCTTTTGTAAAGGAGATAGAATTATGATCACCATCTCCAAAACGCTTTCCCACTGAGAGATCTTGACAACTGACCAGGTTCATTTCCCAATACCAAATCAAGTACAGCCTCTCCTCTTGTAGGCTTATCTACAAATAACCTTACTGCACACACCTAACAAACTCCCCCACCTCTTTTGCCTCCTTCCCTGTCCTTTCTGAAACATCTAAAACCCGGCACTTGAAGTAACCATTCCTGTCCCTGAGCCATCCAAGTTCTCTGTAATGGCCACCACATCATAGCTCCAAGTACTGATCCATGCTCTAAGCTCATCCCCTTTGTTCACAACATTCCTTGCGTTAAAATAGACTCATCTCAAGCCTTTGGTCTGAGTGCATCCCTTCCTATCACCTGCCTATCCTCCCTCTCGCACTGTCTACAAGCTGTCTCTTTGTGAGCCAACTTTCTCTTCCCCAGTTGCTTCACTTCGGTTCCCACCCCCCAACAATTTTAGTTTAAACTCTCCCCAATAGCCTTAGCTAGACTCCCTGCCAGGGTATTTGTCCCCCTGGGATTCAAGTGCAAATCCTTTTTGTACAGGTCACACCTGCCCCAAAAGAGGTCCCAATGACCCAGATATCTGAATCCCTGCCCCCTACTCCAATCCCTCAGCCACTCATTTATCCTCCACCTCATTCTATTCCTACACTCACTGTTGCATGGCACAGGCAGTAATCCCGAGATTACTTCCTTGGCGGCTCTGCTTCTCAGCTTCCTCCCTGACTCCCTGTAGACTTTTTTCAGGACCTCTTCCCTTTTCCTACCTATATCGTTGGTACCAATATGTACCACAACCTCTGGCTGTTCTCCCTCCCACTGCAGGATATCTTGGACGCGATCTGAAACATCCTGGATCCTGACACCTGGGAGGCAAACTACCATCCGAGTTTCTTTCCTGCATCACAGAATCACCTCTCTGACCCCCTAACTATAGAGTCCCCTATCATTACTGCCTTCCTCTTCCCCTCCCTACCCCTCTGAGCCACAGGGCCAGACTCTGTGCCAGAGACATGGCCTCTGTTGCTTCCCCCAGGTAGGCTGCCCCCCCCCTCAACAGTACTCAAGCAGGAGTACTTATTGAGCAAACACGAGGAAATCTGCAGATGCTGGAAATTCAAACAACACACACAAAATGCTGGTGGAACACAGCAGGCCAGGCAGCATCTATAAGGAGAAGCACTGTTGACGTTTCGACCAGCCGACTCACAGGTGAAGTGTCGCCTCACCTGGAAGGACTGTCTGGGGCCCTAAATGGTGGTGAGGGAGGAAGTGTAAGGGCAGGTGTAGCACTTGTTCCGCTTACAAAGGTAAGTGCCAGGAGGGAGATCAGTGGGAAGGGATGGGGGGGGGGGGGGGGACGAGTGGACAAGGGAGTTGAGTAGGGAGAGATCCCTGCGGAAAGCAGAAAGGGGGGGAGGGAAAGGGTATACTGCATCCGGTGCTCCCGGTGTGGTGTTTTATATATTGGTGAGACCCGACGCAGACTGGGAGACCGTTTCGCTGAACACCTACGCTCTGTCCGCCAGAAAAAGCAGGATCTCCCAGTGGCCACACATTTTAATTCCACATCCCATTCCCATTCTGATATGTCTATCCATGGCCTCCTTTACTGTCAAAATGAATCCAAACTCAGGTTGGAGGAACAACACCTTACATACCGGCTGGGTAACCTCCAACCTGATGGCATGAACATTGACTTCTCTAACTTCCGTTAATGCCCCTCCTCCCCTTCTTACCCCATCCCTGACATATTTAGTTGTTTGCCTGTTCTCCATCTCCCTCTGGTGCTCCCCCCCCCCTTCTTTCTCCTGAGGCCTCCTGTCCCATGATCCTTTCCCTTCTCCAGCTCTGTATCACTTTCGCCAATCACCTTTCCAGCTCTTAGCTTCATCCCACCCCCTCTGGTCTTCTCCTATCATTTCGCATTTCCCCCTCCCCCCACTACTTTCAAATCTCTTACTATCTTTCCTTTCAGTTAGTCCTGACGAAGGGTCTCGGCCCGAAATGTCGACAGCACTTCTCCCTATAGATGCTGCCTGGCCTGCTGTGTTCCACCAGCACTTTGTGTGTGTTGTTAGGAGTACTTATTGTCAAGGGGTACAGCCACAGGGGTACTCTCTAGAACCTGACTCTTCCCCTTGTCCCTCCTGACTGTGACCCACTTGTCTGTCTCCCGTGGCCCCAGTGTGACCACCTGCCTACAACTCCTTTCTATCACCTCCTCGCTCTTCCTGACCATGCGAAGGTCATCGAGCTGCATCGTGTTGATGAGGCCAACCACTGTCGTGTCATCCGCAAACTTGATGATACAGTTTGAGCTGAATCCTGTGACGCAGTCATGCATCAGCAGTGTGAACAGCAGCGGGCTGAGCACACAGCCTTGGGGAGTGCAAGTGCTCTGCATAATGGGACTAGAGGTATTGCTCCCCTCATGGACTGACTGTGGCCTTTCTGTTGAAGAAGTCCAGGATCCAGCTGCAGAGGGAGGCATTGAGACCCAATGGGGTCAGTTTCCCCTCCAGTTTCTGGGGTATGATGGTGTTAAATGCTGAACTGATGTCTCTAAACAGCAACTGGCATATGAGACCCCATTTTCCAAGTGGGACAGAACAGAGTGAAGGGCGTGGTCAGTGGATCAATTTGAGCAACAAGTGAATTGGAAATGATCCAATGTAGCCAGGAGAAAGGCTTTAATGTGCTCCATGATGAGCAAAACATTTAATAAGGTTTGATGTTAATGTCACTGGAAGGTAGTCATTTAGGCAGGTTACTATCACCTTCTTTGGCACAGGAATGATGGTTGCTGCCTTGAAAACGGAGAGGACAATGGACTGTTCCAGGGAGATGTTGTATATATATGTCAGCACCACAGTTAGCTCGGCTACACAGCCTTTCAGAACCCAACCTGGTATGTTATCAGGCCCCACAGCTTTGAATGGGCCAGGATCTTCCTCACTTCAGCTTCAGCCAGACGGAGTGTCTGCTCACCTGGGGTTGAGGGGGGGGGGGGGGGGGGGGGTGGGGTGGAGGAGAGTGCCTTGCTCGCAAGCACTTTGTTCTATGCATCAAACCAGGCGTGAAAGACATTCAGCCTGTCAGGGAGTGAGGCGTCCTTGTCACTGATGGAGAGGGTAGATTGGTAGTTTGTAATCCTCTGAATGTCCATTGCTGCACCTTTTTGTTGAGTTTCTGACCTGTGTTCTTAAACCAATTTGCATAGCTGTTCCCACAGAAATAGCTGTGGTTTGAGGTACTGCACTTATGTAGTGATGGAATTTGACAATTGATAGCTGTTGTCCCTCTTTATTTTTACTAAACTATTTCAAATTTAAATTGTAACACATTCTATTTGCACAATGCTCTTTACTTTGAATATTTTTTATGAAATAGATGAGAGTATTGCTATTTGTTTCCAATTTCAGACAAACTCTTCTAGATTTTCACTGCACACATGGTTATTTTGTTGTGTTCAGTGATTAATTTTTGGCATTCACACAAACCTTCAGGGAAAGGTATGCTTGGTCCATACCCATTTTTAGTTTGTGACCAGATCCAAAACAATGCATTTGCCTTTGAGCAACACGGAACTCAGTACATCAGGCAGCATCTTTGGAGGGAAGTAGACAGTTGACATTATGGGTCAAAACCCTTCATCTGGAGTTTGAAATAGCCCAGTAAGACATTCAGCTGTCAAGAAAGTGGCGAATCATTACCTTCTCAAGGCCAAGTAAGGATATGCAAAAAATACTAGCCTTACCATCATTTCTCATATCCCGTGAAGGTGTTTCAAATGGCAGGCACATAATCTTTTATCTTTCACGTTTCACTCCCACTAGTTATCGTTCATTAAAATATATTCATTAATCCTATTCTGAGACAATAAGATAAATCTTTGAAGAGGAAGTCACCACCAGCAATTCATTCATCTTGGTTTGATTTATTGCATCATTTGCTGCCTTTCTTCTTTGTCTTCTTTCAGGACAGAACTATTAGCTCTGAGTCCATGTGTGGCTTCTGATCACACGGCTTGTGTTAAAACTCTGATTACTGTAATTCAGTGCAACATAGGTAAAACTTATGCTTGAATAACACTTTAACTGAAAAGCAAAATGTTTATTAAATAAAGCTGCTGGGGTTCTACTAATTACCTTTTTTCACTCAGTTTTATGCTTGGTGCAAAATTTCTAGAACCATTCCAGACAGAGCAAGATCCTGAAATTCCTGAGCTGAAAATACAATGGGATCTGAATCTAGAACAGTTTTAAACTGGAGAGCATGGATTCATGTGTAAAAAATTACAATTTAAAAGTCTTTGGGAAAAAGATCGAATGAATTGTTCTTTTTGATAGCTTGCCCAGGCATTATAGGCTTAATAAGTGTCTTCTTTAGTGCCTTCATCATCTTGTGTTTCAAAGATACCAACCCTATCTAATATATTGTTGGTGAAAAGACATTATTATGACAGCACATATAACATTACTTCCTAAGTGCATCAGTGCACAAATTCAAAATGAAACTCAACACAAGTTTGAGGAACAACATCTCATCTTCCCACTATATATATGCAGCTTTCCAGCCTCAATATCAAATTTTTCAACTTTATGTATCTTGCTTTCTCTGTATCAGAACTGGCCACTTCTGCTATAAGTCATCCATCTGTGATACTGACTCAGTACTTCTCTCTCCTTTGTAAAGCTTGTAGATAGATAGATAGATAGATAGATAGATACTTTATTCATCCCCATGGGGAAATTCAACTTTTTTTTTCCAATGTCCCATACACTTGTTGTAGCAAAACTAATAACATACAATACTTAACTCAGTAAAAAATATGATATGCATCTAAATCACTATCTCAAAAAGCATTAATAATAGCTTTTAAAAAGTTCTTAAGTCCTGGCAGTTGAATTGTAAAGCCTAATGGCACTGGGGAGTATTGACCTCTTCATCCTGTCTGAGGAGCATTGCATCGATAGTAACCTGTCACTGAAACTGCTTCTCTGTCTCTGGATGGTGCTATGTAGAGGATGTTCAGAGTTTTCCATAATTGACCGTAGCCTACTCAGCGCCCTTCGCTCAGCTACCGATGTTAAACTCTCCAGTACTTTGCCCACGACAGAGCCTGCCTTCCTTACCAGCTTATTAAGACGTGAGGCGTCCCTCTTCTTAATGCTTCCTCCCCAACACGCCACCACAAAGAAGAGGGCGCTCTCCACAACTGACCTATAGAACATCTTCAGCATCTCACTACAGACATTGAATGACGCCAACCTTCTAAGGAAGTACAGTCGACTCTGTGCCTTCCTGCACAAGGCATCTGTGTTGGCAGTCCAGTCTAGCTTCTCGTCTAACTGTACTCCCAGATACTTGTAGGTCTTAACCTGCTCCACACATTCTCCATTAATGATCACTGGCTCCATATGAGGCCTAGATCTCCTAAAGTCCACCACCATCTCCTTGGTCTTGGTGATATTGAGACGCAGGTAGTTTGAGTTGCACCATATCACAAAGTCCTGTATCAGTTTCCTATACTCCTCCTCCTGTCCATTCCTGACACACCCCACTATGGCCGTGTCATCAGCGAACTTCTGCACATGGCAGGACTCTGAGTTATATTGGAAGTCTGATGTGTACAGGGTGAACAGGACCGGAGAGAGTACGGTTCCCTGCGGCGCTCCTGTGCTGCTGACCACCGTGTCAGACCTACAGTCTCCCAACCGCACATACTGAGGTCTATCTGTCATGCCCCACAGTCTTGCTTTCGGAAGCACATAGCACAAAGAAGCCTACTTACCTGATTTGTCCTGGCCTTGCCCTATCATCAACATTGTGCTATCCATCCCTCCTGCTTCTTTGCCTGCAATTTAAAATTATAATTTTAATCCATCTAATGCTGTTCTGTTGAAGGGTCTCCAACCTGAAACATAAACTCTTTTTCTCTTTCTACAGATTTCCACAATGTTTCCTGAATTTTAGAGCTTGGTTTCAGATTTTCAAGATCTTCATTATTTTGACCTTTGTTCATTTCCCATAAGAGTGTTTTTGACAAAATGGGAATGTGTAACACCTTGTATGCTGAGCTGTCTCAGTTATTTTGTTTGGCTTTCTGTAGTGTTGGTTTTCCAGCAGTTGTCAGGGGTTGGGTAAGAAGGAGAAAATAATATAAAGTGGGCTACACTCATACGAGCAGCATGTGGCTCAATTTACTCCTTGAACAATGGGAACTAAACTTATTTGCACACATTTAGTGGGGGCCATTCATTGATTTCCCAGTGTTGGAGCAACTAAGATTTCCTGGAGAAGTAATCTATTCTTGACCTATCCCAATGAGATGTCCAAGGTGAAGACCACACTTGTTAGTATCAAGAGATTAAAGTAGACTGTGACTGGACTACAAAATGATCAGAAAATTGTTTTACATACATAAATAACATACTATATTTAAAATAAATACAACATCTCTGAAACTAGTAAATGACCACTGTTTGAATCCATCCTTATTTAAAATGTTTTGGAAAGGTAGAAGAATGTCTTCCACAGAGGCATAAACACAAGAGGAAGAAGGGCATAGTGATCATGTGAGGAATAAATATGGGATGAGATGTAAATGGGACATGGTTGAGCTGAGTGGCCCACTGCTGTGCCCTATGCTTAACTTCATGATGCTGGAAAGAAACTAGGTGACGAAAGAAGAATTTTCATCCTTGTGATTGAAAATAATTCACAAGGAGTAAGGCTGACACCATCACTCACAAGTGATGTAAAGCAGAAAAACGATGCAAAGGAAGATTGAGTGTTTTGTATGAAAGGGAAAATTAATCTTTGACACTGAACAGTTAACTAAATCAGAAAAGATTATGGATTGAACATTGACTTCCGTGGACTGTATAGATGAATATTGATTTAGGTGGAGTGCCCAGGAAATGAAATGTCAGAGACCAGATTTTAATTTATACTTAATATTTATCTGTCTGAAATACTTCTCAAAGAAAATATACTTTTAACTTCTGGATTGTCATTTTCTGGGTTTGATACCAAATCGATTTTTCAAAATTGTCTGGATCATGCTGAAATCAAAATTTCTATTAATGCGTTGGTGATATTAACATTTAGATGAAAAAAGCAACAGTCAAAGTGATTTTGTTTATAAGACCATAAAACATAAAACATAGGAGCGGAGTTAGACTATTCAGTCCATCAAGTCTGCCTGCCATTTGATCATGGCTGATTTATTTTCCTCTCAATCCCATTCTCCTGCCTTCAGCTTGAAAACTTTGACACCATTCCTAATCAAGGACCTATTAACCTCCACTGTTAACATACTCAATGACTGGGCCTCCACGGCAGTCTGTGGCAATGAATTCCACAGATTCACTATCCTTTGGCTAAAGAAATTCCTTCTCATCTCTTTCAATGCTGGAGGAATTCTGCAGGTCAGGAAGACCCAAATAAATGCCCTTTCTATATGTGGGAATAAAGGGAGTGAAATTCAGCAACAATGATTCTGCATTCGGTGGGGATGGAGGGTATGGGTACATACTAAACCTGTTGCATATACCTTATTTCACAAGGGGGATTGAAGTAGATGGGGGGGAATATGGAAATTCACATCTTCTCCTGTTCGAATGACTGAAGAACTGCAGAAAAAGAGTATAGCTTTCCACCTGGGATACAAAAAGAATATTTTTTGAAGGCAATACAGGTAGATCTGTTATAAAAGTTGTTTCCATAGCTCAGCTTGGTTATGATTGATTGATTTGAGTGCACCACTTGCATTACATGGACCGCTTTGATTATGGTGTGATCACAACTGGGAAAAGCTGTTTAAATCTATTTCAAAGGCAGCTACAGCCTGTTCATTCTATAACATAGCTTACTCTAATGTGAAATTTCTTCGGAAAGTAACCGTGGCATTATAGTAGAATTACACGTACAGGATAGTATTATCATTAGGCTAATGCCCAGATAAGAATATGGCTTCTTAATGGTTGCAAATAACAAACCACTTTCAACTCTCTTCAAGTCAATTAAAGATGAATAAAATTTACAACCTATAACACTGGACAACAAAAATTTTGCTTCTGGTATATCTTTGGGTGTATCTTATGGATTTTGGGCTGATGATTATGAAAATCACCATGAGCTTTTCCTTTCATGTACCATTTTTTGAAATAGCCTGTATTTGTTATTGCAATTATAATTCAATCCAATTAAAATGTTACGCAAAATGTAAGCTGAAAAGTTCTCTATCTTGTCCAGGCATGCTTAGGTAGGTTGGATGCTGCATAGCAAGGCAAGTTTTAGAAAGGCCATACATTTCCATGAAGGATTTCAATATTTGAGACATGTTTCCCAGAATAACTGATGCCAAGATTAAGGAAGGCATTTCTGTTGGTCCACAAATCAAACAGGCCATTAATGACAGGCAATTTGAAGAATTTCAAGTGAGACCAGAGAAAAGCAGATGGAAGCCATTCAAGGATGTTTTTGAAAATTTTCTTGGCACCTACAGAGCACCAATCGAGCTGGTTGAGAACATGCTTCAGGCATACAAAATCATGAAGTGCAACATGTCACTAAAGATTCATTTTCTGCGTTCCCATTTAGACATCTTACCTGCAAATCTTGATGCTGTCAAGAACGCAGAAATGATATCAAAGCAACTTGAATTCATCAATGCTGGCTGATTATTCTTGGCACTTAAGGAAGGAGCCTCAGACACTGAGTAAAAATGAAAATCATCAACAAAACATTTTTAGCTTGGTTGAACCATGGCAAAGTGTCAGCACAGTTAAGAAATTGAATGCATTATATTTCAATAAAAGTTAATTTCTTGTTTTTCCAAATTCCTACATGATGCAAGTAGTCTGAAATAATATTTGTGTTTAGCTTCAAGCGGTCTATCATAAACAAAGAAAAAAAATTGTGGAAGCAACACTTTTGAAAACACACATAATAAATACCTTGTGTAATTTATTGTTCTCCCTTATTCACTAATGGACTCTTCTGCCATGCCATTTTCTATAAAATGAAGCATAAACAAATTTCCCACCACATTGGATTGAATGGCTGATGAATGTCTGAGAGACTAACAGGGATCTTTATGGGCTCAAAGCTTCTTGGCCTGGCCCAAGAAAAAGAAAGGTGGGTGGAAGCAACCAGCCATCTTCCCCCTCAAATGATCACCACAATAAGTATTTGCTTGTGGATCTTGGAGAAAGCCAGATCAGGTTTGATGAGGCTAATGGCTGAAAAGTTGCTCAGATTGCATTTTCTGGCCTCATGTATTAAGGTACTGGAGAAGAGCTGTAGAACCATACACCCGTGTGCAATAAAAGGATGGGAAATGCTGGGAGAAGTAATGTCCTATAAATATAATATGAAGGCACATCTGTCTCTTGTTCTCTGATTTCTGTGCAATTTGTCCAATAATATTCTTTTTAACATTGATCTCACATTTTGATGCATGATTATGGTTGATAAAATCCAAACATAAAAAAAGTTTTCAGAATGTAATGAAGTAATTTTCTAAACAACCTCACTGAATTGGCTAAATATTTTCCAACCAGCCGTTTTATACCCTTGTTTAAATTTAATGTGGATTCATTTTGTATTATTGAACAGTAGTCTACTTCAGAATCAGAATTAGGTATATTATCACTGGTATACGTCGTGAAATTTATTAACTTACCAGCAGCAATACAAGATTATATAGAAAAAAATGTAAATCAATTACAGTAAGTATATGTGCATTAAATAGTTAAGTTAAAATCAGTGCAAAAACAGAAATAATAAAAGTGAAGTGGTGTTCATGGATTCAGATAGCAGAGGGGAATAAGCTTTTCCTGAATCACTGAGTGTGTGCCTTCAGGCTTCCGTACCTCCTTCCTGATAGTAACAATGAGAAGAGGCATGTGCTGAGTGATGGGGGTCCTTAATAATGGACATTGCCTTTCTGAGACACCGCTCCTTGAAGATGTCTTGGATACAATGGTGGCTAGTACTCAAGATGGAACTGACTAATTTTACAACTTTCTGTAGCTGCTTTTAATCCTGTGTAGTAGCACACCCCAACCCACCGCCCACCATTCCAGACACTGAGGCAGCCTGTCAGAATGTTTTCTGAAGTACATCTGTAGAAGTTTTTGAGTGTCTTAGGTGACAAACCAAACTCCTAAAGCTCCTAATGAAATATAGCTACTGTCTTGCTTTCTTTATAACTGCATTGATATGTTGGGACCAGGTTAGGTTCTCAGAGATCTTGACTCCCAGGAACTTGAAACTGTTCACTCTCTCCACTTCTGATCCCTCTACGAGGATTGGTTTGTGTTTTCTCATTTTCCCCTTTCTAAGTCCACAATCAGCTCTTTGGTTTTACTGATGTTGAGTGTAAGGCTGTTGCTGTGACACCACTCAGCCAGCTGTTATATCTCATTTCTGTACACCCTCTTGTCTCCATCTAAGATTTTGCCAACAATGGTTGTATCATCAGCAAATTTATAGATGGTATTTGAGCTATGCCTGGCTACACAGTCATGGGTATAGAGGGAGTAGAGCAGTGGGCTAAGCACACACCCCTGAGGTGCACCAGTGTTCATTATCGGTGAGGAGGAGGTATTAACACCAATCCAAACAGATTGTGGTCGAGAATCCAATTGCAGAAGGAGAAACAGAGGCCCAGGTTCCGTAGCTTGCCAACCATGACAGTAGAAATGACGGTGCTAAGCGCTGAGCTATAGTCAACGAACAACATCCTGACATGGGTGTTTGTGTTGTCCAGGTGATCTAAGGCTGTGTGAAGAGCCATTGAGATTGCGTGTGCTGTAGATCAATTGTGGCGATAGGCAAATTGCAGCACGCCCAGGTCCTTGCTGAGGCAAGAGCTGCTTGTGGCCATAACCAACCTCTCAAAGCATTTCATCACCGTAGGTGTAAGTACAACTGGATAGTAGTCATGAAGGAAGCTCACACTACTCTTCTTGGGCACTGGTATGATTGTTGCCCTCTTGAAGCCGGTGGGAACTTCTGACCTGACCATAGCAATGAGAGGTTGAAAATATCCTTGAATACACCCGCCAGTTGGTTGGCCCAAGTTTTCGGAGCCTTACCATCAGGGCCTGCCACCTTGTGAGGGTTCACCCTCCTGAAAGACAGCCTGACATCGGCCTCCAAGACAGACATCACAATATCACTGGGTGCAGCAGGGATCTTCACAGCTGTAGTTATATTCTCCCTTTCAATGGGCATTAAAAGGCACTGGGCTCATCTGGTAGTGAAGCATTGCAGCCATTCATGCTGTTAGGTTTTGCTTGTAGGAGGTAATGTCCATCAAACCCTGCCAGAGATGACGTGCATCTGATCTCGTCTTCAACTTCACTTGGAATTGTTTCTTCACTCTTGAAATAGCCCTCAGCAAGTCATACCTGGTTTTCTTGAACGGACCTGGGTCGCCAGACCCAGCCCTCAGCAGACAATGAACCCCCTGGTTCATCTACGGCTTTTGCTTTGGGAATGTACAGTAAGCTTTCGTGGGCATGCACTCATCCACACAGGTTTTAATGAAGTCGGTAACAGATGTGGCATACTCACCACGAATTGAAAATGAATCCCTGAACACAGTCCAGTCCACCGATTCAAAGCAGTCCTGTAGGCGCTCCTGTGCTTCCCTTGTCCATCCCTTCTTGGTCCTCACTGCTGGTTCTGCAGTCTTCAGTCTCTGTCTATACTCTGGGAGTAGAGGTACAACCAGATGATCAGACTGTCTGAAGTCTGAGCGTAGAATAGCACAGTAAGCACTCCTGGTTTTAGTGTAACAATGACCTAGTGCATTGTTTCCTCTGGTACTGCAAGTCATTTGTTGATGATATTTATTTAATGACTTTTTCAAGCTGGCCCGGTTAAAATCCCCCAAGATGATTGTGAAGGCATCAGGGTGTGCTGTTTCGTGTATTTTGATCCCATTGCTCAGATCATCTCGAGCCTGTTTGACATTGGCCTCAGGTGGAATGTATACCGCTACCAAAAAGGTCGCTGAAATCTCCTGTGGCAGGTAAAATGGACTTCCTATTTTAAATAATTTGTTATATTATCTGACAATTCTTTACTTCTAGCTGGTCTTGAATTCATGTTTTGGTACTTAGATTGCTAAGTTCACATTATTGGATAAGATACATTTTAGATAAAAAATAACTGAATTTTCAGGAGCTGCCATATCAATAAAAGGTTTATTAACATTTGGTAATTTATTGCTGTACTCTGCCACTTCAGCACAGATATAATCAGCTTCAATCAAGCTAATGGAAAATTGTGATAGTTAATTTCAGGGCAATCATTCTCATATTTTGCTTGTGTGACAAAAAAATAGATTGCAAAATATGTTAAGCAATTTTATGTTTGAAGTGCATTATCTTGTTTAAAAGAGCAGATTATCTCCCATTTTTTCAACATTCCTGACTTCAATCGCTCTTTCTGCTCATGAAGTTAAGAGCAGTCATAATTTTTAATGATAGAACACTATGGAATAAGATAGAAAATGTCATATTTTCTAATCATAACATTATGATCAGAATGCCTTTCTCCATGAATAAAAACTTGGGTCCTGGAAGGTTAGCACAGTGGAGAAACAAGGTGATGGTTCTGTTTCATATTGCAAGTGGTAATCTGAAGACATCCAGTTACAAATTTGTGCCTTCCAATTGTTTTTCTGTTTCCAACTAGTTACACACGGTCTGTGACCAATATAGAACTGGGACCTGAGTCAGAGATGGCACAGGGTGATGAGCAGTAGGTTGCAAAGAACCATGGGCAACTTACTCCATGCCACATACGTTCTTATCAAAATGACACTTAAATCTGGTTATTACAAAACTAATGGAATGATTATCAAAGTGATCCACAGCCACTTCACTGTCTTGACTGGGACTTGCCACTGCTTCCTCATTGCTGGTCTTTCATTCTATCTTGACTGCTACTTTTCTCCTGCTGAACTCATTCATTTTGAAGATTCCACCAAATGTGGGCCCTCACACTTTTTTGCTGGAACACCTGGTATCCTTTTGCGCTCCTTTCTACCAGCAGCATGGGTGTTGTTCCTTTGGAAACCAATGTCATTTCAGCACCAGCTGTTTGGTCAGTATGTAGATTGGCAATTAAACTTTGAGCTTTGATCATTACCAACTGTAACCAAGCATTTATCAATGACATCCACATCAACAACATGAGGGGGTAGTGGAGACAAGTTCTCTCATGACATTTAAGATGAGCACTTGAAATAGAAGGCTCTGAAGTACGGGCATGAGTACAGCAAAGATGTGTTTCTATACCATATGCCTCAATCATCCTATTTTTTCCAGCTTTGTCTTGTAATTACCATATTTTCTCTTTTGCCTATTATTAAAACAGTTATTTAAAAAATATTCATTTTGTAATAATATAAAGGTTATTCTTATAATAATACAGATTCTTCACAAAACAAAAACAAAGACAAATATTTGGAAGAAATATTGGACCGATATATCCGACAGGTCGACTGGAAATCAATGTAAGTTCTTACTTTCTCTTCAGTTGAGGTCAGAGTTCCCGGGACTCAGCAAAGCACAGGTCTTCAGACCACTCACATGGATATCGCTCTCTCACTGTGACATGGGGAAAGGGTAGGTGGGTGCATGGTTAAGAAATTTCACAGCCCATTTTCCTAGCATGTGCCCTCCAGTGCTCCGGACTCTGAAATATTGAGCAATAAGCGTCATCTGGTTGAGTGAGACCCAACACGGGCACATTCTGAAACTCAGGGTGGGATGAAACTACACAACTGTCTGACAATGCATTGGCAAATTTCTGTCTCATTTATCGCTTCCGCATTTTTTTCACCTTTATCCTTTTAATTAAGTTATCATATCATTGGCATAAGATCTCTCTGTTTTCACAGTCATTGGTTTAACCAAACTTTTTAAAAGCTGCTGCTGCAGTTACTTGGAAACCCACTGATCTCCAAAAAATTTTGCAAGTGTAAACAATAATACAAAAACCATGCCCCAGATATTCATCAAGAAATTCTGCGGATGCTGGAAATCCAAAGCAAAACACACAACGTGCTGGAGGAACTCAGCAGGTCAGGCAGTATTACTGTGTTGTCAGGGAGTGTAGCATGGACTCTGTATCAGAAGTCAGCTGCAGTGAATTTCAAATTCTAATCATCCTTTATTGAGAGACTTCTGTAAACGTTCCATTGTTGCAAGGACAAGGCTGAGGATGACCCAAGTGCAGGACACAGGCGCGGAGGCAGAGTCGGGAGGCATCCTTGACGTAGCGAGCGTGGAATCGGTATCCAGGAGCAATGCTTGACTTAGAACTGGCAGTCCTAAGAACCATGAAACAAGGTTACTCACACCAGAGTCAACCAACGAACTGGCAGCTCCTTGTTGTGATCACAGGGTTTTTATACTACATTTGCAGATGGAAAGCAGGTGTGTGTAGTTAGTGGAACCTGGGAATGATTGGAAACTAAATGAGGGGATTGAGGCCCAATTCCTGAGGTAACTAGCCCGGTGGGGGATTGCCAGAAGGGACTATGACATCCATTTCATTTTGTACATAATTAACTTGTGCTCTCTCATTAGAGTTGTACTGAATTGTTTAATTTGTCCCTTATAAATGAAACCTTCAACTGTAAATACAAAATTCAGCTCTACTGAGGGGAAAAAATCCCAAACCCTTAGCCTTTTTTTTCTGGTAATGCTGAAGCAGTCACATTAGCTTTATAACCTTCCCACTAACAGGGTGGTCAAAACTCTGGATGGAGTTTCATAGTCAATGCTTCAATTGCCTGTCTCCAAAATGTATCAAGTGCAACTATTATAATAGCAGATACCTTGGGACACCACTTTTGCTTCATTTGTTCTTAAAATCTCATTTTCCACCCCTATCCTTGCTTCCGGAATTTGAGCAGCACATTCTTTTGCCTTCAATCTTTCAAAGCTTGTGGATTCTTTGCTTTGTTGGTACATGTAATTGATGATGCTGTTCACTCAAGTTCCCAGGTTCAGAATATTTATATATCCACAATAAATCAAAGCAAAGTCATTCCAAACTCCTCTGCCCATGTCAGTGCAGCCTGAGCAATTTACCGCAGTCAGTCCACACTCATGAAGTTCTTGGCAATGACCTCGGAGGATTCTGTGTGCTTGCTAGAGAACGATGAACTCTACAGATCGTAAATAACAAGGCAGATGTAATGTCTCCTCTCTGGAGACTAAGCACAGGATTTAACTCGAGGCATCTGTTTAGCAGTGAATGTGCTTTCATACTCAGCAGCATCAGCCACACAAAGGCTGATACCGTGACCTTCCACATTTGCCAGTGGGACTGGTATGGTACACAATGCACTGGAGGGAAAGAATGCCTTGTTCCATTTAGAGATTGGCAGGTTTGCCAAGGTTTTGCTGACAAACAATTGTGGGCATTACCCTCATGAAGAAAATGGTGTGGTGGACATTGTGACTTATGAGGATGGATGTATAACATTGATCAAAGAGATGGTTTTTAGACAGAAGGGAGATATTTAGCAGGCGAATTCCAGAGTTAGACAGAACCACTTACGCAGGTGTGAAGATAATAAAGCATTTTTGAGGGAGAGAGGTTAAAGGAGAAGGTTGCAGGGATGGGGAATGTTTGAACAAGACCATTACTTGCAGTAGAGGGATTTGTACATGAACATGACAATTTTAAAATAATGAACGTTGATGAATTGGTGATGGGCTCCATGAATACAAAAGAATTATAGAGTCCATTAGTGTAAATATCATTTTATTCGATCACTTGGTCTATTCTATTCATTAAAAAGATATTTAGACTAATTCCGTTTCCCAGCTGTTTATCCACAGCCTTCTAGGTTACAGCACATTAAGTGCTCATTCATGTCATTTTAAAATGTGATAAGGTAGCAAAACTATCCACTGATAAACAAGTGAACTTTGCAATGAACATAAACAGGTCAAGCATCCTTGAGCTCAAAGCACTGTTGCAGAGAATGCTCAGCTACCCAACAATGGCATGTTCAATCAGTTCAGAACTCGCATTACCAAATTAATTATTCACCTTTCCTTCTGTTTTTACTTAGTAATTTTCTAAGTTGTAATTTATATTAACAATCACATCACCATAATTGTTGCAGTTATGTAAAACATGGCATTATAGATAGTCAAGTTGAACTGAATATTCAGCAAGCCTAAATGATATGCACACTATTTGCATTAGATGATTAAACAGATGTAATTTTGAAAACCTACGCTCAGTGGCCGCTTTATTAGGAAAGGAGTGAGATAGACCAGCTGCTTGTGTGGTGTCACAAGAATAAGATTGCATTCAGTATCAGTAAGACCGAGGAATTGATTGGGGGCTTCAAGAAAGGGAAGTCGAGGGAACACACATCAGTCCTCATTGAGGGATCAGCAGTGGAAAGGGTGAGCAGTTTTAATTTCCTGGGTGTCAACATTTCTAAAGATCTATCCTGGGCTTAACATATTGATGCGATTAGAAAGAAGGCACGACAGTGACAATATTTTATTCAGAATTTGAGATTAGGTATGTCATGAAAGACTCTCACAAATTTCTACAGATATATCGTCGAGAACATTCTGAATGCATCACTAACTGGTATGAAGGGACAACTGCACAGGATCGGGAAAAAATGCAGAAAATTGCAAGCTCAGCCAGCTCCATCATGGGCACCAGCCTCGCAGGCACTAAGGACTTCTTCAAAAGGCAATGCCTCAAAAGGCACGTCCAATATTAGAGCCCCTACCACCCAGGGCAAGCCCTCTTCACATTGCTCCATCAAGAAAGAGGTACAGGAGTGTGAAGACAGACACACAGTGTTTTACGAACCCCCCTCCCCCATCAGATTTCTGAATGGACAATTCACTCACATGCACTAGCTCACTATTTTTCCCTCTCTTTTAGCACAACTTATTTATTTTTTTAATATAATTCTTAATGCAGGAAAATTGTATAATGTGTAACAACCATAATACCATACAATATAGGAGCAGAATTAGGCCATTTGGGCCATCGAGTCTAACCCACCATTTCATCATGGCTGATCCATTTTCCCTCTCAGTCCCAATGTCCTGAGAGAGTGTGTTGAGCAGCTGTGTGGAGTTTACAATCTGAGTCTCAGCCTGGAAAGGGTCAACTGTGTGGAAAACATCTTATGTGGTCCCAGTACCCAAGAAGAGCCAGCTGAAAGTCTTAAATTACTGCCGTCCAGTGGCCCTGACCTCCCACATCATGCAGACCCTACAAAGGTTGATCCTGGCTCACCTTTGACCCTAGTCCAATCAGGCCTCGATCCCCTGCAGTTTGCCTACCATTGTTGTCGATGATGCTGAATAGAGCCTACTCCCATTTGGACTAGCAGGGCAACACCGTAAGGATCAGGTTTTTTGATTTCTCAACTGCCTTCAATACCATTCAGCCCTCATTGCTGGGGGAAAGTCTGTGTTCAATGCAGGTTGGCACTTCCATTGTATCTTGGATAATGGACCACCTGACTGCCAGACCACATTTTGTGTAGCTTCAGAGCTGTGTGTCAAACATGGCCATAAGCAGCACTGGGGTTCCACAGGGGACCCTACTGGCTCCCTCCCTGCTTACCCTGTATACCTTGGGCTTTAGGTACAACACTGAGTCATGTCATCTGCAATTGCTGGCTCTATAAAGGGAGGCTAGGAGGATGAATACAGGGCCCTGGTGGAGGACTTTGTCAAATGGTGCAAGCTGAATCACCTGCAGATCAACATCAGTAAGACAAAGGAGATGGTGATGGACTTGAGGAAGACTAAGCCTGCACTGTTCCCTGTAACCATTGATGGTGAGGACGTGGATGTGGTGAGGACCTACAAATATCTGGGGGTGCACCTGGAAGACAGGGAGCTGTGTACAAGAAGGGCCAGAGTTTCAGTGTTTTTATTATGCATTGCAATGGACTGCTGCTGCAAAACAAATTTCATGACATATGATAGTGAGAAATAAATAAGCACATAAGTGAAAATATAGTGACAGTGTGGTATTTGGGTACTAGTACTTTAAAACTAACCAGGCAGCGTACTAAGTGTGGATTTCCTTTTATGTTTTTGCACCCGTGAAATAAAACAAACCACACAGCGGAATGAACTACTTTGCTGCTTTTCAGCCCAATAGCACCGTACGTTAACCTACGTGATTCCCAAATGCTAAACTCCCAAGAGACATAAGGTTTTGAAGGTAATTGTGGATGAAGCAAGGGGAGATGAGGTCGTTCCTCTCGATAAGCAAGGGGACAGAAAAAAATGAAATGGATTATAACTTTAGGCAACTGAGATTCAAAATAATTTGACTTATTTTCAAGGAGAGTGATCAGAGAGATTTACAGAGCAATCTTTGTAAATAATGTACAATAATCACAAAATGGTGAAATAATCAATAATAACATGAACACAATTGAAAGTTCAGCCCAGATATAATGATGGATTGCAGAATGTTGCAGAATTTGTTTTCCCAGTCAACAATTGCTGATCAATATGACAGCTGATGATATTTTGGCTTGAATCTGATTTTCTAGTAATCAGCATCTGCCTGACAACTAATATGACCCCTATGATTCTTCATAAGTGAACAAGATAAAGGGCAACTAGAGATGGAAGAATTTCAGTCAAAGAATTTTAAGCACAGATGGAATGATGTTACAATGCATGTTCATTTTGTTCTGTTAAGCTTATTCAGTTTGTTCACCTTTTTATTTCTAATGATCAAATAACACAATTCAAAAATGTGTACTCTTGCTGCTAATATCATTTAGATTAATTATCACTCGCATGAACAGTATTTATCCATAAAAATATATGACTACAATACACCTATTGATTGATATAGAGTCTTGCCTCATAGACCTTAATAAAGCTTTCATTTACAGGACTAGTAGTGCGAGGTTTAGGAAGATTGAAGTCTTAAGGTCAATTGGAAGTCTGGAAGTTGAAGCCCATTAGCCAAAACCCTGGGTCAATGAGTCTGAAGTCCACTACAGACATCGGAGGTGTGTTGTCCTTCAGTTTGCTGGAGGCCTGGAGGCCTATTCTGGGGTTGGGACTGCCTGTGTTGGAGGGAAGTGGCTTGTTTTGCTGTTGCTTTGTTACTTACGGCATCCTGCCTTGTTCTACCAGGCATTGTGGGTATGCCAGAATGTGTGGAGACATCTGCCGGCCACCCCAGCTCATCTTGAGGAAGTACTAGTTCTTAACACAAACGATGCATTACACTATATTTTTAGATGTATGTATGATAATAACTGACCCTGAATCAAATGTGAAATGACTTAATGACATGGGAACAAAGGAGCACCCGGTCTTTTCCAGTTGTTGACTTAGTAACTAAGCTTGGTGTGTGACAAGTGGCTGGTGATCCAACAGGAACAACAGAGCCCCAGAACTGAAGCATTACCAAATCCTACCACATAGAAGGAGGCCATTTTACCTATTATTTTCCTAAAAGATCTTAAAATGCTAACTAATTAGTTCTAAATCCTTCATCCTTTCCCTATAGCCCAGAAATTTTCCTTCTAATTTTAAGAAGGAAAGTTATCTGGGCAAGGCTCTTTGTTAAGAAATTGCAGGGATCATTTTGCAGGTGTCTGTTGTGTATTTAACATTTCAATAATATTGTATATATATTGTTTGATTAAGTATTCTTTGTATACATAATTCATTATGGGTTATAGTTAAGAAGTGCGGGAATGGCATATGTCACCATTTCACCACATCATATATCTACGTTTCACTACAGAAAAATGAAGGAGATATACTTATCCCTGGGCTCCCATATTTTCTTTTGATTAATTAACATAACAGTGGTGATGAGGAAGTTTAAAATGGACGTGAGACCATTGCCTACCTTAAGTGTTGAAGTGCAGCATGTTTTTTGCTTCGGGTGGGGAGAGAGAGGGAGACATTTGATTAAAAAAACACAGCGTGTGTTCCTTTGGAAGCAGACAGAGAGTTAAAAAAACAAAACAGTCAATAGACATGCTTATAAACAGTCAGCGTATAAACAGAGGCTGTTAATAATAATAATGATTTTTTATTAAAAAAAAGCAGAAAAGTCTGGCTACATTGGAAAGATAAATGTGTTTGATTGCATAATTGTTAACTGGCTAATTATACTGAACAAAATGGATAGAATTTAGAAGCAAATGAAATAGCCAATGAGTACCAGTTTTGCTGAGTGCAATATGCGGAAGAGCATACAGTTTGCCTTGATGTTTGATTGCTCCAATCAAACCAGCTGAAATGAGCTTTACTGATATTGTGAAAGTAATGTGGAAACATTTAGAACTGAAAACATTGTTGTTTGCAGAATCCTTTAGGATTCTGAATCCTAGAATCAAAAGAAAGGGGCGTCCATTTCAGCTTATGTGGCAGAACTGAAGCAATTGTCTGAGCATTGTGAGTTCAATCGATGGGATTAATGATGCACTGAGAGATCATTTAGTTTGAGTAATCTTACAAGAAAGTATTCAGACTGGCTCTTAACTGAAGCACAACTCATATTTAAAATAGCAGTTGAAGTCACTGTATCAATGGAAACAGCAGCCAGTGACGTAACTGAGTTGCAATCAGGAATGAAAGTGAGCATGAACGGAATTGCAACATCGGAACAGAAAACTGCCTGGCTGAACAAATTTGTGTTATCATGTGTCGGGGCTCACAAACACCAGACCAATGCAAGTTTAAAGGCAAAACTTACAGAAACTGCAACAAAGTAAGACACATATGAAGAGCACTTTGGGCAGAAAAAATAAATGAACTGCACAGGGGAGAGAAAACGATAAAAAAAAAGTCAAGTTGTAGTTTCAAGAAGCACTAATGTGCAGCTGTTGATGAAAAATGTGATAATGATGAGAGTGGTGCTGGACTGGGTAGCTTTGAGATTTAGAATGTGAATAGAATTGGACACTGGCTCAGCTGTTTTGGTCATTCCACAAAATGAGTTTGAATAACATTTCAAAGATTCTAAACTGAAGCCTGCAGATATCGAACTAAGAACTTATACAGGAGAAAGGAAAACTCCTGTGGGAGTGACTCTCATTACAGTGAAATACAGCAACTAACAAGCCACACTGGGCTTGTATGTGGTTAATACAGGAGGGGCAGCATTGAAGGGATGTGATTGGCTAAGACAATTATAACTTGATTGGAGATCCATCCACCATTTGCATGCCACATGCCCTGCAATATAGTCAACTGAAATTGGATTTAAAAAGGTGCTGGATAATGCCACAGCAGTGTTCAAGGATGGTATTGGAAAGCTCAAACATATCATATCAAGCATATCGGAAAGGAGGTACAGAAGCATGAAGGCACACACTCAGCGATGCAGGAACAGCTTCTTCTTTGCCATCTGTTTACTGAATGGACTTTGAGCAGATGAATACTACCATTACTTTATTGTTTCTGTTATTTCTTCACTACTTATTTTAACTTAACTATTTAATAGACTATATATAGACTATATTGTCAGTACCTCCAGTTGAACTCTGTCATTTTGTGTGTTTTCCCCCTAGCCATCAGTCTGTGGTTTTGTATTGCCGTGTAGTCTTGTTTGTTTTCATGCCCCACGTGCTCCTGTCCCCACCCCTGCTCTACTCCAGCCCGTGTTACTGAGTACTCCCCTCTCACCTGTATTGCTGCAACTTCTGTCTCATTCTGTTCTACTTATCATCTGCCTCTTTGTTTATTTCTCAGTGTATTTCAGTCCTGTGTTTTCACCTGTTTGTTGCCAGATCGTACCAGTGAATTTTCCTGAGCCTTTCCAGCATTTGTATCTTTACTCTGCCCATCTGAATATCGACCATGCCTGTTTCCCGATAATGGTTTTTGGATTTCTCTGGATGTTTTGATCTCTGCCTGAACTTTGATGCCGACTTTGTTTGAACCTTGTGATTTGTTACTGAATTAATATCACTGTGTGCACAGTACTGGGGCTGCGATTGGATCCCTGCTCCAGTGTCCTGATATATATCTCAGTCTTTTTTCTCTATGTTTATTCATCATGTATTTTATTGTACTGCTGTCATAAAGTTAACAAATTTCAGAACGTGTGCTGGTGATATTAGATCTGGTTCTGATTCTGATTCTGATCAAGGGTAAAATCGTGTTAAATGAGAATGCTGCACCCAAGTTTTACAAAGCCCATCCGCTTCCTTATATTATCCGTGATAAAGTATCCAGAGAGGTGGATCACATGGAGGCTGAAGGAACTCTTTCCAAGGCTGAGTGGAGCCCATTGGTCCCAGCAGCCAAGATGGATGGGTCTGTCAGGCTCTGTGGTGATTCTAAAGTCACCATCAACCCAGAACTGAAAGTAGATCAATATCCTCTGCCCAGGATAGAGGATATCGTCCCTCCTTGCATATCACAACACAACACACTCCACAATCAATCTCTTGCACTCACATTTGGATTTCCTCGAACCCATTCTCAGAAGGAGTATACAGGACAGACATCTGAAACAAACTGAGGGCTCCTCAAACAAGGAGGTTCGATTCTCCACTCCTGAACAAGCAGTCCTGACAAGTAAGAAATCATCTGCAGCAATTAAATGTTTAGACCTAAATGGGACAATTTAAATATAGTTGCATTATATAGTATACTGTGTCTGTATGTGTGTGCATGTATGTATATATATATGAGCAATACATTACATATTTGAGTTGAGATGCATTCTATTTTGAGTTGGAGTTTACAGCTAAGCAGGGAGGGGTGTTGTGTATTTAATAATTGACTCATTGTTAATATATATAAAATGTTTGTTAAGAGATACTCCCAACCATGCACATTAAGGATGTGGAAGCTATGGAGAGGGTGCAGAGGACATTTACCAGGATGTTGCCTGGTTTGGAGAACAAGTCATATGAAGCAAGGTTAGCAAAGCTGAGACTTTTCTCTTGAGAGCGTAGAAGAATGAGAGGGGACTTGATAGAGGTCTGCAAGATTATGAGAGGCATAGATAGGGTGGATAGTCATTATCTGTTTCCCAGGGCACTAATAGTAAACACCAGAGGGCATATGTACAAAATTAAGGGAGGGAAGTTTCAGGGAGACATCAGGGGTAAATTTTTTACACAGAGGGTTGTGAGTGCCTGGAATGACTTGTCAGGGATGGTGGTGGAGGCTAAAACATTAGGGATATTTAAGAGTCTCTTGGACAGGCACACGGATGAAAGAAAAATAGAGGGTTATGGGGTAGTGTGGGTTTTGTATGTTTTTTTAAGTATTATATGGGTCAGCACAACATGGAGGGCTGAAAGGTCTGTACTGTGCTGTAGTGTTCTATGGTTCTATGCCAGCTTCTGAGGTTTAGAAGCTCTAACTCTGGAATATGGACAGCTGATGCTGGCCTTGGATATCCCGCTAATTGACAATCATGTTTTGGGTGCCAAGGATTGAATATTTAAAGAGCTCTTGAATGGACCTTCAGTCCTCAAACATAAGTCCAACCAGAGATATTGTCTAGCATTTTGTTTTGTGCTCAGTTCCCAATCCAGTTTTATTACGTGTCTCGATCCTAGCCTCGGATACTCCAGCATGTGGGTCCAAACCATCGTCTTCAAAGACTCTCACCACAATATTGTTTGATTAAGCATTCTTTGTTTGTTTATTTAATTCAATATGGATTATACGTAAGAAGTACGTGAATGGCATATGTCATCATGTCTCCATGTCATATGTGCACACCTCCCTTAAGTAAAACAAAGTAGACACGTTTATCCCTGGGCACCCATGTTTTTCCTTCATTTAACTTCTGGAGTTACAAAAATAATAGTGCCCATCTGAGTAACAGCAGCTTATTGTGCATTTGACAATGTTGAAAATCACACCACCTTCCCAAATCTCCTTTTCCTACAGCTTTTGAAGAAAATCATCAAGTCACTTAGAAAATTGTCACTAGTTTGGAGATCTAGAATTCATCAGCTTGTAGCCAGACAGGTTTCCCCGAGGGTCGGAGCTACTTTTAGAAAACAATCTGCCTGCCCTTGAACTGCTCAATCAAGCCTCACTGTTACAAAGCAGGAGAGGTGCTGCTCTTCAAGCATCCTTGAACTCCCCACCTTTTAGAACAAGTGCAGTTGGCACATGGATTTCTTTTCTATTAATGATTTTACCCGTGACTCATAACTTGAAACTAATAATTAGATTTAAGATTCCGAGGTGGGATTTGGAGAAGAAAATGTGCCAAAAAAAAAGAATTCTCAACAGTAGCTGACTTGCTCTCATACAGCAATCATAGCAAGCAATGACTTGAGCAGTTCCATTAGAGACAGAGTGTTATCTGTGTTGGCTTCGATAGGAAAAACAGAATACAGCTTTGGGCCTCTTCAAATTTTAAAAGTGCTGAATAATAACTTTTTGAAAATCTTGAACATGCATTTGTAGGTCTCGGCAGGATGCTAAATCACACACTCCTGGAGCTATTTTTTTTAAAGAGAAATAGATAACCACATTTTAATTTACAGGTAACTTAACTTTTCATGAACAAGAATACGTCTTTCATTTATGTCTGCTCTGCAATACAAATAGATCTGGATTGGTCTCCAAAGCAACTTTGTTTAACCTTCTTTGTTCTATATCCCTGATATTCATCCTATCAGCACTTTTTTGGTCATAAAAACTTTAATGGATTCTGCACTTCTAGCTCTTTCAGAAAATAATTCCATCAGCTCAGTGAATCATTCCTTCATTTTACTGAGGAAAGCCTTGGTCTCACCCTGATTCCTCGCAAGAGAACAGATGCTGGAATCTGGAGCAACAGTGAGCCGCTGGGGAAACTCAGCAAGTCAAACAGAATCTGTACAGGCAATTGGACAGTCGCCGTTTTGGCCAGAAATCTCCACCTGCATCTGTCTCTCAGTCAAGGTTGTGAATTTCCGCCCTTTCTGAGATTGAAATGGTTCATTACTAAGGGGTTTTAGAGCGAGGAGACCAGGAACATTGTTACTACAAGAGAGCCACTCAGCTAATTCCAATGTTTAATAAGATTATGTTCGACCTACATTCCCAATTTCCATGTGTCTTCACTCCATATGCTGCAATACCTTTGGCAAGGGAACCTCTAGATTAGGATATATTAATTAAGCTAACATCTGCTGCTGTTTCTGTGGGAGAGGCTGCCTCTACACTGAGCAGTTTCCTATCACCTGGAATGGCTTAGCTTGGATTTTATAGTGGATTTTCTCTCACTAAAAGAAAACATTAAAATTCCATTCAAAATCCTGGAAATCTTAGCTTCTAAATTCCTGGAACTTCAAGCCTGATTTGTGTGCTCCCTCTCTATAGTGTTGCAGTGACAATCTAGTGAAGCTCTTCGGCATCACCCATACACAGTACCTATGTTCCTACACAGTCCTTGCCTTGTTATCCACTTTGGGAGTAAGAACAGGAAGGCAGATTATTATCTGAACGGTGTAGAGTTAGGTAAGGGAGAAATACAAAGAGATCTAGGAGTCCTTGTTCATCAGTCACTGAAGGTGAATGAGCAAGTGCAGCAGGCAGTGAAGAAGGCTAATGGAATGTTGGCCTTTATTACAAAGGGAATTGAGTACAAGAGCAAGGAAATCCTCTTGCATTTGTACAGGGCCCTGGTGAGACCACACCTGGAGTATTGTGTACAGTTTTGGTCTCCAGGGTTAAGGAAGGACATCCTGGCTGTAGAGGAAGTGCAGCGTAGATTCACGAGGTTAATTCCTGGGATGTCTGGACTGTCTTACGCAGGGAGGTTAGGGAGACTGGGCTTGTACACGCTGGAATTAAGGAGATTGAGAGGGTATCTGATTGAAACATATAAGATTATTAAGGGATTGGACAAGATAGAGGCAGGAAATATGTTCCAGATGCTGGGAGAATCCAGTACCAGAGGGCATGGTTTGAGAATAAGGGGTAGGTCATTTAGGACAGAGTTAAGGAAAAACTTCTTTTCCCAGAGAGTTGTGGGGGTCTAGAATGCACTGCCTCGGAAGGTAGTGGAGGCCAATTCTCTGGATGCTTTCAAGAAGGAGCTAGATAGGTATCTTATGGATAGGGGAATCAAGGGATATGGGGACAAGGCAGGAATCGGGTATTGATAGTAGATGATCAGCCATGATCTCAAAATGGTGGTGCAGGCTCGAAGGGCCGAATGGTCTATTTCTGCAACTATTGTCTATTGTCTATTGAATTAATCAGGGCTCTGCAGAACCTCTTCCTCTGATAAAGCAACAGTCCGCTTCTCAAGTTGAAATTTCATTATGAATATTTTTAAAATTACCATGTTAGAGATATTCAGCAGGGCAGAGAGAAACAGCATGAAAAGTCATAAACCCTGATGAGTCTGAACGTCTGAAATAAATATTGAGTTCTAACCTTTTTAAGTCCATATGACTTCACACTGAACTTCTCCTAACTTTTGTCTCCATGTAGTCTGTACAATGTCTCTCTATTTTTCTGCTGCTATCTAGCCTGGGGTTGAGAGGGTGAACAGCTTTAAGTTCCTCGGCCTACATATTCCCGAGGATCTCACGTGGTCTGTATGTACTGGCTGTGTGGAGAAAAAGGCACAAAAAGCGTCTCTTTCACCTCAGATGGTTGACGAAGTTTGGTATGGGCCCTCAAATCCTAAGGGGCATGGCTGAGAGCATCCTGACTGGCTGTGTCACTGCCTGGTGTGGGAACTGTACTTCCCTCAATTGCAGGACTCTGCAGAGAGTGGTGCGGACAGCCCAGCACATCTGTGGCTGTGAACTTCCCACTATTCAGGATATTTACAAAGACAAGTGTGTAAAAAGTGCCCAAAAGATCATTGAGTCACCCCAACCACAAACTGATCGAGCTGCTACTATCTAGGAAACGATACCGCAGCATAAAATCCAAGGACCAACAGGCTCTGAGACAGCTTCTTCCACCAGGCCATCAGACTGATTAATTGATACTGATACAATTGTATTTCTATGTTATATTGACTGTCCTGTTGTACATAATATTTATTATAAATTGCACATTTCAGTGGAGGCATAACGTAAAGATTTTTACTCCTCATGTATATGAAGGATGTAAGTAATAAAGTCAATTCAATTCAATTCAAATCCTTATAGCTTCAGTGAACTTGATGTATAGTTCTCTGCTGTACCATCTCATAATAAATAATTGGTAAATTGGTTTAATACTGTCACATGTACTGTTATGAACCCCATAACTGGGTCACTTACCAGCAAAGATAGAGAGGTCCGCTGAAGTCTGATGGTACCATTTTTAAACGTTTTTATTTATAAAGGGCACAAAAGTAAGGTTACTACAAACATTCAGATAATATACGTCGTCCATACTCAATCTAAAGCACGGATATAGTACTAATCAACAATACGAAGTAGCTCTATCGTTTGTCTAGGGGTAAAACTATTGTCCGATGGAAATATCAAAGTCTCTGAAGTTCATGCAGGCTTTTAGCCTTTCAGGGACCGCTGGGGCTCACGTGTTGGAGAGAGAAAATAAACTTGCCAGCCTGTTGGACTCAAATCGTGGAATCGGGAACGTGGGTTCCCCGTTGTCAGTTCGGAATCCTTTTCGGGGTTATCAGCCACTCGGTTCCCAAGCTAGGGGAACCGAATCACACGTGGCTCCCGAACAGCTTCCCATCCTCATGGGAGCGATGAGCAATGGTGTCTCCGTCTGGTGCGTCGCTGGAGTACCGCCTCCTGCAGTCTCCTTTTTATCATGACTGGCAGATTTGAAAATGTCAATCAAGGTAGGGTGATACAATCCCCACCCCACATTGCCCGAGGGTGTCCATGTCCCTGAGAGCTGGCACGTAGTATAGAGTCGCAATTCACACAGGCGTCTCTAAGAACAATGGTCAAATCCGTTGCATTGTCTCTCATTTCCTGGGTCCAAGACCCGAATTAATAGCGATCTTGCGATTCTCCGGAAGGAGGGGGCTGGTCCCGCACCCTTCGGCCCCTCAGAGCTGTGGTACATTCATAACAGTACAAATGTACAGTGAAAAGTCTGTTTTTCATGCCATCCAGACAGATCATTTAATCACATCAGTATGTCAAAGTGGTAGAAGGAAAAATAATGACAGTGTGCAAAATAAATAAACAGGGAAAAAAACAGTGCGCAGGTCGCCAAGGTAGCATATTGGTTTGTGCAACTCCTTTACAGGTTGGGGCATCAGAGTTCAGATTTCAATTCCTGCGCCATCTGTAAGGAGTTTGTCCATTCTCCCTGTGACTGTGTTGGTTTCCTCTGGGTGCTCTGGTTTCCTCCCATTGTCCAAAGATAAAGCTAAATAGGTGGGTTGCTGGGCAGCTTGGCTCGTTGGGCTGAAAAGGCCTGCTCCGTGCTGAATCTCTAAATAACTAACAGACTAACTAACTAAGTAAAGTGTTACAATTACAGTGAAAGTGCAGTGTAAGCAGACAACGAGGTGCAAGGCTGTGAGAACAAGACTCCGGTTTATCATAGTAGGAGTTGACCCAACGGAATGTGTCCTTGAGCCTGGAGGTAGACACTTTCAAGCCTTTGTATCTGACCTGATGGGAGGAGGGAGAAGAGAGAATGTCTGGGGTCGGTGGCATCTACACTGACACAATGAACAGTAAAGACGTAAATATAATGACTAGTTGAGTTCCTTACGCAAATTCTTATCCTTTCCCCCCTTTTTAGTCCATTATACCGATTTCCAATCTTGCAATGCAGAACTGGTTTTCAATACACAGCATTGAATTTGTTTTCAATTTCATGAGTTTTAGTTTCAGACAACAATCTTCGCATAAGGCAATTAAAGTAGGAGGTGGTTCAAGCAAAGTATGAAACATGTTAGCAAGCCATTGTCAATATTATTGTAGAGTTCAATTATTTGTTTCTGTACTGTGAAAATCTGTATTAAATTTTAATGCAGCAGTCCATTGGGTTTGAGATTAGCTGAAATTTTAACTACCCAAACACAATATACTTCAGTAAAACTGAATTGTTAGTGGCAAATGGATACAAAATTTAACAGTGCTGAAGATAATTACATTACTACAGAGAGAGAAAACTAATTATGTTAAATTAGTATAAAGCAGATGAAACCTTTAGAAGCACAAACCAGAAACTGGAAACTCAGATGTAATTGGACACAATTGACTGGCATGTCTTTAAATAAATAAAGAAAACAAATTTCTTCAATTTATGACATAAAATAAAAGGAATGAAAAGTAAGGGTGGAAAATGATCTAATAGTATGTATTTTTCAGGTGCATAAATCAAAAATTTATAGTTATTTATATTTAACTATAAATAAAATAGTTAAACTAAATAAACAGTGCAAAAAATTTTTTAGATGTAGTGAAGTCGTGTTCAGGGGTTCAATGTCTATCCAGAAACTTGATGGCAGAGGGGAAAGAGCTGTTCCTGAATCCTTGACTGTGTGCCTTCAGACTTCTGTACCTCCTTCCTATAGTAGCAATGAGAAGAGAGCATGTCTTGGGTGATGAGGGTCCTTAATGATGGATGCCTCCTTTTTGAGGCATCGCTCCTTGAAGGTGTCCTGGAGACAATGGAGGCTGGTGCCCATGATGGCCATGCTAAGTAGCTGACTGATTTTACAACTCCCTGCAGCTTATTTCGATCCTGTGCAGTAGCTGCCCCCTCCCTCCCCCACTATACCAGACGATGATGCAGCCAAATGTTGCATAAGCACATTCCTGCACTACTGGGCCCCTAACCTGAAACGTCGACCATCCCTCACAGATGCTGCCTGACCCTTTTTTGTTCCTCCAGCAGTCAGTTTTTCACTCCAGGATACAGCATCTGCGGTTCCTTTTGTCTCAATCACAAAACAGTACTCTCACAGTGACTCTCAGTGCCTTGTGCTAACAACTGCAGATATCATGACTGGGAAGATGGTGGCGGAGAGAGAGCGTTACATTTCTGAGACCTCGGGGACTGTTCGTGGACAGCTTGAACCAGCTGGGTTAAACCTGCATCGTGCAATGGAGTTTAGTAGAGCACTGGGGAAAGGTTTAAGCTAGAAGAGAAACG
Organism: Hemitrygon akajei; assembly: GCF_048418815.1. Classification (NCBI taxonomy): domain Eukaryota; kingdom Metazoa; phylum Chordata; class Chondrichthyes; order Myliobatiformes; family Dasyatidae; genus Hemitrygon; species Hemitrygon akajei. The sequence goes on along the minus strand of NC_133152.1, from coordinate 13,694,619 downwards.
GAAACGGAACCTGAGGAGGAAAAGAAGCAAAGCTGTAAATAAAAGTTAAAAATATAACAAACAAAATAAATCAGCAGCAGAAACAAAGGCAAGCAACAGTGTCAGGGTACAGAAAATGTTGAAAGGCCAAATTTAAGAGCACTGTAGCTGAATGCAGGCTGCACAAGAATCTCGATGGGTGAATTAACAACACAAATAATTGTAACTAGGCTTTATCTAATTGATTTTATGGAAACATGGCTACAGGGTGACCAAAGCTGGGAAATAAATATACTCAATTATTTGACATTCAGGAGGTTTTGTTACATCAGTACTGTAGTCAGGAAGATCCTGGCTCAGCAGATCATGCTGCAGAGCTAGAATTGGTTTTGGTGGCACTGCAAAACAGCAGGAGACAAAAGCCATTAATGGGAGCAACAAATAATCTGCTGGAGGAACACAGTGGGTCAAGCAGCAGGAGATTTCTTGTTCTCTCAGATTTCAGCTTCTGCACGCTCCTGCATTCATTGATGGGAGTTGTGGTGTGGGGCATGGTTAGAGATGCGTGTAGCAAGGGTAACAGAGTAATCACAGGGGACTTTAATCTACATATCAGGTGAATCCTAACCATGTAAAGGATGAACTCAATGCAAATTTCTGGGTCAGCGCATTGAGGAACTATCTAGGGAACAGACTCATTCAAATCTGGTACAGTGCAATGAGATGGAATTAGTTGCAAAGTGGCCCCAAAGAAAATGTCACCACAATATGATGGAATCTAACGCTGAGATGGACGATTGTGTGGTTCAATCTGAAACCAAGAGTTATCAATTCACCTGTGACAGTGTGAGGGCCAGGTGGGCTGTACGTAGATTGGGGAAACATATTGAAAGGTTAGACAATCTCCTGCAAACAGGAACAGGAGCCTCACCTGTGGTTTCCTATTTGAGTCCACCTCCTATTTCAGGAACAGTGGGTGTTCAGGGCCGAATTTCGGGAGCCAGCAGCCCTTTTCGGCAGTGCTTTCACCTCGGCGAGTAGCCCTTAATGCAACCTGCAAAATTCCAGAAGCTGGGAGTGTTTGCAAGGAAGGCTGACGGGAAGTAGGGGCAGTCAGAGGCTAGAACAAAGGAACATGCACAGCAGCTCCTTGGCGCACACGATATTTTCAGTGTGTATGTAACATGAATCAGAATCAGGGTTAATATCGCTGGCTTATGTTGTGAAATTTGATGCCTTTGCCGCAGCAGTACAATGCAATACATAATAATAGAAAGCTGTGAATTGCAGTAAATATATCGATATTAAATAGTTACATTAAGTAGGTAGTGCAAAGAAGAGGTAGTGAGGTAGTGTTCATGGGTTCAAAGTCCATTCAGAAATCGGATGGCAGAGGGGAAGAAGCTGCGCACTATACTGGAATTATGGACCTAAGCTCCTAAGGTGCACACAACAACCGTGTGCAAACGAGAAATTTTCCTCACGACAGGAAGTTGCCACGGAATCAGACACTCATTGAGTCATGTAGTTGACATGGAAACAGGCCATTCAGCCCATCATTTCCATTGTTAGTCTTCAGATATTGCCCATACCGATCCAATTTCCCAGCACTCAGCCTGCAGCCTTCTCTCCCCTATAGTTTCATGTGCTCATGTATATATTTCTTTAATGTTATGCAACACTCTGTAAGGCTTCCCTGCTAATGTAATGGTTTCTCTGTAGCAGCAGTGTTTGGGTTATGACTAGAGATAATGGGGGCTTTGGAATGTAGGCCATCCAATGAGAGGTGTGTTGTTTCTTCTTGTGTGTCTGAGGGAAGGTATTTGGGGTCTTTTGTCGGGGAGAGACGAAGCGAGTGGAGAGAATGGGTAGACCGCAGGATGGAGTGGACTTGGAATGAGGGTCTAGGAGTTGACGACGCTCGGAGGAGATCGATGGGAGTGAATGGTCGGAACCATGAGCTCAAACATGCATATTAGTATGTTTCATTAAAATGGGCCAATTTCATTTTTATTTTCTTTACTAACCAGGCAACACATCATGCAACAAACAAGATATCTCAGTTTGGCTGGGCCAGAGGTTGTCTTCCCCTAGACAAACACGTGCTGGCTGAACCTGAGAGTTACAATTGTGGGGGCTTGTCCGGGATTGATTTTGTTGGATGCTGTGTGGTTGCCCTGAGCATTGAACCAGTGGGTTGTGTGTTTAAGTCTGTGCTGGTACAGATGCTACCGGGGTGGAGCAGTGGTGTGCCTCCATGGGGTTACCAGTAACTAATGTGTGCGTGTTGAGCGGGGTGGATATTCGTACTCCAGATCAATTGTTAATTTGACTTTTGACTACTGTTAAAGTGGTTGGCAAAGTTACAGTTGCAGGGTGGAGGTTTGATAAAATGGCAGGCTCAGACCTTGTTTTAGTTCAGACTAGTGCTGACGTAACAGCAGTGAAACTGCCCGCTACTATTGGTGCCCCAGGTGAGGCAGGGCCACGGCCTGCCAATACTGTCAGGGAGGAGGGGAGTGTAGTGGAGTGGGCCGAGTCACAAGTCGAGCTTCCTGTAGCTGGGGGTGGAGACGTGAAAGACAGGGTTCTCTCATTTCTGAGAAGTGAGGGGAAGGAGTGGTCGGATTTGGAATGTCTAATTAGTCCCCGCTCCCCAGTGAAGAGTGAGATTTCTGAGTTGGCATCAGCCCTTACTTCACTGGTGAACAAGTGGCCCAGTGCACTGGCAGAGGGTCTCCACTGGAAGCTGGATTAACATCCATCCCCAAGGGGGAAGAGGAGTATGAGATGTGGGTGGAGCAGACCTCTCAGTTGTTAGATGAGTGGCAGCGCTGTGATGATGTAAAGTGACAGAGATTGGCTGAGAGTTTGATGGGTTTGGTCACTGACGTGGTGAGAGCTGGGAAGACACGACAACACTTAGCCAACACTGCTGATTACGTGCGAGCACTGGAAAATGCCTTTGGCACAACAGGGAGCCCACTGGAGCTCACGGCGGGGTTTCAGAACATGCGTCAGGAGAGGAGGGAGGAGCTTTCTGCCTACATCTCTCAGCTGGAAGGTAGTTAAATTGTTTGCGGTGCAGAGGGGTCATTCAGGCGGCTGAGGTGGATCAGTTAAGAATGGACCAGATAGCAAAGGACGCCCAGTCCCAGGACCTGTTTGCTTAGGGTTTCCGACTGTCTCGTAAGATGCACCCCGCCCCCTTTTGTTGAGCTGATCGGAGAGGTATGGGAGGAGAATGCATTGGAGGTGCAGGAGGATTCTGTCAGCAGGGTACAGTCCTCGGTAGTAGCCCCAGGTGGTAAAGTGAGTACAGCTTGCCCAACTCGACAGATGGTAAAGGAGATTGTGGCAGAGTTGAGAACTGAGATGTTCCGGGTGTTAACAGCGGCTGTGGACCGAACCCTCCCCCCCCCCCCCCCCCCCGTATGATAGGACTGATAGAGAGGCGGACCCCCTAAGGGGACGGACTACACAGAGGGCTGTGAGTGGCCGGGGTTCTGCGAGAAAAGGTGCTGGGACTGGATTTTGCGGACCCCGCCCCGATTGCTGTATGTACCGAGAGGGTTTGGGGGCGTCCTGTATCAGGATCAGGGCTCCAGGTTGAGGCCCATGGCATTTGTCAGCCGGAGTCTGTCGCCTCCGAGAAAAAACTATCCCACTCACAAGTTGGAATTTCTGGCATTGAAGTGGGTGGTGGTGGATACCTCTGTGGGGCCAAGTTTGAGGTGAGCACGGACAACAACTCCCTAACTTATACCCTGACCTTGGTGAAAATGGATTCCACGGGCCATTGGTGGTTAGTGGCATTGTTGCCTATGATTTCAGCCTGAAGCACCGGCTGGGAAGCCGGAACGTTGATGTGTTGCTTTGTCCTGATGGGTGCATGAGGGACTGGACAGGGACGAGGAGTGGGAGAGCGTTCCTAGCCCTGGGGTGAACACCATGTGTCAGTTTGCCATCACCATGAAGGCAGAGGGAAGGCAAGGGCAGGATCGATCGGTGGATCAATTGGCAGCTTCTGATGACGCCATCCCCCAAGTTTACTGTAACCTGACTGCTCTGAAGACAAATCAGTTGCCAGAATTGAATTCGGGGGAAGTGGCAGCTGATCAGCGAGATGATCTGGGCATCGGTACCATTTGGACAGCAGTCGAAGAAGGAAACATGGCTCAGAAGGAGAAGACGAAACACGCGACAGTGCAGCCATTACTGAGAGAATGGCCTCAGTAGGAGTTGCGGAACCAGATTCTATACCGGGTCACATCACCTCTGGTCTGATCTCAGCATTCCCAGCTGGTTCTGCCAGAGAAGTATCGCAGGATGGCGTTGAAGTCACTTCATGATGATTCTGGACATTTGGGGGTGGAAAAGACCTATGGATTGCTCAGAGACCGGTTTTACTGGCCCCGAATGAAGTCGGAGATTGAAGAATACTGCAAGTCGTGCATTCAATGCACACGGCGGAAGACACTGCCTACGCGGGCAGCTCCCTTGACCTACTTGCAGAGTGCGGGACCCTTCACCTGGCGTGTATGGATTTCCTGTCAACAGAACCCGATGCCAGCAACATGGCGAATGTCGAAGTCATCACGGATCACTACACCAGATATGCACAAGTTTTCCCTACCAGGGACCAGAGGGTGTCCACGGTGGCCAAAGTGTTATGGGAGAAGTATTTCATTTATTATGGCCTCCCCAGGCGGATACATAGTGACCAGGGATGAGATTTCGATGGCAGGTTCATCCATGAGTTGCTGGGTATGCTTGGAGTCGTGAAGTTGAGCTCCACTTCCTATCATCTGCAGGGTGATCCCCAGCCCGAGTGGTTTAATTGGACCTCGCTGGATATGCTTAGGACATCAGCAAGAAGAGCAGGTGGAGTCAACATATTGGACATCTGTACCCGAAATGAAGCTACCGGGTACTCGCCATACTACCTGATGTTTGGGCGCAAGGTGAGGCTGCCCATTGACCTTTGCTTTGGGACTGACAAGGAAGACCTACCACCAAAGACTTATCTGATGTACGTATCTGATATGAGAAGGGAACTGAAAAGGACTTATGAATTAGCTGGGGTCATGGCTGCCACGCAGAGTCAAGGAAATAAGAGGAGGTATGATCAAAAGGTGAGGTTCTCCCAACTCCTGCTGGGAGACTGTGAACTCATGAGAAATTTGGGGCTAACTGGGAAGCATAAGCTGGCTGATCGATGGGCAACTACGCCCCATGTGGTGGGGAGTCAGATGGCAAACCTGCCAATTTTCCGGGTGAAGCACCAGGATGGAAATGGGCCTGTCAAGATTTTCCATTGGAACCACCTCTGCCTCTGGGACAAGAGGTGCAGGTGGACCCAGAGCCCGACCTGGAGTCTACACCTAGTAAGAAGATTCTGCAGAGACGTGGGGCAACTGCAGGGCCAACAGTAGGAGAGGTTAAGTCGGCCCCACCCCTGAGTGGGATACTGACTTGGAGGATGTGGACCTGGATGTGTGGTATATGCTACCTTTTGCTAACTCCCTATTGCTTGAGGAAGAGACCCCCAGCCCTTCTCCCAATGGGTCAGGTGAAATTGGGCAGGCAATCTGTGGACAGCCTGGGTTGCAGTGGGACCCTGCAAGGGATGAAGCGGGGCTTGGCCATGGAACAGAGGGGTTCAAGTTGCAGGTGGGCACGTTATATGCCCAGGGAGGCCTCACCAGGTAGACCAGAAGTATCCCCAGTGGTGTTTGAACCTGAAGAGTTAGGTGAGGGGGAATGGAGGTCTCAGAGAATTAAGAGACGACCAGATAGGCTGGCCTATGTAGAACTGGGGGAACTGAGTATGACCCCTACCGTTTTGGGGAGCTATGTCACTGCCTTTTACACTTGGGTTAGACTTTGTGCTTTGCATGAAGGGTTGGCAGATTATCTCAATGTCATGAGGACATGACAAAATTTGGTTGGGGGGAGAGTGTGCCGTTTGACTGATAATGTAATGGCCTCTCTGTAAGGTTTCACTGCTAATGTAATGGTTTCTCTGTAGCTGCAGTGTTTGGGTTATGACTAGAGATAATGGGGGCTTTGGAATGTGGGCCATCCAATGAGAGGCGTGTTGTTTCTTCTTGTGTGTCTGAGGGAAGGTATTCGGGGTCTTTTGTCAGGGAGAGATGAAGAGAGAAGACACGAGTGGAGAGAATGGGTGGACCGCAGGACGGAGTGGACTTGGAGTGAAGGTCCAGGAGTTGACGACACTCGGAGGAGGTCGATGGGAGTGAATGGTCGGGACCATGAGCTCAAACATGCATATTAGGCTGTTACATTAAAATGGGCCCTTTTTCTTTTTATTTTCTTTACTAACCAGGCAACACATCACGCAGCATCCACACAAACGAGATTTCTCGGTTTGGCAGGGCCAGAGGCTGCCTTCCCCCAGACAAACGCACGCTGGCCAAACCTGGGTTACAGTTATGAGGGTTTTTACCTTGCCACTTTCAGGGAATGTGCTCTGCCTTCTGAGTGAAAAAATATCCTCAAATCACCTCAAAGTCTCCTTTCCCTTATCTTAAACCCACATGACACGTGTTTTAAGGGCAGATATTTCACTCTATCCACCCCATCAATGCCACTCCTAATTTTGTATATCCTTATCTGCTCCTGCTTCAGCCTCTTCTGCTCCAGGCAAAACAGATTCAGCCTGACTAGTCTCTGCAGAGAACGATCCACACCAGGGGTATGTAAAAAGAGCTACTTTTTCATCAGGCCAGTGATCGAGATTTTGAAGGCAGAGTTTCGCAGCAGTTTTTCTCCATTCGAGGAGTAGCCAATCAGCAAGAGGCAGTGTGTAAAAAGAACTACTTTACAGTGAGGTCTGTGTTCAAGATTTAAAAAGCAGATCTTCGAGCCAGTTTTCTCACCTACCTCACCTGCCACCTCCCCAGACTCTGTATCCAGCATATTATCCTCTGTAACTTCCGCCAACTTCAACAAGACCCCACCACAAAGCACATCTTTCCCTCTCTGCCCCTCTCCACTTTCCGCAGGGATCGTTCCGTCCGTGGTCCATATGTCCCTCCCCACAGATCTCCCACCTGGCACTTATCCCTGCAAGCATAAGTGCTACACCTGTCCCTACACCTCCTCTCTCACCACCATTCAGGGACCCAAACTATCCTTCCAGGTGAGGCAACACTTCACTTGTGAGTCTGTTGGGGTAATCTGTTGCATCCAGTGCTCCCGGTGCGGCCTCCTCTACATCGGCGAGACCCGACGCAGATTGGGGACCGCTTCGTCGAGCATCTCCGCTCCGTCCGCCACAACAGACGGGATCTCCCGGTTGCCACCCACTTCAACTCTGCTTCACATACCCATTCGGATATGTCCATACATGGCCTCTTCTACTGGCATGATGAGGCCAAACTCAGTTTGGAAAAGCAACACCTCGTATACCGTCTGGGTAGTCTCCAGCCCCTTGGTATGAACATTGAATTCTCCAACTTCCGGTAATTCCCTCCCCTTCCCTTCCATCATCCCACTTTCACTCTGCCTCCTCTTCCAGCTGCCTATCACCTCTCTCATGATTCTGCCTTCTTTTACTACACAGTGCTTTCCCCTTACATTCCTTCTTCAGCTTTCCTGCCTATCTCCTCTCTGCTTCCCCTCCCCCACCCCTTCATCTTTCCCCTTACTAGTTTTTCACCTGGCACCTACCAGCCTTCTCCTTCCCATCTTCCCCCCACCTTCTTTATAGGGCCCCTGCCCCCTCCCTCTTCAGTCCTGATGAAGGGTCTCGGCCCAAAACGTTGACTGCTTGTTTCCACGGATGCTGCCTGACCTGCTGAGTTCCTCCAGCGTGTTGTGTGTGTTGCTTTGACCCCAGCATCTGCAGAGTATTTTGTGTTTACAGTTTTCTCTGAGTTCGACAATCCACAGCAGGGATACGTAAAAAGAGCTACTTTTTAATCAGGGAGGTGACTGAGATTTTGAAGGCAGGGTTTTGTGGCAGTTTCTCTGAGTTGAGGAGCGACCAATCAGCAAGAGGGATTCTTTAGAAAGGGCCAATAAGAATACTTCAAGTGCAAGTGGAGCAGCCATTCACTGAGTGGCCATTCTTGTGAGCGCCAGTGTTCCGAGTGTCTTTGGCTCATCCGGATTGGGTGATGTAGATTGTCTTGTAGGCTGCTCCCTCTGATCTTATTTGTTCATTTCTCATCTATCAGTGCATAGTACAGTGAGAAAAGCTCCTGGGGCAGTGATTTGTACTCTGTGGAAATGCTGGGAGACCCCCAGTCTCCCAGATAAACGCATCTGCACCAGGAGCACTGAGCTGCAGCTCGGGAGAGAACGTATTTTGGAACTGGAGCTGCCTCTTGATGACCTTCGACTCATACAGGAGAATGAGAAGGTGATAGCCAGGAGCTACAGGGAGGTAGTTACCCCTAGCCTTCAGAAAACGGGTAACTGGGTGACCATCAGGAGAAGGAGGGGAAATCACAGCCAGGGCAGAGTACACTGTGGCCATTCCCCTCAATAATTTGCACATAACTTTAGATACTCTTGAGGGGGATGACCTGCTGAGTGGGGAGCCACAGTGACCGGGCCCCTGGAACTGAGTTTGGTGCTGTGGCTCAGAAGAGCAGAGAGGTGAAGAGGATGCAGTATTGATAGGTGATTCCTTAGTCAGAGAAACAGAGACGAGGTTCTGTGGGCGTGATAGAGACACCTGGATGGTATGTTGCCTCCCTGATGCCGGGATTAGGGATGTCTCGGATCGTGTCCGTGGTATTCTCAAGGGCAAAGGTGAACAGCTAGAAGTCTTAGTACATATTGGCACCAATGACATAGGTAGACAAGGTGAGGAGGTCCTGAGGAGAGATTTTAGCGAGCTAGGGAGAAAGTTGAGAAGCAGGACTTCCAGGGTTGTAATCTCTGGTTCTGAAAGAGGTGGCTGAAGGGACTGTGGAGGCATTAGTAATGATCTTTCAAGAACCACTAGATGATGGAATGGTTCCGGAAGCCTGAAAAATTGCAAACGTCATTCCACTCTTCAAGAAGGGAGAGAGGCAGAAGTAATGGAAATTATAGGATGTGGTTTCAGGGTGCTTGGAGGTACATGATAAAATTGGTTGTAGTCAGCATGGTTTCCTCAAGGGAAAACCTTGCCTGACTAATCTGTTGAAATTCTTTTAAGAAATAGCAAGCAGAATAGACAGAGGAGAATCATTTGATGTTGTGTTCTGGGGTTTTCAGAGGGCTTTTGACAAGGTGCCACATATAAGACTGTTTAACAAGCTACAAGCCCATGGTATTACAGGAATGATTCTAGCATGGATAAAGCAGTGGCTGATTGGCAGGATAGACAAAGGAGAATCAGTTGATGTGTATTTGGATTTTCAGAAGGCCTTTGACAAGGTGCCACACATGAGGCTGCTTAACAAGCTACAAGCCCATGACATGACAAGAAATATTCTATTATGGATCAAGCAATGGCTTATTGGCAGGAGATAAAGAGTGGGAATAAAGGGAGACTTTTCTGCTTGGCTGCCAGTGACTAGTGGTGTTCCACAGGAGTCCGTTTTGAACCAATTCTTTTTATGTTATATGCCAATGATTTAGATGACGACTTTGTTGCAAAGTTTGCAGGCGATACAAAGACAGGTGGAGGGGCAGGTAGGCTTGAGGAAATTGGGGAGCTACAGAAGGACTTAGGGTAGGAGAATGGGCAAAGAAATGGAGATGGAATACAACGTCGGGTAGAAAAAATGAAAGGGTTGACTATTTTCAAAATGGAGATAAAATATAAAAAACTGAGGTGTGAGGAGTCCTTATGCAGCATTCCCTAAAGGTTAATTTGCATGGTGATCTGTGGTTAGGAAGGCAAATGCAATGTTAAGCATTCATTTTAAGAGATCTGGAATATAAAAACAAGGATGTAATGTTGAGACTTTATAAAGCACTGGTGAGGCCTCACTTGGAGTATTGTGAGCAGGTTTGGGCCTCTTATCTTAGAAAGAATGTGCTGAAACTGGAGAGGGTTCAAAGAAGTTTCACAAAAATGATTCCGGGATTGAATGGCTTGTCATATGAAGAACGTTTGATGGCTCTGGGCCTGCATTTACTCGAATTCAGAAGAATAATGGGTGACCTCATTGAAACCTATTGAACATTGAAAAGCCTTGATAGAGTGGATGTGGAGCGGATGTTTCCTATGGTGGGAGAGTCTAAGACCAGAGGACGTAACCTCAAAATAGAGGGATGTCCTTTTAGAATGGAGATGGTGATGAATTTCTTTAGCCAGAGAGTGGTGAATCTGTGGAATTCATTGCCACTGGTAGCTGTGGAGGCCAAGTCTTTACATATACTTAAAGCAGAGGTTGATAGATCTTTAATTGGTCAGGGCATAAAGATATTTGGGGAGAAGACAGGAGATTGGGGCTGAGAGAAAAAATGGATCAGCCATGATGAAAAGGTGGAGCAGATTCGATGGGCCAAATGGCCTAATTCTGCTCCTATATCTTATGGTCGTATAAATGACATGCTCCACTCTGAGCAACAAATGAATGGATATCACAAAACTGCAAATGCTGGAAAACCCTGAAATAAAATTAAAATAAAATCACAGACAATGTCCTAGTGAATCCCCTCTGCATTGTCCCCAATGCAATCTCATCCTTCCCATAGTGTGGCAATCAGAACTGCACACAGTACTCCACCTGTGGTCTAACTAAAGTTCTATAAAATACAGTTCCTTCTGTTAACACTAATTTATCACTGCCTGGTATTTAAATTTATTTGGAAATTCCTCCTGAGGTTTGAATGATTTATAATCAGTAACCAGCTCTTAAGATGCGATTTCATCTCCCAGGCCTTTCTGCCGTGTTGTATCAATTTTAATTTGTGTATGGTCTCGTGGCTGTATGTCTCTTGATATACATACAAAAATATTAAAGGAAGATTTTTTGTGACACAATTACCAAGACTTTTTTCTCTTCTGGGTGAAGGATAACCTGAATAAAATATGCTGGCCTGACTGCAATGGGGCCCGCAGCCTCAGTCATCACATTGCCATAAACCATCAGCTTGTGTTGATAAAGTGCTTTCCTGGAAAAGATGAGGCAGAGATGAGGAAGAATTTCTTTAGCCAGAAGGTGGTGAATCTGTGGAATTCATTTCCACTGACAGATGTGGAGGCCACGTCACTGGGTGTATTTAAAGCAAAGGATAATAGGTTCTTAGTTAGTAAATGTGTCCAGGGTTACAGGGAGAAGGCAGGGAATGGGGCTGGGAAGAAAAATAAATCAGCCATGACTAAATGGCAGAACAGACTCGATGGGCCAAATGGCTAATTTCTGTTCCTTTGTCTTCGAGTCTTATGGCCGAAGATATACCAGTAATCTCCCTTCTTTTATACTTCTGTCCCTCAGCTATAAAAGGCAAGTATCCTGTAGGCCTCATTCACCTCTGATCCACCTGAAATGACTCCTGCAGCGATCTTTGGATATGTATGTCAGATTCCTCTGTGCCCAGCCCTTTAAGACCACTCTGAGCTCCATCTAAGACACTGGGTATTTCATAATCTTTTTAGTCACCTCGCATTTCTCAGGATTAAATTCCATCTGCCATTGCTCTGCCCATCTTATCAACTCATCAATATTGTTCTGCAGTTGAAAATCACTCTCCTCACTATCAAAGCCACCACCAATTTTAGTAAACTTCCAACTTACCGATCATGCCCCCTACGTTTATTTTCAAATTGTTGCTATGTAGGATTATATCCCGGCACTGATCCTAGTGCTACACTACTGTTCACAGGGTTCCAATCACTAAAACTGTTCCCATTATTCATCCTTCGCCTTCTAACACCAAGACAATTTCAGTTCCGAATTGCAAATAATCAATGGGTCAGCTGCTTGCTGCCTGATGCACCATCAATAACTCTTGGAGATGTGAGTTAAGGTGGGCTTTTATTGGCTGGAAGAAAGCACAAGCAGCAAGCGACCACCACACAACATCCTGGAGACTGAGGGAGGAGCAGTGCCTCCAATCGTCTTTATACAGGGGTCAGTGGGAGAAGCCACAGGAGCAGTCAGCGGGGGGGGGGGGGTGCGTGTCCAGACAGGTATAAGTAGTTCACCACACTGCCTGGGCCTTGTACATGGGCTACAGATTACAGATCAGTTTATTGACAAATTCACCATGGTGCAATGAAATTCCTTGCTCAAAGAGCAAACAGTACACATGATAATAATATAGACAACAATAAACAACGATGAGCACAACACAGCAGAATGATGCAAAAAACCTTCAGAAAGGATAAGATGAGGGAATGCAAACCAATCCTCACAGAGGGAGCAGAAGTAGAGAGAGTGTGAAATTTGAAGTTCCTGGGTGTTAATATCTTTGAGGATCTAAACTGGTCCCAACATATCGATGTAGCTATAAAGGCAAGACAGTGGCTATATTTCATTAGGAGTTTGATGAGAGTTGGTTTGTTACCCAAGACATGCAAAAATTTCTATAGATGTACCATGGAGAACATTCTGACAGGCTGCATCACTGTCTGATGTGGAGGGGCTACTGAACAGGACTGAAAGAAGCTGCAGATAGTTGTGAAATTAGTTAAATCCATCATGGGTACTAGCCTCCATCACTAAGGACCCCCATCACCCAGGAGATGCCCTCTTCTCATTGTTACCATCAGGAAGGAAGTACAGAAGCCTAAAGACACACACTTAATGATTCAGGAACAGCTTCTTCCCCTCTGCCATCCAATTTCTAAATGGACATTGAACCCATTAACACTACCTCGCTACTTTTTAAATTTCTGTTTTTTTAAAAACTTAACGATTTAATAGACATATATATACTTAATGTAACTCCTTTTTATTCTCTATATGTATTTATCATGTATTACATTGTACTGCTGCCACTAGGTTAACAAATTTCATAACATGGGCCGATGATATTAAACCTGATTCTGATTCTAAGACTGCAGTGTCATCTGAGGTGTGCAAAAAGAAATTCTAAAGTGTATGAAAGTTGCAAAAATGTTTTCTAAAAATCTGAGATCATATCAAATGAATGTTCCACAAAGAATAATGTCACATTTACTTACACTATACTACTAGTATGTGTGCATAATGCAATTTAGTAGTAACATGAGGTGCTGTACAATCATGAACTATGACCAGAATTATGCATGATTTCCCAAAGTGTAGAAAATTAACTGTGTTACCAGATCTTATTTTTCACTAAATCCAATGTGCCTATAATTATTGTACAACAATTACTTGGAGAATGGTGTGGCTGTTATCAAACTACGTGATCTTGACTATTTGTGATAAACTAACATTGAATACGCTGAAGGAAACGCTGGAATTGAGGAATATATCAAAGAATAAACACAAGTTTGCAGATTAGAGGCTAATCACTGCAGCCAGCAAGTCATAGGTGGCAGTGTTGCCTCAGTATAGGAGCTGAGAATTTGGCTGCCTTCTGCTTGATATTCCCAATGACATGGGAGTGCTTTATCAGCTGGCTCCAACATTCTGTCGGTGTAGCTGTTTCTGAAGGCTTGTCATTTCCTGAAACATCTTCAGTTGTCTTTTTGAGTTCGTTGGGTGACTAGATAACATAGAGGGAAAACAGTCAAGCCATGGCCATTCCATGCTTACAAACGGTAATTTGAAATCATTTTTTGTAGTAATCAGCATCCTAAATCTCTCATATATTACACCATAGACTCAGAGGGCTTTATCATTGTCTCTAAAAATAAAATGGATTTCACCATCTCAGGACATCCTTAAGCATTTTACATCCAATAAGGTACTTTTGATGTTTAGTTACACCTGTAATGTAGCAATTAGATCAGAAAGCAGCATGGAATTTTGGCAATAACTCCAAACAAAGGAAGACATGTTGATTCCAAGACCCCTTCCTTCTATTTCATGTAGTATTCCATAATGCAAATACATCAAAGCTTCAGCTCTTAAAGGGATCCTGTCCATGTTGACAAAATTCAGCAGCCATGGATTTAATGGTAGGAGAGGGGAGGGAGTTGTCTCCTGGCTCTGAGGACCATAACCTGCAGGTGCTGCCAAACGAAGTTCACGGCAGGGAGGAAGCACAATGTGCTGAGGACCTTAAGGGTCGTAACAGTTGAAGCAGCCATGGGATAGTGGCTAATTTCTTTCTTTGACTTGTCGAACCACACACATAAAGTACCATGTAGTTGATAACTCCAGTTGGCACTACTAACTCTTCAGCCTCCTCCTCAACATCCTGCCTTTATCCATAGTATTCAGACTGCCAGTAGAAATCCAGCCATATACCCAGTCTCACCACACACACACACACACACACACACACACACACACACACACACACACACACACACACACACACACACACACTCTCTCTCTCTCTCTCTCTCTCTCTCTCTATCCCCCTGCTCTCTCTCTTCTTCTCACTCTCTCTCCCCTCTTTTTCTTCCTCTTTCTCCCTCTCCCTTTCCCCTCTCTCTCTCTCTCTCTCTCTCTCTCTCACCCACACACACAAACCAAGATAGCCACAAGTAGATCAACTAAGGCAAATCTCCAATTGGTTATTATTAAAATCTCTCCTTCCTTTTTTGTGAGTGGCAAGACTTGTTGGGACGGGATGTGACAGAACTCAAAGAAATGACAATGAACCCAAGGCAGGTCACAGTGAACCCTGAAGAGGGTGGTCCGTCCCCATCCCGAGTGAATGCCAGAGTAACATCAGTCAACAACAGCACAATGAAAACATGCACAGGGTTAGGATAATTGAAGCATTACTCTTGGTTGTTAAACGTATAGAAATGCACAGTATACTTGTGTGTATATGTGTACGTGTGTGTGTGATTGTGCATGCATATATTGTGCACCTGTGTATCCATGTGTGTGTGTGCACATGTATATGTGATTATAAGTACATGTATGTGTACATTGGTATGATGGTGGGCGTATGTGTGTTTGTTTGTTTGTGATGTACCACCTGTAAGCACTTACAGGGTGATGTTGAACACTTGAGTGCTGCTCTGACAATTTCACCTCCCGACGAGCTCAAACTCTGTTACTAGGGCTGTGAATTGTGCTTTTATCAGGGGACTTGGGGGGCATGACAGCACCCTAGCAACACGCTGTCCAACGGCTTTGCTGATGCCTCTGCCCAGGGATTATTAATGGGTCCAGGGAGTCGAAAAGTGCTATTCTCTGTCAGAGTGACGTACATGCTCACTGCGAGAGTGCCCTCACAGATGCCCAACGGAAAGTTAAGGCAGGTTGGTGCCGCTCTGTAGAGATGGTAGAGCTGTAGCTGATGCCAGTCCAGGGTCAGTCTCAGTCCCTGGGACAGGCATATTGGGATGCTCTGCCTGGCTGCAGGTTCAGAGTGAGGCCTGCCTGAACAGGCTCAGTGAAATCATGTGCTTAGCTCAACACACACACACACACACACACACACACACACACACACACACACACACACACACACACACACACACACACACACACACACACACACACACACACACACACACACACACACACACACACACACTTTATAGACACTTCCTGCCTGACAAGCTTACACCCACAACAGTTCTCACTCTCTGAGACTTTTGCAGGATGCTGGTGTCGCCAATATCTCTCTACCCTTCTCTCTGGATGCTGATAGACAATCCACTTCAGGATTACTCCGCTCACTGTTACTAGTTTGTCTGCAGCTTTCTTGAATTCTGCTGTGATGTCCTGCCCCAATGCATCCTGCAACCCATGACTTGTTATCAAGTCCTGCACCTTGGGAAATAAATGCTCTACAGGAATATTTCTGGACCTCTGTCAAGCTTCACCGAGTAACTCCTCCCAGATCCCACATGGATCATTGTGCCTGACCAGGAGGTCCATGAAATTGTATCTTCTTCCCTAATCATAAACTTCTTTCTGTTTTGCTTGGGAATGTCTTCCTTGCCTCTATTTCCTGACCTCTACTTTCTTCGTAGGTTTAACTGCATCTGGTTTATTTCTTTTGAAACACCAACATCTCAGCTGGGATGTGTCCACAGTCAGAGTGGAATATGCTGAATGCACTGTTGGACTATTTCATTGCAAGCTCCCTCACTGCAGGAACAGACCATTCTGCCTCTCTGTTGGAGGAGATGTGAGACTGTGCTTTACGCCAATAATGCTTCAAATTTCCCCTTTTATTTGGAACAGAAGTGACTAATTGCAGACCAAGTGTCACAAAGATGGACTACAGCTTGTTAATGGCACTTTTGGTAGTTGTTTGGTTGAAGGATTTTCACTTGAATTTTGCTGGGTGGAAAATATTCTGACTGCTGGAAGGTTTTAGATCTCAATGCAGACAACCCTTGTCTCATTTTGTAAAACAAAATTCTTCTTCTCTTCGGCTGTCCATCGAATTTCGATGATGACTGAGGCCTGGGCAGGGTTGTAAGGAAGACCGGCAGTTGCCCAAGCTGCAAATCTCCCCTCTCCACGCCACCGATGTTGTCCAAGGGAAGGGCATTAGGACCCATATAACTTGGCACTGGTGTCGTCGCAGAGCAATGTGTGGTTAAGTGCCTTGCTCAAGGACACAACATGCTGCCTCAGCTAAGACTCAAACTAGCAACCTTCAGATCACTAGACCGATGCCTTATCCACTTGGCCACGTGCCACTCAGAACAGGATTACATACAACTTCATACCTGGAACAGAGGTATTCACAGGTCTTATGAGTAGTACATGAGTCAGACTCTGCAGTAACACTAGGCCTTCTCTCTTAAAGGACACTTTTGAACCACTTCAGTTTTCACAACAGATTCATACTCACTTTTGCCAGTACCTGTTTAGTGTCTATCTTTCTGGTGGGACTTAAAATCCCATTATTAATCAAGATCCTCAGGATTTCTCACCCTGTGACATAGCTCCACACATTGTGATGGCATTAAGATAGAAATACATCTCAGATGCTTCATGGAACTATTGAAAACAAAGGGCTTCCAAGAGGAATGGAAAGATGAAAAATGGAAGGAGAAGTAGGTGATGCCCACTGAGGGCTCCTCTGGCATTCAATACCATTATCAACTTCAATATAGACAATACCTTGTGTTATGGTGGGGAGTTGGCATTCCTAGGAAACAAACTGTATTGTGATTTTCTGTAATTCATGTGCATATGCCTCAACAAACTCATTGAAAATAAATACATTTGTGTCTATGTTTTCACATAAGTTTTGCAGGAGCTGATTTTACTTTGTATTGTAATGTGTGGGTAGTGGTTGTGAATTCTATCAAGTATGAATTATATAACTTGAATGGCCATTACATGGGGGCATCTAAATCCTGTTCCTAAGTAACAAACTGTCTGCGGTCTGTGGACGGAAAAGAACTGTCAGTTTTTGGGTTGATACCTTGCCTCAAGACTGGTCAAGTGAAGTTTCCAAGAGGAAAAGGTGTGTTTGAGATTTGACAAGGGGGCATCAATGGTGAGGGGTGGGTGGAATGAGGATGCCTTTCCAAATAGGCATGGCATTGGTGGCAATGGAGGAAGATCTCAATGTCATGTAGAGCCCAGAACTCATTGAGGTATGTGTGCAAGAGTGTAGATGTGAGGCCTATTTTGAGGACTGAAGAATCAACATTAGGGAGGGAGAGATGGGTGGGATGGTGGAGATCTGGCAAAGACTGGACCTCTCTCTCCAATGTGCCTTATTCCGGCCTTCTCCCCATAACCTCAATCCATCTAACTTTAAGAAATACACTGCCCCCTTCTTGAATACAGATAGAAGAATTAGCAAGAGCACTGACCGAAAGTATCTTCAAAGAAGATTTTGTTCTTTGTTCTGTAACATTAGCTTAGGAACTGGTGGTAAGTTAAAACAAAATTATCTTTACGTATTTTAAAGAACTTCCCTAATAAGAAATGACTATGAATTAAACTTTTTTTAAAATAGAACAGATTTGTTGCAAGTCACAATAATCAAAGGATGAGTTCAAAGGGCAAAATTAAATGGATTAACGTGACTATGAATGGTTGGAGGGATTAATCAGTGGCTGTGAAATCCGGATCTGATTATTAGAGACTGTTCTTGCCGAGATGGTAGCAATAATAGTGTGAAACCTTTCAAAGTGAAGGGATAGTTTCTCACTCTGTCATGTGAACTGATTAATTCTGCATAATGAACATCTAATCTATTCTTTGTGCACACATTAAACTGTGAACCTGATGGTTAATTGGTTGGGGGGGATGCTCTCAACTGGGAGCAGAGTAAGAAAGAAATAAAAGCAATTTGTGCAACTCACTGGAGAGAGAAAGAGTTTCTACCCAATGAACTAAAGATTAACATTCTCCCATGTCTTTATAACATAGATTGAGCCTTTCAGACTCTTAGAACTATCCCCATTCGACTACTAATCTATACATGCACCTCTTTTGGAGAGAACATGGAAGAGACTCATATAGTGACAGGGAGATCATGCAAACTCCACACAGAAAGCACTGGAGATCAGGACTGAACCCAGATGACAGGAGGTGTGCAGTAGCAGCAGGAATAGCTGCACCATTGTGTCACCCTTCCTTGGCATCAGGACTTTCCAAAATCCTCTCTAGATTTTCCACTGCGCCCTCGGAGTTATAATGTCCCATCCAGATGCATCCTGGAGAATCTGCTCTGCACCCTCTCCAGTCTATCAAGGCTCAAGTTTCTAGACTCTGTGCCTGTCTCACAAGTAAATAACGTAATATTTCCCAAGTTATTCCATATATTGATTTGGGCAAACTTCAGTGATTTTGGCTTTAGCTGCTCTGAACTGGGGGAGGGAGGGCATTCATCACAGGCTCCCTGGTTTTACTCAATGTTCCCTACTGAAAAAGTGCTGCAGTGTTGGAGCTCCATTTATTGTAGGAGGTATTAAACAATAAATAGATCCCAGCTGTTATCTCAGCTTGGCTTAGAAGACCCCATTCATTATACTATTTTAAAGACGTCCTTGCCAGTATACATTTTAAGTTTGATTTCTAACTTCTCAGTTCAGATTGATCAGAAAGATAAATACTGTGTCTCGGATGTTGCTTGATCTGCTAAAAGAATCAAGATTTATTCCAGCACCTTTTTCTGTTTTTAGTTTCAACTTCCACCATCTACAGGTTTGAGATTTAACATTAAGATCAAGAACAATTTTCACAGCTGGTAAAGCTCTGTTCCCACTTTGTCTTCTGACAAAATCTGTCAGGAGTGTGTTTTGTATTTCCTTATCCTGCAAAAAGAGGTCATTCAGCCCATCAAATCTACACCAGCTCACAGATCTGTGCCATTCTCCCAGTAATATTTACTTCGAACCTATTCTCCTCTCATCCCCATCAGTTCCCATTGGATTCCACCTCTCACATACAGACAAAGGGCCATTTACAGTGGTCAGTTAACCCACAAGCTCTATGTCTTTGGCAGATGGAAAGACATAGAGCACCTGGAGGAATGCCACATAATTGCAGGCAGAGTGTGTATACTTACATAGACAGTTCCAGGATTGAACTGAGGTCAGTGGAGCTGTGTGCCGTCAGCTCTACTGGATTTCAGAAGCAGAGCATCTGGGCGATGCAGTAGCTAATTAGACTCGAGACTGAATGGCAATGAGGTGGGACTTGCACATCTGACACTGTTAAGGGCGGGTTTCAGGACCATGAACAGTGATTTGAAGTGGTGTCCTGCAGTGTCCTACCTGTGCATATATTTTGAGCAGTCTATATATAGTCATCTAAACTCCAGGAATTTGCTCCTATTCAATTGCAAAATGACTGATTGTAATGAGAATAATATACATTTAAATTATTCTCTCCATTAAATCTATAATGAATAAGCTGGCAGGTTTTGTATGGAATAGGAGAGAGGAAAATGATTAAAGTATAAGGTAAGGGAATTAGGTTCTAATTCCAAAACCAGTGGACCATTAAATGCTAGCCACAGTGTGCAGTCCAGGGGAACTTTTCCAATATATATTTTGCCTAAACGTGTTTCAACATCATTTTTTTCTCTCCTGATAGCTTGGTTTCTTATTGGAATATTACTTTTTAAAAAAAAATCTCTTCCTGTGTCTAATCTGTTTAAAATGAGTTCTTCAGTTCAAAGACTTTCATCAAGAATTAATTTCAGCTGACAAACCAAAGTGTCTTTGATTTTAATGAAATTGAGCAAGATTGGGGCATAACAAATATCTTTAGCAGAGGTTTTAAAATCCTCTCACATGAAGTTGTTGCACTGATTTAATTCTGAATTTTCTCTCCTTACCCCAAGTTTTAATGGTTGTGGAAGAAATTGTCTCACATGAAGTGAGCAAGATCTCACAGAAAACTGTTACTATAAACATTGTTACTTGACCTGTCAGTATTTATCTTGATCTTACTTTATATTGTCTAATAGTGAAAACCTTCTGAAATGGGAAGCCTGACTGAATTTTTCTGCTCTCAGTCATGGACAACAAAAGCCCCCACTGCTAATCCAGGTGTGTTCAGTGATCGCTGTTTAGATGAATGTGGATATGAAGGATCTTGTGGCACTTTTTAAGCTCAGGAGTTTCCAGTTCAAAGCAACCAATGTGTTTAACAACTAATGATAGCCTATCAAGATTAAGAAGATAATAGCAATTTAGCACTATCGATAGCTTAACTGCATGCCGGCTTTTCCCTCTCAGGTTGGCTGAGACTAGAGCGAGAGGTCATAAATTTAGGGTGGGTGAAAGGTGAAATATTTAAGGGGATCTGAGGGGAACTTTTTCACTGTAATGGATGGTGGGAGTGTAGAGCAGCTTTTCAGTGGAAATGGTAGATGTGAGTTCAATTGTAACACTTAAGGAAGCTTCGGGTTGGTACATGGAAGTGAGAGGTATGGAGGGCTATGGTCGAGGTGCAGGTAGATGGGACTAGGCAGAAGACCAGGCTGGCACAGATCAGATGGGCGGAAGGGCTTGTTTCTGTGTTCTATGACTTAACCCAGTTCTTTATACATTATATGCCAATGATTTGAATGAAGGAATTGATAGTTTTGTTGCAAGATTTGCAGATGATATGAAGATAGGTGGAGGGACAGGTAGTTTTGAGGAAGTAGAGAGGCTACAGAAGGACTGAGACAGATTTGGAGAATGGGCAAAGAATTGCAGATGGAATACAATGTCGCGAAGTGTATGGCCATGCAGTTTGGTAGGAAAAATGAAAGGACTGACTAATTTCAAAATGGAGAGAAAATATAAAAAAAACTGAGGTGCAAAGAGTTGTGCAGGATTCCCTAAAGGTTAACTTGCAGGTTGAGTCTGTGATGAGGAAGGCAAATATGATGTTAGCGCTTATTTCACGAGGACTGAAATACACAAGCAAACGTGTAATGTTGAGACTTTATAAAGCACTGGTGTGGCCTCAGAGTGTTGTGAGCAGATTTGAGCACCTTATCTCAGAAAGGATGTGCTGAAACTAGAGAGGGTTCAAAGGAGGCTCACGAAAATGATTCCAGGACTGAACAGCTTGTCACATGAAGAGTGTTTGATGGCGCTGGGCCTGTATTCGCTAGAATTCAGAAGAATAGAAGGGTAACCTCATTCAAACCGATCAAATGGCGAAAGGCCTTGATAGAGTGGATGTGGAGAGGATATTTCCTATGGTGGGAGAGTCCAAGACCAGAGGACACAGCCTCAGAATAGAGGGACGTCTTTTTAGAATGAAGATGAGGAGGAATTTCTTTAGCACGGGAGTGGTGAATCTGTGGAATTTTTTGACACAGGCAGCTGTGGAGGCCAAATCTTTATGTATATTTAAGGCAGAGGTTGATAAATTCTTGATTGGTCAGGGCATGAAGATATATGGGGAGAAGGTAGGAGATTGGAGCTGAGGAAAAAAAAATGGATCAGCCATGATGAAAAGGTGAGCAGACTCGATGGGCCAAATGGCCTAATTCTGCTCCTATATCCTATGGTCATATAGTTCCAGCATTGTGTGTCAGAATAAACATAATGTATCATGATACCCTTAGTGTGGGATGTCAATGTTTGGGTAGCAAGAAGCCAGTTTAGAACATTTTAAATCGGCATTTATTTTAATATGAAATTACTCCACTAATCAAACAATAGCGCTAAAGAAAAAATCCCTTTACAAACCTACAGGAATTAAAAATTCAAACAGAGAATGCAGAAACACATACAAATAGGCTCTGAGAACAATGCAGATGTTTTGGAGGCTCTAAGTAGCCCAGGGGTCTACTTTGAACATTGCTGCCCTTAATAACCAGTCTCTGCACTAGCAGCTTGTTGATTTAAGTCTGCATAGAGTCTTACTGCAGAGAGAAAGATCCTTCAGCCGCCATTTACGAGTCACTTAAACAAGTGCATAAACAGGCAGGAATATAGACTACGTGTAGGCAGTTGGGATTAACTTGGATTGGCGTTATGGTCAGCACGGACCTCATGAGTTGTGGAGCCTGTTCCTGTGCTGTACTGTTCTATGTTCTATGTCCATGCCCTCAATGCACCAACAATAATTCAGTTTGCCTGCATTAGATCCGTAGACTTCTCTGCCTCCTGTTCTACCTAGATAGGGTGGAGCAGAAGAGGTTGACCTATGGATTGGAAGACAAAGAGAAGTTGGATTTAGGGTTGTTTACTCTGGAACAACTGAGGGGGGTCATGATGGAATTTTATACCATGAGAGGCACAGATATGGCAGACATTCTCCCAAGGTCAGAATGTCTAACACTAGACAGCATTGAAGGTGAGAGGGGAATGTTGAAGGGCAATATATACGGCGTGGGGTGAGTTTTTACACAGAGAATGGTGGGTGCCTGGAATATGCTGTCAGGGATGATAGTGGGGGATATAAGACAGAGGTGCCTACGAGGCTCTTTGATAGCCAAACGGATGTGCAGATAAGGAATAGATATGTATATTGTGTAGGCAGAGGGATTAGTTTAGGAAGGCATTCAATTACTAGTTTAATCGGTCTGGCAAAACACTGTGGGCCTAAGGGCTTGTTCCTGTGCTGTGCTGTCTATAGTTTATGTTCATCTCAACTGACAACTGCTGGTAGCATGGATAAGCAAACCATGTTTTCCCTCTCAGGTAGATGTGAGATATTGATTTCAAGAAGAGCACTGGGGAATTCTTCCTATTCTCCTGGTTTGTGTTGGCTCTGGAGTAACACCAGAAACAGATTGCCATGTCATCATAACCTGATTCTTAGTGGCTGCATACCACTTCTTAAATTTCAACATGTCCAATGCATCTATTGGCTGTTCGTTGCTATGAGATGCGTGGAGGCATGATTTATACAGTGCATGCTGTGACCTCAGTAAATCCCATTGTGCTTTGCAGTTTGAAAAATGAGTCACAATGGTTGCAACACGGCAACCAGCTCGCACGGTGCATTCATTGGCTGTTTGTTGCTATGAGATGTGTGGTGGTCATGATTTATACATTGCATTTTGTGACCTCAGCAAATCCCACACTGCTTTGCAAAAAATATGAATCACAATGGTTGCAACATGACAACTAGCTAGCGCGATGCAGAGTACCACAAATAATGAGGTAGAGATTGGATAATCTGTTCTTGTAATGATGTTGGTTGAGGAATAAAGATACCAACCTAGATAATGAAGTTAAGTCCTAACGAAGGGACTTTACTTTTCAACTCAGTAACATGATTATTGTCACTGAGCCAAGGCAGACACCAGCCTTGTCTTGAGTGATAAATGAATTATTGCTGCTTGAGTTATTGAGCCTAATAAGGAAGTTTTCTCTCTGTTTCGGGATTGATAGCGGTTCTTTTTCTGAATGCCTCAATTTGTGCTTCTTGGCACCGTTCATCCCTGAGCAGTATTCCAGAACAGATGGAAGACGCACGCCTGTTCCCTCAGGTAGTAATTTAATGACTTCTCAAAGATGCTGCACTCTTTTACTAGACCTCTACTGATGGGCTTCTGGAAACGTTTGTAAGGGAAGAACAGATGATAACCATTAGTATGAAATGGCACAAAACAGCTTTCGTAATATCCGGGTTTCTTTGACAAGCAGTGAGGAACAATATTGTTTTGACAGCTACCAGAAAGAAAGAGTCTGCAGTGACTTTCATAGACCAGAATTCAAATTCAAGAGATAAGCCTGGTTTCTCATTCAGTGCTAACTGAGGTGAGGCAGATGCAACACTTCCTGCCTCAATCATTCGATATCGGCAGCAGATAATCCAAGGCCATTCCAGTTGCTCTTCTACCCCACGATGTCATTTTCAATAGTACTATTGTACTTTTGAACCAAGTTATAAGGATTTTTTTGGGCACAGACAGGAGAATTAAGGGTCAGGTTAGGGTTTGGTGACAGTAATGGGGGGCTTCGGGGTCATTTTTGGGCAGGTCAGGGATGTGGAAAAGTTAGATGTCAGGCCTCCACTCTGTGTTCTGCATTCAAAAGCCAGAGATGAGAACAGAGAACAGAGGATATCTGGAGTTTACAGCTCCACCCCACACGCAAAGGCCAGCAAACGTGGACAGATGGCATTGGACATCTATGGAGCCAGGCTGTCCTGGGATCAGGTGTGGGCTGAGGGCATGAGAGCTGGTCATCAGAGTCCAAGCCTGGAATTTGCGAGTCTGTAATCGGCTAGCTCAGGGATCAATGAACAAGTTTGGAGCCCAAAGGTTGATCGGAAGTCCGAAAATCGAAGCCCGAAGCCTGAGGATGGGAGTTGGATGACTGTCCATGTATGTGGTGGCTGGGAGGCCGGGGGGGGGGGGGGGGGTGGGAAGGGGCTTGTTTTGATTTTGTTATTTTATTGCTTTTTGTATCCTGTGTTGGTCTGCCGAACATCGTACACACGCTATGTTGGCATCAGAATGTGTTGTGACACTTTCGGGCTGCCCCCAGCACATCCTTGATGTGTTGGTTGTTAACACAATTGACACATTTCGTTGTATGTTTTGGATGTAGATATGAAGGAATAAATCAGTATTTGAATCTGACCCATTGAGATTTAAAACTAGAGCTTTAAATCTGGTGAAATCCCTTTGTGTTGTGCATCAAGTATTTCATGTTACGGTTCACTAAGGTAAGTGAAATGGGTAGAGCTACCGATTGCAGGTCACTGATCTTTCTGTCCTTCCATTCTATCTCATATGGACACCCTCTAATTTCATACACCTCCATGAAGTCTCCCCTCAGTGCCAAAGGAAACAACCCCATCTGTCCAATTTTCCTCAAAACCAGACTAACAAATTGCTATCCCAAGATTTGAACTCACAGCGTTTGGGGACAGATGATGAAGTATACCTGACTATGATCAGCGTACCTGGAAAAAAACTAAAGGAAACTGTCTAAGGGTAGAGTCTTAAGTAAAGGTGAGAGTTTGGGAAGACAAGCTAATAGAAAAAGTCATAAGTGTAAGTGTATGGATTACGATGGAGGATTGGCAGTCTCACTGACAAAGGAAGAGGTCACTTTAATTTTTTAAATTCTTCATCTATTCTGACCTATTTTTCTTGG
Source organism: Hemitrygon akajei (assembly GCF_048418815.1). Lineage (NCBI taxonomy): Eukaryota > Metazoa > Chordata > Chondrichthyes > Myliobatiformes > Dasyatidae > Hemitrygon > Hemitrygon akajei. The sequence continues at coordinate 13,669,124 of NC_133152.1, read as the reverse complement.
ACCACTTATAAACTCATCATCTTCAGACAGGGCACAGTTTTTGATAATCAGCCTTATCAACTATATGTAAGACTGTAAAACCATCAAATGTAAGAGCAAAATTAGGCCATTCAGCCCATCAAGTCTCTTCTGCCATTTGATCATGACCGATTTATTTTTTCTTTCAACCCCAATCACCTGCCTTTTTCCAATAGGCTTTGACGCCCTTACTAATTGAGAACTTATCAACCTCCGCTTTAAATATACCCAATGATTTGGCCTCCCCGCTGTCTGTGGCAATGAATTCAACAGATTCACCACTCTATGGCTAAAGAAATTCCTCCCCATCTCAGTTCTAAAGGGACATCCTTCTATTCTGAGGCTGTGTCTTCTGTTCATAAACTCTTCCACTATAGGAAATGTCCACTCTATCTAGGCCAGGGGTTCCCAACCATTTTTATACTATGGACCCCTACCATTGACGGAGGGGTCTGTGGACTCCTGATTTAGGGCTTTCTTATATTTCCAACATTTATTTCTATTCACCCTTCTGGATATTTCAAGTTTCATTTGATTCTCCTACTTTCACTTCCACGCTTACTTTTGGCTGGTTCCACCAATATTTATATCAGTCGGAGGGCTCTGTGAGTTCTACTCCCACCTTCCTTCTGGGCTCTGAGAGTTCCACTCCCACCTTCATTCTAGCCTTCTGGCTAGTTTCTGGAAAATAAAATTGAAGACCCCAGAGCAAGACTGCAGTACCAGAGGGACATGGGGGAGTGCTGCGTACTTTGCTTCACAGAGACATGGCTCTTCTCCAACATTCTGGACACAGTCCTGTAGTCCTAGGGCTTCACCTTCCACCTGGACAGTGGTGTCAGAGGGTTACACTTGCTCATGACTAACTCACCATGGAGCACAGACATTGCAGTTCTGTCTCAGTCCTGCTCCCTTGACCTGGAATGACTAGTTGTCAAGTGTTGTCCGCTTTATCTGCACAGAGATTTTATCTCCATCAAGCTGGTTGAAGTGTACGTTCCACCCTGGCCAACATCAGGCAGGCACTACAGGAGACCCATGACCATGATATAGCCCACCATGACACCTTCCTGGTCATTGTGAGGGATTTCACCATGACCATGATATAGCCCACCATGACACCTTCCTGGTCATTGTGAGGGATTTCACCATGACCATGATATAGCCCACCATGACACCTTCCTGGTCATTGTGAGGGATTTCACCATGACCATGATATAGCCCACCATGACACCTTCCTGGTCATTGTGAGGGATTTCACCATGACCATGATATAGCCCACCATGACACCTTCCTGGTCATTGTGAGGGATTTCACCATGACCATGATATAGCCCACCATGACACCTTCCTGGTCATTGTGAGGGATTTCACCATGACCATGATATAGCCCACCATGACACCTTCCTGGTCATTGTGAGGGATTTCACCATGACCATGATATAGCCCACCATGACACCTTCCTGGTCATTGTGAGGGATTTCACCATGACCATGATATAGCCCACCATGACACCTTCCTGGTCATTGTGAGGGATTTCACCATGACCATGATATAGCCCACCATGACACCTTCCTGGTCATTGTGAGGGATTTCACCATGACCATGATATAGCCCACCATGACACCTTCCTGGTCATTGTGAGGGATTTCACCATGACCATGATATAGCCCACCATGACACCTTCCTGGTCATTGTGAGGGATTTCACCATGACCATGATATAGCCCACCATGACACCTTCCTGGTCATTGTGAGGGATTTCACCATGACCATGATATAGCCCACCATGACACCTTCCTGGTCATTGTGAGGGATTTCACCATGACCGTGATATAGCCCACCATGACACCTTCCTGGTCATTGTGAGGGATTTCACCATGACCATGATATAGCCCACCATGACACCTTCCTGGTCATTGTGAGGGATTTCACCATGACCGTGATATAGCCCACCATGACACCTTCCTGGTCATTGTGAGGGATTTCACCATGACCATGATATAGCCCACCATGACACCTTCCTGGTCATTGTGAGGGATTTCACCATGACCATGATATAGCCCACCATGACACCTTCCTAATCATTGTGAGGGATTTCAAGCAGACCAGCTTGAGGAAGTGTCTGACCAACTACCACCAACATGTAACACACACAAAATGCTGGTGGAACGCAGCAGGCCAGGCAGCATCTATAGGAAGAAGCTCTGTCGACGTTTTGGGCCGAGACCCTTCGTCAGGACTAACTGAAAGGAAAGATAGTAAGAGATTTGAAAGTAGGAGGGGAAGGGGGAAATGCAAAATGATAGGAGAAGACCGGAGGGGGTGGGGTGAAGCTAAGAGCTGGAAAGGTGATTGGTGAAAGTGATACAGAGCTGGAGAAGGGAAAGGATCATGGGACGGGAGGCCTAGGGAGAAAGAAAGGGGGAGGGGAGCACCAGGGGGAGATGGAGAACAGGCAGAGAGATGGGCAGAGAGGGTAGGGGGAAAATAAAGGGATGGGATAAGAAGGGGAGGAGGGGCATTAACAGAAGTTAGAGAAGTCAATGTTCATGCCATCAGATTGGAGGCTACCCAGCTGGCATATAAATTGTTGTTCCTCCAACCTGAGTATGTCTTCATCTTGACAGTAGAGGAGGCCATGGATAGACATAGCAGAATGGGAATGGGACGTGGAATTAAAATGTGTGGCCACTGGGAGATCCTGCTTTCTCTGGCGGCCCGAGTGTAGGTGTTCAGCGAAACGGTCTCCCAGTCTGCGTCGGGTCTCACCAATATATAAAAGGCCACACCGGGAGCACCAGACGCAGTATACCACACCAGTCGACTCACAGGTGAAGTGTTGCCTCACCTGGAAGGACTGTCTGGGGCCCTGAATGGTGGTGAGGGATGAAGTGTAAGGGCAGGTGTAGCACTTGTTCCGCTTACAAGGATAAGTGCCAGGAGGGAGATCGGTGGGAAGGGATGGGGGGTCAAATGGACAAGGGAGTCATGTAGGGAGCAATCCCTGCGAAAAGCAGAAAGGGGGGGAGGGAAAGATATGCTTGGTAGTGGGATCCCGTTGGAGGTGGCGGAAGTTACGGAGAATTATACATTGGACCAGGAGGCTGGTGGGGTGGTAGATGAGGACAAGGGGAACCCTATCCCGAGTGGGGTGACGGGAGTATGGAGTGAGGGCAAATGTGCGGGAAATGGGAGAGATGCGCTTGAGAGCAGAGTTGATGGTGGGAAGCCCCTTTGTTTAAAAAAGGAAGACATCTCCTTCATCCTGAAATGAAAAGCCTCATCCTGAGAGCAGATGCGGCGGAGACGGAGGAATTGCGCCAAGGGGATGGCATTTTCGTCCTGAGAGCCCCTCCTCCCTTTCTTACCCCATCCCTGATTTATTTATTTATTTTTAATTTTTTTTTTATTTTTCCCCCCTCCCCTTTTTGTTCTCTCTCTGCCTGTTCTCCATCTCCCTCTGGTGCTCCCCTCCCCCCTTCTTTCTCCCTAGGCCTCCCGTCCCATGATCCTTTCCCTTCTCCAGCTCTGTATCACTTTCGCCAATCACCTTTCCAGCTCTTAGCTTCATCCCACCCCCTCCTGTCTTTTCCTATCATTTCGCATTTCCCCCTCCCCTTCCTACTTTCAAATCTCTTACTATTGTAGCGCTCAGCTATATCGGCTCGTACGTATCTAGGGGAGACCCCGTCCCCCGCCCAACCTTGTCTCACAGTTGCATTGGTTTCTGTGCAATGCCACCTGATACGGCCTCAAACATCGATCATCAACCAGCACACAATGTACATTTTACAAATTACACTTTATAAATCTTACTTGGACTATGAGATTAATAAAGATACAATACGAAAAGGAATGAATGGAAACAAAAAAAGGCGCCAGGCTTATCAAAGTTCAGTTTCTTTGTGCACACACAGATGGAGCTCGGGACCTTCCTTCTTCCCCTGCGATCCGCTCCGACCCCACGACTCGTAGATCAGGATCACCCGAAGTGATCGACCAGAGCACTCCCAGAACATCTGTCTTCCTCTCGATCTCCCCGCCAACTCCCCGCCAAAACCCCTGTTTCCCAGCCATATGAGAAAGGATATCACCCCAAAAGAAGAATAACATGGATACTCATTGGTTCATTCACTCTCTTATCAATAGGATAACCCAAACAAACAGCAGCGAGAGAGCCTTCTCAGCATTTTACATAACCAAGAAGCCATTTTAATTAACATGCGCAGTAAAGTAAAAGATTAACATAACAGAGATTAACATACGCAGTAACATAAAGAAGAAACCCCTTACACTACCTCTTCTTTCAGTTAGTCCTGACGAAGGGTCTCGGCCCAAAACGTCGACAGAGCTTCTTCCTATAGATGCTGCCTGGCCTGCTGCGTTCCACCAGCATTTTGTGTGAGTTGCTTGAATTTCCAGCATCTGCAGATTTCCTCGTGTTACCACCAATATGTCACCTGTTGACCCAGAGGAGTCAACACATTTGATCACTGCTATACCACCATCAAGAACTCTTACTGCGCCGTCCCACACCCATACTTTGGCAGATCCAATCATCTAACTTTACTCTACTCCTGGTGTACATGCAGAGACTGAGGACCATAGCACCAGTGGTGATGACCATGAAGATGTAGTCAAAGGAGGCGGAGTGCTCACAGGACTGCTTTGAATTGTCGGACTGGATTATATTCAGGGAGTTATCTTTGAATTCAAATAATAATAATAGGGCTAGAACTGTGGTGTTCAAGACTAATGATACAGAACTCTACTAGAGGTCCAGGTAAGGCCTGTGGAAGACTATCTTAAGAGCAATAAAACAATTCCAACTGAAGTAAGAGATAGAATCATATGCATTTCAGCTGCGGTAGAGTTTGCAGGCCATCACTTCCTACAAGGGGAAAACAAATATCATAAATGGCTGCAACGCTTCACTCCCAGATGAGCTCAACACTTTTATGCATGCTTTGAAAGAAGAATAAAACTATGCCTGTGTGAAACCCTGCAGCATCTGGTGACCTTGTGATATCTATATCAAAGGCTGACATCAGAACATTTTTCAAGAGGTAAATCCTTGTAAGGCGTCAGGACCTGAGGGTGTACCTGGTAGGGCACTGAAAACCTGTGCCAACAAACTGGCTGGCATGCTCAAGGACATCTTCAATCTCTCAGTGCTGCAGTCAGAAGTTCCCTCCTGCTTCAAAAGGGCAACAATCATTCTGGTGCCAAAGAAAAGCAGAGCGAGCTGTCTCAAAGACTATTTCCCAGTTGCACTCACCTCTGTGTGATTAAGTGCTTTGAGAGGCTGATCTGGCCAGAATCGACTCCTGCTAAAAGATGGACCTGGACCCGCTGCAATTTGCTTAACACCACAGTAAGTCTACAGTAGATCAAATCCCAATGCTTTCCACTCAGTCTTGGGCCACTTGGACAACAGCAAAACCTGTGTTGGGCTGCTATTTATCAACTACAGTTCAGCAATCAACACTATCATCTACTCAGTATTAATCAATAACCTTCAAAACCTGGGCCTTTGTATGTCCTTCTGCAACTTCCTCAATGGGAGACCAAAGTCAGTGTGAATCAGCAATATCATTTGTTGTCAATCATACCTGTGCACCTCAAGGATGTGTGTTTAGCTCACTGCCCAACGCTCTCTACACCCATGACTGTATGGCTAAACACAGCAGAAACACCACCTATAAATTTGCTAATGACACAACTGTTGTCAACAGAATCTCAGATGGTGACGTGGAGGCATACAGGAGTGAGTTAGATCAGCTGGTTGAGTGGTGTTGCAACAAGAACATTGCACTCAATAAGACCAAGGAATTGATTGTGGACTTTAGGAAGGGAAAGTTGAGGAAACACACACCAGTCCCTGTCGGGGAGACAGCAGTGTAAGGAATAAGTGGTTTCAATTTGATGGGTGTCAACATCTCTGAAGGTCTATCCCGCACCCAACATATTGATTCAATAAAGAAGAGGGCAAGCCAGTGACTATATTTCATTAGGAGCGTGAGGAGATTTGACAGGTCACCGTATATTTCTACAGATGTACGATGGAATGGATTTCAGCCGGTTGCTTCACCATCTAGTACAGAGGGTCCACTGCACAGGATTAGAAAGTGCTGCAGAAGGTTGTAAACTCATCCAGTGTTACAAGGATGTGACTGAGGACGAACCCAAGTGCAGGACACAGGCATGGAGACAGGGTCGAGAGGTGCTAGAACAGTCGCGAACGTGGAACAGCTAGCTAGGGGTGTCTTGGTTCGAAGACGAAGTTTTCGTAGAATATCTAGAGAACCGAGCGGAGCTTAGAACTAACAGTCCCAAGGGATCAGGAAATGAGGTTAACACTCACTGGAATTGACCAACGAACTGGCGACCCATGACTGTGACGCCAGAGTTCTTATCCTGCAGTCTCCGTGCTGTAATTGAACTAGCAGCAATTGGGAATCAGGCGATGGGAATTAAGGCACAATCAAGGAAATAGGAGTGAGATGGGGAATAGCCAGATGGGACCAGGACATCCAGCTCCATCATGGATACAAGCCTCCCCTCCTTCAAGGACACTTTCAATCGGTGATGCCTCAAAAAGGCAGCATACATCATTAAGAGCCCTGCCACACAGAACATGCCTTCTTTTCATTACTGCCATCAAGGAGGAGGCAAAGGATATGAAATACACACTCAGTGTTTTAGGAACAGCTTCTTCCCAGCTGCCATAGGATTTCTGAGTGGACAATGGATCCATGAACAATATTTTTGGTTTCATTTTGTACTTATTTCTTGGTACATATTTCTTGTATTGCACTACCCTGCTGCCAGAAATCAACAAATTATACAACATACTGAACGTCAGTGATAATAAACCTGATTCTGGTTCTGATTCATTCTTTCCTGCTGTGCCATAGAGTTCCTCCCCCATTTCCTATTGTTTAAAACCTGCTTTATATCTATGATACTTTAAACTCTGATTCTCTCTCCACAGCTGTTGCCCGAGCTGCTGGGTAGCTCCAGCATTTTCTGTTTGATTTGAGATTGCAGCACACACGGTAATTGCTTTGGAAGAACACAATGCTTGGAAAGATTAATAATAATAAGTAGAGGCAGAGCCAGTGTGGAAAGTCAAGTTAGGCGAATCTGCTGGATTTCTTTGATGATGTGACTAGTTGAACGGACTAGATGGAGGTCGTAAATGCTGCTTATTTGGATTCTCTGTGGTTGTTTGATAAGGTCCTTCAAAGGAAGATGGTGAATCTTTGGAGTTCTTAACCCTAGAACGCTATGGAAGTTGTCATTGTGATCATTCAAAACCGATACATTTCTGGACAATGGTGATGAGGTAGAAGACCAACCATAATCTTACTGAATTGCTGAGCAGGCCTAAGGGTTAGGACTGCTTGATCCTGATCCTATTTCATATGTTCTTATGCTCTTGTGAATTATTGGTAAATTGGTTTATTATTGACATATATACCGAGATAGAGAGAAAAACTTGTGCAAAACTTTGTTTTGCGTGCCATCATCCACACAGATCATTTCATCAGGTCAATACTTTGAGGTACTACAAGGGAAAGGAACAAGAAGAGAATGTAGAAAGTGTTACAGTTACAGAGAAAGTGCAGTGCAGGCAGACAATAAGGTGCAAGGACACGATGAGCTAAACTGTGAGGACAATAGTCCATCTTATTCTACAAGAGGTCTGTTCGGCAATGGGATAGAAGCCATCCTCGAGCCTGGTGCTATGTGCTTTCAGGCTTTTGTATCTTTTGCCTGATGGGAAGGAGGGAGCAGGAAGAATGTCCAGGATGGGAGTGGTCTTGATTATGCTAGCTGCTTTACAAAGGCAGTGAGAAGTGTATTGCTGTTTTGAGTAGAACAAGGAGTTTGCTTGGAATTATTCATATATGATCATGGATGATAACATTTGCAGAAGTAGTAGAATTTGTGTCCTGAGGAATTTCTATTTGCTTATTTCAATGTATTTGTTCTTATTGTTGAAGTACCTCAAGCTTAAGATTTCTTAAGTTGTTATAGGCAGGTGTGGTAAGCTCCCACTACCTATTAAATGCTCCCAATGGCGTGCACCCCAAATCGCGTCTGACTTCCAAATCCAGTTTCTGGCCTTCACGTGTGGCTTGGCTACTAAGCCCAGTGGAACTGTTTCTACTCACAGGAGAAGGGGCAAAAGTGGGTTACTGGCTCCTTAAAACCAGTCGCTTCGGGCAGATGGGGTTTGTCAGCCATGGTTGGCAGCTCATCTAGGAGAAGGAAAGCTCGGATCTCAACCTGCACTGCCTCGAGGCTATATCAACTCATGGGCAAGGCTTTGGGAGTAACCCCCGAGGGAAAAATATGGAGCTGGAGTCCCTAAAGCAGTCCTACATTGAGTTCAATGCTGACTGGCATCTCCTGTGATGCTTCTGGTAGCAAACTGTGTCAGAGTCTGCCGTTCCTTTGGGTTCATCAGATGTGTGGAGGGGGGAGCTTGCTACCTGGGCAACAGCTTGCTCTCCATATCGTACTGTCCAGACTTGCATATCTAGACAGCTAGGATGCAACATCCATAGTCAACTCTGACTGATGGAGACCCTCACCTTCACCTCACCTCAAGTTTACATCATGCATTCATTCCTTCCCACTCTCATTTTGGCCAAAATTGTTGAGCAGCGTGAAGCATAGCGTATCAGATACTACATGATAGTATTTATGGCTTTGCAAATGTATGGCAAATATGACGGTATTTTCATAACTTACATACTCATAATCTCTGTTTCATTGGCTGGAGGAGGACTGGGCTGGAAGCAATTGAGAGATGGGGATCAATTTTCCTGCTAATAGGTCAGCTACTCAAGGAGGATTGGCTGCAAACAATATCCAAGGGAAATTCTTGCGAACGCTGAAGGAGTTGTTCCTGTACAAGAATTGCTTATATCAGTGATCTGCATTGAATGTGCTGACGTCCAATTTACATATAAATGCGCCCAACTGCAGTTTTAACAGGAAGAGGTCCATTTAGTGTGACATGAAGCATCCATCTTCAATCAAGGAAAATCCTAACAGTAGTACATTAAAGAGTGATTAAACTGAAGGTCACCTTCTGAAGATTAAGATATATATTTGAACTTTGCCATTTGAAAGAAATTCAATTTAGTTCTTTTGTTCAGCTCTGCCTCCCTAAGAATAAGGGAGGATGTGTTGTGATCTAATGCATTTCTTGGAGCTGCTTTCCCATCCATGATCTATTCATGGTCAGTTAGTAACTCAATTAACCAAAGAGCAAGCTGGGTTATTAACTTGTGGAAAGGCATTGGTACTGTGGAATTCAATTCTGTATTGAATGAATATATAGCAAGGAGTGAATCCCACTTCATCCATGGCAATTGTGTATTTTTTATCATTATTAACCACTACAGGCAATCGCTCATAGCTAAGGGTGGTTGCCCACTGAGGTCATTGCTCCAATGATGGCTGATAAATTGGAGACTCTGCTACGATGTGGATATATCCTGGGGGGACAGGTAACATGTTCCCATTTTTTTCAGTTGCTTTTGTCATCTTATGGTTTCAATGTGCTGGGAAGTAGCCCCTCATCCCATCCAGCGAACCCCTGGTCTCTCAAGAATTAATGTTGAGCATCCTTGAGACATCTTTTCTCGCTGTCCCGGATGGAGCATGGATCTTTGGGAGCCTTGACTTTGAGGTTCTTTTAACATGGTGAGATGATGATGATAATGATGATGATGATGATGATGATGATGATGATGATGATGATGATGATGATGGAGATGATTGTTTTGGGTGCAGGCAGTCATTGCAGGAAAGCAGGCATCATTGGCAAAGTTGGCATTTGTTGCCCTAATGGACCCTGAAAAATTGCTGCTGAGCTGCCTGCCTGAACTGGTGAAGGTAATTGTACAGTGGCCATTGGAGGGGAGTTCAGTATTTATAACCAGCTACAATGAAAGAACAGCCCACAATTCTAATTCTCTCTGTGATTTTGAGGGCAATCTGCACTGGGTGTGCTCCTATGGACTTGTTTCCTCTGAGCCTGACAGCAGAGATTGTGAGTTTGGTAAGTGCTGATGGAGTTTCCTACGGAGGTTCATTTTGTAGACTTTTTGGGATTTGGGTGTCACTGACATGACCATTATCTATTGTCAATCTCTAATTACCTTCAAAACCATCACTCGGTGGGACCAGGTAAGAATGGCAGATTTATTCTCCTGAAGGGAATTTGGGGAAATCAATTGGCTTTTGTGGTTTTCACTCTGAACATTGGTTCCAAATTCCAGACTACTAATTAAATTTAAATTCCACAGTTCCAAGGTGGAATTTTATTGTAGTTCTTTGGATCGTACTCCAGACCTGTGGATTATTAATTGGGTGATTTAACCACAGCACTCCCACCATAGGTCTGGCATATACACTACAGCTACTATGAGCTGGTAATGGAGAAAATGAATATTGAGGCTGGCAGATGGGATGCCAGTCTTGTCAGCTGTTTTGCCCTGGATGGTTTCCAGTATCTTGAAAATTGTTGGATCTGTTATTGATGTGAGCAAAGGAAGAATATTCCATTACACTCGTGACTTGTACCAAGAAAGCAGTGGAAAGGCTTTGAGATTTTCCAGAAGTAAGCCACTTAACACAGGATACTCAGTTTCTTATCTGTTCTCAGGGCACCAGTATTTATTGTGGCTGGCTTGATTATACACTTAGTGGCCACTTTATTAGCTATCTCCTGTGGCTTATAAAGAAGCCCCTATGGTATTCTGCTTTGGTAGCCCGTCCGCATCAAAGTTTGGCATGTAGCACGTTCAGAGATGCTCTTCTGCACACAGTGTTGTAATACGCGATTATTTGAGTTACTGTTGCCTTCCTGTCAGCTTGAACCAGTCTTGCCATTCTCCTCTGACCTCTCTCATTAAGAAGGCATTTTCGCCCACAGAACTGCCGCTCACAGGATGTTTTTTTTTTACCCTAGTCTCTATGAACTCCAGATACTGTTGTGTGCAATGTTCCCAGGAGATCAGCAGTTTCTGAAGTACTCAAACTGTCCAATGTGGCACCAACAATCATCCCATATTTTAAGTCATTTAGATCCCATTTCTTTTCCATTCTGATGTTTGTTCTGAACAACAACTGAACCTGTTCACAGCCAACAAGTCACATTCCATGCCATGCCCATGGGTTGTCAGAATAATCTGACAAGTCTCTCAGTCCCTTTGATTGATGTAGAGGAGAGTTTGGGGTGGTCTCTACTGGAATGGCAGCAAGAACCTCACCCTGGTGGTACCTGCTCCCGGACTGTTCCTTTGATTGCTAGCTCAATCACTGAAAGGGCCCAATTCATTTGTGTCCACTCTCATTCCAGTCTGGGATGGCTGCCTCTGGATGCGGTGTGTAAGTTCTTCCCTTTCTCGGTCTGCCATGCCATTGGGTTGTGGAACTTGATCTCTCTGCTTGGATCTCTTCACATCTGTTTTCCCATGACGTTTCTATCCTAATATATACCAATAACTGTCTGCCTCCCAGAACCAGCCTTCGTTACAGTTACCGTTATCCTTTAACACTGTACTCACAGCTCGCTGACATGCTCTCTGTGACTCCTGCTTCTGCGTACCCATTCTATTTCATCTGCAGGTCCGCTTCCATCAGGAGCGGTCAGATGGGAAGCAGCAGCCTGGTGTTCATCACGAAGATTCTCCGTGAAGATACTGTTACTGAGTGAAATTGATCTCTTGTTCTGTCAGCGAAGGCGACAAGAAGGTGTGTCATTCCATTTAACCTGAGTCCAGTGTTTTCCACTGGCTGCCTCGCCGGGTCTGCACACAGACGCAGGTCTCGTTTGTCTTGGGTGGTCCTATCCATCGGGGAGCGAACCCTACCTTTTCAGGCAGATCCCTTACCATGACTTGATCACTCTGCTGTGGGAGGGCTATCCGCTCTCCCTCGGGCTCTCGCTGGTCAGCAATAGGTTGCTGCTGCTTTGCTCGACCCCGCATTGTGTTTCCCTGGTTACAGTGATCCTTCACATCTCCATATAATCTTACAAAATTGGCTCCAGTACTTTCAGTCCCTGTCGTTTCATGCTCTTCTGTTGCTCTCTTTGCTCCGTGATCTGTACACTCATTCCCGATCTGCTCCTTATTCTCCCCTTTGAAGGCAACTGTATTACCTTTAACACTTCTGTACTGCATGTGGCCTCTCCCCTTGGGACTTCCTGACGAGATACACGTGCCCAGTCCCATCTTCTGCCCCTGATTGGGCCATTGTTATCTACTCTGTAACTCATGTACCTTCACTGTCCCTGTCTTGTCCATGTGATATCTCCCTTTCCTGAGTCTATGATAGAACCTGCCTTACTCATTGTTTTGGGCACATCCAAGAATCCACAGGAAACTGCAGTCCCCCAATCTGAAGTACCTAAAGCTCATTATCTCACCCCCTGAACTGGCCACGTAAATCACAAATTGCACTCGTGCGCAAGGTTAGACCAGTTGTCGATACTGATGACCCTGTATCACACTGCTGCCCACCCAACAAACCTCTTGTGTACATCTGTGGGTGGTCACCACTGGTAACGGAGGCTGCTGCCAGCAGTTGGTCTGACCTGGAAGCTGTCCTCAGCTGCCCTAAGATCTGATCAGCAGTCAGATCGGACAGAGGGGGTGCTGCTGCGGTTTCTGCCTGTTTCGGTGAGTGATTCTCACCTTTCTCCCCTTTTAGAGCACTATGGCCTGATAGGCCTCAGCTGTAACAAATCATCCTTACCTTTCTGCGCCTCTCCTGGCACTTGCTAGGTGCCCTGGTTGCTGGCACACCAAGCAAGTCCTCTGCGTTATTGCAGCAGCTACATTTACTACAGCCACTTTACAGCTTCTCTTACCCCTCCTCTGGTCTATCAATGTGGGGTAAGTCAATCCCACTGCTATCCGCAAATCTGAAACTTCCTGGTGGGGTGAGCTCAGCATTTCCAGGAAGGCTGGATCATGCCTCCCTGAATTATCTGGACCCGAGTATTCCTCATACACTCAATACTTAGGTTCTGCATAATCCATGGCGGGCTCATCAGCTCTCTGAACCACTGACATTATTATTCCCCAGTTGCTCTCATCTCCCCCCAGTAACTATCTCATTCCTTCCTTAAAAAAACTCCCTCTCCTCATTACTGGCATGGACATTGTGTCCTAGCTGTCTACGGAACTAGTACACAAGCCAGGGCATGAAGAGCAAACTGTTGCCCGTACAGGAGGCTTGCCCTCTCCACACAGCTGAGAAATCCAAAGGAACATCGGAGACTGGTACATGTTGGCACTACTGGCATCACAGGAGTTGCCAGTCGGTGTTGTACTCACACAGGGACTGTCTTAGGAACTCCAGCTCTGGATATTTCCTCAGGGTTTACTCCCGAACGGTATAGCCACAATGCTGCAGAGGTTTGAGCTAAGAATTTTCCTTCTCCTAGAGGAGCTGCCAGAAGCGACTGGTTTTAAAGCGCCATTAACCCTCCTTAGCCCTTTCTCCGACCAGTGGAAATGACTTTGCTGGGCTTAGTAGCAAAACCACATATGAAGGCCAGAAGCTGGACGTTTGCCAGAGGCTATTTGAGGTGCACATCACTGGGAGCATTTAATAGGAAGTGGGTGCTTATCCCCACTAACCCCTCCCTCCCTTCAGCTATGACAATCTTAAGGAACCTATTCCCTTGAAATGAATGGTAACAACCTGCTATATTCACCACTAACAAAATCCTTAAATTTGGTTTTAAAATATACAGACCTGGAAAACTTTACTGGCCAGGAAGTACTATATTGGGGTCTTGGATGTTCCTATAGTGTCGTATAGCCTAGACATAAGCCCTTCAGCCCATTAAATCCATACCGACCATTAGATGCACAATTGAACCAATCTTATGCTAATCCTCCATATTCCCATCAAACACCAGATTCTATCATGTATCAGGGCTGATTTACAATAGAAAATTAAACTACTTACCCACCTATCTTTGGATGTGGGAGGAAAGTGGAGCATGAAAGGGCAGCTCAGAAATTTAGGGTTGTGCAAACTCCGTAGGGCAAAGCCTGAGATTAGGAATAGATCCAGGTTGATGAAGCTCTGAAACGATTCTAATAGTAATATTCCTTTGCAGAGGAAATTAATTGTGCTACCAAAGAAGGGTTGGAGGGGTGTGCATTCAGACTAACTGGGGCTGAAGTCAGGGTTTTGAAGGGCCATTGGGTGAAATGGTTGGGCAACAACAATACTGGAGTACGGAACATGGGGAAAGAGACATAGAGAGAGGGAATGGGAATCATGATTGGGAGGGAGGGACATGGGGAAAGAGACATAGAGAGAGGGAATGGGAATCATGATTGGGAGGGAGGGACATGGGGAAAGAGACATAGAGAGAGGGAATGGGAATCATGATTGGGAGGGAGGGACATGGGGAAAGGGACATAGAGGGAATGGGAATCATGATTGGGAGGGAGGGACATGGGGAAAGAGACATAGAGAGAGGGAATGGGAATCATGATTGGGAGGGAGGGACATGGGGAAAGGGACATAGAGAGAGGGAATGGGAATCATGATTGGGAGGGAGGGATATGGGGAAAGGGACATAGAGAGAAAGAATGGGAATCATGATTGGGAGGGAGGGACATGGGGAAAGGGACACAGAGAGAGACTGGGAATCATGATTGGGAGGGAGGGACATGGGGAAAGGGACATAGAGAGAATGGGAATCATGATTGGGAGGGAGGGACATGGGGAAAGGGACATAGAGTGAGAGAATGGGAATCATGATTGGGAGGGAGGGACATGGGGAAAGGGACACAGAGAGAGACTGGGAATCATGATTGGGAGGGAGGGACATGGGGAAAGGGACATAGAGAGAATGGGAATCATGATTGGGAGGGAGGGACATGGGGAAAGGGACATAGAGAGAGAGAATGGGAATCATAATTGGGAGGGAGGGATATGGGGTCTAACAAACATCTTCAGCAGATTGAGGAATGGGTTTGGGATAGAACCACAACTAAGATACTTAGAGGTCTAAACTTTCAGAAGATCAGCACATTGGAGTGTTTGGCGGTAACCTAAGCAAGGCTGGTCCACTTCAATCACTACTAAAGAGTGTCCCAGCTCCTCAGGTAAAACTGAGCTCCATCTACGTGATTTGTGCAGTGCATCAATCTCAAATGTGCCAATCACTTTTGTGCAAGAGATGTCAAGGCATCTTTTGCAAGCCATTTAATGTCATAACTGTTGGCCTCCATGTGCATGAACATCATGGTGATAGATAACAAAAACATTCAATGTGAAAATATTTCTAACCCATTAAGGGGGCCCTGTGCAGAACCCTTGCAAGGCAAGGTAGGATTAATGGTAGATGGGTAAATAGGAGATACTGAAGTTTGGAATTCTATTAGTGGCTCCTGTTCCAGAAGCTCGTGATTCTGAGGGAAGTTTTCACTACCCTAGGTCACCTACAGAACCATCAATGGACTATTTCTAGGTATAGACTGTAACACAGCCTTGAGGAGTGCAACTTTCACACATCTTTCAGCTCTCCGGATAGGAAATTTGTCAGCACGGTCTGTGTTAGATTCCTCGCTTGAAAATCCCCTCCGAATTAACTTCGGAAATCAGCAGCTAGCAGAAAGGAAAAGAAGCTTCTCATCTGATTTAATTTGGTTAATTTAAACACTTTACATCACTGTTGTGCCAGTGAGTGAGTGAGGCACTCATTGAGGGAGTGGAGAGACTCAGTGAAGGAGGGTAGGTATCCATTGAGCAAAGAGACAGCCAATGACTGAGGAGAGGAAACCAGTAAGGGAGGAGATAGACAACGAGGGAACAACCTGATTTCAAAAGAGCTTAAACAGATTTTGAGCTGATCTGATTGACTTCTTTGAGATCATAATAAATAAAAAATGGATTATTTCTGTTGGTTAGAATAAAGCTAAAATGGAGACATAGAATACATAGAACACAGAACAGTACATCTCAGGAACACACCCTCGGCCCACGATGTTGTTCCAAATGAATCACATAGGTAAGTAATCAAATGCCCAACTACTCTAATTCCTTCCACCTACATTATGCTCGTATCCTTCCACTTCCTGCACACTCATGTACCTAATAGCCTTTTGAAAGTCTCTATTATTTGCTTCCACCATCAGCCCCGGCAGCACATTCCAGGCACTGATCATTCTCTGTATAAAACAAAATGTCTTGCACATCTCCTTTGAAATTAACTCCTGTCACCTTAAATGCATGTCTTCTGGTATTAGAGGTTTCACCCCTGGGGGGAAAAGATACTGGCTATCTGCTTTATCTTTGTCTCTCATTATCTTATAAATCTCTATCAGATCTCCCTTCAGCCTCTGCTGATTCAGAGAAAACGACCCCAATTTGCTTAACATCTCTGGATAGTTCATGCTCTCTAATCCAGGCAGCATCCTGCTAAACCTCTCCAAAACATTTTTTATAATGGGGTGCCAGAACTGAATGCAGTACTCAGATGCGGCTTAGCTAGAATTCTATAAAGCTGCAGCATAACTTCTCAACTCTTGAACTCAGTTCCTCAACCAGTAAAGACAAATATGCGATATGCCTTCTTTACCAGCCTATCAGCCTTTCAGAGAGCTATGGACTTGGATGCCAGGATCCCTCTGAAAAGGTCTTGTCATTAATAGTGTTAATGTGCCTCTTTACACTTGATCTCCCCAAACGTAACACCTCACATTTGGCCAGGGTTAACTCCATCTGCCATTTCTCTGCCCGTATCCGCAGCAGATCTATATCTCACTGAATCCTTTGACAGTTTTCTATATTATCTAGAACATCATCAATCTTTGTGAAGTCTTCAAACTTACTAACCCGCCCATCTACTTATTCATCCAGGTCATCCATATATATCACAAACTTTAGCGGTCCCTGTATGATCCTTGCAGGGCTTCACTAGTCATTGACTTCCATTGTCTCATTGACCACTAGTCTTCGTCTTCAATGGCAAGCCAATTCTACATCAGAACAGTCAATTCACTATGGATCCCTGGCTTAAAGCCCAAGAAGAGTTTATTCATCATTATGCTGGGAAAGCACTAGATTCTCATTCACCTACTCCAGGTGTGTAACATTGTATTGACACACTTTCTGTAGACTCTAGTTCTTAACAAGATCAGGGTTTGAAGACTTCACCACATTCAGACTCATAGAGATTGGGCTATTTGTACTTGTTCATCACTAACGGGGCTAAATTAAAATAAAAAAAAAACATAAACCGGGAATGGTTATCAGATGTTGACTACGGCAGTGAATTGACACGGTCAGTCAGGTCCCATGCATCAAGTTAGGGTGTTGCTTACCCCCCCAAGAATCTTTAATGCCCCCTGATGACTTTTAATTCCCCCTTAGGACAAGTAACTGCCTCCATTATGAATCACAGGGCTAGGGTTTAATCCGTGGATTATGGGTGGCATAGATCAAACAGCCGTAAAGAGTGTGCTGTATCTCTAAGTAAAATTAAAACAAAATAAAATATTAAAGTGCTGGATAAGTGTCCTATGAGGGACCTTGTCAATGCCTTAGTAAAATCTATGTAGATAACATCCAGAGCTCGACCCTCATCAATCACCTTTGTCACCTACTCAAAAGTTATCAAGACATGGCTTACCATGCTGACTATCCCTAATTAAAGCATGGTTTTCCAAATGTTTGTAAGTTCTTTCCCTTCTCCAGTAACTTTCCTACCACAAGTGTGAGACTCACTGGTCTGTAGTTTCCTTACTTCCCTTTTTGCAAGTCTCAAGCAGATGATGAAGAATTAAGTCACATGTTTCATATAACCATATAACAATTACAGCACGGAAACAGGCCATCTCGGCTGTTCTAGTCCATGCCAAACGCTTACTCTCACCTGATCCCACTGACCCGCACTCAGCCCATAACCCTCCATTCCTTTCCTGTCCATATACCTATCCAATTTTGCTTTAAATGACAATACCGAACCTGCCTCTACCACTTCTACTGGAAGCTCATTCCACACAGCTACCACTCTCTGAGTAAAGAAATTCCCCCTCATGTTACCCTTAAACTTTTGCCCCCTAATTCTCAACTCATGTCCTCTTGTTTGAATCTCCCCTACTCTCCATAGAAAAAGCCTATCCACGTCAACTCTATTTATTCCCCTCATAATTTTAAATACGTCTATCAAGTCCCCCCTCAACCTTCTATGCTCCAAAGAATAAAGATCAAACTTGTTCAATCTTTCCCTGTAACATAGGTGCTGAAACCCAGGTAACATTCTAGTAAATCTTCTCTGTACTCTCTCTATTTTATTGACATCTTTCCTATAAATCAGTGACCAGAACTGTACACAATACTCCAAATTCAGCCTTACCAATGCCTTGTACAATTTTAACATTAAATCCCAACTCCTATACTCAATGCTCTGATTTATAAAGGCCAACATACCAAAAGCTTTCTTCACCACCCTATCCACATGAGATTCCACCTTCAGGGAACTATGCACCATTATTCCTAGATCACTCTGTTCTACTGCATTCTTCAATGCCCTACCATTTACCATGTATGTCCTATTTGGATTATTCCTACTAAAATGTAGCACCTCACACTTATCAGCATTAAACTCCATCTGCCATCATTCAGCCCACTCTTCTAACTGGCCTAAATCTCTCTGCAAGCTTTGAAAATCTACTTCATTATCCACAACGCCACCTACCTTAGTATCATCTGCATACTTACTAATCCAATTTACCACCCCATCATCCAGATCATTAACGTATATGACAAACAACATTGGACCCAGTACAGATCCCTGAGGCACACCACTAGTCACCGGCCTCCAACCTGACATACAGTTATCCACCACTACTCTTTGGCATCTCCCATCCAGCCACTGTTGAATCCATTTTACTACTTCAATATTAATACCTAATGATTGAACCTTTCTAACTAACCATCCGTGCGGAACCTTGTCAAAGGCCTTACTGAAGTCCATATAGACAATATCCACTGCTTTACCCTCGTCAACTTTCCTCATAACCTCTTCAAAAAATTCAATAAGGTTTGTCAAACATGACCTTCCGTGCACAAATCCATTTTGACTGTTCCTAATCAGACCCTGTCTATCCAGATAATTATATATACCATCTCTAAGAATACTTTCCATTAATTTACCCACCACTGACGTCAAACTTACAGGCATATAATTGTTAGGTTTACTCTTAGAACCCTTTTTAAACAATGGAACCACATGAGCAATACGCCAATCCTCCGGCACCATCCCCGTTTCTAATGACATTTGAAATATTTCTGTCAGAGCCCCTGCTATTTCTACACTAACCTCCCTCAAGGTCCTAGGGAAATCCTGTCAGGACCTGGAGATTTATCCACTTTTATATTCCTTAAAAGCGTCAGTACTTCCTCCTCTTTAATCGTCATAGTTTCCATAACTTCTCTACTTGTTTCCCTTACCTTACACAACTCAATAACCTTCTCCTTAGTGAATACCAAAGAAAAGAAATTGTTCAAAATCTCCCCCATCTCTTTCGGCTCCACACATAGCTGTCCTCTCTGATTCTCTAAGGGACCAATTTTATTCCTCACTATCCTTTTGCTATTAATATAACTGTAGAAACCCTTTGGATTTATTTTCACCTTACTTGCCAAAGCAAGCTCATATCTTCTTTTAGCTTTTCTAATTTCTTTCTTAAGATTCTTCTTACATTCTTTATATTCCTCGAGCACCTCATTTACTCCATGCTGCCTATAGTTATTGTAGAAATTGCTCTTTTTCCTAACCAAGTTTCCAATATCCCTTGAAATCCATGGCTCTCTCAAACTTTTAACCTTTCCTTTCAACCTAACAGGAACATAAAGATTTTGTACCCTCAAAATTTCACCTTTAAATGACCGCCATTTCTGTATTACATCCTTCCCATAAGACAAATTGTCCCAATCCACTCCTTCTAAATCCTTTCACATCGCCTCAAAGTTAGCCTTTCTTCAATCAAAAATCTCAACCCTGGGTCCAGTCCTATCCTTCTCCATAATTATATTGAAACTAGTGGCATTGTGATCACTGGACCCGAAGTGCTCCCCAACACATACCTCCATCACCTGACCTATTTCATTCCCTAACAGAAGATCCAACACTGTCCCTTCTCTAGTTGGTTCCTCTATGTATTGCTGCTAAAAACTACCCTGCACACATTTTACAAACTCCAAACCATCCATCCCTTTTACATTATGGGCTTCCCAGTCTACGTGTGGAAAATTAAAATCTCCCTGAATCACAACCCTGTGCTTACTACAAATATCTGCTATCTCTTTGCAAATTTGCTCCTCCAATTCTCGCTCCCCATTAGGTGGTCTATAATCCACCCCTATAAGTGTTACTACACCTTTCCCATTCCTCAATTCCACCCAAATAGCCTCCCTAGACGAGCCCATTGTCAGATATATCTTCCTCCAGGTATAATTCTTCTTATCCACTACCAACTGCATATTTGGGAAATTAGAAGACAATTTAAAAATAATATTCTAATCTTTATCGGAAGGAATAAACCTGCTTTTGTTTATATGGCCAAATTCTTCACATCATCTGAAATTGAATTACTTCCCATTCTGATAAATTCAACAAACTCAACTGCTTTGTCATTCAGAAGGAACTTCTTCAGCCCGTCAGGATTTCCAGGCAATATTTTGGAAGTAGTCCTCTCATTGCATTTTTTGACTTTGGTGGTTTTGCAGGAAAGATACTAGTTTATATTTGTTGATCCGGCCAGAATGGATCTCTGTTGCTGCATCTGACAATGCAGCACCACGATTATCGAATATTAAGAGCTAGTTTAGACAGGCTGTAACTGAAGAGGTCTCTCAGAGCCTGTGACCATATATACGGATGCATCCAAAGCTTACACTAGAGGATTTCTTGGAATTGTTGCTAAGTGTTAATGGAGACTATGCTTGTATGAGAAGGAAGAGAAGCATATTTATAATGGACTTGCTGATGGCATTGTACTGCCTACCACAACTAATATGATGGCAAACACAAGGAAATCTGCAGATGCTGGAAATTCAAACAACGACACACACAAAATGCTGGCGGAACACAGCAGGCCAGGCAGCATCTATAAGGAGAAGCATTGTCGACGTTTCGGGCCGAGACCCTTCGTCAGGTCTCGAAGGGTCTCGGCCCGAAACGTCGACGGTGCTTCTCCTATAGATGGTGCCTGGCCTGCTGTGTTCCACCAGCATCTTGTGTGTGTTGTAATATGATGGCATGTGGTTTTTGTGCTCTATCTTGTTGGCTGCTACGTGAAAGCTAACATAAGATGAGAATTATCTTTGCTTGCTATGACGGCTTCTCCAGTGAGCATGCCATCTTGTGCATGCTGATTCATCAGTCCACATGGGAGATTTTAAGATTCTGAATGAAGAATCCCTTATGCTGATCTTGATCCTAGATGTTGCGTGACCTGCCGAGTTCCTCCAGCATTTTGTACATCTGATGTTTCATTGCATTATTTTCATTCTCATCTTCAAAGTGACTGTGATCTTAAGAACATATGGCTCCAAAATCAGGAGCAAGTCTTAATGCAAGTTTGAGAAGCTTGCATTTTATTCTCTTCACACTTTTTAAAATATTTGTATAAAGTTGCTGACTGTGGCCTGGACTAGGAAGGAAATGCCAACACCTAACACATGCACAAGGCATGCATGGACTCATTTGAATGATTCAGTAGATATTTCATGATGCAGATTGTGAGAAACACCTATCAATGATCAGCACTGTCAACAAGCACCCCCCCCACCCCCCCCCCCCATTCATGAGGCAGGTTCCTCTGATCTCCTGTGATCAGGTGGTTTTTACTTTGTGATTTCATCAGTTCATCAGATAGATTGAACTCATTGAAACTCTTTATCATCAATGATTTCAAGGGTGCTGCATCTGTGTCCAAAAAGGCAGAATGTAGAACGGGCTGTGCCCTCTGATGGAGGTACACCATTTTCATCTGTGTTCTTGGAGTCTCACATGTTCCACTCTGTGCATGGTCCTGTGAGGTTTTGCCTGAAGTAACACTCAACTCTTCTCAGGATCCTTCCTTGGAGATCTTCACTGACTTGTTAGCAGTTTTGGTTTAATTGTGTCACCAGGGTATTGGGAGCTTCCCATCTACCAATCTCTGATATACAGAGACACTGAGAACACGTTGACTTTCAATGCCATGTCCTCTGGGGTTAAGGATTGGGAAACCTCTGGATGGACTGTTCTGGTTCTACCTCTCCTGGCATTGTTCTCTCTTTGCAAGAGCATGTGCTCTCTCATTAAAGTGCTCAACAAGTGTTTTTGCTGACGGTGAGACTAATGAATGTATGGGCGGGAGAAGTGAAGAGGTAGTTGGGAATGTTAATTAATCGGTTATCTCTGTGACATTTCTTTCTTGGTATGAAATGGTGAGAGTTATTTTTCTGCTCTTTTCTCTGTAAGTTGCCCCTCAAGCCACACAACATGCTGACTTAGAAATATATTTTGTTCCTTCACTGTTACAGGGTGCAAATCCCTGGAGCTCCCTCCCAAATGGCAGCGTAAGTATACCCATTCCTCAGGGTGCAGCAGTTCACAGCCATCTTCTCAAGGGCTCAGCTGTGAAGCCTAATCCCTTGAATAAATAAAACAAAGCTCAGGAGAAATGACCCCCATGTTTCTTCAGAGCAGCATATACACTGATGTAGTAGCAAAGCTGGAGAAGACTTTATTGTGACACTGATTTTTTGACGAATCTCTTTTAATTCTAGAGTTGATATATCAATTTGTGACTCTAAAGAACATTTGAAACCAAGATGAATTCAAAATAATTTTTCCACTGGTATCTGCTTTGAAAAGGGTTAACAGCAGCAGGCTTCATGATGATTTATTAATGACTGTGAATTGATACGAACAAATAATTATGTAACAAAATTATTCTGTAGTTATCAAACAATGTCTGAGTGTAACAAGCAATATTGTGGGAGTTAGTGAGACCTCCATCTGTGTCCTAAACCAGACTATGAGTCAGTTTTGTTAGAAAAATGTTAATTTATTCATCAGCTGAAAGTGAGATTCTTGAAGGTTGATCTACATTGCAGGATATCTGAAGTATGTTTGCAGTATTCACTTGTGTGTGGTTACTGGGAGTCACATCCTCTCCTTCTGTCTTGGTTGACACCAAAGATATCACAATTCTTTTGCAGGAATTAACCGAGGATATGCATAATGTTATTCACTTTGAAGTTAAAAAAGATAAATTGGATTATTTTCTAAACGTCCTTTAGGACACGGCAGGCTGGGAAGATTTAAAAAGAGCTGAGCTAGAGTGGAGTGGCCATTTTGGGAGTGGATGTTGTGAGGTGTAAGTAATGTATTTGAGGTGGAAGTGCTTGGTTGAAGGTTTAAATACTGAGACTTTTTCTTGAGAGTATTTGGTGAGGATGATGTGAGTCCTAAGGTAAGATAGAGTAAGATCTCTTAGTTTCCTCTCTCGTCTTGGTGGTTTAGATATGGCATTTAGGGCAGTTATATGTTCCTCCTTCAGTATGTGGGAGATCAGAGAAACTTCCAGTGTCCCTGGTGAGTTCAAGTACATATGAATTTGGGGTAAAATATTTGCCTGGATAGGGGAGTGTCTAGCCAACAGAAAACCGAGTTGGGATAAGTGAGTGATTCCTGGATAGGCAATCAGTTACCAATGAGTTGCCATAAAGATTGTTGCTGAGGACTCAACTATTTCTAATCTATTCTCATGACTTGGATGAAAGGATAGAATGCACTTTAGTTGGATTTACTGATAAATATAAAGGAAGGTAGGTTAACAAGTTTTGAGGAGGGCACAAAGACCTTAAATTCTGAATCTTATGATGATCTACCTACCATGATCTTGGATAAAGAATCTCCTCCCTGAAAATGGCCAAACAAGTAGAGAGGATGGTATCGAAGAGAAGGTGTTTGCTTTCATTGGCTGGTGTATTTCAGAGTCAATAAGTCACATCGGAATTGTATAAACCTTTGGAATATTATGTACAGTTCTAGTCACCCCATTACAAGAAGGACACAGAGGCTTCAGAAAGGATGCAGAAGAGGCTTACCAGGATGCTCCAAATTAGAAACTATGAGCTATAAGGAGAGGTCGGACCAACTTAAGTTGTTTTCTCTGGAGTGTTGGAGGCTGAGATGAGACCTGATTGAAGCATGAGAAGCATCTTCCCAGGGTAGAAATGTCAAGTGCTAGGGGCATGCAGTTTAAAGTTAGGCATGGAAAATCTGAAGGAGATATGCAGAACAAATTTTATACACAGAGTATGGTGGGGCCTGGAATGGGCTGCCAGGGTAGATGTGACGGTATCATTTAAGAGGCTGTGAAATAGACACATCAATATACAGGGAATGGAGGGATGTGGATCCTGTAAAGACAAAGCAGATTGGGGTGGCATGGGAGCGTAGCAGTTAGCACAACGCATTACAGTTAACAGTGAGCTGGGTTCAATCCCTGCCATTGCCTGTAAGGAGTTTGTACGTTCTCTTGTGATCAGGTGGGTTTCCTCCCACAGTCCAAAGATGGACTGATGGTACATTAATTGGTCATTGTGATTAGGCCCGTGATTAGCCTAGGGTTAAATTAACGGTTGCTGGGCGGCGTGGCTCAAAGGGCCTGAAAGTCCTACTCCACGCTGGATCTCAATAACTAAATAATCAATGATGACAGTGGGAAGTGTGGCCAGCTGCAGCCTCCGACTGACCACCTCAGGTGGTTAGAACTGCAGATGCACTGACCGCATTTTCTACAGGAGCTCTAGTGAGGAGATTATGTCCCCCCACCCATCTGTGGGGTGCCAAAAGGCTGGAGGGAGTCTAATGTTGTGTCCTTATTTAAGAAGAGCTGCAAAAACAAGCCAGGGCATTACACAGCGGTGAGCCTAACGTCAGTGGTGGGAAAGTTACTGGAGGGAATTCTGAAAGACAGGACATATCTGGATTTGGAGATATTGTGGGTGCAAGACCTTTAAGAGATGGGGTGCTCTTAGTGTTTTGTAAAGGTAGTAAGCAATGTGAGAATGCCTAAGGATTAAAAGGAGAAATGAAACTAGTTCCAAGGAATTACATTTAGTGACAATGGCTCTGGGGAGTAATCACAGGAGTACCTCTGGATATATCTGTGGACCAAGTTAAAACTTAGTTGGGGAAAAGTTGTACAATTGTAATGGTTGAAGGGGATTTGTGTTGGAATTGGAGCAGTAGCTTTTCAATGTTGATTAAATTTGTTGGAAAAAAAGTTGCTGGATAGGGTTAATTTAGGCTATATGAATGATATGGCTTGACTCTGTCTGCCACCCCAAGATGTTTTCAATGCCAGAAGTTTGGTCATGGAGCAGCTGTGTGTAGGGGTTAAGAAGTAGTGTTTAGATGTGCGGGAGAACATGATTATGGTAATTGCGGAGAAAGTGTTAGTAACTATGGAGGAGAACATATCCCTGCTTATGCAGGGTGTCCTGTACAAAAGAAAGCTGTGGAAGTGCTGTATGTTCAGGTGGAACTGGACATTTCATATGTAGAGGCTCTGCAGAAAGTACAGAAGATTGTGCCAACGGGACCTATTAATATTCAGAATACAAATAGATTAAAGTCAGTATATAAAGTGTCTGATTGTATAACAAAGGATTTGTTGATTGTTGATATACTAAAGTTTGTTACTTTCATGACAGATGTGGTAAATTGTTAAGCACAAACTAAAAGTAAGACAGGAAAAGTTAAAATTATAATAAAAGCTACAGAAAAGCACGTAAAGATAAAAGACTAGAAGTTATTAATAGTGCTTTACAAGGGTGGTAAATAATATTCAGACTTCAAAGAGGGGTTGTCAGTGGTTCTATGGGTGGTGGTAGAAGACTTTCTGGAAGAAAAGTACTTGGTGTGCTTGATTGATGCCCAGTAGGTGGTGGTAATGCGCCTTGCGTTGGTCAGCCAACCACCGTTAAACATTCCCAGAAGAAGGACTGGTAGGCGTGTCAGAAAGAAGGCGTCTGATTTATTCTTGTGTGTGTTTTTTGATGGTCGATGACTCGTTTGGCTGCATCTCTTTGGTATGCTTTTCTAGTTTGTTAGAATTGTACTTGTGTTTTAAATCCTTTGTCAGTTATAAATCTCTGTTGAGAGTTAAATATGCTTCACTTACAAATAAATTGCTTAACCTCTATGAGCTGGAAGTGTTTTCTCCTTGGGAGTGGAGCTGGGTTTGGGACCTATTATTTGAAAACGTGATTATTAATGGACCCCATCAGGAAAAGATGGAGGTAGTGAAGTAAACTAGTCTTTGAAGTATAGGTTGATGAGAGTATAATTTCCCCCAAATCAGGGATTGAACCTGAGATGGCGGAACTGTGAGGTTGTACTTTACCTTCAGTGGCACAGTGCCGTTAAAGATGCATACTTCCCAGTACACAAACTGAGCCAGGAGGGGTGGTGGGAGAAACAGAAGTTTCTAAATTAAAATTGCTGGAGGTATGTTAGGATTGAGTATCAGAGGATCTAGAACCAAGGGAGCTTAATGGAGTTCAGATGCAGATCAGCCCATGAACAAGTGGCAAGCCACGCTTGAAGGATTAAATGGCACTCCGCTATTTCCATACTACAAACTCACAAGCAATCCATCAGGAAGGGCTTGTCAAAAGATTGGCCAGTGTTTGAACTGTAGAGCTGAGAGTAAAAATGGTGGTTGTTCAGCCCAAGTGTGTGGTTCTCTCTCCTACGAACCAGAATATTGTTGCTTTCAACATTGTTGTCATGGTCCCTTCTGGCAATCCCCCACCGGGCTAGTTACCTCAGGAATTGGGCCACAATCCCCTCATTTAGTTTCCAATCATTCCCAGGTTCCACTAACTACACACACCTGCTTTCCATCAGCAAATGCAGGATAAAAACCCTGTGATCACAACAAGCAGCTGCCAGTTCGTTGGTTGACTCTGGTGTGAGTAACCTTGTTTCATGGTTCTTAGGACTGCCGGTTCTAAGTCTAGCATCGCTCCTGGATACTGATTCCACGTTCTCTACGTCAAGAATGCCTCCTGACTCTGTCACTGTGCCTGTGTTCTGCACTTGGGTTTGTCTGCTGTCTCGCTCGTGTAACAACTGTACCATTTCTCTTATTTCAGTACTGAGGGGTTCTACACTGTCCAGTGATTCATGAAACCAAAGTTCCAAGTAACCTGTCTGGTGGATATTGAAGCCTCTAGTTCACAATTTGGAAAGGGGGAAGGGGTGTCTGGCCACCATTTATCCCTGAATGAACAGCATATAAACAAGTTGCCCTGCTCGGGTCTACAGTAATGAGTGCTGTACCAGATCGTGTGGATCACATCAACTGGAACACACCTTCATGTCGCTTTATTTTTATTTATTTATTGAGATACAGTGCACAGCAGACCCTTCCAGCCCTTTGAGCCATGCTGCCCAGCAACGCTTGATTTATTCCCAGCTTAATCACGGGACAATTTACAATGACCAATTAGCCTACCAACTGGAATGTCTTTGCACTGTGGGAGGAAACCAGTGCACCCAGAGGAAACTCACGCGGTCACGAGGAGAGCATACAAACTCCTTGCAGGCAGCGATGAGAATTACAGGCTCTTGTTTTAGCAGTAAATGCACACTTTTTACCAGGTTTAATGTTAAGTTCATAAATCCTAAACAACTGTCAATTGTTCCATTAAAACACTAAAAATGATCACCACTGGCACCTAAACTGTTCTTCTTTTCTCATGCAGTATAAATTTATTCCTTGGGTGCCTTAGAGGTCTTGCAGTAATGGTACGGGCACAGCCTTCCTGTACATCTGTCATATTTATTTACTGTCAATGATATTATGTTGAAGAGACTATTTTTTAAATTTCTTTGATAGTTTCCCCCCTTAAATAACTTCCACTTTCATAATAAAGATGTCATTAGTCGCAGGAGACTAGCAGTGAAACCACTAATGGTTGTTGACACTTCCTGGAAGCATATGTCAAGATGCTATTTTTCTGTCACTGTTACTTAGCCCCGTCCCATTAGTTTCCTGCACACACTGCTGCTTATATCCCCCATGCGGCTGGGGTTAGTATTGTATATATTAGTTATGTGGACTAGAAAGAAGCGGTAACCAACAGTAAACTTTACCAGAATGCTTCTGCTCTACCTTTTTAAATCTGGAAGCTTGATCCACACTGAAGAGATAAAAGTATCCTGAGTTAGACAGAAATGCCCTGAGAGAAATAGATTTGACAGTCCTCTCCTAGCTGATGGTTAAGGTGGAAAATTGGCCCAGATCTGGTGGCAGTGGTTTGTACTCTGAAACCATGTTGCCTGAGGTGGCTCTGATTGTCAGCAAAACCTCACAGATGTTTTAAATCTGGAGCAAAAGTAAGAAATGCTGGGAAACACATTCAGTAGGCCAGGCATCATCTTTAGAACGAGAGACAGTGTTAATATTTCAATTCAGAGGTCCCTTATTAGATAGCCTAAAAGGTGAACTCTGCTTCCTCATTTGTTGTCTGATCTGCCAAATGTTTTCAATATTTCAGATTGTGGTTATAACTAAGGTATGTTAATGAACCCTGCAGAGTGAAGCATCCAGATCATGGCATGCTGGACTAAATGTCATGGAAGTGTCCAAGTAAAAAAACGGTTTGAGAGGGAGAAGATAAAGTCAAATGTTTCAGTAATATGGTTTCAGCATTACAGTAAAGAGAATTACAGAGGCATGAGAGAGGAGCTGGCCAAAGTTGATTGGAAGGGGACACTAGCAGGGATGATGGCAGAGCAGCAATGGTAGGAGTTTCAGGGGGAAATTCAGAAAGTGCAAGGTGGATACTCCCAAAGATAAAGAAGCATTTTAAAGGGAGGATGATGCAACTGTGGCTAATAAGGGAAGTCAAAGACAGCATAAAATCAAAAGAGAAGGCATATTGTATAGTAAAAATTAGTGAGAAGGTAAAGGGATTGGGAAGCTTTTAAAAACCAACAGAAGGCAACTAAAATTCATAAGGAGAGGAAAAACTGAACTATATAGATAAGCTAACCAATAATATAAAAGTGGATACCATAGATTTTTATAGATGTATAAAGAGTAAAAGAAAGGTGAGAGTTGATACCAGACTGCTGAAAAATGACATGGGAGAGGTAGTATTGGGGAACAAAGATTGGTAGATGAACTGAATAAGTATTCTGCACTATGGAAGACACTAGCAGTACACTAGGATTTTGAGAGTGTAAAGGACAGAAGTGAGTAAAGTTGCCATTACTAAGGAGAAGGTGCTTGGGAAGCTGAAAGATATGAAGGTAGATAAGTCACCTGGACCACACCCCAGGGTTCTTAAAGAGGTCACTAAGGAGATTGTGGAGGCATTAGTAATAATCTTTCAAGAACCAGTGGATTCTGGAATGGTTCTGGAGAACTGGAAAACTGCAAATGTCTCTCCACTCTTTGAGAATGGAGGGAGGTAGAAGAAAGAAAACTATAGGCCAGTTATCATGTCCTCAGTAGTTGGGAAGATGTTGGAGTCCATTATTAAGGATGAGATTTCAGTGTACTTGGAGGTATATGATAAAATAGGCCAAACTCAGCATAGTTTCCTTAAGGGGAAATCTTGCCAACAAATCTGTTGGAATTTATTGAGAGATAATAGGCAGGATAGACAAAGGAGAGTCAGTAGATGTTGCTTTCTTGGGTTTTCAAAGGTCTTTGATGAGGTGCAGCACATGATGCTGCTTAAAAAGATAAGAGCCCATAGCGTTCCAGTAAATATTCTAGCGTGGATAGAAGATTGGCTGACTGGCAGAAGACAAAGGAAATATAGGAGGCCTATTTTGTTTGACTGCCAGTGCCTAGAAGTGTTCCACAGGGGCTGACACTGGGACCACTCCTTTTCACACTATGTGTGAATGATTTGGATGATGGAATTGAATTAGCGGAAAGGCCATTATATCAGCAAGACCACCTACAACAGTCTAGCAACTTTGATCAGTTCTGGGTTTTTTGCAACTTCAACAAAGCATGGGTCAATTCAGATGATAAGATTACTCAACCTCTCACTAGTCTGCTTGGTGTGTTTGTACAACTACTTATCAATTAAAATAAAGCACACACATTGGAGATGAGATTTAACTGGTGTATTCACAATACAGAGAGAGTAGATTAATGTGCATGTGTAGACAACAGATCAATGCACATAGGTAAGCTATTAGTCTTCCCTTAGTCTTGCTAAGGGAAGTCATTGCACTAAAAGGAGTAGATCCATACATTACACTTACTCCCCCTTTAGACTGATGTAACTTAAAACTGTATATGTAACAAAACATACAACTTCCCTTTAACAGCTTTCACAATAACAGTCCATAACTAACTTCACTATACTGGGGATTTAGTCTTTTGGGTGGTGCTCTGTTTCTTTCAGGATATTGCTTTTGGACCTGTGGTGAGGCATCATCTTTGGCAGCTGTCTTGTCATAAGTAACTTTCTCTGTTGCGGGTGTTGTGATGCTGTTAGTGACATGATCATCACTGAGAGGTAATTCCGGGGCTGTAATGTGTCCATCTTGTTGGATACAGTCAATTCAGGTGTGTTCTTTGACTGAGTATCCAGTATCTGGTCCACATGACATCTCCATGTATGATCTCCAACATCCACCGTGTACATCAGTGCCCAGTTTTTATAGCTATCCTACTGTGTGTCCATTTGTCTTCTCAGTAATCACATGCTAGGACTTTCTGCCCATCCTCGAAGCTCCTTGCTGCTTCACTTGGCAACTGGCTGAACTGTGTATTCTTCACTTCCCTCCATAAATCTGTTTTCAAGAGGTCTTCGCAACATTTCAGATCTCTGCTCATGAACAGCATTGCAAGTGTTTGATTTGTTGTTGCATGAATGGAGTTATGATACACAAAAAGGAAATTGTCCACCTTGTGCCGTAGAGGAATATCCTCCTTGTCCATAGTTTTAATAGATTTCAAGAAGGTTTGGACAAACCTTTCAGCTAACCCATTTGTTTCTGGGCAGCGAGAACTTGAAATGTTTGATGACATTTTTTTTCATAAATAGTCTGAACTCTTCTGACGTGCATTGTGGTGATTGTCACTCATAATTTGTTCAGGTAAGCCGTTTCTGGTGAAGATAGTCCTCAGAGAGTGAACAGCCTTTTCTGATGTGTTTGACTTCATTGGTATGACCTCCGGCTACTTCGAATGAGCAATCAGAAATATGGAATCCATGAATGGCCCAGCAAAGTTAATATGCACTCTTTGCCATGCTGAAAATGGCCACTCCCCCAGGTGTAACGGTGCCTGTGGGGTGCATTTTGAACTTTGTGGCACCTTGAACAGCTTTCGGTCAAGTCTTCAATCTATCTATCTATTCCCGGCCACCGCACGTAGATCTGTGCGAGACTCTTCGTCTTGACTGTACCCAAGTGTCCTTCATGCAGATTTACTAGGACTTGGGTGCACAGTGTAGAGGGAACCACAACACGAGATTGGCACATCAGCATTCTTTGACATACCGAAAGTTGGTCTCATCTCACTGAGAACTCTGGAAACATAGGATTACCTTGAGCTGGCCATCCTTGCGTGGTGATGTCATAGACTTCTGACAATGTCGGGTCATCTTGTTTCTCTTTGTATTTCAGAATTTGTAATCAGCAACTGGTCCACCATTGCATTGTGAAACACTTCCAGAGGGTCACAGCATGAAGACTTCTCTTTTTCATGTGCCAATAATGGGAGATGTGACAAGCCATCAGCATTGCTGTGTTGTTTGGTACCCTTGAACTCTATGTCACAAGAGTGGGCGCCTAGGAAAAGTGCCCAGCGTTGTAACTAGGAAGCAGTCATCACTGAGATTTCCTTCCTGGGATTGAAAATGGTCATAGGGGGCTGGTGGTCAGTCACTCAGATAAAGTTTTGTCAGTAGAGGTGGTGGTGGAACTTCTTTACTCCCCTTACTAGACTAAGGGCCTCTCGGTCAATCTGTGCACAGTTGTGTTCTGTGCTTGTCAGTGATCTTGAAGCAAATGCAATCGGACGTTCAGTTCCATCTTTCATAGTGTGTGACAAAACGGCTCCAATGTCATAAGGGGATGCATCACATGCCAGTCTGATGGGCAGAGATGGGTCATAATGGGTGAGAAGTTCACCTGATGTTATCAGTCTAGTTGTTACACCTTGAATGCCCTTTCACATCTTTCTGATCACTCCCACTTTGCTCCTGTCTGCAATAGTGCACTCAATGGATGAAGCACTATAACAACGTTTGGGAGAAATTGGTGGTAGTAGTTTACAAGGCCAGGTATGACCTGAGTTGTGACACATTGTCCCGATTGGGTGCCTGAAGCACTGCTTCAAGCTTCTCTTGTGACTTATGTAAGCCAGGCTTGTCAATGACATGTCCACAATATGCAATTTCATTCTTGGAAAACTCACATTTCTCTCTCTTTGCACGCAGATCATACTCACTCAGCCTGGTAAACACTTTACAAAGGTTCTGGATGTCATGGTCCGGATCGGTTCCCCTTTAAATTTAGTTAGGTTGCGATCCGGACCATTGACACTTTGTTCCCTATTAATTCCGTTTCACATGTCCCTTGAGCTTGGCAATCAAGGTAATCTACCCTCGACCCGAACCGGCAGCTTATAAGCCCCTGGCTTTAGCCGTTCAGGGCGAGAGTGTTAAGAAGCCTTCGCAAGTCTCCGCCGCTGCTACGACAAGCCAGAGTGATCCAGCCCGCATCGGAGTACCAGCAATTCACCTTCCGTCACCAGAGTGACCCAGCCCGCATCGGAGTACCAGCAATTCACCTTCCGTCACCAGAGTGACCCAGCCCGCATCGGAGTACCAGCGATTCACCTTCCGTCACCAGAGTGACCCAGCCCGCATCGGAGTACCAGCAATTCACCTTCCGTCACCAGAGTGACCCAGCCCGCATCGGATACCAGCAATTCACCTTCCGTCGCCAGAGTGACCCAGCCCGCATCGGAGTACCAGCAATTCACCTTCCGTCACCAGAGTGACCCAGCCCGCATCGGATACCAGCAATTCACCTTCCGTCACCAGAGTGACCCAGCCCGCATCGGATACCAGCAATTCACCTTCCGTCACCAGAGTGACCCAGCCCGCATCGGATACCAGCAATTCACCTTCCGTCGCCAGAGTGACCCAGCCCGCATCGGAGTACCAGCAATTCACCTTCCGTCGCCAGAGTGACCCAGCCCGCATCGGATACCAGCAATTCACCTTCCGTCGCCAGAGTGACCCAGCCCGCATCGGAGTACCAGCAATTCACCTTCCGTCGCCAGAGTGACCCAGCCCGCATCGGATACCAGCAATTCACCTTCCGTCGCCAGAGTGACCCAGCCCGCATCGGAGTACCAGCAATTCGCCTTCCGTCGCCAGAGTGACCCAGCCCGCATCGGAGTACCAGCAATTCGCCTTCCATCACCAGAGTGACCCAGCCCGCATCGGAGTACCAGCGATTCACCTTCCGTCACCAGAGTGACCCAGCCCGCATCGGAGTACCAGCGATTCACCTTCCGTCACCAGAGTGACCCAGCCCGCATTGGAGTACCAGCAATTCACCTTCCGTCACCAGAGTGATCCAGCCCACATCGGAGTACCAGCAATTCACCTTCCATCACCAGAGTGACCAGCCCGCATCGGAGTACCAGCAATTCACCTTCCATCACCAGAGTGACCCAGCCCACATCGGAGAATCAGCAATTCACCTTCCGTCACCGAGAGTGACCCAGCCCGCATCGGAGTACCAGCGATTCACCTTCCATCACCAGAGTGATCCAGCCCACATCGGAGTACCAGCAATTCACCTTCCATCACCAGAGTGACCAGCCCGCATCGGAGTACCAGCAATTCACCTTCCGTCACCAGAGTGACCCAGCCCGCATCGGATACCAGCAATTCACCTTCCGTCACCAGAGTGACCCAGCCCGCATCGGATACCAGCAATTCACCTTCCGTCACCAGAGTGACCCAGCCCGCATCGGAGTACCAGCAATTCGCCTTCCGTCGCCAGAGTGACCCAGCCCGCATCGGAGTACCAGCAATTCGCCTTCCATCACCAGAGTGACCCAGCCCGCATCGGAGTACCAGCGATTCACCTTCCGTCACCAGAGTGACCCAGCCTGCATCGGAGTACCAGCAATTCACCTTCCATCACCAGAGTGACCCAGCCCGCATCGGAGTACCAGCAATTCACCTTCTGTCACCAGAGTGATCCAGCCCACATCGGAGTACCAGCAATTCACCTTCCATCACCAGAGTGACCAGCCCGCATCGGAGTACCAGCAATTCACCTTCCGTCACCAGAGTGACCCAGCCCACATCGGAGAATCAGCAATTCACCTTCCGTCACCGAGAGTGACCCAGCCCGCATCGGAGTACCAGCGATTCACCTTCCATCACCAGAGTGATCCAGCCCACATCGGAGTACCAGCAATTCACCTTCCATCACCAGAGTGACCAGCCCGCATCGGAGTACCAGCGATTCACCTTCCGTCACCAGAGTGACCCAGCCCACATCGGAGAATCAGCAATTCACCTTCCGTCACCGAGAGTGACCCAGCCCGCATCGGAGTACCAGCGATTCACCTTCCATCACCAGAGTGATCCAGCCCACATCGGAGTACCAGCAATTCGCCTTCCGTCACCAGAGTGACCCAGCCCGCATCGGAGTACCAGCAATTCACCTTCTGTCACCAGAGTGACCCAGCCCGCATCGGATACCAGCAATTCGCCTTCCGTCACCAGAGTGGGTCCGGGCAAGGTCAATCTACCAGGGGTGAGTGGAAGGTGGAGTCCTGACTCGACATTTATGCCCCTTGTCTTTGTCTAACCTCGAAGAAGAGCCCCGGCTCAGTGCCTGAGTGGAAGGCGGAGTCCTGACTCGATGTTCCTACCCGTTGCCTCCCGTCGAGGAGGTCCGGCCGGACTGCCGCTGCCTGGCGGGGGTTCCTCCCCTTTCTACCCATTGCTCCCCAAGGGCAGTGGTGGTCCCAGTCCCCAGGGTCCAAGTCCAAGGTCCACGGCTGTCCCAGTTCCCTGTTTCCAAGTCTCTAGTCCTCTAGTCCAAGGTTCGTGTTTCTCTTTGTCCTCGATTTCCTGATCTTCTGTGTAATGAGTAATAAACGCTATTTTATTGTACCTAAGAAAGACGTGTTTGTGTCCTGCGTGTGGGTCCTCTCCCAGCACCCTTATCCCCACCTCGTGACACTGGAGGTGCTCGTCATCGTTTTTGTCAGTGACAATGATGTCATCAAGGTAACTTTGATACCTTGGAGCACTCGGCCCTTTGCTCTTTGCCAAATTGCTGGGGCTGGTGTGACGCCAAAGGCAAAACGGTTATACTGGAGAAGTCCCTTGTGAGTGTTGATTGTGAGGGACTTCCTGTTTGACTCCTCAGTCTCCATTTGCAGATAGGCTTGTGACAAGTCAATCTTTGAAAACCTCTCCCCGTCTGCCAAAGATGCAAATATGTTTTCTCTTCATGGCAAGGAATACTGCAAGTTGTGCAATACGGGGTTGATGCTCACTTTGAAATCCCCGCATATACAAACAACTCCAGCCTTCCCTGTTTTAATCACCGGGACTATGAGAATGGCCCAATCACTCCACTCAAGCTTGAAGGGAATGCCAGGTGCCTCCAAGCTCTGCAGCTCAGCATCTACTTTAGGACGTAGTGTGTAAGGCACTGGATGCGCTTTATGGAATCTTCTTGTTGCTGCTTTACCCAGTTTAATTCTGGCCTTCATGCCTTTGAGTTTGCCAATACCCTTCTCAAACACTTTCTCATTAGCATTAAGCAGCTGTGACAGTCTCTGGTTAGTGCTACCATTTGGGCTGCAGTTGCCTGTTGATGACACATTGAGAGCTTCGATTGTGTGCCAGTCTGGTTGGATTTTTCTCAACCATTCACATCCAAGTATTGGCCCTCCACT
Organism: Hemitrygon akajei; assembly: GCF_048418815.1. Taxonomy (NCBI): domain Eukaryota; kingdom Metazoa; phylum Chordata; class Chondrichthyes; order Myliobatiformes; family Dasyatidae; genus Hemitrygon; species Hemitrygon akajei. The sequence continues at coordinate 13,633,055 of NC_133152.1, read as the reverse complement.
TTTCAATACAAAAAGCTCTAACTGCCGTGTTTGGCCTCCATACATCACATTCACTTTCAGTTTGCCTTTGGGAGGTACTTTTTCACCTGTGTAGGTCTTTAGCAGCAACAAGGTCTTTTTTAATGGGAGCTTAGAAAATAGCCTGATGTAGTCAACATCTGAAATTGTATACAAAGTTGACCCTGTATCCAGCTCCATTTTCAATTTTACACGGACACATCTATTGTGATCCATATGATAGTGTGATCTGTTTCAGTAATGCTATGATTGATAGCTCACCTTTGTAAGACTCCGTGTTGTCTGATGCTGTTCCACATTAGTCACTTTATGCATTTGTTTAGTTTTGTGTTTGAAACTTTTCACTGTTGTGCTTTTTCTCTGCCTTGCACACTCATTGTGACCTCATCTGTGACACTTCCTGCAAACTTTTTCTTTGAACCAGCAGACATTTACATCATGGGAGGATTTTCCACACTGATAACATTTTTGGCTTTTTTGTGCCATTCAGGGGCATTTTGTGTGTTTCATTTTCTAAACTCTTTTTCTGTAGTTCTGCTGCATCCTTTGATGCAGTCTCTAATGATATTGTAATGGTCAATACCCATTCTGAGGTTAGGTATCTTTCTGACTGTAGCCTTTATGAATGCTTTGAATCTGCATGCCACACAAAGACTGTCCCTAACTGCATCAGCAAGTCCATCTCTAAAGTCATGGTATTTTGAAAATTTGCACAGTTTTGTGATGTATTCAGAAATGCTTTCATTCTTTGACTGGTTCCTTAGTTAAATCTAAATTTTTTAAGTTTTTACCAGCTGTTTAGGGCTCAAACAATTTTGTAAAATTGTAACAATTTTGTCAAACGTCTTGCTTGCTCCTGTCCAAGATGTAAAAGCCTGTACATTTTAGCATCCATTAAGCTGAGAAGCATGCTGGCTTTCTTTTCCTCAGCCACGTTGTTTGCATTATAATAACAGTTCAACTGTCTCGACATATGATATCAAATTCATCAACTTTCCCAACTAAGGCCATCGTCACTTACTTTCACTTTGCTAATTGTGCATCTTTCACTATGTACTGAGCACTGGTACTCGTATCCCTTAGTTCGTGTCCATGTCAGTTTTCTCTGTGCTGATTAACTCTATTCTCTCATTGTCCGAAGTCTGTTGTTCCATAACTGTCAGTGCCATTGCTGATTTTCTGGTTGACTTTCAGGTTTGTACTCATCATCAATTTGTTGTCCTGAACAACTGCATATCAATTAAAGTAAATGCATGCACGTGGGAGATGAGGCTTAACAGGGTGTGTTCACATTGCTGCTACAGAGAGAGCAGATCAATGCACATAGGAAAGTTTTCAGTCTATACGTAGTGCAAAGGGGAGTCATTGCTCTGAAATAAATTTCACTGCTGAAAGGCAGGATGCACTCCGACAAACCCGTGACTCTCAATGAAGAACAGATGGAAGATTTTCAAACTTTAAAGGTGATATTAAGTACTCCTTCTGCATTAGGAATTGAACCCAGATCTGATTCTGTACACTAATGGCTCCACAACTATTGAGCGAGGAATTTGAAATGCTGGTTAGGCTGTTATAAAAAACAAAGTGAGAGTCTCACAAAGCATGGCTCTGGGTACGTCTGCAGTACAGGTGGAATGTAAAGCTTTGATTGAAGCCTGTAAGCCAGCAGAAGGGAGATCAGCTAATATCTCCACCAAACAATCGTGAAGCAACAAACCTTCATTCATTGGACTCCTAACAGAACCTGGGGATCAGAAACATCACTAGATCCAACAATTGTGCGGCTAAGTTTGCAGACGATACAAAGATAGGTGCAGGTGTAGGTAGTGTTGAGGAAGCAGAGTCTGCAGAAGGACTTAGACAGATAGGGAGAGTGAGCAAGGAAGTGGTACATGGAGTACAGAGTAGGGAATGGTCTGGTCATGGTCTTCAGAAGATTATTTTCTAAACAGGGAGAAAATTCAGAAATCTGAGGTGCAAAAGGACTTGGGAGTCCTTGTGCAGGATTCTCTAAAGGTTAACTTGCAGGTTGAATCAGCATTGAGGAAGGGAAAGACAATGTTAGCATTCATTTTGAGAGGACTAGAAGTTAAGAACAACAATGTAATGCTGAGGCTTTATAGGGCATTGGTTAGACTGCACTTGGAATATTGGAACAGTTTTAGGTTTGTTACCTAAGCAAAGATGTGCTGGCATTGGAGAAGGTCTGGGGAGGTTCATAAGAATGATTCTGGATTGAAAGTGTTAATGTATGAGGGGCGTTTGATGGCTCTAGGCCTATGTTTGTTGGAGTTTAGAAGAATGAGGGGGGAATCTCATCAAAACCTATCAGTTATTGAAAGATCTAGACAGAGAGGATGTGGAGAGGATATTTCCTACAGTGGTTGAGTTAAGAACCAGAGGGCAGCCTTAAAATAGAAGGATGTCCATTTAGAATAGATGCTGAGGAATTTTTTAAGATCATAGAACAATACAACACAGTAAAGGCCTTTCGGCTCATAATATTGTGCCGACCCTTAAACCCTGCCTCCCATATAACCCCCCACCTTAAATTCCTCCATATACCTGTCTAGTAGTCTCTTAAATTTCACTAGTGTATCTGCCTCCACCACTGACTCAGGCAGTGCATTCCATGCACCAACCACGCTGAGTAAAAAACCTTCCTCTAATATCCCCCTTGAACTTTCCTCCCCTTATCTTAAAACCATGTCCTCTTGTATTGAGCAGTGGTGCTCTGGGGAAGAGGCGCTGGCTGTCCACTCTACCTGTTCCTCTTAATATCTTGTATACCTCTATCATGTCTCCTCTTCTCTCCTCCTTCTCTCCAGAGAGTAAAGCCCTAGCTCCCTTAACCTCTGATCATAATCCATACTCTCTAAACCAGGCAGCATCCTGGTAAATCTCCTCTGTACGCTTTCCAATGCTTCCACATCCTTCCTATAGTGAGGCGACCAGAACTGGACACAGTACTCCAAGTGTGGCCTAACCAGAGTTTTATAGAACTGCATCATTACCCCGTGACTCTTAAACTCTATCCCTCGACTTATGAAAGCTAACACTCCATAAGCTTTCTTAACTACCCTATCTACCCGTGAGGCAACTTTCAGGGATCTGTGGACATGTACCCCAGAGGGTGTTGAATCTATGGAATTCATTGCCATGGACATTGTGCAGGCCAAGTCATTGAGTATATTTTATGTGGAGATTGATAGGTGTTAAGTTTGTCTTTTTAACAAAGACAAACTTTGCGTGGGTTTAAACACTAACACATTTCCTTACTGGAGACAATCATGGCTTCTAACTCCACAATTTAGCGCAAGCTCCTAGTTCACCAACGTCACTTCTGTTTCCGGGTGAACCACCCACATTGCACACTGGGAATTGAAGTTTTTTTATGTACACACATCATAACACATCTTCCCCCTTTAAAGAATACAAACACAATAGTATGTCCTCATAAGCCTGTAAGGAACAATAATGCCTTCCAACAAAGATATTGACATTAACTTCAGTAGTAATGAGCAAATACAGCCCTTTACTCACTCAACAACTCTCAATCAGTCCCTGAGGTGGTTTAATGATCTTTTTTGGTCTCCTATTTGTTTCCACAGAAGTATTGCTTTTACCTGCTTTGTTAATATTAGTGTCCTTTTGAGAACTCTGAACAACAAGTTTGGTGAGGTCTAATTTGGAGTATTGTGTGCAGTTTGGATCACCTACCTACAGGAAAGATGTAAGTAAGGTTGAAAGAATACAGGGAAAATTTACAAGGATGTTGCTGGGTTTGGAGGACCTGATTTATAAGGAAAAATTGAACAGATTAGGATGCTATTTCTTAGAAAGTAGAAGATTGAGAGGAGATTTGATAAGGTATAGACCACAGATCTATGCACTCATTTCTTTCACACCATTCTGCCAAGATCCTATCTGTTTGTCTCTGTCCTTGTTCTTGCTGTCTCCATAATTTGCTTTGCAGGCTTTGTAATCAAGTCCTGGACTACATCCATGTGATCAGTGAATTTTTGCATGAGCTCCAACTGATTTGGTCTCAATTCACAGAGCTCCGTCTGTTGGCTGCATGTTACAGATACAACTCCTCCTGCTGGCTCATGTTGAACTGGTACTGTAGTTCTGATCTTTGCACCTGTGTGGTCTCCCCATCTTCCCTTTTATTTTTATTTTTCAATGTCAGAGAGGATCGTGGAGATATTTTTGATTTCCATTCTTTTACTGGAAGTCAATGAGAGACAGATTTTGAACCAAAGCTGCACGATGTGGAAGCAAGACTGCTGACATCTTCATCATGATGGCTCTGATCAGTACTGGCATCCAGACTGTTATGCTGTTGTAGCTGTTACAAATGACTATGGAAAGTGGAGTTCTTGTTCTTCTCTTGTAAAATCTCTCTGGGTGCTGTTAGAAGTTTCTTGAATTTCTTCAGGTAAGCATCCGAGCTCCTCAAAGACATCTGCATACTCTTTCATGAATGTTGCATGGTCATCTTTGATCTGTGAGGCCACTAAGAAAACTCTTTCCACCAGGTTGAGCCTTTCACATGCAGTCAGACCTAATACTGCCCGTTCTTCCTTTTCAACAATCAGTAGCTGTGCCTTTAGTGCTCTCCTTTGTGCTTGAAGGTCACTATACAGCCTCCTTTTACTGGAATGTTCTCTCCAGTACAGCCAGTCACTTTTAACTTCACTGGGTAAATCTTGCTCTTTACTTTGAGAGTCTTGTAATCATCCATGGATAATAAATTTATCTGGGCTCCAGCATCAAGCTTGAATGGAATTACTGTCTCATTCAGTCACTGGAATGATCCATTCTGTTTTACCAGCACCAGCAGTTTCTGGAGGATTGACAAAGGTTTCCTCCATTTCCTCACAACTGTATACCCCTTTCTCTAGGCTGCCACAGCTTTGCAGCAGGTTGCAAAATGATTCTTCTTCCCACCGTTGTTGCAGGGCTTTCCATAAGCAGGATGCATCTTTGGGATGTGCATAGCTCCACATTTGTTGCATTTACTGTTTGAGCCTACCTTTTTGCTATGCTGTTGCTTTGGGAAATGCCTTATGCTCTGCCACACTGTCTTCACAGCATGCACTGTTGCTTTTGCTCTGTGTAGCTCCTTGCGCTCATGTGGTCTCCACTGCCCTACAGATATTCACGGGCTTTTCCAGTGTTAAACCTTTCTCTGAACCCATTAACCGGAATTCCACAAACTATCTCGTCTCTGACTAGTGAGCCTCTCAATTCTCTAAACTCACGGGGCTTATTCAGTATGTGAAGCTCAGTCAAGTACTGGTCAAAGCTAACACCTTGTTTATGTTCACAAGGGAAGAAATTATATCTGTCAAACATGACATTTTTACTTGGGACAAAATACTGCTCAAATTTTGTCATTAGAGTGTCTAATATCCAGGCTATCTCATCAATTCGAAAACTGTTGTAGATGTCCAAAGCATCTTCGCCAGTTACATGTAGATAGGTAGATGCTTTAAATTTTTCATCTGCACCTCCGGCTCTACTCATTGCTAACTATATATTGAATCGTAGTTTGAAGTGTTTCGAATTATCGGCTAGATTCCTGGTAAGTAAATAGCTGTGGAAGGACCTAGGCTATTCATTGCAGAATTTTTGGGCTCTCACCTGATATTCTGTTGGTGAATCTGGTGAACTTCTGCAGCTTCAAGACACAGTGTGGCAGCTTCTCTCCATCGGAACCAATATCTCTTCCTTAGTCACTCGTGGTATTCATTTACACTCTGTACTTAGACCTCACACCAACTTCTGACACCATGGAATATTTGTTCTTTAACAACGAGAAACTTTACACGGATTTAAATGTTAACACATTTACTAACAGCAGACACACGTTAGGGCCAGCTCCCAGTTCACCAAAGTCACTTCCAGTTCTGGGTGAACTGCCCACGTTGCACACTGGGAAATGAAGTTCTTTATTATGTACACAATAGGTTCTTGATTAATATGGGTGTATAGGTTACTGGGAGAAAGCAGGAGAATGGGGTTGAGAGGGATGATGAATGGTGGAGCAGACTTGATTACCTGAATGGCCCAATGCTGCTCCTTAGAATCAGAATCAGAATCCGGTTTATTATCACCGGCATGTGACGTGAAATTTGTTAACTTAGCAGCAGTTCAATGCAATACATAATCTAGCAGAGAGGAAAAATAATAATAAATAAAATACAGCATAACAATAAATGAACAAGTAAATCAATTATATTTATTGAATAGATTTTTTAAAATGTGCAAAAACAGAAATACTGCATGTTTAAAAAAAAAGTAAGTTAGTGTCCAAAGCTTCAATGTCCATTTAGGAATTGGATGGAACAGGGGAAGAAGCTGTTCCTGAATCGTTGAAGTTATGCCTTCAGGCTTCTGTATCTCCTACCTGATAGTAACAGTGAGGAAAGGGCATGCCCTGGGTGCTGGAGGTCCTTAATAATGGACGCTGCCTTTCTGAGACACCGCTCCTGAAAGATGTCCTGGGCTAGTGCTCAAGGTGGAGCTGACTAGATTTACAACCTTCTGCAGCTTCTTTCAGTCCTGTGCAGTAGTCCCTCCATACCAAACAATGATGCAGCCTGTCAGTATGCTCACCTATACAACTATAGAAGTTTTTGAGTGTATTTGTTGACATGCCAACTCTCTTCAAACTCCTAATAAAGTATAGCTGCTGTCTTGCCTTCTTTATGACTACATCAAAATGTTGGAACCAGGTTAGATCCTCAGAGATCTTGACACCCAGGAACTTGAAGCTGCTCACTCTCTCCACTTCTGATCCTTCTATGAGGATTGGTATGTGTTCCTTCATCTTACCTTTCCTGAAGTACACAATCAGCTTTCTTGTGTTACTGACGTTGAGTGTCAGGTTGTTGCTGCAACACCACTCCACTAGTTGGCATATCTCACTCCTGTACACCCTTTCGTCACCACCTGAGATTCTACCAACAATGGTTGTATCATTAGCAAATTTATAGATGGTATTTGAGCTATGCCTAGCCACACAGTCATGGGTATAGAGAGAGTAGAGCAGTGGGCTAAGCGCATACCCCTGACATGCGCCAGTGTTGATTGTCAGCGAGGAGGATATGTTATCACCAATCAGCACAGATTGTGGTCTTCTGGTTAGGAAGTCAAGGATCCAGTTGCAGAGGGAGGTACAGAGGCCCAGGCTCTGTAACTTCTTAATCAGGATTGTGGGAATGATGGTATTAAATGCTGAGCTATAGTCGATGAACAGCATCCTGACGTAAGTGTTTGTGTTGTCCAGGTGGTTTAAAACCATGTGGAGAGCAATTGAGATTGTGTCTGCCATTGACCTATTGTGGCGATAGGCAAATTGCAATGGGTCCAGGTCCTTGCTGAGGCAGGAGTTCAGTCTAGTCATGACCCAACCTCTCAAAGCATTTCATCACTGTCCTACATTTTATGGTTGAAACAGAGGAATCATCTACTGACTTTCCAGACTGTAAGAACTACCAAATAAAACGTGCTGTTGCTCTTATTTACTGGATGGCCAGTTAACTGTCACACCCACACTTGAAGGAAGAATGCAAACCAAACATTACTGCATGCTAATTTAAATGCACTTTTCATCTTTGCACAGCAACGTAAAATAAATTTCGGAGTTACTTAGCAATCTGTTGCCCCTCCCACATGTACCCACAATGCACCCATCCATGCACAGACACTTTAACACACAGAATTTAAAAATGCCTTTGCTGTCTATTATATCTAATAATGCCCACGGCCAATGATCTCTGCTTCTTTGTAGCTACAGTGCACATTTCTCTTTGTGGCTGTGATCCAAGATGTGATTATTCTACAGCTAGAATGGACTATATTTCTCCCCTAATATCCCTGCCTCTTCTGCTCAACCCTTAAAGGCCATTAACCTATTTTACAGAGTCATACAATGTGAAAACAGACCCTTTGTCCCAACTCATCCATTCTGACCAAGATGCCTAACTGCAATAACAATTTTAACAAGGCTCTTTCTGCCAGTGTGGTCTGGGAATTAAACCAGGGACCATTGCCTAGAAATTCAGTTGGGTTATGCTAATTTTTATTAATATTATGAAACTGATGTTTTTTTCTGCAGCCGAGCACAACAATAGCCATTTTCTTGACAGATCACATAATTTCAGAAATCTGGTCAATTTTTCAGATCCATCACTCTTGCAACCTGGAGATAATTTCTGTCTCCATGGTGTACTGGGTACACATCTTAGGTAACATTGCATAGCAATGTGGACCCTGTGATTGTGGTGATACCTGTCATTGACCTCTCCCCAGTCCCTCCGGAGGGCTAAATTAGGATGCCTGTGAGAAAATAAATTGGGGTTCTCACCCATACTCTTTCCTCAGTGGGCTGCCAGTCCAAATCTTCTTTCCTCCGTCATGCCTTTCCAATGAATGCAAGCCATCCAACGTGCCTTCCTGGAACCTCTCCTGAAATTGTCATTGGAAATCATAGGAAAGACTGGCGTTTATTGTTTCTCCTTAATGGCCTTGTTTAATACATTGGTGGATCTTGCTACATCAATTCAAAGAGCCTTTAAGAATGGTTAACCATTCAGGTTGTCGCAAGATTTTCCTTCACTAAAGTTCAATAGTAAAATAATTGGGAAGCTTATTCGCATTATCTGATTCTTTAAAAAAATATTATTATTATTTAATATATGACACAAACTCAGTATCATGCATTTCAGCCATACCATGGGTAATATCACACCTAAGGCGGATGTGTGGTTCATTTCTTTGAGTCATTGTGTATGATACAGAGTTGCATTCCATCACACTATGGCAGCAAAAGGGATTTCATATTTGAGTTTTCCTGTAAATGCGTCAGTCTGAGAGTGCCCACCTACCCAACTGCCTGAATCAACAACAGGCAAAAAATAAGCCAGGCTCCAAATCTAATTAAATGTGACTCACACTTGCATGTAGCCCATTGTCCTCCCATACTCATGCTAAATCAAAGTTGCACTGTAAATCACACACACTGCCAAACTGAAACTCAAGATCAGGTTCTTTAGTCAAATCCAGTAACTTCAGCGTACAATTTTTCTATACCTGTTCCCAGTTATGTGGAGTTGAAAGCTATAATGGGACTGGTTAAAAGGGAAGGAGATTATGCATATAAATAAGAAAAATATTAACTAGGAGCTAAAGAAAATGATTTAAACCAAATCATTTGTAATGCTCAGCTTCAGGTATTTGACAACTGAAGTGACATTGCGGCTGATACTAATGGGAGACTTACTGCCAAGTCTAATCTTCACAGCTGGTTGAATATTAGTGAGCTCATCATAGAACAGTCTGCAGTTTGAACTGTGTCTTAGTCCTGTGACATTAGCCATCTGCTGTAATTTGAGTCCCATCACACAGAATGATTACTGTCATCAGCAGTGATAAGCCGATGGCATATTTTGGTTCGATCTATTCTTCACACCGTCCTGCCGTATTTCTCTTTCCGTTCTCCAGTACATCTCCCATGCTTCACCCGGCCCAGGCATGGTAAGGCAACAGTTAACATAATGAGCAGGCATAGACAGATTGCAGATAGAGTGCAGACAGCCCAGGCAAGAAAGGTCTTTAGAGCATCACTTCCCTTTGTATAGCAAGTTACTGGAGCTATTTCACTGACTGGAATTGAGATAAGAATATAAAGGAAGGTTGTGAAACAAACACTCACACCAACTAAGGGACAATTGATTTACTAACTTACACAAAATGCTGGTGGAACGCTGCAGGCCAGGCAGCATCCATAGGGAGAAGCAATGTCCACACAAAATGCATTCCACCAGCATTTTGTGTCTGCCAGTGCTTCTCCCTATAGATGCCGCCTGGCCTGCAGTGTTCCACCAGCATTTTGTGTGTGTTTCTTGAATTTCCAGCATCTGCAGATTTCCTCGTGTTTGCGTGCTTTATTAACTTGATAGGTAGTAGTTTCTATTGACTTTTAACGCCTCTATTGTGAATGGTGATTGATGTTGCCAGTGTGGAATTCAACATACAGATTTTACCAGGTGACAGAGGCCATGTTATTCTCCTTGTGCACAAGTAAAATTAAGTATGTTTGATGAATAAGTGTGAATTTTCAGACTTCAGTTAATCGATGAAGGCATAGGAAAGTTCCTCATCTCTTTCCCCAAACAAGTCTGCACCTCATTCCTTCCCTCAGACCTTCCTTTCCACTTGACCCTCAAAAACAAGAACAAAGATGAAGCAGATGCTGCAAATCTGAAATTAAAACAGAAAATGCCGAGCTGCTCAGCAGTTTAGGTAGCATCTATGGAGACAGCAACAGAATATATATTGCTGGTTAATGACCACTTATCACAACTGGAAAATGCTTGAAGTTTAATCTGTTTAACACTTAGTAAAGATAGGGATTGCCAGCATAAAAGGGTGTCTAGAAGTGGTAGGTTAGAGTTTATTTTGATCTTTTGCTTATTGATTTGGAAACAAAAATGATGAAATTGAAGCAGAAGTGAGAATGTACAAAACACAAGAGCCTGCAGGAGCTAGGATGTGGCACAAAAAGAACAAAGTGCTGGAAGAACTCGGTGGAGCAGGTAGCATCTGTGGAGGGAAATGGACAGTCGACTTTTCAGGTCAAGATCCTTCATATGGATTAGAGACAGCCAGTATGAGGAGGTAAGGGGAAGGGGTGGGGCAAGAGTTGGCAAGCGATAAGATTAGAGATAGTGACAGAGTCTGAGAGGTGATATCTGGAGATGAAGGAGGCTTGGAATTGACTTCCTGAGCCTGGAAATGGGAGGCCAGGAACAGAGCCTATTAGGCTACTGGGCAGGTAAGGGAAGGGGGTGTTGGAAGTGATAGCAAGGGTGTAGGAATATTTGAAAATTAGTGCAGGATAAAGGAGCGCATTTACAGAGGTGATTTGGGAAAGACAGACTTAACAGTGACATAATCAGATGTCAGGTTTAAAGGCTTCCTGCAAGAGTCATATTGTCCATATTATCGGTTCTGAAGCACAACCCAGTTCATAATTTTTCACTCGTTTGTACTGGCAGTCTGATTCTGACAATTGGGTTACGTGAACATAGTAAAGAATCCATGGGACATGAGTTTCTCATCACTATAGATTGTCAATGAATGACAGTGACATTAGGTGATGAATGTTTAATATGCTGCTGCCATTTTAATATGACACTGTTTTATTAAGTGTCTGTAATGAAAGTATGGGACACTAGAAGCACCAAGTGGATCAGCTCCATGAAGAGAAACATCGAGTTGACAGGTAATAATATTAAATTCTGAGAATGGTTGAGGGTAGAGGTGAAGGGAAACTTTAATATTGAGCACTTAAAACAGGGTCCCAACTTGTTTTATCCACTGCTTACGGGAGAAGGGAGAAGCGTTTTGTCTTTTGTAGTGTTTCTTATTTTTAACCCATATTGGTCAGGGTGTCTGAAAGCTAAAAGAAGTAAGGAGAGCTGGAGTAATGAGTTTATGCCCGAGTGGGAGGAAGAGAAATAAGAGAAGTGGCTCGATGGACATTGGCTCGATGGGCTATCCATTCCATTGGGGGCTGTGAAGATGCAATCAGCTGATAATGTGTCTCAATGTTCTCTGACCCCAAGATGACTCCTCACTATACTGTCCCAGCTCCACAACGCCTCGTCCACCCTTGTGACTGCAGACTCCACCTCCCCACTTCCATCACTGCACAGCAAAGATCCTTCAGCCTGCAATATTGTGCTGACCTTTTAACCTACTCCAAGATCAATTTCACCCTCCCTTCCACAAAGCCCTCCATTTTTCTTTCATCCATGTGCCTGTGAATCTTTTAAATGTCCTTAATGTACCTGTTTCAGCCAGCACTCCTGATTGTGTGCTCTGCATACCTATCACTGTCTGTGTGAAACACCCACCTCTGTCAACACCCTCTATACTTCCACAAATCATCTTAAAATTATGCCCTCTCATATTAACCATCTCTGCCCAGGTCACCCCTTGCCCATGGTTGCCCACTCAAACTCTCTTTCATAAGGCATGCTTTCTAATCCAGGCAGCATCCTGGTAAATCTCCTCTCAACTTTTTGAAATCTTCCATGTCCTTCCTACAATGAGCTGGCCAGAAAGGAATGCGATATTCCAAGTGTGGTCTAACTAGAGTTCTGTAGAGCTGCAACGTTACCTCATTGCTCTTGAAGTCAATCCCCATGACTAATGAAAGCAAATACACCATATGCCTTCTTAACCACCCGATCAAATTGCATGGCGACTTTGAGGGATTTATGGATATGGACCCCAAACTTGCCCTGTTCCTGTGCACTGCATATGTTGTGAAATCTGTCGTTCTGCAGCAGGAGTACAGTGCAGGATATAAAAAGATACTGTGGGTTACAAAAGTACATAAATACTGCAAAAGACAAATAACAAGATGCCACCCAAAGTTTGTAAATCCAAATACAGTCTGGATCAGGGCTGGATGATAAGTTTGAAGGAGGATGAGGAAACTCACATCTTTGATGGTGTCAGCTCTTGCACTGGACACAATCTCAACCATGGCCTTGAAAACAAAGGCTAGGATCACTTCTCCCTGCTGTACATAAAGCATAGAAAAATACAGCACAGGGGCAGGCTCTTTGGTTCATAATGTCTGAGCCATTTAAGAAACCAATTTAAACAAATCCCATCTGCCTGCACATGGTCCATATTGCTCCATTTCTTGCCTGTTCATGTGTCTGTCTACACCAGGGGTGTCAAACTCATTTTAGGTCACGGGCCGGATTGAGCAAAATGCAGCTTCATGCGGGCCGGATCAGTCGGACACGTGCGAACGCAGCTTTCGTTGCCTCCGTTTTTTCAGCCTGCTCTCATGTGTCTCAGTCTCTGCTATAACTACAAAGTGTTTCACTTTACAAATTCCGTTTCTTATGAAGAAGACTGCCGAGCAAGACTGCCGAATAAACACTAAAAACCCTGAAAACCTGGTACCTGAATAAGCTCAGCATTAGCCATATCATACGCCATAGGCGCTTCGATTACTGGGGCCAGCTTTAATAGTAATTAGATATTATCTCGCGGGCCAAAGATAATTCCACCGCAGGCCTTGAGTTTGACATATATGGTCTACACGCTACTAGAAATTCTGCTTCCACCTTCAGCTCTGGAAACATGTTCCAGGCACCCATTACTCTCTGTGTGAGTCATCTACCTGTAGAATATCCTTTAAAATCCACTCCCCCACCCCAGCTTAAAGCCATGTCCACTAGCAGTTGACATATCTGCCCTAGGAAAAAGCTTTGGACTATCTACAGTATGCTTTCCAAGTCTTACATAATCTTGTATACCTCAGACAGGTTGCCCCTCAGCCTCTAATGCTCCAGAGAAAACAAACAAGGTTTTTCCAAGATCTTCTTATAGCTAATTCTCTCCAAAATGTCCTTGACTTCAAGCCAATCATCAGTGCAGGGCTTGGATGTGTCCGGGGCAAAGGAGCAGTTAGGAAAAACCATTATGGGCACCACCCACCCTGAAAACTGCCTTTTCCAAAAGCTCGTTTCTGGAATGCTCTACAGAGCTAATAAAACAAGAACTTTATGCCATCTAAATAATTTCTTGCTCCAGACAGTTAATCTGATCAGGTTAGCCCCTCCCCTCACCCACTCTATCTATTTCCCCTTCATTACACTGTACTGTAAACACTTGGAAGCACTTTTTATAATGCTATTTGTATTCTAAATACATGCTGGTATTTATGTATTTATGCACATTTTGTTCCATATCCATACTTTAACCTATTTTTATATAATTCTTTATTCTTCATAATTGTTGAGCATTGATGGTTTTGTTGCATGTCACGCCAACACACTACAGCAAATTCCTAATACATGTAAATATATATGACAAATAGTACTTGATCCTTGCTCCAGGCAACATCTTCTGCAGTCTCTCGAAAGCCTCCACATCCTTCCTGTAATCCTGTGACCAGAAATTCACACAGTATTCCAAACATATCCCAACTAAGTTGAGTTTAGCTGCATGACTTGCAAACTTTTATACTCAATCCAATGAAGGCAATTATGTGGCATCAACGATCCTCGGTGTACGTATGCTATTTACTGAATATTTTCCTCTTGTACTTGACCTTCTAAATTGCAACCTCACAATTTTCCATATTAAACTCCACAGTCATACTCCACCCATATTTCCAGCTAATGTTCCTCCTGTTGTAAGTTTGATTACCTTCCTCACTATTCAAAACTTTTGTGTCATCCACAAATTTACGAACCAGCTCACTTCCATTCTCATTCAAATCACTTACGTAAAATACAAGCGATTCTGTGGATGTTGGAAATCCAGAGTAACGCACAAAATGTTGGGGGACCTCAGAAAGTCAGGCAACATCTATGGAAAGGAATAAGGTGGTGAAACTTGGGCAAAGACTTGAAAGAAAAGGGGAAGAAGACAGTAATCATAGGTAGGGGGAGGGGAAGGAATACAAGCGAAGCCAAGTGAGAGGAAAACGACAGTGGGCGTGGGAGTGGGGATGAAACGGGAAGCTAGGAGGTGATAGGAAGAAGGTAAAAGGCTGAAGAAGAAGGAATCTAATAGGAGAGGAGAGTGCACCATGGGAGCAAGAGAAGGAGGAGGGGCACCAGCGGGAGGTGGCAGGCACATGTTAGGAGAAGAGAAAAGGTAAGAAGGGAGCCAGAATATGGAATGGAAAAAAGAGGAAGCTAGAGAATTGATGTTCATGCTGTCAAGTTGGAGACTACCCAAATGGATTATGAGGCGTTGCCCTCCAACCTGAGAGTGACCTCACTGTAGCAGCTGGGGAGGCTGTGGGCTGACATGTTGGAATGGGAATGGGAATTAAAATTAAAATGGTTGGCCACAGGGAAGTCCTCTTTGTTGCGGACTGTACAGGCCCTTCAGCTGACGATAAGCTGCTGACCTTTTATCCTACTCTAAAATCAATTTAACCCTTCCTCCCACGTAGCCTCTATTTTACTTTCATCCATGTGCCTATCTCTTAAATGCCCCTAACATATCTCTTTACCACCATCCCTGGCAATGTGTTCCACACTCCCACCACATATATCATAAACAACAGATAACACAGGGATCTGGGCACTGGTGAGTTTAAACAGACTGCATGATTCAGGAACCCATTGTGTGAGAGGCAGTTCAAGAACTAGGGATATGGTGTGTTAGAGGGAGGGCAGACCTTTTTCCTGTACTGTTAAAGGGAATGGGGGAATAGGGGTCTTGGTATGTAGGAGGGAGTGGGAGTGGGCTTGGACCCCAGTGTGTTAGGAGGGTGTGAATCAGCATCTAATGAGCTAGATGGTGAACTATCAGGGTTTCTGCTCACCTTCTCCTTTCCCACCGCTTCTACAGCTTCCCCTTTCTCGTAATTTCTTCTGCAACGTGGTTCTTTCTTGTGTTTCAGGGAAGGGGAATCTGCCATCCTCACCTGGTCTGGTCTATCTGATATCAGACCCACCAGAGTGGTTGTCCCTTAAATGCTTCATTAAATCAGTGGCAATTGGGAATGTACAATAATGCCTCTAATGTCACCATTGTTTGATGACTACATCCCATGAACAAATAAGTAATGACGTAAAATAAGAATCCAACTAATTAATTACAAGTTGCATCACACAGTCTATCATAATTTATTAATTGACACGTTTTGACTGAAGCCACACTGCTCTCAGAGACTGCCTTTGTACATGGGAAACTGAAGTCCTCGAGCTGACGTGCAAGCTGCTGGTGAATCAGAGAAATCCCCTACCAGAATTAATCAGACAAACTGTACATCAAGCAGAATGATTATCCGCCACAATGTGGCTTTGGACGTGATTATGCGTAAAGTTCACAATGTGAGAGCATTCAAAGTGTGAGCTGAGGGAATATGACTGGGTGCATGACTTGTGGCATAGGGATTTGCAAGGAACTGTGTAAAACTGTAACTTCTAGCTCCCAGTTAGCTGGATCAAACACAAACACTCCAAAACAAAGCAATCAAGGGCGACTTTTAAATGTGCTGCTATTTGAAAATATTACAATGCCTGTGTCAGAGACAATGCTTTTGTTTTCCGTCATTTTACACTAGAAGTTATGGAGCCCTTACACCTAAAGACTTTACACATTCAAATACAATCATTGTAGACACCCCATCTTGTCCACCAGATTTTGATTAATGAGAATCTATCTATTGTACATTGGCTAAGTTGGATAAATCATTCAGTTTTATCATTTGAGTCAATTACAAAGACAGTGCTCATTACTATTTATTGTGTTGGTTATTTTCAACAGTTTTAAAAAAGCAGTCGACAAGTGATCAAGAAAATAAGAGGAGGGGTGGGACACTTGGCCCTGCAAGCATGCCTTGCCATTCGATTTGATCATGGTGATGGACCAGATGTGAGTAAATGGCAACGGCAGGGGAGGCTGAAGGATCTATTTCTGTGTTATGCGACTCTAGCTTCTCTGCCCCAGGCTTCAATTCCTACTTCTGTGTCTGTTGCACATCGCCCTCAATTTCCCAATCATTTAAAAATTTGTCCACATTCTCTTTAACTATCTCCAGTAAAGTGGCCTCTATAATCATCTGACTTGGGTTTGCCATGTTGTTGGTATAGTCTTTCCCTCATGAGATATATTTTTATCTAGAGATATAGCACAAAACAGGCCCTTCTGGCCCAAAATTCCTGAACTGCCCAATTACATGTGACCAATTAATTTACTAACCCGTATGTCTTTGGACTGGAGGAGCAAACTGGAGCATCTGGAGAAAGCCTACCTTGCCATGATAAGAAAGCACAAACTCCTTATAGACAATGATGGAATTGAACCTGGGTCGCAGGCGGTGTAATAACCTTAGGTTAACTGCTGCACTACTGTGCTGCCCCAAAACACTGAGACACTATGGCAGGTGAATAAAGTAGACAAGTAGAGCTGGAGAGGAGTTCTCCTTGGTGCACGAGCTTGTTCATATTCTCGACCTACATTCATACACGGCCTTTTGCAACCTTGAGATCTTCCAAAGAATTGTAAAATGTAGATATTTTCTAATATTAGAAACAAAATAACTGATTAATACACAGTAAGTTTCCATACCACCAATATGATAACGACATGATAAGAGATGTTGAGTGATGTTGGTTGAGTGTATATTAGAGGCAAGGACACTAAAGTGAACTCTACTCTTGCTCAACTTTATCTAATATATTCACCTGAGTTTAGGGCCTCAATTTTACATCCCATCAAGAACTGGCTCCACCAACAAAGTAGCATTCCCTCAGAAACTCCAAATCTCTGTCACAAGACTAACCCCAGACTGTTTTGGATCCAAAATAGGAACACTGAAGTGAACAGGAACATCCAGCGGTTTAAGTGACTCTATGAATTTTAGGTTAAGACTGGGCCTTCAAGAAGCTTTTCTTCAATAGTTCTTCGGTTGTTAAAATGCAATTGCCTTAGTGATGAGTCTCAGAAATTTTTTTTAAAGGAAGGTCAAACATTTGTTGTTTCAAATTCCAATTGGTTACTTTTATCTTTGATTTAAACTACCGGTATTCACTGCTTTACAAAATGAAGACTGCACCAAAACATTGTACCCTTCGTCCTGTATTATTGGAGAATCTAACACAATATTTTATATAACTTTCTTCATTTAGTTTTGTTTAATTCTGAATGTTTTTTTTTCCACTTTTTGTTTAGTTATCCTTTGCTCCTTGAATGTTCAATTATCGCTAAGATGCTCTCATTCACCACTATTAATTCATTCATGACCACAACAGCCCATCTTTATATCTTCATCAATACTCCATGTTTTTACAAACAATAATCTGTGTGACTACAGCCAGTTTGAAAAGATCTGAGATCCAATTTTGAACTCAGCTGGTCAGTGCACCCTTATTTCCTCTACCTTTGGTGCTTCTTAAAACTTCACGAGGTTACAGCTCCATGAGATCTGATCTGGTGCCTGGACTTCCTAATTTTTCAGCATACCATTCTTTTAAGTTCACAACTTAGCTTTTACTTTGAGTTGGCGCATATTTTTGCAGCCCTCCCACGGTGCTGTTGCTTGCTATTTCGTAAGTATCCTCAATAAGGTGAGTGTTGAAGAAGAATGACTTTCGAGACCAGACTTCAAGCAGAGATACCCTTATACAGCATGATATCATGGAGAGCCTGCAAAGATCTGCAAGGCTCTAAGCTACAGAGCAAATTTGGCATCTATTTATACTGCTGAACAGGCGATTTCTACGTGACTACTGGCATGTAAGTGAATCTGTTGCAAATGGGTGCTCCATCCAGTTTTATTTCTTCTCTGTGTAAACACAGTCAAGCTGGTACAATGGAGTGGCTGACAAAGCCACTTCAGGGGGCAGTTAGATTTATCCTAACTAAAGCCTATTTGCTCTGTAAATAAAGTCTACAGCAGACTCATGAACAACATCAAAGAGACTCCAAATTCTTGACTGAATTTATGGCAAAGTCTCCCAAGCAAAACAGGATTATTTTTAAAGCAAATTGCACTGAGTGGGAATAATTAAACGCCATGTTATGTGTTCAAATCTATCACACTTAATTCTAGTCTCCAACGTTATTGATGGCATAAAATTACCCAATCATCTCAGTTCTGTGAGTGCAGAATCATGTGTATGCCAGAGCAGATGAGGATGACAGATTTCTTCCCCTGAAGTCATTAATAAACCAGATGGGTTCTTTTGATAACTTGAACCCAGCAAAGTTATTCCTAGCCCACCCAGTCATCTTAGAAACATCAGGCCACTGGTGTCTAAATAGGAAGAACTGTCCCACATATTAGTCAAGCAATACATAGTTGTACTCATAGACTCAGACATTTCAGAGAATTGACCAGGCTCAGTCAGCTCATGAAAGCAAAATGTTTCCTGCACTCCTGACTCTTGTTTATTAATTGATTTTAAATTTCACAGCCTCTGTAGAGGGTTTTGAAATGCACTTAGTCTAGATCTCTGGATAAATAGTAACTCAGACTATTAATTCTGAGGTCTAGACTATTCTTTTAATAGCTGGTGAACTTGTCCTCCCAACTCCAAAACTCCTCCCATATCACTAACTTCACTGGTTCAAAGGAGACTTGTCACTCCTATCTAAATCTTTGACATCAACTTTGCCGGCAATAAAGTATGTGCAGTGGTTTTCTACTTATTTCTCCATTTTTATAATATCTCTATTCAGCTCCCTTAGAATTGCCGATTCTGCTTCCTGTATACCGGGGTAGCTGGTAGACACTCAATGAGATCTTTCCACAATTCAGATCATTGGCTAATCTCACCATCAATCATGTTTGGAGACTAGATACACAGTAAGTATAATTGTTTTGACATGCATTGTGCATTCTTTAATTATCCTTGCAATTTGCTTTAAAAATAATTCTGTTTTGCTTGGGAGACTTTGTTAAAGCATTAGGTATGAGTTTAGAAATTGTTTGATGTTGATTTACAGATATTTCTGCCTAATTCACCTTCCTGAAGTCATTTACAAACTTTTGCAACATTTGCCAGATTCCTTAATTTTCCTTTAAGAATTCAGGAGATAGAAGTTAATTTATGGAACTCCAAACAAAATAGGTGCAATACTGCTAAAATTGTCATTAACACCGTAGAGGACAATTTTACACATAGTTCAAGATGACTTTACACCCACTGTAAAAATTATCTCATTTGCAGCATGACTTTCAATCTTCCAAGCACGTTTTTCCCTGAGGTATTTTTCCATGAAATGTCAGCAACACCAGACCCATCTTCAAAGTTCATCTATAGTGACATCTTTAATCATGGCCTTAAAAAAACAGCAGTTCTTATTTTACACAGAGAGCTAACAGTCTTATATTATATTTCTTCCCCATTTAAAAGGGCAAAAATGAATTATGTTCTCCTGTCTTCGCTGAGATCTGACAATACCTACCAGCTTTGCCGTGACTGCTTTGGCCTTGAAGGTCAGAGTCAGGGTCAAACTCAAACTCGGCTTCCTAGTCTTAGGATCATTCCAGGCTGTTACCAATAACAACAGTAATCCCCTTCCTCCAGAAATGCTGAATTACACAGTTGGTCAAACCACATCTATAGAAAAGCCAGTTAGTGTTTTGGGTCACGTAGTTTGAACACCGTCTAATGAACATATCTCTGATACTGGATGAGTCTGAATTGTGAAGGGTGAAATCAGATTTGGAATTAGCTAAGAAATTCTGTGGATGTTGGAAGTCTGGAGCAACACCCAGATAAAATGCTTGAGGAATTCAGCTGGTCAGGCAGCATCTTTGGAGTTCTGAGGAAGGGTCTCAGCCTGAAACATTGAGTGCTTATTTCCCTCCGTAGTTGTTGCCTGACCTGCTGAGTTCCTCCAGCATTTTGTCTGTGCTGCTATCGGAATGAGCTGCTCATGATCTCTGCCTTAGCACATAACTCATGGCTGTGTTAATGAGGTCACCAAAACTCAAGGAGAGGAGACTTCATCTATTTTTACTCTAGCCTATGAGAAGCGTTTGCCTCCATCAAAGGCTGTTCCATAAGGAAAGGTTTTTGGAGACTATACTCAAGTGTTCCGGTGGACCTCTCTCCTGAGGATGCCCGACTTTTTGACCCTGGAGGGTCTGTGCGGTCTGGTTGTACAGAGAACATGCCTCCTGCAGAGTTTACACTTCAGCAATCTGTGCAGGTTGTGCAGACACAAGCTCACACCCACCTCTCCTCATTGTAGTAACCATTGGCGACATACCCCTGCATCAGGAAAGTTTGTTCCCTTCAGGGACTGGCTGTCTAGATCACACCTGCTGGTTTATATGGTGCTAACAGCAAGAACTTACATTATCTTTAACAGGTAACACTGGGCCATGATCGACTCCATCTCTCGCTGATCTCGCCGATTAAAGCGCCGGGGAAGATTGAAATCATCGAGGCGGGTGCAGAGGGGGAGCGCGTGCTCGGGGCTGTCTACCAGCCCCTCACTGACTTGCCGGAGAAGGTGTCTGCGTGTGGCGGTCTCCCACCTGCTACTCCCGAGGGAAGGTCCTGGCATTCGAGTGATCCCGTTCACGGATGGTGATGGAGCAAAGTTTAATCGACGTGGATTGTAGACTTGAACTCTAATTCAGTCTTCATGTGTTCCAGTTTTAGCTCTGGTTCTGGTCACTCATTTTTGTTGCTATTTTTGGGCGATTTTTGGATCGGGGTGGTCTGCAGATAATGAACTGAAATATGCCTTTTAGTTTGGTGTTTTATATTTTGTGTTTTTGCTTGTTTCCTTTCTGTTGCCATTTGTGTGTTTTTTTTTGGGTGTGTGGGTGGTGGGGGGGGGGGGGGAGACTGATGTTGGATATTCCTCTTTGAACGGGTTGGTTCCATGGTTCTTCTTTATTTCGTGGCTGCCTGTGGTGAAGACGAATTCCAGAGTTGTATACTGCACACATACTTTGACAATAAATGTACTTTGAATCTTTGAATCAGCTCAGTCTCTGCTCAGTGCTACACAGGGAAGCTCAACAAAGCTGTCTGCGAACCTTCTCTCTGAAGCCCCATGTGCCTTCCTGTAGCTTGTCCTATGTTGCTGTAATTTCTTGGTCCACCGCTCAATTGACAATAAAGATCTGGGATGTTCTCTCCAGCAAGCTGTAGAGTCTTAAGGCCAATTGAAACATGCAGATCTGAGCTCCATAGGTGAGAGAATTAAGGAACAAACATGAACATGGGAGACTGAGCCCGGAGAGAATGTTCCAGATCTCCACTGAAATTTGAGTAGAGAAGTGAATCTGGGAACTTCTCCAGCACTGAGTGAACCCATACTGAAGAAATAACAGCAGCCATGATTGGATTGAATAAAGTCAAATACACCTTTACTTGAGCCATGAGCAAACTTTAGAACAGGCATAAGGGTTTTTGAATAGTCTGAATTCTCTGCTGAAACAAAGTTTGGTTAAAACTGAAAAGCTGCTCATCTGTCAGTCTGATTTCTAGCAGGCAATGCTCCAACCAGTGTGTTCTCACTAATGAGACATGATAGGATAGACCAATCTGTGGTCTGTAAAAACAGCCTCTCTGCAAATGTGAACAACACATATTTTATGAGCGTGGTTTTTTTTTGTAAGGTGATACAAGCCTTGACATTAAGAGCTTTAAAAAACAGATTCCATTCTGCAGAACGATGTAATTGGAGGTGAAATGTGTTTAATCATTTTGCCTTGTGCGTGAGAGAGACATCCAGACAGGTGTTAGAGGCTCTAGTAGGTCTAAGGGATTTTTCTTGTTAGTTGCCTTCAACTATTTCCTCTCATAAATAATACACTTGTTTGTTCTGATGATTGTACAGGACTGTGCAAAAGCCTTAGGCACAATTATACAGCTAGGGTTCCTAAGAGATTTGCACACTACAGTATTTGTCAATGTGGAGCGGAGAGTGAGTTTGTAAATCTGGTGGGAGCAAAGGATATTGGGAATGGTGAGGGTGGAGCACTGCAGGACAGGTGGCAGAGAAGAATTGCCGAGGTGGGGAAAATGGGTGCTAACGCACCCAGCCCTGAGACACCAGGCAAGGTCACTGATTCCAAACAATTAGTTTATTGATCATTCCAGAATGTCTTTCTGGTGTTTCCCGCTCCCTCCCCTCTGCGTTGCCCTTTTCCCGACCATGATTCCCCTCTCCCTGCCTCCTTCCCATTCTCAGTCCACAATCGAGACCCATATCAGAATCAGGTTTATCAACGTTGCAAATGTTATGAAATTTAGTTTTGGTGGCAGCAGTACAGTGAAATGCGTAAAATTGCTACAGTAATGTACAAAAGTCTTAGCATCCTAGCTATAAATACATGCCAAAGGCTTTTGGACAACACTGTATCTTGCAAAAATTGAAGTGAAGTGTGCTCATATTTTATCCATACAAATTAGTTGTGCGAAACGCTAAAGAAAGGGGCAGAAGGAGCTTGGCTTGTAAGGCCAAGGCATTTCAGAATGCCTGACTCTAACTTGTTAGTTATTCCCCCCCTCATCAGACGTACCATCCTTTAGTCCCTCTCCCTTCAACATCTCTTCCCTGACCCCTCCCTCCAAGATCCCTTCATTCAGTCCCCCTCCTTTCTGACGGCCCTTTCTTCAGAACCCATCCCATGAAAATCCCTTCCCTCTGTCCCTCTCCCTCCAACATCTCTTCACTCAATCCCCCTTCCTTCTGACAGCCCTTTCCCCAGTCCCTCTCCCATGAAAATCCCTTCCTTCTGTCCTCCTCCCTTCAAAATCTTTTCCCACAGCCCCCCCTCCAAAATCTCTTCCCTCAGTCTCACTCCCTCCAACAACCCCTCCCTCAGTCCTCCCCCCTCTATCATACTTTCTCTTAGTGTCCCTCTCTCTAATATTCATGATTGGGATTGGTGGAAGCCAGAATTACAAGATGAACTATGATGTATATTCTTCCGGAGATTAAGTTTTAGGTCTTTTTTTAGCCTAGAATCATTTTGCTGTAATTCACAGGGCTGATTTGAAGCCTCACGGTGGACACCTGTGAAATTATTTATACACTTTGCTTCATGAGTTAATTACTACTTAAAGGTCGCGAAAGGTTAATAATTTTCTTTCTCCCTTTGCAGTCTCTCATTGGAAAATTACTCGGCTGCATAGTGGGTGTCAAGGAACAGCTAACATTTTTGTCACTTAATTTTTGAGCAGTTCTAGTTGCAAGGGAAAGATGGTTGGTAATGGAGCATAGCTTCCGAACATGACAACAGCTGACTTTGTTATGGCAACGCAGCCTCCATTTTAATAGAGTTCAGGGAAAGGCCTTTCTTCAGAGGCCTTGTCATTCATGTCAGTGTTTTGTTTAGTGTTTTATTTTAAGGGTAGTTTCCTCCCCATAACTAAATAAGAAATGTCACCCAGACAGCTGGTATTATATTCATTTCAAAATCATCTGTATTTGGGTTGACAGAATGTTATAGAACCAGAGGAGACTCTGCCAGCATTTTGAATCAGCCACACCTTCCAGCTCCTCCTCCTTAACACTGCCAGTGTTTGCCTTTTTATCCAGTGTTGAACTTATTTTGACCACAACTCCAGATCACCTCCTCTTTCTAATTTCTGTATTTCCTTACAGCATAACAGGAGGCCACTCATCCCACTGGGTCCATGCCAGCTCGCAGAGCATTCCCCGCAGTCCCAATACTCCACTTACTTCCCTGTAACTTATTCTCTGTCATGGGTGTGAGGCAGGCTGTGGGATTCTTGCAGCTCCTCCTCGAGATGGAGCATTTTAATCATTTTCCTATAGTTTGCACCTGCTGCAGAGATGTTTCAACCTGTTATGATACAGAAAGTAACCCCCTTTACCCATATGACAGGAAAATTTTCTTTTCTGACAGGATTGTGATGACTTTTCATGTGTTAGATTTGTGTTTTACTATTTTTTTTATATGTGATTGGCTAAAAAGAATTATGTTAAAACAGCATTGATTCTTGGGGTCTTTGAATCATGAATTTTTTTTTATAGTGCATCATCTTTCATGCATTAAATACACGATTGTCCTCCCCATCTCATTCAGCCTTTAATCTGCAAATTTTGACTTAACTAATTATTTTGCATGATCACATCCCTTGTGTTAAATGAGAAATGGGAGCATTTTATTCGTTAAACAGTACTAAAACATGACTAATTAAATGGGTGAAACGAGCAGTTAGTGGGGATAAATTTGCAGGATGTACAGAGCGGTTCACACAGACCTGTAAGACAGTGTTCTACTGGAGTTTTGTGGGTGAACAGCGCTCCAGGATATCCCGGTGGGGACTCGTCCATTGACAAAGTGCCGAGCTTGGGATACAGTGGTGGGACAAGCAGAAGTTCCAGAGTGGGCATCTCAGAGGTCTCAGTCAAATTCATGATCTTAGGAAGATGCAGCAACAACCATCTTCCTTGTCCGAGATAAAAATAAAGATGAGCTTTATTTGTCATCTGTCCCTAGTTCTTTCAAGTTGTTACAGCCGGGGTGGAAATGGGGACAAGCTCCCACCACCTATTAAATGCTCCCAATGGCGTGTACCTCAAATAGCCTCTGGCAACCAAGTCTAACTCCTGGCCTTCAGGTGTAGCTTAGCTACGAAGCCTAGTGAAACCATCTTTACTGATAGGAGAAAGGGAAAAGCTGAGCTACTGGCATCTTACAACCAATCATTTCAGGCAGATGGGTCTCATCAGCCATGGTTGGCAGCTCATTAAGGAGAAGGAAGACTATGATCGCAAACCCCCGCTGCCTTGCAGCTATACCCACCCATGGGGAAGGCTTCGGGAGAAAATCTAGAGGAAAAATTCCAGAGCTGGAGCCCTTCAGGCAGTTCTACCTTGAGTTTAACGCTTATAAAAGCTGGATGAACTCAGCAGGTCGGGCAGCAGCCGCTGAAATGAGCAGTCAACGTTTTGGGCCGAGACCCATCGACAAGACTCGTTTCAATGGATACTGCCCGACCTGCTGAGTTCGTCCAGCTTTTGTACATGTTGATTTGACCACAGCATCTGCAGAGTACTTTGTGTTTGAGTTTAATGCTGACTGGCAACTCCTATGGCGCTGCAGGCGCCGAACTGTATCGGTCTCTGCCGTTCCTTTGGGTTCATCAGATGCATTGAAAGAGGGAGCTTGCTACATGGGCGACAGCTTGCTCTCCATATCGTACTGCCCAGGCTTGTGTATCTAGATAGGACTCTACATCCATGGTCGACCCAGGCTGACAGAGGCCTCAAATATTGAAACAGAGTGAAGTGCATCATTTGCATCAAATCAAATTAGTGAGGATTGTAATTGTTGCCACACTTCTTGCCCCAACACAGCATGCCCACAACTCCCTAACCATAACCATATGCTTTTGGAATAGGAAAGGAAACTAAGGAGCCTGGAGGAATTCCACTGGGTCACGGGGAGAACGTATAAATTCCTTACAGTTCAGTGGGAGCCAAATCCCAATCCTACAGCTGGTGCGCTGTAAAGCATTGCACCTACCACTACGCTACTGACCTAACTTCCAAGATTTAACAACTGGCGAACAAATCAAATGAGGAGCGGAGGGATTGAACTGCCTTTGCTTTGATCAAAGTACTGGGAACCGATACCTTGTTCTGCATTTTGAGTCTGGAATGCTTAATTGTGAAAGTTAGGCCAGATGCATGGAGTTTGCACATTTTCCCATGTGACCAGGTGTCCTCAGGGTGCTCTGCTTTCCTTCCACAACCTGTAGATTGCAGGTTTGGTGGCGAGCTAGCCTTAGTCTATGGGTGAAAGGTGGAATCTGGCAGCAAGTGATGGGCATGTCATGGGGGGCAGGGGGTGGGGGTTAATGGGTTAGGGTAAGATTAGTATAAATGTTTGATGGTCAACTGGGCTCAGAGCATGTTTCTGTGTTGTCTTTCTCTATGACGAAAACATTCACAGTCAGTTGATTTGACTCGCAGTGATATTGTAATCCTACAGACACCATGTTTTGTTTCTATTGATATTTCTATCCCAACAGGTTCTCTTTATGTACAAAAGGTACCTGCATTGCTGATTGCTCCCAACCTCTCCCAAGCAAAACTACTCAGGTTCCCCTAGACTTAAACATGAATCACGTTATGGAATTGACCAGTGCAGCCATTCTATCACAATTATTAACTTCACTTCTATTTTGCCAGTATTCAAGTTGATTAATCAATTGACGGATGATTGTTTGGATGGACGATTAAATCAATAGATCGACGTAAGATCTTGTGTGGCATTGCTGATTAAAATAATTGTTAAAAATGTATTAAAGGCTTTTGAAGGTAGATTCAGATATAAATGTTTTTGCCTTCCATATTTGCTATGTTTCCCTCTCTGTGGAATAATTTGCCTGAGGAGGCCTCTAAAATTATTTGCAAAGAGCTATTCCTATGATGATGAGGAGTGAACCGAGGTGAGCAAAGCAAAAACTTGAATGATACTCAAACAGACAAGAAGAATGTGTACTCATTACTGAATGAGCACATATACTGCCTTGATAAAATTAATGACTGGTTTGCCAATTAAACAATGAGATTAAATTGGAGTTCATCCATTATTCATTTATGACCTGTGATCAATGAAATTGTTCCACGTATGCCCTCTGTAACTGTTCAATTAAAACTCAAAATTTAATACTTGAAAATTAGATCATCATTAGAGGTATAAACTTACACAGAGAAATAAACTCTCATGAACTATTTCTTTCCAAGCATCTATGATGATGATCGAAACATTAGTGTAACTAACTCTTTCTTATTATTGCGGTTACATGTTTGAAGTAGAATAATAACAATTCTTCAGTGGTCAAAATTAAAGTTCAAAAGTTCGAAGTACATTTATTATCAAAGCATGTGTACATTATACAACTTAGAGATTTGTCTACTTGCAGGCAACCACAAAACAAAGAAAGCCAAAAGAGCCCATAAAATAAAGAAGGCCATCAAATACTTGATGTGCAGAGAGAAAAAAAATAGCAAATCATACAAACAATAAAAGTAAATAAATACCATTCAGAAGAGTATAGGAAACTGATACAGGACTTTGTGATATGGTGCAACTCAAACTACCTGCGTCTCAATATCACCAAGACCAAGGAGATGATGGTGGACTTTAGGAGATCTAGGCCTCATATGGAGCCAGTGATCATTAATGGAGAATATGTGGAGCAGGTTAAGACCTACAAGTATCTGGGAGTACAGTTAGACGAGAAGCTAGACTGGACTGCCAACACAGATGCCTTGTGCAGGAAGGCACAGAGTCGACTGTACTTCCTTAGAAGGTTGGTGTCATTCAATGTTTGTAGTGAGATGCTGAAGATGTTCTATAGGTCAGTTGTGGAGAGCGCCCTCTTCTTTGTGGTGGCGTGTTGGGGAGGCAGCATTAAGAAGAGGGACGCCTCACGTCTTAATAAGCTGGTAAGGAAGGCGGGCTCTGTCGTGGGCAAAGTACTGGAGAGTATAACATCGGTAGCAGAGCGAAGGGCACTGAGTAGGCTACGGTCAATTATGGAAAACCCTGAACATCCTCTACATAGCACCATCCAGAGACAGAGAAACAGTTTCAGTGACAGGTTGCTATCGATGCAATGCTCCTCAGACAGGATGAAGAGATCAATACTCCCCAATGCCATTCGGCTTTACAATTCAACCGCCAGGAGTAAGATAGGTTAAAGTGCCTGAGTTAGGACTCAATGTATTTAAGTAAACTACTTAAGAACTTTTTAAAAGCTATTATTAATGCTTTTTGAGAGGGTGATTTTAGATGCATATCATATTTTTACTGAGTTAAGTATTGTATGTAATTAGTTTTGCTACAATAAGTGTATGGGACATTGGAAAAAAATGTTGAATTTCCCCATGGGGATGAATAAAGTATCTATCTATCTATCTATCTAAAAGTGAGTCTATAGACATGAAGGCCGGAGTGGGCCACACTCTCAGCCTCAGTTCAGTGCCAGTATAGTCCCTGGCAGTGATAAAAATTAGATTTTGCTTTTTGACAACTTCAATTTAGATTTGAAAAATAGTATTGGGTCTTGGATGGTGTGAATACTGAGTAATTTTTTATTTAGTATTAAATTATTCAAATTGTACCATCTCTGTTGCTCTGAGAATTCAACCTTGAATGAAGAGATGACAGTTTGGATTATTTCAAACTATGCTTGACACAATATGAGAAGGTTTGTAATTATCTTATTGTCTTTCCAGTCAGGGGAGCACCGAGTTATATTTCATGTCTAAGCACCAGGCAACAAATACAATTCACTTTGTTTTTCCATAGAAAAAGTGGTCAACTGTGATAATTTCTCCACTCTTAAGATATTCATAATCATCTTATTGTAATGCAGTGCACTTCAAAAACTAAATATACTGATGGTTCTGTCCCCTCTGGGTTGGCACTTGGCAGATCAAGGAACAATTTACAGACTTGATATGCGTGTGAACTTGAAGCAGGAGGGCAGTGAGTAACTCTGTTTTATCTTGCCACAGGTTAATGTTACAGGTCAAGGTGCACAGCAGGTAGTACTACCACTTCAGAGCCTCAGTGATCTGATTTCAGTACTGAGCTTTGAACTTGACTGAGATGTATCTCCGTGTTCTCCCTATGACTGTGTGTGGTTTCTGGGAGTTTCATGAAGATCAAAGATATGCTGGTAGGTTAACTAGCAATTGTAAGAATTCCTCCTAGTGTAAGTTAGTGGCAGGAGAAGTGTGTGGTTGGAGGGTTAGATAGATAGATCCTTTATTGATCCCGAAGGAAATTGCAGTGTCACAGTAGCATTACAAATTGACAGATATACAATCGTAGAAGTAAAGTAAGAATAAATAAAAAATAAGTTACCTTAAACAGTCTAACAGGAGGGGGTCATTACTTCCCTGGCTATAGATTGACTCATTATAGAGTCCAATGGCCGAAGGTAAGAATGACCTTATATAGCCATCTTTGGAGCAGCGTGGTTGACTTAGTCTATTACTGAAAGTGCTCCTCTGTTCGGCCAGGCTGGCATGCAGAGGGTGGGAAACACTGTCCAGAACTGCCACGATTTTCCTTAAGGTCCTTTGTTCTCCTACAGCCTCCAGTGGGTCCAGTTTGGTTCTCATAACAGAATCTAATCAGTTTATTGAGCCTGCTGGCATCACTTGTGTTGATGCCATTGCCCCAGCACACCACCACGTAGAAGATTGTACTGGCAACAGACTGATAGAACACGTGCTTGAGATGCCTGCATGCTCCAAAGGACCTCAGTCTCCTCAGGAAGTAGAGGCAACTCTGGCCCTTCTGGTACACAGTCTGTGTTGGTGTCCACTCAAGTCTGTCTGTTGTTACTGGGTATGTGAAAGTAAGTTGGTTACCAGGAAACATGGGAAAATGTGAGTGATGAGATTGCTCTGAATAGTCTAAATGGGATGAGCACAGCAATGTATTGGGTAAATACCCAATGCATATGTGTAAATGTAAAAAACGAGGTTCAGCAGCTGCTTGAAATCCAGAGCAACACACGCAAAATGTTGGAGGAACTGAACAGGTCAGGCAGCATCTAAGGAGAGTAACTAACAGTTGACATTTCAGGTCAAGACCCTTCATCAGGACTGAACAGCCAGCTGAAAGATCTTGGCCCGAAACATCGAGTGTTAATTCCTTTCCTTGGATACTGTCTGACCAACTAAATTCCTCCAGCATTTTGTGCTGTAAATAAAACTGGTGAACAAGTTACTGCATGGGATAACAGTAATATGGGCTTGGCAATGAAATGGGGAGAAATTGGTTTTAATTGTTCCATGATCAATGCACTTAGGAAAGTAGGAATGAAAAAGAGGAGAGAGTGTGTATTGATTAAAGGGAGTATTGCAGTGTAAGAGAGAGAGAAGGTACCTTGGAAGGATCATGGACAGAATGTAACTGCTGACTTTTGTGGATTATGGTACTGGGACTATTCCAGAGGCCAGCAATTGGTGAGAAGGATATTGAGGTGTACATTACCAGAAATATTGCAGAGATCTGCAAAGCAGTGATGTGACAAAGAGGACATTTAATTAACTAAACATAGACATGTACAGCAGTAACAGAAGGAACAGAGAGAGGAAAAGGGATCTGAGATGTGTTCAGGAGAATGTTTTGGTCAGTATACTTCTGGTGCAATGGCAATGAGACTTTGGGAAGGAAGCCAGGAAATGAATGCAATTCTCAACAGGGAGCATTTAGCTAACAGCTATCAAAATATCTCATAAGACCACCTTATGGTAAAAGTTACCAATTAAAAAAGGGCCAATTTTAATGGAATGAGAGTATATCTGACCCAGTTAAATAGGAATCAAGATGCATAAGTAGAGTCGTAGTTTAGAGGAGCAAGTGCTCCTGATGAACATTGAAAAATCTCTGGTTCAGACACATCAGAAACATTGTTCAAAGAGCCGTGTTTTAGGAGAGATATGAAGGTCTTTGAAAAGAATACAAAAGAGATTTGCCAAGATGATTTTGGTTTGAGGGACTCCAGTTATTCAGACAGGTTGAAGGAGCTGGTGTTGTTCTCCTTGAACCAAATGTGACACAAGGAGATTCCCTTCGTGCAGAGTGAATGGATCAGGTTTGGAGCATGTTACCAATGCACATAAAGGAGGTATTTTCAAAAACCCCCTGAGTAAATATTTGAAAGAGAGGAATGTTCAGTAGCATGGTTAGCGGGCAGGAGAGTGAGATGACTGGATTGCTCTTGCAACAGGTCAGAAACGATTCCATGGGCTGTATAACCTATTCTGTGTTTTCACATCCTGCAAGTATCCTTTTGAAGTGTGGTCCCTGAGCCATTCAAAAGGGAGAGGGCGGAACTTTCTAATCTTGTTGATAAAGTTGGAAATGACTGTTGTTTAAGTGGATCCACACTGTAGTCATACAACAACACCCAGGATCAGGCTGCTTCTTCTCTACATATTTTTAAGACCACATATAACTTCTCTAACATATTTTTGGACTGTCAAGAAACTGGATATACTATAGCAGCTGGGAGCTTTAGGATGTTGGAAGAATCTTGGGAGACCAGTGTGGATGTAAGTGCTTTCCTTCAAACTCTGGGTTCCTTACAATCACAGGATAGTAAGAGGATGATTATTTCTTAGGACAGGGAGAGGCAAGAAGCAGCTGTTTTCAGGGTGTGTATCGGTCTCAAGCTCAGAGACCAGCGGGTGACAATGGTATCATTTAATGCATTCCACAACATGAGATCTTGGGATGAAGGACTATAACTAAATCCACAGAGTCATACAACATGGTAACAGGCCCTTTGGGCCAATTCATCCATTCCAGTCAAGGTGCCCACCTAAATGAGTCCCTTTTCCCCATCTCTGGCCTGTAACACTCTAACCCTTTCCTATCCATATACTTAACACAAAAATCTTTGAAATGTTGTTATTGTAACTGCCTCAGCTACTTTCTCTGCTAGCTCATTTATTTATGCACCACCCGCTGAGTGAAGGAGTTGCCATTCAGGTATCTTTTAAATCTTTCTCCTCTCACCTTAAACCTAAGCCACTTATTTCTTTTATTTCGCATTCCCTTCAGAATAAGACTGAGTGTTCGCCCTGTCTATGCCCCACATCAAGATCAAAATGAGGATCAGGTTTATTATCTACCTTTTCATGAAATGAAATGTGTTTTGTGGCAGCAGAATGGTGCAAGAAGCAACTATTTGGGAGCTAGATATTGATTAGGTCCTCAAAGGTGATAACCTCTGGATTACTCCCATTGCGATGAACCTATGAGAGGCAAAATAAGGTGGGTTATTACTTCAGTAAAGATGTATGGCAGGAGGGAAACTCTCAGAATCTAGGCCTGCTGGGACAACATTTAACATAAATAACAAGTGTGGTTTTTTTGTAGGGGAAATAAGGGTTATGGGGAAAAGGCAGGTCCGTGGAGATGAGCCCATGGCCAGATCAGCCATGATTAATTGAATGACGGAGCAGGCTTGACAGGCCTGATGTCCTCCTCCTGCTCCTATTTCTTATGTTCTGAAGTAAACATGGCTGTAACTAATCACCTGGGAGGAGTTTGCAGAGAGAATTGAGGTAGAAAAAGTTATAGGTAACTAACAGATTCTGACCTATTCTCCTCAGATAACTTAATGGAAAACCAGTCAGGTGGCATGTGACGGTACCTCTTTTCCTACCCAGCTTTCTGCCTGGTAAGGTAGCATTGCACTTCAATTAGTAGTAGTAGCCATGGTTTTACACGACTGATGCAGTTTAAATCCAGCAACACCAGCGGGGAAGTTAAATTCAGATAGTCCAGTTTTGGAGTTAAAAATAATATTGGTCTAAGTAGGTAACCATAAAATTAGCATGTTAACAACCCATCAGGGAAGGAATATACAGTTCTTACACAGTTTGGTCTCTACATGACTCATGAAAGAACAATGCGGCTGATTCTTGACTGTGTGGGGCAAGAAGTGTTGATTGATCATTGTCAGCAATGACTACAGTCTAGGGATGAATAAATAGAAAGGATAAGCATCTGCAACCTGCCCCAAGAATCTCCCCTTGTGCTTCTGCTATGAGTTACCAATTCCACAGGGATGTTGCTCTCATTATCTATTTAGCTCTTTCTAAGGAGAAGGAGTTAATGAAGCAGGATTTAGCTGTGTCTGCACATATTCATTACACACTGGGGAAAGAGAAAAAATCTGTGCATCTTTTTGTCTTGCCTGAGGCATGGCAGCTTTGTATGTGTGTCCTTTTGTTGTGGTCTCTGTTTCTGTTGTTGTTCTCCCATTGTACACAGCATATCGTTGATTCCCGGTCAACCTGGCTTGGCTTACTTCCCAAAAATAAAAGCTCCTTCAATTGTGTAATTCTCCAACATTTCTCTTTCACACAATTCAGTAATCTTTCACTATTTTGCGTCGCTGAATTGGGTTAATTTCACATGAACTTCTGAGTTAGCTTCAGCATTTCAAACATAAAATAGTTGTTCATCCCAATTTTGTAAATTGTTCCATTCAATTCTGACCTTGATTTAGATTCGCCCCCTGCCTTGATGCTTACTCTTAAACACTTAGTAAA
The DNA here is from genome assembly GCF_048418815.1 of Hemitrygon akajei. Classification (NCBI taxonomy): domain Eukaryota; kingdom Metazoa; phylum Chordata; class Chondrichthyes; order Myliobatiformes; family Dasyatidae; genus Hemitrygon; species Hemitrygon akajei. The sequence continues at coordinate 13,599,431 of NC_133152.1, read as the reverse complement.
CTCATACTTCACTGTCTATCCAATTACATTGTTGTGCCAGTTTACGAGCTCTGTGGTGTTCATAGTTCAAGCTATTTCCCTTCAGACTAAAGTGTGTTGTCCTGAATTGCAGTATTTGCCAGAAAGAAATAAGCATTCGAAATTCTGCTGCATGTACAACGTTAATTATCATGTATTTTAACAGATCTGTGTGTGTGCCTTATGCAGAATTTTGAGTGGGGTAAATGCTGCCTCATTAACTGCTGAGTTTTTGAGAAGGTAACTAAGAAGATTGATGATGATCGGTAATATATTTTCTATATGGCCTTTAGTAGGCATCTGATATGGTCCCATGTGCTAGGCTGGTGCAGAAGATGGATACAAGGTGAGTTAGCTAATTGAGTGAAAATTGTTGGTGTTAGGAGGCAGTGGAGGGATATTTTTCTGATTGGAAGGTTGAAAGAATCAATACTGGGACCCCTGATGTTTGTGACATATTTTAAAAATGGGTTGTGAATGTAGATAGCATGATTAGTTTGCAAATGACATAAATATTAGAGGTGTTGTGGATAGTGAGGAATGTTGGCTACAGATCAGATGGGAATTTGGAAAGAACGCTGACAGATGGAATTTGATCATGTCAAGCCTTAGTTGATGCATTTTGAGAACTCAAAATGTTTTAGAACATGCATAGTAGCTGGGAGGGTGAAAGGAATGCTGATGAACAGAGGGAACATGAGGTCAGGTCTGTAATTTCCTGAAAGTGGCAACACTTCTTGATAGGGTGGTGAAGAAGGCATGGCCGTCTTCATTTGTCAGGAAATGGAATAAAAAAAAGTTGTGATGTTGTGTTGGAAGTTTTCAAAACACAAGTTAAAGTGCTCTTGCAGTATCATATGCAGTTCCAGTTCCCATACTGTAGGAAGGATTTTGTTGCACTGGGAAAAGTGCAAAGGATATTTAAGTTCAAGTTCACGTTTAGTTGTCATTTAATCATACATGTATACCCATGGATACAGTCAAATGAAACAGTGATCCTCAGGGGTCAAGGTGCAAAACACAGTACCAAGAGTCATACACAGCACAAAGCACATATAGCACATATAAGATGGCAGTAAACAAACAGTCACACACAAACAAAAGTAGCCCAAGTCCCTGAGTGCCATGTCCTGTAGACTGATGGTGCATAAGATGCTGTTGGCAAGAGCAAGCCTGCAGCAGTCCGGTCATCATGTGCTTAAAGAAAGGTACAGGCACAGACGAATGCAATTCAGTTCGTCTTCCCTTGAATGAACACTGGAGGACAGTACCAATGTGAGGGGCCAGCCTCCAACACACACCATGGACATTGCGCAACATGGTCTCCAGTGTCTTCTCCCTGGATTGCTACAACAGGCGTGTTGTGATGGAAACGAGAAAGATTCTTTGGGTCTCAAAGGCAAGAGCTCTGGACGCACAGTGTTAATAATAAGGGGTTTATTTACAAGGGGAGAAAAAGCTTGGGAACAACACATGTGGCTACAATATTTCCACAAACGCGCTTAGAATAGACGAGCGTGGGAAAAGTCGGGTCAACAGTACAATACACGGGAAAACGGTGTGGGGACAGAGTACAGGTACACATATAAGCAAGGGAAAAGTAACTACAAAACCTGTCACACCTTGACTATGGGCAGGCACGGCTCTTTGCTAATGGGACAGCAATAAACGCTCCCACAACCCTATTCAATGCACACCTTACCACGTGTCTCCAGCGTTGTTCTGCAGTCTTCAGCCCGGAGTGAAGCAGGGTGGTCCCTCGAGGATGGCAAAAAGAGAACGAGCCAAGCACATGTAGCACCCTTTATAGCTCAGGGGGCTGGAGGGTCCAGCCCAGGTGATTCACCAGGGAGCCAACGGCTTGGTGCTAGACAGGTTAATCCAATTAAGGTGGCCAATGGTTAAGTGTGCATTTATTAGTTGGGAGGGGCGAAATGTTGACTGGCAGGTGGTGTGTCCTCCGACCAGGTGAGGGCAGTGTTGACATGTGACAGGCACGACTCTCTGGATACAAGGCGACCCTGCATGGCATAGGTCCTGGTCCGCGCTACAATCAAGACCACCCAGTACCCCTGACGTCAGTCTTTCCAGTGAACCAATGAACTGAACCAATGAACTGTATTCCAGATTACCAATGTCCAACAGGGTCTTGTGATCACATGAAAAATGTCCGAGACAGTCTCTCGCGCCATTTATTCAATTCTGTGTTGTCTCCATGCACTGCCTCTGACGTCTCCTTCCCCGGGTGGCTGACGCAGATTGCAACACGGCGCTCAGCAGGTCCAGCTCCACTTCTATCAGGCCACTTGCTGGTGAGGTAGACCTGCAGTCCTCGATGTTCTTGATAGCCAGCAGTGTCTTGTGATTGTAAAAAAAGATGTAAAGGACAAATACGCCTTTGATTGGACGCAGTGAGGGCACCATGCTCGAGCGCACTGCCAGCTTACTGGAAGATGTACCAGAATGTCTCCTCTGCCATCTGATTTCTAAATAGACATTGAACCCATGCACACTACCTCACTGCTTTTCTATTTCTGTTTTTTTTTTGCACTACTTATTTTAACTTAATTATTTAGTAGACAGATATATACTTCACATAACTCAGTCTTTTTCTCTATATTTACTTATCAGGTACTTCATTCTACTGCTGCTGTAAAGTTAACAAACTTCATGACTTATGCCGGTGATATTAAATCTGATTCTGGTCCGGAGTGGAGGACTTTCATTGTGAGAAGAGACTGGATAGGGCTGGATTTAATTACTGGGAAATGAAAGAGACTGATGGGTGATCTGGTAGGATCATATAGTGAAAGTGATAAGAGACCCAGATGGGGTAGATGACCCGAAATGTTGACTGTTCGTTCATTTCCATGGATGCTGCCTGACCTGCTGAGCTTTTCTTTGGATTTCAAGTGTCTGCAAAATTTCTTGCTTTTTAAATGGTCAGAGTCTTTTCCCCATGAGAGCAAGCAGGCATGGGTTTAAACTGAGAAGAAGGAGATCTGAAGGGAAGCTAGAAGGTCACTTGATGAGGCTTTTTATGGTACATCAACACTCCCTTTTAACGCAAATCAGAAAAGAAGTTCTGAAAAGATTCACAATTTTACTTCTAAAGGCATATTTTGTAACTTTCAGAGCAATTCTCACAGGATTCTGGGTAAATGAAGTGCAAACAAGAATTAGAATTAAGTGTGTGTAATTAGATGAAGTTGTCATTGTAGCAAAGGGAAGCTGTAACCAGACGGGGAACAGGAACAGCATTATAATATCATTCTCAAGCCAAGAACATATGAGCTGGGGTTAAAATATTGGCCTGGATAGGGGAGTTTCTAACCAACAGAAAACTGAGTTGGGCTAAGTGGGTGATACCTGGATAGGCAATCAGGAACTAATGAGTTGCCATAAAGATCCTTGTTGGGGCCTCAACTATTTATAGTCTATTCTCATGGCTTGGATGAAAGGATAGAGTGCACTGTAGTCATATTTGCTGATTAATACAAAGGAGGGTAGGTTAACAGGTTTTGAGAAAGGTACAAAGCCCTTAAATTCTGAATCTTGTGATGATCTACCGTGACCTTGGATAAAGAATCTCCTCCCTGAAAATGGCCAAACAAGTAATAGGATGATATCGAAGAGAAGGTGCTTGCTTTCATTGGCTGGGGTATTTCAGAGTCAAGAAGTCACATCGGAATTGTATAAACCTTCGGAATATTATGTCCAGTTCTAATCACCCCATTACAAGGAGGACGCAGTGTCGTGGTCCCTTCTGGCAATCGCCCACCTGACTACTTACCTCAGGAATTGGGCCTCAATCACGTTGTTTAGTTCTAATCATTCCCAGGTTCCACTAACTACAAACACCTGCTTTCCATCAGCAAATGCCAAGTGCTAGAGGGCATGCAGTTTAAAGTTATTCGTGGAAAATCTAAAGGAGATACGCAGAACAAGTTGTTTTACGTAGAGAATGGTGGTGCCTGGAATAGGCTGCCAAGGGTAGTGGTAGAAGCAGAAATAATAGTATCAATTAAGAGGCTGTTAGATAGACACATCAATCTACAGGGAATGGAGGGATATGGAACATGTAAAGATAAAAGAGATTGGGTCAGCATAGTAGCATGGTGGTTAGCAAAACACATGACAGTACCAGCAACTCAGGTTCAATTCCCACCATTGTCTGTAAGTTGTTTCTACATTCTCCCCCGTGACCACAAGGGTTTCCTCTGTGTACTCCAGTTTCCTCCTGCAGTCCAAAGACATACTGCTTTGGTAGCTTAACTGGTCAATGTAAATGTTCTTGTGATTAGGCTAGGGTTAGGTTGGGTGGTTGCTGGGCAGTGTGGCTCAAAGGGCCAGAATGGCCAGAAGGGCCTGTTCCAGGTTGTAGCTCAATAAATAAATCAATACATTAGTTTAATTCAGTATTTTGCTTGGCTCTGACTTTGTGGGCTGGAGGGCTTGTTTTATGTTCATTTTTCTATTTCATGAATATAGAAAAATTAAGTGAATGAGTAAGAACTTGACATATGGAGTGTCCTGTGGCAACTGTAAGGTTGAAAGGCAGAAATAAAAAATGTTTCAATTAGAGAGAGGGGGAGGGAGAGAGAGAGAGAACAAGAACACAAAAAGTTACCATGCAGATGTAGCAGGAAATTAGAAAGGTCAATTAAACATTAGCCTTTATCCAAGAAGTATAAACGTAAAAATGAGGTAGATGCGATGCAAGTTCACAAGCACTGACGCGACTGCAGCTGGAGAGTTTGTTCTAAATAAATTTATTATCAGCGTGCATATATGTCACCATATACAATTCTGAGATACGTTTTCTTGCAGGCATACCCAGTAAATTTAGGAGCCATAATAGAATCAATGTAACTGCTCTCAACAGGGTGGCAAACAAGCAGTGTGCAAAAGACAACAGACGGTGCAAATAAAAAAGAGAAAATAAGTAATAATAAATAAATAAGAAATAAATACTGAGAGCATAGGGTGAAGAGTCCTTGAAATTGAGTCCTTAGGTTGTGGGAACAGTTCAGTGAAGGGCAAGTGAAATTATCCCCATGAGTTCAAGAGCCTGATGGCTGAGGGGTAATAACTGTTCCTGAACTAGAGGCTCCTGTACCTTCTTCCTGATGGCAACAGCGACAAGGGAGGATGACCTGGGTGGATGGAGTCCCTGATGATAGATGCTGCTTCCCTGTGACAGCATTCCATGTAGATGAGCTTAATGGTGGGTGGGGCTTTATCCATGATTGACTGAGCCATATCCAATATTTTTGGCAGGATTTTCCACTCAAGGGCATTGGTATTTCCATACCTGGTTATGATGCAACTAGTCAACATACTTTCCACCATACATCTATAGAAGTTTGTCAAAGTTTTCGATGTACAATTTTGGTCTCCATATTTAACAAAGGAAATGTTTTTCTTGGTTCACTTGAATGATTCCTGGGACGAAGGGCTAGGAGGAAAGGGTGAGTATATCCTCATAGGAATGTAGAAGAATATAATGCAATCTTGTTGAAACACTTGATTGTTTGGAGAGTTTCCAGTTGGATACTGAGAGTATGTGGAAGTGGTTATCCAAAACTAGGGGTTATGCTTTCAGAATAAGGCTTTGACGCTTTAGAAAATCACAAGGATTTCAGTGTTGGGAATCTGTGAAAATCTCTACCTCAAAAAGTTGTGAAAGTGGAATGTTTAAGTATGTATGGGGTGGGGGCAATTGAAGGACTCTTGAACTGCAGCGAGTCATGGTTTATGAAGAAAGAACAGAGAAGTAGTTGTTGAAGCCAAGATCTTATTGATTGGGTCAGCAGGTGTGAGAGGGCAACTGGCTAACTCCTTCTCCTGTTTCTTGTGTTCCAAAACAGTTAAATGAGATTTGTTAACTTACTTTGAGTTGTACATGTGCATTGGAAGATTCCTTGATATATTTAACAATCAGTGTTTCCAGGAGCTGTAGTCTTACAGACTAGGGCCAGTAGACCAAACAACTTCTGTGATAGCTGATGTTTCAGGTTGATAACTGGACAACATAGATTTTGCTGCTTGATTACTTTTGGGTTTACTTTAAAGATTTTAGGCTGCTGATCATGAAAATCACCATGAAATTTCCTTTCTGTGCACCATTCTTTAAAAAAAATCAGCTATATTTGTTATTTCAATTCATAATACAAGTCTCGTGAACAAAGCAGATGAGCTTAGAGCATGGATCAGTACTTGGAGATATGATGTGGTGGCCATTACAGAGACTTGGATGGCTAAGGGACATTAATGGTTACTTCAAGTGCCGGGTTTTATATGTTTCAGGGAGGGAGGCAAAAGAGGTGGGGGCATGGCACTGTTGATCAGAGATAGTGTCACGGCTGCAGAAAAGCTGGATGTCATGGAGGGATTGTTTACGGAGTCTTTGTGGGTGGAGGTTAGAAACAGGAAGCGGTCAATGGTCTACTGGGTGCTTTTTATAGGCTGCCCATTAGTAACAGGGATATCGAGGAGCAGATAGGGAAACAGATCCTGGAAAGGTGTAATAATAACAGAGTTGTCATAGTGGGAGATTTTAATTTCCCAAATATCGATTGGCATCTCCCCAGAGCAAGGGGTTTAGATGGGATGGAGTTTGTTAGGTGTGTTCAGGAAGGTTTCTTGACACAATATGTGGATAAGCCTACAAGAGGAGAGACTGTACTTGATTTGGTATTGGGAACTGAACCTGGTCAGGTGTCAGATCTCTCAGTGGGAGGGCATTTTGGAGATAGTGATCACAACTCTATCTCCTTTATCATAGCAATGGAGAGGGATAGGAACAGACAAGTTAGAAAAACATTTAATTGGAGTCATGAGATTTATGAGGATATCAGGCAGGAACTTGGAAGCTTAAATTTGGAACAGATTTTCTCAGGTACGGAAGAAATGTGGCAAATGTTCAGGGGACATTTGTGTGGAGTTCTGCATAGGTATGTTCGAATAAGACAGGGAAGTTATGGTAAGGTACAGGAACCGTGGTGTACAAAGGCTGTAGTAAATCTAGTCAAGAAGAAAAGAAAAGCTTACAAAAGGTTCAGAGAGCTAGGTAATGTTAGAGACCTAGAAGATTATAAGGCTACTAGGAAGGAGCTTAAGAAGGAAATTAGGAGAGCCAGAAGGGGCCATGAGAAGGCCTTGGCAGGATTGGGGAGCATGCCTTATGAAAACAGGTTGAGTGAACTCGGTCTTTTCTCCTTGGAGTGACGGAGAATGAGAGGTGACCTGATAGAGGCGTATAAGATGATGAGAGACATTGATCACGTGGATAGTCAGAGGCTTTTTCCCAGGGCTGAAATGGCTGCCACAAGAGGGCACAGGTTTAAGGTGCTTGGGAGTAGGTACAGAGGAATTGTCAGGGGTAAGTGTTTTTTTTTACTCAGAGAGTGGTGAGTGGAATGGGCTGCCAGCAATGGTGGTGGAGGCAGATATGATAGGGTCTTTTAAGAGACTTTTGGATAGGTACTTGGAGCTTAGAAAAATAGAGGGCTATGGGTAATTTCTAAGGTAGGGACATGTTCGGCACAACTTTGTGGGCCGAAGGGCCTGTATTGTGCTGTAGGTTTTCTATGTTTCTAAGTCAATTAAAATGTTGCCTACAATGTAAGTTGTAATGGAATGGAAAACATTACTGATACAGATTTTGAACCCTTTATGCACGAGTGAACCTCAACTGATAACTCAATCTGAATTTAACGACCTGTTCAGAGAGTTGGGTTTGGCAAAAGCAGAATTACTGGGTTCGAGCCTGCAAAGATAGAATCTGCTTTCACCAGGCACAAAAATTTCCATGAAGGATTTCGAAATTTGAGACAGATATTTCCAGGATAACTGATGCCAAGGTTAAGGAAGTCATTTTTGTTGGTTCATAACTGAAACAGGTCATCAATGACCTGTTCAAAGAATCTCTAGTGGGACTTGAGAAAATCACACAGAAGCCATTCAAGGATGTTGTTGAAATTTTTCTGGGCACTACAGAGTGGCAAACTATGTGCAGCTGGTTGACAACATGCTTCAAGCATTCAAAACCATGAAATGCAACATGTCACTGAAGATTTATTTTCTGCATTCCCAATTAGACTTCTTCCTCACAAATCTTGGTGCCGTTGGAGATGAGCATGGTGAAAGGTTTCAATAGGACATTGCAGTCATGGAGAAATGGCATCAGGGCAACTGGAATCCATCAATGCTGACTGATTATTGTGGGACAGCTAAGTGAGTAGCATCAGACACTAAGTGCAGATGAAAATGATCAACATTTTTAGCTTAGTTGAACTATTGCAAAGCATCTGCACCATTATGCAATTAAAAGCATTAGATTCAATAAAAGCTAATTTCTTGTTTTGCTAAATTCTTCCATGATCCAAATAGTCTGAAATTATCTTTGTATATAGCTTCAAGGGGCCTATCATAATCACAAAAGGTTCTGAGGAAGTAGAACTTCCGAAAAAAAAATTGCTGTCCAGTGTAAGCTTCATCAGAACTTAGCTGGACTGTAATCTTATTGTCTTGTTTCATTACTAGTGCTCCTAGCATCACTGGGAGTCTTTATATAATTGCCCCTTATGCAAGTCAGTAGACAGAAGGAGATCATACACCACTTTTGCTTTAACAGATGGCTCGATAAACGTTCTTCAGCACCATGAAGACGTGGATGAAAATCAAAAATAACTAAAAATCTGAATCTATACCATAAGTATCTCTACTGTATACAACCTTGAGATTCACAGCCACAAGACAAAGTAACACAATTTAACCCATTTAAAAATCATACACTACAAAGACCGTCAAACACCCAAAGTGAAGAGAGCAGAAAGTGCTGGGGAAATAATCAACAGGTCAGGCAGCAGCTGTGGAACGTGAAAATCAATGATTCGGACTGCAACCCCTCATCAGAATTTAAAGACGAAATTGTTCAGAGGAGCAATTAAATACTGATCTTTAGGAGGGTGGTGAAGAGTAAAAATGTGATAATGGGAGAGCCTTAGGTAGAGATGCCTGAAGGTTGTGGAGCAAAGATTGAAAGGTTGGAGTCAAGTTGAGGAGTGAGTCATTGCTATGGTTAAGACTTCCCAATCTTGACCAGACCTTCTGCCTCGTCATGGCCCTGCATCTTATTGTTTGTGAGCACTGTAACTGTAACACTATTATGCATTCTGAAATATGCTGAAATAATCTGCATGGGTGGTGTGCAAAGCAATGTTTTTCACTGTACCTCAGTGACAATGATAAACCAGTTTATCAGTTCAATACGGAGTAAAGAGAATTTCAGATCTGTGCCACTAAGAACCAGTGTAGGCATGCAAAAATGCGGGATAAAGATGGGAAGCAGAGTTTTAGATAAGCTGAGGTATCCAGGGGATGAAGGTACCCAGTGTGTGCTATTTGATTAGACCTCAACGACTTCACCATTGCAATTGTACCATGCTCTCAGTGGTTAGTGAGCAAATTTGGGACACAAACTGAGCTCCTACAGATGAACATTATATCTCACAATATCATTCCTGAGTCCTGAAGAAGGATCTCGGTCCGAAATGTCAACTGCTTATTCATTTCCATAGATACTGCCTGATCTGCTGAGTTCCTCCCACATTATGTCTGTGTTGCTTTGGATTTCCAACATTTTCAGAGTCTCTTGTGTTCAGAATATCATTTCCTGTAGATCACCAGTTCAAACCTTTAGCAGAACTACTCCACTAATCAATTCAAGCAGTTATATTTGAAATTCTTTCATTTCAATTTGATAGTTATTTAGTAGGATATTTTAATTAGGGTAAAAATGTTTGGTACCATTTTAACAAAGACAAGCAAACATACCTCAGTATTGTCTTGTCAATAGTGACACCATTTTCAGTGGCCAGAATTACTAAGTTATTTCCTTCTTGTGGTAATCATCAGTCTCTGCTTTCTCCAGAGGTATCAAATTGCTGACTCCATTTGGGTTCAAGTGAGAATTAAAGTGGCAAGATCTGTAATAAAAACTGAAAATATAGGAAACATCTCGAGGGTCAGGTGGCAGCAACAGTGAAAAAAACCCAGAGCTAATATTTAAGTTTGAATCATTTTTGTTTCTTTTTTTCCAGAACTTTTCATTTTTATTATTGGCAGTCCAGTGCTAAGCAATTATCTTAAGGTCATCTTTCTGAATTAGCAGTTTGCTTTCTGTATAAGGTGAGACCATGTGAACACTGGTGACCTGAATGGGCAGTGTAGAAATAACTTTTCAATTCTGTTCATGATTCACACCATTGAATCATAGAATCTGACAGCACAGGAGAATTTTGTCAAGTCAATTCTTCGAAAGATGTGGAATTATTGCCCCCCATAGTTCTGAGCATTTCCATTCAAGTATGGGTCTAATTTCTTTTTAAATGTGAACATTTAATCTGCGAGCATCATCTTTTCACATATCACATTTAGCTACTTCCCTCTTCTTTCACAACTTAACTTAAATCTGTCTCTTCTGATTACTGATGTCCCTGACAGTGGAAACATATTAGTCTTGATATTCCTTCCTAGACAGTGTCACTAAATACACTGTATAGTAATAAGAATTTATTGCACATTGCTTCTGAAATTTGGGTCAAATTACTTCAACGGAACAAAATTCCATAAGTGGAATTGAATGCACAGCCACAGCTAAATAGTATTTTAATGAAGGTTGGTCGTTTAAATAAGATTGTCTGCTGTGTGTCTCAAGTAATTTTGGATATGAACAATCATAGGTGAATTACAATCATATCTTCTGTTTTGTTTAGTGGGAAAACCCACAGTAAGGAATGCTATCATAAACCCTGTGACGTTTTCTAATACAGAAGCTAAACAGGTTTTGAATGACTTGACATGGAAATCTGACATTATACAAATTCTCCTATACATTTCTAAAGCAGTTTCAAGCTAATAATGATAATAATAATAAATGTTTCATAGTGTTCATTTATAACTGGACTCAGTATTATTCCATTATTTTCGCTATGGGCACCATTATAGTTAATATTCAATGGGATGAAAGAATTAGACCAAGTGTATGTAGAGTGATTTAGTATGGGTTACAGTAGAAAACAGTTTTTGATTTGTGGAGATAATCGACTTGAGGATAGCTCTCAGCAACAGAGCCCTATGTAACACAGGGACTGCCTGTATTTAGTACAGTACAGCACTGTGCAAAAGTCTTGGGCACCTTAGCTATACAACATACAGGTGTCCCTCCACCCCTTTACAAAGGTAGAGTGTTCCTATGAAACCTTTCTTAAGCCAAAATGGCGTAAAGCAAAGAACCATTAATTTATACGAGAAAAATTTTTGTAAAAGTGAAAATCCTCTTTGTAATGTGAAAACAGGTCACTAATGTAGGTCTTTTGTAAAAGCAAAGCGGCGTAAAGCGAACATTCGTAAAGCGGGGGACACCTGTATATGTGCCTAAGACTTTTGCAGAGTACTGTATTTTTCTTGGTTTGGATTACTAAATGTTTGCCAGTAGATACTGAGATGCCCTGATTTTAGCAGTCAGTCTTTTCTTAACATATTGATTAGATTTCCAGACTGGCCAGTGTGTTCCAGGCTTTATTACAATGAACTAACCCAAATCTAAACATATCCATTAGATGTCTACATAGACTCTTTGCTTTGAAGAGAACTTCTGCTTTTCTGGTCTGCCTGATGAAGTCCAACATCACTGCAACGTTTACTGCAGTGGGGAATGATCTAGCAGAGGAAAGCCATCGCGGTCAGGTTCTGGCACCGTGTCTAGCCCTTTGACTCAGAAGGGAAGGGGGAGAAGAGACAAACTGTAGTGATAAGGGGATTCATTGATTAGGGTAACAGAAAGGAGGTTCTGTGGATGAGAACAAGTTTCCCAGATGGTTTGTTGCCTCCTGGGGGCCTGGGTCAGGGATATCTCGGACTGAGTCCATGGCGTTCTTAAGAGGGAGGGTAAGTAGCCATCAGTACTAATGCCATGTGTAGGAGGGGTGATGAGGTCCTGCAAAGAGAGTTCAGAGAGCTCGGAGCTATGTTAAAGGACAGGATCTCCAGGGTTGTGATTTCAGGATTGCTACCCAAGCTTCTTGATAGTGAGGCAAGAAACAGGTAGATCATCCAGTTTAACACATGGCAAAGGAGTTTGTACAGGAGTGAGGGCTTCAGATTTTTGGATCATTAGGCTCCTTTCCAGGGAACGTGGGACCTGTATAGAAAGGATGGCTTACACCTGAACCGGAAGTGGATTAATATCCTAGTGGGAAGATTTGCAAGTGCCACACCGGGGAGGGGGGGCAATTAAACTAGAATTGCAGGGGGCTGGGAAGCAGAGTGCTAGAACAGATAGTGCAGTGTTTGTGGAGAAAGATATTGTTGGCCTACATATAAAGTCAATAATTTAAAGGTTAAGAATGTGGGACTAATGTTCTGAGCTGCAGATATTTCAATGCAAGGAGTGTTGTAGGAAAGGTGGTTAAGCTTAGGGCATGGATCACCATGTGGAATTATGACACTGTAGCTATTAGTGAGACTTGTTTACAGGAGGAGCAGGACTGGTAGCCCAGTGTTTAGCAAAAAGGTATGAGAGCTTAAAGGAAGAAGGGTGGCATTCCTAGTCAGGGAAAATGTCAGTCAGGACAGACTGCAGACCTCATCAAGTGAGGCTTAAGGGTAGAACTGAAGAATAAGAAAGGTGTGACCATATTAAGGGGGCTATATTATATACCACCTAATAGTCCGCAGGATTCAGAGGAGCAAATTTGTAGAGAGATTGCAAACTGCTGCAAAAAAACATAAGGTTGTGATAGTAGTTGATTTTAACTTTCTACAAATTGACTGGAACTCTCACACTGTAAAAGGCTGGAAAGGAAAGGGTTTGTTAAATGTGTTCGAAAAAGCTTCCTTAATCAGTGCATCGAAGTCCCAACAAGAGAGAGTGCAATACTATTGGGGAATAAGGCAAGCAGGTGACAGAAGCTTGTGTAGAAAAACACTGTGCATTTAGTGATCATCATGACATTAGTGTCAAGGTAATTATGGAAAAGGGATAGATCTGGTCCTTGGATTGATAAGCTAAATTGGAGAAAGGCCAATTTTGATGATTTTAGAAAGGATTTGGCAAGCGTGGATTGGGGTAGGTTGTTTTCTGGCAAAGGTGTCCTTAGTAAGTGGGAGGCATTCAAAAGTGAAATTTAGAGCAAAAAGATAATAAGGGACAAAGCTGGTGCTCTGGAAGATCAGAGTGGTAATCTATGTTTGGAGCTGAAAGAGATGGGGGAGGTCTTTTATGGATATTTTGCATCTATTTACTCAGAAGGTGGACAGAGAGTCTATAGATGTGAGGAGGAAGAGCTTGCTGACTTGAGGCAAATTAGGGTGGATAAATCCCCAAGGTCTTGGAATCCTGTGCGAGGCAAGTGCAGAAATTGCAGGGGCCCCAGCAGAGATATTTAAAACATTCTTAGCCATAGGTGAGATGCTGAAGGATAGATAGATAGATAGATAGATAGATAGATAGATACTTTATTCATCCCCATGGGGAAATTCAACTTTTTTTCCCCAATGTCCCATACACTCGTTGTAGCAAAACTAATAACATACAATACTTAACTCAGTGAAAAATATGATATGCATCTAAATCACTATCTCAAAAAGCATTAATAATAGCTTTTAAAAAGTTCTTAAGTCCTGGCGGTAGAATTGTAAAGCCTAATGGCATTGGGGAGTATTGACCTCTTCATCCTGTCTGAGGAGCATTGCATCGATAGTAACCTGTCGCTGAAACTGCTTCTCTGTCTCTGGATGGTGCTATGTAGAGGATGTTCAGAGTTTTCCATAATTGACCGTAGCCTACTCAGCGCCCTTCGCTCAGCTACCGATGTTAAACTCTCCAGTACTTTGCCCACAACAGAGCCCGCCTTCCTTACCAGCTTATTAAGACGTGAGGCGCCCCTCTTCTTAATGCTTCCTCCCCAACACGCCACCACAAAGAAGAGGGCGCTCTCCACAACTGACCTATAGAACATCTTCAGCATCTCACTACAGACATTGAATGACGCCAACCTTCTAAGGAAGTACAGTCGACTCTGTGCCTTCCTGCACAGAGAATTGCACAGAGATTGGAGGATAGCTAATGTTGTTCTGTTGTTTATGCAAGGCTCTAAGAAATTATAGCCTGTTGAGCTTGATATCAATTGTGGAAAAGTTATTAGAAGGTATTCCTAAGGACCAGATATATAAGTCCCTGTTTATCCTAATACTAATCTGCAGGGTTGGTTTCAAAACTTAGGAGCAATTTTTATCAGTACATGGATGTGAGGGGTATGGAGGGCTAAGGCCTGAGTGCAGGTCAATGGGGCTAGGCAGATTAATGATTCTTCATGGACTAAATGGGCCAAAGGGCCTGTTTATGTACTGTAGTGTTCTATGACTATGAAATTTTTGCATTCAATCCAAGCCCTTGAAAACATTCGTAGTAAGTAATTTTCAGAAAAGTCTTGCTCAAATCTAGCTAGTGATTTGTAAAGGGTCAGTAAAACTTTTCTGCTTTTCCACTCCATGAACTGAATCATCCCTCCAAAAATCAGATAGTTAGTGTTTACGTTAAAATGGAACGAATTTGAGATTGGAACTGAAACCTCCTCAAACCTTCGTACCACTAACATTACAAAGGTCAGGATATAGAGCATGTGACCAGAAAACTCACAGGAAGTAGGCTGATGATTTAAATCAGACTGCCTGTTGTGACTTTGGAAGTCATTCTTTTCTTTTAACAAACAGGCTGGTTTTCTAGGGAAACCCTGTAGCTTAAAGGAAGCAAAGGAGGACTGAAAGTTGCAGATTAATTTCAAGTTCAAGTTTAAACTGATTGTCATCTCACTGTAGATATATCCAACTAAACAAAACAGTGCTTCTCCATATCACGGTGCACCCACAATACTCACATTGCTCCCTGTACCCTGATCACTTGCTCTACAATTTGTGACAAGTTTTCACTGTCCCTTTTTTCCATTGCCTCCTGCAACTACCTTTTTAAAATTTCTCTTGACAGGATAATGAACAGTTTCTCTAAATCCCCTTTTTAGCAACAACCCAAATTAGGCCAGTTAGATTTTTTCCCCCCTTAAATAATCCAAACTAATTTCCTTACTCTCAGCCCTGAATATTAATTTTTGACTTACATTTATCTCCGGGCCTTCACAATGACATCTTCCAGATGAAAAATTAGCACACTACTTTGAATGGTGTCTGAGCAATGAGATTTCAAGTCATCTGCTTTGGCCAGATCATACTGTCTGTAGAAAGATAATGCTGTGTTGTTCTTTCCCTGCTCAGGAGAAAAATAAGTTGCAGAAAGTTCTACTTCAAATAGTTTGAAGTAGGTGGTACTCTCCACTTCCAGCAGCTTTGGGCTATTTAGAATTAGATTTAAACTTGAAAATCAAATAATAACAATGTTGGAAAATAAGTAGAGAAAATGTTCAAAATTCCCAGCAAGCCAGGCAGCAGTAGGAAGAGAAACAGCCAATGCTCATCAGAACTGGGAGAGAAAAGCAGATCAGTTTCGGTAGGCAGTGTGCTTGGTGAGGCAATACCTTTGATTTTGCTTTACTAATATAGTCACATGTGCCAAGATACAGTGGAAAAAGCTTGTCACAGAATCATAGAAAAGTACGGCACAGAAACAGGCCCTTTGGCCCATCTAGTCCTTGCCCAAACCATTGAAACTGCCTACTCCCATCAACCTGCACTGGGGCTATAGCCCACCATACACTACCACTCTGTGAATGAGGCCTCTGTTGGTCAGAGTTGACCATGGATATTGCATCCTAGCTGTCTAGATATGCAAGCCTGGGCAGTACGATATGGAGAGCAAGCTGTTGCCCAGGTAGCAAGCTCCGCCTCTCCACACATCTGATGAAACCAAGGCAACAGCAGAGACTGCTATAATTTGGCACTAGCAGAGTCACAGGAGTTCCTAGTCAACATTGACTCCAGCTCCGGATTTTTCCCTCAGGGTTTTATTTCCCGAAGCCTTCCCACGAGTGGGGCTAGCTGCAAGGTAGCGGAGGTTTGAGATCAGAGTTTTCCTTCTCCTAGATCAGCTGTCAACCATGGCTGATGAGCCCCATCTGCCTGAAGCAACTGGTTTTAAGGTGCCAATAACCTGCCTTTGCCCTTCTCCTGTCAGTAGAAACAGTTCTACAGGGCTCAGTAGCTATTCCACACATGAAGGCCAGGAGCTAGACTTGGTTTCAGAGCTTATTCGAGGTGCACACCATTGGGAGCGTTTAATCGGTAGTGGGAGCTTCTCCTCATTACCACCCTGGCTATAACTAGCTTTAGGAACCACTACCATGCCAAATTTCACTTAAACATTGAAATCAAGCTCACATGCACCACTTGTGCTGGCACCATTTTTCCACACTCTCACGACCCTGTGAGTGAAGAAGTTTCCCCTCATGTCCCCCTTAGACTTTTCACCTTTAACCCATGAGCTCTGCTTGTAATCCCACCCAACATCAGTGGGGAAAAAAAACCTGCTTGCATTTAGCTGATCTATACAGCTCATACTATTTATACCGATCAAATCACCATGCAGAGCACTGAGCGAGAAAAAGGGGAACAGTAACAATGCAGGTAAACGATAAAGTGCAAGATCATAAAAAGGTGGGTTGTGAGGCGAAGAGTCCATTTTATTGTCCAAGATCTCTATTCCAGAGTTAGATTACAGCGGGGTAGAAGCTGTCCCCGAGCCTGCTGGAGGTACAAGCTTTCAGGCTTTTGTATTTTCTGCCCAGTGGGAGACAGAAGAGAGAATGCCTGAGGTGGGTGAGGTCTTTGATTATTCTGGCTGCTTTACTGAGGCAGTGAGAAATATAGAACTGGTACGGAGAGGGGAGACTGGTTCTTGTGATGTGCTGAGCTGTGTCCACAACTCCCTTCAGTTTCTTGCTGGCACGTGCAGAGCATGTGCTATACCGTGCCATTAAGTATCCAGGCATTTTGCTGATAAAATGAGAACAAAATGGTTAACAGGGGCAGTTACAGTCACAAGCAAAATGTGAGACATTGAAACCCATCTGGAAAGCCAGACTGAACAAGTGGAATAAGAAGAATTGTGCAAACATGATAGCAGCCAGAAATGGGAGACAGGAAAAGAGAGAGTTAAGAAAAGTAGGAGAACACCATTAAACTTCTTCTTTGTAGGAAGAGAAAATGAGACTGATCGATGTTTAAAAATAGCACTAGTTTGTCTTAAAATTGGACAATGTGTTCAGAAGCAGAATGTAATGAAAAGGACCATGAAATATTAATTTAAATTAATTAATGCCAATGTTAATTCATCTCATGGAGTAATCATCTAGAGAGAATTAACTTCTGGAACAGTGTTGGAGACAAAACTTGTGCTAAGTTTTTAAAGAAAGAAATATGTAAAAATTCACACCTTCCTAAATCTATAATGATTTTTACCATCAAATCTACCCTGATTTTAAAAAAATCATTCATTATGCAAAGAATATCTTTCTTTGAATGTAATGTCTTTGGTTGTGACTAAGATGCAAAAGGCTGGTTGGTGTAAGTTTTTTGAAGTAAGCTTTCATTTATGTTATTATTACTTATAATAACTGTATTATATTTTAAACTCAGTTTTTTTATTTGTGCAGTTTTTCTTTGTTGTGACTGTGAACAAGGTCACCAGACAGACACTGACGCTGGTGGATATAGAAATCTGTATTCAGCAAAACGAGAGGAAGGCAACATATTTGAGACACTCTTGGAAGAAGAGGCGTGCCTGACCCAATATTACATGGCATTTGATATGCTGAAGATCAAAGGCAGCAGCAGGATAATTCTATTGTTACAATGTATCTAAAATGCTTCCTTTGAGTTACATATAAATTTCAAACACCTCCATCTTCACACTGATATTCCAGACACACAAAATGAATGTTAATTCCCACTGACTCTGGATCACATTCATGCATAGGCAGGCATCTGAGGTCAAATGGCACGTAACCTTGTTTGCAATCAATCCTAAATTGCACCTCCAGGAAGACAATTGTTCAGAGCTGCGGTTTAACTTCAACCTACAATCCATATTCAGGATTGAAGACTGGTTGCCATTGAAATTAATATTTGTTATAAACCATAACTTCAGAATACACCCTAACAGTCTTCATTTGCGCATTGGTTGTTTGTCATGGGTTTTCATGGAATCTATTGTAATTCTTTATTTATGCCTCCAAGATGGAATTCTAATTATATCTTTGGACTAGATCTTTGCCAACATTGTTTCATAACAGGCTTCTTTCTCAGCTCACGGAAAAATCTAAACAATTATTTTAAATACCAGTTACAATAAAAGTATAAAGTGCTGAAGATAGTTAGTCATTCAGACCACAACATTGAGAAAAGATAGTTATTAGTTTAGATCAGTGGGCAATATTGCCCCACCTTTGGGGGCTGTGGGATTTTCTAAGGGGCAATAAAGATAGTAGGGGTGGTGGGGGCCACTCAAAGGGGGGCAACTGCAGGATTAGAGACTTAATTTAAAAAATGAATTGTTTATTAAAGCACTTGATCCTCAGTATCTCATAAATGATTACAATGATCATGTAATGAGGTGTTCCACAGGGGTCTCTGTTGAGACTGCTTCTTTTTTTCTTTTTACAGTATATGTCAATGATTTGGATGAAAGAGTTCATGTCTCTGTGGCCAAGTTTGTGGATGATATAAAGATAGGTGGAGGGGCATGCAGTGTTGAGGAAACAGAGAGGCTACTGAAAGATTAGGAGAATGGGCAAAGAAGTGGCAGATGGATTACAGTCCAGGGAAGTGTATGGCAATGCACCTTGGAAGAAGAAATAAAAGTGTTGACTATTTCCTAAATTGAGAAAAAAATTCAAAAATCTGAGGTGCAAAGGGACTTGTGAGTTCTTGTGCAGGATTCCCTAAAGGTTAATTTGCAGGTTGAGTCTGTGGTGAGGAAAGGAAATGCAATGTTAGCATTCATATTGAGAGGATTACAATATATAAGCAAGGATGTAATATTAGGGCTTTATAAGGCACTGGTGAGGCCTCATTTAGAGTATTGTCTGCAGTTTTGGACCCCTTATCTAAGAAAGAATGTCATTACATTGGAGAGGGTTCAAAGGAGGTTCACAAAAAATATTCTGGGATTGAAAGGCTTATCATATGAAGAGCGTTTGATGACTCTGGGTCAGTACTCACTGGAACTCTGAAGGATGAGTGGGAATCTCATTGAAGCCTATCAAATGTTGAGAAGTCTTGATAGAGTAGACTTGAAAATCTAAGACCAGAGGACACAGCCTTAGAATAGAGAGACATCCAATTAGAATGGAGATGAGGGGGAATTTCTTTAGTCAGAAAATGGTGAATCTGTGGAATTCATGCAACAGGTGCCTGTGGAGGCCAAGTCATTGGGTATATTTAGGGCAGTTGCTGATAGATTCCTGATTAATCAGGGCATGAAGAGATGTGGGGAAAAGGAGGGAGATTTGGGCTGAGAAGGAAATGGATCAGCTTTGATGAAATGGTGGGGCAGAATCAATGGGCCAAATGGCCTAATTCTGCTCCTTTACCTTATGGCTCATTGCTAACCTGCCATTCTTTTAGACTTTACTTGAAGCACTTTATGGTTATTGCAAAGCAACGTGACACTTCTGTGCTTGGCAAATCATGAAAAATTTGGACTGAAGAAACCATGTTATTTCAGGGTTTGACCTGCACGTTATTGCCATTCACTACTGTACCACAGTATTATCTAGTGCGATTCCCAAATATAATCACACAGTGATTCAATTCCAGTGAATTGGGGTATGAAGCTCAATGGGGCAAAGTTCAGAGACTGCCCTTTCAAATTGTCTTGACCGCATTTCTCTAGCTCTTGGCCCACCCGGGATATTGCTACTCTACTTCATGTACCTTCAGGCGGGGAGTCAGGTTTTGCTTGGGCTATGATGATGTCATAACTTTCCCCTTCATTGATCACAGCGCTTGAGGTTGGACTTAAACAACAGCCGATTGACTGTGGTTGTTAATCCACAATGAAAATGGCAGAAGCAGACAAAACAAAAAAGAATTGTAGAGAGTATGGTGCAGAGTATCTGAAAAATGGATTTATGCAAGCACCAAACTACTGATAGCAGCCAATGTATCTGTTGTGTGAAAAAAATGTTTCCAATTATGCAATGAAGCCATCCTGGCTCCTTGAATATTTGAACAGAACACACCCTGATAAAGCAAGCAAGAACTTGGCTTATTTTCAGTCACCTCGTGAAAACCTTGAGAAATAGAAAATGCTTCAAAACACTTCTGTCAGCACTTCACAACAAAACAGGTTTGGTCTGTGTGCTTCATACAACATTTCATTGGTTATTGCTAAATCTTGATAGCCCCATACAATTGGAGAAGAACTGATTCTGCCAGGAGTAAGGGAGTTTCTGAGTATAGTTTTGCTAAGTCACCAGACCAAATAATTAAAGCGATTCCACTCAGCGAGAACTCTTTTCAATAGTATTGGATAGATGAAATGTCTGAGAATGCAGGAAACACACTGTGCAACATACATAGGACAGCAATTTGCCTGTAGTTGGATGAGTCAATTTTGACAGGCAACAAATCTTTGCTTCTTCGTTATGTTCGCTTCATAAAAGGTGAAAACATTATTCAACAGTTGTTACTTACGAGGGGACTAGAAACAGCTATGAATCTGGAGTCAATACTTTGGGTTGTTGAGCAGTTTTTCAAAGAGCAGGACATTCTGCTCACCAACATTCTTGCTTGTGCAACAGATGGGGCACCATCAATGACAGGATGCCAATGTGGGGTGGTTGCTTTCTTGAAAAAAGCTGTACCTAACATTTATTGTGTAATTCACAGACATCTTGCCACAAAAAATCTAAGTGACAGGATGCACAAATTATTAAATGCTATTATCACAGCAGTAAAGAAATTTAAATCCCATGCTCTCAATTCTCAACTATTTCGAGAGCTTTGTGTTGATAATGATGGACAGTTTGAACGCTTGCTGTTGCACATAGAAGTCAGATGGCTTCAAAGGGAGACTTCCTAAGATGCTTTCATACACTTTTTGAAACTGAGATAAATTTTTTGAAGACTTGGATGCTTCATTCAGAAATCAAGAATATTCAGCACAACATTGCTTATTTGACAGAATTATTAGCAATGTTTAATAAAAATTCTTTGATTACAAGAAAATGTTGTAAATCTTATTAACGTCAAAACAGTTGTTTCTATGTTACTGTCCAAGTTAACCTAATTTACATGCAACATTGGCTGTCACAACCTTTTCCAATTTTCAACCCTCTCTGAGTCGGAAGAAAAAGAAAGAATACCAGATAATGATCTTCAGGTATTCTGTGTCCACCTGGGTGAACTGTATAAAGATATGTCTGAGAAATTTCAGGATCTGCTCTCAATCCAAATCCTAGATTGGGTAATGAGTTTCATTCCCGAACACTTGGAATATGGAATTAACAGGAAGGATTGTAGCTGATCTCGCTACAAAATGACTTTGAGCTGAGGTCGAAGTTCAGAAAATCATATCAAGATTTTTGGTTGTAGAAGGAAATCTCTGAACGCTATCTGGCACTGTGGTAAAAGTCAAGATGTTCTTTGTAGCATTTACAATGTCATATTTAGTGGACCGCAGTTTCGGTGCGGTCGGCCAACTTCTTTCAAACAATGAAACAGACTCCATCTCATTGAAAGTTGAAAAGATAATGAAGTAGTGAATAGTTAGAGAGGAAAACCTGAGGTCCATGAGCCAGTCCTCATGGGAAAATCAGAGGTGAAGAGGGTAAGCAACTTTGAATTCCTGGGTGTTACTATTTCAGAGGATTTGTCCTGGGCCCAGCACATAAGTGCAATTACAAAGAAAGCATGGCAATGCTTCTACTTCCTTAGGAGATTGTGGAGATTTGACATGATATCTAAAACTTTGACAAACTTCTTTAGATCTGCAGTGGAAAGTATATTGACTGACTGCATCACTGTCTGGTATGGAAACACCTTTGCCCTTGAATGAAAAATCCTACAAAATGTAGTGGGTTTGGCCCTGTCCATTACAGGTAAAACCCTCCCAAACATTGAGCACATCTACATGAAATGCTGCCATAGGAAGGCAGCATCCACTATCAGAGGTCCCCACCACCCAGAGGATGCTGTCTTCTCCCTGCTACCATCAGGAATAAAGTGCAAGAGCTTCAGGACTCGCACCACCATGTTCAGGTACAGTTACTACCCCTCAGCCATCAGCTCTTGAACAAAACGGGATAATTTCATGTAGCTTCACTTGCCCTATCATTGAAATGTTCCCACCACCAATTGACTCGCGTTCAAGGACTCTTCATCTCATGTTCGCTATATTTAATGCTTTTTTATTTAGATTTGCACTTGCACAGTTGGCTTCTGCACCCTGGTTGAATGCTCTAGTTGTGCAGTCTTTCACTGATTCTGGTATAGTTACTATTCTATAGATTTGTTGAGTATGCCCACAAGAAAATGGATCTCGGGGCTGTATATGGTGACATATATGTACATTAATCCTTTACTAATGTACACTCTAAAATTGTTGATGAAAATTGTTTTACTGTAATTAAATAAAGAAATAATTGCTTTAAAGGTAGCTTTAAATAGATTTGATTTTTTGCAATTATTTGTCACTACTTTGAATTTGCAATTCCTGTTTTCTTTCACTGTATATCATAAATCAAAAATCTTTATAGTTTTTATGTAATGGCTGGAAAGGGAGAGGGGTTGCTGGGGCTGTGGTTTGAGAGGCAAGGGGGTGGTAATCCAAAATAGTCTGGGAACCACAGATTTAGATTGAAAACCTTCCATCAGGTCTGGGAAGAAGACAAAAGAAGAAAGTTAAATTGCATCATGATGGGAGGAGTTGGTTTTCACTTCACACGATACGTGAAGTTGTGCTGTGTGCAGAACTCCTGTCTGAAGTTTCCTTACAGGTGAAGACACAAGTGGTTTCAGATGTTGGAAACTGGAGCACAAACCAGGCAGCTGGAGGAACTGTGTGGGTCAAGTGCCACCGATGCAGGATCAGCACTATCTATTTGCCTCCACAGATGCTGCTCAATTTGCTGAGTTCCTCTAGCAGTTTGTTCTTAGCTTCTTATGCCATGAGTTACCTTTAACAATAGATAGTTTATTAAAACTGACAGATGATCACAAACAATGTTCTGCTTGTCAAAATGAATAGTAGCTTTGTGATGAAGTTACATATGCTGAAACAATGTGTCTACAAATGGGGATTGTGGCAATTAGCATAGCAATTTAACTGACCGTTAATTCACTGCAGACGCAGTCAATTTAAATTGTTATGGTCAATTAGCAGGAACCAGTAATTGTTTTCATCTTAAAGGTCTCTACAAGCAATGTGCAGGAAATCATACAGAAATCATTAGATTGATATTCAATTGCGGATGACTGGATGTCTTCTAATTGCTGATTTTCAAGTTGTCTTTTGATGTTAGGATTATTAAAGAGTTTCCGGTTATCTTGTCCTGTGGAATATGTGATCGGTGTTTCCGTCGTCACTATACTTACTCCCTACCTCGTTGTGCTGTTGTGCAGGATATGCAGAATGTTCCCATTTAGTCACCTCCCTTCCTATAGTCTAAGCTCCCAATACCTGTACTCCATCGGTTGGAGCAGTGATTCACCAGTACAACTTCCAGCTTGTGCTTTAGAGAGGGTGCAGAGGAGATTTACCAGGATGCTGCCTAGACTACAGGGTATGTCTTTTGAGAGGTTGAACAAGCTAGGAGTTTTGTTCTTGGAGTGAAGAGGGAAGAGAGGTGACTTGATAGCTGTACAAGATGATGAGGCATAGATAGAGTGGATAGCCAGAGACATTTTCTCAGGGCAGAAATGGCTCATACAAGGGGACATAATTTTAAAGAGAACGGATGAAGATATTGGGGGGATGTCAGAGGTAAGTTCTTTACATGGAGAGTGTGAGGTGCATAGAATGCCCGGTCACGAGTAGTGGTAGAGGCAGATACATTAGGATTATTTAAGAAACTCTGAGATAAGCACATGGATAACAGAAAACCAGAGGGCTATGTTAGAGGGAAGGGTCAGATTGATTTTAGAGTAGATTAAAAGGTCAGCACAACATGGGCTAAAGGGCCTGTACTGTGCTGTAATGTTCTGTGTTCTATGTAATGAGCTCTCCCCTATTTGGAGAAACCAACTGCTTTGTTGAACACCTCCGTACAGTCCACAAGGGTGTCCCTGAGTCTTTGGATGCCTGTCACTTTAAGCCTCAGTTTGACCCACACAGACCTCTTTGCCTTTGACCTATTACAGTTCCACCTTAACCGACCACCACCCCCTCAGCAGCCCGCTGAAAACTATCATCAAACCTGATGACGCGAGGGGTGCTGCTGTTGTTTGGCAAACTGAACTTGGCCATGTGGAGGCTAAACGCCAGTTCCACAATGAAACACAAAATGCTGGACAAATTCAATGGGCCAGGCAGAATTTAAGGCGGGATATGGATGCTTCATCTGGGTTGAAAGATAGGGAGGAGATGACCAGGTGTGGAGGGGGGGGGTGGGTGATTTGCCTGTTACACCCCCCCTTCCCACATTCACTTATCCCCTGCCAGCTTTTGCTCTATTCCTTCGCGCCAATAGCGGCTCTCTTCCCTTTATTGTTCAGACCAGATGAAAGGTTTTGGCACAAAACATCCATTTCCCTCCGTAATTGCTCCTTACTCACTGAATTGCTCCAGCAGTTTGAGTGTTGCTTCACAGTCCATATCTGAGGTATCCTTTCCCTTTTCTCAGCTTCTCCATCTCCACCTTGGGAGTGGTGTGTGACAAATATCCACTATAAGCCAACAGACTGTTACATCTACCTCGACAGCTTTGGTTCATGTAGGAATTTGTCCTATCCTCCACATTTCTCCATCTCTGAGGCTTTCCACGTCGTCCTTTCTAAGATAGGCAAGGCCCACGTTCATTCCTCATGATTGATATGTTTTCCTGTGCTCAAACATATGCTGTTGCCCAGTGCCAGAAATGAACAGCTGGACACCACACTGACAGCTGGCATTAATAAACCCGGTGCAACAGGCAGTCAACAGGATTTTTTTTGGGCACTGAGTTCATGTAATTCAAGACGTTAATTTAAACAATCTTATTCTTTTGTCTCTTGCATCCATAATTAAACACTCCATCATTGAGAGCGGTGCAGATTTATCTGATGCTTTAGACAGCTGGAATTTTCACTAATGGGATTCTGTCACAGGAATGGGCCTGAGAATAATAGGAAACCAATTTAACCTGCTAAATATATGCAGAACGGTAAAGAGATTATTCAGCTCTTAAATGATGGTGGGGAGAATGGAATAACTTGCCCAAAGAAGGGATGGAGAGCACAATGTACAACTGACACCATGCTTGTTCTTTGTGTTAAACTGGAGTTCCTGCTTTGCTTTCTGTGCTATATACAGTGCCTTGTAAAAGTATTCAGCCCCTAACCCTTTGTTCACATGAACACATATTGCATCCAGGAATTTTGATCAATGTAATTGAGAATTGTCATTTGTGAATCACGTGCCCCTTTTTTCACAGCAGAGCTATCAGCAGTTCAAAAGTATTCATTCCTCTTCTCTCAGTAGTTAGTTGAATCACCTCTTGCAATTATTACAGCCAGTAGTCTTTTTGGATAAGCCTTTACCAGTGTTGTACAATGTGACGGAGCAAGATTCACAGGTTCCTCCTTGCAAAATTGCTCAAGCTGTGCAACGTTAGTTGGGGAGTGGCAGTGGACAACAATCTTGAGGACTTGTCAGAGATGATCAAACAGATTAATGTTAGTACTCCGACTGGGCCAATCATGGACATCAATTTTCTTCATTTGAAGCTGCTCCATTGTAGATCTGCAGTGTGCTTTGGGTCGTCGTCCTGCTGAAAGAACTTCCTCCGAGGTTTAAGCTTCCTGGCAGAGGCTAGCAGGTTTTATCCAGGATCTCCCTGTATTTAACAGCATTTATCTTTTCATCAATCCTGACCAGATTTCCAGTCCCTGCTGCTGAAAAGTAAGGATGGTGTTATCTGGTTGATGCACAGCATTAGATTTATGGCACAAGTACCTGCTTAGTGTTGAGGCCAAAAAGTTCCACTTTAGTTTTATCCGACCATAAGACTTCTTCCACATTTTTATAATATCTTTTAAGCGATACTTTCCAAAGTCTTGACAGGCAAGAATATGCTTTTTACCCAGGGCTGTTTCTTTGCTGCTGTTCCATAAATACCCTTTTTGAGCAAGGCCTTAGAGAGAGTGGAGCCATGAACTTCGTCTCCAGTTGCAGCCACTGGCTTCTGCAGCTCCCTCAGAGTGACTGTTGGCATCTCAGCAACCTCTCTTATAAGTGCCATTCTTCTTCAGTGACTACATATAGAAGGGCAGCCTATCCTAGGCAGTGTGTCTGTGGTTTCATATTTTTTCTATTTTCTCACGGTGGACTGAACTCGGGTCCAAAGAATGTCCAGTGCCTTTGAGATGGTCTTGTACCTTTCCCCAGATTTGTGCTTCTCTATTGTCATTTGTGTTGTGCTTTTGATATTTCAGTAATATTTGTGTAATATAAAAAATGTATTGTTTGACTAAGTATTCTTTGTTGTTTACATAATGGACTGTGAGTTATCTGTAAAAGTAAGTAAATAGCATTTACCTTCATGTCACCACGTGATACATGTGCACCTCGATTAAAGTAAAAATGAACTGTACAAGATCCTCAGGTACGGTCTCTCCTTGTTTTTATTTTGATATGTTTATGTTTTAGGTAGACGAGGTGAGGAGGTCCTGAAGAAAGATTTTAGGGAGCTAGGTAGAAAGTTGAGAAAGGACCTCTTAGGTAGTAATCTCTGGATTGCTGCCTGTGCCACATGCCAGTGAGGGTAAGAATAGGACGATTTGGCAGGTTAATGCATAGCTGAGGAAGTGGTGCAGGGGTGGGGGTTTCAGATTTATGGATCATTGGGATCTCTTCTGGGGAAGGTATGACTTATACAAAGGGGATAGTTTACACTTGGACCCGAAGGGGTCCAATATCCTTGCAGGCAGGTTGGTTAGAATTATTCTGGTGGGTTTAAACTAATTTGGTGAGGGATGCAAACCAGTGTGATGGTGGTGAAAATGAAATAGTTGATTTGCAAACAGAAGCAACGTGTAGTGAGACTTCTAGCAAGGAGAGGCTGATGAGAGAAGAAAATTACAATTTTCATGATGGACTAATACAGAGGTGAAGAGGAATTTCATCAGCCAGAGAGTGGAGAACCTGTAGAATTCATGGCAGCTATGGAGGCTAAGTCTTCATGGATATTTAAGGCAGAGGTTGACAGCTTCTTGGTTGGTCACGGCATGAAGGGATATGGGGGGAAGGCAGGAGATTGAGGTTGAGAGGAAAAGTAGATCAGCCACTATGAAATGGTGATCCAACTGTTGAGCCAAATGGCCTAATTCTGTTTCTATTGATCTTATGTTTTGGTGTTACAAAATATAACAGTGGTGATGAGGAAGTTTTAAATGAACCTGCGGCAACTACTTGCCTATTGAAGCTCAGCGAGATGTTTGAGTTAAAAAGAAGTGCGGTGAGAAAAGGTTGATTTAAAAAAAAAAGCAGTGCAGCTCATCTTCTTCAGATGGAGAGAAAACATCTGAGTTTAAATAAAGGCAGAAAACAAATTTGCGGCTTCATAAACAGTGAGTACCATAGTCATAAAAAAGTGCAGAAATGGCTGGCTACATTGGAGAGATTTCTGCGTTTGATTACACAACAGATGACTGGATATTTTATAATGAGCTAATTCAGCAGTATTTTGATGCAAATGAAATAGCCAATGAGAGGAGAGTGCCAGTTTTGCTGAGTGCATTGAGTATAAAGGCAGGCCGTTTGCTTAGAAGTTTAACTGCTCCAACCAAATTAGCCGAAATGAGCTTTGCTGATATCGTGAAAGTAATGCAGGAACATTTAGAACTACAACCATTGTTGAATGCAGAGTGTGTTAGGTTTCATAACTGGAATCAACTGGAGGGGTGTCCATTTCCGATTGTTGCCAGTTCAGCCATGGGCTTAAAAGTGCACTGAGTTAGTGGAATCAATCTTTATTTAGTAATACAGCACGGAGTAGGCCTTCCAGCCCTTTAAGCCCACACTGCCCCAGCAACTCTCGATAACCCCAATTAATCCTAATCTAATCAGGGGGCAATTTACAATGACCAATTAACCTACTCAATATGTCTATGGACTGTGGGAGGATACTGCAGTATCAGGGAAACCCACATATTCCACAGGGAGGACTTACAGAGACTCCTTACAGATAGCATGAGAAATGAACTCTGAACTCCGATGCCGTGAGCACTTACAAGAAAGCATTCGAAAATGGCACCCAGCTGAAGCACAACTGACATTTAAAAGAGCAGTTGGAGTCACTGTATCAATGAAAACAGTGGCTAGAGAAACAATTGAGTTGCAGTCAAGAATAAAATTGAGCATGAACAAAATGGCAACGTCTGAACAGAAAACAACCTGGCTGAACAAATTGTATTATTGTTGTGGTAGGGACACAGATACACCAAACCAATGCAGAGTCAAAGGCAAAACTTGCAAAAATGCTACAAAGCAGTACGCATACAAAGGGCATGTTGACAGACAAAAATAAATGGACTGCACAGGGAAGAGAAAAAGATAAAAAGTCAAGTTGCTATTTCAAAAAGAGCATTGATCTGCATGCTGTTGCTGAAAAATCTAATAATGATGACACAAGACTGAGGAGTCTTGAGATTTACAATGTGAAAACTAACAATAGACAAGCAATATGGCTTACACCGGTAGTGAACATCAAAGTGATTAAAATGGAATTGGACACTGGCTGGCTGTTTCAGTTCTTCCACAAAAAGATGTTGAACAGCATTTCAAGGATACTGAACTTAAGGTTGCAATTATCCAACTAAGAGCTTATAGTGAAAAGAAAGGTAACTCCTGTGGGAATGACATTCGTAACAGTAAACTATAACAACCAAACAGCCACATTGGGCTTGTACGTGGTAAAAACAGAAGGGTCAGCGTTGTGGGGGTCATGATTGGCTGAGAAAACTACAATTTGATTGAAGATCCACATCCTCTGCAATAAAATCAATTGAAAGCAAATTAAGAGAGACACAGGGTGATGCCACAGCAGTGTTCATGGGTGGCATTGGAAAACTGAAACATATCAAGGGTAAGATGAACAGCTTCCAAGTTTTGCAAAGCCCACCTTGTATGATCCGTGATAAAGTAGCCATTGAGCTAGATCATGTGAGGCTGAAGGAATTCTTTGCAAGGCTGATTGCAGCCCACAGGGAATGTCAGTAGTCCCAGCAGCTAAGAAGAATGGGTCTGTCAGGACCTGTGGTCATTTTAAGGTCACTGTAAACCCAGAACTGAAAATAGATCAAAACCTTCTGCCCTGGATAGGGAATATCTTTGCAAACCTTTCTGGAGGGAAACACTTCAGCAAAGGCTAATCTCCAGATGGAGATGGATGAGGAGTCCAAAGTTCTTCTCACCATAAACACAGACATTGGCTTTATTGTGCTAATAGGCTCATTTTTGGAGTATCATGTGTACTTGCACTCTGGCAGTAAGTTATCGACCAACTGCTGCAAGACTGTCCAGGCACTCAGTGTAACCTGGATGATGTCATAGTTGCTGGTAAGGATGACAAAGAACATCTTCATAATCTCAAAATAGTGTTAAAAAGATTAGAAGATTATGGGTTTAGAGCATGATGAAGCAAGTGTGAATTTTTTAAACCAGGCTTCACTTACTGTGGCCACACCATCAATGCACAGGAATTATACAAGTGTGCTGATAAAATTCAAGCAGTGGTAGATGCTCCAAGGCTAAAGGACATGTCACAGTTGGGGTCTTGTGTAGGATTTGTCAATTACTATATCAAATTCCTGCTAAACCTTGAACTCATTACTACAGATTGGGAAGAAATGGCAATGGCCAAAGCAATATAAGGTGGCTTTCAAAAAGTTAAAGGAAGTGTCGACATCAAACACTGTACTCAAACATGATGATCCACATCGCCGAGTGAAGCTTGCCTGTGATGTTTCGCCTTATGGTACGGGTGCAGTCACGTCACATGTTATGAGTGATGGAAGTGAACACCCAATGGCCTTTGCATCATGTTCTCTTATTGCTGCAGCGAAAAATTATGCACAGATAGACAGAGAAGCCCTGAGTCTGGTTGGGATGTAAAACATTTCAACCAATACCTGTATTGGAGAGAGTTCAACCTCATTACTGATCATCATCCACCAGCGTCCATTTTCAATCCACAGAAGGGTGTTCCACTAACAAATGCAGCAGCAACACAATTGCAGAGATGGGCTCTGCTTCTTGGAGGGCACAATTACAAGGTCAAATTCAAAGGGTAACTGAGCTTGGAAATGCTGATGGAATGTCCCAATTACCTTAGGAAAAGAAAATACATGAAAAATTTATAAAAGAGAATACTCCTTTCGATGTACTCTCCCTAATGCAAATTGGCAGTCTTCCTATTATGGCAGAGATGATCCAAAAGGAAAGCAGAAAAGACCTCACACTGTCTCAGCTCTACATGGTCACCCAAAATGGCTGGAAAATTCAGAAGAAATTCGAATTCCCCATTTTTACCAGAACCGAGATAAACTTGCCCTTGATGGGGGTTGCCTGATGTGGGGGTTGATAGTTGTACCATCCAGACTGAGAGCTAAAGTACTGGAAGAGCCACGTGCTGGTGATCTAGGCATTGTCAAAATAAAAGCGTTGGCTCAAAGTTATTCCTAGTGGCCTGGGGTAGGTTAGCAGATAAAGCAGTTTGCTGTGCACTGTTCAATATGCCAACACATCCAGAAGATGACAAGAGCAAACACCACTTCATCCCTGGGAATGGCCTGCATTGCCCTAGCAGAAGATTCATGTAGATTTTATTGGACCATTCACAGGCACAAATTTCTTGGTAGAAGTGGATGCAGCTACTAAGTGGCCAAGAGTTACCCCAATCGCCTCCACTACAACCTTGCACGTGTTGATGTGTTGAGAAGCCTTTTCTCAAGGACTGGTGTTCCCAACACTTAGTCAATCAGTGACAATGGACCAGAGTTTGTTGCGGAACAGTTTCAGTTATTCTTTAAAGTGAATGGAATAAGACATATTACATTGCACTGTACCTCCCAGCTACAAATGGCTTTGCAGAAAGCTTTGTCCAGGGCGTAAAGAATGCACTGCGAACAA
This sequence comes from Hemitrygon akajei, assembly GCF_048418815.1. Classification (NCBI taxonomy): domain Eukaryota; kingdom Metazoa; phylum Chordata; class Chondrichthyes; order Myliobatiformes; family Dasyatidae; genus Hemitrygon; species Hemitrygon akajei. The sequence continues at coordinate 13,568,068 of NC_133152.1, read as the reverse complement.
TGTCAGCAGAACACACTGCACTAACACTGTATCAGAGCTCGTAAATTTCCTCCTTGCATATCGCAATGCAGCACACACCACAACCAATAACTCACCATCGATGTTGTTCCTGATCCATCCCCGCTGCTCGCTCTTGGATCTCCTCAAGCCCAATCTCAGAAGCACTATGCAGGGCAAACAGCTGAGACGGATTGAAGGCTTGTCAAACAAGGAGCTTCAATGTTGCACTTCTGCACAAGCGGTCCTGGTGAGGGACTGCAAGGGTGACAAAAATGGGTACTGAAAAAACTTAAGGACAGAACTGGAACGCTCTGCTATACAGTGGAGATTGCATCTGATATCACCTACAGATTACATATTGATTAGCTGAGGAGAGCAGAGTCAATTGTTAGAGAAGAAAGTATGCAGAGCTGCCAGAACCACTTCCTGCAGTCCCAGAGTCAACTACCATGGAGAAGGCTGTAGAACCTGAGACTATTTCACAGACACAAATCTCACCTGCCATGCAAAGTGATTCTCCTAGTCAGGAAAGCCATTACTCCATTACAGGAAGAAAACCTCCACAGAGGTGACATCTTTAGGCCTGAATGGGACAATTTAAATTTTACTATGCTTTTGATGTCTGTTTATTAGCTATAGTATATTAAGTATATAGTTGAGATACATTCTATATTGAGTTGCAGTTTATAGCTGAGGAGGGAGGAGTTTTGTGTATTTAGTATTTCAGAAATATTGTTTGATTAAGCATTCTTTGTTATTTGCATAATGCATTGTGGGTTATCTGTAAAAGTACGTAAATGACATATGTCATCAGACTACCATTGGTTCCATGTGTGCCTCGTTTAAAGTAAAAACAAACTATAGTTCTCTCAGTTTCTTTGTGTTTTTATTTTGATTAGTTCATGCTTTTGTAAAATGCGCTGTAAGGTTTCACTGCTAATGTAATGGCTTCTCAGTAATGTTCCACTGCTAAGGTAATGGTTTCTCTGTAGCAGCAATGTTTGGATTATGGCTAGAGATAATGGGGCCTTTGGAATGTGTGTTCTTTCTTGTGGGTCTGGGAGCAGGGATTTCACATTTTTTTGTCGACAAGAGATGAAGAGGGAAGACGCATGTGGAGAAAGCTGGTAGACCACTGGACGGAGTTGTTGGGGAGCGGGGAGGAGGTCGATGGTGGACGAGTGGCCTTATCAGTGAGCTTCAACGTGCAGATTTGACTTTTTCCTTAAAATGGGCCCTTTTTCTTCTTGTTTTCTTTACTAACCCTATATTCAGATTAAGTTTTATAAAGTTCTATCTTTTAATTGCGTATGGTGTACTGTCTGATATTTTGCGGTTCGGATTTGTAACCTAGCAACACATCACGCAGCATCCACACAAGCGAGATTTCTCAGTTTGACGGGGCCAGAGGCTGTCTCCCCCTAGACAAACACATGCTGGCCGAACCTGAGGGTTACAATTTGGTTTGGAGTTACAAAGCATAACAACTTCCCCCTAGCCTTGAATGCTCTTTTCTCTTCACTTTGGCTTGGTCTGTTGAAAATCTGCCATACTATTGGACCTTACAGAGAGAGGTGCTGCTCAATCAGGTGATCTTCCAATTTTCTACATCAATAAATTGGATGATTTTGTAAGGTAGTATACAGTATTGTGCCTGAAAGGGGATGAATACTTTTTAGCCTCACAATTTTGGTTTTTAATTTTTATGTAGGTTGTTGACAGATTTTGGAATTTTTCTTTTGATTTGACATGATGTACAATGTATTGTAGATTGGCTCAAAAATCCTACTTCAATATATTTTAAATTTCAAAAATAAGAGTGCAAAATGTGAAAATAGTTGTGTGGGCTGAATACTTATTCAAGGCTTTGTACATCAACAAGGCAGCACTCCACTGAAAGGTAGCCAGCACCTATTAAAGTAGTATAGTATAGTTAATATAATTATAATATATTGTGGCTGATAGTAGAAGATTTTTAGAAGGCAATTTTGACAGCACTACTTTGAGTTTAGATATGCAAGAATTCCAAAAAGATTTCTCATAATGTTATGGGCCTTCCTGTAAGTCCTGGGATGAATGAAAAGTAGGGATAGATGGTGGTGGTTCAAAAACACACAGTGGAGCCCATGAGAAGAAGTGGTGGTCCATGCCACTGCCAGGAAGTGGCCAAAAACATAGACACAGTACAGAAAGAAGATGGACAATCTCATACAATATGTCAAAGTCAATAAGCATTGTCTTCCGATGTCTCCACACGGCAAGCATTATCAATGCTCCATTCACTCATTCTATAGACCTGTCCCACCAACCAGTCACACACCCTCAAAAGCCTGTTGAGAATCAATATTTTAATATTAATTTCCTCTTCAATCATTTGGCACCATTGCAAACATCATGCACAGTGAATAATTTTGCTGTCATGGTTGAATATCGCTCACTAGTAGAATGTTGGTAAAGTATTTTAAGACTACGATGGAGTAACTTTCTTATGATAGCCATTTACTCTCAGCCTTTCCCAGCCCTCTTATCCCTCTGCCAGGGTGAGCTGTTCCTCTAAGTCATGAGAAGGAAATTTCTGTGGTATCCATGTAAGAATTGACTAACTATGTTTGTTCTGATAATCATATGGAGAATGTGAAACAGGTTCTGTGATGTGAATACAAAAAATCTGCATTTGCTAGAAATCTCAAATAAAACAGAAAATGCCATCAGGCAAAATCAATAGAGAAAGAAATAGATTGAATGGTCATCTGAAAAAGAGAGATGTAAAGGATAGCTTAAGTTTCAGAAAAATGGTAGTTTAAGTTGGAAAAAATAGATAAGACAAGCAGAATATCTGTGAATGGTTGCCGTGGGGGTAAGTTAGACAATAAGACCATAAAACATAGGAACAAAATTAAGCCATCCGGTGGAATGATTCTGCTCCACCATTCCACCATGGCTGATTTATCATTCCACTCAAAACCATTATCCTGCCTTCACCTTGTAACCTCTGACATCATTAGTTGAGGGTTGTAGAGATGTCTAGTCAAACAGGTTAATGAAGACAATCAGAGTGTGCTCAGTTTGTTGGTCTGTACTAATGGAGAAAGAAGAATTGCTATGCTAATGTCAAAGATGGGTGACTTACAGCCACCCTTGATCGAGTCAAGAAAAGCAAGTTACCTGATGCTAAATTTTACTATTGAGACCAGAAGGTAGCAGTATAAGCTGAGGTGGTCTCCCCAAGCTTGCTTCATTGTAATGGACTGCAGACTCCTGATGAAGTGAGGAATTGATCAGAGTCCTGATGAAGAGCCTTAGTTATTCATTCCCCTCCAAAGATTATGCCTGACCTGCTGAGTTCCTCCAGCATTTTGTGTGTGTTAGAAAAAACATTTTCCCTTTTTGAGAGCATCAAAGTCTCTTCCAGCCATGAGTGCAAAGCTATGCCTCTCCTTCCCTAACGTTCTCCTGAGCTCAGAAATCCTCACCTTCCGATCGGCCTTGGAAAGACCGCCTACACCCAGCTCCTACTCCACTAATGGTGCATCTCTCCACCCCCCGCAAGCTTCTAAGTCCCGGAATGGACCAAAGTTCCTGATCCTTCCCAGGATCTCACTCAGAATGTGGCTTCTAAGGGATCCAGGTGTTGGTGGAGCCCAGCAGACCAGTAGAAAGGCCAGAGGCAATAGCTTCCAATTGCTTATTGAGGGGACAACAGAAGATCTTGAGTGGGCAGTCAAGATTATTCAATTTGACTGCCTCTTGGTAAAAAATGTGACTACATTTGTGGTGATGGTGTAATCTAGGGGGAATGTGGGATGGACAGAACATCCTCCATTGATCAGAAGCGTTAAAAATAAGATCTTTTGAATATTCATGAAGAGATTTAAGTTTTGTTCGAAACACAAGAATACATTCTTACACTGCTGTTTGTGGGAGCTTGCTGTACATGGATTGTTGTTGTGGCTCCCACATTACAATGGAGATTACATTTCAAAATTACCCTATTTCTGGTAAACGTTCTCCTTGGCACCTGGTGTTTTTCTCTGTATGGATCAGATGTGAAAGGATCAATTCATCTCTTGCCTCAGCTCCTGATCTATGAGCCTCGTATAGAAGCCTGGCTTTCCAGCATCTATCAGGACAGCAACGATCAATCAGCTCATAAGCGAAACCCCATTAATGTTTTGTCATCATTACTAAAACAAATGCATTTTGGGATAATCCTCAGTAGCTTGTTATTTTTAATAATTGCTCCAGAAATGAAAAAAAAAGAATTGATAATAAAGGAAACAGGGCTGAGAAGTTTTTCACGTTAGTGGAATTAACCCCAGGAGTGCTGGATAATCTTTCCAAAGTTCCATGTTATAAATATCATGAGGATGTAATTTTCATTCATTGTGTTGTTCAGAACTGTTAAATGAAATGGTTGATTCTTTCCCAGTCATTCATCAACATCTCCCACTACTATGGAAGGAAGTTAAAAAAAAAATCTGCAGATGCTGGAAATCTGAATCAAAAATGGGAAATGTTGGGACATTTCAGCAGGCAAGCAGCATCCTTTAAAAGTCCTTCCCTTACTCTAAATCCATGGCCTATTATTTTTGATATTTGTTTTAGGATTTGTGGAACTGCTGATCCTCCCTGCATTGCTGAGTCCAGATATGTCCTCAGCTTCATGAACCTCATGGACAGAGTCTTAATGCTGATTGATCCCAAGGCTACCTTTTGAAATGACTTGAGCTATGCTTTAGATAGTACATAAAAATGAATGATTATTAAAAATTTGAGCCAGGTGTGTACACTGCTGCCGGAAATTTTGTTGATGTCCTTCTGTCAATATTAGATCAGTATTTCTCTATCAGTATTGAGTCTATATAGAGGTTTAACAACCCTACCATAAATGACATGACAGTGTCAAAATCTCAGCTGTCAATCATAAACTATATCCATTTGGTAGTTCTTTTTTTGTATCAGTACTATAGTTCTCATCTGAATTTGTCCACAGGTTTGAGGAAAAATCTTAATTTTTAAGGGTTCAATTATTTTTGTCAACATTTGCACCCTGGCTAAGTTCAATTTTTTCCCCCGTCTCCTGAGTCTTTCTGTGGATGGGAATTTGAGAGAAACTTGATGTGTTGGGCTGAAATGCTTTTCAATGAATGGTTTTGGCCAGAAATGTTGAATATTTATTCTCCTCCATAGACGCTGAATCCCTCCAGTATTTTGTTCCTGATGAAGGGTCTCAGTTTGAAATGTCCACTGTTTATTCCCCTCCATAGATACTGCCTGACCTGCTGAGTTCCTCAGCATATTTGAGATGCTGCTCCAGATTTCCAGCATCTGCCGAGCTCTTGTGTCCTGAGTCCTTTTGCATTGATCAACCCTGCAGAGAGATTCAAGTAGAGCAAGAGTGAGGATGATTTGCTTCTGCACCAGCTCTGGTTGGCCTGAGGCTTGAATCATAAAGATGCACAGCACAGAAATATGGAAACAGACACTCAAAAGTGTTACTGATGTCCCTATTAACTGCATCAACTGCACAGCCCTCAAAAATACATTTTATTACCTTCTCGGAAAATTCAATACTCTTGAATGTTATGAGAATACCTGCGTTCGACAGTCTGTTAGGTAGTATGTCCTAGATCACAACAATCATCTGAGTGAAAATATTGCTCATAAAATCTTCTCTAACTTCCTTATTCTTTTCTTTAAACATGCCCACTGGTTATAGAGGATATTGTGCAGATCATTTGACAATTCTTGTATCTGATTATCAGAAGAAATACACCTTTTCTTGTGTTTTTCATTTATCTCTGTTGCATTATAAAATGTATAGCACTCTCAAGTCAAGGACCAAATTTATTCACCACGTAAATTTACGTGTACAGGTTGAATATCTCCTATCTGAAATGTTTGGGGCTGGAAGTGTTTTGGATTTTGGAAGTTAGACGATATAGTGAAAAATAAAATTTATTATATACCATTAATATAATAAAAATATAATGTGTACAGGGTAACAAAAGCAGCACAGCAGCATCGGGAGAATACCTGAGTCAGCTGTTGAAAAATTACAAACAATGACAGGCTTTATTTGTATTTTACTTCTTTTTTAGGTTTTATGTAAGGTATGAAAACCAATCAGCAATGTAGACTTGTTCTGCTGTTCGATTTTCATCAGCGGCAGTCTTGGCAAACTCTAATGAATTTCTCTGCTGCTTCTTGATCAGCAAACACTTTATCTTTAAAACTTGTTAAATCTTTAAAAAAAAGCTCTGCTTTTTCTTCAGTTTCTGCAACCAGCCTGCTGAATGATCACAATTACTTTCAGTTTTCAATTTGTGGTGCTGGATCTTTGTTTGTTTCATGATCAGTTTACCATTAATTCCCATATGTTCACTCCAACACTGACAAATCCACTCTTTCAATACACAATTGAGATCTTTTTTCACTTTATGCAGTGTTTTTCTATCTTCCATTAACTTCTGTTCATTACATACGCGAGGTCACTACTCAGAACTGCCCATGATGTGCAGAGACCTGCACATTGCCTGAGAACATTCCCAGCCTGTGTGGAAATTTTCTGTTTGTGACATTATGTCAGTGCTCAAAAAGATTTTGGATTATGGAGGTTTTCAGATTTGGGAATTTTGGATAGGGGGTACTCAACCTGCATTAGAAATTTGATGGCACAATATGCACAAATCAACAGCATCAACATCCAACACCTGCAAAAAGAATAATGGAGCCTGTTGTGAAGATACAAGGACAAGCGTCCATTAACAATTACCAGGTGTCATCCACTAGTCTGTTACAGCAAACTTTGATCTATTTCTTTATTTCAAAGTGAATACATTTAATTTTGGTATGTAAGTAAAAAGGAATAACAGAACATAGGTCAATGGAATGCAACTTCAGTTTTTCTCTGAACCCAGAGACATCAATTTTAATTAGAACCTTAGAAAATGCAACATAATGATTAAGGTTTGGTAATAACGGGGAACTCGGTGCTGGTGTATCATCATCTGATATGCAGCATTTAATGAATGTGTTTCTATTAATGATCTAGGATGAGGTTATAACTTGATCTGATAACGGTGTCATTATCTTCCATCAGTTGCAGGCAGGTCACAAAGGAATTGAATTTTAGCAGAAGCGGAATCAATCCCTGATAAATCTTTGAGTCAGGTAATGTAAAAGAGGCTTAATTTGTTCCTGTTATAATTTTCATACCACTGTAAGCTTTTGATGGCTGAATTAAAATTGTGAAATGAGGTACAAAAAAAGAACTATCAGATAATAATTCAAGCTCAGCGCACTATTGCAGATTAAAATACTATTAAATTGGTTATGTAACATCTAGCAAGGATGTAAATCTCCACTTTTAAATCCATTTGCAATATTAACTGCCTTCAAAGGCTTGGATGTCATATATTGCTTCATGATGCAATGGTGAATACATAGTTATGACATGATAAACTGTTCTTCAACATTCATTGTTCTGACCTATCTCCATTACACAATGGTTTGGTCAGACGGGTTCCAAAGTAATTTATGCTTTGTGAGCATTGTTTTGAGCCAGGTGCAGATTATTTATCATTGTAACCATTATTATGTTATTATGGATTTTTATTAATTTGCAAATTTATGAAATTTACAGATGTACCATGGAGAGTATTAGACAATAGACAATTCTAACTGTCTTGTATGGAAGATGGGGGTGGGGGGGAAAGAGGGAGGGAGGGTTACTGCAAAAGAAGGAGGGTGAGCAGTCAGAAGTCATGGTACATATTGTTACCAACAACATAAGTAGAAAAAGGGAGGAAGTCCTGAAAACAGAATACAGGGAGTTAGGAAGGAAGCTGAGAAGTGGGACTTCAAGGGTAGTTATCTCAGGACTGCTGCCTGTGCCATGCAACAGTGAGGATAGGAAAAGAATGAGGTGGCAGATAAATGCGTGGCTGAAGAATTGCAGCAGGGGACAAGGATTTAGAGTTTTGGATCATTGGGATCTCTTCTGGGGCAGTTGTGACCTGTACAAAAGGGATGGTTTGCACTTGAATCCGAGGGGCACCAATATCCTTGTGGACAGGTTTTCTAAAGCTGTTGGGAGTGGTTTAAACCAATATGGCAGTGGGATGGGAACCAGTATGATAGAGCTGAGGATGACCCAGTAGGTTTACAAGTAGATGAAGGGTATAATATGAATGTAAGGAAGGACAAGCCAATGATTAGATACAAATTAGGTGCTCTGACAGAAATATTTCAAATGTCATTAGAAACGGGGATGGTGCTGGACGATTGGCGTATTGCTCATGTGGTTCCATTGTTTAAAAAGGGTTCTAAGAGTAAACCTAGCAATTATAGGCCAGTCAGTTTGACGTCAGTGGTGGGTAAATTAATGGAAAGTATTCTTAGAGATGGTATATATAATTATCTGGATAGACAGGGTCGGATTAGGAACAGTCAACATGGATTTGTGCGTGGAAGGTCATGTTTGACAAATCTTATTGAATTTTTTGAAGAGGTTTTGAGGAAAGTTGACAAGGGTAAAGCAGTAGATGTTGTCTATATGGACTTCAGTAAGGCCTTTGACAAGGTTCCGCACGGAAGGTTAGTTAGGAAGGTTCAATCGTTAGGTATTAATGTTGAAGTAGTAAAATGGATTCAACAGTGGCTGGATGGAAGATGCCAGAGAGTAGTGGTGGATAACTGTTTGTCAGGTTGGAGGCCGGTGACTAGTGGTGTGCCTCAGGGATCTGTACTGGGTCCAATGTTGTTTGTCATATACATTAATGATCTGGATGATGGGGTGGTAAATTGGATTAGTAAGTATGCAGATGATACTAAGGTAGGTGGTGTTGTAGATAATGAAGTAGGTTTTCAAAGCTTGCAGAGAGATTTAGGCCAGTTAGAAGAATGGGCTGAATGATGGCAGATGGAGTTTAATGCTGATAAGTGTGAGGTGCTACATTTTGGTAGGAATAATCCAAATCGGACATACATGGTAAATGGTAGGGTATTGAAGAATGCAGTAGAACAGACTGATCCAGGAATAATGGTGCGTAGTTCCCTGAAGGTGGAATCTTATGTGGATAGGGTGGTGAAGAAAGCTTTTGGTATGTTGGCCTTTATAAATCAGAGCATTGAGTATAGGAGTTGGGATGTAATGTTAAAGTTGTACAAGGCATTGGTAAGGCCGAATTTGGGGTATTGTGTACAGTTCTGGTTACCGAATTATAGAAAAGATGTCAACAAAATAGAGAGAGTACAGAGAAGATTTACTAGAATGTTACCTGGGTTTCAGCACCTATGTTACAGGGAAAGGTTGAACATGTTAGGTCTTTATTCTTTGGAGTGTAGAAGGTTGAGGGGGGACTTGATAGAGGTACTTAAAATTATGAGGGGGATAGATAGAGTTGACATGGATAGGCTTTTTCCATTGAGACTAGGGGAGATTCAAACAAGAGGACATGAGTTGAGAGTTAGGGGGTAAAAGTTTAAGGGTAACACGAGGAGGAAATTTCTTTACTCAGAGAGTGGTAGCTGTGTGGAACGAGCTTCCAGTAGAAGTGGTAGAGGCAGGTTCGGTATTGTCATTTAAAGTAAAATTGGATAGGTATATGGACAGGAAAGGAATGGATGGTTATGGGCTGAGTGCGGGTCAGTGAGACTAGGTGAGAGTAAGCATTCAGCACGGACTAGAAGGGCCGAGATGACCTGTTTCCGTGCTGTAATTGTTATATGGTTATAAATGCAGATAGTGCAAAGAGTTGAATTGTACCACAAAGGCAAAATTCAAAAGGTAAAAAAATACGGGACTGAAGAAGTTGTATTTAAATGAATGTAGTATTTGGAATAAGGTGAATGAACGCATTACGCAATTAGAGATTTGTCTGTATGATGCTGTGGGCATCACTGAGTCGTGGCTGAAAAGAAGTCATAGTTGTGAGCTTAATATCAAAGGATATACTTTGTATTGAAAGGACAGGCAGGAAGGCATAGGCGGTGGTGTGGCTCTGTTTGTAAGAGGTGGTATTACATCTTTAGAAAGAGGTGACATAGGGTCAGAGATAGTTGAATCTCTGTGGGTGAAGAAACTGTAAGGGTAAACACACTATTATGGAAATCATATAGAGGCCTCCAAATAGTAGTCAAGATGTGTGGTTAAGATTGGAAAGGGCATGCTATAAGGGTAATGACACAACTGTAATGGAGAACAATTATGAAAAGGGATTGGGAAAATCAGATTGGTATCGACTCACAAGAAAGGGAATTTATTGAATGCCTATGGGATGGCTTTTTAGAGCAGCTAGTGATTCAGCCTACTTAGGGAAAGGGGTGTTGTGTAATAATCCAGATTTTATTAGCGAGGTGAAGGGAAAGGAACCCTTAGGAGATAGTGATCATCATATGACTGAATTCATATTGCAATTTGAGAGGGAGAAGCATAAGTCAGATTTATCAGTGTCACAGTGGAATAAAGTGAATTACGGAGGCATGAGAGAGGAGCCTGGCAGGGATGACAGCAGAGAATAGTGGCTGAAGTTTCTGGGAACAGTTCACACGGCACAGGATAGATATGTCCCCCAAAATAAGTTCTCAACTGGCAGAGGTAGGTTACTGTGGCTGACAAGGGAAGTTAAGGACTGCATAAAAGCCAAGGAAAGCACATATAATATACTAAAAGTGATTGGGAAGTTTTTAAAATCCAACAAAAGGCAACTAAAAAGCCATAAGAAGCGAAAAGATGACATATGAGGACAAACTGGCCAATAATATAAAACAGGATCCTAATTTTTTTTCAATTATATAAAGGGTAAAAGGGGGTGAGAGTTGATATTGGACCACCCAGAAAATGATGCTAGTGAGGTAGTAATGGGGGGGGGGGCAAAAAATCGGCAGATGAACTTAATTTGTACTTTGTATCAGTCTTCAATGTGGAAGACACTAGCAGTGTGCCAGAGGCCTGTGAGTGTCTGGGATCAGGAGTGAGTGCCATTCACAAAGGAAAAGTGCCAGGCAGACTGAAAGGTCTTAAGGTGGATAAGTAACATGGACCAGGTGGAGTACACCCCAGAGTCCTGAGAGAGGTTACTGAAGAGATAGCAAGTGCATTGGTCATGATCTTTCAAAAATCACTTGATTCCGGCATGGTTCTGGAGGGCTGGAAAATTGCAAATTTCAATGCACTCTTTAAGCAGTGAGGAAGGCAAAAGAAAGGAAATTATAGGCCAGTTAGCTTAACCTCAGTGGTTGAGAAAGTGTTGGAGTCTATTATTGAGGGTGAAGTTTCAGGGTACTTGGAAACTAATGATAAAATAAGTCAAAGTCAGCATGGTTTCTATTAAGGGAAATCTTGCCTGACAAATCTGTTAGAGTTCTTTCAGGAAGTAACAAGCAGGGTGGACAAAGGAGAGACAGTGGATGTCATTTACTTGGATTTTCAGTAGGCATTTGATAAGGTGCTACACATGAGGTTGCTTAACAAGATAAAATCCTATGGCATTACAAGAAAGATACTGGCATAGATAGAGGAATGACTGACTGACAAGAGGCAGTGAGTGGGAATAAAGGGAGCCTTTTTTTTGGATTAGCTGCCAGTGACTAGTGGTGCTCCTCAGGGTTCGGTATTGGGACTGCTACCTTTTACATCATTTGTCAACGACTTAGATAATGGAATTGATAGCTTTGTGGCAAAGTTTGCAGATGATATGAAGATAGATCGAGGAGTAGGTAGTGCTGAGGAAGTGCAGAAGGACTTAGACAAATAGGAAGAACGGGCAAAAAAAGTGACAGATGGAATACAGCATTGCGAAATGCATGTTAATGCATTTTGGTAAAAGGAACAAAAGTACTGACTATTATCTAAATGGGGAGAAAATTCAAACATCAGAGGTGCAAAGGGACTTAGGAATACTCATGCAAGATTCTAGAAGGTTAATTTACAGGTTGAGTCTGTGGTAAAGAAGGCAAGGAGATTAAAACAAGGAGATAATGCTGAGGATTTATAAGATACTAATCAGGCTGCGATTGGAGTATTGTCAACAGTTTTGGGCTCCATATCTCAGACAGGGTTTGTTGTCATTGGAGAGTTTCCAGAGGAGGTTCACATGGATGATTCTGGGAATGAAGGGGTTAACATATGAGAAGCGTTGGCAGCTTTGGACCTGTACTCACTGGAATTTAGAAGAATGCAGGGGGATCTCATTGAAACCTACCAAATGTTGAAAGGACTAGATAAGGTGGATGTGGAGAGGATGTTTCCTCTGGTGGGAGTGTCTAGAACTAGAGAGCACAGCCTCAGAAATGAACAGAGGTAAGGAGGAATATTTTCAGCTAGAAAGTGGTGAATCTATGGAATGCTCTGCCACAGACAACTGTGGAAGCCAAGAATGTGGGTATATTTAAAGCAGAAATTGATAGTTTCTTGATTGGTCAGGGCATCAAAGGTCACAGCTAGAAGGTAGGTGTATAGGTTTGGCTGGGATCAGCCATGATGGAATGGCAGAGCAGAATTGATGGGCTGAATGGCCTGATTCTTCTCCTATTTCTTATGGTCTAAGTTGCAGAGAGTTTTAAATTTAGCTAGCTCCATCATGGGCACTAGCCTTCGTAGTTTCCAACACATCTTCAAAGAACGATGCCTCAAAAAGGTAGCATCTATCATTAAGGACCCCCATCACCCAGAACATGCCCTGTTCTTATTGCTATCATTAGGAAGGAGGTACAGAAGCCTGAAGGCACACACTCAATCAATCAGGAACAGAAACAGCTTCTTTCCCTCTGCCGTCTGATTTCCGAATGGCCATTGAACCCACGAACACTACCTCACTACATTTTATTTCAGTGTTTGTTCTACTTATTTAATTTAACTATATATACATAGTCACAGGGAACTTCAGAGGCCAATAGTGGACTCTGTGGCATGGGGCTTCAGGTTTCAGGTCCTGGTGCTGGTGGTGGTCTTGGGCTGGACCCCTCAAGCTTACGCTACATCTGCCCACAAAAACCTCCGGATGAAAGAACTAAAGGAGTCAAGCCAGCTTGGACGACATCCGGATTAGCAAGATCCGCAACGATGGTTCCGGTTCCAGACCATCTGGTGAGAAATAGGCTACTGGAACAAACCATGAATGGATGAGACTGGACAATATATATATTTACTTACTTTAATTCATTTTTTATCTATTACTATGTATTGCATTCTACTGTTGTCACAAAGACAACAAGTCTCACAACATATGGCGGTGATATTAAACCTGATTCTGGTTCCTACTGTCAAAATTTACCAGATTAAATGTGGAATAGTTTAGACAGAGAGGGCCTCAAGGTGGCTGTGGCTCAAGAGAGGGGAGCCATGGAGTCATGTGTAGCTAGCCATCTGGACACAAGCTGGGGTCTGATCAGCCCCGGCTGGGTCACCTGGAGAAGGGTGTATGATGTTGAGAGACCCGAAACACCCGATGATTCCAGGAACATCACTGATGATGCGTCCAGAAGCATCAGTAGATGTATGCACACAACAGACCATGTAATCTCCTTTAAGTTCCTTTCCCAAAGAGCACTGTGGGTCAGAATGAGCACTACTAACATCCACAGTCAGTTATGTGATCTGATTTGCATTGCTATAAGAACAACTAGTTGCACATTTTGTTTCTTTCAAGTTCGTAGGTATCTTCATGAAGAAACAAGAAAATAGGTGCAGGAGTGGAGTAGATGACAGGGCTTTTCACGTATGCTTCAGCATGTAGTATTATCATGACTGATTTTCCTAAGCCTCATTTCTCCTGCACTAATTCCCCATGTCACTGAATCCCCCAATATTTCAAACAAAGTGGGTCATAGAGTCAGTTTGGAGTAGTGGTGATTTAAGTTACCCATGCTGGTTCAAGGAGCATTCCGTGTAATAAACTGCATTTCACTGAAGCATATTTTGGTAGAAGTAATTGAAACTAAACCAGAGAGGGACACCCTTTCAAACAGACTCATTCAGCTCTGCTGTCACAAGGATTGTTACAGAAAATGTTCCCTACCAATTTACAACAGTTCATCTCTGTACGACAGGAGAACACACATCGTAGTACAATAGTCTTTGCTTTATTAGTGCATAAACTATTATTGCAAATTATTGCACATTGATTAATTACTATTGTGTATGTTATTATTCTGTACTTCATTATTAGTTAAATCTGCACACTGCTAAGTGTGTTTTTAAATGCTGCTGCTGTAACAAAAGAATTTCCCACTTGGGATCAATAAAGCTTTTATTATTAATATTATTATTAAATGCTCTCTTCAGAGAAGCAGCTTGCAAAGTGAGGGTGAAAGGAGAGGAGAGGTATGGGGGTGGGGAAGATCCTTCGGCTATGGACCCAGGCAGCTGAAGACACAGCTGCTAAGAAAGCCAGGGTTGTGCAAGAGTTCCAAATTTGAGGAAGTTGGAGAGGGAGGAAATTATCGGAGGTGGGTGAATGTAGAGGGAGCTAAGCATGAGAATGAAAACTTTAAAATCCTGAAGTGTGTGAGTTGAGGCACAGCACTGGAAAGCAATTGTTCAATGCTTTGATGTAGCGACCCTTAGCCTTTCACAAATGCAGGTGCAGTTTGATCCAATGTAAATGTAGAAACCAAACTCTTAAAATGGAGTCTCCGAGATCAGCAAACCGATGGTTCCGAGAGGAGCTTTATCATCACATTGCATTAATCTGCATTTGTTTTGAATTATTTACACGCTATCTGGTAAAAATAAATTCTGAGGCATTTTTCATAAATACAGTATTCATTTGAAACTTCAGCTCTTGTATCTAGTGTAGAGCAAATCAAATGCTACTTTCCAAACAGCTCAAGCATACTCCAGAAGATTTGAAATCTCTGATGTAGATTAATAGTCTCGAACTTCAAAGGACAGGCAATCTGTCTGTGCATGTTACATCACTACCTGTTGGGTGTGCACTTAATAAATTGTTGAGGTCTGAGACATTTCAGGGCTCTCTGATCATAAATCACACTGAACTGTCTCAACAGCTGGTTAAACCATGTATATGATAAAAAAATGATATTTACAAACATTCAAAAGGTCATTAAAAAGTAAACACACTACACAAAATGATTATTTCTTTCTTTTTCAATATTTTTATTAATTTCTATATAGAAGAATACAGAGTACAAAAAGATGTATATCATAAGTCAAAAAAAAATAAAATAATACCAAATTCATTATATTTCAATCACACTTGCAATCTCATTACCCTATATTCAAGTAAATTAAATTAAATCGTAATATTGAAATGCAATGATTTTATTATACAAAAAAGAGAACCGAAGCCTGCTACCAAGATCGAAGCTGTTTGGTAAAGAAAGAAAAAAGGAAATAAAAAAAAAGGAAATTTGCTTTAGCAGCAAATCAAAGGTTTTGAAAATAGTTCAAAAATGGTCCGCACAATGTTTGAAAGTCTTGACTACATTCAGAAAGTGAACAACGGATCTTCTCTAAATTTAAGCATGACATAACAGCACATAACCATTGAACATGAGTAGGTGGAATGACATCCTTCCATTTAAGCAAGAGCGCCCTCTTAGCTATAAGAGAAATAAAAGCCAAAATGTGCAAATCAGATATCTCCAAAATAATAACTTTTCCTCCAACAATACTGAATAAGGCAGTTAAAGGGTTAGGCTTAAAATTTACTTTGAAATGTACAGAGGAAGTTTGGAATACTTCCTTCCAGTATTTTTCAAGACTCGGACATGTCCAAAACATATGAATTAGTGAAGCTTCTTCATTGTTACATCTATCACAATAGGGAGATATATCCGGATAAAAACAAAATAGCTTATCCTTGGTCATGTGGGCCCTATGGACCACTTTAAATTGACAACAAAATATTTAAATAGCAATTGAAAACACCGCAAAATTCTTAGAACAATTAAAGGTATTTAAGTTTAAAAAATATTTAAAATTGTAATTTTTTTCAATTTCAAGCTGTAATTGTAGTCTTTTCATATTTCCCGTTTAGATTAAGGGTTCATGCCTCCTTTTTCCTTTTGCATGTAAATCCCTTACTTCCAGCTTCTTTTGGTTAAAATTTACTTTTTTTTATGTGTAAATATATTGTAGCTCAGGTAGTAGGCAATATACCTTCTTTTTATAAATACAGCTCTGTGGTGATAAAAGTTCTGATTAACTTTTCTATATATCGTAAGGTTGGCCTGGAGTTGGGTAGAGGGAGGGTGTGGTGGTAACTAACTTTATACGATTCTATTATGAGTGCTTTTCCTTAACTATTATGAACTGTACATTTGATACGTTTGTTTTGCACTGTATAAACCTCTTTTTTACCATTTTTTTGTTGCGTTGTAGAAACTTATTAAAAATTAATTTTAAAAATGGTAATTTTTTGAAGATCATCTTTCTCCTTCATGGCTGTTCACCTCCAATGAAACAAATGAAATCATTGAACCTCCATCAAGTTTACATGGGTTCAGGTTTAACAGGGAGAGTTGCCGGGGAAACTGCTGGGTAGTTGTAGAATGTTGACTCCTGCTAAATGCCTTCAGGTGCCTGATGTTAAAATATGTGTGGCCAATCACTGGCAGGGACCTCTTAGCAAATTTGGAACTTCTGTATTTACCACATGATGACTTGCATCTGACAGATATGTAGGAAACTGCTAACAGTGGTAAATGAAGCCACTACAATTTTTTACAAAATCATTATTATTCTTGCTCTCTTTCACCATTTTCCCATGTACCTATTGGGCTGGATACTAGTTTTTTCTGTAATTTCACACTTCATTGGACCAAGTGTGGCCAGATCTACAGCAAGATGCATTTAACTAAACCAGCATTAAGGGATACATGCATTTGTATTGCAAAAAACTATTTGGTGACCTTCCCACATAAACATTGACTTCATTTAATATTCTAACATAACGTAAGAAATTAGGATGTTCAAACCTTCTAAAACAGACTGTGAGAAGGAATCTGAAAAGTCGCAGCCAGATTCCCTCTGCTTTGGAATTATCACCAAAAGTATTTGAAATTATTAACACTCAGCTGGTGTATTGGCACTTCAGAATTCAGATAAATCCAGAAACTTTTTCTATCAAAACACCTTGGTTGATAATGGTCAAACAGCAAAGGGAATGAATTTATCTTTTATTGGCACTAGAAAGATGAAATCATGGATTTACAACAAAGAAAACAAGAATACAGATGTTTCAGTCAAAGGGTGGGATTAGCTTGGTGAGGGATGGTGGGGAGGAATTGGTTATGTGCTGAGAGATGTGTAAAGTTTTCTGATCTGTCTATCATGTAACGTGTAACTAATTGTAGGTCTGAAACCTATTGAAATTGTACTAAGATAAATGTGTGATGGGCATTGACAAATTGATACAGTTCAAGGTGAATTCTCATACACATTCTTGTATACTCAGGGTTAGGTGGTCAGGCAACTAGATAAGGAAGGTTTACAGACTGTGAGTGACATTTTGTGACTCTAAAGCAGAGATCAGAAGGGTAGTTGGGTATTTACAAAGAGTTTAGCTTTAAAAGCACATCTGCACAGTCATGTTGAAACAGCCATCACATAGGGTGACCTAATCCTCTGTGGCAATACAGGCAACATGAGCAATGAGCAACATTCCTATGGGCAACAGATTGTCATTGGGAAGCACGAATCTTGTCAGTTACCAGATGACATACTTCACAATTCGTCAGTGGATTGACCGCTGTGTCAATTTTCAATGGATTGACGTGAGGTCACAGGACCAAAGCTCTTAATTTAGGGAGAGTGGAATAAGAGGTTGTACGGCCAGCCATTTCGATCATAAGACAATAGGGTCATTCAGCCCATTGAGTCATCTCCGCCATTTCATCATGGCCCACTTAATATCCCTCTCAACTCTATTCATCTGCCTTCTCCCTGTAATGTTTGATGCCCTGATTAATCAAGAACCTAACAATCTCTGCCTTAAATATACCCAATGACTTGGCCTGTGCAGCTGTCTGTGGCACTGAATTTCACAGATTCACCACACTCTGGCAAAGGAAATCTTACCTCATCTCTGTTCCGAATGGATGCCCCTCTTTTCTGATACTGTGCCCTCTGCTCCTAGACTCCCCTATTATTGGAAGCATCCTCTCCACATCCATTCTATCTAGGCCTTCCAATATTCAATAGGTTTCAATGACATTCAATCCTGATTCATCTAAACTCCAGTGAGTACAGGCCCATAGCCATTAAAGCTCCTCAGATGTTAAACAGACAGACAGACAGATATACTTTATTGATCCCGAGGGAAATTGGGTTTCGTTACAGTCGCACCAACCAAGAATAGTGTAGAAAAAAAAGCAATATAAAACCATAAATAATTAAATAGTAATGTTAATTATGCCAAGTGGAAAAAAAGTCCAGGACCAGCCTATTGGCTCAGGGTGTCTGACACTCCGAGGGAGGAGTTGTAAAGTTTGATGGCCACAGGTAGGAATGACTTCCTATGACCCTCAGTGTTACATCTCGGTGAAATGAGTCTCTGGCTGAATGTACTCCTGTGCCTAACCAGTACATTATGGAGTGGATGGAAGACATTGTCCAAGATGGCATGCAACTTGGACAGCATCCTCTTTTCAGACACCACTGTCAGAGAGTCCAGTTCCACCCCTACAACATCACTGGCCTTACGAATGAGTTTGTTGATTCTGTTGGGGTCTGCTACCCTCAGCCTGCTGCCCCAGCACACAACAGCAAACATGATAGCACTGGCCACCACAGCCTCGTAAAACTTCCTCAGCATCGTCCGGCAGATGTTAAAGGACCTCAGTCTCCTCAGGAAGTAGAAACGGCTCTGACCCTTCTTGTAGACAGCCTCAGTGTTCTTTGACCAGTCCAGTTTCTTGTCAGTTTGTATCCCCAGGTATTTGTAATCCTCCACCATGTCCACACTGACTCCTTGGATGGAAACAAGGGTCACCGGTGCCTTAGCCCTCCTCAGGTCCACCACCGGCTCCTTAGTCTTTTTCACATTAAGCTGCAGATGATTCTGCTCGCACCATGTGACAAAGTTTCCCACCGTAGCCCTGTACTCAGCCTCATCTCCCTTGCTGCTGCAACCTTTAATTCCTGGGATCATTCTCATGAACCTTCTCTGGACCCTCTCCAATGTTAGCATATCTTTTCTTTGATAAGGGGCCAAAAATTGCATATTATACTCCAATTGCGGTCTGGCCTTATAAAGCCTCAGCATTACATCCTTACTTCTGCATCCTGGTCCTCTTGAAATGAGGAAATTTGTCTTCCTCACCACTGATCCAACTTACAAGTTAACCCTTAAGCCTTTAAGGAATCCTGCATGAAGACTTCCAAGTCCCTTTGCATTTCTGATTTCTGAATTTTCTCCCCATTTAGAAAATAGTCCACACTTTTATTCCTGCTACCATGGTGCATAACCATGCTCTTCCCTACACTATGTTCCATCTGCCATTTCTTTGCCCATTCTCCCAATCCATCTAAGTCCTTCAGCAGACACCCTGATTCCTCAACACTATCTGCCCTATCTTCCTATCATCCACAAACTTGGCCAGAAAGCCAACAGTTCAAGTTCAAGTTCAAATTTGATTATTATTGAACCATAATGAATATAGCCAAACGAAGCAACATTCCTCTGGAGCCAAGGTACAACACATTTTACCAGCAGCACATATGGTTATGATTTTAAAAAACATAATGTTAAAAAGAGAGAGAAAGAAAATATTGCCCAAGTGCCTGAGAGGCATGATGATAATCCTGGTCCAGCTTATTCTTTCACAGAGTGAACACTTGAAGACAGCATTGACAAGATGGGCCAGCTCCCAATACAATACAGATTCCAGCAGGCCCCACAAAGTCTCTCCCACACTGCCTCAGCATCTCCCCTCCTGGGTGCCTGCAACAGACGAGCCTATGGTTTCGGCCTAATCCTCACATAGTTCCCCTACCCGTCGGTCCTGCCAATGAACCAGTGAACAGGATTTGCTGTAAACTTCATTACTGATGTCCTGCGGAGACTGGCACTCCCAGTAAAAACATCCAAGCTGATCACCAGAACCGTGCACCGTCACAGTACAGTGAAAGGCAACAAGCCCAGGAAACAACACAATTACAGTATATAATAAAGTCCAACTCCATCGCTGTCGAGCAACTCTCTGATGGGATAGCCATGCAGTATTTGATGTTCTTAGTATTCAGCAACGATTTCTGAATGTAAAAAAGATGTACAGTATAAACAAATACGTCTTTGATTGCATCAGAGTAGCTGCTGCAACTGAGTGTGCCGCCATCTTGAACAATGCCTTCAGCACAGTGCTTCAGTTGGGATAAATGTACACCAGACAGAGTTATCACTGAGCCCAAGGGTGACAGTGGAAAATGTGACTTTTTCCTCACTCGGTATGTTGGCTTGATCAGATGTAGCTAAGGAACAAGAATGCCACTTTTTCCCATGGTAGTCAAAATATGTCATTCCTGACGTGCCCCAGTAAAAATTGTCAATGTCCATCAAACCTATTATAAGGAAAAAATAGTCCTGCTACCTTTATATTAAGTTTGGTAGTGCGAAACTTAGCTCTAAATGTCATGTGCTAATCTTATATAAAGGCAACATACACAAAATGTTGGAGGAATTCAACAAGTCAGGCAGCATCTATGGAAAGGAATAAACAGTCCTCTTTTTGGATGGGAAAGGAAGGGTGAAGATGCCAGAATAAAAAGGTGGGGGGAGGAGAAGAAAGATAGCTAGAGATTTACAGGTGAAGCCAGGTGGATGGGAAAGGTTAAGGGCTGGTGAGAAAGGAATCTGATTGGAGAGGAGAGTGGACCATAGGAGAAAGGGAAGGAGGAGGGGACACAGGAGGAAGTGATAGGCAGGTGAGAAGAATTAGGAGGCTGGAGTGGAGAATAGAAGGAAAGGAGAGGGGAATTTCTTTTTACTGGAAGTTAAATCTATATTCATGCAATCAAGTTGCAGGTTACCCAGATGGAATATAAGGTGTTGCTCCTCCACCCTGAGGGTGCCCTCATCCTGGCACAAGAGGAGGCCATGGACCAGCGTGTCAGAACAGGAATAGGAATTGGATTTAAAATGTTTGTCCACCGGGAAGTTCCGCTTTTGGTGGATGGAGCGGAGGAGCTTGACGATGCAGTCCCCCAATTTGTGACAACTTTACCCCAATGTAGAGGAGGCTGCACTGGGCACATTTGATGACGCCAGCAGATTCGCAGGGGAAATGTTGCCTCACCTGAAAGGCCTTGAGCGGAGGTGAGGGAGGGATAAATGGACAAGGAAAACATGGAGAGAATGATCCGAGCGGAAAATGGAGAATGGGGTGGGAGGTGAAGATATGTTTCGTAGTAAGATCGTTTTGGATATGGCAGAAGTTGCAGAAGATGATGTGTTGGATGTGGAGGCTAATGGGGTGATAGGGAAGGACAAAAGGAATTCTAGCACCATTAAGGTGGAAGGAAGATGGTGAGTGTGGAAGTTCGGGAAATAGAGGAGATGTGGGTGAGGGCAGCATTAATGGTGGAGAAAGGGACACTATGTTTTTTGAAAAAGGAGTACATTGATGTCCTGGAAAGGAAAGCCTCATCCTGGGAACAGAGGCAACAAAGATGAAGGAACTGAGAAAAGGGAAAGGCAATTAGAAACAAAGAGAGAAGCAGTATCCAGCATCCAGCCCTTTGAACCTCCTTTCCTATTCAATATGATCATGGCTGATCATCTGAAGTCAGAACACAGTTGTAGCTACCTCCCCACAATCCTCGATCCATTAACCCTTAGAACAATATCTAATTCCACTTTGAATACATTTAATGATTTGTATGTAACTGCTTTCTGTGGTAGAGACTTCCACCAGGTCACCACTCTCTGATCTTTCAAATCAGTCTTAAATGGCCTGCCCCTTATACTGAGATTGTGCACCCTGCTCCTGTTCTCCCCAGCCATCAAGCGCATTATTACTGTATCCAATCTGTCCAGTTCTGTTAGAATTGTGTAAGTTCCTATGAGATTCCTTCTTATTCCTCTAAACTCTTGCCTCAGTCCTGACATCATTGGAATCACTCTTGTGAATCTTCACTGCTTTCCCTCCACAGCAAGAACAGCTTCCTCAGAAAAGATGACCAAAACTGCACACAATGCTCATTGTGCAGTCTTACCAAGGCCCTGGACAACTGCAGTAAAAGTCTGATTCCTCTTGCTATGAAAACGAGTATACAATTCCTCATCAGAAATGTCTGTTGTAACTGCATGTTTATCTTCAATGTGTACAAGTTTACCCCTATCTCATTTCACCTCTCCTTTCCTGATCGATCACCACTCGGATTCTAATCTTCCTTTCTGCTATTGCCACCAAAGTGGACAACCTTACTTCACCTGTGTTGTGCTGTATCTGTGGTGTATCTGCCCACTCCTCAAATTGTCCAGGTAAAAGTGAACGCTTACTCTTAATTCCATTGTCAAAATCATTAATATGTACAGTGAAGCTGTGGTGTCCCAGCACTGATTCTGGTGGCAATAATCCCTGCCAGTTACTCAGAACGAGGTTGGAGGCAACATCAGATGCACCGCAACTCCGGCAGGGTTTTCAAGACATTATACTTCCTACAAAGCGAAACCCAATAGCATGAATGGCAGCGATGCTTCACTACCAGATGATCTCAATGTCTTCTATGCTCACTTTGAAAGGGAGAATACAACTACAGCTGTGAAGATCCCTGCTGCACCTGATGACCCTGTGATCTCTGTCTCAGAGGCCGATGTTAGGCTGTCTTTACAGAGAGTACACCCTTGCAAGGCGGAAGGTCTCGATGGAGTACCTGGTAAGGCTCTGAAAACTTGTGCCAACCAACTAGCGGGAGTATTCAAGGACATTTTCAAACTCTCACTGCTACAGGCAGAAGTTCCCACTTGCTTCAAAAAGGCAACAATTATAACAGTGTCTAAGAAGAATAATGTGAGCTGCCTTAATGACTCTCGGCAGGTAGCACTCACATCAACAGTGATGAAATGCTTTGAGAGGTTGTTCATAACGAGACTGAACTCCTGCCTCAGCAAGGAGTTGGACCCACTGCAATTTGTCTATCGCCACAATAGGTCAATGGCAGATGCATTCTCAAGGGCTCTCCACATGGCTTTAGATCACCTGGACAACACAAACACCTATGTCAGGATGCTGTTCATCGACTATAGCTCAGCATTTAATACCATCATTCCCACAATCCTGATTAAGAAGTTACAGAACCTGGGTCTGTGTACCTCCCTCTGAAATAAGATTCTTGACTTCCTAACTGGAAGACCACAATCTGTGCAGATTGATGATAAAATCTCCTCCCTGCTGACGATAAACACTGGTGCACCTCAGGGGTGTGTGCTTAGCCTACTCTCTGTATACACATGACTGTGTGGCTAGGCATTGTTCAAATACTATCTATAAATTTGCTGATGATACAACCATTGTTGGTAGAATCTCAGGTGGTGACGAGAGGGCGTACAGGAGTGAAATATGCCAACTAGTGGAGTGGTGTTGCAGCAACAACCTGACACTCAACGTCAGTAAGATGAAAGAGCTGATTGCTGACCTCAGGAGGGTAAGACGAAGGAACACATACCAATCCTCATAGAGGGATCAGAAGTGGAGAGAATGAGCAGCTTCAAGTTCCTGAGCATCAAGATCTCTGAGGATCTAACCTGGTCCCAATATATCGATGCAGTTATAAAGAAGGCAAGACAGTGGCTATACTTTATTAGGAGTTTGAAGAGATTTGGTATGTCAACAAATACACTCAAAAACTTCTATAGGTGTACCGTGGAGAGCATTATAGGTTGCATCACAGGCTGGTATGGAGGGGCCGAAAGAAGCTGCAGAGGGTTGTAAATCTTTTCAACTCCATCTTGGGTACTAGCCTACAAAGTACCCAGGAAGTCATTAGGGAGCAGTATCTCAGAAAGGCAGCATCCTTTATTAAGTACCTCCGGGACCCAGGGCATGCCATTTTCTCACTGTTACCATCAGGTAAGAGATACAGAAGCCTGAAGGCATACACTCAGCGATTCAGGAACAGCTTCTTTCCCTCTGCGATCCGATTCCTAAATGGACATTGAACCCTTGGGCACTACCTCACGTTTTTAATATACAGTATTTCTGTTTTTTGCACAATTTTTAATCTATTTCTCTTCTATGTTTGGTATTACATTGAACTGCTGCTGCTAAGCTAACAAATTTCACTTCACATGCCGGTGATAATAAACTTGATTCTGATTCTGAAAAAAAACACTTTATTGCTACTTTTTTGTTTCCTGTGCACCAAACAGTTGTCTATTCATACTGTTTTGTATGTTAATCACTTCTTTTATGAAGGACCTGAATAAAAGCATTTTAAAAGTCCTTAAGCACCCCATCCATTGGTTCTTCATTACTTATTCTGCTGGTTGTATCCTCAAAAACTCCAACGGTTTTGTCAAAGGTGAGCTCCCTTTCCAGAATCCATGTCAACTTTCTTCAATCTAGCCGCTCTCCTCAAGAAGCTGTACTATTATATCTTTTAGAATGGACTCTAGCATTGTTGCACAATGATGTCAGTTTGACCTGTTTGTAATTTCACATTACCTCTGTTTTTAAGTTCTGGGGATTTATTAGTTGCCTTCTAATCTAATGCAACTGTTATACAGAATTTTGGAAAATATACCACATATGGATCGAATGATTCTAGGGCCACTTCCTTCGGTACTTAGGGATGAAGCTCACTGGCTGCTGAAGATTTATTGGTTTTTATCCTTTCAGTTTCCCTACCACCATTTCCCAAAACTAATTTAATTTACTTTCTTCCTGTTATTGGACTTGATGTTCGGCAACGTTGTTGGCATGTTATTTGTGTTCTCCTTTTTGATAACTGAATGAAAGAACACATTTATTTTGTTCTCCATTATAAACTGCTCCGTTTCTGACTGTAAGCAAACCCCATTTATCTTCACCAATCTTTTTCTCTTCTCTATAGGAGTGTTAATAGACAGCTTCTATGTGACCTGCAAGGTTACTCTAATACTCTAATTTTTATTTCTAATCAATTCCCTTTCCTAATCAATCCCTTTTTTCCAGTCCTTACATTTACTTCTTTTACTGGCCTTTTTATATTTCTCTTCCTTGGATTTATTATTATCCCTAATTTCTTTCAATGGACATGATTTCCTGTTTTATTTTTTGTTCTGGCAGGAATGAATGACTGTTATACCCTATCCATGTTCTCTTTAATATTTCTGTCTTTGCCTATCCATCATCAACACTGTAAGCGATGTTCCACAATACATTATTGCCAACTTGTATCTCATTCCTTTATTGTTTGCTTTATTTAGATTCAGGACCCTGGTCTGAGCATCAACTCCCTCACTCTGACTTAATTACAAATGTATGAAGACAGAGTTGGCTAAGATGAAGTAGGTGAAAAGTGGATGGTAGATAAGTGCTGGTAGATATTTAAGGAAATACTTTATAATTCTCATTGAGAAATAATAATTGAATTATAACCATATAACAATTACAGCATGGAAACAGGCCATCTCGGCCCTTCTAGTCCGTGCCAAACGCTTACTCTCACCTAGTCCCACTGGCCCGCACTCAGCCCATAACCCTCCTTTCCTTTCCTGTCCATATACCTATCCAATTTTACTTTAAATTACAATACCGAACCTGCCTCTACCACTTCTACTGGAAGCTCGTTCCACATAGCTACCACTCTCTGAGTAAAGAAATTCCCCCTCATGTTACCCTTAAACTTTTGTCCCCTAACTCTCAACTCATGTCCTCTTGTTTGAATCTCCCCTACTCTCAATGGAAAAAGCCTATCCACGTCAACTCTATCTATCCTCCTCATAATTTTAAATACCTCTATCAAGTCCCCCCTCAACCTTCTACACTCCATTGGATGACAAATTTAGCTAAGGAGGTTAGGATAGGGGTTATCTACTGTATCCAGTGCTCATGATGTGGCCTTCTTTACATCGATAAAACCTGACACAGATTGGGGACCACTCTGTTGAGCACCTCCACTCCACCACAAAAGGCTGGATCCCCAATAGTTAACTATTTCAATTTAACTTCCCATTCCTATTCTGACACATCTGTCCATGGCCTCAATGAGGCCAAACTCAGGTAGCGGGAACAACACCACACTTTCTGTCTGGGTAGCCTCCAACCTGATGGCATGAATATTGATTTCTCCAACTTATGGGAATTTCCCCCCACCCCTCTCTCTCTCTTTTTCCATTTCCTCATTCCGGTTACCCTCTCAGTCATTTTCTTCTCCTCTACTGTCCATCACCTCCATGTGATTCCCCTCTTCCTTCCCTTTCTTCCATGGTTCATTGTCCTCTCCTATTAGCTTTCTTCATCTTCAGCCTTTTACTTTTGTCACTTAAAAAAAGTCTCAATTTTTTTTTACCTCATTCACCTATCCCCCACCTACTCACCTGCCAGCATGTACTCTCTCTCTCCCCCAGCTTCTTATTCTAGCTTCTGTCCCCTTCCTTTTCAGCCCTGATGAAGGGTCTCAGGCCAGAACATCAACTGGTTATTTCCCTCCATACCTCACTTACTGCCTCACTGCCTCACTTACTGGGTTCCTTCAGCATTTTGTGCGTGTTGCCTAAGATTTCCAGCATCTCCAAAATCTCTTGTGTTAGGATGGCAATAGATTTAAAGGAATGGCATGCAAAGCTGTGCGCTGGTAGGCCACAAAATTGGGAATATTTTGGATGGCAAAGGGTGAGTAAAAATACGTATAATAATGGAAAATAAACTAACTACATGTATAAAACAGGCAGTAAAAGATTCTGAAAGGGAAATAGTAACATTGAAAGGGAAAAAGTAACATTGGTTACTTAGAGTTTAAGACTGGAAATCAATAATGGGAAATAGAAAAAAAATTGAGAATTGGAACATGTAGTTTGTTATTGTTATAACAGTTGGAGACAACAAAATCATACTAATAAGCATAGAAAAACAAGGGCAATAGGATGGAAAGAAGTTAAGGCATCATCAGTCATTAGTGTAGGGGATTTCTTGGATTCTCCAGTTTCTTCCCACTTCCAAAGACATGCTGGTTTTAACTTGTTTTAAGAATAGGTGGAGGACAGATTTGGGTGAAGGTTTGTGGGCTGGCTGGCAGGTGTGAGAAGGAGTAGGTTACAAAGGTAGTGAGATTACAAAGGTGTGAGAATTTGTCTGGCGCTCTGCTCTGAGATCTGGCTGATTGGGCTCAGTGGCACATATTAAAGAAAAGGAAATTATAAAACAATGTGGAAATGAGCTAGGCAAACTAATAGAGCTCAAAATCAACAAGTTCTCTGGACTTGATGATTTGCATCCCGGGGTTTTAGAGGAAATAGTGGTAATTTGTAACAGACTCTATTGTTGATTTCTCTAGATTCTGGAAATGGTCCTGTTGATTGCGAAGTTGAGAATGTAACACACCTGCTCAAAAAATGAGGAAGACAAAAAAAGAAAGGAAGCTCTCCTGTTAGTCTAATATCTGACAGTGGGGAAAATGTTGGTGCCCTTTGTAACACGGCGCTTAGGAAATAATAATTCAATCTACTAGAGTGAACTTGGGTTTATGAAAGCAAAATAAAGTTTGACACATCTGTTAGAGTTCTTTGTGGATGTTGAGGGTAGGAAACCAATAGATATTGTGCATTTATTTTCCAAATAGCATTTGGTATGGCATTACATTAGAAACCCTCTGTCTAATGGAACTGAGGATAATAGGAGGATAAAGAATGAACTGAGAGAGAGTTGGGATTAATCAGTCATTTTCAGGGTGACAGATAAATCAGTTTTGAGACTCAACTATCTTCATGACTGCAAGTATTTTTTAATTGTTCATATATCTGACACTAATTCTGGCAGCTTGTCCAATACAGCCTGCTTCTGTGTGAAAGTTGTTTCCCCCCCCCCCCCCCCCCAGAGTTGTGTTTGGTGAATGGTTGCCTCCAATAGTGTGATGTCTGGGAATTTTGTGTTATTGCTGCACTCATTAATTCCTCAGGCCAGGTGCTGGTTATGACTACTATCTCTGCAGACCACCTCTGCTGCATTTTGAGGTGATATTATGATGCTAGAGGTGACACAAGCTCACACCTGATTTGTCCTTTGGTTACCTTGAATTTTTCAGCTAGTTTTCCCACTTCTGGGTGAGGAATCCACCGACAAATCGTTGACCCTGGGGGAGCCACCAGCTCTCATCTGTACTGGTCTACCAGTCTGATATCTAGCCCGACATCTCGGCCTACTCCGCAGGTTCCCCATGTCTGCATCGCTGTCCTATGAACCTGGAGCAGAGACTGTGGCCCATCCTCTAATTCCTCTTATTTTCCCACATCCCTGTCTCTAAAGCCTAACCTGACCCCTAACTCCCCTCTCTGACCCACAAACCCAAAATAAGCACTAAAAAATGCACCAAAGCATTCCGGCTGTCACGACCAGACTATGTAACAGTTTCTTTACCCAAGCCATCAGACTTCTCAATACCCAGAGTCTGGACTGACACCAACGTACTGCCCTCTACTGTGCCTATTGTCTTGTTTGTTATTTATTGTAATGCCTGCACTGTTTTTGTGCTCTTTATGCAGTCCTGGGTAGGTCTGTAGTCTAGTATAGTTTTTTTTCTGTGCTGTTTTTATGTAGTTCAGTGTAGTTTTTGTACTGTTTCATGTAGCACCATGGTCCTGAAAAATGTTGTCTTGTTTTTACTGTGTACTGTACCAGCAGTCATGGTCAAAATGACCATAAAAAGTGCTTTGACTTGAAAAAACAGCTAAAACTGAATGGTGGCCACCATCAGTCACAGTTTGATACCATCCTGATTCCATTCAGCTTACTGTACTTGGACTGAAACTTTGATAGAAATATTCAATTAGTTATATATCAATTTCTCTTTCCTCATAGCCATGTAAATACTTTCTTTTCAAATTCCTTTTAGAAAAAAACTCTACTAAATTTGTTTTTATCTAACCACCAATCTAAGAAATTGTAGTCATAGTTTCATAAATCACAAAAACATGCCAGGAAGCTCAGTGAATCCACCATGACCTTCAATCAGACACTTACACTAATCCCACATTAAACCCGATTTATTTTATTCTCCCCTCATTCTGACCAACGCCTCCTCAGTACCAATTGACCTATCAACCTACCCGTCCTTGGGATGTGGGAGGATCTGGAGCAGTTGGGGAAAAGCCATGCAGTCGCATAGAGAATGGGCAAACACCACCTGAGTTCGGGATCACTGGATCTATGAGGTAGCAGCTCTACCAATTAATGTCCACTGTCATCTAAGATCTTTAGAAAGGCAAATAACTGGAAATCATATTGCATTGTTGGAGGTTCAGTATGTGATTTATCTCACATAAGATGTGACCAAAATGTTGCTGTATAGTTATAAAATACAACTTCACTTCTGTTGACAGTGGAAAGAGACTCGAGTCCCACACCAACCTGAATGATTCTTAACTTTTCTACCTTGGAAAGCCATTCCACTCCATTGAATTATTATGTAAAGTAATTCAATCAGAAAGCTTACTGTCACCTTTCTGGACCATTAACAATGGGCATAATGTTTAAATTCTGAGAATATATTTAAGAGGCATCTTCTTACTCTTGGTAAGTTGATGTCAAGTATACTACATGATATTTTCTCCAATTTCCTCCAGCACAGAATTCATGAACGCTAACATTTTGGGGGAAAAAAACAAAGGATACTAAATAGGCAAACAAGCTGTAGGAATACATAAAAAACAAATTATGTATGCTGGGGTATGTGCAGGAAGAGAGTGGAAAGATTATAAAATAACCTTTACTTCTATTCCAGCATCAATCACTCTCTCATCACTTAAATGGTTTCCATGGTGATATGTCAAGGATGCAACTTAATTGGGGTTTGGCATCAATATTCAAATACTAATGAATATCAGAGCTAATTCTTGCAGCTGAACAGGCAAGACCATCAACACAAATTTCAGTTTCATTCAACACAAAAGCACCAACTGCAGAGAAATGTCCATCTCCTCATGCAGGAGCAGAGCCACACTTCTCACTCCACTCCAGGAATTACGCTGACCATAAACACCAAATATTATTATTTTTCATCATTAATCTTAGGAATGGTGATTTTTAAAAATCTCTGACATCACCTGCTTATCAACAGCTGCTGACAATATGGAAATCTTGTGGCTTGTCATACAAAATGGATATTTTCACCTTTATGACTGTGTAGTCTCATTCTATTGTAATGCCTGTGTGTGTAGCATGATAGTTCGATTACTAGCACAGAATTCTGCACCATTATGTAGAGGTATGTGTTCAGGACCTACAATAGCAGTAGGAGAACTTAAAAATACAAGTTGTCAAAAGAAATGGAAATAAAAGGAAAAGTCTGAGCTTCCGAAATTCTGAAATCACTGAATTATGATTAAAATCCATCTGGTTTACTAATGGCTTCCAGAGGAGGAAATCTGCCAACTCCAGCTGGTCTGCCTTTAATTTGTCTCTTGACCCACCAATGTTCTTCGCTGTCTCTTTATTCCTCGGGCAATTGTTGATGGACAGCATCATGTAAATGAATTGGAAAATCATTGAGTCTGGATAATATTCCATAAGTGGCACCTCAATTTCTCTAAGTGCAGTAAACTTGGGCCCTGAATTTAGAACTAAGTTAATTCCTAGTGTTGTTGTTCAGAAGGCAGCAGTCTTGTCTCAAAGACATGATCCTATGGTTCAGATCTTACTAGGAACTTCATTACAAGATTTAAGCCTCCACATATTGAACGAATACTGGAGAGTGTGGAATGAGCTGCCAGATGAAGTGGTAAATGTGGGCTCACTTTTAACATTTAAGAAAAACTTGGGCAGGTACATGGATGAGAGGTGTATGGAGGGATATGGCCCGGGTGCAGGTCAGTGGGACTAGGCAGAAAAATGGTTTGGCACAGCCAAGAAGGGCCAAAAGGCCTGTTTCTGTGCTGTAATGTTCTGTGGTTCTATGTATTATTTTCTGGAACATTAAATGAAGTGGAGGTCCCAGACATTCTCTGAATGAATGCAAAAATGAGGAAGAACAGTGTGTAATCCATGAATTTCAGTCAATCAAACAGATTACAATTTCAGATTACCAACTTTGGGAGCTCTCTCTGCAAACTGGGCCCACATTTCCTGAAATACAATGGCAAACAGAGGCATGAACTCTGTTCGGAAGTCCTGATAGGTGCTATACAAATATAAGCTTTTCGTTCTTTAAGAGGCAACCATCAACTGGTAATTTTAAGTAACAACTGGTTTACCTTCAGCAAGACTTTGATCAAATCTCTGAAGATGATTCTTCTCAGGAAAGCACAGGCTCTCTGTAGTTGCTGAAGGAAGACGATGGGCACCATCTGTGATATCTCAGAGGGAGCAATGTTCCAACTGAGCTTCGCAGCTTCTTATCAAAGAAAGCAATGAAGCATGTTATGCCATTTGGCAGATGTCTGCGTAGAGGCACGGTGCATTTTATGTCTCTATTTCTCATTGATTGATGATTCTCTTATGTAAGTGGAATGGACTGCTTTTGACACCCAGATTCATCATGATATTCCCACTCAGTCACTTTACTTTTAAAAAAAAGAATGATAAAAAAATGAAGACAAAGCCTAATGGCTGAAATCTGGAGCCTGGAGGCACAGAGGCCTGTCGTGGAGTTGGAGTACTGCCTGTGTGTATGGGTGGGAGGGAGGAAAGGGGCTTGTTTGCTGTTTTGCTGTTTGTTGTTCTCCATTTTGCTGTGTTTTGTGTTGTTCTGCCAGGCATTGTGGGAATGCTACATGGGCTCTGGAATGTGACACTTGGTGGCTGCCCCCACCACAGATCCTTAGCATGTGTTGGTTGTTAATGCCAATGTTTCATTTCAATGAATGTTTCCTTGTACTGGGATAAATAAATCTGAATTGTAAAATCAGTTGTGCTACTGGGAGAGTGAGGTAATTGCGGTGGTGATTTATGGCGATTCATTAATTGTGTGTGCAACAGAGGGTTTCATTGCTGCAATATTTGTATTTTTCTGAGTTTGCTCATAATTGTTCACCTTTCTTTTGGCTTGCTAAAGGCTCCAGAGCCCAATAGGTGAGCTGCAGAACTGGAAGAACTTGTTAACATGAAAAAAATTAAGGTTATTTTTTGCTCGTCTGTGTGTAGATCCTGACAGCAATTTCATGCGGAGATGACAGTAAACACATCTTTACTGCTATGAATTATCAGAAGGGGATAAGAGGCTTAAAGACATTTTCTCCAGAGCCGCCAATGGATCTGAAGAAAAAAAAGTACCATGGGGGTGAGGGAAATCACAGGGGCAGTGGAGATGTGTGGGTAGAGGAACTGAGAATGCATGATTTCATTCTGCCTGAGCGCATCACACCTCCGATGATGTTGAGACAGATTCCTGTAATAAAGACAAGCATACCATTTGGCTTCCTAAACATTTGTTGTCCCTGCATGTTAACTTTAACTAATTAATGCACAAGACTCTTTGAACACCAACATAATTTGAGCTCACACCCTTTAACAAATGCTCTGCCCTTCTCTTTTTTCAATTGAAATTGATAGACTCTCATTTTTCTATATCATATACCATTTGCATCCCCCTGTCCATTTACTACTGTATATTCTCTGGTCTCCTCCTGAAGCTTCTCTGTTTCCTCCTTGTAAAGCAAGTTGCTGTTTATCTTTCTATCAGTAGTACATTTGGCTTTATTGTTTATGAATTAATGTAAGAATTAGCAGTAGGAGTCGGCCATCTGGCCCTTGAAATTCTCAACATAGTTGAGAACAGCAGGGACTCCATCATCATTCCCCATGTCATGTACTAGCAACTCTCACCTAATCTGAAAATTACCCATTTATTATTACTTCATGTTTTCAGCTGGTTATTCCTTAAGCAGTATTCATTCTAAATACATTATGGTCAAATTTTGTGTCTTGTTTGCGGCACTTTATTAAAGGTCTTCTGGAAGCTGAAATCACTCTACAGCATCAACTGTTTTAACGTAGTAGAACATAGTACAGGCCTTTTGTGCCAATGTTTCAATCTACTCTATCTACTCTATGGACTTGCATGGGGAGCTGGAGGACATTGGGCTCTGAGGATTCTCAGCCCGAAAGTCGATGGCGCTTCTTCCTATAGATGCTGCCTGGCCTGCTGTCTTCTCCCCTTGATGGATAATGCATTTGGAACACTCCACAGGGCCCAGGTCTTCACCAAAATGGATCTGCAGAATCCATACAACCTGATCTCCATGCATTGGGGGATGAGTAGAAGATGGAGTTCATTACACCCACTGGTCACTATGAATACTTTGTGATGCCATTTGGACTTTCCAACAGTCCGGCCATTTTCTTATCCTTCATTGAGGAGATCCTCCAAGATATGCTACACAGGCATGTGTTGAACAACCTCGACGACATTCTCATCTTCCCCAAGGAGGCCTGTGTCTGTCACATCCATTCAGTCATTCAGCATCACCTCAAAAAGCAACTGTACCGCAAATCAGAAAAAGCATCAGTCATTTCCTTCCTGGGTTATGCCCTTTTGCCCAAGGCATAACCCCGAACTCAGAGAAAGTGCATGCCATGGTTGAGTGGCCCCTAGACTGCACTCTGTCAAACAGCTACACAGCTTCCTTGGCTTCCCCAAATTCTACCGCCATTTCGTCAGAAACTACAGTCGAATCACGCTCCTCTCATCACCCTCACCAAGCGACCTACCTCACGGATACCCTGGTCTGCTGTGAACCATGCTTTTGAGGAGATGCTCAGGAGATGCCTCACTAACACTGCCATTCCCCGCCATCCAAATCTCTCCGGACCTTTTGTGATAGATGTGGACACATCTGACAGAGGCTCTAGGACCATCCTCTCCCAGTGAGGACAGGGTGGGGAAACACTCCCTGTGCCTTCTTCTCAGGTGTTCAAATCTACACAATGCTGGGCTGGAGTAGGAGACAGGGAGTTACTCACTATTAAATGGGCCTTGGACGAATAGAGACATTGGCTGACGGTGAATGCCGAGCCTTTCTTGATCTGGACTGATCACCAGAACCTCATATCCATTCAGCAGACCCGCCAACTCAACTCACAGCAGACTCGCTGGGCAATTCAATTCAACGTCACCATCTCCTACCAATCCAGTTCCAAGAACATCAAAGCAGATGCCCAGTCACAACTGTTCGACCCAGCTGAAATGGAAATCGATCCTCAACAACCTCTCAAATCCCTGCTTTGATCATCTGGGACCTTGAGAACCGAGATCTGCCAGACTCTATAACACGAGCCTGCTATGGCCGACACACCTGACAACCACATATGCGTGCTGGTGGCCATGTGCTCTGAAGCACTCCAGTAGACTCACTCCTCAGCCCTCTCCAGCCATGCAGGTGCATGATGGACTCTGGATTTACTGCAACACAGGTTCTGGTGGCAGTCATGATTGTAGATGTACTTCAGTTTGTTGTTGCCTGCCCTCAGCAAGCCTAGTCCAACTCCTCCAAATTCTAGGAGTCTTCAGCTCTCTCCTCAATATGACAGTGAGTTTTTCCTCTGGCTGTCATCTGCAGACCAATAGTCAGTCAGAAAGAGGTGATCAGCATGTGCAGAAGTTTCTGTGATGCTTTCCTGCCTCTAACCCTTCCACATGGAAGAAGAACCTGCTCTGGGCCAAGCTGTTCCACCTCCTCTGCCACTGGTATGTCACCCTTTGAAGTACTTTAAGGCCACCAGCCGCCGTTGTTCCCCATGGAGGTAACAATGTTGGAGGTCCTGTCCTTGAGGGCCCTGGTTCATCAGTGCTGAAGTGCTTGGAAGAGGTCCTGGAGGGCCAGCTTAGCTGCCAACCATGCCTACATCTGTCCAGCCTAGATGTGCCCTTGAGCCCTGACTCTTGCAAGCTCTCACCCTGGTTCATTGATCCTTTCAGGATTACCCATCACATCAATCCAGTCACTTACCCTTTCCAGCTGCCGCTGTCCCTCAGGATCACATCTACCTTCTACGTGTCTAGCCTTAAGCCCGTTGACTATGGAGCACTCAACCCAGCTGAGCCTGCATCTCCAGAACCTAGGGTGGTGGTCCAAGTTGTACATGGTTCAGCTGTTGATGGATTCTCAGCATTGTGGACAAGGTGTACAGTAGCTGGTTGATTGGGAAGGGTACACCCCAGAGGAGAGATCTTAGTTGCCTTCAAATTACATCTTGGATATATTGAGGAGTTCCACTGGACCCATCAAGCTCATTCTGAGCTGACAGGGGCCAGCCATAGTCGGGGTGGGGGAGATTTCTTGTCACCTCCCATGCAGGCACCTCCCAGCCTCCACTCAGCTAATAGGAGATACCTTCCACTTATTTCTAACTCATCACCTGCAGCCTATTTAACCCCATCTCTCATCCACAGATTTTTTTTCACTCATCAGACCAGTTGGATTCAACCAGTTCATCTTCAGCTAAAGTTTACCTTGTTACCCTGTTGTGTTTAGTTTCTAGTCTCACTTGTTTTCTGACCTCATGAGGCTTGTTATTTTACAGCCTATTATTAAAGTTATCATTTACCTCTAAATTGTCTCTGCTGCTCTGCTTTCGAGTCAAGCCTTCTCAATGTTCCCTGACACTAAAAACTGCTCACAATACGCCAAATGTGGTCTTCCCAATGCCTTTAAAAGCTTCAGCTTTATACTTAAACCAGCCTCTTCAGAGTATTTGCATCAGATCATAGAAACCTCTATGAGGAGGAAATAATTCTCCCCATCGATTCCATCTATGCAACTCATGTTCTCTGATATCTCAGCTTAAACCAGGACAATGTGGAAGTAGGGCACTGGCATGGGAACCGTTGTGAAAAAGGTTGCCTGTCAGTTTAAAAATAATCTAGGAGCCATAACCCCAGTAAATTTTAAAGTGAATCTTGCAAATTAGGATCCCAGTAAGTTTAAAGGGAGTGTGGGAACTGGGAGTTCCATGAGTGGAAGTGGATCTCTGGAACTAGAGCTTTAAAGTGGAAAAGCAGTGCAGGAACTGGGACCCTGGTGAGTTCTTTTTAATTAAACAAAATATACTTTATTCAAAAATAAAAATTATAAACAATAAACCATTCAATGACTCTCAGTCCTTTACAAATGTTTCCATTACGGTCTTTACATTTCCTCATTGTTTGCCACCCAGGTGGCACTCTGTTATTCCATATTTACATACCCTTGTTGAGGGGTATACACCTCGCCCCCCACCCTACCCTTCAACTCCCGCGGGAGAGGAACCCTAGACTGTGGTCCTTCCCCACCGGGCCCTTGTAGTGGCTGCACCAAATTTGAGTGAGTCCCTCAGCACGTACTCCTGCAGCCGAGAACGCACCAGTCGGCAGCATTCCCCCACGGACATCTCCACGTGCTGGTAGACCATCCAGTTTCGGGCCGACCAAAGAGCGTCTTTCACCGAGTTGATGATCTGCCAGCTGCACCGGATGTTGTTCTCCGTGTGCATCCCCAGGAACAGCCCGTAGATCAGAGAGTCCTCTGTTACGCAGCTGCTGGAGATGAATTAATATGGAAGGCAATATACAGTCTCTGATGAGCCACATACTGAACTATTGGGACCTTGATCAGTCAGACAGTGGATTATTGGAGTTTTTCTGCATGGGAACTTTGGAAGATAAGAAACAATGTATTCACAGTCTCCATAGCCACCTCTTTCAAAACCCATGGTCATAAGGACCTGGGGTTAATTGGCTTTGTTGTGACTGTCAATAAAAGCCACCAGAGACACCTGCAGCAGGTAGTGCAGAAGTCTTTATTCAGCACGCACAAGCCTGACAGCATTTGGAGTCACTCTGGAGAGAGGCTCTCTGACCCAACAATACATCAGATTTTTATATGCTAAAGATCAAAAGCAACAGCAGGACAATTCCATAGTTACAATGTACCTACAATGATTCCTTTGAATTACATATGATTTTCAAACACCAAGTTCTTCATGCCTACACACCTGACTTCCAAAGTGAATGTTAACCACTGCTGTCTCTAAGTTGCATTCATGCATATGCAGACACCTTGTGTCAATGGGGTGTTTCCTGGTCTGGAATCAACCCCAATCTGCTGCTCCACGAAGACCATTGTTCTGAGCAGCATTTTAAACTCAATCTACAATCAACATTCAGATCTGAAGACTGGTTGCTGCTGAAATCAATACTTACTATATTCCATAATATGCCCTAACAGCTTATTTTTTCCAGTTCTGTCTTTTCATTAATCCTAATTTCATTCAGCTCCTCATTAACTCCAGTATTTCTGTCTCCAATAATCCGCTGTCTGCTTTTTTTTTCATGAAAATTGTCCTAAGCTACTTTGTTGTCAAATCATCTTACAGCAAAGTAAAAGGCCCTTTGGCCTCATGGCCATACCAACCAACAATTAACTATTGATACTAATACCATTTACCAGAACTTGATCATAGCCTCTTATGCCAGGTGCTTATTTAAATACCTGTTAAATGTAATAAGCGTACCAGCTTCCATCAGTACATATGAGACCTTAACCCACCCTCTGGGTGAAGAAATATTTCCATAGGTACCATCTAAGATATTGGCTCTGATCAGGGGAACCTCTGTGAGGAGAAAATAATTTTCAACATCTATTTCATCTATGCCTGTTGTGTTCTTGGATATCTCAGTCAGGTCACCCGCTCAGCCTCCTCTGCTCCAAGGAAAACAAGTCAATCCAGTTATTGCTATTGAAATGCATCATTCAGGAAACATCTTATTGAATCTCTTCTGCATTCTCCCTAGTGGAATCACATCTTCCTATGGTTGGGTACCAGAAATGCTCATTATATTACTGACTTAATCTAACGAATGATTTGGATGCCTGTAACACCTAGGCCCCAACTAATGAAGGCAAACATCTTGTTTGCTTTCTTAACCATCTTATCTACCTCTGCTGATAATTTCAAAGATTCTTGGACATGTACACTAAGGTCCCTCTGTCCCTCAGAGCTTTCTATGATCTAACAATTTATTGTATGCATCTGAAGATTATTAATCCTCCAAAATGCATTACAACATATCTTTCACATTCCTTTCCCTGCCTTACCAACTTCATAGTGAAAACTAAACACTACACAATCAACTGTGGTAGACCATTTGATGTGCCAGAAGTGAACACCTGAGATTGTAGATACTCGTATGCTAATAACACAAGACAGGTAACAGCATAAGCAGTGAAGAATTAATTAATTTGTAATAACTAGTTAACAGACCACAATATAAAAGGTTAAATGTTATGCCACAATTGCACAAAGCCTTGGTTAGACTACAAATGGAATAATATAAAGAATTCTGGGCACACTACCCTCTCCTTGGAGGCATTGCATATTGCTGTCTAGACTGCAGGAGTTACATTATGATTAGTAATTACATAAAGTGGGATTGTATTCCTTGAGATTTAGAAGAATGTGCATTGACTACTGAAGATTATGAGAAATTAAGAACAATAATATTCAGCCAGTAACAATAATAACCTCTCTCCTAGGGGAAATGGAGAGAAACCATTTTTTGCTGATGATTGAGTCGAAGATGAGAGGCTTTATTCAAGCAGTGGAATCATACCTTTTAAATTAGTAAAATTTGTGAGAAAGGGTAGTGGAAGTCTGAAGCTCTATTCCACAAACAACTGTTGCCACTTAAATCTGAGATGAATAGTTCTATGCATATGGAGAGGAGGCAGATGCACACAGCTTGGACTCAAAGCTACGACCGAGCTGTGTGGAAGTCAGCAGGGAGGAGCAGGCAAACCATGGCAAGGACCATTCCATGAACACTGCTTGTAAACTGGCACCACAAGACCCTTGTGCCCTTGGTGAAGTTCCACCTCCGGAATGGGTCACGGCACTAATTATCTGTTCATAGCACTACCACACCTTACTCTTTGTACAGGCCTTGTTAGGATCGTTGACTACCTACAGGGTTAACCCCCACACCCGTTCTTCATTCTTCATATTAGAGCTCTGCTTCGGTTGGTTTAATCTTGTTGATGCACATATTCATTTAAGCCTCATATCAATGATTTAATGAGGCTTTCCTGTATAATTTTATCATGTAAATTTAGGATAGCAGGTGCATTGATAATCATTGTGCATAAATTAAGTTAGCTGACAAAGGAACTGGAGAAAAGAGAAGGAGAAGTTTTTGTCTGCTCTGCTAATATCGGTTCAAGGGCTGAAAAGATGATGGAAGTATATTCAGAAGTATTGGGACAGCTAAGGATCAATCATGTTTATATGGGACTGGAGTCACATATAGAGCACACTACAGAAGGACTGCAGGTTCCCTTCCACAGGGCTCATAGGCAAAATAATGATTTTTACAACTGGGCAATTTGATAATCAGATTTCTAGGGACAAAAACTTATTGACAGAATCCAAATTCTCACAAAGCCATACTGGGATGAAGGCTCACAACCTTTGATTTTTTGAAAATGATTTAAAATAATTTTGTATATTGATGTTTATAATATATACACATCTAGAATGTACCTAGCATATGCAGATTTTATAGTATAAAACTTTGGATTTATTGGAAAATTTTGCTGGATTATCAGGAAACACCAAGTGGAAGAGAACTAATTGGAGAACTCTTCAAAGAGCCAGCACAAACACAAGGGGCTGAATGGCCTCTTTACTCTTGCTAGATTGGAAGAGCAGTGGCTATGATTTTACACAACCCTCAGATGGCTTTGGCTGCCCTGAAGCATGGGGCTGATCATGTTCGGCTCATGTGAAAATGATGGCCATAGCGTTATGGAACCCATGCAGAGTCCTTCAGCCCTCTAAGTCTGTACTGATCATCAAACACCCACTTGCATTGCTGTTCCCCTTTCAGTCTTCCCACATTCTCTCCCTCTCTACCACACACCCACACACTATGGGCAACCTATAGTGGCCAATTACCCTATCCATCAGACTGCCTTTGGAATGTGGGCAAGCCCACATGATCGCAGGGAGAGCCTGCAACTCCAGACAGATCACAACGGAGGTCAGGATTGAACCTGGGCTGCTGGAGCAGCAATTCTACCAGTGCTGTCAGAATGGGAGTTCCAGAATACTGCCCTTAAATCTGCAGAATGGGTATCTCACGAGTTCAAGGCCTTTTCTTTGAAGTGATAACACGAGCACATATATCCAACAGATTTCTGTTTCCCTCAGAACCCTGCAGTATTTCTGGTGATCAGAAATGCTTCCAAATGTGAATCATATTAAAAAGCAAAGGCAGGGCAGACGGAATATAATTTCATTAAAAATTAAAAGTTCATAAAGATTAATTTGAAGTGAACAGCTGTGGGCGAGACGGGGAGGGGGGAATCATTAAGACTTCAAGGAGAGATGAGAGCTTCTTTACCTTGACATCTTACCTGCTCGTTATATATTCTTTGTAAAGTACAGGATAATTTTCTTTGTCGTGTTGCAACATGTGGGAATAGAATTTTTCATGTCAGAGTTTCATAAACATATAATTGACACAGTGCATTGTAAGAACCATGGTCTGAATGGTAAAAAAAAAACCTCTCTGATCATGCCTTAAACTTTATTGTACTGCAGGGAGCACATTGCTTGATTTCTCCACATTATACTTCATTTGAACCCTTGCTGTTACTTCCTCACTTCACAAAGGACTGATGTAGCTCAGCTCCCATTGATTTGGGAAGCAGTTTCTGGTGAGGTTGGCCAGTTGTGTATTAAGAGAAGTGGCTGCAGGGGGAGCTCTTGCACCATTGGATCTACTAGAATCCTTTATCTTTCATCATTGATGCTACAGGATTTCCCCTTCAGGTATATGTGTAGAAATCCAGATGACAGCAAGAAACCTATTAATTGGTAACATTAATCATTAATTCATCTCAAAAGGTAGCTTTGTGTTTGGTGCCTTGTAGCTACAAAGCTGACCCCTGAATGGCATAAGGCCATCTATAGTTTGATACTATTACAGAAGAACATGAGGTCCATTCAAGCTCAGTGAAAATCATTTTGATTCATCTACATAGTTGGGAGGTCTCGAATGTTTTTTTATAGAATGCTGGTTTCACACTGGACTTCAGGGGAGATGAAATTTCTATGTGTTGCTGAGCATTGATCAGCAGAGTGATTTTGAAGCTAGGAAGCCTAGAGAGAACCCCCTGAACCCATGACTGACACTGACCTTGAACATGACTCTAAACTCCATGGGAAAAACTGTATGTCTGAGGTTATACTGTAATTGAGGTGTAGTATACTCTTTGCAAATTGGATTTTTTTTTATTAGCATGGTTTGTGGAGAAATGGATTAGTAAAACTTTCTTAGATCATTGCGGTTGAAAACTCCATGGCATTTGGGGGATTTTCAAACCGAAGTCAATGTTAAAGGAGTAAGGGAAATTCCACCAAGAAATGAAACTGATTGGACAATCAACCCAGAAGTGCTCACCAATAATTCATATTCTTTTGTACTCTCCCTTGCTCTCTTCTCATTGCTCCCATCATTCTTTCAATTTGCCATTCTTCGCTGCAACAACTTTCTCCCTTTCTTTCCTTCCTACTTCCCTTTCTTTTCCTCACTACCTCTTTCTTCCTTTATCAAACCTCTCCTTCACCTTCTCTCTCTTCTTTATTCTATAACCCTTCCATTAAATCCTCTCTATGTCTCCTTCCCTTCATCTGATCTCTCTCTGATTCTTCCTCTCTCTTTTCCATTCTCTCATTCTTTCTTTATTTTGTGTTCTTTCTTTTTTGGTGACTGCATCCTACCCACACTCTCTTGTTTTTCCCTCACATCCATTCTTCCTTCCCTCTCCCCTTTTCTTCTCTTCCTTCACCTTTCTCACTCCCTCCTTCTTTTCCTTCTCTCACCCCTTCCTCTCTCCCTCACTATCTCTCCTTCTCCCTTTTTCTCTTTGTCTCCCTCCCTCCTTCTCTTCCTTTACTTCCTCCATCTCTCTCTCTCTGTTTCCTTTTCTCCTTCCCTCCATCTACACCTCCCACTCTTCCTCACTCTTAGGATGTTTGGACTTTGACTGATGTTTGTGCTCTCCAGAAATCCAAAAACAATTATTTCACAGTGCCAGCTGACTCCTCTCTCCCACTGTTGGCTCAGCTCTTGATGGATTGATAACACACCAGCGCGTGAAAACAGCTATACAGCTATAAATTAACACTCTGGTTAATTTGGTGACAGATTGTAGTTCATGTGACATTGCTGTAATTCAGGGTGCTCTGAAGGCTGCATCTGAGGTGGGTCAGTTAGAACAATGCTCTAGGAGGCTATCCCCAGAAGTGTAATGCAGCAACCAGTCTGGGCAGAGATAACTCAATCAAAATCTGAATCAGAAACAGATTTAATATTATAGGTATACGTCGTGGAATTTGTTGTCTTTGTGGTAGCAGTACAATGTAATACATAATAATAGAGAGGAAAAAAACAGTGAATTATATATAGAAGTGAATTATATGAATTATAATTTTAGGTATACTTGTAATTCACAGCTTTGTTCTTTCTATTAAACCTGCTTGTGATTCAGATTTGATTGACTTATCTCTTTTTATATATATATATATCTCTATAATGGTTAAATTTAAATAAGTAGTGCAAAAAAAAAAGAGGTAAAGTAGTAGTGAGGTAGTGTTAATGTATTCAATGTTCATTCAGAAATCGGATGGCAGTGGGGAGAAGCTGTTCCTGAATCACTGAATGTGAATGTGTGCCTTCAGGCTTCTGTACTTCCTTCCTGATGGTTACAGTAAGAAGAGCGCATGACCTGGCTGAAGGGGGTCCTTACTGATTGATGCCAACTTGTCAAGGCATCGCTCCTTAAAGATGTACTGGATACTATGGAGGCTAGTACCCATGATGGAGCTGACTAACTTCACAACTATCTGCAGCTTATTTTGATCCTGTGCAGTAGCCCCTCCATACCAGACAGTGATGCAGCTAGTGTTCTCCACAGTACATCTCTCATGCTTATTTTTGAAGATGCCGAAAACTGACAATTATTTAAACTGTCAACAATGAGAACAGTTTACAAAGTTAGCAAACACCCTTGCCTTCTTCTACAATTTTCCTCACCAAATCTTGCTGCAACCTTCAAGTTTAGTCACATGAAACATTTGTTAAAGAAGTGACAGTAATAAAGAAACAAATATTAATCAAGAGCCAATATTACAAATGACTCATATAGCAATGCCCCCCTTAAATACACTTACTATCTTCTTTTCTTTCCTCATTTCCTTCTTTCTACCTATCTTTCAGACTTCAAATTTCGAAGTATATTTTACTATCAAAGTAGGTATAAATTATGCATCCTTGAGATTCCTCTGCATTCAGGCAGCTACAAAGCAGGAAACCCAACCGAACCCAGTTTTAAAAAAAGACCAACATCCAAATCCAGAGAGAAAAAAGCTAAATCAAATCCAATCATGCAAACAATAAAGCAAGCATCAGCATTCAGAGCAAAATGGAGAAATAAACCTGAAGTTGGGAGTAGCTGGAGTAGGACCATAGTCTCAGTGTCAGCCTGTCACACAGAGACAAAATGGCCACGAATCTCCTGCAGCGATATGCCCTGGCCTATTTCCGGCCTGTACTCGACCTTTCCAATCTGCACGGTGCTTGGATGGATCAAACCTCACTCCCGATTTATGTGGGCGTTCTCCAAAACTGCTCCGCCAGCTTTCCTCCTAAACTCTCACTCCAGCTGCATCTCCGATTCTGACTCTGACTCCATTTTCTCCTGGGACCCCACCCCCCACTGACCTTCCTCCGGCTCTGTCTCGCATCTGCATGCCTCGACCTTCAGATCAGCCTCACCTTCGTTTGCCTCCTCATTGTTTGCAGCAATTGATTACCACAATTTTCCATATAGAAAGTGTCAGTAATAGAATATTTAGTTGAATTTATCGCTTTGAGAACCTCCAGTAAGCTGTTGCCCAATTCAATAGCTCCTGAGCCAACTCAGTATCCTTGCCTCTTGTAGTCAATCCTTTTTCCTTTTCCTCTGTTCCTTTCCTACTCCCTCTTTC
Source organism: Hemitrygon akajei (assembly GCF_048418815.1). Taxonomy (NCBI): domain Eukaryota; kingdom Metazoa; phylum Chordata; class Chondrichthyes; order Myliobatiformes; family Dasyatidae; genus Hemitrygon; species Hemitrygon akajei. The sequence goes on along the minus strand of NC_133152.1, from coordinate 13,523,944 downwards.
TCCCTCTTTTCCCTTTCCTCAACCATCCCTTTTGTTCTCTCTTCGTTTCCTTCACTCCCTCCTGGCTATAAACACCAGGCACTTGACTCTCTTTTGGAATTTAAAAGTTTGAAGGTTCGTTTATTATCAAAGCATGTATCCATATACATCTCTGAGATTTGTCTTCTCCAGATAGCCACAAAATAAAGAAAGAATGTGAAAATCACTCAGAGAGAAACATCAAACCCAAACTCCCTGCACAAAAAAGAATGGTATCATCAACCCCCAAAGCCCTCCTCCCCCACTCAAAATGGAACAGGGACATTGACCCCTAAGAACAACCCCTCCCCAGCACAAAAAACCTAACAGAACACAATAGAACAACAACCCCCAAACACCCTCCCATTGTACAACAAAACAGAAATGGAACGGGTGATGAAAAACACAATATAAAATCCATAAGCCTGAAAAAGTTCTCAGTTCATAAATGCAGTAGTCCAGTCCATAGACGCAGAATCACGATACCATCCTCCGATATCACTGACATTCATTGAAAGAGAGGGATGCTCACCCACAGTGACACGTTGCTCACAGATTCCTTCTCCAGCAGCGACCAAAAGGAAGGCTGAACTCTCCCTTGCCTTCCACATTCGCCTCAATGTCTCAATCTTCACTGATGTTTTAATTGGCAATTAATGGACACTTTAATTGGTGAAATGGAGATTAACATCAGCTCATGCCCCATCTTGAAGTTTCTTAGCATTAAGGCTGTCCGTGTCACTTCCTGGAATCGTCTCAGAGACAGCAAGCACTGGGTCACTCAATTGATTTCCAAACTGTAAATTGCAGGCTCTAACAGTCCCAGGAACACACTTAAGGTGACAAACAGACATAAAAGAAGTGAAGAAAGACATTTTTGTCAGCTACCTGGAAGATGTCTTGGGTGTTAATGGAATTTCTGAGTTCTAGCATCAGTCTGACCAGCACTGGGAAATGCTGAGGTATGTTGCCATTTTACCTGATTGTTGAGGAACATGGTTTATTTGAGGGACATATTTAGATTTGTACCTGGAAAAGGCCATCCAGCCCCTCAATTCTACTGGACAGCAACTCTCCACCATGACCGAAGGAGGAGTTGGGCGTGTGGTTGCTGGTGCTTTCTGCCAGAGTGTATCAGAGCTGTGCGAATGGGAGGCCGGTGGGATGAGCACAGGAGTAGTGGTGAGAAGTGTTTGCTGCTTTCTGCATAAAGTTTTACTGAGAACATAGAACCCAGAACATTGAACTATCCAGCACAGAAAAAAGGCTCTCTGGCTGAACTAGACTAAACCTATCTGCTAACACATAATGCATATTCCTGCAATCCCTTCACATTCAGGTATCTGCCTCAATGCCCCTTTACACTACTGTGATGCCTGCTTCCACTACCACTCTTGGCAGCAGGGCACCCACCACCCTCTGTGTGAAAAAACTTGCCCCTTCATCTCTTTCGAACGTTCTACCTTTGAGCCTGAAGCTATGCCTTTTAGTAATTGATATGTCCATGCTGGGATGAAGTCCTGTACTATCTACTCTGTCTATGCCTCATTACTTTATAAATCTCTGTAAGGTCTCCTGTCAGCCACTGAAACTGCTGCGAAAACAATGCATGTTTGTCGATACTCTCTAATCTAGGTAGAATCCTGTATTAATTAAAAGCTGATTATAAAAGGGAGTTGGCGAGACGCTTTGCATTCTGCTGGTAGTGTGCAGATGGACAGCTGATTTCCATAATGGCCTTGACACTCCTTACTGAATAGCTGCTGTCTCATGAAGTAATTTTCTGCAAACCAAAATAAATTTTAAGTTGTCATTGTGGAAAATACATTGAGAAGAGCATAGTACTGTGAGAAGGCTGTTATGATTGATGTCTCGGCTGAGATTTTGCAGATGACACTGGTCCCTCCTTGTGGAGCACGTACCTGGAGTGGACGGACTTCGGATATAAAGCAGTGTTGCCATGTGTTATGGACTCCAAGCTGAGTGATACATTGATTCGCTGGAGGGAAATCAGAGCCAAAGGATGAAGCAAAGTGCATGATTTCAGGCTTGATGTTGCTAAGTGGAAGATAATGACAATGCTCAGGAGGCTCTGGTTTCCCAATTATTCTCAACCATTGATTGTAACTGGAATGAGACAAATAGTCTCAGTAGCCCTCAATTATGCTGAGATGCAATCTCCTGGGGTTATTCTCTTTATTGCTTTCTAATGGGCTTGTCTGCCCATGAAGCAATGATATGCTGGCATATGTATGAGGAGTGAATGACGTGGCTGGGATATTAGAAACTGCTCTGACTGGGTACATCGGACTGGCAGTCTCGGGATTTTGTAGCCATAACCCAAACTGGCTTAATGGATGCCAACCTCTTCTTCCCAGTCATGTTCATATGATGATAAGGAAACTATTATAAATTTAATTTGAATTTTGTGGATTTCATTTTTGTAACTCCCTCCCTAAGAGCACCTCAGACAAACAGACTGCGGCAGTGAACCTCGGCCTTTTTAAGGGCAATCAGAATAGATGTTGCCCATGATGCAATGCTCACATCTCAGAATGAGATGGCTTCCACAAGTCAGATGCTTTGCAGTCAGTATTTGCAGGAGTAAATCGGCTTATTAGTGCAAGTGTCTGTTTGTGGAAAATTAATGTCAGTTGCTCCCATTGTTGGAATAATGCGTGTGTGCACCACACACACACACACACACACACACACACACACACGCACTCTCACACACACACACACACACACACACCCACTCTCTCTCTCTCTCTCTCTCTCTCTCTCTCTCTCTCTCTCTCTCTTTCTCCATGTATAGCCTTTTGGATAGTCGGATAGTCTACTTTCCGACTACACAGAATTCCTAATGGCCCCAACATCTGGCTGAGATGATGCTTCTCCCTAATGACTTGCACGTGCTCTTCAAACTGAATGTGGTTCTGTTTCTCCTGCTCCCTTTAAACCTCACTGGGAAATATATTGTGATACAATTCAACATCTAAGAATAAAGTGAATTAAAAATATTAGTGTATTAACAAGCATAGTACAGAAAGCACTCCAGTCTGGCCCCCATCTTGGTACCAAGCATGACGAGAACAGCATAAGAACTTAAGAAATCCAGAACAACAGTCAGGTGCCCAACTCCTCATGACTGCCCCACCTGTCAGAAAAGTTGTGTTTGGTCTTTCATCTCAGCATCAGTTCTTTGTGCTAAACCTTTATCTCTTCATTCTCCAAGAAATATTCCTTAAATTCCTCTAGAAATCTGTTGATCTCTGTCTTGAATATACAGTGGTTCTTCGTGCAGTCTCCATGGATTTCTTGAGGAGAAAAGTCTAAAGGTTTTATGTCACGTGGGTAAACTTCATTTCTTCATTGTTAACCGTTAGTGGTAGACAATAAGTATAACTTAAAGAGACTAAGAAAGAAGCGGAGGCAGAGCTGAAATTTAAATTTAGCGACAGGTCCCAGATCTGAAACATTAACTCCAGTTCTGTCTAAAATGTTCCAAATGTGTTCACACCCGAGCTCTTTTTCATGTCGGCAAAATGTCTCCATTCAAATCTCTTGTAACAAAGACCCACATACTGTCTGCCTTTCTAATTGCTTTCTGATTCTGCATGTTACCTTTCAGTCATTATCATGGAAAGACACACATTTTCCTCGAAACACCATCACATCAGAATCAGAATCAGGTTTATTATCACCGGCATTTGACATGAAATTTGTTAACTTAGCAGACGCAGTTCAATGTAATACATAATCTAGCAGAGAGAGAAAAAATAATAAATAAATAAAATAAAACAAAATAATAATAAGTAAACAAATAAATCAATTACGTATATTGAATAGATTTTTAAAAAATGTGCTAAAACAGAAATTATATTAAAAAAAAAGTGTGGTAGTGCTCACGGGTTCAATGTCCATTCAGAAATCAGATGGCAGAGGGGAAGAAGCTGTTCCTGAATCACTGAGTGTGTGCCTTCAGGCTTCTGTACCTCCTTCCTGGTGGTAACAGTGAGAAAAGGTGAAAACAGTGAGAACAGTGTGATGGTAACAATGAGAACAGTGAGAACATCTCTCACCATTTAAAAAATACTCTGCCTGGCATTTGTTCTCACCAAAGTGGATGAACTCACTATTTTTTGGTTAATTTCCATTTACCTAACCTGTTTATGTCTACATGAAATGCTTCCACATTCCCTGACACCTATAGTACTAGCATCAAAAAACTTGGATTATTAAACTTGACCCTCTCAACGAAATCACTAATATAGATTGTGAACAGCTAGGATATCAGCACCATTCTCTGAAATACTTGTCACAGCTTCCCCACCAGAATATGACCTGTTTATTCTCAAGATTTGTTTCCATGCTTAAACGAGTCCATAATCTATGCCAGTATGTTACCACCAAGCATGTGCACTCTTGGTATGACCTCCTATTGAAAATCTTCTCTAACAAGTTTAAAGAGCACCAACAAGTTTGTCAGACATGACTTCTCTTTCTTGCTTATACCTATTCTGCCCAACTCTAATAATATTTTCCAAGTGTTCTGTCGATACATCCACAATCATAGGTCCAAACCCTTTACCTACTACCCAAGAGAAGCTAACTGGTCTGTAGGATCCTATTTATTGGCTTTCTACGTTCTTCCAAAAAGGGGCTGTCTTTGGAACGGCACCTTAGCTTAGTGGTAAGCACAATGCTTAACAGCACCCGCGACACAGGTTCAATTCTCTCCTCTGTCTGTAAGGAGCCTGTACATTTTCCCTGTGACCATGTTGGCATCCTCTGGGTAATCCAATTTCCTCCCACAGTCCATAGATGTACCGCTTAGTAGGTTAATTGGTCATTGTAAATTGTCCCGTGATTAGGCAAGGGTTAAATCAGGGATTGCTTGAAGGGCCGGAAAGCTTATTCCGTGTTGTGGCTCAATAAATAAATAATTAAATTTGTTACATTTCAATCTGTGGGAACTTCCTGGAATCTGTTGGAATTTGGAAAATGACAACCAGGGCATCCACTACCTCTTTGGCTCCTTGTTTAAACACCAGGATATAGGATATTAAGTTACGGAGTCGTAGAGTTGCACAATGCAGAAACTGGCTCGTCAACCCATCATGCTCACGCTGACCTTTTCACCCATCCACACTGATCCCTTTTGGCTGTATTACGTGTAGAGAGTCCAGGTGGTTTATTGACTTCCAGTCCTTCTACTTTTCCAACATTTTGTTTTAAGGTGTTTAAGAAGGTTTAGGGAATGCTTGCTTTTATTAATCAAGGCATTGAGTTCAAAAGTCAAGAGGTTATGTTGCAACTTTATAACACTCTGGTTATGCCACTTCTGGAGTATTGCAGTACAGTTCTGGTTCCCTCACTATAGAAAGGTTATAGAGGCTTTGGAGAGGGTGCAAAGAAGATTTGCCAGTATGCTGCCTGACTTAAGGACATGTACTATCATAAGAGGCTTGATAAACTTTAATTGTTTTCTTTGGAATGGCGGAGGCTGGTGGGAGGTCTGTTAGAGGTTTATAAGATAATGAGTGGCATAGATAGAGTGGACAGGGAGTATCTGTTTCCCAGGGTTGGAATGTCTCATACCGGAGGGCATGCATTGAAGGTGAGAAAGGGTGGGTTCAAGGGTGATGTAAAGGGGATGTGAGGAGTAAGTTTTTTATTCAAAGCGCGCTGGATGCCAGGAATGCGCTGACTGGTATAATGGTAGCGGCAAGTACATTAGGGGATTTTATGAGCTGTTTGGATAGGCACATGGATATAAGGAAGATGCAGGGATATGAACATTGTGTAGGTAGGAGCCATTAGTGTTTGGGTGTTCCTGGTTTTCTTATTTGCTGGTTCGGTACAACTTTGTGGGCTGAATGGCTTACTCCTGTGGTGTACTGTTCTATGTAATGATAGCTTCCTTGAATTCTTCATTCACTCCAGAACTGTAGTTTTCCGCTACTTCCTAGAAATATTCTCCGCCTTCTTCATCAAAGGCATTGTGTCTCAATGGGTGCACATGGAAGCAATACTGATGTGAGCAATGGTTTTCTTTTGCCTCGATCTGTGTGTGCTGATGCACTCCATTGCAGATCACTTCTCAGCCTTCAACCACCTCTGTGTATTGTATTGAATTTAAAAATTTAAGTCATTGAAGCCTATTATTCACACGTTGTGCTCTTGCGTTTGCAATAGGAAATTTGTATGTACCAAATATATAAGACCATAAGATTATAAGATATAGGAGCAGAAGTAGGCCACTTGGCCCATCGAGTCTGCTCCACCATGCAATCATGGGCTGATCCAATTCCTCCAGTCGTCCCTCCTCCTCTGCCTTCTCCCCATACCCTTTGATGCCCTGGCTAATCAAGAACCTATCTACCTCTGTCTTAAATGCACCCAATGATTTGGCCTCCACAGCCGCTTGTGTCAACAAATTCCACTGATTTACCACCCCCTGACTAAAGTAATTTCTCTGCATCTCTGTTCTAAGTGGACGTCTTTCAATCCTGAAGTTGTGCCCTCTTGTCCTGGGCTCCCCTACCATGGGAAACAACTTTGCCATATCTGATCTGTTCAGGCCTTTTAACATTTGGAATGTTTCTACGAGATCCTCCCTCATTCTCCTGACATATGGTAACCCTTTCATTCCTGAAATCATTCTCGTGAATCCTCTCTGAAACCTCTCCAAAGTCAGTATATCCTTTCTAAAATAAGGAGCCCAAGACTGCACACAGTAATCTAAGTGTGGTCTCACGAGTGCCTTATACAGTCTCAACATGACATCCCTGCTCTTATATTCGATACCTCTAGAAATGAATGCCAACATTGCATTCACCTTCTTCACCACCAACTCAACCTGAAGGTTAACCTTTAGGGTATCCTGCACAAGGACTCCCAAGTCCCTTTGCATCTCTGCATTTTGAATTCTCTCCCCATCTAAATAATAGTTTGCCTGTTTATTTCTTCCACCGAAGTGCATGACCATACACTTTCCAACATTGTATTTCATTTGCCACTTTGCCCATTCCTCTAAACTATCTAGGTCTCTCTGCAGGCTCTCAGTTTCTTCAACACTATGCGCTCCTCCACCTATCTTTGTATCATTGGCAAATCTAGCCACAAATTCATTAATCCCATAGTCCAAATCATTGACATACATCGTAAAAAGTACTGGTCCCAACATTGACCCCTGAAGAACTCCACTGATAACCGGCAACCAGCCAGAATAGGATCCCTTTATTTCCACTCTCTGTTTTCTGCAGATCAGCCAATGATCCACCCATGCTCGTAACTCCCCTGCAATTCCATTGTTTCTTATCTTGCTAAGCAACCTCATGTGCGGCACCTTGTCAAAGACCTTCTGAAAATCCAAGTACACCGCATCTACTACATCTCCTTTGTCTACCCTGCTTGTAATTTCCTCAAAAAATTGCAGTAGGTTAGTCAGACAGGATTTTCCTTTCAGGAAAATATGCTGGCTTTGGCCAATCTTGTCATGTGCCTCCAGGTACTCTGTAATCTCATCCTTAACAACAACTTCCCAACCACTGATGTCAGGCTAACAGGACTATAGTTTCCCCTCTGCTGCCTCCCACCCTTCTTAAATGGCAGAATAACATTTGCAATTTTCCGGTCATCCGGTACAATGCCAGAATCTATTGATTCTTGAAAGGTTATTGTTAATGCCTCCACAATCTCTCCAGCTTCTTCCTTCAGAATCCAAGAGTGTATTCCATCAGGTCCAGGAGATTTATCCATCCTCAGACCATTAAGCTTCCTGAGCACTTTCTCAGTGATAATTTTCACTGCACAGACTTCACTTCTCTTACATTCTTGAATGTCCGGTATACTGCAGATGTCTTCCACTGTGAAGACTGATGCAAAATACACATTCAGTTCCATTGCCATCTCTGCATCTCTCATTACAATATCTCCCGTGTCATTTTCTATTGGTCCTATATCTACCCTCAATTCTCTTTTACCCTTTATATACTTAGAAAAATCTTTTAGTATCTTCTTTTATATTAGTCGCCAGTTTCCTTTCATAGTTCATCTTTTCCTTCCTAGTGACATTCTTAGTTTCCTTTGAAAGTTTTTAAAAGCTTTCCAATACTCTATCTTCCCGCTGGCTTTGGCTTTCTTGTATGCCCTCTTCTTTGCTTTTACTTTGGCTCTGACTTCACTTGTCAGCCATGGTAGTGTCCTTCTTCCATTCAGAAATTTCTTCTTTGAAATATATCTGTCTTGCACTTCCCTCATTTTTCACAGAAACTCCAGCCATTGCTGCTCTGATGTCTTTCCTGCTAGTGTCCCTTTCCAGTCAACTTTGGCCAGTTCCCTTTCATGCCATTTCCTTTATTCCACCGAAATGCTGACACATTGGAATTTAGTTTCTTTTCTCAAATTTCAAAGTGAACTTGATCATATTGCAGTCAGTGTTCCCCAAGGGTTCCTTAAACTTAAGCTCTCTTATCACCTCCGGATCATTGCACAACACCCAATCCAGCACCGCCGATCCCCAGAGGGCTCAACAACAAGCTGTCCTAAAAAGCCATCCCTTAGACATCCTACAAATTCTCTCTCTTGAGGTTCGGTACTGGCCTGGTTTTCCCAATCCACTGTCATGTTAAAATCCCCAATGATTATCATGACATTGCCTTTCTGACACACCTTTTCTATTTCCTGCTGTAATTTGTAATCCACATCTTGGCTGCTGTTTAGGGGCCTGTATACAACTAACATTAAGGTCCTTTTACCCTTGTCATTTGTTAACTCAACCCAGAGAGACTCTACATCTTCCAATCCTATGTCTTCCCTCTCTAATGATTTAATATTATTTCTTATACACGTACGGAAGGAACTGGAAAGACATTCAGGTAGTATTGTTGAAGACTTCAGACTTTCAAAAATTCTTCAAAAATTACATACTTATTGTTATGTAGTAATTGGGTAATGAAATTTAGCTTACTAAAATTGTTAGTGCTTATGTTCAATTATCATTGAAATAGTATTAACTTAACTTGCATCGTACACCGGGGTGCTCTCTGTAGTTACCTGATGAGGTAACTGTAGCCTTTGGCCAGGAGTGGATGTCATCAGGCGGTGCCCAACCTTCATGGAGTGTTTTGACCCTTAACCACTCTATATCCAGCAAGAAGCTCCTTCTGCTTCCTCCCCCATCCTATGAGCTGCTTGGTTCTTGCTCTTTTCATCAAGGCCCAGTAAAGAGCAACCTTCATGCCACCCTTGCTGGAAACCCTCTACAGCTGATCTCCATGGGGAGTAGCCATGTCTGCCATACTTCCTGCAGTCCTGAACCAAGGACTGGTATGTCAGGGCCTTCCTCTCGTGAGCCTTCTCGCATCCTTCCTCCCGTGGTACAGTGAGCTCCGTCAGGATGATTTTCTTGTTTACGGTGGTCCACAGTACAATGTCTGGTTGAAGAGTGGTTTGCACCACCTCTGGGAACAGCAGCTTCCTCCCCACATCAATCTTCAACACCCATTTCAGCAGATTGGATTTATGCCTCTTTGATATGACTGATGTGGCTATCTCCTTGATGAAACTTACTGTCTTGTTTGTCTCTCTGCCAGTTACACCTCTCTCACTCCAATGTGTCAGCAAGGCCCTTCAGGACATTATTGTTGCACCACCTGTACCATCCTTGGCTTAAAGCTGCTGTGCATCCTGACAGGTGTGTGCCAGTGAACCCTGCTGACCACAAAGCTTGCAGTTCGAGTCCTCTCTCAGCCCCCATGTTGTGATGGTGTAGGGAGGGTGTCATACCTGGACCACAGGAGGAAAGATATGCAGAAGGGCTCCAGTCTCCAAAGCTCTGCCCAAGTGATCTTGCGCTTGGTAAGATCCCATTTCATCCAAGTGCCCTGTGACCCCAACTCCACTGCCTTTGATACCTGATTTTCATCCTCACAGTTCTGTACCACTGCCTGGACCATGTCACTTCGATCTCCTGCACTTGCACTCCACCATCGTTGGAAATGTGCTGAGTTGAGGCCTCATCGGTCCCAGACCTGGGTTGCCAATGACGTCTCTCATTTGCAGGGAGCTCACTGCCTGGTCTATGGCCAAGTTGGCAGCCCACTTTCGGCCCAATCTTGTTATGACTCCAGCTTGTTTTTTTAGCTTGTCATCGGAGCCGCTCAGTGTTAACACAACCCTACACTTTGCCACCTTGAACTCCCCAACTACAGATGACAACAGGAGCGTGCTGATATGAGAAGGTTCATACCCATGACAAACAAGATGGGGGAGATGGGACAGTCAGTTGGAATCCCTTTCTGGAGGTCTTGCTACCTGTTTTCGTTTGTAAAGTGGGCTTAAGTGAAGCGTAGCTTAAATACTCCGAGGTAGTTGGTGATCAACCTTCTCACAAGCACCAAAAAGAATATCTTGCACTCGATGCTATGGAGGGAGATTGTTCTAAACTGGGTGACTGTAGAGAAATCTTCTTCCTTGGTAACGAAGCATCCTTCAGCTATTTTCCAGCTTTGTGGGATACAGCCTTTGGTCCAAATCTTCCTCATTATCTTCTCCGACCTCCAGAGGAGTTTTGGACATTTCTTATATACCCTGTTGGGTATACCACTTAGTCCTGGAGTGGCAGATGACCTTACTCTCTTGATGATATCCTGGACCTCCTGCCATGTTCAGATCAGTTGCTGGGATTCTTGGTTGGGGGACTTTTCAATTGAATTCTAGTCCTTGATTCCTACAGGGATCGCTGCGCAATTCCTGCAGAAATTCTTCCACCTCCTGCTTTGAGCTGGTTAGGGTGCCAAATTTTCACTGGCAGAAATGTGAACCTGGGTTTTTAACAGACTGCGATCTCCTTCTCTCTTTCTCCCTTCTTTGCAATCCCAGCTGCTCCACCCTCCTGAGCTTGCGCAGCTATTCCCACAGTTTTTTGGTTAGATTTTTGACACCTTTTTTGTCAGGTGAACTGCTTTTGAATTGCTTGTTCAGGGTCTTTATCTCACTTCTCAGGTGGCTAATCTCCTTTTCCCTCCTGTTTGGTTGCCGTGATGGTCTAAGATCTCCCTTCTTCTCCGTTGGGCCGAATCGCTCTTTAGCAAAATTGAACACAATGGCTGTGAAGGAGTTGATTTAATATAGCATTGAGAGGGCATATTAAGCTCCAGTATTCCTTGTTTGGTTATGTTAACCTACAAAAGGACCGAAGGCTTTGGTTTGGTTCTCAAATGGAGAAGAATTGAGAACAGGTTACAGGCAATCTGGAGGAAAACTTTAGCTGAAATTTTTCTTCCTCGTTCCATGAGTGATTGCGTGTGTGCATGTGTGTAGAAAGGCTCTAGATCCTTTGTCAATTCAGAGTATTGTACCTCTTTCCTCTGTGGAAACAGCAGCAAAAACTCTAGTGATCAATGATCTTCACCGTTCCTTGGACTGAACTTGCCTGTTAAATTCAATCTTTTATAAACAATTATCCTTTCCTCCACTTCTGAAGACAGTGCTCCTTTGGCACTCAAAATCCCCATGTTTCAAACTCTCCTGCCCTGTTACTGGTAGTGCTTTGCGCTTGACATCAATCATTAGTACAGTGCTTTGGGAAATAAGAGAATAGGGAATTAGACAGACAGGTGTGCTTAGAGTCAGCATACACCTGATGGGCCAAATGGAAGAATATGTATTATATGCATGTGATGCACATTTAGAGGAAATTCATTACGTATGACCATCTTGATCTATTTACTTATTCACAGGATGAGAGTTTGCTGAACACGGCCTCAAATTGTCCCTGACGTGTGTGCTTCAATAAGCCACTTTAAAAGAAAGCAAAGAGTCAGGATTCAGTCACATTACCGTGAGCATGCTGTGACACACAGGCCAAGTGCTGAGGAGAGCAGACTTCCTCGATCCAATACTTCCGCATTCACCACTTGTTAGTTTAAAAGTTATTTAATTAATTCTACTGTTTGACTTTTTACTCTTGTCTTCAGATCAATAGTCCCAGCATCTAGAAACCAATTGAGCCACATCATTACTGCTTTTCTGGTCCTCCTGTTCTGTCTGGCTTAGTTTATCTCACTAATCGGTGCATTTCTCATACCCTTATTGAATTTAAATTTAATTCTAGTAGTCACATCAACAACTGTGGCAGATAGTTCTGCAATCTTAGTATTGATTCTTAAATCATTTACTAACTCATTTCTGCTTCCTCATGAATGATTTAATCAGTTTGATTTATTTTTTATCTCTCATGTTGAAATTATTTACTCCATCAGATACAACATTTATTAATCATTCTGACTGGTTGGATAAGAATTCTCCTTTTACTTAGTGGTTAAAAAGGAAAGGGATTTCTGTCATGCAGGTACAAAGTTAACCATCTGTATCTTCAACATCTCAAAGTTTAGCACAGGAGCACTGTAACAATTATTAATAGTCACTTGTGGTAGTCAATCAGTTCCGCTATATATCCACATAATTGGATCCAACTACATATTATTATTAATCTGAAAACTGCAGGGCATTGGAATACTTTGAGCACAGGGAGGAGGATGTTGGTCTTAGTTTAGTGAGAAATGCAGCTATTGACCACTGTCTCCAACTGGCTTGCACACTTTCTGATGACCTACACAATGACAATGATTCAGGTAAATGAACTCACCCGTTTGTTTTTCCAGCAAAATACTTCCGGCTTCAGAATAACAGGTTTCGCATTTGGCCTTTCTGGAATGTACAAAGTATATCAACAGGATTCTTTCATGAAAACAAGCATTTGTGTGTGATTCAAGGGGATATGTAACACGAGTGACATTGCATCTTAAGGCATCTACTAAGTTAGTGCTGAGAAGAAGTGTAGAAAGGTGGAAATTGTTACAGTCATCAGTGATAACAGATATTATCCCTATTTATCATTTGGTTCTGGCAAATTTTAGTGCACATTTCTCTCTCTTACTGAAGAAATGAATCTAGATTTGACCTTTAATGCTTGCATTTATCAGCAATTTTTAAAATAGTACTTCTTGATCAAGGTGTAACTTTGGGTTGCTAACTCAGGGAAGTGTAAATATGTTGGGGAACTGGATGTGCTGATAGTAACGTGCATTCAGTATGGTAAGTGACAGTGGACCACCTAGGTAAAGCTCTTCCTTCACCAATGAGAGGCTCATATGATAATTTCCTGACCAGGAAAGCAATACCTTGCCTACTGCTGATGCTTGGCTAATATCAAAATCAGGATTAGAATTTGAATCACATTTGTTATTACCGATAATTATCTCATGTCATGAAATTATTATCATATGTCATTAATTACGGACCTCTATTCCCAGATCCCATTGTTCTACCCCATTCCTCAGTGCCTTACCATTCACCGTGTAAGCCCTACCTTGGTTGGTCCTACAGAAGTGCAAAACCTCACACTTGTCTGTATTACACTGCATCTGCCATTTTTCAGCCCATTTTTCCAGCTGTTGCAGATCGCTCTGCAAGCCATGATAGCCTTCCTCACCAACAGTACATCCCACAATCTTGGTGTCAGCCATAAATTTGCTGATCCAGTTAACCAAATTATCAACCAGATCACTGATATAGATGACGAACAACAAAGGACTCAGCACTGATCCCTCCAGCACTCTACTAGTCACAGGCCTCCAGTTAGAGAGGCAACCCTTTACTACCACTCTCCGGCTTCTCCCATGAAGCCAATGTCTATTTCTATTTACTACCTCATCCTGAACTGCAACTTCTTGCCTCCCATGCAGGACCTTGTCAAGTACCTGACTAAAGACCATGTTGACCACCTCCACCTCTTTGCCTTCATCCACATTCCTGGTAACTACCTCGAAAAACTCTACAAAATTGGTCAGACATGACTTGCCACTATATAGACTATCCTTAATCAGTCCATGTCTATCCAGATACATACATATCAGATCCCTTAGAATACCTTCCAATAACTTTCCCACAAGTGATATCAGATTCACTGGTCTATAATTCCTGGTTTATGTTTAGAGCCATTTTTAAAGAGTGGAACAACATTGGCTATCCTCCAATCCTTTGGCACCTCTCCTGATGCTAAGGATGTTTTAAATATCTCTGAAAGAGCTCCAGCAATTCCTGTACTTGCCTCTCATAGAGTCCAAAGGAACATCTTGTCAGGCCCTGGGGATTTATCCACCCTGATTTGCCTCAGGGTAGCAAACACCTCCTCCTCTGTAATCTGTATAGGGTCCATGAAGTTAATGCTACTTTGCCTCACTTCTATAGACTTTGTATCTGTCTCCTGAGTAAATATAGATGCAAATAATTAATTTAAGATCTCTTCCAACTGCTTTGGCTCCACACATGTATTACCATTCCGACCATTTGTGTCCCTTGCAATCCTTTTGCTCTTAACTTACCTGTAGAATCCTTTAGGATTCCCCTTCATCTTGTCTGCTAGAGCAACTCCATCCCTTCTTTTAACCTTCCAAATTTCTTTCTTAAGTGTTCTCTTGCAGTTCTTATACTCGTCATTTGCTCCTACTTGCCTATACCTGCTATGCACCTCCTTTTTTCTTTTAACCAGGGCCTCAATATCTCTTGAAAACTAGAGTTCCTTACAGTTGTTATCTTTATCTTTTATTTCGACAGGCACATGCAAGCTTTGTACTCTCAAAATTTCATTTTTGAAGCCCTCTCACTTTCTAAGTACACCTTTGCCAGAAAACAGCCGGTCCCAATCCACACTTGCCAGATCATTTCTGATACTAGCAAAATTGGCCTTTCTTCAATTTAGAATCTCAACCCAAGGCTATCTTTTTGCATACAGTATTTACTTTGCATTTGCTCCTAAATTTCTTTGTTCCTGTTTTCTCTCTCTCTTTAGCTTAATTGATCCACAGTTTACTTCCTCAACATGTTATCCCACGCCAAACTTGACCTCACTCTTTCAGAGGCATTCCTTATGTTCCATCTGTTGCTCTGCAATGTAAAACCACTTGATTTCTGGTGAAAGGTCTTTGACGTGAAATGTTAGCTCTGTTTTTCTTTTCACAGATGCATTTTCCAGAATTTTCTGTCTTTTTTTTTAAATTTCGGATTTCCATCTAGTATCTGAAGTTGTTTAAGTGACTTTGAAAGGTTTTGGTATTAAACCTCAATTCTCTTTTAGTTCACTCAACTGAGTGGAAATTCACAGCATTTAAGTTAACTTTGCCCAAAGAATAAAACTGCCCCCTTGAACAGTGTTTCAAGAAACATTTGGACATAATGATATTGGACATAGGGCATTGGAGACACCTCATACTGTATCCATTTACCTAATACATCACCCTATTTATCTAAGTGTTGCTCACTGGGTATGTGAAAGGCCAGCAATATAATAATGCTGATCTTATGCAGCCATCCTAATGAATTACTACTCTATGGAATTTAAA
Organism: Hemitrygon akajei; assembly: GCF_048418815.1. Lineage (NCBI taxonomy): Eukaryota > Metazoa > Chordata > Chondrichthyes > Myliobatiformes > Dasyatidae > Hemitrygon > Hemitrygon akajei. The sequence continues at coordinate 13,508,513 of NC_133152.1, read as the reverse complement.
AATACCCACATTAAAAATGTAGGAATATGTCTGCACATTTACAGGCATTGTTGAAAGTGAAGGAGGTTATGGCAGATTACAGGGAGATCTTGATCATTTGAGGAAGTGAGTCAGGGAGTGGTAAATTACTTCAATACAGATAAGCGTTAAGTGATGCAGTTGATAAAGTCAGATCAGCATAGGACGTACAATGAACACTAGAGCACTAAGGAGTGTAATGGAAGAGAAGGACCCAGGATTATAAGTGTACAATTTATGAACATGTCATCTCAGGTCGACAGGGTAGTGAAAAAGCCATTTAGCACATTGGCCTTCATCAGTCAAAGTATTCAGTACAGAAAATGGGGCATTGTGTTGCAGTTGTATAAATAATTGGTAAGGTCGTACTTGGAGTACTGTTTACAATTTTATAGCTCTGTTATAAGAAATATGTGGTTGAACTGGAAAGAATGCAGAGAAGATTTACAAGGACGTGCCCAGGACTGATGGCCTGAGATATAGGGAGAGGCTGGACAGACTAGGTCTTTATTCTTTGGAAGATAGAATAAGGAATGACTTTAGAGAAATGTTAATAAGATGCAAAGATTAGGTTGATATAAACAACCTTTTCCCCAGGTAGGGGAATCCAAAACTAAGGGGCATAGGTTTAGGGTGACAGGAGAAGGATTCAGAAGGGACTTTAGGGGCAACTTTTCCATGCAGATGGTGGGAAGAGGATGGAAGTGGTTGAAACAGGCGCAATAGTATCATTTAAGGATCACTTGGATAGGTACTTAGAGAGGAGAGGCTTCAAAGAATATAGGCTGAAGACTGAGAATTGGGAACAGCTGGATGGATATCACAGTTGGCAAAGACTGATTGGTCTGAAGCACTTGTATCACTTCTCGGTTGCTCTGTGACACTATGATCCTGAGCTGCTCAACCCGCTGAGTTCCTCCAGCTAATAGTTTGTAGCTCCAGATTCCAGCATCTGCATTCTCTTGTGTCTCCAGGAAATATTTAAGGCTGGTTGGGAATATAAATGCAGATAGAACTTTGAAGTAAGTTGTTTTATATGACAGTTTAATTTTAAAACAAAATATAGATTACAAGCTGTCTTAGGACGGGGGAACATTGATATTTGGAAATTGGTGTTATGAATAAAGTGCAGGCTGTCATCTGAATTATTATGTGCTGCTCGGGAAGTGCTGATGTTGAACAGGGTTTATTTTGAATTTACCTTTACCAGGGATTGTGTAGCACTCTTCAGTGGGGTTGGGATGAGGTTGGTGGAACACAGGTGGTTGGTGGGAGTAGTGACAATAGGGGTTTCAGAGTAGTGGTGGGAGTGTGTGGGGCGTAGGGATGTGGAACAGTGGCATGGACATACTACATACATGGTCACCCCGGTGCTGTTGTAGATGGAGATACTGTAGAGGGAGAGATGCAGAAGTTGTGCTATGGACTTGTATACAATGGAGCTTTTTTTATCTGAGGATACTTGGCTATAGAACTTCCAATCAGGGAGAAAACCCAGCCTTCTCACAGAAAATCAACAAACTGCAGATGTTAGAAATCTGAAATAAAACCAAAAGCTGTTGGAAACACTCAGAAGGTCAGGCAGCTCCTGCGGAAGGACAAACAAAGCCAATGTTTCAGGTTGAAGACCTTTTCATTAGAACACGCCTGAAGCATTAGCTCTGTTCTTTTCTCCAAAGGTACTGTCTGGCCTACTGAGTGTTTACAGCATCCTCTGTTTTTGTTCCTTGTTTTTGGTCAGCCTCTGATACTGAGAGAACCCTATTTATGACTGACTAACTGACAGGCACTGATTATAAATCACCCAAATATGAAGCAATAGTGTAGACCCACGACAAATATTCAAAGTACATTAATTATTAAAGGATGCAACCTTGAGATTCATCTTACAAGGATCCATGAAACAAAGAAACTCAATAAAACCCACTAAAACAAAAAAAAACTCATTGAACTTGCAATGTGCAGAGAAAAAAAAAGATGTGCAAACAATAAAAGTAAGCAAATAGCATTCAGAACTGAAGTTCACGAATATGAGTCCACAGAAGCCCACTAGTTGCAGGCCATGACTCATGAGATGTTGGAGGAACTCAGGCAGCATCTATAGGTGGATATGGACAGTCAATATTTTGGGATGAGACCCTTCACTTATTTAATAAACACTCCTCTGCTGTCAGTGAATGTATGGGAGGAAGACCTTATGTTTGATATAGTGTCTAACACTGATGATACAAAGCTCAGTAGTGAACACACCTCTCAGCTTCCTACTTGGTATTCTTTTTGCATAGGTCCAAATTAAGATGCTCTGGTTTGCAGAGGCCTGATCTTCTCTATAGCCCTAGTCAGGCTCCTGCCTGGGCTTTCACCAAGCAGGGACCCAGGTCCATGTCACTGATGTGAGAATATCTTTCCTGCTGTTCTCTTTGGCACTTGGTGGATACAACTAACGACAGTGGTATGTGCGAGAAGGAAGACATCTTTAAGTGCTGAAGTCTCACCTTGTAGTTGCATGGCTTCTACAGGGAACTCATTGGGACTACATTTAATCTATGCTTCTTTCTATGAAAGAAATTGGTTGGGCTGAGTTGCTCTCTGATCCTGGCAATCAATTTGCAAATGTTTTGTCACCATATGAGAAGACATCATCAATGTGCTGTTCACTTGTGATGTGTCCTCTGAATGCTTTGCCTTTATATACTTATAAATCAGTTGATTGGTCATCATTACGGAAACTCAATTGTGACGTAGAAGGGGGTCTCATCGTTGACTGGTTGCATGGCAAACTGTGCATTGTGGCCTTGAATTTTGCCCACATTGGCTTATAAATGTGATTGAGGTCTACATGTCTGTTTATAGAACTTTTTGCTGAAAACCATGTTTCTAGGAATTTTCTTGCATGCCAAGTGTTTGGTTACATCATGACTCTCACTGATGCCCAGTCAAATTTGTGCCCCTCATGATCTTCATTGGTAGAGACTAGGGAGAGTTGGCTATGCCTCTTAAAAGCCAATTGATGTTCATGGATCCTTGTGGATAGTTTTCTTGCAGTTTGGCTGACGTAGTAATTGCTGCAGTCCCTGTACTGGATTTTGTAGACCACATTAGTCATGTTCAATAGGCTGTTTTTCTCTTTAGGTCTGCAGAGTTCTCTCCACAATGCTGCTGTTGGTTTATACACAACTAAAATTGTTTGTCTTTGGAGCAGTCGGGCTACCATATCTGAGTTATTTCGAATAGATCGAACGATAGTCTTTGATTTGGTTTAGTCGCTTCTTGGTTATCAATAAACTGACAGATAAGTATACAAATGCCAAGCATTCGGAGACCCACCACAAGTGAACAATGGTGATGAATTGTTTGCAAATGGATTGCCAAGATTAGAGAACAACTCAACCCTACCATCAACCACCTGAGCTACACATTTTCTGAGCTATATCCATGAACGAAAATAATTGAAAACAAAACAGCAGTACTGTTGGAAACTGATCAAAAATTATAATCCTGATATGTGGCACAGTTGCTTGCACGGCACTGTTTTGATGCGTATGATTGGGAACAAATTCCCCTCTGAGCCAGGAGCTCCCAACCTGGGGTCCATGGATCCCTTGGTTACTGGTAGGGGTCCATGGCAAAATAATGGTTAGAAACCTGTGCTTAAACTGTACCTCATACTTTGTTCAAAAGAAAAGATGATTTAGTAGAGCAGAAGCCTCTTAATAGAGTTAGCACACCAAGTGGTTCTACTTCCCACAGTGTTATCAGGCAAATAGTTACAGTAACATCTTTGAAAGTGGAACTGAAAGACATCGAGGGACCTGGGGAGGACCTGTGATGCAGCTTAACAATGACTCCTTCAAGCTCATCTGTGGAAACAACTTATTTTCTACCTTTAATGTTTCTCTTTTTCCCTTTCAGGATGAACGGGGTTCTGTCAGAGACCCTGACCTAGATTTACACTTAGATTTCAGTTCTTTGCTGTGGTGGGACACTTTTTGATATCCCAAGGATGTGACCGAAAAGACAAGCATGCCTTTGGGGTTCCAAGGCTTTGCAGCCCTATGGATGAGCGTACTCTATGCTGGTGCCACTGACTGATGTGACGCAAGAGGAAACTGTTAGTTTCAATATAATAATGGAGAAAGATAGGACTGGATCCAGGGTTGAGATTTTTGATTGGAGAAAGGCTAACTTTGAGGAGATGCAAAAGGATTTAGAAGGAGTGGATTGGGACAATTTGTTTTATGGGAAGGATGTAATAGAGAAATGGAGGTAATTTAAAGGTGAAATTTTGAGGGTACAAAATCTTTATGTTCCAGTTAGGTTGAAAGGAAAGATTAAAAGTTTGAGAGAGCCATGGTTTTCAAGGGATATTGGAAACTTGGTTCGGAAAAAGAGAGAGATCTACAATAAATATAGGCAGCATGGAGTAAATGAGGTGCTCGAGGAATATAAAGAATGTAAAAAGAATCTTAAGAAAGAAATTAGAAAAGCTAAAAGAAGATATGAGGTTGCTTTGGCAAGTAAAGTGAACATAAATCCAAAGGGTTTCTACAGTCATATTAATAGCAAAATGATATTGAGGGATAAAATTGGTCACTTAGAGAATCAGAGTGGACAGCTATGTGTGGAGCCAAAAGAGATGGGGGAGATTCTGAACAATTTCTTTTCTTCGGTATTCACTAAGGAGAAGGATGTTGAATTGTGTAAGGTAAGGGAAACAGGTAGGGTAGTTATGGAAACTATGATGATTAAAGAAGAAGAAGTACTGGTGCTTTTAAAGAATATAAAAGTGGATAAGTCACCAGATCCTGACAGGATTTTCCCTAGGACCTTGAGGGAAGTTAGTGTAGAAATAGCAGGGGCTGTGACAGAAATATTTCAAATGTCATTAGAAACGGGGATGGTGCCGAGGATTGGCGTATTGCTCATGTGGTTCCATTGTTTAAAAAGGGTTCTAAGAGTAAACCTAGCAATTATCAGCCTGTAATTTTGACGTCAGTGATGGGTAAATTAATGGAAAGTATTCTTAGAGATGGTGTATATATAATTATCTAGATAGATGGTCTGATTAGGAACAGTCAACATGGATTTGTGCGTGGAAGGTCATGTTTGACAAATATTGTTGAATTTTTTGAAGAGGTTACTAGGAAAGTTGACGAGGGTAAAGCAGTGGATGTTGTTTATGTGGACTTCAGTAAGGCCTTTGACAAGGTTCTACACGGAAGGTTAGTTAGGAAGGTTCAACCTTTAGGTATTAATATTGAAATAGTAAAATGGATTCAACAGTGGCTGGATGGAAGATGCCAGAGAGTAGTGGTGGATAACTGTTTGTCAGGTTGGAGGCCGGTGACTAGTGGTATGTCTCAGGGATCTGTACTGGGTCCAATGTTGTTTGTCATATACATTAATGATCTGGATGATGGGGTGGTAAATTGGATTAGTAAGTATGCAGATAGGTGGCGTTGTGGATAATGAAGTAGGTTTTCAAAGCTTGCAGAGAGATTTAGGCCAGTTAGAAGAATGGGCTGAATGATGGCAGATGGAGTTTAATGCTGATAAGTGTGAGGTGCTACATTTTGGTAGGAATAATCAAAATAGGACATTCATGGTAAATGGTAGGGCATTGGAGAATGCAGTAGAACAGAGTGATCTAGGAATAATGGTGCATAGTTCTCTGAAGGTGGAATCTCATGTGGATACGGTGGTGAAGAAAGCTTTTAGTATGCTGGCCTTTATAAATCAGAGCATTGAGTATAGGAGTTGGGATGTAATGTTAAAATTGTACAAGGCATTGGTGAGGCCAAATTTGGAGTATTGTGTACAGTTCTGGTCTCCGAATTATAGGAAAGATGTTAACAAAATAGAGAGAGTACAGAGAAGATTTACTAGAATGTTACCTGGGTTTCAGCACCTAAGTTACAAAGAAAGGTTGAACAATTTGGGTCTTTATTCTTTGGAGCGTAGAAGGTTGAGGGGGGACTTGATAGAGATATTTAAAATTATGAGGGGGATAGACAGAGTTGACGTGGATAGGCTTTTTTTCATTGAGAGTAGGGGAGATTCAAACAAGAGGACATGAGTTGAGAGTTAGGGGGCAAAAGTTTAGGGGTAACACGAGGGGGAACTTCTTTACTCAGAGAGTGGTAGTTGTGTGGAACAAGCTACCAGTAGAAGTGGTCGAGGCAGGTTTGATTTGTCATTTTAAAAAAAATTGGATAGGTCTATGGACAGGAAAGGAATGGAGGGTTATGGGCTGAGTGCAGGTAGGTGAGACTAGGTGAGAGTAAGCGTTCAGCACGGACTAGAAGGGCCAAGATGGTCTGTTTCCGTGCTGTAATTGTTATATGGTTATATGGAAACAGGACATCAGAAACAGCGGATAGGAGAATCTCTCTCTCTCTCTCTCTCTCTCTCTCTCTCTCTCTCTCTTTGTTTTGTTAGTGGTGGAGAGCTTGTTGCTGATTCTTGAGTCAGAGAACTCAGTGAAAATGCAACATTTATCATCGTAAATCAGTGAGTCATTTTGTTTATGTTCCCCCTCTCGATGAGTGACACCTCTCTGTCTCTTTATTAAGGGGAGGGGGAGGGGGGGGAGAGAGAGAGAGAGAGAGAGAGAGAGAGAGAGAGACTGTTGCATGTCGAATTGGTGGGTAAATGATTTGATTTTGCTGTTTTGCAGATCGTGGTCTTTCTTGGGGGCTTTGCTATTGCTTGCTTGGTGGGGGTAGGGTGCTGATGCTTTTTGCTGAAATAAGTGGAGAAGCGGGAGGGTTGTAGCTTTGCTGCTGCTTGTGTGTGGGAGGGGGAATGGGGGCAGCTTTGGGGTTCTAATGTTCTTATTAGTGGATTAGTGTTTAGCAACCAAAATTAAGAGGTCTATCTCATTAATCGCATTTCCATGTGACATATTGACCAGGAATTGGCCTTAATACTCAGGATAGAGAGTGATACTCCAGTGGATGAAATGTATTGAAGGATCAGAGAGAAAAGTAACAAAGAGATAAGATTTGGAGTGGATAAGGTCCTGAGAGACTTTTGAGCAACTTGGTGTTAGGAAACAACTAAAGTAACTTGTTCTGTCTTAGTTAGTAAGTCAAATATTGCATCTTTGGAAGGTAAGAAGGCCATGGTTATATTTTAATTATGAAGTCATTGTTGGAAAATAGGGCTTCGTAATAACCAGCAGTTATAAATGGATGGATTATAGAAACTGCTCAACAATGAAACAAACAGCCACCTGCTGACAATCCCCAGATATTGTCTGAGCAAACACTGAATATGGATTTTCAATAATCTCACACTTGTTTTGTACAGTGCCCTCTTAGATAATTAATAAAGGCCATAAATTCTCCTCTGTATTTAGCTAGTTGTCACTTTCCAGGGTATTTGTTAGTTTATGAACTAACCTCAGTGTTAAAAGTCTTCAATCTTGCTGAAATGCTCGTGGCCTTTAGAGAAGGCATTTAAGAGTAAAGTGCATGAGAGTTTAAAGATCTGCTCACTGGGTCAAAAGCGTATATGATTTTTGACTTTACTATAAATATATCGGTACTGCTGAAATCTGACAGCCTAATAGATAACCATGGTGAACACACACCGCATATAATGAATTTGAACATTCCAGGGAATATTGGAACTTACGGGGTGGCACAGTAGTGTAGTGGTTTGCCCAACACTTTACAGTACCAGCAACCCGAGTTCAATTCCCACCACTGTTTGTAAGGAGCTTGTGGGTTGCCTCCTACAGTCCAAGATGACTGCTTGGTAGGTAAATTGGTCATGGTAAATTGTCCCATGATTATGATGGTGATGTCGACTCGGGCCTGAGAGGCCAGCGTCAGGCATTTTCATGCCTTACAAGGCGCGGAACGAAAGACTGTGTGGCGCACCACACAGACATTTCACAGTATTTTTCTTTATTTTTACGAGGTTGAAATGCGAGCTCAACACTCAACATCCAATGGGTGGAAAGCATGCTCGGGAATGGCCCGACTGGATTCGAACCCGGGAACCTCCGTTCCAGAGTCCGGCGCTGATGTCACTGTGCCACCAGCCGGCCATCATTAGGCTATGGTTAAATAGGCAGGTTGCTGGGCAGTCAGCTCCTTTTCTCTATTTCTCAGGGCCGGGAAATCAAGAGCCAGGGAAAGACACTAGACTGCAGATGCTGGAAATCTGGAGCAACATATAAAGGACCAGTGGGTCAGGCAGCATCTGTGGAGGGAAATGAATATTCAATGCCCTAGGTCAAGGTCCTTCTTCAGGATGGAGAATAAAACTAGAGGGCATAGATTTAAGATGAGTGGGGAAAGAATTAATTGGAGTTTTTTATGCAGAGAGGGTGGTTTGTGTAAGGAATGAGCACCAGAACAAGCACCAGGTGCAATTACCACATTTCAAAGACAGTTGTACGGGGACGGACAGGAAAGGCTTAGAAGGATATGGGTTAAATGTGAGTCAATGTGTTTAGCTTGGATGGGTATCTTGGTCAGTAGGGACTGTTGGGCCGAAGGGCCTATTTCTATGCTGTGTGACTCGATGACTCCATGATTTGTGCCTCGGTGATGGCAAGCCTTCTTTTCTCGTATGTGTGGGTTGTTGGAAGTTCTCCTGCCCTCATTAGAGGCTGCTACAAATGGGTATGGAGCACACTCTCCTGGAAAGAGGAACGGTTGTTATTAGTTTATTAGTGTCATGAAATGCTTTTGGGAGGTATGGTTGAGTAGCTGGCAGAGTGTACAGTGTAGGATGCGGGCGTGATATTTGGAGCCCTGAACATGAGAATGTGAGTGCATTTTTAACATCTCTTTAAATAGTTCACTGTCCCTGCAGGTTTCAAGGCAACCGCCATCATTCCAGTGCCCGAGAGAGCAATAGTAACTAGCCTAAATGATTACTGCCCAGTGGCACTGACTTCAATAATCACAAAGTGCTTTAAGCGGCTGGTAATGGATAAAAAAAAATGACATCTTCCAGCTACACCGGACCCTTTTCAGTTCACTTACTGCTCAAACTATTGCATTGACGATGCCATACCCTCAGACCCTCCACTCTGTTCTCTCCCATCTAGAAAACAATGCCTCATACACATGGATCCTGTCCATCGACTTCAGCTCAGCGTTTAACACGGTCATCCCTCAGAGGCTGATGGGTAAACTGTCCTTGCTGGTACTCCTCCCCTTCTCTGTAACCGGATCTTGGACTTGACTGGCGTAAAAGTCTCCTGTTATCAAGATGCGGGATACATTGCCTCATAAACTAGATAGTATTTGATTGAGAAAAGTCTTTATAATTCTCCAGATTAGGCAGAGTCACTTGTGTCTACATAAATCTTTGAATAACATAGATATGGATTTTTGATTAGTGATTGCTAATTTCATGTTGGAAAGCAGATGCTGACTGGTTGGTCAGGGTATTGCTAATGACAAGGACTATAATCGTACATGGGGGAGGTGGAGATTAATGGAACGAGCAGGTTTAAAGGATCACCTGCGAGGGAGCACCATCTGGCGTAACAGATTAGACGTCCCAAACATTTCCCATTTTGCACCTTGACATGCAAATCAAAGCACACAGCACTGTAGGTTGGGGATGCGTCCAACCAGTAATTGTAAATCAGCAGGAAGCAGTATTGATGAGGCTGATGATACTAAAGATTCAAGACAAAATCAAAACCATGACTAAATCTATCATAAATTTGAGGTTTGGGGATTAGTTTATATCATTCCATGTATGGGGATTGTATAATTGTACAATCCACTCCATGTTAAGATACCCCAGTCTCTTTTTAAATGCTATATGTCACATTTCACTTACCCAAATGACTTACAAGTGCCAAGTGAATTATGTCTGATAGTTCACCATTTACAATATTCCAGATAGCTATCAGAGTCCAAGTGAAAGGAGAAACACAAACAATATGGCTTTAGTCTATCAGATACTTATCTTGGGAGAGAAAATATCTTGCTTGGTTTTAATCTATCCCTATTGATTCGGCAAGATCCAGAGTTTAAACAATTAATAAAATAGATGAACTTGCCATGCCATTTGCTATCTATAGATTATTTAATGTGTTTCCTGTATTAGAACAGTAAAGCATTTTCTGATGTATTCAGATTATGAGAGCCTCTATGGAAATGCAATGCTTGTTTCCATCTGGGAATTATATTGCAGGAATCGTATTAAATCTAACAAAGAGAATAAAAAAACAAAAACTAAAGAAGGCGCCAAAACCTGAACTGAAAGCATTCTGGCAATGAGACCCATCTTTCGTACAAAGATTGAAGTGGGCATCGTCATGATATAGCAGTTCAATATAGTGTGCATAGTGCTTCTGACCAGGGATGAATTTCTGGACAATTATTTATTCAGTTTTGTCCTTTCATGCATCCCCATTGCTTTTACCTTAGAACTAGCAACCCTGACTGGATCCTGAGCTCTGCAATTCTATAGGTCATAACTTTCCTTCTGTTCCTCTCTCCTTAAAGTACATCTCTTAGAATAACTATTAATTTTAATATTCTGCTCTCCTCCTGCTCAGAGCAAGGATAGAATGCCCCAGCTCCTCAGTTTCTGCTTGACTAGTTCGTCACTTTTGGCAAATTTTTTTCGCCCTCAATGAAATGCAGCCAATCAAATTTCTCCTCCTCTCCTCTTCATCATTCCTAAGGGTCCATAACCCTGCTTACGTTCTGCTCTTCCTTCACCAGCAGCCACTTCCCTTCTCATGGAACTTCCTAATGCAACTACAGGAGATGCAATACCTGTCCTCCCACCTCCCACCTCCTCCCTTTTCACCATCTAGGAATTGATCGTGTGGATAGTCAGGGGCTTTCCCCCAGAGTTGAAATAGCTGACATGCGAGGGCATAGTTTTTAAGGTGCTTGGACAGAGGAGATGTTAGAGGTAAGTTTTTTACGCAGAGAGTGGTGAATGCGTGGAATGGGCTGCCGGTGGCTGTGGTGGAGGCGGAAACGATAGGGTCTTTTAAGAGACTCCTGGATGGCTACATGGAGCTTAGAAACGTAGGGGGCTATGGGTAAAGCCTAGGTAGTTCTAAGGTAGGGACATGTTTGGCACAGCTTTGTGGGCTGAAGGGCCTGTACTGTGCTGTAGTGAATTTCTATGCTTCTATGAAGCCAAATAGTCTTTCCAGATGAAGCAGCAAATCCACTCCCTATGTGGTGTTTTGCACTTTGGAGTAATCCAATGCAGACTGGGTGACACCTTTGAGGTGAACCTGCTTTCACTCAACAAGGGCGACCCTGAGCTTTAGGTGCTCGGCCATTTAATTCTCCACCCCACTCTCACACTGACCTATCTGCTTGTGGCCTCCTGTATTGTTATAGCAGAGCCCAATAAGGAATAGGAACCTATCTTCCTTTTGGGCATGTGACAGTACCTCAGCTCAACCCTGAACTCCACAACTCTCTTTCTCAGTTTGCATCAGAACTGGCCAGTTCTGTAATATTGCTTTGGTTTTTCTCTCTTCATTTAGCATCAAATGACCACCAGGGTAGTTCTTATAGTTCCTCAGTTCATACGTTTTGTGTTTCTTTGTGACTCCTCAAAATGACCTCTTTCGCCTACCAATTGGCTGACTTCAACTACAGCTATTTATCTCAGCAACCTTGGCTTCACTGCATCAGAGATATTTCCTTGGCTCTAACCATCCCTCTCCCACCATCTCCACAACTGAAAACTAACTTGTTTTCTCTTCAGCCCAGTTCTGATGAAGGGGTTTTGACTTGAACCGTTAACTAAAGTGCATTCTTTCCACAGATGCTGTCTGATTTGCTTAGTATTCCCCGACACTCTTTGTTTTATTATAATTATTGTTTTCAACATTATCTTACGTGCCTTAATTCCATTTTTTTCTGATTACACTTCTGTGAAGTACCTTGGACTGCTTTACATGCTAAAGGTGCTATTTACTGGTTATTTCACTCAGTAACTTGTAAATATAGCTGTTTTATTTTGGATCACAGTGGAATAATTACAGTATCTCAATGTGAAAGGTTCTGTGGAATCATCTCCAATCACATTAATCTTTACTTATTGAATATACCCTAGTGATGTTGTAGAGACCAGAACAGTCTTTGCAGGAGATGCTGGGATGTGAAGAGTTGGACTTGATGTCAACAGGAGGATTCAAGATATTGAGGAGGTTTTGGAGAAGTAGGGAGGTAGCAGCATGAATAGATTACCGGTAAGTGCGGAATAGTGACTGGAAATCTTATAAAAGGTGTAGAGACTACCGTGTGAATTTTAATTACAATGTAATTTAAACAGAGGCTAGCTTTTAAAACATATAAAAACTAATGTTTAAATCACCTCACACTGCAATTTCTGCACATTGTCTGACTGATTAGTTAGTCAGATGATTCCAATCGCAGAATGCTTGTGGTCTGGGGAGAGTGTGAATAGCACACAAATTTCTTACTTGAAAACTATATTTTGAAGCCATTAGACCATTATTTTTGTATATTATGGAGAGTAGTGTGGATATTTTGTTCAGTTACAAGGGAGTGATTTTCCCAAAATCAGACATCAAAAATATCTCGAAATTCAATTCAATTGGTCACATTAAACATGCCAGCAAATTCCACTCTGTGTCAAGAATTCAATGCATTAACTTCAACTCACAGGGAGCAATTTAGTGAGGCTCTGTACTGTGCAAAGCTGCAAAGAATTCTTTTAAATATTTTAAAGAAAGATTAGCATTATTTGTCACATGTACATTGAAGCATCAAAACATAACTGTACAGTGAAATGAGTCATTTATGCCATTGACCAACACGGTCCAAGGATGTCCAGGCAATTGTTGTGTGCTTCTGGTGCCAACATTTCATACCAACAACTCAGCAACTCTTCCTTACTAACTCATAATGTATGTCTTTGGAATGTGAGAGGGAATTGGACTACCCTGAGGAAACCCATGTGGTCACAGGAAGAACGTACAAACTCCTTACAGACAGCAGTGGGAGTTGAACCCGGGTTTCCAATCGCTGGCGCTGTAAAGCATTATTCTAACTGCTACTCTGTTGTACTGTAGCTACACCATTGGAGTCTGTGTACTTAAGCTATCATGAATGGAGATGCTAACATATTTGAACAGAGTTCCTCTACAGCTTAAGAGCTGCCATGCCATTACTGTGGACAACAGATATATTACAGTTGCAAATAGGAATGCAGCAATGTTTTCATTTGAATGATTAAGATGATTTTATTGCGAATACAATTGCAGAGGGTACAGTGTTATGGATGAATAGATTTTTGAAAATGTTAACATATATAATAAAGAAAATGACAGATGCTTGATAGATTTATGGAGACTGCATCCACTGCGTCAAATTTTTCCATTTTCTTTGCCATCGATTACCTACTCTGGGCACTGAGCCAGTTTCAGTTTCTGCTCCGTAATATCAGACATTAAATATAAAACTACCAGCTGACTGTTTACAAGCTATTTGCAAATTGTACATGGTATACATGAACACAAATGGAGACAGTCACATACAGGACAGGCAGGCGTGCAGCAGCATACGCTGTGTTCTCATACAAATGTACAGTTACACAGGCAGACAGATAAAATGTATATATGGACGGCCACAAAGCCAGCTTTGGTGACATATGAGGATGAATGCTTGTGAACACAATACACATTCACAGTGGAGAAGTAACAGAGTCATACACTGACTCAGAAAAGAGTTGGATTGGCAAGCACAGTTGTACAGAGAGGCACGATAGAGTCTTGCATGCAGACAGCAATAGTCATACCCAGATACAGAAGCAGAAAGCATATTTTACACAGGAATGGATATAAAAAGAGATAGATGCATGTAAATACTGTATTTACACAAGAGTCAAGTGTCAGTGAAGCCATTTTTGTTATTTAGGATTTGACTGTACTTTAAAAAGAATCCTTTGCACTACTCAACACATTAAAAGATTCTATTGCTTGTGGGTTTTGTTTCTCTCTCTTTACAACATAGTGGAGTTGTTAATCCAAGAACACCTTGTGGTTAACTAGCTCCTAGATCTCTTGGTACTCATCACACCTTTCTGGTGTTTTGTGGTAGTGAAACTCAGACTATAATCCCTGTGCTAACTCTGGTGGAATTCAGGGCAGTACAGGTGATCTGGTCACTCTATTGCTTCTGTCGGTTGGGCTCATCGGTTTTTTTGAGAAATTTTTTGTTTCCTTGAGAACTTTAACATTCATTTTCTTAATGTAATGATTTTGTTGTCCTGCGTCTTGAGTGGATTGGTCATCAGTACTATCACAGTGCAGGTGATATGGACATCTTTGCAGTCTCTCACTCAGATGATTACATGATCCAATGGTGCAAGTGACTGGATGGCAGGAGTTGCTATGAAGCCATGCGTTTGTTTTGCTGCCAAAACTGAGTGTTGGTTATGTCTAAATTGTCTTCCAAGTTCTTGCTCATAAGCAGAATTGCATTAGAGTAGCTTCTGATATTTCCTTCTTTCCGTATGTCTTTTCTAAATATTGTGTCCTTTTTTTGTCCTGGCGTTGAAGTCACTTGGAAAATGCATTTAGCTCGGAAGATCCAGCAACACCTTGTAGTCACACAGTCTTCAGCGCTGTCAAGTCCATCACCATGTGACAACTCCAAAAGATATCCAGTAGGTGGAATTGAACAATGAACCTGGCCTTATTTCGACTTCAGAGAAAAAAAAGGTCCTTATTCAAAAGGGACGCTAGAGCATCATTCTCAAAGTTGACCACAATTTGTCCTTACCTTATCTGTGATTCATAATGGTGTGATCTTTACCAAAGTTTTCACAATGGTTCATTTCTCAGTGCAGTTGGTGTCATACGACCCTGTGATATTAGTACAACACACAAGATGCTGGAGGAACTCAACAGGTCAGGCATCATCTATGGAGAGGATTTCCTGCATCTCCAAAATCTTTTGTGTTTATCTGTTTCTTTGTCACCAATGCTGCATCTCACCTCCAACAACCTTCCAGTGGAGTGGAGCTCATGTACAGAACATATGGGAAACTGACTGACACCCTGTGTCTCTACTCCAGAACCAAGGGGTCACACCAACTATTGGTATAGCGCAGCAATGAACTGACAATGCTCAATGAACCAGCTCCAATTCACATCTACTCATTCACGGAACCATGAGAGAGTGGTTTTACAGAAAACATCTGCTAAATGGAAGGCCTCAGCCAATCTGTCTCCTCATAATAATAATGTTCCATGAGGAGATCCCAGAGAGTGTCGACCACTTACCAAGTCCCAGGTATCTCACATGATGATAAAGTGCACTATCATCAGCTCAGCCTCTGGTCAGCTGTGGAAAAGACTATTTGAAAGCAACAGTTTCAAACTGTGCACAAAGTTCATGGCCTGCCAGGCAACAGTGATTCCTGCCTTTCTGTATGCTTTTGAGATGTGGATGGCTTTCAGCAAGCACCAATACGTACTGGATAGACCCCAACAAGATAGTCTCCACAAAACCTTACAATATAGAGATCACAGCAAGAGGGTACAATGCAAAAAAAGGAAATGACTCAAGGATGTTCTCAGAGTCTCCTTTAAATACCTGACCATTCCCACTGAAATGTGGGAATGAATACGGCCTTAGGAATGGACTGAAAACATCACAATCCTTTGTCTGGACTTCGGAACAAACAGAAACCTAGCACACACATCGGTTGCTCGGACACGTCGGAAATGAAGTGGAAGCAAGTCGTTTTTTACCCTGATGGACTGTTTCAGAAATAGATAGTAAGAAGTAACACACACAAAATGCTGGAGGAACTCAGCAGGTCAGGCAACATCTTCTATGGAGAGGAATAAGCAGTTGATGTTTCCAACCAAGACCCTTCATCAGGATTGGAAAGGAAGAAGGACAAAGCCAGAATAAGATGGTAGGAGGTGATAGGTGAAGCCAGTAGAGGGAGAAAATAGGTAGGTGGAGGAGGTGAGGGGATGTGAGAAGCTGAGAGGTGATAAGTGGTAAAGATAAAAGGCTGAAGAAGTAAAAAGAATGGCCTTAGAAATTGAACATTCTATTTTAGTTGTCATTAGTATTATTAAGTAGACAGCCATAGAGCTGGTTATTTGTTAATGTTATAAATTAACCTGTAAAGTGGGAGCTGCTGAGCAGAATTTATTCTCTGGCAGAACCAGTTGTGAATCTGGCAATAAAACTCAGTATCTCCACATTATTAGTTGTTCCCTTAAGAAAAATATGTCTCTCTGCTGCATTAGTCTATATTTGCCTGATGTTTTCACAGTGTGAATTCTGATGTAATTCATGTTAACTAATTCTCTTACTGGAACCCAAGATACCTGTAATACTGGCTTCCACTAACCTTGCCTGGGGAAAATTCATGGTGCTTTTTGATTAATACTTTTTGCACAGCTTATGTATTTGAATGTGGACATAACTTTAAGCTTATGTTTTCCCATTCCTGTCGTGTAACTTTGCTAGAAGACAATTCAGTTGCAGAGCTATAAAGCAGTGACGCAGGTTCTTTGGCCCACAAGGTTCATATCAACCATCAAGCTGAGCATTTACACTAATCCTACACTAATTCCATATTATTTCTCCCACATTTTCACCAGTAGCATCCTGATTCGACCACATGCCTATGCATAATGGGTAACAAATACAGAAAGTGTTGCTAACACCCAGCAAATTAGAAGGTTAATGGGCCACTGTCAGGCACCAACCAGAGTGCCAATTCACCTATCAACCCTGCACATGGGAGACCAGAGCAATGTGCAAACTGGTCAGGACTGAACCAGGTTCACTGGAAATGTAAGGCAATAGCTCTACTGGTTGTGCTACTACAATGGCCAAGTGTGATGGAAACCTCTTCCTGAATATACTGTAAATAAATGTGTTTCTGGCATAATTCCCATGACGTTGTGGTGCTGGAGTAAGGACACCTCCAAGCATTCACAGTCATTTACTTTGCAACAAGATTCCAAGTATAAAATCTATGTTCTCTATTTTAAAATGTTTCAGTCTGCTACTACAAATATTTTTGATGTTCTAGTGTCAGCCTATTGCAAACATGGAAAGGCAAATGCACTTTTAAGCATTGTATTCCAAAGAAAGAATTGTTAATTAAAGTGGTATTTTGAACTTTAGAACTATAGAAGTTTTCACAGCACAGAGGGGAGCCTCTCAGCTCATTACACCTGCCAACTTTCTAGAAAGCTGAGGCTGCTGCCCATTTTGATCACCATATTTGAAGCAGAGGAAATAGAATCAGGTTTATTAGCATTGACAGATGTCATGAAATTTGTTATATTTGCAGCAGCAGTACAGTACCTCAGTTCTCCATCTTATCACATTAATGCAGTTGTGAAGAAGGCATGCCAGCGGCTACATTTCATTAGGAGTTTGGGGAGATTTGGTACGTCAGCAAAATTTCCAGCTAATTTCTGCAGAAGTTCCATGGAGACCATTTTCATTGGTTGCATCACTCTCTGGTATGGAGGGGCCAGTGCCCAGGATTGGTAAAAGCTCCAGAACATTGTGAGCTCAGTCAGCTGATCATTGTCACTAGCCTCCCCACAATCGAGTACATTTTCAGAAGATGATGCCTCTGGAAAGCCGGCATTCATCAAGGACCGCCACCAACCAGGACATGCCCTCTTCTCATTATTACCATAAGGGAGGAGGTACAGAAGCTTTTACACTAATCCTACACAAATTGTTTTTTTCTCTCTCATAATCCCATCAACTCGCTCAAGATTGATTGAGGAATATTTGATGGCTTTGGGCCTGTACTCACTGGAAATCAGAAGAATGAAGGGTGATCTCATGGAAACCTATCAAATATTGAAAGTCCTTGATAGAGTAGATTTAGAGTATCCAATGGTGGCGGGGTCTAAGGCCAGAGGACAGAGTTTCAGAATGGAGGGATGTCTATTTAGAATGGAGTTGAGGAGTAATTTCTTTAGCCAGAGAGTGGTGAATTCGTGGAATTCATTGCCACAGGAGGCTGTAGAGGCCAAGTCATTGGGTATATTTAAGGCAGAGACAGGAGATTGCGACAGAGAGGGAAATGGGTCAGCAATGATGAAATAGTGGAGCAGACTCGATGAGCCAAATGGTCTAATTCTGATCGAATATCTTATGATCTAATAGTTTAAGATTCTACTACTCATCAATACACTAGGGACAATTTCCAGCAGCCAATTAACCTACTATCCACAGGTTTTTGGGGGGTGCTGAAGGAAACTAGTACATCCGTAGGAAACTCATTCAGTCACAGGAGTGCCCAGAGGAAGTCCATGTGGTCACAGTGAGAATGAGCCAACTCCACACAGGCAGGGCCAGAGGTCATGATCGAACCTAGGTTGTTGGAGCAGTGAGGCAGTAGCACTACCCGTTGCATCTTTACACCCAAATACACTATCGATGTGTGGTTTTATACATTCTAGCCAAGGCAACATCACTTCATATTCTGTCCTTGGCTCTTTGCTTTGCCTAAATTTTTAGAATCCATGCTTTAATGAATCTTTGTAGAAAAACATTTCTCTGAAACCATCTTTACCTATTTTGTGCCTCTCTGTGGAAGTATGTGAAAGACTGTGCAATACTTAGTTGACACACCATAAGATGCTGCTGGTACAGCTAAAGTTGCAAAGCCAATATTCAATGAATGTGATATCAGGGTATTACTGAGAGAAAAAAACTGGGCAATATCAATGAATGTACTCATTGTGCCAAATGCTCACTATCAATATTCAATGAGTATGTGCAATATGTTCAATGTTCAATGCTCTATACTCAACAATGCAAATACTCAACAATGCAAATACTCAACAATGCAAATACTCAACAATGCAAATACTCAATATTCAATGCTCAATATTCAATGAGTATGTGCAATATGTTCAATATTCAATGCTCTATACTCAACAATGCAAATACTCAACAATGCAAATACTCAACAATGCAAATACTCAATATTCAATGCTCAATATTCAATGAGTATGTGCAATATGTTCAATATTCAATGCTCTATACTCAACAATGCAAATACTCAACAATGCAAATACTCAATATTCAATGCTCAATACTCAATACACAATACTCATATCTCAATATTCAATGTTCCATACTCAATATTCAATGCTCAATATTCAGTATTCAATAAATATTCCGCCAGGATAATTCTAACAGAAACTACTAGACAGCTGTTTGTGCACTTCAGAAATTGTAAGACGAGGGAACACACATCAGTCCTCATAGAGGGATCAGAAATGGAAAGAGTGAGCATTTTCAAGTTCCTGGATGTCAATACCTGTGAGGATCTAACCTGGACCCAACATATCAATGCAGCATGAAGAAGACAAGACAGTGGCTATATTTCATTAGCAGTTTGAGGAGATTTGGCTTCTCACCAAAAGCATTCACAACTTTCTACAGATTCACTGTGGAGAGTGCTCTAACTGGCTGCATCACTGTCTGGAAGTGGGAGGAGGGGGGGGCGGGTTGCTACCGCACAGGATCAAAGTAGGCTGCAGAGAGTGGTAACATTAGTCATCTCCATTGTGGGCACTAGTCTCCGTAGTACCCAGGACATCTTCAAGGAGCGGTGCCTCAGAAAGGCAGCATCTATCGTTAAGGACCGCCACCACCCAGGACAGGTCCTCTTCTCATTGCTACCATCAGGAAGGAGGCACAGAAGCCTGAAGACACACACTCTCAATGATTCAGGAACAGATCCTTCCCCTCTGCCATCCCATTTCTAAATGCACGTTGAATCTATGAACATTATTATTTACTCACTACTTTTTTATTTTCTATTTTTGCACTACTTACTTAATTTAACTATTCAGTCTTTTACATCTTCTCTGCAATCTTCTCCAGCGAGGTAAGCGTTTGAGAATTACTCCATCTCACATGACTTGTATGGTTTGCACTTATATAGCACCTTCAATGGTGTGAAGCATACTGAGGTGCTTTCCCTGAGAAGGTGTTAATATTTGGCACAGCAACAGATTGTGGAGAAATAAATGACTTATAGTATTTTGCACTGAAGTTGAGAAAGAGATAAACCATGGTATTCACATGAGAAAACTCAGGAGCCGATTAAAAAATGTTCTCTGCTCATTGGTTTGTTTATAAGCTTTTAAATTACTACACTGGAGAGTGAAGTTCTTCCAGCAGTTCTGAAAACTGCTGAATGAGGACATTGTAAAGCAAAGGTTGGAAACTCACCAATCAAATAGGTCTAGTGTCTTCAAATGGCTTGTCTTAAGCTTTGTAGCAAATCTAAATACGCTCTGAAGAAGCTCAGAAAAGTGGGCTTAGTAATAGTTTGTTATTTGGCTCCTCCTAGAAATCCTTGCCTATGAATATTTGTATTTTAGCAGAATTGCATTCTATTTCCTGATTCTTGACCAATGAGAGAAGATATGCAAATATATTTGCAAACTCATTCATTGCCAGAATATAAACGCAAGAAATTCTGCAGACGCTGAAATTCCAAAGTAAAACATACAACATGCTAGAGAAACTCATCAGGTCAGGCAGCATCCATCGAAATGGACAAACAGGTGACGTTTCACACCAAGAGTCTCGTTGCAGGACTTGATTGTCACCTCTTTCGGTGAGATTGCTGAGAAACAGAAGAATAACCTGGGTCAGGTACAACCCTAATATGATTTTGGTAAACCTACCTGTGTGTAAATAGAATTGATTTTGATTGAGGTGACTACTGTATGAAAGTACAAGATGAATAAGGATCTCACAGGTTCTGTGAAAATAGCATAATGAAAAGAGACTGTTACCACTCAGAAGAATGTGACACCATTATAGATTATCAAATTACACCTAACACAGAGAAGCTATCTGATCTGATTCTTTCAACAGTAACACCAATTAGAGATTTTTATGGAGTATTGAAATTGAGGGAAGTAGAATATAGACAGTGTGATGAAAACATATACCTAGTGATAATTGTGCATTGCAGTTTCTGCATCAGTGTAATTTTCAGCATTTCAAATACATTGCACCTCTTGAGTTTGCATCTTTCCTTTCACCTTTGAAGCTGTGTTTATTTTGATTCCAGTATTCAAATATGGTCTCCTTAGATAAGATCTGATGTAGCTTTGCAAGCAGTTTCAGTTTCCATCACACACAACCTCTCATGGTTGCAGAGCACATTCCACACAAAGAAAAATCGCCAAGGCCTCCACTTTCTGAGGAGGACTGAAGAGAGCAGGACTACATACATCTATACTCATGTCATTCTACAGATGCGCAACGGTGAGCATCCTGACATGCTGCATCACTGCCTAGTATGGAAACTGCACTGCAGCAGACAGGAACTCTCTACAATGAGTAGTCAAAACTGCCCAACACATCACTGGCACCAGCCTACCCAGCATCACGGACATATTTACAGAGAGGTGCCTGGCAAGGGCCAATAGTATCATGAAGGATGCACTCCTATCAGGAAGGAGGCTATGTAGCATCCACACCAGGGCCACCAGACTCACAAACAGTCACTTTCCCCAAGCAGTAAGGCTGATCTATTGACCACTAACCCACCCCTCCATAATCCCCATGACAACTGCTTTGTCATTTCCTGTCAGCCATCTTAGGTACAGACACTCCTATGCCTAGTGTCACTTTATGGACATATAATCTATCTCTGTATGTAAGCTATCTTATGTTTTTATATTTATCGTCTTCTCTTTTATTATTGTGTTCTTTATCTTATTGTGCTTTTTGTGCTGCATCAGATCTGGAGTAACAAATATTTATTCTTCTTTACACTTGTGTACTGGAAATGACATTAAGCAATCTTGAATCTTGAGTCTCTCATTGTATCAGACCTCTTGGCTAGGTTGCTGGGGTAGGGGCAGATTTTCAACAGATGAAAAGAGTGGTCACTGATAACCTGTCACATTCAGTCATGGACAGGGTGAATGGACTGACAATATCAAACTGAGCAATAAATTCTGCAGATGCAGGAAATCCAGAGCAACGCATACAAAATGCTGGAGGAACTCAGCAGGTCAGGCAGCATCTATGGATATACATAAACAGTGGATGTTTTGGCCAAGTCTCCTCATCAGGACTGGAAAGGAAGGAAGCCAGGACAATCACTAATTGTTTGGATAGCTGGCAAACATGAAACCAAGCATATCAGCTCCATACATTCCCTTGTATAAGAAATAACTGGAAAATCATAACCACATGAAATTATTTTTTGTCCTTGACTCTATTCAATGACTTGTGGAGTGAGACTTAACACAATAATCTCATTTTTGTTGTAGATGAAGCAGTTAAATAGGCTTTCAAATAATTAGAATTGTGATTGATCTGAAAGCAGTTGCAGTAACCGTGGGGGAATATCGTAGAGGAGCTAAATGTAGAATTACTGTAATATCCTAGGGCTGGAGTATAGATGGACATCTCTACAATCTATCAGGGGTCACTCAGACTTCCCAAATGTCTTTTTGGAGAATAACTAACCACTTACTTTGGACGTTGGTGCTTAGACAACTGGCTAAGAAAGGAGAGATGGGCTGTCACAGATGAAGTCAACCCACATTGACCCTGCATGAAATGCTGTGCCTCTGCTAACACTAGTTTGCAATATCACTACACTGTTACGAAAACCCCGTAACCAGGTAACTTACCAGCAAAGATAGATGGATCAGCTGAGTCGGATGCTACTATTTTCAAGCGTTTTATTCAATAAGGGCACAAACGTATGGTTAATACAAAACATTCAGATCATATACATCGTCAAAACTCAATCTAAAACACCGGTGTAACCATAATCAATCAGAAATAAGCTCTACAGTTGTCTAGGGGTTAATACTGAGTCCAACGGAAATATAAAGAGTCACTCAGAAGTTTGCAGGCTTTTCCTTTTTGGGAACCGCTGGGGGCTTTCACGTTGTAGAGAGAAAGAGGTGATTTAGAAAAGATAAACACTTGCCCGTCGTCTTGGCAGAGCAAATCCTTGGAATCAGGGGAGCAGACTTCCCCGTTGTTATTTAAAAGCAGTCTTTCGTTGGTTTTAACCACAGATTCAAATTCGGAATCTAACGCACGTGGCTTCCTTCAACATGGCGTCCCGCTCCCACGGGAATCGATATCGTGTTTCCTTGGTGTCTGCTGGGTGCGTCTGAGGGTTTCCCCCCCTCAGACCCGCCTTTATACTTCTTCACGGGATCGCAGGTGTCAATCAAGTTGCAGGTAATGCGATCTCTCTCTCAACCAGCCCACTTTGCCCGAGGGCTTTTCACGTGGTCTCCATGAGACAATAGCCAGGGTCACCTTCATTCTGCTTCTTGGGAGAACATGGTCTCTCTCTCTTTTTGGGTCAGTTGACCCCCCTTAACTAGGGTTCTTGCGATTTTCACAAAGGAGGGGGCCAACGGCATAACAACACTTACTGCAGCTAAGCTCCAGAGGATATTCTCTAACTTTGAGCCATTTGTTACAAAAAGAAGGCTGTACTCAGTAGTCTAACAGTGTTCTAAATCACGAGGGAATATTATCAAACAGAATTTGCATGGAGCTAAAGAAGATATTGGTTTAATGGTCAAGAATTTAGAATTGAAGGGCCATTCTAAGTGAGGAATTACAAAGAGGCTTGGTGCTTTTGGAGCTTTGGAAACAAGGTAGCTGAGAACAGTCATCAAGTTGGGCTGCTGAAATAGAAAGAGACAGGGCTAATACACTAGTTATACAGGAGAAAGAATGTTGCAGCAGTGGGGACTGGTGAGATTTGAGGGGCAGATCATGACTCAATGATAGTCCAGGATGAAAGCTCTGAATACTGTTCATTAGTAAAAAGCCACTTGCATGCTTCAGGCAATTAGATAATCATATATACAGAAAGCAATCAGCTTCATTTATTCAGCTGTGATAATTTAGCTCCTGACATTTAAATCAAGCATTGTAAATCTATCATAATATCCAGCATATCAAAATACAAAATGGATTCTGCCAAATTAAGTGTGGGACTGGATTTCTTTTCTTAGATTAGCATTTCAAGATCTGACAAAAGGAGATCAAATTATAAAGAAGGAATGCAGCAGAGATATCTGAAATTGCTAAGGTTAACTGATAAGATGTAAAAGTTAATCCAGTAAATGCAGGAATTCTGAAATCAAAGATTTACTCCAGGCGGATCAGGAGAGGAAAAAAAAAGCTGGTATTTCAGGTCAATAACCTTTCTTCTAACAAATGAAAGAATTTGATAATTATCAATGGATATACATTTTGTGAACATAAATGTCATATACACAGGCTGAATGGGGACATGATGTTGACATAATGCTGCGGGTGTGTTGCACTAAATTAAGAAAATTATCTTCACTCTTCCAGTCCTGTATACTGCATTTTTGCAGTGTGCCTTTCTCTGTAACAGAGAAACCAAACACGGATTCAGAATTTGCTTCGTGGAGCATCTATGTCCCACCAGCAGTAGTGACCCTCAGTTCCTTGTTATCGGACACTTCCATTTACCAGTCCTTTTCTATTCTGACCTTCCGGTCTGTGGCATCATTACTGTTACTACAATGCCCATGGCAAACTTGAAAATGACACCTCATCTTCCATCTGGTCCCTGCTGGAACCCAGATGAAATTTTCTAACTTATAGCAACTCACTCTTTGTTTCTGTCTGTATAGCAACTGGATATTAGTGTCAGTTTTAATATTGGCACAATTCATTTTCTATAAGTATATTTTAGTTTACTGACCATATCCTAAGGCCTTATTATTATCAACACATTACACAGAAGCATATTGTTCTTGTAATCTTGTAATTACCCCCATTAACCATTACCCTAATTGACTTGTTCCCCTTATTTTATCTAACACTAATTTGTGTTCTCGGTTCTCTAGTTTTGGTGAAGGGTCCCAGACCTGAAGCACTCACTGTTACTCTTTCCACAGATACTGCCTGCCCTGCAGAGTGTTTCCAATATTTTCTTATTTCACAGCAAGCCAGCCTACAGATGATGCACACCATCCACTGTCACCTCACAAAAGAGTCCAAACCTTAGCAGAATCAAAGGTTCTCACAAAGTTCAACCTACCACAACTAACTGTTGATCAAGTGAAGTACCTGACATCAACAAGCACAGGGTTCTCTCCTGTGCACAGGTTTTCTGGACGGAGTCAAGTGTTTATGTTTTGTTTGTAAGGAACAGGTTATTACTTGTATCATATGATGTACTGAGCACCATAAGCATCGGAGAAAATCTAATTTTGGGCTAAATCTGAAACCGATTTGAAGCAAATCTGATGTTTTGTTAATAAGGTGGTTCAAAGGATGATGCCAATAGTCTACAACCGGTGAAGGGAAAGTATAGGGTCCATCATTAATACATCAAAGCCGAAGCAGCCAGCATAACTACTGCCTTGCTGGGTTGGTGTAGCATTATGCAAGACTTCTTCCAGATCTAGCAATAGTGTTCCCAATATTGAACTACTTGTTGAAAATAAAATATACAGTGAGGTGGAGCAAAGAGTACTGAAAACACATGATGAAAGGATTAGCAATAAAACTCTCCTTGTTCATTATCATGCCAAGCACTTGATGAAGATACATCAAGTTATGGTGTATGACCCATGTGATGGATGGTGGGTGAGAGAGACTTTCACTTCTTACACTCTCACAAGGAGTGAACACAATTACATGTAGATCAAAAAGAAGCACTTGTTATGGTTTGAATCAAAAATTTACATCTGCTTTAACTGGGCAGATCCTTCACCAGGATAACAGATCATAACCTATGGCGCATTCTCAAATCAGGAAGATGGGCAGTATTTCACTCAACTGTGGAATTGGATTCAGATGTGAAAGCCACTATGGTTGCTCAAACATAGCCAATGAGTAAAGCCTTTGAAGCTGGGAATGAAAACGTGATCTATGCATTAAATGCAGTCAGTTTTGATCTTATCCAAAGACGCGATGGTTGGTAGACTAGTCATCTATTGTAAATGACCCTTAGTCTGTAGAATCTGGTGGTGATTGATGGAAATATAAAGTGAATAAATTGGGTTTTGCATATAATTGGTGTAAAAAGTTGGGATGGACTTGGTGGGCTAAAGGGAGAGCCTCCACTTTCAATGACTCCTTGGCATTAAGTTCACCTTACCATCTGTCTTGTTTATCTGTTCCTCTCTGTATTACAATAATGAGTTTATTTTATGGATTGCAAATCATTCTTGAAACATGAAATATGTTATTTATGTACATCCCTATACTGTATCCGTTTCTTGTACTTTCTTTCTTCTTTTATAATTTGTTACAATTAAACTACTTTCACATCATTACACTGTCATGTTCTGAGGAGTCCACCCAGAATCAAACCCACCTTGAGCACTTGGACAGCTCCACGTGTGGTTACTGAGCTGGATTGTGTTGAGTTCTGACCTGTAAATCACCTTTACCCCCAGTCTCCCAATATGATCCATAAGGTACATAGGTCCAAAAGTGGAAACTGGGCCTCTGAGGTCAGATCCAAGACCAGGCTGTGAACTGCCTGATATCTCAATGACAGCTTAGGCCTGTAAACGGTTTCTACATGTTTCTGACAATCGGTGATACTTCGAGACAGTTGAAATAGAAAGAAAGAATTAAAGAAAACACTTTTAATAGATATTAATTTCATACACTGATATGAATTAGAACTTAAAATAAATCTTTCCATCATTTATCTTTCCCATCCACGTCAGAAACTCTCTTCAAATGAATGTGGTCATGCAAAGTCAAGATAGAGTGCTCGATGTGAGATATATCTGGCCTTTCAGCTCAGCACCACTAGCCTCTGCCAAATCCATTTATGGAGCTGGAGGTCAAACCTACTGGCAGCTGTCCTCCTGATCCGGAATGCCCAAAACATTGGCAATTACTTTCCTCCCACTGGTACTGCTTGACCTGCTGAGTTCTTTAGCATGTGCTTGCCTGCTTGCTGAAATTCACAGACGCAGAAGTCAGAACTGCAATAATTGGCAATGTGTTATTAACTGAGAGTTATCGCCAGTCCTGCCAGCTGAACACAGTCACTGCCTAGGCCACTAAGGACTAAGGTCAACTTTGAATACCCCTTTGCGATGTTCTCATGGCTTAGAATAGATCGAAGTATATTAACATCTTGGCTACACCAAATGGAGGAGATTAAACAGGGTTCAATTAAGATTAAATAGAACTATATTACCTCCAGGTACCCAATTTAATATCATTAGCCTTAAATGGACAGTGCATTCCATAGTTGAAAATGGATTCTTGGGCAGTCTGCCAGCCTTCAGCAAACCCAGTTTCTCATCTTTAGAAATCAGAATGGTCGCCTGCTCAATTGGCAACTTAAATAAACATTGTTCAGAAATATCCAATGATGCAAATTTGGTTAATCTCCCAGAGAGAGTCCAATGACAGGCCAAGATAATTTTTCAGCTCCGCTTGTCTGTAATTGCCTGATACTCTTCACAGCACATGACACTGCCTGCTAGTAGCTACTTGTTTATGCATAAGTGTCCTATACATTATTTCTGTGTCTCATAATATCCAATAAATGCCAGATGCATAAATTGCATCATGTTTTCTTCAAGCAGCCAATATATTTAAATGCTAAAATGAAAAATTTATTCCAATTTGTGTCTTAGGTTTTTGTAATACATTAAATGATGCCCTAGTTTATCAACAGAATTAAAAAATAGACTTTTTGCATTGAGGCAACCAATTTTCTTATAAATTAAGCTTGTATTTGAGCTGGGCAAAGTCTCCACTGGTTCCAGTCTTTGAATAGAGTGTGATTCACGTGAAGGTTTTCAAATTTAAAAAAAATACACTAACAATGTTTTTACACATTTGGAATCACTTCATCTTATTTACATGTTCATTTAGTGGAAAATGTATCTTCTCTGTTTGTTGTGGAATTCAATTATTACATCTCTCTGGTGTCTGGTAAATAAATATGGTTAGTGCAGCTAAGCAAAGGAAGGGACTGCATAATAAGATATTCATACAAGAACAAAATTAAGATGCAAATTCATGCACACTGTTACTTCATTCAAATGCTTGTGTTGTGCACATGAGGTACTGCCATTCAGAATCAGAATCAGGTTTATTATCACTGACATGTGAAATTTGTTGTTTTGTGGTAAGGCAGTTGACAAAATTCCTCATGGGAGGCTAATTAAGAAGATCAGGATGCATGGGATCTGTGGTGAATTAGCTGTTTGGAATCAGACTGGCCTGCGCAACGAAGTCAGAGGTTAGTGATCAAAGGGTCTTATTCAAGCTGGATGTCTGTAAATAGTGGTGTTCTGCAGTGATGTGTGTTCGAACTCTGCTGTTTGTGAAGTCTGTGAATGACCTGAATGAAAATGTAGATAGATGGGTTAGTAAGTTTGTGGATGATACCAAGACTGATGGAATTGTGGATAGTGTAGAACACTGGCAAAGAATATAGCATTGTATAGATTTGGGCAGAGAAATGGCAGATGGAGATTAACCCAGGTAAATGTGAGCTGATGCATCTTGGTAGGGGAAATGCAAGGAGACAGTACACTGTTAACAGGGTTGCTCAATAGAGAGATCTTGGCATCCTTGACAGTGGCTACGTAGGTCAATAGGGTGGTTAAGAAGGCTTATGGGATACTTGCTGTTATTGGTCAAGGCATTGGAACTAAAAAATCAGGGGTTCAAAAATCAGTTGTATTGCAACTAAATAAAACTCTAGTTAGACCATGGTATTGGGTACCATGCTGGTCACCCCCACTGTAGGAAGGATGTTGAGGCTTTGGAGAGGGTGCAGAAGAGGTTTACCAGGATGCTGCCTGGTTTAGAGGGCGTGTGCTGTCACTAGAGGCTGGATAACCTTGGGTTGCATTCTCTGAAGCTGCAGAGGCTGAGCGAAGGTCTGATTGAGGCTTCTAAGATTATGAGAGATCTCGATAGAGTAGACAGGGAGTATCTTTTACCCAGGGTAGAAATGTCTAATACCAGAGGGCATGCATTGAAGGTGAGAGAGGGTAGGTTCAAAGATGATGTGAGAGGTAAGTTTTTTGCTCAGAGAGTGGTAGACGCCCAAAATGCACTGCCTGATATGGTGGTAGAGGCAAGTATATTGGAGGCTTTTAAGAGATGTTTAGATAGGTACATGAAAATGAGGAAGATGGAGGGATATGGACATTGTGTAGGTAGGAGGGATTAGTTTTGGGTGTTTTTATCATCTACTTCTTAACTGGTTTGGCAAAATATTGTGGGCCAAAGGGCCTGTCCCTGTGCTATACTGTCTATGTTCTATGCATTATGTAAATGATAATTGGGAAGTTAAACTCAACATTTACAAAAAGGGTTAGTGAAGGGTTTGGAAAGAAAAAGAGCATGATGAAGTTTTAGTTATTGGATTATTATGACCTTGAATATGTTGTATATTTACTATTTCAGAAATATTTGTGTAGTACTGTAAATATATTGTTTGATTAAGCATCCTTGTAGTTCATTATGGATTATATTGTCAGGGTCGGGTCCGGTCCGGTCTGTAATCTGCGTTCCGGGTCTCGATCCGGTCCGAGAGCTCCGGACTCCCGGTCCTGTAGTTGTCCTTCCCGTCACCCGTAAACTAGTTAGGACCCTTCTGGCTCAAGGAGGCACACCTGTGACTCATTGAGCTGCAGGTGCTTATAAGGGGCCTTGGGACTGGGACCAGGTGGGTTGTTGTTTTGTTCTGTTTCTCCACTGGCTCTGAACTCTTCTCTGCATTCTGTATCCTGCCCGGGCTCAGATCTACTCCTCATCATGCTTCTCTGCCCCGTACCAGTACTGCCAGGTTGGTCCTCTCCCCCACCTTTTTTCCCATGCACTGGTCCCGCTTCTCCACTCATTTGGGTTGTTCGTGCGGTTGTGCTGTCTGCCGGCCTTTCCCGATTTTCCTGTTATCATGACTGTTGTGTTGGTCACCCTGGACCTATGCCCGTTCCTACCCCTTGCCTCCGTCGGGCAGGCCCGGCCGGTCTGCTGCTGCCCGGCGGGTGTTCTGCCCCATCCTCCTTTTCCGCCCGAACCCTAGGATTGTGCCCCGCACCCACCTAGGGGTCCGCGTTGTGCCCAGGCCTCCGGTGTCTCCTCCTGGGAGGCGGCCCTACCCGGGACATATGCAGCCCGCCCAGGGAGGGCTCTCCACCAGCCTATCTAGCCACCTAGACCTGTCTGCCTGAACCCCGGGAGCCTGTCTACCTGAACTCGAACTCCGGGAGCCCGCTCCGCCCCGCCTGCCTGAACTCCGGGAGCCTGCTCTGCTCTGCCCGCCTGACACTCTATCTACCTGAACCCCAGCTCCACCCTTAAATGCCATGGTATCCCCATCCTGTCCTCCCCCTAGTACTTCAGTGTCTGTGTCCTGCGTTTGGGTCCATCCGGCCGCATTCCTGACAGAACGACCACCCCACGCATAGACCCAGCGACAAAGGCACTGGAGGCTAGTTCCTGTTACCCTGGGGCCCTCTCTGCTTTGGATATTCCCCCCCCCCCACCCCCCCCATACCGTCCCTGGCCCTTCAGCCCCGCTTTGGTCGCTAGGAGGCTCCCTTAGAGGGGGAGGTACTGTCAGGGTCCGGTCCGGTCTGGAATCCACGTTCCGGGTTTCGATCTGGTCCGAGGGCTCCGCTGGACTCTGGGTCCTGCAGTTGTCCCTCCCGTCACCCGTGATCTAGTTAGGACCCTCCTGGCTCAAGGAGGCACACCTGTGACTCATTGAGCTGCAGGTGCTTCTAAGGGGCCCTGGGACTGGGACCAGGTGGGTGGTCGTTTTGTTCTGTTTACTGTTTCTCCACCGGCTCCGAACTCTTCTCTGCATTCTGTTACCCTGCCCGGGCTCAGATCTACTCCTCATCGTGCTTCTCTGCCCCGTGCCAGTACTGCCAGGTTGGTCCTCTCCCCCACCTTTCTTCCCATGCGCTGGTCCCGCTTCTCCGCTCGTTTGGGTTGTTTGCGCGGTCATGCTGTCTGCCGGCCTTTCCCGATTTTCCCATTATCATGACTGTTGTGTTAGTCACCCTGGACCTATGCCCTTTCCTACCCCTTGCCTCCGTCAGGCAGGCCCGGCTGGTCTGCTGCTGCCCGGCGGGTGTTCTGACCCATCCTGCTTTTCCGCCCGAACCCTGGGATTGTGCCCCGCACCCGCCCAGGGGTTCGCGTCGTGCCCACGCCTCCCCTGTTCCCGCCTGGGAGGTGGCCCTACCTGGGATACATGCGGCCCGCCCAGGGAGGGCTCTCCACCAGCCTATCTAGCCACCTAGACCTGCCTGCCTGCCTGAACCCCGGGGACCTGTCTACCTGCCTGCCTGAACCCCGGGGACCTGTCTACCTGAACTTGAATTCCGGGAGCCCGCTCCGCCCTGCCTGCCTGAACTCCGGGAGCCCGCTCCGCCCTGCCTGCCTGAACTCCGGGAGCCCGCTCCACCCTGCCTGCCTGAACTCCGGGAGCCCGCTCCGCTCTGCCTGCCTGACACTCTATCTACCTGAACCCCAGCTCTACCCTTAAATGCCATGGCATCCCCATCCTGCCCTCCCCCAGTACTTCAGTGTCTGTGTCCTGCGTTTGGGTCCATCCGGCCGTGTTCCTGACATATATGTAAAGGCATGTGAACGGCATGCGTCATCATGCCACCACGTCATACACACACGCTTCACTTAAAGTAAAAACAAAGTTAGACTCACAGTTTGCACTCCTGTCTTTCCCTTTCATTTAGCTTTATGTTTTGGAGTTACAAGATGTAACATAATACATTGCCCGAAAATGTGAACAAAAATCATTTAATGAGTGTCGATAGGACTCTCTATATCTATCAAAAATAAAGAAAAAGAACTTGCAGGGCTCTGATGGGGCGAGTAGTTAGGTAACTGCTTCAGAGAGGCAGTAAAGGGATGTATTAGTATCCCACAGTCCAGCTTCTTATCATTCCATCTCTAGCTGTTCACATTTTATTTTATGGGAACTGAATCCTCTTGGCTGAAGCAGAAAGAAATCCACGGCACGTATTCGCAAAGATTTACTACAATTGGCCTATGTGGAAAAAAGAAACACAAAACCAAGCATGAGCATTTTATTTTGAAGTGCTCTTTTTACAGCATGATCCACGGGGAGCAGTGCTCTATTCATATTGCTGATAATGGTGCAACAGGAAAACTGAGATTAAGTGGGGTGGAAGGAACAGGACGGATGAGACACTGAAGGAAACAGCGGTGTGCTGAAGGTAACTGAATGAAGCCAACAGTGTTAATACATCCACAGCCCTTTTTCATGCCAAGCAACCAATCAATAACATAGATTTATAAAAGAAAAGATCAACAGAATAAAATCAATATAGCATAGCCATGTCTTAACAAACTCAAATTTCTGAAACACAAGATGAACCACGACCTTTTAAGACCCAAGAAAGGCGTAGAATGTCTAACCTAATAATAGGCTGGATTTTGCCTTTCCATTCTTCCCCTGTTCAGGCGTGGAAAGTTAAGCTTCTCTTCTTGCTGGTCACGTTTTTCAGATTTGTGATTTTGATGTTTACTCAACGTTTATGTACTTTTCCTTCAAATCGTGTAAAAATGCAATGCAATTCTCTGAGATAACATACTCACGTGATTTAAAAGCATTATTGAAAACAAATAATGCAGTTTTCTTACAATATTTTATGCTAATTTTTTATACCATTTGGAGACTGTTTGCTCCTTATGTGGCTTTCTGGGAGAATTCGATCTGTGTTTCACCTTTGACTCCTCAAATGCTTAGAAGCTGATGGAACTTCAGAATCAATGGTGTTCTTATGCCAGATACATCCCCAGTTTTCATTTGCTTGGCCTCCTGGATATCACAAAGTTCAAGGTTCAAATACATTTATTAACAAAGTACAGATATACGCTACCTTGGGATTAATTTTCTTGCAGGCACTTACAGGGAAGGAGAAATACGATAGAATTTTACAAAAAGTTACACATAAACAAAGACTGAAAAATGAACAACGTGCAAAAGAAGACGAACTGTGCAAATAAAAATAATACCGATAACAGGAGTTGTAGAGTGCTTGAAAGTGAGTTTGTAGGTTGTAGAATCAGTTCAGAGTAATAGAACACAGAAGATAGAACAGAGAACAGTACGGTACAGCACTGGGACCAGCCCTTGACCCACAAAGTTGTGCTGAACCAATTAACTTAGTGATCAAATGGTTAACTAAACTAATCTCTTCTGCCTACACAGTGTCCATATCCTTCCATTTTCCTCGCATTCACGCATCTATCTAAGTATCTCTTCAAAGATTCTAATGCTTCTGCCTCTTACCACCACAGTGGGCAGCATATTCCAAGCATCCACCACCTTCTGTGTGAACACTTGCCCCTCACATCTCCTTTGAAATTACTCCCCTCACTTTCACTGCATGTCCTCTGGTCTTAGAGATTTCAATCCTTAGAAAACGATGTCTGTCTGCTCTATCTCTGCCTCTTATAATGTTATAATCCCCTATCAGATCTCCCTTCAGTCTCCAGCACTCCGGAGAAAACAACCCAAGTTTGCCTGCCCTCATGTAATAGTACATGGCCTCAAATCCAGGTATCCTGGTAAACATCCTCTGAATCCTCTCCAAACCCTCGACACCCTTCCTATAATGAGATTACCACAACTGCAAGCAATTCTCCAGATGCAGCTTAACTAGAGTTTTATAAACCTGCAACATAATTTCCTGACTTTTGAACTCAGTGCCTCAACTAATAAAGGCAAGCATGTCATTTGCCTCCTTAACAACCCTATCAACCTGTCTGGCCATTTTAAGGGAGCTTTAAACTTGGACTCAAGATCCCTCTGCTCATCAGCACTGTTAGTGTTGTTGAACAATGTGCTTTCTTTCACACTTGACTTACCAAGATGCTACACTTCACATTTGGTCGTGTTAAACTCATCTGCCATACCTCTGCCCATATTTGCAACTGCATTGTATTTTTGTCAGTCTTCTGTGCTATCCACAACACCACCAATTTTTGTATCATTTGCAAACTTACTAATCCACCCATCTACCATTTCATCCAGGTTATTTATATGCATCTCATACAGCAGTGGTCCCGTTACAGACCCCTGTGGAACACCACTAATCACAGACCTCTATGGGCAGGCCAGTTCTGAATTCAAATGAGCAATTCACCATGGATCCCATACATCTTAATCTAGGATGAGCCTCACATGAGGGACTTTGTCAAGCACCTTACTAAAATCCATGTTGACAATATCCACCTTCATCAGTCACCCTTGTCACCTTGCCAAAAGACTTAGTCAAGTGGGAAAAAAAGGTTCATAGGTTTTTATCGAAGTATACAACTTGAAATTCTTTCATTCCGAGCAGCCAGAAAGAAAAAAAAGGCAGCACGATCTTTAACCCCCCAAAATCCCGCCTCCCTGAACAAAAAATGAACAAAAATAGAACAGCCACATCAACCCCCCAAATCTTTCCTCCTGCACAAAATAAACAAAACAGACACATTGACCCCCCCCCCAATCCCCCTCCCCGCACACAAAATAAGAAAGATCGGGTGGAAAACACAGAATATAAGAAACTATAAGACTGAAAGAAGATCTACAGTCCAAGTCCTTCTCCAAAATGTAGAAAACCTCAGGAACCTTCTCCAGGCCCAGTGGCAAACCATATAACCATATAACCATATAACAATCACAGCACGGAAACAGGCCATTCCGGCCCTCCTAGTCCATGCCGAACTCTTAATCTCACCTAGTCCCACCTACCCGCACTCAGCCCATAACCCTCCACTCCTTTCCTATCCATATACCTATCCAATTTTACCTTAAATGACACAACTGATCTGGCCTCTACTACTTCTACAGGAAGCTCATTCCACACAGCTATCACTCTCTGAGTAAAGAAATACCCCCTCGTGTTTCCCTTAAACTTTTGCCCCCTAACTCTCAAATCATGTCCTCTCGTTTGAATCTCCCCTACTCTCAATGGAAACAGCCTATTCACGTCAACTCTATCTATCCCTCTCAACATTTTAAATACCTCGATCAAATCCCCCCTCAACCTTCTACGCTCCAATGAATAGAGACCTAACTTGTTCAACCTTTCTCTGTAACTTAAGTGCTGAAACCCTGGTAACATCCTAGTAAATCGTCTCTGCACTCTCTCTAATTTATTGATATCTTTCCTATAATTCGGTGACCAGAACTGTACACAATATTCCAAATTTGGCCTTACCAATGCCTTGTACAATTTTAACATTACATCCCAACTTCTGTACTCAATGCTCTGATTTATAAAGGCCAGCGTTCCAAAAGCCTTCTTCACCACCCTATCTACATGAGACTCCACCTTCAGGGAACTATGCACTGTTATTCCTAGATCTCTCTGTTCCACTGCATTCCTCAATGCCCTACCATTTACCCTGTATGTTCTATTTGGATTATTCCTGCCAAAATGTAGAACCTCACACTTCTCAGCATTAAACTCCATCTGCCAACGTTCAGCCCATTCTTCTAACCGGCATAAATCTCCCTGCAAGCTTTGAAAACCCACCTCATTATCCACAACACCTCCTACCTTAGTATCATCAGCATACTTACTAATCCAATTTACCACCCCATCATCCAGATCATTTATGTATATTACAAACAACATTGGGCCCAAAACAGATCCCTGAGGCACCCCGCTAGTCATCCCGATAAACAATTATCCATCCCGATAAACAATTATCCACCACTACTCTCTGGCATCTCCCATCTAGCCACTGTTGAATCCATTTTATTACTCCAGCATTAATACCTAACGACTGAACCTTCTTAACTAACCTTCCATGTGGAACTTTGTCAAAGGCCTTGCTGAAGTCCATATAGACTACATCCACTGCCTTACCCTCGTCAACATTCCTCGTAACTACTTCAAAAAATTCAATAAGGTTTGTCAAACATGACCTTCCACGCACAAATCCATGCTGGCTACTCCTAATCAGATCCTGTCTATCCAGATAATTATAAATACTATCTCTAAGAATACTTTCCATTAATTTACCCACCACTGATGTCAAACTGACAGGTCTATAATTGCCAGGCTTACTTCTAGAACCCTTTTTAAACAATGGAACCACATGAGCAATACGCCAATCCTCCGGCACAATCCCTGTTTCTAATGACATCTGAAAGATCTCCGTCAGAGCTCCTGCTATCTCTACACAAACTTCCCTCAAGGTCCTGGGGAATATCCGGTCAGGACCCGGAGATTTATCCACTTTTAAATTTCTTAAAAGTGCCAGTACTTCCACCTCTTTAATTGTCATAGGTTCCATAACTTCCTTACTTGTTTCCCACACCTTACACCATTCGATATCCTTCTCCTTAGTGAATACCGAAGAGAAGAAATCGTTCAAAATCTCTCCCATCTCCCTCGGCTCCACACATAGCTGACCACCCTGATTCTCTAAGGGACCAATTTTATCCCTCACTATCCTCTTGCTTTTAATATAACTGTAGAAGCCTTTCGGATTTACTTCCACCTTATTTGCCAAACCAAACTCGTAACTTCTTTTAGCTTTTCTAATCTCTTTCTTAAGTTTCCTTTTACATTCTTTATATTCCTCGAGCAATTCCTTTACTCCATGCTGCCTATATCTATTGTAGACATCCCTCTTTTTTCGAACCAAGTTTCTAATATCCCTTGAAAACCATGGCGCTTTCAAACCTTTAACCTTTCCTTTCAACCGAACAGGAACAGGAACAGGAACAGGAACCTTTCCCTCTCCACAGCAGAGCCATCAAAAGACAGGCAGTGGGTGCTTACCCTCCACACTTACCTTGCTGCTTCAACCTCCCTCGTCACTTTAATTGGTGAGTAACGGAAGGTTTAATCGGTGAAATGGAGTCAAACGTCAGCTCGCAGCCTGCCTGCTGTGATGTTCCTGCTCACTGCCTCTGCCTCCCGGAATCCTCCCCGAGACTGCAGACCCACACAATCTCCAAACAGCAAATCACAGGCTCCAGCAGTTGCAGAATCATATCCAAGATGAAGAACAAACATAAAAGACAAAGAAAAGAAGTGAAATATATGGTTTCATGATCTATCTAGAAGATGTCGACCAAAGGAGCATTGTACGCATGCGACCAGATTTAAATCAATGCATGATTTAAACCAAAACATGATTTGTCCCATACAAACCCATGCTGACTCTCCCTAATTAGGTTATGGTTTTCTAAATACTCATAAATCCTATCCCTCAGAATTCTCTCCAGTACCTTCCCTACTACTGATATGAGACTCATTGGTCTTTTTTTTAGGCATCCGTTAGTCTCCGGAGACCATGGTTTGGGAATAGACATGGTTGTATGGGAGACCAGCAGTTGCCCATGCTGCAAGTCTCCCCTCTCCACGCCACCGATGTTATCCAAGGGAAGGGCATTGGTATCAGCTTGGTATCAGTGTCGTCGTAGAGCGATGTGTGGTTAAGTGCCTTGCTCAAGGACACAACACGTTGCCTTAGTTGAGGCTGGAACTAGCGACCTTCAGATCACTAGACCAATGCCTTAACCACTTGGCCACACGCCAACACTCATCAGTCTAT
Source organism: Hemitrygon akajei (assembly GCF_048418815.1). NCBI lineage: Eukaryota > Metazoa > Chordata > Chondrichthyes > Myliobatiformes > Dasyatidae > Hemitrygon > Hemitrygon akajei. The sequence continues at coordinate 13,470,900 of NC_133152.1, read as the reverse complement.
AGTTTCTGGAATTACCCCTTCAGTAATATTACCCCGTCTTCAGTAATAGAACAACATTAGCTACTCGCCAGTCCTCCAGGACCTCACCTGTGGATAGGGAGGGCATAAAGAAATAGGTCAAGGCCCCAGCACTCTCTTCTCTGGCCTCTCTCAATAACCTGGGCTATATCCCATCAGGCTCTGGGGACTTATCCACCTTAATGCTTTTTAAGAGACCCAACACTACCCCTTCCTTTATCTCGAAATGCCCTAGCATATTAATAGGCTTGTCACTGATCTCCCTACCTCCACACCCTTCTTCTTGGTAAATATTGATTTAAAGTACTCATTAAGGACCTCAGCCACATCCAAGCTAAATACTTACCCATTATCCTTGAGTGGTCTTACCCTTTGCCTCGTTATCCTCTTGCTCTTGATGCATGCATAAAATGTCTTGCCTCTGTATTCCTGCTTGCCAAGAACTTTTCATGCCCCTCTAGGCTTTTATAATTCCCTTCTTGAGTTCTTTCCTGGCTTCTTTATAAACTTTAAGGGCTTCGTTTGATTCTACATTCCTAAGCTTTACGTACTTTTCCTGTTCCTTCTTGATTAAATTTATTACCTCCCTTGACATCCAAAGTTCTCTTAACTTGCCATCCGCCCTTGGCCCTGTCCTGTACTCTGTGTAGCTGGTCTTTAAACACCCTGCATATTTTTACTGTGGACTTGCCCAAAAAACAGCTGTTCCCTATTAACTGTCCAGCGTTCCTGCCTAACGCTCTCATAATACGCCCTGCTCCAATTTAATATTCTCCTGCGAGGTCCATACTTACCTATAGCTATCTTTGAATATATAGAGTTGTGTTCACTGTTCACCCACTGAAAGGTCAGTCACCCGGCCAGGTTTATTACCCAGCACAAGGTCCAGTATGGCACCTCCCCTTGTTAGAATGCTACATATAGATTTAAGAAACTCTCCTGGATGCACCTAAAAAATTCTGTACCATCTAATCCTCTTGCACCCAGAAGTTTATATCAGGGAAGTAAACATCCCCAGGACAACCCTATTATTATTATACCTTTCCTTAATCTGTCTTAATCAGTTTGTATATTTGTTCTTCAATGTTCCCGTGACTACTGGGGGTAGGGGGTTGTTCTGCAGTAACACCCTATCAGAGTGATAGCACCCTTTCTGTTTTTGAGTTGTACCTATATAGATTCAGTGGATGAGCTGTCTATTATGTCCACTCTTTGTTTAGCTGTGATATTTTTGCTGATTAGTAGTGCAACTCCACCCTCCCCCCACCTCTTTTACCTCACTCTCTATCTTCTCAAAAGCCACAAATCCCTGGGATATTAAGCACCCATTCCTGTCCCTCTCAATCAAGCCTCTGCAGAGGCCACACCATTATAGCGGTGAATGAAATTATCCACCCCGGTTCAGGAGTCTGATTGATGTAGGGTAATACTGTCTCTGGACCTGGCGGTGTGGGATCCAAGGTTTCTGTACATCTTGCCTGATAGTAGTAGCAATAAGAGGGCATAGCCTGGATGGAGGGACTCTTGGATGATGGATACTGCTTTCTTGTGGTAGTCCTCCTTGTAAATGTCTTCAGCAGCAGGGAGGACTATGCCTGTGATGGACTACCACATTGTATTGTCTTGACGACCACAGGTATTGGTGTTTCCAAACTTGGACATGATGCAGCTAGTTAGGATATTCACCACTGTCCATCTATAGAAGTTTGTTTAAGTTTTAGGAGGCACGCTGACTAAGAAAGGAGAGGTACTATCATGCATCCTTTCTGATGACGCTTTTGTGCAATTCCCAGGACAGATTGTCTGATCTGTTTATGCCAAAGAATGCCAACCTTCTCCACCTCCATTCTGCTAATAGGGACTTCTCCCTCCCACCTGCACTTCATACGTCATCATTTATCCTGTGGTGAGAATAAATTAATTTATTGTTCCAGAGCCCAGCAGGAGGTTGGATTACATGAGTTATGCATGTTCCCAATGACATACAGTAATTATTTTTACTGAAATGCATCTTTATTGCTTTTCACAATATTAGGACATCCAAGCACTGTTTCACAACAAATTAATTACTGGGAACTGCCATCACTGTTATGCTGGTGAATGCAGCAACTTACTTAAACTAAATGACGCTCAGAGGCTGCTTTATTAGGTACTCCTGTACACTAGCTCGTTAATGCAAATATCTAATCAGCCATTTATGTGGCAGCAACTCAATACAGACATGGTCAAGAGGTTCAGTTGTTGTTCAGAACAAACATCAGAATGGGGAAGAAATGTGATCTAAGTGGCTTTGACTGTGGATTGACTTTTGGTGCCTGATAGGGTGGTTTGAGTATCTCAGAATCTGCTGATCTACTGGCATTTTCACACACAACAGTCTGTGTTTTAGGAACAGCTTCTTCCTCTCCGCCATCAGATTTCTGAATGGACAATTAACCCATGAACACGACTTCACTATATTTTTTCTTTTTTAAAATCTTAATTACACTTCCTAAGTAATTTTTAAATAAATATTTCTTATTGTATGTAAAGGGGGTTTCTGCTTTTTCTTTGTTACTGCGTATGTTAATCAAAATGGCTTCTTTGTTTTGTTAAAAGTAGGAATGCTTCTTTGTTGCGAGAGAGCGCTGGAAGCTTGTTTGGGTTAAAATTTACTGATAACGAGAATTGTATTCCTTTGGGATACAATTGGGATTAATGTCGTTCTTTCTTCTGAGTCTGTAAGCTATTGTTGGCGGGCTTTTGGGGAGATCAGCGCGAAGGAGTGAGAGAGAGAGGACGCGATGCTGTAAACTGGGCGAGGAACGGACCCCAAGAGGGGGTCCAAGGCCAGGAGGTACCCCGAGGAGAGGAGACGAAAATAGATGTGCTTGGTTGACCACCCGGGTGGTCCCAGGTGCGAGGACGTGGAGGTCAGAGGAAAGTAACGAGGGGTCGAATGGTTCGATTGTTGAGCTCCAACGATGTGCACTAAACTGACTGAACTTTGATAAGTTGGCGCCTTTTACTTTATTTTCTTTTCCTTCATATATATTGTATTGCATAGTACTCTTTTAGTTTTTGTAAAATATTCCATAACGTATTCCATAACGGTATCTGGTGTGAGTTTGATATTGTGTGTGTATGCGTGGCATAAACTTGATTCTCACAGCACCTGTGTGTACAGGAGGTGGGGTTGGTGAGTGGCTGGATCTCCTTTTCCCCTAGACATATACCAGCCTGTTGGGTAAGTGTTACACGTAATTTATAGTTTTTTAAAATGATCATGTATTGCAATGTACTGCCGCTGCAAGGCAATAAATTTCACGATATATGCCAATGATAGTAAACCTGATTCTAATTCTGAGTTCTGATCACCCTGTTGTAGAAAAGACGTTATTAAGCTGGAAAGAGTACAGAAAAAAATACCGATATGTTGCCAGAACTTAGGGGCCTGAGTTACAAGAAGAGGCATAAACAAGGATTCTATCCCCTGGAATGTGGGAGATTGAGGGATGACCTGACAGAAGCATATAAGATCATGAGGGGTATAGACGTGGTGGAAGCACAAAGTCTATTTCCCATTGATGGGGTGTTAAAATCAATAGGGCATATGTTCAGGATCAAGGGATTTAAAAGAGGCATCAGGGGTAGCTTCTTCACACAAAGGGTGGTGCGTGTTTGAAATGAGCTGAGGGAAATTGGGATTAAGGCGGAGACATTAGCAACATTTAAAAGCCATCTGGTTGAGTATGGATAGGAGACATTTAGTGGCCTCTGGGCCAAACGTGGGCATATGGGATTTGCCAGTGGAGCACCACGGTTGACATGGACAAGTTCTGCCCGAGGAGCTGTTGCATGCTGTATGGCTCTGTAATTCTATGAGGCACTTGGCAGGTGAAGGCAGAAGCTGTGAAATAACCATATTCGGACCTTTTGGCTTTCTGATGTCAGCAACCTAACACCTTACTACGTTTCTGCCATCTCATCTGCTGCCTGACCTGCTGAGCGTTTCCAGCATTTTCCATTTTTATTTCAGTTAGGTAGCCTGTGCTTGCTGGATAATTAAACCATGTCATCAGGCTTATAGTTTTCAATCAAAATTTGCATTTGTGTGAGTATTAGATGAACAGACTTGGCGATAATACTTCCATTATCAATGAGGTCTCATTTGGGCTTAGAGTTAGCATAATTTGCACCATTTAATTGAATACTAATTAAAAGTGAAGAAATTTGGCAGCAAAACATTTTTATTTAAATAGGAATGGAAAATCAGATTATAGGTAAGAGAGACAGATGCAGAGGTACAGAGAGAGACAAAGAAACCAAGAAAAGCAGAGAGAGAGAGAGAGAGAGGAGAGAGACAGTGAGAGAAGAGAGAGAGAGGAGAGAGAGAGGAAAGAGAGAGAGGAGAGCGAGTGAGAGAGGAGAGAGAGGAGAGAGAGGGGAGGGAGAGAGGAGACAGAGATGGAGAGGAGAGAGAGAGTGAGAGAAGAGAGAAAGAGGAGAAAGAGAGAGAGGAGAGAGAGAGTGGAGAGAGAGGAGAGAGAGTGAGAAAAGAGAGAAAGAGTGAGGAGAGAGAAAGGAGAGAGAGGGGAGAGAGAGAGGAGAGAGTGAGAGAAGAGAGAGAGGAGAGAGAGAGAGGAGAGTGAGAGAGAGGAGAGAGAGAGGAGAGAGGAGAGAGAGAGGAGAGAAAGAGGGGGGAGAGAGAGGAGAGAGTGAGAGAAGAGAGAGAGAGGAGCGAGAGAGATGGATAGATGGATGGATGATAAGCGATAATGGAGTAAGGTCCCTTTAGAGTTTACACATTCTCCCTATGGCTCCATGGGTTTCCTCCGAATACTCCAGGTTCCTCCAATGTGATGGGCTAGTTGGTCACTATAAATTGCTTCAAGCATATAGCTGAGTGATAGATTCTGCAGCGAGCTGATGAAAATGTGGGGAGAATAAAATGAGAATTGATTAGTATTGGTGTAAATGGTCAGTTAATGGTCAGCATCGATACCGTGGTTTGAAAGGCCTTTTCTGTGTTGGATGCCCTCTGTAATCACTATGGCCTGATGCTCATGTCCACTGATCTATATAAATGGATGAAATACACTCTACAATTTAGGAGCTGTTCGTCTGTCACTAGGAGAAGGCAGTTGAGGAAGACCCCAATTATAATTTTTGCTGTGGTAGACATTAGGAAAACCCCTCTTTAAAGATTAGAGTTGAAGTTATCTCATTCATTATGTACAGCCTTGATTTCGAGAAGAGGCTGAGGATTTTTGACTGAAGTTCCTCGGTGCTAATTTTAGAACTTCAGCATGGGTACCAACTGCTCCCAGCATCTTGTTGTTTTTGGGTGCTGCCTGCACATTCTTCCTGTGACCTTGTGAGTTCCCCTGGGTGCTCTGGACTCCTTCCACATCATAAAGATATGGGGTTTGGTAAGTTAACTGATGACTGTACGCTGCCCCTGATGTGTGGTAGAATCTCGGGGGAAGTTGATTGGAATGAAGTGAATGGCAATGTGGGGAGAAGAACTTCTACAGCTGTGCGGCAGGAAGTTTCCTGACCAGATGCACTTTAGCCTGGCATGGCAACTGCTCTGCTCTTGACCATAGGAACCTGCAGGGAATGGTAAACCCTGCTCACTCTTTGCAGGCTCATCATTTCCTTCTACTTGGTCCATCTTCGTAGTATGTTGTCTCAAGAAAGCTTGCAATATCTCCAAGGATTCCTGCTAACCTGGCCATTCCCTTCTCTCTCTTCTTCCTTCTGGGAGACGATGCAGGAGGTTGAAAGCCTGGACAGCCAGACTCAGAGCAGGTTCTTCCCCACTGCTGTCAAACTCTTAGTTTCACACTCGGTATCACATCTGGTAGTGCCATTATGTTCTCAAGCTCTTAATTTGACTCCCTCTATTATTGTCACTTCAGCATTTATTTTGCACTCTCACTTTGAACTGCTATACCTGGTGTCATTCTGTTGCTTTTGAGCTCATCGCAATATTTATTATGGATTTTATTATGACTGTGTATACTCTGAGCTTTGCATGAGCAAGGAACTTCATTGCACCCTGATGCATTTGACATTAAGCTAATCAGAATCTGAATCTGAGGAGAAAAGTTGGATTAGTATAAAGGGTCAGTGGTCCTTAGGAACAGTTTTACTTTTTTTAAAAATTGAGATACAGCCCTTCAAGCTGCACTGTCCAGCAATCCCCTGGATAATTCTGAACCTAATCGGGGGACAATTTACAATGACCAATGACCAATTAACCTACCAACCGATCTGTCTTTGGACTGTAGGAGGCTCGACTCAGAGCGGCCCCCCATTCCTCCAGATTCGGGGGTTCAGCTCAAGGCTAACAAACTCGTTACGGATACCGCAATGGAGAATCCTTTTACGTCTGAGTGCGACGGTATTCCCGAGTTTCCACCCAGGACCTGCGTGACTGATAGTGGTGAAAACTGAGGAAAGCGGAAGCTACTGCAATGGCGAAGGGGTCCCTGGACACTATGAGAGATGCAGGACCTTCACCTTCATTGCTGCTCTCAATGCAAGTGGCATAATGGGCTGCTGTAGGGCATGAAGGGTCTCAGCCTGAAACGGCGACTGTACTCTTTTCCATCGATGCTGCCTGGCCTGCTGAGATCCCCCAGCATTTTGTGTATGTCGTTTGGATTTTCCAGCATCTGCAGATTTTTTCTTGTTTGTGCCAACCACTATGCTACCACGCTGACCCCTGTACAACAATGTTTCTATGGCTCCATATGTTGCTCCAGATATACTATTTAACTAGTGCACAGAGGGAAGTCAGTCTTTCAACAAGCCTTCAAATAGAACAAGCTTGTTAACTGAGATGTAAAAGGAAGGGTATCAAAGCTTTAAAATTATCAATGGACCCTCTGATGCCAATTTTCACTTTAATGTGTAAGACTATCAGATTGTGTTGACCAGTCATTTGCCATGCCTGGTGTTCTACTTTTAAGTTCTTAAACAGGAAATTAATTCAACAATCTTTTTATTAGTGTTTGAATGTGATGAATTAGGAAAATCGATTAGAAAATTCTGTTGTTCTCACCACTTGCAGTTTATAGGACGGTTTCACAATAATTCAAAACATGCAGTACTCCCTCAAGGGAAAAACCTCAATAAGTAAAATCTGCAAAATCAATCTTAAGCAAGAAAAATTACAGCACTCATTGCTCATTATTTTAGTATCCATTGAGCTATTAAAATGAAGGTGTCAATCTGTCAGTGAAATGATTGATGTTGCGGTTTGTGACTATTGACTTTGTATGAATCAATTTATTTTGGGTCCTCTGTTCTGCATCTATTTCAACAGTTTCAGGTGTGCTAGAGGTTTTAAGCTTCCACATAGGGCTTGGGTTGTGAAGGCCAACCAATTCTGAAGGTGTCAGTATTGCCATGTTGAAAGAAATGTGAGAAGAAGCAAAACTGGAATTTCCATTTTGTCATTCATGACCCAAAGGCGTTGCATTTCATTCTTCAATCAATGAAGTGTATCTGTAGTGGAGCTGCCGTTACGTACAACTCCAGAATGAAATGTTAGCAGTGGCGAATGCCAGATCAACGGAACTGCACGCACCTTTTCCAGTTCTGAGTAGGAAGGAAGAGGAAGCAGAATCAGAATCTGGTTTATTGTCACCGCATGTGGTGTGAAATTTGTTAACTTAGCAGTAGCAGTTCAAAGCAATACATAGCATAGAAGAGACAAAAAAATAATGAATGAAGTAAAACTAATAGTAAATAAGTAAATCAATTATAGTATATGTATATGGAATAGATTTTAAAAATGTGCAAAAAAAAAAGAAATACTCTATATTAAAAAACTGAGGTAGTGTCCAGGGGTTTGATGTCCATTTAGGAATTGGATGGCAGAGGGGAAGAAGCTGTTCCTGAATCGCTGAGTGTGTGCCTTCAGGCTTCTGTACCTCCTACCTGAAGGTAACAGTGAGAAAAGGGCATGCCCTGAGTGTTGGGCGTTCTTAATAATGGTATGAGTTGAATAATTGGCACTTAATTTTTATGCTTTTTTCTCTTCTTATACAAAGGGAAGCCTTTCAGACTCCTAGGTTCCTGCCAACTCATGGGGCACAATCCCATTGGTCCCATTACCCCTTTATTAATGATGTTGCCACAGTGCCTAACCTTCGCAGATAACTGCCATCATAGTTTAGGTTGATGCCTCAATCACACAACCATCACAGCTCTTGTGCAGGAAGGTGATGCAGGAGGACGATGCAATGTTAGGAGTGGTTATGGACCAGGCTGCCCTGAAGGGGGAGTTTCCCTGCAAAACACTGAATAGGAAGGTGAGTCTAGCTTAGCATGACAGTAAGTGCTGGGAAGAACACAGGATGAATGTGGAGGATGAAAGGGCGGAAGTTAAGGACAAGAGAGTCGTAAGAGGGAGTGGAGGGGTGAAAGATTGATACATTCAGCAATATTCTGGAAAAGGCATTTTCCTGAGACTAGATCATTAATAGAATCAGAATCAAGTTTATTATTATTGAAATTTGTTGTTTCATGACAGCAGTTCAGTACAAGGCATAAAAAGTTACTATAATAAAGAAGTAAATAATGGAACAGAGAAATACTGAGTAAGTGTTCATGGGTTCATGGACTATATTAAAATCTGATGGTGGAGAGGAAACAGCTATTTCTAAAACATTGAGTTTCTGTCTTTAGCTGCTGTACCTCCTCCCCGATGGTAATAATGAGAAGAGAGCATGTTCTGGATGGTAAGTTCCTTAATGATGGATACCACCTTCTTGAGAGATCACCTTTTAAAGGTGTCTTTGTTGGTGGGTAGGCCTGTGCTTATAATGGAGCTGGTTGAGTCTAGATCCCTCTGCAGCCTCTTACTCAGTGCACTGAGAGCTCTATACTAGGTGGTGATGCAAGCAGTCAGGATACTCTGTAGAAATTTGCTAGTCTTTGGTGATATATCAAACATCCTCAAATGCTAATGAAATAGAGTCACTGGTGTGCCTTCTTATTGATTGCATCAATATGTTAGGCCCAGGATATGAGATGTTGATGCACAGGAACAGGAAGCTGCTCACTCTTTCCACTGCTGATTCCTCAACGAGGACTCGTGCATGTTCTCCCAACTTTTCCTTCCTGGAGTCTACAACCATTTCCATGGTCTTGATTTGGTGAGTGGTGGATCTGTGGAATTCTTTGCCACAGGCAGCTGTGAATTCTAAGTTTTTATATATATTTAAAACAAAGGTTGGTAGATCCTTGATTGGTCAGGGCATGAGGGGATATGGGAAGGAGGCAGGAGGCTGGGGCTGAGAGGAAAGATGGATCAGCCATGATGAAATGGCGGAGCCAAGCTGATGGGCCAAATGGCTTGATTCTGCTCCTACATCTTATGGTCTTAGTGATATTGAGCATAAGGTAGTTGTCACAACACCATTCAGCCAGCCAATCTATCACACCACTGTACAGTATGTCTTCTCTGACATTCTGCCAGCAACAATGGTGACATCAGTGAATTTATAAATGGTGTTTGAACTGTGCTTAGTTATGCAGACATGAGTGTAGAGAGAGTGGAGCAATAGCTAAGCGTGCATCCTTGAGGTGTGCCTGTATTGAATGAGCTGTGCCTTTGTTGCAAAGTTTGGAGATGATATGAATATAGGTGGAGAAGGAGGTACTTTTGAAGAAGCAGAGAGCCTACAGAAGGATTTAGACAGATTAGGAGAATGGGAAAAGAAGTGGCAGATGGAATAAATGTTGGGAAGTGTATAGTCAAGCACCTTGGCAGAAGAAATGAAAGGGTAGACTTTTCTAAATGGACAGAAAATTCAAAAAACGGAGGTGCAAAGGAACTTGGGAATTCTTGTGCAGGATTCCCTAAATGTTAATTTGAAGGTTGAGTCTGTAGTGAGGAAGGCAAATGTGATGTTAACATTCATTTCAAGAGGGCTAGAATATAAAAGCAAGGATATAATGGTGAGACTTTTTAAAGCACTGGTGAAGCCTCACTTGAAATATTGTGAGCAGTTTTGGGCCCAGTATAGAAACATAGAAAACCTACAGCATAATACAGGCCCTTCAGCCCACAAAATTGTGCTGAACATGCCCCTACCTTAGAAATTACTAGGCTTACCTATAGCCTAGTAATATAGGCATGAAGGGATACGGGAGAAGAAAGATAATTAGGGCTGAGAGGAAACTGGATCAGCCATGATGAAATGGCAGAGCAGACTCGATGGGCCCATTGGCCAGAATCTGCTCCTATATCTTACAATTGCTGAGGCAGCTCACGCTGCTTTTCCTGGGCACCGATATGATTGATGCCTTTTTGAAGCAGGTGGGAATATCTGACTGTAGCAGAGAGGTAAAAGATGTTCATGAACACTCCAGCCAGTTGATGGATACGGGTTTTCAGTGCCCTGCCAAGTACACCATTGGAGCCTCATGGACGTCCTGAAGTTGGTCTTTGCAACAGAAATGGTTCCATTCGTCCAACCAAAACACAGGCAGAGCTGATGCCCAAACCTAACCCTTGCAGATGGTGGGAGTGAATACAAAGAAGTACTGCCAATATGAGAATAATTTTCCCCAGGTGAAGGAGGGGCGAGTGAGAAATGGTGACTGTTTGGGTTCCTGTTCAAGGAAGGCATTTCAGACAAATTGGTGAATAGTTGAAGTGCCAAGAAGATCCAAGAGTTTGAGTTCTACAAATGCCAGCTGGAATTTATCCTCGTATTGACAATGATGGTCAGTTACCGCCACAGGTTATTATCAATGCAGCAACCTTTAGAGGTCTCTACCCAACCTCTCTGCCAGCAACCGTCTTCCTCCTTCAATGAGAAATTCCTTTCCCAAGGTTTTCCCTTTCTCTTTTTTCTTTTAAAAAGTTTCTGAAAGCCAGTCTTTTGAATTAGCTTTAGACTATCTGTGGTTCACTGTAAAATTCTGTTAACATTCCTGTGAAGACTTGTGGGGGTGCTATGCTACACCAAGGATGCTACCTAAATGCAGGTTGCTGTTCGTATTATTGCTTTGCTGACGTCACTTTCCAGCAATGCCATTCTGAGATTTGAATGGGAAAGATCTCTCAACCAGAAGTGGGGCAGATGTAGTTCACTATCTGAGACAAGAATTCCCTTCTTTGGAAATGACCGTGGAAGATTCACTCAACATTTGGAAATTTATGTTGAATTCATTAATGAGGTAGACTTCCTTAACTTACCCAAATAGTGATGCACTGGGAATTTGAAAGTTTATCTAGGTTGGGGAATGTTATAAAAGAACAAAACTAAAAATGATAGTTTAAATTAAAACATCAAACATATATTCTGGCATTTAAAACACCTTAAACTGAAGTTTCTAGAATTGATTTCTTGCAATTTTGACCTTTGAAAACTTTGCAGTCATTATTGGAATTTGACATTGCTGTAGGCAGGACTCCAGTTGTAGGGAGTGATGTCTAGATGTGGGTAGCGACCTCAAGCTGTGGGGAGTAGTCTTCAGCTGTGAGATTAGTCTCCAATTGTGGAGAGTTGTACCCAGCTGTTGGATACGTCTCCCGCTATAGGAGAAGCCACTAAATGTATGGAGTGGTGTCCAACTGTGGGACAAGTTTCCAGCTATGAGGAGAAGTCTCCATTTGTGGGGAGAGGCATCTCAGCTATGGTGACTGACTTCCAGCCGTGGGGAAGGCTTTGGCTGTGGAAAATGATGTCCAGCTGTAGGAGGCTTCCAGATGTGTGGTATCCATCTGTAAGCTGTCCTGGTCTAGTTGTTAAGCTGTGGGGAGATGTCTCTAGCTCTGGGAAGAGGAATCCAGCTTTGTGAGAACTTTCCAACTGTAGGGAGTGGACTTCATATGGGGGGAGAGGTCTCCAGCTGTTGGAGAAGCCTCCAGCTTTTGGCGGTCCAGTTGTAGGGAGAGGCCTCCCACTGTGTCTATTCGTGTGGACTCCAGCTGTGAGGACAGGCCCAGCTGTGGAAAACGGAAATGAACAAAAAACAAAATGACTTAAAGTATAGGACAGTGAATTTCGGGACTCGTTTGGTCCAATTTTTGTCCTCTCCTTGGGAATGGTCTCATTAGAAGATGTACTCTGGATTCTTTCTGGGGCCTATGTTTGTAGGGGAGTCTAGCCAGCACTTCAGGTCAGGTAGTTTGTCTTAAACAAAGAGTTTCTTCAGATGCTGGAAATCTTGTGAAACACACAAAAAATTGTAGAGGAACTCAGCAAGTCAGGCAGCATCTATTAAGGAAAATAAACAGACAATATTTTGGGCCAAGACCTTTCAATAACATATTAATTTCCTGGAGGTTCATTTGACCTTTTGTTTACCATCTATATCAATGGATACAACCCAATTCAAATGAACATTAAAGAGCCTGTGCTTTAAGCAGACCCGAAAGTGACTCCTGCAGACATTTTGCTGGCAAACATATTGTTACGTATCCCGTAACTGGATCACTTACCAGCAAAGATAGAGAGGTCCGCTGAAGTCTGATGATACCATTTTTAAACGTTTTTATTTATAAAGGGGCACAAAAGTAAGGTTAATACAAACATTCAGATAACATACGTCGTCAATACTCAATCTAAAGCGCAGGTATAGTAATGATCAATAAGAAATAAGCTCTATCGTTGTCTAGGGGTAATATATATATTGTCTGCTGTATATCTAAAAGTCTCTTGCATTCACTGCAGTTCCACCAGCTGCCGTCTTTTGAGGGGGTCGCGGTGGTGCACTTTTGTTAGAGAGAGAGAGATAGAGCTTGAATGAAACAGTTACCCGGCGGGTTTTTTTCCAACCTTTAGGAGTTCGATCTGTCGGAGTCTCGTTGGGGGGTGGCCGTTCACTTGCGGCCTCTCCTGTAGCTAAAGCCGTTATTTCGTGGTGAGGTCGCCAATCCCAGGCAAGGAAAAGACGCACACGAACCTCCTCACCGGCTGTCGCTATTAAACGCTGTCACAGGATTTCTAGCGTGTCTTCTGGTGCGTCTGGGGGGCCATCTTTACAACCCCTCTTTTATCTGAGCTCACGGGGTCTCAGATGTCAATCAGGTTGGGATGATGCAATCTCTCTCCATCTCTCCACCCCCGTTGCCCCGAGGGTATACATGTAGTACAGTTCCCAACTCACAAAGGTGTCTCCACGAGACAATGACCACAGTCGCCAGCTTTTGCCTCGCTGTGAAACGAGGGACATCGCACGTATCTTTCTCTTCTCTTGGGTCATTGACCCCCCCTTCACTAGGGCTCTTGTGATTCTCACAAAGGAGGGGGCTGGGATCATAACACATATGTACTTCACTATATAATGAATTGAAATTGATGTTCTGAGTGGAGAATGGATAATAAGTTATTTTTAACAGGTGCTGTGTTTATCTTATCCAATGCTTGAGAATCAGTTCATTAATTTCTGACAATTCAAAGTTCAAAATATATTTATTATCAGAGTATATATATGTGAGCATACACAACCCTGAGATTCATTTTCTAGCGGGCATACTCAACAAATCCACAATGGAATAATAACCATAATAGAAATTGAGTGAAGTAATCCCTTTTGTTTCAAGAGCCTGATGGTTGAGTAGTAATAACTGTTTCTGAACCTGGTTGTGCGAGTCCTGAGGCTCTTCTACCTTCTTCCCGATGGCAGCAATGAGAAGAGAGCGTGACGTTGGCGGAGGGGGTCCTTTTGATGAATGCTGCTTTCCTGAAATAATGCTCTGTGCAGATGTGCTCAATGGTGGGGAGGCTTTAGCAGTAATCAGCTGGGCCATATCCATTATTTTTTGTAGGACTTTCCATTCAAGAGCATTGGTATTTCTATACCATGCTGTGATGCAGCCAGTCAGTATACTTTCCATCACACATCTGTAGAAGTTTGTCAAAGTTTTAGATATCATGCCAAATCCTCGCAAACTCCTAAGGAAGTAGAGGCACTGCCATGCTTTCTTCATATTTGCACTTATGTGCTGGACCATGAACAGGTCCTCTGAAATGCTAACACCAAGGAATTTAAAGTTGCTGATCCTTTCCACTTCTGATCCTCTGATAAGGACAGGCTCATGGATCTCATTTCCTCCTTCTGAAGTCAATAATCAGCTCTTTGGCCTTGCTGACATTGAGTGAGAGGTTGTTATGGCACCACTCAACCACATTTTCAGTCTCCCTCCTATATGCTGATTCATCACCACATTTGATTCAGCCTATGACAGTGGTATCATCAGCACATCTAAATATAGAGCTGTGTTTACCCACACAGTCATAAATGTAAAGCGAGTAGAGCAAGGGGCTAAGCACACACCTCTGAATTTGGAATTCATGTCTCGTTTTGCTCTGTTGCATGGAAACTCCTGTGCAAGTGACCCGTTAAATGGATTTACCAAAAGGAGATCAGCAAGTCAGGTTTGAACTTAATGGGTCCTTGGAGGAAAGTTGTTGAAAAAGTCTAAACCAAGGTTTATTATTTATTGAAACCTCTAATTTTAATAGCACATTGGTTAGGTTTAAATTTGTAGACTCTGGCATTCTAAGCAGCATGCTTTGGCAAAGATGCCATGACTTTAGGGGGGATGTAGAGGAGATTAACTGGAATGACATGAGGACGTTTATTATGTATTGCATAATTTTCTTCAAAAAAATAACATTTTAAGAGGCATGACCAAGATTTAACTGGAATGTTGAAATTCTGGATGGATTTTGATAAAGCAAATATGAAAATGCTTCCAGTGAGAGGAAGATGATGAATAGGAGAATAGGCTTTACAACACTTTAAAAATGATCCAAAGATGAAACACAAGTCAGTTAATTTTTTAATGAATGAATTGCCTGAAAAGGATTCAGTGGTAACACTATTCAGTGGTAACAGGATAAATGATTGATGGGTTCATGGGAAGAGCAGGGAGAGCTGACACAACTGGAAGAGTTCAATGTGGCCTTTGTTGGTTCTGTATCACTTTACGATTCAGAATCAAGGAATCATCGAATGATTACAGTATGGAAGGAGATGATTCAGCCTGCTCAATACAAATTACTTTCATTCTTCTTTCCATCCAGATGTTTATCCAGCTCCTTTCTGAATGTTACATTTGAATCTGCCTCCATTAAATTCCCTAACAATACGTCATGGAACATATCCACTTACTGTGTAAAAATGTCATCCTGAGTTCATTTGATAATCACCTTTATTCTATGTTCCTGCTTAGTTCATCTTTCCACCAATGGTAACAGTTTCTCTCTGTTTACACTGTCTATACATTTATCAGTTTAATTGCTTAATTATATAATTTTTTGGGGTGGTGTGGTAGCAATGTGTCTCTACCAAAGGAGCTGTAAGGTGCTCCTTCCCTCCGGTAGTCTGCAGGTCACCTTTGGGCAAGGTGTCTCACCTGCTTAGCGCCGTTCCCCCCCCCCCCCCCCCCC
This sequence comes from Hemitrygon akajei, assembly GCF_048418815.1. Taxonomy (NCBI): domain Eukaryota; kingdom Metazoa; phylum Chordata; class Chondrichthyes; order Myliobatiformes; family Dasyatidae; genus Hemitrygon; species Hemitrygon akajei. The sequence continues at coordinate 13,455,475 of NC_133152.1, read as the reverse complement.
CACAGTCAGGGTCATGTGAAGCCATGGGAGCAGCTGGTGCAGATCACAAGTCCACCAACGACAGGCAGACAATCTCTGATGAGTATTGATAATGGCCGGGGTCACCCATCTTGTAAAGACACTACCCGGAAGAAGGCAATGGAAAACTACTTCCGTAGAAGAAAATTCCCAAGAGCAGTCATGGTCTTGGTTAGAGAAAAGTATAAGAACAGTGTGAAGGGGATCTTCTCTATAGGCAATGATCGGATTAAAGACAGATGGAAGACCATGATTGCCCACATCATACAACATGCCACATATAATCTTTAAACTTGCCCTAATTCAAATGCAATATCCCCAGCTTTTCTACGCTGTCCACCTAATTAGGGTTAGTGATTGATGGAAACATTTTGGTAAATCTTTTTTGCACTCCCCTCAAAGCCTTCTCATACTGTGGCAAAGATGTCAAGACTTTAGAGAAGATATAGACTTCCTAAAGCTTCATATTTCCCTATATAATTCAGGCAACCATTAACCTTCATTATTACCAAAGGGGGACATGAGTTAGCAAAGCTAATGAACCTCTCTCAGACTGTTGCAACACTTCCAAAATTTCTGCCAAAACTAAACTCGTCTAGTAACTTTAGCAAGTACATAGCACATTAATTGTCCAATAAATATTAATTAAAATTCAAAGTAAAAATTTACACTTTTGTTTTCTAGGACACCATAAGGACATTCAGTGATATCAGAATGTGATGTAACCTAGTTTGCTAACCTGTGTTTAAATAGGTTAATCCCAATGTTGAAATAACGCAGTGTGGAAAATCTAGGACACAGAGCTAATAAGAATGATATTTTTGGTTCCATTCCACTCCTTGGCAATCTAGCCTTTTACTTCATTTCTATTTCAAGGTATACCTTGGATGGAGATGAGGCAAAATTTCCTCCAGCGGAGTTGTAAATCTGCAGAATTCTCTGCCTCAGCAACTGTGGATTCTCAGTCGCTGACTACATTCTATGTTAACATGAATGGATTTTGTAATCTAGTGGAATCCTGGGTATTTAGTGGCTACGAGACCAATTCTGCTTCTCTGAGTCTATGATTTTGTTTCTCTGTGTCTACTATTCTATCTTATAATGTTCACACCTTTGTTCCACCTTGTGCTGAAATAATGACATTCCTCTAAAACTGGAAGCTGAATTGGGGAGTCAAGGCCATGAATTTCTTGGATGAAAGGAAAAGTCATAGTGAGCAATCTCTCTCTCAAATTCTCAGATTTATTCCTGCATCACCATCACTCACTGGATTCTAGGATGACCCGGAGCCTTGGGCCATGTGTGCTCACCTTTCATGCGACTGTGACATTATGTTGGGGATAGGACTGAAGTTGAAACTCTCCATAGTCATCTGCTATGAATAACCCTGCAACGCGTTAATTCCATGATTAACAGTGACGTTTCTGATGGCATCCTAGAGATCAAATTGGCCAATCATGCAAAACCAATTGTGGGCATGTTATGTTGGTGCTGGAATTTGTGGTGAGACTAGAGGACCGTCCCAAGCACATCCTTAAGTTGATCTGGTTGTTAATGCAAATGGCACATTTCACTGATGTACAGGTGATAAATGAAATGAAACTCAATCCAAACCAATAACAGGCTCTCAGACCTTGTAGGAGCAGGAAACATCTTTCCTCAGCAATGACTTTCCTCCCATACAGTCACACCTCTGTGGGGTGCAGATGACTTAGATCTGACTTGCCATGCTGAATAACATCAGGGCATTGAAGAAACACCAATGCAAGATCTATTTTCTCTGCAAACATGTTTCAGAAGACATAGGGTTCAAAGGAACTAAGGTTGAGGCTTCAAACTTTTGTCTGTGCTCTTGGAAAGTCAGGGAAGAGCTGTGGACAGGTCTGTGGCTGGCTATTCACCACTGTTCAGCAATCACATGTCTTGGCATCCTTCTTGACTACTACACTCAGTTGACTCAGTTACACCACTTTCAGGACAATGTAGCTAAGAAACTCCTTCACTTGTCCTAGCAGAACACTGTTGCTCATCATTGGTCAGGAGATGTCACACAAATATTGTAATCTCTGGAACACCATGAGATTCTTCTCTGTAACATTGAGAGCAAGGCAGTGACCTTGGACTAGTAATATCTGAACCATCAGCTGATAACCCACAAACCCACTGACAAAGGACTTTCAAGTTATTCATCTAAATCCCTACTGAAACACAAACTCCAGACCCATATGAACTAATACTCATCCCATCTCTTGATGCTTGGTCTCCTGGCCCACCAAAAACACCTCCAATGCAACCTCGCAACTGGGTCTGAGCCATGAAGGATCAGGCTTAACTTTCCAAGGAAACCTGGACTAACCTCATCAGGGAATCTGCTCCACAAGTGGAACATTAGGGACAGCTCAGATTTTCCCAGGTCAGGTAATCAGCCCATAGACTGCCACCCCCATCCTGAGAGATATTTCTGGTGCCAGCACAGCCTTAGGCTTGGAGCTCATGAATGGATTGCTAAATTTATTGTGGAACTGTGACAATTTTCCAGCCGCACAAATGCACGCACTGAGCAGCTTATTTGATCATTATCACATTGCATTTACTGGCTGCTTGCTGTGTAAATTGTTTTAATATAGATAGTATAGCAGCCAATAGCAAAGAATTATTAGCTCTGAAGTGTTTTGTGGAGATCTGAGGTCAAGAAACAACCTATTTAAATTCAGGTCTTGTTCCTAAAAAGGTCACTGAAACATACTCATGTTGATGTGTTTCCATTAACCCAAAAGTATCGGGACTTTGTCTACATCAGATTGCTGAACTGCCAATCTTAGACCAGTGGAGAAGTACCATTGACTGATTCTCAGTAGTCACTCTTCTTCTCACATGACTTGCCAAAACATGCAACATTTATCAAGGTGCAAGTCTACCTTGTTTTAATCAAACTTACAACGGCTGAAGTCAAACAAACAGAATAGATTCATTTTTCTTGCAAGGTTAGATTCGTTTGAAAATTTTGACAGCAAATCAATAAATTCTAACAGAAAGGCTCATATGCTGCTCAATGTTCTTAAGTATATAACAAAGCTGAGTCCAGAGTAAATGCCACAGATTTTTTAATCTTAATTGCTGAAATTCGTTCACAAGCTTTGACAGCTTGGCTGTAGCTGTCACCATTAACCTTTCATTTATAACTCTGTGACTTCTTAACACTTGACACACGGTGAGAGGATAAAGTGAGCTTTGATTTAAACCTCGAGCAGTGTAACAACATACCATGCTGATGATTTTGATCCTGATCTTGCATCATGTGCAACAAGAGCCCTGCAATTCCAGGATGAACCAGGGGGCTTACTGTGAGTCTGCAGTCTGAATTTGAAAGTGCTAAATGACATCGAGGCTTGGGCAAAATGCAAGTGTAAATATGTCAATATAATAGAGATAAAAGAATTTGCCGACACTCTTGGTAACCTTGTTGACAAGAATAAAACCTCATGAATAACCCTCACTATGTTGTCACATCGGCCCAGTTTGAGCTATTATAATTTGTACCATTCCATTGTCTTTGTGCTCATTGCTGTACTTGGGAAATAATTTACATTATTTACCATGTAAGCGGTCTACTCTGTGAGCTTTACGTGACTGAAGAATTTCATTTCACCTTAGTGTAATTACAACAAACTAATAGGAATCTAGGGATTTGTTCAAATTTAGAGAGCCCTCTCCCACCCTGATCACACACCAGGATATAGGTAAATCACCAAATCAGATCTTTTATCAAGCATGACAGGCTACCTCCTCCCCCCACGTAGATCCTGTTCCGCTGCAGGAATGATCCAGCAGACATTGCAATACGGTCAGGTAGCCACAGGAGTCTTTGTCCTTGGCTCCAGAGGACGCAAGGTCAAGTCAATCAGAAGCAACACCAGCTCCTACTGATTAAAACCTGCTCTCTTCCTTCAGCTGTTCTTTCAGTGATCCTTGCTGTTGAGCACAGTAAGGAAGAAAGACCATAAACAAAAAATGTCATCTGGCTGGGGGAAACTGCAAAATCCATCGCCTCAGCATTGTTACTAATCAACATTGACAAAATCCTACAGCAGAGAATGGAACACCAACTCAATGAGCCTTCCATTAATCCTGGTCACCTTCCTTCACATTCCCTCTCCCCTCTTGAGGTAGTTCAACAAGCAGGCATTGCACACTCCAGTTTTCCATGATCTAGGGATGCAACAGGAAACAAAGAAGGAATAGCAGTTTGATACGTAGAGGAAGAGTCCTTCGACCAGTGCAGACTTTGACATCACATTTTCCTTAATACAGCTTTCCCAAGGAAATGTACTCTTTGACTAAGAATGCCAGTGGATATTGGCACCACTCATCAAGGAAAGTGCATTGTTAATTGTGAATAAGTTGTTGCTATCGAGGATACTTTACCTCTTTAATCACTTATTCTCTTGGGCACCAGTAGGTTCAGGTTTAGTAGTAAACAACCTTCATGGGATATTGCTAATGGGGATCACTGCAGTTAATTGAGTTAACCTAATGGACAAGGCACAATGGTGCAGCATGTAGAGCTTCTACCTCACCTGATCAATCTCTCCTCTGGTTTTGTGTGGAGTTCTCCCTGTGACTGGATAGATTTCCTCTGATGCTTCAGTTTTCTTGCACATCCTAAAGTTCAGATTGGAAGGTTAAATTGGAAACTTTAAATTTCCCCTTTGTGGAAGAGTATGGTAAGGCATGGGGGACTTGATAGGAATGTGGGAAGCAGAAAACGGCTATTGGAGGATCAGTGTAAAGAATTGTGATGATGTTTGGTGAAGACTCAATGGGGCAGAGGGCCTCTTCTCATGGGGTAAATTGTATGGAAACAGGTGATATCCCACTGAAAATAGCTAGTGTTGTTCCTTCGCTTAAGAAGGACAATAGGGATTATCAAGCAAATTATAGGCCAGTGATCCTTATATAATTATTGAAGAAGATTAGAAAAGGATAGACTTATTAGGGAAAGACATGTCTCACAAATTTGATAAGGGATTTTTTTGAGGAAGTGGTGAAGATAATTGATGAGAGTAGCTCATTGGATATGGTCTACATGATAAGCTGGTCCAGTAGATTAGGTCATATGGGATTCACAGTGAATGAATAAATTGGGCACAAAATTGGCCTCATCATGCAAGACAGAGTGTAGTGGGTGAGGAATATTTCTCTGAATGGAAGTCTGTGACCGGTGATGTTCTGCAATGATCAAAGCTGGAATCTCTGGTCTTTGACGTATATATGATTTGGGCGAGTGGGCTGATCAGTTAAGTTTTCAAATGGTATGGAAACTGTTGGAGTTGTGAATGAGTTCAAATGATATAGCAGGATATAGATCAGTTGGAATATGGGCAGAGGACTGGGCAATGGAATTTAACCTGGACAAGTGTGAGGTGTTGCAGTGTGGGAGATAAAATGCAAGAAGAAAGGATATAGTAAATGGCAAGATCCTCAGAGTGAAATATGGAGGGATCTTGGGGTACAAGTCTATTGCTCCCTGAAAGTGGCAACACAAGTGATAGGATGGTAACAATGGCTTATGGGATGCTTCTGGTCTTCATTGGTCAGAGCATTGAGTATAAAACTTGTTAAGTCATGTTGCACCTGTTATAAAACTTTGGTTAATGTACTTTTGAAATATTGTGAGAAGTTCAGGTCACCACACAAGTTTGTTGCTTGGTTTGGAGTATATGAGCTATAAGGAGAGGTTGGACAAATTTGGGTTGTTTTCTCTTGAGCATCAAAGACTGAGAGGTGACCTGATAGAAGTTTATAATTTTCTGAGAGTCATAGATAGGGTAGACAGTCAGGGACTTTTGTTCCCATGGTGGAAATATCAAATATTAGAGGGTATCGGTTCAAGGAGAGAGAGGGAAAGTTTTAAGGAAATATGTGAGAGAAGATTTTTATGCAGGGTGGTGAATGCCTGGAACACACCTACATAGAAGGTGGTAGAATAGGATACAATTAGTGATGTTTAAGATCCTTTTAAACATTTACATAAACAGGCAGTGAACAGCTGGACACCAGCCATGTGTAGGATTAGTTAGATTGGCATTATGTTCAGCCCAGATGTAGTGAGCTGACGGGATTGTTCTTGTGCCATTTAATGTTCCATCTTCCATGTATTTTACTATGATTCAATTGTTCAATTTGAGAGTCTAGTCTCCAAAGTAATAAAAATAGTTTAGTAAACCAGACAGATGGGACAGTGAGTCAGTGGAGATCTCTGAGAAGAGAGGTAATCCAACCATCCAACCCAAGGTTAGGTGAGGTTGTTGTCAATCTATCGGCACTCCTTTGGCTGCAGTAGTCATGAGTGCTATGTATCATCCATAAAACTTGTTTCTTTTTAAAATTATTCTCCACTCTGAGCAGTCATATGTCAAGAATTCCCTGGAGTCAGTGAGGATTTGCATTTGCTTTTAAGGAAGCTGTATGTGCAGCCTATAATCTTTTCCTCTTGGCATCTTGTAACCTCTCTCCATATCAAAGAGTGAAATGGAGTGCCTGCTTTGGGAATCTGCTGTTGTACTTGTGGGTCTTAGAAAGATAGAAACATAGAAAATAGGTGCAGGAGTAGGCTATTCGGCCCTGCGAGCCTGCACCACCATTCAGTATGATCATGGCTGATCATCCAACTCAGAACCCTGTACCTGCTTTCTCTCCATACCCCCTGATCCCTTTAGCCACAAGGGTCATATCTAACTTCCTCTTAAATATAGCCAATGAACCGGCCTCAACTGTTTCCTGTGGCAGAGAATTCCACAGATTCACCACTCTCTGTGTGAAGAAGTTTTTCCTCATCTCGGTCCTAAAAGGCTTCCCCTTTATCCTTAAACTGTGACCCCTCATTCTGGACTTCCCCAACATCGGAAACAATCTTCCTGCATCTAGCCTGTCCAATCCCTTTAGAATTTTATATGTTTCAATAAGATCCCCCCTCAATCTTCTAAATTCCAGTGAGTATAAGCCTAGTCGATCCAGTCTTTCTTCATATGAAAGTCCTGCCATCCCAGGGATCAATCTGGTAAACCTTCTCTGTACTCCCTCTATGGCAAGAATATCTTCTCCTCAGATTAGGGACCAAAACTGCACACAATATTCTAGGTGCGGTCTCACCAAGGCCTTGTACAACTGCAGTAGAACCTCCCTGCTCCTGTACTCAAATCCTTTTGCTATGAATGCCAACATACCATTTGCCTTTTTCACCGCCTGCTGTACCTGCATGCCCACCTTCAATGACTGGTGTACAATGACACCCAGGTCTCGTTGCATCTCCCCTTTTCCTAATCAGCCACCGTTCAGATAATAATCTGTTTTCCTGTTCTTGCAACCAAAGTGGATAACCTCATATTTATCCACATTAAATTCCATTTGCCATGAATTTGCCCGCTCACCTAACCTATCCAAGTCACCCTGCATCCTCTTAGCATCCTCCTCACAGCTAACACCGCCGTCCAGCTTTGTGTCATCCGCAAACTTGGAGATGCTGCATTTAATTCCCTTGTCTAAATCATTAATATATATTGTAAACAACTGGGGTCCCAGCACTGAGCCTTGCGGTACCCCACTAGTCACTGCCTGCCAGTCTGAAAAGGTCCCGTTTACTCCCACTCTTTGCTTCCTGTCTGCCAACCAATTCTCTATCCACATTAATACCATACCCCCAATACCATGTGCTTTAAGTTTGCACACTAATCTCCTGTGTGGGACCTTGTCAAAAGCCTTTTGAAAATCTAAATATACCACATCCACTGGCTCTCCCCATCCACTCTACTAGTTACATCTTCAAAAAATTCTATAAGATTCGTCAGACATGATTTTCCTTTCACAAATCCATGCTGACTTTGTCTGATGATTTCACCTCTTTCCAAATGTGCTGTTATCACATCTTTGATAACTGACTCTAGCATTTTCCCCACCACCGATGTCAGACTAACCGGTCTATAATTCCCCGGTTTCTCTCTCCCTCCTTTTTTAAAAAGTGGGGTTACATTAGCCACCCTCCAATCCTCAGGAACTAATCCAGAATCTAAGGAGTTTTGAAAAATTATCACTAATGCATCCACTATTTCTTGGGCTACTTCCTTAAGCACTCTGGGATGCAGACGATCTGGTCCTGGGGATTTATCTGCCATTAATCCCTTCAATTTACCTAACACCACTTCCCTACTAACATGTATTTCCCTCAGTTCCTCCATCTCACTAGACCCTCGGTCCCTTACTATTTCTGGAAGATTATTTATGTCCTCCTTAGTGAAGACAGAACCAAAGTAGTTATTCAATTGGTCTGCCATGTCTTTGTTCCCTATGATCAATTCACCTGTTTCTGACTGTAAAGGAACTACATTTGTCTTGACCAATCTTTTTCTTTTCACGTATCTATAAAAGCTTTTACAGTCAGTTTTTATGTTCCCTGCCAGCTTTCTCTCATAATCTTTTTTCCTTTTCCTAATTAAGCCCTTTGTCCTCCTCTGCTGATCTCTGAATTTCTCCCAGTCCTCAGGTGTGCCGCTTTTTTTTGCTAATCTATATGTTTCTTCTTTGGACTTGATACTATCCCTAATTTCCCTTGTCAGCCATGGGTGCACTACCATCCCTGGTTTATTCTTTTGCCAAACTGGGATGAACAATTGTCGTAGTTCATCCATGTGATCTTTAAATGCTTGCCATTGCATATCCACCGTCAACCCTTTAAGTATCATTTGCCAGTCTATCTTTGCTAATTCACGTCTCATACCTTCAAAGTTACCCTTCTTTAAGTTCAGAACCTTTGTTTCTGAATTAACTATGTCACTCTCCATCTTAATGAAGAATTCCACCATATTATGGTCACTCTTACCCAAGGGGCCTCGCACGACAAGACTGCTAACTAACCCTTCCTCATTGCTCAATACCCAATCTCGAATGGCCTGCTCTCTAGTTGGTTCCTCGACATGTTGGTTCAGAAAACCATCCCGCATACATTCCAAGAAATCCTCTTCCTCAGCACCCTTACCAATTTGGTTCACCTAATCTATATGTAGATTGAAGTCACCCATTATAACTACTGTTCCTTTATTGCACGCATTTCTAATTTCCTGTTTAATGCCATCCCCAACCTCACTACTACTGTTACGTGGCCTGTACACAACTCCCACCAGCGTTTTCTGCCCCTTAGTGTTATGCAGCTCTACCCATATCGATTCCACATCCTCCAGGCTAATGTCCTTCCTTTCTATTGCGTTAATCTCCTCTCTAACCAGCAATGCTACCCCACCTCCTTTTCTTTCCTGTCTATCCCTCCTGAATATTGAATATCCCTGGATGTTGAGCTCCCATCCTTGGTCACCCTGGAGCCATGTCTCTGTGATCCCAACTATATCATATTCATTAATAACTATCTGTACAGTGAAGCAACCAAAGGTAATTCAGGCCTTAATGCTGTGACAAGGAAAAATATATCGGTTTGTGTTTCTAATGCTTCCACCTCTTGAACCAATGTGAGTCCTGCTGATCAACCTTGTACTCAGATCTTTTGCAGTCAATTCATCATGAAGCATCAAACAGCCATATAACATCCTTAATGGACCTTTTCACTATTAATGGCACATGGCCATATTCAACATTACAACCAAGATTTCCTTTATTATGAGGAGGAAGGGAATGAGTTACTACTGACCCTGAACAATTGAAATGAACCTCTCATGCCTTTGAGTCTTTCTTTGACTTAAAGTACACAATTGCTGCATTTCCCATTCAGCATTCTTTGCCAATGCCAACGTCAGTATGACATTGGACAGGGAATCATTGGAAAGAAAACCCTGTACACTGATCTCTGGAATTAAAGGTCTATCTCTTGGTAGGGGTTTCATTCTCAGTGTTTTGTGATCCACAACCCTGTTTTAATGCCAAGTTAGAGCAAACCTTAGGCCATTGTCTTGGGCTCACATTGAACCAGCTGGCGCTCTTCATCCCTCAAATTGTCTCAATTTTTTTTGTCATTCTACTCATTTTGTACTGTTGTACTGGTTGGGCTGAAGGTTGGAGTTATGAAGAGCTTAGATGACGTAAAAGGCCCAGGTAAGCTCCATGCAGGTTCCTGGGGTGCACCCACAGTCCACAGAGACACCCCAATGGATGTGTTAATGACAAGAGCAAATAGATAGATGTTGACCACTGATGTTAGTTGCTCTCTCTGCTTCGGCCATGGGACCTACCTGTTCTTCCCCAGTTCTCCTCTTTCCTCCAGCATGGTGAGGTGCCAAGCCAAGAGTACTGAGTGTGTGAGCATGTGATGTTTGGCTTTAAGTGAATGAGAGTGGTTGAGCACTTCAGTCAAAGATAGGATCTTTGGGGCAGTTAAAATATTGGAGTTTTTACCTTGATGTACCCTAGAAGGTTGTGAAATATTTCTCTGGATTCATCCATGTTCCCTATTTTCCACGTCCCACTAGCTTCACCTGATTGGGTCTTTTGAAGGACATCCTGGACACATGCACCTCCTTTCTGGTAAGGATTTCCTCTACTGATTTCAGTCATTTCAGTAAGGGGCTTACTCTCTTCTGCCTGGAACTTTTCTATTGCAGCTTCAGCTCTATTGTTGCAGTTCTGTTATCGTAGATAATTCCCCTTTCGGGGTTGGAATTCTAACATAGCTTTGGCTTGGCGTGGTGTTATTAATATCATGGAAGTCACAGAGATTGTCACGCTGCATCTTTGGACCCAAGTGCAGGAACATACAAGCTTGCAAGGGTTAAACTAAACTAGAACATTATTAACAAAAGAGCCAAAACAAGAGACCTTACAAGGTATTGATAACTTGGAATAACTTGGCCTGAACTTCACTAGGCAAAGATCAGGACAACCAAGCAATCAAGGGGTTAGCACTGTCCCTTTAAATACAGTCCTGGGCACTAAAGTGTCTGTGCCTAGCAGATAAAAACTCAGACTAATTATGAGTTAACAAATAACTATTCTAATAAGAGACAAAAGTACAAGGATACTTAATTAAACACCTGCAAAGTCTCGGAAAATTAATTGAAAGCAATCAGAGACAATTGAAACTTAAGTGTAAACTAGAGAAGACCTAACAATAACACGCAAAAAACCAGAAGCACAACAATACAGACGATTATAATTAATAAAATGCAAGGATTACAGAAAAAACAGCAAAAAATCAGAGCCCTCAGAATACTATACCAATGACCCGAGTCGTGACAGAGGTAACATCATCTACCCTACCCACCTCCTACTCCTCGCTACACTTCCCCTGTACAAAAATATTGTTAATAAAATTTGCACAGATGCCATTTCTCCTGCATCATGGCAGTGAGACAATCAGATACAAAGTGTAACACACAACATGCTTTAAAGTTCAAGAATGAGGCCAATGTTCTTGTCAGTAGGGTCTCCTTAATTGCTAATGCTTTCATGTAATGTCTTAATTCTTATGTCTGTTGCGTATCACAGATGAAGAGGGAGCTTCTGTCGGCTTTATTCTTCTCTATGCTGTTTCAATACCCGTCATTCTGTTCAACATAGGAAGCTCCTTCATTGTCCTTGCTCCTCTCCTATTAAATTCCTTCTTCAGACTTTTACCACTTCCACCCATTACCTCCCATCTTCCTGGTTCATCTCCCTCCCTCACCCTTCCACCTTCCCCCTCACTTGGTCCCACTTTCACCTCCCAGCTTGTATTTCTTCCCCACCTTCTCATTCTGCCTTCTTCCATTCCAGTCCTGATGAAGGGTCTCGACTCAAACTGTTCATTCCCCTCCACTGATGCTGCCTGACTTGTTGAGTTCCTCCAGCATCCTGTGCGTGTCACTCAAGATTTCTAGGATCTGCAGCATCTCACATCCCTCAAACACATATTTGTGTTTTTGCTATACGTTTTTCTATTTTCACATATTTCCACCGGAGATCAAGGTAAAGATGTGAATGGATGCACGGGCTGATTAACACTCTGACAGGATGGCAGTGTTGCTTTTGTAGTGTCATACAGTTCCCAGAAGAAGTGTGAGACAGTGAGAGAGAAGGAGCCTGGATGGTGATGTAACAGACCTTTATATCGGCAGCTTTGTGTGGGTGGGGCTGGATATAGTGGATTGTGGTTTGTCTTGTATGTTGGAAGTTGTTTTGCAGATAGACAATAGACAGTAGGTGCAGGAGTAGGCCATTCGGCCCTTCTAGCCAGCACCACCATTCACTGTGATCATGGCTGATCATACACAATCAGTACCCTGTTCCTGCCCTCTCCCCATATCCCTTGACCCCGCTATCTATAAGAGCTCTATCTAACTCTCTCTTGAATGCATCCAGAGACTTGGCCTCCACTGCCTTCTGGGGCAGAGCATTCCACATATCCACCACTCTCTGGGTGAAAAAGTTTTTCCGCATCTCTGTTCGAAATGGCCTACCCCTTATTCTTAAACTGTGGTCTCTAGTTCTGGACTCACCCATCAGCGGGAACATGCTTCCTGCCTCCAGTGTGTCCAATCCCTTAATAATCTTATACAAAAGAGATAACTATCCCAGACCCAGTTGACACACATTTCCTTCTGAGTGTCAACTAAGAATTAAATCTTGGAAATTTAGAAATGAGCTGGTCATCATAAGACCATAGGGCATAAGAGCAGAAGTAGGCCCTTCAGCCCATCGAGTATGCTCCACCATTCCATCATGGCAAAGATCATGATCTTGATTTTTCTTTAAGACTTCGCAAGAGAATTCATCAAACGGTGAGAGAATTCAGTTTTGAATCCAATTTGGTAAAAACCCCAATAATCACTGTCCTTACTATTGAGTCAAGAAGCAAATGACATATTATGTGCAAGTCTGATAAACTGGATTGAAGACTGCTTGGAACAGAAATAAATGAACTGAAACTGTATAGGTGGGACAGAAACATCACTGTCTGCATACTTTCTGATTTAATTGCAGGCAAAGTTTGGGTGAAGAAAGGATTCTGGTTTAATCAGTTGGAATGCAGAGGAGGAAGACTGCTGATTATAAGCAGTGACACTCAACGAGCTTAGAAATAGAATATATTTAAGGAAAGTAATTGTTAGATCAGCCACTCCCATCTTTTCTCCAGCTATCAGTGACAATTGCATTGCTGATGGCTTAATTCTGTTTTTCTCTAGTATTGTTGATGACTTCAGAATAATGAGCAGATACTGGTGAGGGAAATGTTAACGGTACAAAACAAAGATGAACCTACATTCTCTCTATCAATGGGACTATTACAGAGCTAAAGATGAAAGAATTGCAGATATCGAAATCCCTGACTCAAAGGGATCAAAATAAGAATGATAATGACCATAGATTAGATCGAAGCAAATCCAACAGCTGAGGGCAAAGTTATCAGCCAGACTCACTGTAGTCTGATACAACTTGCAAAGACTGATGTTCATTCCATAATTTCACATATGACAAATGTAACTTCAGTAAAGAGCTGGAGGATGCCCTTAATGCGCAGGCCTCTGCTTCAGCCTGACCAATGCTGTTAGGTAGTGAGAAACATTACATAACTAACAGGAGGAGGGGAAGTACATTTTTTAATCTCCACAATTGATCAAACATAAATTTGTCATATTGATCGGAAGGATGAGGGCAGAATATTGAAACCCAATATTTTGCAAATTCTGAAGTGACAATTTTGTTACCCTACAAATAATATTCAAAATTCCAAGTAGAATTTATTATCAAAGGATATACTTGTATGTCACCATATGCACCCAGAGATTCATTTTCTTGTGGGCATACTCAATAAATACATAATCGAATAATAACAATAATAGAATCAGTGAAGGACTGCACCAGCTTGGTAATTCAACCAGTGTGCCCAAGACAACAAACTGTGCAAATACAAAACAGAAATAAATAATGAGAATGAATAAATAAGCAATAAGTATCAAGAACATGAGATGAAGAGTCCTTGAAAGTGAGTCGATAGATTGTGGGAACTGTACAGTGATGGGACAAGTGAAGTTATCCCCTTTAGTTCAAGAGCCTAATAGCTGAGAGACTGTAACTGTTGTTGAACCTAGTGGTGTGAGTCCTGAGGCTCCTATACTTCCCTCCTGATGGCAGCAGTGAGAAGAGAGCATGGCCTGGGTGGTGGGAGTCCCTGATGATAGTTGCTGTTTTCCTGCGACAATGCTCCATGTAGATGCTTTTAATGGTGGGGAGGGCTTTAGCAGTGATGGACTGGGCCATATCCACTAACTTTTGTAGGATTTGTAGGTTCAAGGGCATTGGTATTTCATTCTTGGCTGTAATGCAGCCATTCAATATTCTCTCCATCACACATTTATAGAAGTTTATCAGATGTCATGCTGAATCTTCGGAAACTCCTAAGAAAGCAGAGATGCTGCAGTGTTTTCTTTATAATTACACTTATGTGCTGGGCCCAGGGCAAGTCTTCTGAAATAATAATATCAAGGAATTTAAAGTTGCTGTCCCTCTCCAGCTCTGATGACCTGATGAGGACTGGCTCATGGACCTCTGGTTTCCTTCTACTGAAGTCGATAATCTTGCTGACCTTGAGTAAGAGGTTGTTGTTGTGACACCACTCAGCCAAGTTTTCAATCTCCCTTCTATACGCTGATTCGTTACCACTTTTGATCCAGCCTACGACAGTAATATTGTCAGCAAACTTGAATATGGCATTGGAACTGTGCTCAGCCACACAGTCATAAGAGTAAAGTGAGCAGAACAGGCAGCTAAACACACAGACCTCTGCTGCAGCTGATGGTGATTGTGGAGAAGTTGTTGCCAGTCTGAACTGACTGGGATCTGCAAGTGAGGAATCCAATTGCACAAGGAGGTATTGAGGCCAAGGTCTTGCGGCTTATTGAGACGATGATCGCATTGAATGCCGAGATGTAGTAGATAAAGAGCATCCTGATGTGTGCATCTTTGCTGTCCGGATGTTCCAGGGTTGGGTGAAGAGCCAATGAGATGGCATTTGCTATGGAACTGTTGTGCTGGAAGACAAACTGGAGCAGATCCAAGTCTCTCACAGGCAGCAATTGATATGTTTCATTACCAACCTCACAAAATACTTCATCACCGTGGATGTAAGTGCTACTGAGTGATAATCATTGAGGCAAGTTAGCACATTCTTTGTGCGCATCGGTATAAATGAAGTCTACTTGAAGCAGGTGGGTACCTCAGACTGCTGGAGGGAGAGGTTAAAGATAGTGAATACTCCAGTCAGCTGAAAAGCACAAGTCTTTAATATTTGGCCAGGTACCCTGTCTGGCCAGATGCTTTTTGTGGGTTCACCTTCCTGAAGGTTGCTTGCACGTTGTCCTTTGAGACTGAAGCAATAGGATTATCAGGGGCTGAGGGAGTTCATGATGATTCCTTCATGCTTTGATGATCAAAGTGAGCATAGAAGGCTTTGATGTAATCTGGAAGTGAAGCTCTGCTGTCACTTTTGTTGCTTAATTTCACTTTATTAGATGTGATAGCATTCAAGCCCTGCCACAACTGTTGAGCATCCTTGTTAGATTCAAGTTTAGTCCAGAGTTGCCACTTCGCCCATGAGATGGCTTCCCAGACATCATACCAGACCCTCCTGTAACTTTCTTGGTCTCCAGAGTTGAATGTTTCCAACCTAGCCTTCAGCAGGTTGCAGATCTCATGCTTCAACTGGGGTTTCTGGCTGGGGAGGACTCTGAATGATTTCGTGGGATGCACACATCTACAACCATTTTTATTAAAGTGCTTTGTGGAATTCATTAACAACTGGATTTAGTACAGTGTACTCTGTGTTATATCAGCATGGGTAATGGAAATTTTCTCATATGGAATTCACAAATCACTACCAAAAATTTAGAGGTACTGAAGATAAGTTCATTCCCCCGCCTCCCCTCTCCGCCCCTTTCTCTCCCATTCTGATCTACCCAGGTTCTCTACACACAGCTGACCCTTACCTCCAACCACCAGGCTCCATCACTTAGTTTCTTTCTCCTTCACACCCACTCAATCTGCTCATCATCCACATGAATTCGGTCCCCCTCCCTACTGTTCCCACTTGCCCACCCCACCTTCCTTATTTGGCTCCAGGCTTCACCTTCCTTTCATATCAGTTTCGATCATCTGCAGCCCTCTGTTGTCTCCACCTATTATCACCTAAATTCTGTTAATTTGTCCACTCCTCCCTCTCCCCCAATTCCATCTGCCCATCCTCACTTTGATCCACCTTGCCAGCTCTTTACCCGCCTCTTTCCCTCACTATTTTGTGGCGGCTGGCCTCTCCCCTCTACTCTTTCAGCCCAGATGAAGAGTCTAGCCTGAAAAGCCAACAGTCCATTTCCCTCCACAGATATTTCCTGACCTTTTGAGTTCCCCCTGCACTTTGTTTTCACTCTAAATTACAGCATCTGCAGATCCTTTTACCTCCAATAGTTTGCAATTACTGAATTCATGTGTAAATACTCTTGGACCTCCAACAACTTTTATTGGATGGATGGCATGTGTTAGTCTCGCGAGATCATGGATCTGCGCATGGAAAGTATTGCTTCAGCGTCTCCAGGGCGCAGGCCTGGGCAAGGTTGTATGGAAGGCCGGCAGTTGCCCAAGCAGCAAGTCTCCCCTCTCCACGCCACTGATGTGGTCCAAGGGAAGGGCAAGGGCCGATAGAGCTTGGTACCAGTGTCGTCGCAGGAGTCGCTAGAGCGAAGTTGAAGACAACGTCGGACTGCCTTAGGGACTCTAGCTCCGGATTTGTCCTCAGGGTTTACTCCTGAAGCCTTTCCCATGAGTGGGTATGGCCACAAGGCAGCAGAGGCTTGTATCAGAGTTTTCCCTCTCTGAGATGGACTGTCTTCCCAGGCTGACGAGCTCCATCTACCCAAAACTTCTATTGAGGATCCATATAAAGCATTCTATCTTGATACATCATAGCTTTGTATGGTAACTTTTCTGCCCACATCTGCAGGAAGCTGTAGGGAGTTGTGTAAACAGTTTAGTACGTTAGAGAAATCAATCTCCTCACCATGGGTTCTGTCTACACTTCTTGTTGTCTCAGTAAAGCAGTCAATATGATCAAAGGCCCCACCTGACCAGACATAGTCCCTTTTCCACCTTCCCATCAGGTTGAAGATATAAAACCACATACTACCAGGCTCAAGAACAGCTTCTATTATAAGACTAGTGAATGGTTCCCTAAGGCAGCCCTATGTTGAGTTCGACACTGTCTGGCAATTCAGCTGCTGGTGTCAAACTGTACTGGCCAAACTGCTGTTTGTTTGGGTTCATCTGAGGTGTGGAGAAGGGAGCTTGTTACCTGGGCAACATCTTGCTCTCCATATTGCACTGTCCTGGCTTCCATATCCAGACAACTGGAAGGGAACATCTATGGCTGATCCTGACCAATAGAGAACTAAGAATGATATTGTAGACTATTGTCTTGATCTTGCACCTTATTGTCTATCTGTACTCCACCTTTGTTTTAACTGTGACACTTTGTTTATTTGCCTAGTACTACCTGAATGCCACGGTTATAATGAATTGATCTGACGGTGGTGTCTGAAAAGAGGATGCTGTCCAAGTTGCATGCCATCTTGGACAATGACTCCCATCCACTCTATAATGTACTGGTTAGGCACAGGAGTACATTCAGCCAGAGACTCATTCCACCGAGATGCAACACTGAGCGTCATAGGAAGTCATTCCTACCTGTGACCATCAAACTTTACAACTCCTCCCTCGGAGTGTCAGACACCCTGAGCCAATAGGCTGGTCCTGGACTTATTTCCACTTGGCATGATTAACTTATTATTATTTAATTATTTATGGTTTTATATTGCTATATTTCTACACTATTCTTGGTTGGTGTGGCTGTAACGAAACCCAATTTCCCTTGGGATCAATAAAGTATGTCTGTCTGTCTGTGTCTACATGAAGAAAAAGCAAGGCATTTTCACTGCGCTATATGTGACAATAATCAGAATCAGAATCAGAATCAGAATCAGACTTTAATCGCCAAGTACCTATGCACATACAAGGAATTTACTTCCGGCAGATGTTGTCTCTCTGCTCATAACAATAATAATGATAAATATAAATGAAAATATAGATTATACATACAGGTAGTGCAATCCAAGTAATAGTTAGCCGACAGTTAACCGACAGTTAACTGTTCAGCAAAGTGACCGCAGTAGGGAAAAAACTTCTCCAGTGCCTATTAGTCTTAGTCTGGAGGGATCTGAAGCACCTACCAGACGGAAGCAGATCAAACAGTCCGTGCGCAGGATGGGAGGAGTCCTTTATGATGTTCCCCGCCCTCTTCTTCAACCTGGAAGAATACAGGTCCACAATAGAGGGCAGGGAGGCTCCAATGATGCTCTCAGCAGTCCTCACTGTGCGCTGTAGTCTGGTTCTATCCTGCTTGGTGGCGGCTCCAAACCACACAATGATGGAGGTGCACAGGACAGACTCAATGACTGCAGTGTAGAACTGCAGCAGCAATTCCTGAGGCAGACCGTATTTCCTCAAGAGCCGCAGGAAATACATCCGCTGCTGGGCCTTCTTCAGGATGGAGCTGATGTTCTGCTCCCACTTCAGATCCTGAGAGATGGTGGTTCCCAGGAACCTGAAGTTCTCCACGGTGGACACAGGGCTGCTGAGGACTGTGAGGGGTGACATAGCGGGGGGATGTCTCCTGAAATCCACTATCATCTCTTTTGTCTTGAGCGTGTTCAGCTCCAGATTGTTCCGACTGCACCAGAGTGCCAGTTGGTCCACCTGCTGTCGATATGCAGACTCATCACTATTCTGGATGAGTCCGATGACGGTAGTGTCGTCTACAAACTTCAAAAGCTTCACATAGGGGTTGGAGGAGGTGCAGTCATTGGTGTAGAGGGAGAACAGCAGTGGAGAGAGGACACACCCCTGGGGGGCGCTGGTGTTGGTGATTCGAATATCCGAGGTGACCTGTCCCATCCTTACCTGCTGACTAAACCAATAAACCAATTTACCAATTTACAATGCAATTGAAACAACAAAAAAATTGTTAGTTTTTATTTTTGTCACTCAGTGTACTAAGGCAAAAGATTTGGAAAAGGCATAAACTGACAGGAGGCAGGCAGTGAGAACTGATTGTTAATGGCCGCATTTGAAGAAAGGTGTGAAAGCGAGCAGACTGAAGGGTGGTTCACACCGTCTGCCTCTCAAACTGATGTCTTGTTGGATTTTGAATCATGAATGAGTTATAAACTCTGTCAAAGAGAATCACCACTGTTTGATATATTTTTAGGTTCCTCTTTGTGGTGATGTTCATCCTACAAACGGCTGGAACTGAGGCGGGTAAATGATTCAAGTAAACTGGACAAAACTAGTGATTTGTGCCAGTAATATCTAGTGGAGAGCATTAATGAGTAACAGGTCACAATGAACGATACACAAAGGTCATCATGAGATGAGGTATTTACATGCAACTGCAGAGTCCAGTGTTGGTCTCAGCTCTTCAGTAATGATGGTGGGTATCTGCCAGTACTGATAAGATAGTTTAATAAAATGTGAAGGGGGGAAAAAATGCGCT
Source organism: Hemitrygon akajei (assembly GCF_048418815.1). Classification (NCBI taxonomy): domain Eukaryota; kingdom Metazoa; phylum Chordata; class Chondrichthyes; order Myliobatiformes; family Dasyatidae; genus Hemitrygon; species Hemitrygon akajei. The sequence goes on along the minus strand of NC_133152.1, from coordinate 13,435,887 downwards.
ATGATAGGGGACTCCATAGTTAGAGGAGCAGACAGAAGGTTCAGTGGACAGAAACAAGACATCTGGAGTATATATCGCCTCCCAGATGCCAGGTTGTGGGATGTGTTGGATTGGCTCCACAAAATTCTAAAGGGGAAGGGTGAGCAGCTGGAAGTTATCATACATATTGGTGCAAACAACATAGGCAGGAAAAGGGATGAAGACCAGAAAAGAGAATATAGAGCAGGGGTAGGCAACCTTAAGGACAAATGATTTTCTAGCATGCATTATTCATTGGCTTGAGGCAAAACATAACTAGATGTATTTAAGTGGATAATTCCCATATTTCAAGTTTTTTGTGGCATTCATCTGGCCCACCGTCCGCTCAGTAATATGCGATCCGGCCCACAGAGGCAAAAAGTTTGCCGACCCCTGATATAGAGAGTGGGTAGAAAGCTGCAAAGCAGGGCCTCCAGGGTAGTGCTCTCTGGATTGCTCTCTATGACATGTGATGAGGATGTTAGGAGAATTCAGGTTGACTTGGATAGGCTGGGTGAGTGGGCAGATACTTGGCAGATGACGTTTAATGTGAATAAGTGTGAGGTTATCCACTTTGGGAGTAAGAACAGGAAGGCAGATTATTATCTGAATGGTGTAGAGTTAGGTAAGGGAGAAATACGAAGAGATCTAGGAGTCCTTGTTCATCAGTCACTGAAGGTGAATGAGCAAGTGCAGCAGGCAGTGAAGAAGGCTAATGGAATGTTGGCCTTTATTACAAAGGGAATTGAGTACAAGAGCAAGGAAATCCTCTTGCATTTGTACAGAGCCCTGGTGAGACCACACCTGCAGTATTGTGTACAGTTTTGGTCTCCAGGGTTAAGGAAGGACATCCTGGCTGTAGAGGAAGTGCAGCGTAGATTCACGAGGTTAATTCCTGGGATGTCTGGACTGTCTTACGCAGAGAGGTTAGAGAGACTGGGCTTGTACACGCTGGAATTAAGGAGATTGAGAGGGGATCTGATTGAAACATATAAGATTATTAAGGGATTGGACAAGATAGAGGCAGGAAATATGTTCCAGATGCTGGGAGAGTCCAGTACCAGAGGGCATGGTTTGAGAATAAGGGGTAGGTCATTAGGACAGAGTTAAGGAAAAACTTCTTCTCCCAGAGAGTTGTGGGGGTCTGGAATGCACTGCCTTGGAAGGTAGTGGAGGCCAATTCTCTGGAAGCTTTCAAGAAGGAGCTACATAGGTATCTTATGGATAGGGGAATCAAGGGATATGGGGACAAGGCAGGAACTGGGTATTGATAGTAGTTGATCAGCCATGATCTCAAAATGGTGGTGCAGGCTCGAAGGGCCGAATGGTCTACTTCTGCACCTATTGTCTATTGTCTATTATGGCATGCACCAGTGAGCGTAAGAATAGGATGATATGACAGGTGAATGCGTGGCTGAGGGATTGGTGCAAGGGGCAGGGTTTCATATTTTTGGCTCATTGGAATCTCCTCTGGGGAAGACATGACCTGCACTAAAATGACAGTTACAGCTGAACTTGAGGGTACTGCGTGCAGGATTAATAGAGCTGTTGGTGAGGGTGTAAACTAATTTGGCAGGTGAATGTGAACTGGAGTGATATGGCTGAGGATGGGGTGTGTATACAAGTAGATGCAGTGTGTAGTGAGATTGTGAGAAAGGACAGGCAGCTGATTAGGCAAAATTGCAGTTAGTGGGATGGGTTGTAGTGTAACATAGGGACAAAATTGAAAAGGGTGATGAATACAGGACTGAAGATGTTTGAACGGTCATAGTATATGGAATAAGGTAGATGATCTTGTAGCACAGTTAGGGATTGGCAGATATTGACATTGAGCCTGAAAGAAGATCATATTTGGTGGTTTAACATCCAAGGATACACATTGTATCAAAAGGACAGGCAAGTAGGCAGAAGGGATGGGCTAGTTCTGTTAGTAAAAAATAAAATCCTTAGAGAGAGGTGATATTAGAAAGAGGATTGGAAGATATAGGATCCTTGTGGTTAGAGTTAAGAAACTGCAAGGGTAAAAACACCCTGATGGGAGATACATACAGGACTCCGGACAGTAAACAGGATGTGGGGTACAAGTTACAATGCGAGATAGAAAAGGCACGTAAAAAGTACAGTGTCATGATAGTCATGGGAGATTTTGATATGGAGGTAGATTGGGAAAATCAAGTTGGGAATTTGTAGAATTTCCACCAAACAGATCTTTAGAGCAATTTGAGGTTGAACCCAGTAGGGAAAAATCAATTCTGGATTTGGTGTTTTCTAATGAACCATATTTAATTTGGGAGCTTAAGGTAAAGGAACCCTTTGGAGGCAGTGATCATAACATGATAGACTTTACCCTCCAGTCTGAGAGGGAGAAGGCAAAGTCAGGTGTATCCATATGATAGTGGAGTAAAATGAATTACAGAGGCAGGAGAGAGGGCCTGTACAAAGTTGATTGGAAGGAAACATGGTAGGGATATTGGCAGAACAGCAATGGCTAGAGCAGGGGTGGGCAAACTTTTTGACTTATGGGCCACAAAGGGTTCTAAAATTTGACAGGGGGGCCGGACCAGGAGCAGATGGACGGAGTGTTTTGGTAATACACCTCATAAGAGAAAATAAAATATCATGGGATATGTAGAAAACATGTGCTTTAATTTCAATTGAAAATGAACAAATACATTACAACAAAATATCTGTCTTTGAAGTCCCATGGTATTTAGCTATTTATTGAAATGACTTTTAAAACACTGAAAATTAAATGAATAAAATACAGCTTTTTTTAATAGTAACAGTTATTATTTTAAAGCACTGAAAATTCTGTTATCCTTCAAGATATTATCATCATCACTCTCCTCCTGACTGTCTTTATTTCAAAAACGGTAGGAGATGCAGGTCTACTTGTCCTGCTCCTTCTTATTCAATTGTCCCCTGTGCCAAAACTCAACGACCAGCAGAAGGACAGAACAGTGACAGCGCGCCAGTATGCGGAGCGCGTTATTTGATCTGGAGCGCATTTTTTATTTTGAGAACGTACGTGCACCTGCGCACTACTCATGTCCATCACTTAACAGAAATGACATGTAACATGTAAGGCTTCTTGAAAAAAATATTTTCAAATGCATTTTTTACATAACACAACGAAGAAACTTATTTTTAATTTCAGTGGGAACAGTGTTGTTGGTCTCCCTTTTTAGCCAGCGCATCAAAGTCTGGATTTAGTTTTGTTGTGGCGATTCTCAGGATGGATCTGAGGTGTTAACAAGGTTTATTAATATAATTTCATCAAGTTCTGCGGGCCGGATTAAAAAGCTTAACGGGCCGCATATGGCCCGCGGGCCGTAGTTTGCCCATGCCTGGGCTAGAGTTTCTGGGGACAATTTGGAAGGCGCAGGATAGATATATCCCAAAAGAGAAGAAGTATTCTAAAAGGAGGATGATGCAACTCTGTCTGACAAAAGAAGTCAAAGACAGCATAAAAGCAAAACAGCAAAAAAAGCAAATAATGTAGCAAAAATCAGTGGGAAGTTAGAAGATTGGGAAGCTTTTAAAAACCAACAGAAGGCAACATAAAAGTCATAAGGAGAGGAAAGAAAAAATATGAAGGTAAGCTAACCAATAATATAAAAGAGGATAGAAAAAGATTTTTCAGATATATTAAAAGAGGGTGAGAGTTGATATTGAACTGCTAGCAAATGACACTGGAGAGGAAGTACTGGAGACAAAAAGATGGTGGACAAACTTACTAAGGATTTTGCGTCAGTCTTCACTATGGAAGACACTAACAGTATGCCAGAATCTTGGGAGCGCCAGGAGGCAGAAATTAATGTAGTTGTTATTACTAAGGAGAGACTGCTTGGGAAAATGAAAGGTCTGAAGGTAGATAAGAAACTGCACCCAGGGTTCTGAAAGAAGAGACTGTACAGGTATTAGTAATGATTTTTCAGGAATCACTAGATTCTGGAATGGTTCCAGAGGACTTGACAATTGCAAGTGTCACTCCACAATTTAAGAAGGGAGGAAGGTAGAAGAAAGGAAACTATAGGCCAGTTATCCTTGACCTCAGTTGTTGGGAAGGTTTTGGAATCCATTATTAAGGATAAAGATTCGAGGAACCTGGAGGCACATGATAAAATAGGCTAAAGTTAATGTGGTTTAAAATAGGACAAATCTGATGGAATTCTTTGGAGAAATAACAGATAAGATAGACAACGAAGAGTCAGTGGATGTTGTTTACGTGGATTTTCCGAAAGCCTTTGAAAAAGTGCTGCAGATGAGGCTGCTTTACAAGATAAGAGCCGATTGTATTATAAGAAAGATACTGGCAAGGTTAGAAGAATGGCTGATTGACAGGAGGCAAAGTGTGAGAATAAAGGGGGCCTTTTCTGACTGGCTGCCGGACAATGGCCTGTGCCCCTAATCAATCAAATCTTCATTCAACAAACTCTTTTTAGCATTTTAATCTTTATCTAATTGAACTAGTCTTTGCTAGCCTTGTGAACCCTGCTTATATGATGCTATGTGCCTGTGATTCTACTGCATCTGTGCATGTGACAATAAACTGAACTGTGACTTTGGCAAAGTGACATTGTGCTCTCACTCGGGTTTTCGATCATCCTACCAGATAATTGGGTAAATCTGGGGAAAAGAAACTGCTTTCAAATCAGAAAGTGGAGGCCCAACTGTCTTGGGCAATGGGTTTTATCCTGGTTTTGGAAAAGGTTTTGACTTATGGGAAAAAACATTTTGCAGGAACAAGTCCATTACAAAACCTGTAGATTCAATGTATTATCTTAGACAGCTGTGATGTTTCTGCTGCTGGACCGTCGAGTCATCAGCTGGGTCCATCCATCTCCAGACGTTTCATCCCCTAACCCGGAACATCCTCGGGATGGTGGGACAGCAGAAGGTGATCAATCTTCTACCCCCGATGGTCAGACTTCCAGCTACTATCGTCCCTTCGCAGCCAAAGCCAACTGGACACTCTGTCTGCTGCTTAGGTCATGGTGTTACTGGCTCTCTTCCTGGTTCTCCCTTGTATCCCTAAAGCTGCCATCATCTCCCAGCATGACATGGCAAAAGATCCTCTTGCCCCCTCTTCGACAGGGAAGTTCCACATCTGCCAGCCTTGCCATCTGCAGTCTGCCACCAGGTCTTCATACCTCGCCAGCTTCCACTCGTGGGCCTCTTGGCATCGGCTCTCCCATGGTACTGTTAGCTCTGTCACCACGAGCTTCTTTGCACTCTCTGACAACAGTAGAACGTCTGGTCGAAGTGTGGTCTCTGCTATTGGTGGGAACACCAGCTTCTTTTCAAGATCGACCTTCATCACCCAGTCCTTTGCCGCGTTCAGGATACCGTCTCTGCGCTTGTTTGTTGCTGCAGCATGTTCCCCGGTCCTGATGAAGTTGATGAAGTTTGGTTGGCTGTCCTTTTTGTTGTCTTTCTTCCTCTCTATTTGTTTGACATGTGGCCTCTACATAAGCCGCAACATCATTTCCTACCAGGAAAGAGTTAATTTTTTAGAAAGCAGGGCGGTATTACCTTGAAGCATGAGAGAAGATTTGGGAATATTCCTCCCAACTATGGGCGCTGAGTAGGCTACGGTCAATTATGGAAAACCCTGAACATCCTCTACATAGCACCATCCAGAGACAGAGAAGCAGTTTCAGCGACAGGTTACTGTCGATGCAATGCTCCTCAGACAGGATGAAGAGGTCAATACTCCCCAATGCCATTAGGCTTTACAATTCAACTGCCAGGACTTAAGAACTTTTTTTTAAAGCTATTATTAATGCTTTTTGAGTTAGTGATTTAGATGCATATCATATTATTACTGAGTTAAGTATTGTATGTAATGAGTTTTTGCTACAACAAGTGTATGGGACATTGGAAAAAATGTTGAATTTCCCCATGGGGATGAATAAAGTATCTATCTATCTATCTATCTATCTATCTATCTATCTATCTATTAAGTCTCATTACTTAATGTAGTAATGGCTCCAAGGCTAATTTCTCACCATGTCATACTCAGCTAATGTTACACTGCCCTGAAAAAATAAATATTGATTGAATTCTGTCCAGATCATCTATCACTGTAGAAATGATTGGTCCTTTGATTAGCTTCTGGAGCCTTTTTCCCAGCGATGGTCAATAGGATGGTTACTTGATTTTATTGCGCCTTCAGTTTAGAGATAATTCAATATGCTTTCTAAGTGGTTGCTAAGATTGTCGTCGGGCATTCCATGTCCCATATGTACATCAAGATGTACATCAAGAAGAACATGATGGTGGGTCAGTTAAGGGTCAACGAATAGCTAAAAACTCTGCAGCTGATAGCTTGCTGATTTTAACTTATAACACAATCAGTTAGAAGTTTATGTGGCAACATTCGGCGAGAAATGACAATGAGTATTTTTCTTGATTTGGAAGGTGTGTTCCCATATTCCGAAAACCTGGCAGATTAGTTACACGTCATATATATTGTGGAAGATGTCTTCTGCTTTGTTCCCTAAGTTGCCCTTTTCCCCAAATGTCTGTATTCCTGAAATGCCAGTACAACTCAATGTGCACCTCCAATATCTGACATGGGACTGAGGAATGGGGAATGGTACGTAGCTAGGTATATCACTGTTGGCCTGATCAAAATCATTTGAAATTTTAGACATTTTAATGAACATGTTCTAGTTAAACTTGACATTGACTTTTCAATGTATGGACTATCTGCCTAAGACATGCATTTAAGGTGAGAGGGGGAGGGAAAGTTTGAAGGAGATCTGCGTGGTAAGTTTTTTACAATGAGAGTTACAGTGCCGGAAATGAACTGCCAAGTGTAATTGTAGAAGTGATTGCAATACTGGTGTGTAAAACACTTTTAGATAGGTATAGGAGTGTGCAAGGAATGGAGGGAAATGGATCATGTCCAGCCAGAAGAGATTTAATTTAATTTGACATCATGTTTTGGCACAGACATAATGGGCCAATTGGTTGGTTCCTGTGTTGGACTGTTCTATGTTAAATATGCCCTAAATGCATATACCCTTGATTTAGCACTAAGAATGTTGCTCGCGCAGGTTAAATGCATCTAACCATTGACACGTTATGCTTCTTTAAAGCCAGAAGTTACAATGGATCACCTTGTTAGGTTTGATACCTTTCATTGGATGTGGCACTGTTTAACTCTATACTAACTACAAAATGCTTTATCAGTGAAGTGCAGAACATATAAACTTTGCTACACAGTTCCAAAGGCAGGCTAAGAACGTGGCCAAACTCGTCAGTCTCCCAGTGAGTGGGTCAGAATATCCTGTCTCTTTAAAATTAATGTCACTGGGCTAAAATAACCTCTAGCTGCCATTCATGCAGAAAACCATTGAAATGTCCATCTTCTGGTCAATTTATTTTCAATGTTTGGACCCGAACAACTGGATGCATTTCAAAGCTTTTCCCTCTTCTATGTCCTGTTCATTCGAATGGGTCACCAAATGCAAACTGATGTAAATGATTTCTCTTTTTTTACTTCATCTTTGAGTAATTTCCAGTGCTTTGAGATATATTTTGAAGAATAGTTATTATTTCTAATGTTGCAGCTTTTTAAAAAATCTAATTATATCTATTCATGCAGCTTTTAAATGTGGCTCCTGTACAGATACACTTACAGATAGTTCAAAAGGACTGACAGCAGAAAGCCTAGGATTTAAAAAGCAGAGCCTTTCCTTCCCAGATTTTGTTGGTGTTCGTGTCCTGCTCCACTTTGGTGAGGGTCGTGGAGGGTCAGAGTGATTGATATTAGATATCTGCCAAACGTACTGGAAGTGTGGCTGCAAGAAAATGTAGGAAGTGAGGACAAGCAGCGGGCCAGATCGAGGATGGTCAGCCCAGTGATCGTGTTCCTATGTGAACAGGCTGCCATCTCCCTTTTTTTTAACCTTCTGCTCTGTGTAGAGTTACAACACCTGTGATCTGGAAAAACACTCCAGCTTTCGTTAGCCACTAATAGCTAATAAAACTCATTTCTCTGCTAGCTTGTCTTAAATCTATACTCCTATTAGTCACATTCCAAATTTACTCCCTGAAAACCTCTCTCCTATTAATCTTCCTTTATCCTACTTAGGTCTAAGAATCATCTAGCTTCTCTTCAGGGAGAATAAAATGCCTGTATTATCAGTACCTCCAGTTGAACTCTGTCTTTTTGTATGTTTTCCCCCTAGCTGTCTGTCTGAGGGCTCTGTTTATTGCTCAGTGTATTTCACTCCTGTGTTTTCACCTATTTGTTGCCAGATTGTACCAACAAATTTTCCCGAATCTTCCCAGCATTCGTATCTGTACTCTGTCTGTCTGAATATCGACTCTGCCTGTTTCCCGATTCTGGTTTTTGGATTTCTCTGGATGTTTTGATCTCTGCCTGAACTTTGACGCTGACTTTGTTTTTGAACCTCGGGATTGTTACTCAGTTAATATCACTGTGTGCACAGTACTGGGTCTGCGACTGGATCCCTGCTCCAGCGACCTGACAAATATTTAGATTTCAATGCAATATTTTCTGTTTATGATTAAAGTGGTTGTGATAAGTAAGTATTGCCTTGTCTTTTGTAATTTTGGGGAGTGGGTGGGGGGGATGTGGGATCTATTAGTTGTACATCGGTTATAGTAGAGCAGAGTACAGGCTATTTGACCTTTTAACCCACCCCAAGATCAACCTAACCCCTCCCTTCCCCATGTTTCTTCGTCCATGATCCTATCTAAGAATCTCTTAAAGTTCTCTAATGTACCTGCCTCAGCCACCACCTCTAACAACGCATTCCATGCACCCACTGCACCCTGTGAAAACATCTGCCTCTGGCATCATGCTTACACTTATCTCCAGTCACCTTAAAGTTATGCCCTCTTGTATTAGCCATTTCAGCTTTGGGGAAAGGGTGCTGTCTAATCTTACTTATTGGTTTTTACCAATATCATAGCTTCTTATAAAACAGTCAGATTTTCCTTCTGCTGCCCTTGCCTCGGACTCACTGGACAGAGGAAGACTGAAGGGTGTGATTTTATGCAGATTGCAGATCCTGGGCATCAATTTGCACTTGATTAACGGCCAGGTTGACACACTGGTCCACTCTGTCTCTCCACACCTCAGGGTTCTAACCTCTGCTATACCATCTGACCTGCTGATCTTTCACTGCCTACTGCAGTAGGAAGAAATTGAGTCCCAGGGACTTCTCTCCGCATTTTTGAACCTCACTTTTGTTTATGCACGTGGGACAGACACAGAGCCATTCAGCACACCTCTGTACTAGTGCCTCTAGTAGCACTTGAAAGTATTTTCCAATTATTCCTGTTCCCTGTTCTTATCCCAAATGCCTCTATCTGCTCTTCCTTCAAACCGTTTTAGAAAGTTATTATCCAATCTGCTTCCAAGCTCTTCCAGATCCCAATACGTTCATTTAAAAACAATTTCTTCTCTCAGCTGGTTTGTTTGATGTCAGTGTTAATTTCATCCTCTGATTACAGATCTTCCATTCTCAGTCTTTAAACGCTCTGATTACAGATCCTCCGTTCTCAGTCTATAAACGCTCTGATTACGGATCCTCCATTCTCAGTCCATAAATGCTCCTGTAGTTCTGAATGTCGTTCTTAAACTTTCCCTTAACCTTCTTAACTTTCTCTGCTGGTGTAAAGTGAATCATCCCAATTTCCCTGGGCTCTCCTCAAACTCTGCCTGTAACTAAGATGACGCTGGCACTCTAGACACTGAAAAGTTGCAAAGGCTGCATTACAGGTGATTAAGCAAAGTAGCAGTGAATTTGAAAGAGACATATATAATCCTTTTGCACATTTCCAGGTGTTCCTCTTTTTCAAAGTTCGAAGTGAATTTTATTATTAAAGTACGCATATGTCATCGTATACAACCCTGAGATTCATTTTCCTGCGGCCATACTCAGTGAATCGACAGAATCGAAACTATACCAGGATGAATGAGAGATCACCCAGAGTGCAGAAGGCAAGAAACTGTGCAAACGCAAATATAGATAATAGCAATAAGTAATGAGATAATGAGATAAAGAGTCCTTAAAGTGAGATAGTTGGTCATAGGAACATTAAAACGATGGGGCAAGTGATGTCCTGCTCTCTCCTCGCTGCTGGCAAGCGAGTGTAGTTATCCACTTTTATTCAAGAATCTCATGGTCGAGATAGTCTCGAACCTGATGGTGTGAGTCCTGAGGCACTTGTACCTTCTACCTGATGGCAGCAGCCAGGACAGAGCATAACCTGGGTGGTGAGGATCTCTGATGATGGATGCTACTTTCCTATGACACCATTTCATGTAGATGAGCTCAGTGGTTTACCTGTGATGTACCGGACCAATTCGCTAGCTTTTGTAGGGTTTTCCACCTTTAATATCTTTATTTTTCCCTTTCAGGGTTCTTTTGAAGACCTTGACTTGGAGTTACATGCTGACTTCGGTTCTTTGTGGGAATGGGACTCGTTCTCGGGATTTCAGGACCAGTTATTGTTGTTCGGCAGGCCAAGGGTGCGGCCTGAGAGTCCGGCTTGTATTGTCTCTGGGCTCTAGAGGCGGGTGGATTGAGGGTCGGTGTCATAGCAGGAGATTCGTGTGTCATCTAGGAGGCCGGAAAACCTTTTGCTGTGGGCCCAAAGACCCGAGATCTTTGCAATCTTCGGGCACAAAGCTTGTAAAAAGCAACAAAATAGACTTTTTTAACATTGTAAGCCTGCAGTTTGTTGTTATGTCTCCTGCTCGCTGTGAAAATGGGGGACACCTCCCTCTCCCTTATTAGGGGAGAAAGAACCTGTGGCTTGTCAAATGCCGGATGAAATGCGATAGTCTTTGGGGTAACTGCAAGGTCTGAATCTTTGCTATCGCCTAGCTCGTGCTCGTGCTCGGGAGCGGGTGCGCTCCTGTTTGGTGGGACTGAGGGGGGATCGTTGCTTGAGTGAGGGAGGGGGGAGCAGGGGGACTTTGGGGTTCTCAGGTTTAACTGTCGTTCATTCTTTGGGGCACGTCTCTGCTTTCGTGGATGGTTGTGAAGAAAAAGCATTTCAGGATGTATATTGTATACATTTCTCTGACATTAAATCGGACCTTTGAACCTTTGATTTTCTGTTCAAATGAATGATTTCCATACCAGACCATGATGCAGCCAGTCAATACACTCTCCACTACACATCCCTAAAAGTGCCAACATTTTTAATGTCACGCCAAACCTCTGCAGATTCTGAAGGAAGTAAAAGCTCCCATTGTAAATATAACATCTGTGGAATAAGCACCAGGGGAATTGAGACATTTGCCCCTACTTTCATGGTTCTGTCTGCGTGGAGTTCACTCAGTTGTCCTGTAACTGCCTCCCACGTCTCAGAGATGTACTAGTTGGTAGGTTTCATGCTTACTGGAAACTATCCCTCGTGTAGGTGGGTGCAGATGGTTTGGGAAGAGGGAAGCTATGAGGATGAAGAGGAAATAAGGAGTGGTGAGAAAGAATACGTAAAAGGGAAATAAATACGTGAATATTATTAACAGGACGGACCTGGAGACAACAGAGGCAAAATGGATTGAATAGCTTTCTTCTTCATTGTGAAAAAATATGAGAAGTATTATGAAAACAAGTGTATTTGGGGGAGGTAATGCTCCCAATGAAGCAGAGGTGAAGTTTGTCCCTGTGTGATGATCCCAGATATTGGAATGTGCCGAAAATTCCTATCCTCCATGGCTGAGCCAGAGTTTTCCCAGGTTTGAAGGTTAGTTTCTTGGTGTTCACCTGACAGAGAATCTCACCTGGTCCCTCAACACCAGCTCCATAGCAAAGAAAGCCCAGCAGCGTCTCGACTTCCTGCGAAGGCTGAGGAAAGTCCATCCCCCACCACCCATCCTCATCACATTCTACAGGGGTTGTATTGAGAGCATCCTGAGCAGCTGCATCACTGTCTGGTTCGGAAATTGCACCGTCTCGGATCGCAAGCCCCTGCAGTGGATAGTGAGGTCAGCTGAGAAGATTATCGGGGTCTCTCTTCCCACCATCACGGACATTTACACTACACGCTGCATCTGCAAAGGAAACAGCATTATGAAGGACCCCACACACCCCTCATACAAAGCATTCGGGCTCTCACAACCAGACTATGTAACAGTTTCTTCTCCAAGCTATCAGACTCCTCAATACCCAGAGCCTGGACTGACACTTTGCCCTATTGTCCTGTTTATTATTTTTTGTAATGCCTGCACTGTTTTTGTGCACTTTATGCAGTCCTGTGTAGGTCTGTAGTCTAGTGTAGCTTTCTCTGTTGTTGTTGTTGTTTTTTTTTTACGTAGTCCAGTCTAGTTTTTGTACTGTGTCATGTAACACCATGGTCCTGAAAAACGTTGTCTCATTTTTACTATGCACTGTACCAGCAGTTATGGTCGAAATGACAATAAAAGTGACTTGACTTGACTTGACTTGAGTCTCCAATCAAGCCAGGAGAAAAAAAATAGCATCACAAAGTATTAAAAATAATATTAAAAGTAATAAAAATGAAAATATTTTTATTTAATTGATTTGAATGTGTCCATTTAATAGTTGTGATGTTGTGTTGGAGGACTGGAGCAGGGAAAATTCTTTCACTGACAGACATGCTTCGTACATCAGTAGACTGTCGACTCTCTTCCCCTTCCAGTTGATTCAGGATGTTCTAAGAGGGGTGAGGAAAGGCATGTGTTAAACCCACCAGAGTGTAGCCCAAAACGAGACCTTGATTTTGTCTCCAATTCAATGATGCTCAGAGGAAGTTATGCACGTTTGATGAAATATTCAACCGAGTTCTAGACTACCATCAAAAGTAATTGTAGGTAACGGGAACACGCACAAAATGCTGGTGGAACACAGCAGGCCAGGCAGCATCTATAAGGAGAAGCACTGTCAACGTTTCGGGCCGAGACCCTTCGTCAGGATAACGGGAGCCTATTTTGCTTCTTGAGCCTCTTCCAGCATTCAATAAACCACATCTGATGTAGCTCACTGATCACTTCATCCGACTTGTCCTGTGGCAAAAATCTATCCTGGAAGATACAGAATGAACAGCTGACCTTGCAATGTTTGTCATTTGCAGTTCCTACGACTCATTGTGTGTAGTGTTTCCTGACTTCCATCCTATAGGGCTGCTTTTTTCATTTTATTTAAAGATACAACATGGATGCAGTTCCTTCCTACCCAATGTGCGTGCACTGCCCATTTACACCCTGTGACCATTAATTTACCAACCAGCACCTGGAGGAAATCCACAAGATCATGGGAAAACCTAAAAACTCATCACAGACAGCAGCGGCAGTATTGAACCCAGGATGCTGGCACTATAATTGTGTTAAGCTGAACCTGTTGCTAACGTGCGCCCTAATTATTTGCTATTTTTAAACAATGGCCTTGACCGTGACTCCTCAACCAATGGAAATTATTTCTCTTTATCATCTCCGTCAGCTTCTCTTTGGAAAAAAAGATCACTTTTAATTTTCCATACTCTGGGAAACAGAATAGCACTCAGTGTAATTTTGCATTAACTGATTGCTGCAATCAGATAGTATTCAAGCAAACCTACACTGTGCTCCTCGCATGGGCAATATATTCTTCTAAAGCTATAGCACTCAAATTAGCTCATGGTACTTCTCTATCATTGTAACATAACTTCCACGTCCTCTGATTCTCTTGGGCAAGGCACGATAGCATAGTGTTCAGCATAACACTTTTAAAACAGTGACTCCGGTTCAGTTCCACCACTGCTTGTAAGGAATTTGTATATTCTCCCGTGACTGTGTGAGTTTCCACAATCTGATCCAATTTCCTCCCACATTCTAGAAAATGAATGGGTTAGTGGGCAATCAGGTCACATGGGTGTAATTGGGTGGCAGGGGCTCATAGGATCCTAATACTGTGCTGAATCTCTAAATAACTAAAACATAAAGTTCACTACTTCATTAAACATTTTGATCATTTTCTACTGTTCATTCATTTTCAGGGATTAGGTACATGGGCCCACTAAATCTCTTTGGACATGTACAGATTCCATAATTTTCACTATTTCTATTCTATCATTTCCCTTACAAATGTGTAATTAATTTCTTATTTGCCTCGAGCAAAATCCATTAACCGTAGTTTTATCCGTTCATCAATATAATACCACTAGTTACATTGTCACCTCCCTTTGTCCCATTGAGAAACTTGCATGTACAGCAAATATGCCGTCATCTTAAATATTTTATAGAAGTTACTGGATGGTTGCAGCCCCAACACAAATCCTTACAAGACCTACTAATTACCTCAATGAATTTGGCATCTTTCAGTATTCCTACCTCCTATCTCTTGCCAGTCAGTCAACTTCCAAGCCAGGTCAATAAATTGACTGCAATTTCATCACTTAACAGACTGTCAAGTGATACTTCATTAGATGCTTCAGAAAGTCCATAAAAATAATATATATAGGATTATAAGTCACCCCTTAAGAATCAACCCTTTTCATTTGGAAAGACCTACACTTTATATTTTCCTGCTGGCTCCTACTGATCAATGGAACCTTTTCAAATTGCTCGCTCACCCTGTCCTTATCTATAGACTCTATAATTACTTAATTGTAATTTCCAACAACAGATATTAGCCGAACAAGTCAAGGCTCCCTCTCTCATTATCTTTTTATGTATAGTAGAGGGACTGGTGTATTTTTCTTTTCCCCAGAGAAATATTTCCTGAATAGAGTAAATTTTGAAAATTTATACTTGGATCTTTAATGTTCTCACTCACTCACTTCCTGGTACATTATTTTGAAGAAGAGTTGGAAAGTTCTGCCTAGTACTGCAGGCATCAGTTTAATCTACAAAATATGTCTTGAACAACGAATTGCCTGGTCATTCTCACATTTCTGTTTGCGAGACCTTGCTGTGCACATACTTGTTGTTCTTGTTGAGAGCAGTATATACAAGTCATAAGATCTTGAGTGGCTTTGGAAAATATATGAAGTCTTCAGAAGGAGAAATCATTGTTTATCTCAATAGAAGTGGTTATCTTGTAGGATCAAAAGTGTGAAGACCTGAAAAAAGTTGCTGCCATCAGTAGAGACCTTATCATTTTATTGGCTTCCTCCAAACAGTGAGCTCTGAAACAGCCCAAAAAAGGCAAAGGTTAGTTTTTAAGTGGGTTCTTCAAAGAGAGAAATCCACTGCCTGGAGATCAGACCTTTCCTCAAAGATCTTTCCTTTTGGTACATTGGCCTTTATAAATCAAAGTTTTGAGTATAAGAGTTGGAATGTTATGGTGAGGTTGCATAAGACATTGGTGAGGCCGAATTTGGAGTATTGTGTGCAGTTTTGGTCACCTAATTACAGGAAGGATATTAATAAGGTTGAAAGATTGCAGAGAAGGTTTACAAGGATGTTGCCAGGACTTGAGAAACTGAGTTACAGAGAAAGATTGAATAGGTTGGGACTTTATTCCCTGGAGCGTAGAAGAATGAGGGGAAATTTGATAGAGGTATATAAAATTATGATGGGTATAGATAGAGTGAATGCAAGCAGGCTTTTTCCACTGAGGCTAGGGGAGGAAAAAACCAGAGGACATGGGTTAAGGGTGAAGGGGGAAAAGTTTAAAGGGTATATTAGGGGGGGCTTCTTCACACAGAGAGTGCTGGGAGTGTGGAATGAGCTGCCAGATGAAATGGTTAAAGCGAGCTCACTTTTAACATTTAAAAAAAGCGTGGACAGACACATGGATGAGAAGGGTATGGAGGGATATAGTCCAGGTGCAGGTCAGTGGGATTAGGCTGAAAAATGGTTCAGGACAGCCAAGAAGGGCCAAAGGGCCTGTTTCTGTGCTGTAATGTTCTATGGTTCTATCAGACCCTTCCCCAAATGATCAGCCTTCTTCTTGTATTAAGTCATAGCTGTGAAAACCAAATCTTCAAAGTTTTCTTGTCAAGCTGTCAATGCAGCTTGCAGTTACATGACCTTCATTGGAAAATAATCATCAGTATCTGGCAATGCCGCCCAACTAAGTATGACCTTTGAAGTCGTAGATCGAATCACTAAGTCTTACAGCAGCAAAACAAGCATCTCAGCACACCATGTCCATTCCAACCATCAGATACCCGGCTACGTTAATCCCGTTTACTAGAACTCGGTCCATCACTTTTGCAAATAAAAGAGTTTATCTAGGTAGTGTACTGTGCAAACCCCTGAAGCACATGTACAGTATACAGCTAGGGTGCCTAAGACTTTTACTGTACTTGTCAACGTAGGGCAGAGAGAGAGTTTGTTAATCTGACGGGAGCAAAGGAGGTTGGGAATGGTGAGGGTAAGGCTCTAAGGGATGGGTGTGGGACAGGTGGCAGAGAAGGAATGCCGGGGTGAGGTGTGGCACAGGTACAGACACACCCAGCCCTGAGACAGCAGGCAAGGTCATTTGATTCCAAAGAAAAGGTTTATTAATCCTTACAGAATGTCTCTCTGGTGCTTCCCCCTCCCCTCTGCGCTCCTGTTTTCCCAAACATGACACGCCTCTCCCTGTTCCCTTCACTCTCTCAGTCCACACAAGAGACTCATATCAGAGTCAGGTTTATCATCACTCATCCATGTCATGAAATTTGATTTTTGTTTTGCACCAGGGCAATACATAAAATTACTACAGTACTGTGCAAATGTCTTAGGCATCCTAGCTATATATATATGAGCCTGAAACGTTTGCACAGTACTGTACTTCTTAAATATTGTGAGAATATCTGCCTCCATCATTCTGTGGCACTGTATCCCTAGGACCGATGATGCTGTCATTAGAGCACTGAGAAGGAAAATGAAAGCAAGCATGCAGGTACAGCAGGCAGTGAAGAAAGCTAATGGCATGCTGGCCTTTATAACAAGAGGAATTGAGTATAGGAGTAAAGAGGTCCTTCTGCAGCTGTACAGGGCCCTGGTGAGACCCCACCTGGAGTATTGTGTGCAGTTTTGGTCTCCAAATTTGAGGGAGGACTTTCTTGCTATTGAGGGAGTGCAGCGAAGGTTCACAAGGTTAATTCCCGGAATGGCGGGACTGTCATATGTTGAAAGATTGGAGCGACTGGGCTTGTATACACTGGAATTTAGAAGGATGAGAGGGGATCTGATTGAGACATATAAGATTATTAAGGGATTGGACACACTGGAGGCAGGAAGCATGTTCCCGCTGATGGGTGAGTCCAGAACTAGAGGCCACAGTTTAATAATAAGGGGTAGGTCATTTAGAACAGAGATGCGGAAAAACTTCTTCACCGAGAGGGTGGTGGATATGTGGAATGCTCTGCCCCAGAAGGCAGTGGAGGCCAAGTCTCTGGATGCATTCAAGAGAGAGTTAGATAGAGCTCATAGATAGCAGGGTCAAGGGATATGGGGAGAAGGCAGGAACGGGGTACTGATTGTGTATGATCATCCATGATCACAGTGGATGGTGGTGCTGGCTAGAAGGGCCGAATGGCCTATTCCTGCACCTACTGTCTATTGTCTATTATTGAAAATTTGCTGGAGGAACTCGGAGGGTTGGAAAGCATCTGTAGGGGAAGGGATGGGAAGGAATTGTCAATGACTTGGGTTAAAACTTTGTATCAGGACTGAGAGTGGAGAGGGGAGAGACCAATATAATTGGAGAGAGAAAGGTGAGACAAGAATCTGAGGTAGACTGAGGAAGGGTGAAAGATGACGGGCAGGTTGAGGCAGGTAGGTGAGGAGAGAAGGTTTGCTATTTGGAGACAGGCAAGTGATGATGGGTGGAGGCAGATTAAAAAGTAAGAGGCAGATATAGCAAGATGGGATTCTGAGAACTGATGTAGACTTAATGGGCTGACACATTGTGTTATCACCTAACATTAGTCTCAGAACATAGAAATAGAATGGTACAGCACATGAACAGGCCCTTCAGTCCACAGTATTGTGCCAAAATAATTAAACTAGTAATTAAGTATTCCCAACTAAACAAATCTTTACTGGCTACATATTGTTAATATCCTTCCATTCCCTGCACATTCATGTGGTTATCTAAAGAACTCTTAAATGCCTCCACCACCATCCCTGGCAGAGCACCCACCATTCTCCTCACATCTCACATTTCACATTTACCAGGATGTTGTCTGGTTTGGAGAACAAGTCATATGAAGCACGGTTAGTAGAGCTGGGACTTTTCTCTTTGGAGCGTAGAAGAATGAGAGGGGACTTGATAGAGGTCTACAAGATTATGAGAGGCATAGATAGGGTGGATAGTCAGTACCTGTTTCCCAGGGCACTAATAGTAAACACCAGAGGGCATATGTACAAAATTAAGGGAGGGAAATTTAGGGGAGACATCAGGGGTAAGTTTTTTACACAGAGGGTTGTGAGTGCCTGGAATGACTTGCCAGGGATGGTGGTGGAGGCTAAAACATTAGGGATATTTAAGAGCCTCTTGTACAGGCACATGGATGAAAGAAAAATAGAGGGTTATGGGGTAGTGTGGGTTTAGTACTTTTTTAAAGGATTATATGGGTCGGCACAACATGGAGGTCTGAAGGGCCTGTACTCTGCTGTAATGTTCTATGCTTCTATGGTTCTATCTCCTCACATCACCTTTGAAAATACCCCCTATCATCTTAACTGTATGCCCCCCAGTATTAGACAAGTTAATCTTGGTCTATAGTCCACATTCAAGGATTAGAGTTAAATATGAACGAACACACACACACACACACACACACACACACACACACACACTTGCACTGTATTAGTCTCCTTAATTAAATTAAGTGTAATTAACCTCTCAACCTGAACATCTTTTTGGAAGTGGGAGAAAAAATGGGAAAGACTCAGGGAGAACATGGAAACTCCACACAGTGTGTGTACTCAATTATAAATTATAAACTCTTAATATTGAATGTGAACAAGTCTATGTTAAGGCAGACCCACGACTATGCTGCAACACACAGCTCGAACCACATCATCAAGTTCACTGATGACACGACCGTGGTGGGTCTCATCAACAAGAATGATGAGTCAGCTTACAGAGAGGAGGTGCAGCAGCTAACGGACTGATGCAGAGCCAACAGCCTGTCTCTGAATGTGAACAAAACAAAAGAGATGGTTGTTGACTTCAGGAGGGTACAGAGCGACAACACTCTGCTGAACATCGACTGCTCCTCGGTAGAGATAATTAAGAGTACCAAATTTCTTGGTGTTCACCTGATGGAGAATCTCACCTGATCCCTCAACACCAGCTCCATAGCAAAGAAAACCCAGAAGCGTCTCTACTTTCTGCGAAGGCTGTAGAAAGTCCATCTCCCACCCCCATCCTCATCACATTCTACAGGGATTGAGAGCAATCTGAGCAGTTGCATCACTGCCTGGTTCAGAAATTGCACCATCTCGGATCGCAAGACCCTGCAGCAGTCTTGAGAAGATGATCGAGGTCTCTCTTCCCGCCATTACAGACATTACACGCTGCATCCGCAAAGCGAACAGCATTATGAAGGACACCATGCATCCCTCTTACAAACTCTGCTCCCTCCTGCCATCTGGGAAAAGGCTCCGAAGCATTCGGGCTCTCACGACCAGACTATGTAACAGTTTCTTCCCTCAAGCCATCAGACTCCTCAATACCCAGAATCTGGACTGAAACCAACTTACTGCCCTCTACTGTGCCTATTGTCTTGTTTATTATGTATTGTAATGCCTGCACTGTTTTGTGCACTTTTTGCTGTCCTGGGCGGATCTGTGGTCTAGTGTAGTTCTTTTTTATTGTTGTTTTATGTAGTTCAGTCTAAATTTTGTACTGTTTCATGTAACACCATGGTCCTGAAAAATGTTGTCTTGTTTTTACTGTGTACTGTACCAGCACTTATGGTCAAAATGACAATAAAAAGTGACTTGACTTGACTTGAAATGTGGCTAATTTTTTTTCTCTTCATGGTTCAGGGCTCTTTGGAATTCTCTTTCTCCAGGAATCTGTACCATGCAGGCCATGACTTCTTCTCACTACTACCATGAGGCAGGAGGTACAGAAGCCTTCAGTCCCACACTGCCAGCTTCAGGAACAGTTATTACCCTTCAACCATCAGGCTCCTGAACCAGCGTAGATAACTTCTTTCATCATTAGTCTGAACTGATTCTATGACCTGCAGGCTGTCTTTCAAGGACTCTTACCAACTCATATTTTCAGTATTATTTTTATTTGTACCGCTCATCTTATTTTGCACTTTAGTTATTTGTCAGTCTTTGTTTTTCATAAAATTCTGTTGTATTTCTTTTTTCCTGTAAATACCTCCAAGAAAGTGAATCTCAAGGTAGAATGTGGTAACGTACAGTATACGTACTTCGGTAAGAAATTTACATTGAACTTTGAAATGGTTATGGAAGAGGGCATTTGAATATTCTGATGGTAGAGATGGACAGATACTTGATCACATAAAGTGATAGAGCAGGCTCAAGCTGTTGAGTAACCGTCCCTCGCTCGTATATCATATATTCACATGCTTCTTTGATCATTATGGAAGTGCTGGCTATGACTGAATAATCAGCATTAAATTTGTTTGGAGAGCTAAGCCCCACATAGGACAATTCCTTCCACATGGAGGATATCCGACAATGTTTCTCTTTCTCAGCTCAGATCATAACCACTATGGAAAGTGCTGTGTTTGAACAATAGTCTGAAAGGTAAGATATTGACCTATTCCCCACTCTATACCCCTCCTTGGAAGATTTTCACTTCCATTAACAGCTTTTGCCCGTTTCACACTATGAACAAAGTCAAAACTCCCTCCTACAGTTTGGTTAATTGCAGAAGTGAGCCAGCGATATGGTAGTTTATAGCTCAGTGATGGATGTCTCCAACTGTGCTGACCATTGTTACCAACCCTCAAGTCATTCCCTTTTTTCTAAAATAGATGTTCTTTGGCAACCTTGTTATGAGCAACTAATTTATATTCAAGGTCTTGAGCTCCTCCGCAGAAGAAGATTGAAAGCAACAGTTCAATTTGTGTTTAGTCAAGATCTGTGACCCCTTCACAGGATGAGTTGCTGCTTCCCATACAACAGCTGGCAGGGTAAAGAGATGTCTCCATCACCGTTGGTTGAATGTGAAGAGCCCAGAGGGACGCCTACATCCATTGCTTCCAGTTAGGTTTCAAAAGTGGTTCCTTCTGATTTTTGAAGTGAATGAAAATAAAAATTAGAGGATCAGACATGTACTGGTACTGATCACTTTATCAACCCCAAATCAAAAAGATCTCGCACCCCCAAATCAAAAGGATTTCCCAATAATTTTAATGTTTACGAAGTCCTGTCAATCAGAATAACCCCAACTATCTTTACTGGTGTCTTTTCAGTAAGGTCCTACATGGTAGGATGATGGGACCATGAACAAAGAAGGAAATGTATGAAGGAATGTCATTTCTAAACTGGTCGGGTTACCTACTATATCTGGTGCTGCTGTTGCAGCCTCCTCTACAGCAGTGAGACCAGACATAAATTGGGGACCACTTCTTCAAGCATCTTTGCTCTGTTGGTCTTAAGAGGAGGGCTCTCCTGGTGGCTACTGAGCAGGAGAGCTACTTCCCATTTTTACCTCCCTTACCTCCTCTACTGAAGTGATGTGGGCACTGAGCAGGTGGAAGAGCAACATTCATATTTAGTCTGTGTAGCCTCCAACATGATGGCATGAACATCAATTTCTCTAATTTCTAGTCATTTCCAGCCCCCCCCCCCCTTCCTGATCCATTTCCTATTCTGGCTTACCTCTTTTTCTTCTCCTTACCTGCTCATCACCTCTCTTTGGTCCATTCTCCTCTTCTTTCAGATTCTTCCTTCTTCTCCCCTTTAACTTTTCTACCTATCACTTTCCAGCTTCTTACTTCCCACCCATCTATCTTCTGCTTCACCTTGTTTCACCTATCACCTTGTATTCCTTTCCCTCCCCCCACCTTCTTATTCTGCTTCCTTCCCCTACTTTTTCTCTCTCGAAAAAGGGTCTCGGCCCAAATATTGACTGTTTATTCCACTCCATAGATGCTGCCTGACCAGCTGAATTCCTCCAGCATGTTGTTGCAGAATCTCGAGCCTATGACATGCAAAATCTCCTCAAAATCCTAATGAAGTATAGCTGTTGGTATGCTTTCTTCAAACTTGAAACAAAATGCATCAGTTGCTGCCTGACCTGCTAAGTTCTTCCAGCATTTTGTGAATTATTCCAGATTCTAGCATCTGCAGTCTCTCGTTTCCACTGAGTCTAACAAATCTGTGCCTAGCTGTGCGTCATAAGCTTATTGCGACTCAACAGCTTTCTTCTGGACCATCACTTATTTTTGGAACTGGTGGGTCAGCATTTTTGAGTATGCACAGTAGGTAAGGGCCAGACCTGAGGAGCAGACTAATCTCATTGGTGCTGACTCGTTACGATTTCACACTGACGTATCGGTGGAGAGAGGCTCACGTAGAATCCAGAGGCAATTTCTATCTGCAACACAGATTGTTCCCAGAATGAAGTTAAGACCTATTGAGCATTGTGATGGGCTGTAACAACAACTTACCAGTACCTTCCTATGACCCTGAAATATCCCAAAGTACTTTACACATGATCAGACTTGGAGTTCAGGTTACCTCATTATAGGAAGGAAGTGAAAGTTTTAGAGACAGTGCAGAGGAGAGTTACAAATATGCTGCCTGAACGTGTCTTATGTGGAGAGGTTGAGTTAGCTCTTTGGAGTGAAGGAGGACAGCCAGCACCTTTTTCCCAGTGTGGCAATGGCTACTAGCAGAGCACATCCTTTTAAGGCAGGGGTTCCCAACCTTTTTATGCCATGGACCCCTGCTATTAACCAAGGGGTCCATAGACCCCAGGTTAGGAACCCCTATTTTAAAGTGAGTGGAAGAAATTTGGCGGGAGAGGGGTATGGTGACAGAGGTAGATCTTTTTTTACACAGAGAATGTAAGTGTCTGTAATGCACTGCTGAGGTTGGTCGTAGAGCCTGATACATTAAGGGCATTTAGGAGATTTTGATAGGCACAAGGATGAAAGAAGAATGGAGGATTATGGGCGATGCAGCACTACTTTGTGGGCTAAGGGGCCTCTGTGTTTCTGTACTGTTCCATGTTCTGTGTTCCAGCTACTTCAAAAAGTGTAGATGTGCTTATACTCTAGGAAGTGGGGAGAAATTTCAAAAGGTTCAAAGGTTCACTTAATATCAGAGAATGTATGCAGTATACAACCTGAAATTCTTTAGTTTTCAAGCTGAGTTGAGTCAAGCCTATTGTCACGTGCACAACCACACTGAGGCACAGATACAATAAAAAAAACTTGCTTGCAGCAGCATTGCAGGCGCATAGTCAGGCAACACAGTTACATAAATTATAGATAATTTATCGAAAACAGCCAACAAGGTCCCACAAACAACATCGATCAAATGACATACTATTGATGACATTGGCCAGGCAACTGGGTTGATCTCATTCCTTTCAGCAAAATGGCACAAGCTCTTTAACATCCAGAGGCTTAGGTTAACCACTTAAAGAAAGACAACATTTCCAGTAATGAAACACTGCAGGGGCAGACAAGATTTTGTGTTTAGGTTTCTGGAAGTGGGTTGAACCCATGGCCTTTTATCTCAGAGTCAGGAGTGTGAACTACTGAGTGAAAGACATTGAAGAGAGGAGCACAGTCTGTAACCTGGACAGTGAATAAAGATCACTCACCTTAAAAGGATGTGAATGAAGCTGAAAATAGCAGTTTTGTAGAAATTCTTCTTTCTTTCAACATATCTCCTGTAGAATAAATTGCTTGAATTCTTATTCAATATTAACACACCCAAGGTAAGAATGTAAAGGATTTGTTCCAGACAATAAATCAAGTACACTTGCCAGACTTATTCAGTTCTATTGGCTCTTTTGAAGCGGAGTTCTAACAGCCCAAATCCGCAACAGAGGAAGTGTATCCTTGTCCAGCTTCAGACTTTAACCTTAAAAACTGCACAGTGTTGCTGGGACATTGGGGTAAACAATGCTACAATGTGTGATAGTTCATTGGTGAAGTGTGAAGACATAATGTTTATCAGAAGCAAATGGCGCACCAGTAGTTAATATCTTCATGGAACTGCTGCATATTTCCAACATTTTCCATTCCTATTTTGGACTTCCAGTAAATCAAAGTCAGATCTAAAAATACGAATGAAGCTTGGGGGTTGTTAATGGAGCCTGCACATCCCCATACCTGTCCCTGTCCTATTATCCTCCTCCTTCTGATCCTACCAGACCTGAAGGCGACTATTAATCATGATTCTCCACGAGCAATACCACCACAGGATGACTAGTAACAATAAACAATTAATTACAAATGCTCAAAAACTGTCAGATTAAAGTCACTACATGTCAGTTCTCTGCTGCAAAGAAGCTTCACCTCCAGTCTCTATCTCTTATAAAGAACTGTACAGTCATAAAGAGCTAAATAGCTTCTATCTGTGCTGTATGTGATTTTAATATCACTATAGGACCTCAACCAAAGCCTGATAATCTTGTCTTGCTGCAACTTTACCGCATGGATCCCCGTGGTCTCTGTCTCAGAGGCTGACTCAGAATATCTTTCAAGAGGGTGAACCCTCGTAAGACATCAGGCCCTGATGGCGCGCCTGGTAGGGCACTGAAAACCTGTGCCAGCCAATTGGCAGAAGTTTTCAAGGACATCTTCGCTCTCTCAATGCGACACTCAGAGGTTCCAACCTGCTTCAAAAGGGTGACAACCATTCTGGTGTCCCAGAAGAGCAGCTTGAGCTGTCTCCAGAACTATTGCTCAGTTGCACTCACATCTACTGTGATGAAGTGTTTTGAGAGGTCATGGCCAGAGTCAACTCCAAACTACCTGACACAATGTAATTTGCCTATCACTATAACAGGACTACAGCGAATGCAATCTCACTGGCCTTGGATCACCTGGACACCAGCCACACTGCTCAGCGTTCAATACAATCATACCCTCAGTTCCAATCAATTCCATTTTCGGAGTTTTTGTATCTCCCTTTGCAAGTGGATCTTGACTTCCTCTTGAGATGAGCACAATCAGTACAGATTGGAAATAAGCATCTCCTCACATAAAGTCATCACTGGTGCACCTCAAGGATGTGCGCTTAGCCTACTGCTCTACTCTCTCTGCTCCCGTGACTATGCAGCTAGGCACAATGCAGGCACCATCTATAAACTTGCTGATGACATAACTATTGTTGGCTGAATTTTAGATGGTGCTGAGGTGGCATACAGGAGTGGGGCAGATCTGCTGGTTAAGTGGTCTCACAACAACAACCTTGAACTCAATGCCAATAAGATCAAAAAATTGATAGTGGACTTCAGGAAGGGGAAGTTGAGGGAACACACACTGGTCCTCATTGAGGGATCTGCAGTGGAAATAGTGAAGTTTCAAATTCCTGTGTGTCAACATATCTAAAGGTCTATCCTGAGCCCAGCATTTTGACAAAATTACAAAAAGGTGGTATCCATCAACAAGGACCCCGATCATCCAGGACAAATCCTCTTTTCATTGCTACCATCAAGGTGGAGGTACAGGAGCTGAAAGACACACATTTTTCAGGAACAGCTTCTTCCCTTCTGCTATCAGATTTCTGAATGGACAATTAACCCATATACACTATTTTTTTATTTTTTTCTGCTCTCGTTTTGCATTACTTATTTAAGTATAAATTTATATTTTCTTATTATTATGTATCACAATGAACTTCTATGACAAAACTTCAAATTTCATGACATATGCCTATGATATTAAACCTGATTCTAAATTGTGTCAAACTTAGCTATAAATACAGCAAATAAAGCTTACCGACTTAACACTTTTATATTGAGAGCTCACAGTATGTAATTAATTTTGCCCTCTAATTGACTTAAGCTGAAGGATTATAATCAACTGCAAACACTCCAAATTTATCTTTCTCAACCACTCCACAGTCACACCTCACCCCTGCCCACCCTCACGCCTCCTGTATTTCCGTTTAAAGGGATGGGTCAGGTTAATCAGGTGTTGTTCAGTTGCAAATCTTACTATAACACAGCTCCATAGATGAACTCTGCCACAGAGATCCACCAAACAATAATGTTCAAAATGGTCATGTGATCTAGACTCCATCCAGTAACAGCAACTCAGAGGAGTGATTCTCAGATCCACGTTTCACACCATAATTTCAATTTCTTTTTCAGCCACTCCTGTTGCTGTGCACAATATTTGCAACATCTAAACTACCCTGGCAGTATTTTCCTGGTTCTGCATTTCACCTCACGTACCTCCTGCAGTTGGCCATCCCACATTTCTAGAATGACTTTGGGAAGCTTCACTGCTTTGTATGCCTGTATGCTGAAGTTTTTTTTGTAGAGCTAATTATGCACTGTTGAAATGAAATAATCTGCATGTTTGGTGTGCAAAGTTTTTCATTGTGCCTCAGTACATGTGACAATAATAAACCAACTTACCAATCAATTACCAATTTACCTGTTTTAGCTAATAGCCAATTGCTCAGAGTGGACTCCCTGATTCCATAAGCAATCAGCACCCTGATGAGAAAATCTCTTAAATCTACAAACAGCTGCAAACAATCTGAGCTCCATTAATAGAGTATCATGTTTAAATTCTAGTTCATTGTCATTCAACAGTACACATATATACAGCTAAATGAAACAATGTTCCTCTCAGTGCAAGATGCAAAACACAGTACATATATATCACATGCAGCCCATAAAATAATATTAACACAATAATGTGAACAGATAATAAAATATTCTGTGGATATACATGTTGATATAAAGTGCATATATAACATTTAGTTAAACATACAACAGTATAATGCCACTAGCACAGTGATGCATAATATGTATGGTGTGCTAGCAGGATGTTCAGAAGTCTGACAATCTTATCCAAGCTGACAGTCTTTGTTCTGGATGGATGGGGTCTTTGACAATGCTGAGGGCTCTTTGAAGGCAATGCTCTGGTATATGTCCTGGATGGGGAAGAGAGAGAGAGAGAGAGAGAGGGAGAGAGGGAGAGGGAGGGAGAGAAGGGGAGAGGGAGGGAGAGAGGGAGGGAGGAAGAGAGAGGGAGAGAGGGAGGGAGAGGGGGAGAGGGAGGGAGGGAGGGAGGGAGAGAGAGAGAGAGAGATTATTTCAGCAGTCCTCAATTCATTGCAGCCTCTCATGATCAGATGTCTTTCAATTCCCAAACTAGCTGGTGATATAGCTGGTTAGGGCACTCTCGATGGTGCTCCAGCAGAATGTGGTTAGAATGAGGCATGAAGCCTTGCTTTCTCCAATCTCCTTAGGAGGTGGAGGCACTACTGTGCTTTCTTGACTAAAGAAATAGTGTTGAGGGACCAGGAGAGATTATCTGTGATGCGCACTCCAAGAATCTTGGTGCTCCTGACTCTCTCCACGGAGGAGCCTTTGATGTGCAGTAGAGAGTCGTTAGCCTGCACCTTCCTGAAGTCCACAATCATCCCTGTAATCTTTTCTACATTGAAACTCAAGTTGTTGCGTTTGCACCAGCCCACAAGCTGCTCTGTATGCCAACTCTTCACCATTGCTGATGAGGCCAACCACAGTTGTGTCATCGACAAGGTTAATGATGTGGTTAGAGCTGGATCTAGCAACATAGTTGTGTATTAGCAGTTTGAACAGCAATGGGCTGAGCACTTATGCCTTCTCTGGTAATTGCTATTTCATTTCTTGGCAGGTTGCAATGTGCTTGTAATCTTTCTACTGCATTCCTATTTGAAAGTTTTATGCAATGGTAAAATACCGTCCCATTATGAGCTATGAGAGACAAGGACATCTTAACTGTCCTCTCCGCCTTCTCAAGCTCCTTATTTTTCACCAGTTGACTTCCCAGCTCTTTTCTACACCCCTCCCCCTCTCCTGGATTCACCTATCGCCTGCTACCTTGCACTTGGTCTCTCCTCCTCCCACCTTCTCACTCTGACCTCTATTCTCTTTTCTCTAGTCCTGATGAAAGGGTCTCGGCCCCAAGCATTGACTGTTTACTCTTTTCCATAGATGGTGCCTGGCCTGCTGAGTTCCTCCAGCAATTTGTGTGTACTGTATTTCTTTGATTTCCAGCAACTGCAGGTTTCCTCTTGTTTAACTTTTGTCTGCTCTATTTATGTGTAATAGCCTGCTCAATACACAGTGCATTCTCTTTGTTCCACTCTCTTCTTTCATTCCTTCTATTCTTTAGACTAATAGGCTAATCATTTGACTGACAGTTGGGCATCATGATCCGTTCCATTGTCAACACTCCCATCTCTCTTTCTCAGTGCACATCCTATCTTTTATCTGAGCAGCGAGATAAAAGATCATGCCCAACATTTAGTAGTTTTGTCCACTTGTGGAATCTACTTTCCCTTGTTCCATCCATTGGCACCTCTGACCTCGCACCTCATTGTCTCTCCCTGTAAGATATTGGGATATAGTTTTAACTCAAACTCACATCAAGAGTACTTAATGAAAAGAAGAGTATTACTACAATATTCTTTTTACTTAAATTGTCCAGAGAGAGATTTAGCAAACTTCACGCTGGAAAATGTTGCAAGAAATCCAAGGAACGCACACAAAATGTTGGAGGAATGTCGACTATTTACTTTTCTCCATAGATGCTGCCTGGCTTTGAGCTCCTCCAGTATTTTTTGTGTGTTGCTAGGATTTCCAACATCTACAGATTTTCTCGTTTTTGTGCAAGAAAACAGAGAGCAGTTGGCCACATGGTACAATTCTCAAAGTGGTATCAACCAATATAATCAGAAGACTATAAGACATAGGAGCAGAGTTAGGCCATTCGGCCCATTGAGTCTGCTCCACCATTCCATCATGGCTGATCGATGATCTCTCATCCCATTCTACTGCTTTCTCCCAGTAACCTTTGATGCCTTGATTAATCAAGAAACTATTGATCTCCATGTTAAATATACCCAAGTGATTTAGCTGACACTGCTGTTTGTGGCAATGAATCCACAGATTCACCAACCTATGGCTAAAGTCATTTTGCCACATTTCTGTTCTCAATGGACATCCCTCAATTCTGATGTTGTTCCCTCTAGTTCTAGACTCTCCCACCATAGGAAACATCCTCTCCACATCCACTCTCTCTTGCCCTTTCAATATTCCTTAGGTTTCAATGAGATCCGTCCTCATTCTTCTAAACTCCAGTGAGTAAATAACCAAAGCCATCAATGCTCCTTGTATGATAACCCTTTCATTCCTGGGGTCATTCTCATGAACCTCCTCTGGGTCCTCTCCGATGCCAGCACATCCTGTCTTAGATAAGGGGCCCAAAGTTGCTTATAATAATCCAAGTGCAGTCTGACCCATACCTTATAAAGCCTCAGCATTATATCATTACGTTTATATTCTAGTCCTCTTGTAACGAATGCTAACATTGCATTAACCTTCCTTACAACTGACTCAGCCTACAAGTGAACCTTTAGGGAATGCTATGCGAGAACTCCCAAGTGCCTTTGCACTTCTGAGTTTTGAATTTTTCTCCATTTAGAAAATAGTCCATGCCCTTATTCCTCTGCCAAAGTGCATGACTATGCACTTTCCTACACTATGTTCCATCTGCCTCTTCTTTGCCCTTTCCCCAATCTAAGTTCTTCAGCAGATACCATACTTCCTCAACACTATCTGCCTCTCAACCTATCTTCGTATCATCCACAAACTTGGCCACATAGCCATCAATTCCCTCAACCAAATCATTTGCACATAATGTATAAAGAAGTTGTCCCAGTACTGATTCCTGAAGCACACCAGTATTCACTGGCAGCCAACCAGAAAAGTCCCCCTTTATTCGAGTCTGCCTGTTACACACAGCCCATCTTCTATCCATGATAGTACCTTTCTCGTAATACTGTAGGTTCTTATCTTGTTAAGCCGCCTCATGTGAGGCACCTTGTTGAAGGCCATCTCAAAATCCAAATAAAAACCAGCCACTGACACTCCTTTGTCTATCATGCCTATTATTTCCTCCCAATAGATTTGTCAGGCAAGATTTCCCCTTCAGGAAACCACGCTGACTTTGGCCTACTTTATCATGTGCCTCCAAGTATCCTGAAACCTTATCCTTAGTAATAGACTCCAACATCTTTCCAACCACTAAAGTTGGGCTAACTGGCCTGTAATGTTTCTTCTTCTGCCTGTCTCCCTTCTTAAAAAGTGGAGTGACATTCACAATTTTCCATCATTCTGGAACCATTCCAGAATCTAGTGATTCTTGAATGATCATTGCTAATGCTTCCACAATCTCTTCAGCTACCTCTTTCAGGACCCCTGGGGCTTCCCAAGCACCATCTCCCTAGTAACAGCAATGGCGTTCATTTCTGCCCACTGACTCTCTCGTATTCCTGGCATTCCGTAAATGTCTTCCACAGTGTCAGCCAAGGTTGCTTCAGCCTCCTTTAAGAATACTTCACCTTTGGGGAGTGTCTTTCCTGCACCTTCTGAATTCCGCCCGCCCCATCCCATGCAAACTTGAAGCTGCCCACCCATCCCATGAAGAACGTTGTGTGTTTTCCTGCAATCCCTTTCCTGGAGTCTGCATTCAGTTCCTTGGTCTTGCTGACGCTGAACGTGAGGTTGGTGTTGCGACAATACTCAGCCAGCCAGACTATCTCACTTCTGTACACCACCTCACCACCAAATGCCGGTAAACCGGATTCAGAGAAATAGCCGGGCGAGCTTTACGAGTCAGGCAGCATCTGCGGATAGGAAAGCACTGAGTTATCATTGTGGATTGATGACATTTCATCAGAACTGACCAGTGTTACAGAGAAGCTATCTAAAACAGTTAAGAGTCAACTGTGTCCCAAATTCCCTTGCGACATAAAGCCAGACCACGCCTTTTACAGGTCAGACACATTTTAGCTACAAGTCACCTTCAATTTGATGTATTTTCCATGTAAATACAATACTAAGTAAATACAAATGAGAGCTAGGAAATCTGGTGGATGCTCTGCTGCTACGTTAGAGGTCATAGTGCTGAAGTTACCTTGACCTTGGCTTTGGACTGGAAGCAACACAACTTCTACAGTTTCCAGCTTGTGCCATAGATTATCCACTTCAAAAGAATGTCTGTTACAGGTAAGGTCTATCATTACTGTGAGAGGTTGCGAAAATTATTGAGAAATAATGCCACCATGCTTGGCACTATTTTGCACAGAAATAGAGACTGTTGGCAATCTGCTGGTTTGGATAGCAGTTTATTTGCATTGCTCCAAGAGGACCACAAACCCTGACTTTGGGTTTGGAGGCTTGCAAGGACCCAGGAAGCTATTTTGGCTGGAGTCAGGGCCTTGTGCTTTAGCTCTTGGCAGGATCACCCATGCCAAACAGGTCAAAGGGCAGAGGCCAGGCTAAGAGTGGTCCACCAGTCCTCCAGGTTCGGGGGTTCAGCTCAGGGCTAACAACCCTGACTGGTCAAAAAAAAAATTGTTAGGGAAATAGAAATGAAGTATCCTTCTATATTTGTGTTTGATGATATTTGGCACTTTAACATAGAGGACACTGGTTCAGTAAGGACACTGAACCACACCTGGGACCCAATAGAGAAGATGGGCCAGGCTGGCCAGTGGCATAGCGGGCAGTAAATAATTAAGTTACATGAAGCAGGTGAAACAGGTTTATGGTTGTGATGGATTTATATTGAGGCTCCTCCATTGCCCATTTGATTGACAGATTCAAGGGCTTTTGTCAGGTCAAGGAAGACTCTATCGTGTTTGATGACACTTCCTGCACTTTTCTTGGTTTTGTTACACAGGGTATCTATCTGTGGTAATGAATTCTGTAGATTCACCACCATCTGCCTGGAGAGGTTCCTTCTCATCTCTGTTCTAAATAGATGGTCCTCTTCTGACCCACCCATACTTCTGAGTCTTGGACCAGAGGGCACAGCCTCAGGATATTAGGATATCTATTTAGAGTGGAAGTGAGGAAGAATTTTTTGGCTTCGGAGTGATGAATCTGTGGAATTTGTTGTTGCAGGTGGCTGTGAGGGCCAAGCAACTGGGTATATTTAGAGTGGAGGTTGAGAGATTCTTGATTAATCAGGGCATGAAGGTTTACAGGGAGATTGCAGGAGAATGGGGCTGAGAGAAAAATGGATCAAATGTGATGAAATGGTGGAGCAGACTCAATTAGCCAAACAACCTAATTCCACTCATATATCTTTTGGTCTTCTGGTCTTATGGAAGATCACGTCCCCTCTACCTCAAGAATCTGGAGTCTAGATGGATGGAATCAACAATGTGATTTGAAGAGTCACTGGAAGCTGAGGAGGGCTCTGGTGAATACTCGATTTGTGGCATATAGCAGTGAAAACCCTCTGTAATTGTTACAGTTGGACTTATTTCCTTACCTGATGCTGCGACATTTGAATGAGAGTAAATTTCCCAGCATCCAGCCCCTCCATGGGGACTTTAATTAGCTTTAGCAGCCACAATTCACTTTTCCTTTAAGAGATGCAAGACGCTTTAAGAAGCGCCTTCAATTCCTCTTGTCATTCATGAAAATAAGTGCCCTGCTGAGATGATAAGGCAGATGACAGCACAGTTAGCTGAATGCTGAAATCATTAAAATGAGCAGGCAGCATAGATTTTATGTGAAACCTCTACCGGTTCAAATTGGTTTGGGTTAATGGTGCAATGAAATCTTTGCATCTGTTTACAGGGGCATTTCAAATCATTCTCCTTTGTGCTTCTGCCCATAACACTCCAGATTACTGAGGCTGGATGCACACCAGTGCACCATGCTCCATTGCTCTGTGCTTCTCAGGTGATTTGATCTGAGGATAAACAGACAGGATGAGGGGGAGGGCAACGCCAACCAGGTGAACAGCACTGGCACAGCGCAGGAGTCTGTTGGCCAACTGCCCTCTTAACATAGATAATGTGTAACCCGTCCAGCTGAGGCGATGTGTACTGCATTGGTACCAGGGAAGCAAAACGAAAATTAAATTTAAAAAAAAACAAAATACAGGAGAAAGAATAACAACATTCAACATGGAACCTAATTATCAAGATTCACCCAAGAGGATGAGAGTAATGATTAAACATATTTTAATTATCAGATGAACTCCTAGATGGTGTTGCAGCTTGCAAGGCATCGTGCTTGCTGTCATCATTTATATTGTGCTACGAACATCTTTATTGAAGGGATTAGGTTAATGATTCTGCACCGAATGAGATGGAACAGAGATGCACATTTGTTTCATTATCAGCTGTGTTTCTATAACCAATTGTTCTTAGCATTGCACAGCTTGTATTCATGACTGAAGGTAAGAATTTCTGTCAGTAATGTTGATAGAAGTTGAGGCATTTTTTTAAGGAGGGGAATTTCATACTTTTATCTTTAATAAAACGGTGCTGAGTATAGAAAACAGAGAGCTGAGGGCAGTATTGGGTGAGAGCCACCAGGGACTATTACGGAATACAGTCGTCCAAAAGAGCTTGTCTGGTGCTGAAATGGCAGAAGCTTTTGTGAAAGTCTCGAGAGAAAACCGATTACTCAGATTATAGATACGATACAACACTCACAAAATGCTGGAGGAACGCAGCAGGCCAGGCAACATCTCTGGAACAGAGTAAACAGGCGACGTTTCAGGCCTCGACCCTTCATCAGTCCTGAGATCCTCCAGCACTTTGTGTAGGTTGATTTGGATTTCCAGATTTTCTAGGTTGTGTTACAAATCTGATGTACTGCCGTTTTGATGCCCTGTTGCTTCCCATTTCATTTGCTATTCATTTATAAAATCTTTCCCCTTAAAAATTGCTCTCCCTTTCACCCGGAATTATTTGCTTCACGGAAGATCTGACACTGGGCCTTGGGCCAAGCACTGGTAACCATCTGCACTTTGCCCAACCTCAGGACACCACAGCAGTGGAGCAAGTAGAGCCATTGCCTCATTGCCTCAGAGGCTTGGGTTCAATCCTGACCTGCACCTTCTTGCAATCATGTGGGTTTTCTCTGGTGTTCTAGTTTCCTCCCAAAGATGTTCACGTTGGAAGGTCAATTGGCCTCTGTAGTTTGCCCCTTGTGCAGGGGTTCCCAATTTTTTTATGCCATGGACCCCTACCATTAATCAAGGGGTCCATGGACCCCAGGTTGGGAATCCCTACAATGTTGTAGGTGAGTGGTGGAATTTAATGAAGTTGATGAAAATGACAGGAAAATTAAGAAATAAATGGTATTAAGGTAGGATTAGTCTAACTGTAGATAATGGTAGGTGCAGACTGGATGGGTGAAGGGTCTGTTCCCATGCTGTATCTTCCTACATGCTATCTGCAAAAGTAAACTGGACTCGGCCAATTCCAGAAGAGAAGGCCGTTGGGCCAGGTGACTTTCAGGAATTGGTAGTTGGAAGTGAAGCTGGGAGTAGGTGGGGATCATGAAGATGATGTCATCCAGTGATGTCAGCCAATTACAAAGACACAGATGTTACAGTAATCAAAGAGCAACAAGCTGCAAATGCTGAAAGCCTGAAATAAGAATTGGAACTTCAGGAAACACTCAGCAAGTCAGGCAGTGTCTGTGGAGAAAGGAAGAGATTTAACTTCTTTACACAAAATGCTGGAGGAACTCAGCAGGCCAGGCAGCATCTACGGAAATGAGTAAACAGTCGACATTTCAGGCCAAGACCCTCAAGTATCTTAAACTCCAGGGAGAACAATGCCTATTTAATTTCTCCTCGTGGTAAAAGCAGGAATGAACCTGGTGAACCTACACCTTTTATTAAAGAGGGGTTCCAGACCCATTCCCGGTATTCCGGGAGACACAAGAGACTGCAGAATCTGGAGTGTGGAGGAACAAGCTGCTGGAGGAACTCTGTGGGTCGAGCAGCATTTATGGGAGGAAAGGAATTGTTGATGATTTTGGTCAAAAGCTTGCATCAGGACATGAAGAGATTTGTCTAATATGAATTTCCTTTTATAGCTCCATGATATCAGTGGGCTGGGGGTCTGAATTGTATGTGTTTTTGCATATTCTGTATCTTTATGTTTTTATTGATATTCTATATGGGTATTTTGACATGAATGTGTGAGGAGTAGTCATCATGCCGTGGCATTGCGGGTGGGGGAGGGTGAGGGGAAGGGGCCCTTGGGACTCTTATAATGTGATTGTGATCTTAGACCATAAGACATAGGAGCAGAATTAGGCCATCTGGCCCATCCAGCCTGCTCTGCTATTTAATCATGGCTGATCCTTTATTTTCTCCTCCTCAACCCCAGTTCCCAGTCTTCTCCCCAGAACCTTTGATGCCACGTCCAATCGAGAACCCATCAATCTCTGCCTTACACAGCTGCATGTGGCAACAAATTCCACAAATTCACTTCCTTTTATCTAAAGAAACTTCTCTACATCTCTGCTTTGAAAGGGCACCCATCTATCCTGAGGCTGTGCCCTCTTGCCCTGAACTCCCCCACCATGGGAAACATTCTTTCCACATCTACTCTGTCTAGGCCTTTCAACCTTTGAAAGGTTTCGATGAGATCCCCGCTCATCCTTCTGAATTCCAATGAGTACAGACCCAGAGCCATCAAACGTTCCTTGTATGATAACACTTTCATTCCTGGAATCATCTTTGTGAACCTCCTCTGGACCCTTTTGTGTGTGCTTACCCATGTGTGATTGTTGGTAATGTGCCTAAGCACCTCGATCTCATAGTAACACTGTCTTGTTTGGCTGTATTCATGAGTATTCATATATAGTTAAATGACAATTAAACTTAACTTGAATTGAATGTTGACTCTTTATTTTCTAAAGGAGAGATTCTGCAAATGCTAAAAATTCAGCATAACACACGCACACAAATTGCTGAAGAAACTGAGCAGGCCAGCATCCATAGTGAGGAATAAACAGTTGACGTTTCAACTGACACTCTTTATCATGTAAGTTTTGGTCTGAAAGGGCAACTGTTTATTCCTCTCATTGGATTCTGTCTGACCTGCGGAATTCCTCCAGAGTTTTGTGCCTTTATTTTCCAAATGTTCTTTTACTAGTTCCTCAATAATGAATTCCAGCATTTTCCTTACTGGGGAATTGAATGTTAAAAAATAACACTAGAGAAGTCAAGGTTACATTTAAGATATCAGTAGTTTGTTACAATCTTTTAATCTAAGTTTCTTGGCCATCGTTCCTATTTATAATGGCATTGACTTCCCATGAATTTTCCAGCAAGGTTTAGCCCAAGGTATTTAAACAGTATAGCAAAACAAATAAGAGCAGTGTTTGAATAGTTTGATTGCTGTTGATAAAAGATCTAAGTTAATTGGCCACTGTAAGCTGTCCCCAGTGTTAAGATTACCCCATCAGCAGGTGGTTCGCTGGCGAAGAAAACGATTGAGCTGCATAATGTGCTGCTGCCTGAGTCGAAGGAAGCTTACAGTGTAATGGTGTGCGACCAGCTTGGTCACTTTTCTTGTGACCACAAGACCCTTTTGGACATTGTTAATGTGGTACGTCGAAGGATCGATTTACTGGTTTATTGGTGGGGAGCGGACAGATGGCAGGGGAGCTGCGTGGCCTCGGTCGTAGTGAAGACTAGGCCTCAGGCTCCAGTGTCGCTTGTATACAGCTCCAGGGAGAGGCGTTGTAGCTGGCTCACTCCACTAGAAGTGGTGAGGCGTTGCGTCCAGGCTGGAGTCGATGCTGCCCCTCCATATCCGCCACTACTTGTGTTTGCTTGGCGGCAGACAAGCTGTATTGTTTTCGACTGCAGATTTCAGCAGTGTTGGACGGTTTGACTTTGCCTCTTTTATTGAGTGGCTGCATCTTTCTATCTTGTACGTGATATGTGTGCTTGTGCTGTGTGTGACTGTTGGTACTGTGTTGTGCACCTTGACCCCGGAATAACGCTGTCCTGTTTGGCTGTACTAATGGGTATTCATGTATGGATGATTGACAATGAAACTTGAATGGTAGAATCAAGGGGGGACTCTGATCAAAAGATAGAGAAAATACAACGGAATCAGTGCAGGTTTAGTGTAGGCACAAGAAGCCATCAATACTAGCACCTGAAGTGACAGACAAGATGTTGGAGAACTTAGCAGGCAGGCAGAAACCATGGTGGGAAAATGGACAGTTGATGTTTTGGGTTGAGGTCTTTCATCTAGACTGGCTCTCAACCTGAAATGTCGACTGTCCATTTTCCTCTGCTTCCAGTTCCTCCAGCTTCTTGTGCTCTAGGTTTAGTACAAACGCTGTGTGATGATCATGGTGGGCCAAAGAGACCACTTCTGTGAGAAAAGACTATGAACAGCATGACTATACTATCACTGTTCTGTCACTCTGTAAAGTGCCTCTTATTGCCACTTCAACTGATCCAATGGTTTTTAAATATTCTAATGCCTTCCTCCGAATAACTGAGGAACAGGAATAATAATCACATTTTCATCCTTGTATGTTTATCTTCTGCTCGTTGTACCGGTTGATGTCTTACAATTTCTGCCTGTATTGTTTGGGTTAAAGCTACCGTAACATCAGAGCTGTAGCTGTATTTTGAGAAGTGGACGGGTTAATTGCAAGGAAATTCTAAAACCAACATCTCTAACGTGTCAGTCCCGCAGAGTTCTGGGGTAATCAATCATATTAATGACGGGGCTGTACTTGTGCTTTCAAAGACCATGGGTCTAGAAAAATTCAAATATAAACTTACCTCTGCTTTGCAAGTAAAAAGGGCTATTCTCGGCAGAACATTCAAGGTTAAGAATATTTTTCAGTTTCATGCTTCTTCCTCTTAAACCATTCAGATGTACATAAATAATTTAATATTGATGGTTATGGGACTCCCTGGACTGCGTGTTAGACAGTCTTCCACTAGAATTCTTTATATCATCCTCTTATTTCAAGATCTTTCTCATGATTTAGGGAGTCTGGGCAAATGACAACAGAAGTTAAAAATCTAACCATTCGCGGTTTTTAAACCATAGGTGGATTGAGGCTTATCAGAAAGATTCCTGGCAGCTGTACAGCCCAGTGCTGTGGAAAGTACTTGTTAATTCAAGGTTGCTGAGGAGATTTTCATTGCTGACCTTTGTCTCTCTTTTCTTTCCAATGAGAGCATCAGTCCCTGATGTTCTGCCTTATATAGTTTAAGGCAGCATTCCTCTTCCAGTCTCTATTAACCTGCAGCAACTTCATCGCAAACAATGTACCTGCACTTGAAGCATGTACTGAAAAATGTCAACTTACAGTAGGGAAGCTGACCATTCAGCCCAACTAGGCCCTGTTTGCTCAAGTGCTCTTCTCAAGCCTCCGTCCAGTCTTCCATTCATTAGAAAACAAAGAGCAAAAATTGTGTTCAAATAGAAATGATAATTTTTATTTATTTTGTTTTAGTTTGTAGTATTTAAAAAATGAAAGCACTCACTCTATTGAAATTCAGTCTTCAAAGACTTAATCTCCATGGATGAGTGTCGGCAAAACATTCAAAATCATATAGGCCATTATAGGCCATTCTAGATTGGGTATTGAGCAATGAGGAAGGGTTAGTTAGCAATCTTGTCGTGCGAGGCCGCTTGGGTAAGAGTGACCATAATATGGTGGAATTCTTCCTTAAGATGGAGAGTGACATAGTTAATTCAGAAACAAAGGTTCTGAACTTAAAGAAGGGTAACTTTGAAGGTATGAGATGTGAATTAGCTAAGATAAACTGACAAATGATACTTAAAGGGTTGACGGTGGATATGCAATGGCAAGCATTTAAAGATTGCATGGATGAACTACAACAGTTGTTCATCCCAGTTTGGCAAAAGAATAAACCAGGGAAGGTAGTGCACCCGTGGCTGACAAGGGAAATTAGGGATAGTATCAAGTCCAAAGAAGAAACATATAAATTAGCAAAAAAATGCGGCACACCTGAGGACTGGGAGAAATTCAGAGACCAGCAGAGGAGGACAAAGGGCTTGATTAGGAAAGGGAAAAAAGATCATGAGAGAAAGCTGGCAGGGAACATAAAAACTGACTGTAAAAGCTTTTATAGATACGTGAAAAGAAAAAGATTGGTCAAGACAAATGTAGGTCCTTTACAGTCAGAAACAGGTGAATTGATCATAGGGAACAAAGACATGGCAGACCAATTGAATAACTACTTTGGTTCTGTCTTCACTAAGGAGGACATAAATAATCTTCCGGAAATAGTAAGGGACTAAGGGTCTAGTGAGATGGAGGAACTGAGGGAAATACATGTAGAGTAGGGAAGTGGTGTTAGGTAAATTGAAGGGATTAAAGGCAGATAAATCCCCAGGACCAGATGGTCTGCATCCCAGAGTGCTTAAGGAAGTAGCCCAAGAAATAGTGGATGTATTAGTGATAATTTTTCAAAACTCCTTAGATTCTGGATTAGTTCCTGAGGATTGGAGGGTGGCTAATGTAACCCCACTTTTTAAAAAAGGAGGGAGAGAAAAACCGGGGAATTATACACTGGTGAGTCTGTGACATCGGTAGTGGGGAAAATGCTAGAGTTGGTTATCAGAGATGTGATAACAGCACATTTGGAAAGAGGTGAAATCATCAGACAAAATCAGCATGGATTTGTGAAAGGAAAATCATGTCTGACGAATCTTATAGAATTTTTTGAAGATGTAACTAGTAGAGTGGATAGGAGAGAGCCAGTGGATGTGGTATATTTAGATTTTCAAAAGGCTTTTGACAAGGTCCCACACAGGAGATTAGTGTGCAAACTTAAAGCACATGGTATTGGGGGTATGGTATTGATGTGGATAGAGAATTGGTTGGCAGACAAGAAGCAAAGAGTGGGAGTAAATGGGACCTTTTCAGAATGGCAGGCAGTGACTAGTGGAGTACTGCAAGGCTCAGTGCTGGGACCCCAGTTGTTTACAATATATATTAATGATTTAGACAAGGGAATTAAATGCAGCATCTCCAAGTTTGCGGATGACGCGAAGCTGGGTGGCGGTGTTAGCTGTGAGGAGGATGCTAAGAGGATGCAGGGTGACTTGGATAGGTTAGGTTAGTGGGCAAATTCATGGCAGATGCAATTTAATGCGGATAAATGTGAGGTTATCCACTTTGGTTGCAAGAACAGGAAAACAGATTATTATCTGAATGGTGGCCGATTAGGAAAAAGGGAGATGCAACGAGACCTGGGTGTCATTATTTTCTATGTTTCTGTGCTGGAGAGGCTGGAGAGCGAGAGCAGATGGTTGCCTCTTTGACTGGAGGCCTGTGACTAGTGTTGTACGACAGGGATCAGTGCTGTGTCTGTTCTTGGCTGTCTTCTATATAAACGATCTGGATGACTAAATGGTATACTAGACCCCAAAAAATTTACAGATGGCCCCTCTGTAGTGAACAGCAAGGAAGAGCATCAAAGCTTGCAGCAGGACCAGCTGGAAAAATAGCAGATGGAGTTTAATGCTGGCAAGTGTGAGGTGTGAGGCGGTGCAGGCTTGAAGGGCCGAATGGCCTACTCCTGCACTTATTTTCTATGTTTCTATGTTTCCATGTAGCAGACTGTTTGGTGGCCGACTGGTGGTGAGGTGACCGACCTTGAGGTGAGTCATCCAGGGTTTGAACCTAGCTGGCTCCTTGCATGCTTTCCATCCATTCTGGGTTGAGTGATGAGCTTGCAACTTGGCTTTGTGAACAAACAGACAGATGCTAAAGAAACGGCAAGGTTGTCACCCGATACATGATAAGGTGCGGAGAGGAACAACTACAACACATGACCGTTTGATAGGCAACTCAACTTAATCCATTCACTTATTCTGGTACGAATGCACAGTACCAACAAGTATTGCACCATCTACAGGATGCACCGATGCAACTTAACAAGACTTCTTCTAAATGCACCATCTAAAGCAGCTAAAAGGACAAGGGCAGGAAAAGAATGGGGAAAACCACCACCTGGAATTTGCCCTCCAAGCCACACACTGTTCTGAATTGGAAATATATCCCCATTCCTTCATCAACACTGCATGGAGTCCCTCCATGCTAGCATTGTAGGTAAACCTGCACCTCAGTGGCTGCAGCAATCCAAGATGGCAGCTCATCATTGCCTTCTCAAGGAGAGGTAGAGACTGACATCAAATACACAAAAAAATCGGCAGATGCTGGAAATCCAAGGCAAAACACACAGAATTCTGGAGGATCTCAGCAGTTCAGGCAGCATCGAATGAAAAGCTGGCATTTCAGGCCGAGACACTTCATCAGGACTGATGAAGGGCAGGAGGTTCAATAAAGTGAATGCATTCAGATCCTGATGAAGGGTTTTGGCCCGGAAAGTCGACTCTTTATTTCTTTTGATGCTGCCTGATCTGCTGAGTCCTTCAGGATTTTCTGTATTTTGCCTTTGATAATCAAATGCTGGTTCAGCTTGAGGGGTCACATTCCTTCAATGAGTAAAAAGAAGACAAGATGTCAGTCTATGACAAAATATCACTATCATTTTACAGGTAAATCTTGCATTGAAGATCTATGAACTGCTGTGGTAAAGAGCACAAGCCAACTGTACTTAGGTCTATTTGCAGAAACAAGATTCAGAAACACAGAAAAAAGTGCTAATGTCAGTTGCACAAAGATGTAAAACATTTCTGAAAGAATATTCAGAAGGAGGGACTGCATCCTTTTGGAGAAAATCCCTAAGAAATTTAGTGTGTAGCACCAGTAAGGGCATAGGATGTACTCTTCATGTTTCAGATCTATTATTTCACTCTGAATTAAAAACAGGAAAAGAAATTGGCTCAGATCAAGAGTGATCTTGGTTGTCAACACAGAGGAACCATGTAGCACCATGGAGAGGCTCGTAGATCTGACAGCTCAGTGAACTGAGTCACTAGTTCTGGTGCTGTCTGTAAGGACATTGCACATACTCTTTGCAACCATGTAGGATTAATCCTAGTTTCCATCCATGTTCCAAGGCCATGTGGAAGGTTAATAGGCCATTGTAATTTGCTCCTATTGTGTAGAATCTCTGGCGGTTGATAGGAAAGGGAGGAGAGTAAAATAAAAAGATTATTGCAGCATTAGTGTAAAGTGGTGTGTGATGATTGGCACAAACATAAAGGGCCAGAGGACCTCTTTTTGTGCTGTTTGACTCCATGACTATATGTGTGTAAGGGCTGTTAGGTAAAGGTTAAAATAAAGGGGAATCCTTCCCCTTTATTATTGACAGGATCTCAGATAGTGATAAGAGGGCTACAGGAGCAAGCTATATCAGCTAGATGAGTGATGCTGCAGCAACAACCTTGCACATAATGTCAGTAAGACCAAGGACAGACATGGTAAGACAAGGGAACACACACCAGTCCTCATAGAGGGATCAGAAGTGGAGAGTGTGAGCAATTTCCAGGGTGTCAACATCTCTGAAGATCTATCCTGGACCCAACATATCAACGCAGCTACAAAGAAGGCATAATAGAATAGGCATCCGTTAGTCTCTTGAGACCATGGATCTGCGCCTTGGAAGGTTTCCAGGGTGCAGGCCTGGGCAGGGTTGAATGGGAGACCAGCAGTTGCCCAAGCTGTAAGCCTTCCCCTCTCCACACCACCAATGTTATCCAAGGGAAGGGCACTAGGGCCTAGGCACTAGGACCCGGTGTCATCGCAGAGCAATGTATTGTTAAATGAGCAACGCGCTACCTCAGCTGAGGCTCGAACCAGTGACCTTCAGATCACTAGACCGATGCCTTATCCACTAGGCCATGCGCCAACAAAGAAAGCAGAGCAGCAGCTGTATTTCATTAGGAGTTTGAGGAGATTTGGTATGTCACCAAAGACGCAAATTTCTACAGGTGTGCAATGGAGGGCATTCTAACTGGGTGCATCACTGTCTGGTGTGGGTGGAGGGCACTGCACAGGATCGAAATCAGTTGCATGAAGTTGTGAACTCAGTCAGCTCCATCGTGGACACGAGCCTACATAGTATCCCTGACACCTTCAAGGAGCAACGCCTTAAAAAGGTGGCGTTCATCATTAAAGATCCCCATCACCTTGTTCTCATTGCTACCAACTGGAAGGAGGTATAGGAGCCTGAAGGCACACACTCAATGATTCTCCCCTCTGCCATCCGATTCCCAAATGGACATTGAACCCATGAACACTACATCACTACTTTATTTTTTTTTGCACTACTTATTTAATTTAGCTATTTTATATATTTATTGTAAATCACAGATTTTCTCTATTATTATGTATTGCATTGTAATGCTGCCACAAAGACAACAAATTTTATGAGATATGCCGGTGATATTAAACCTGATTCTGAAGGCATCCAATAAAACAATGGCTCTGATACAGGTAGAATGGAGTCAGGCTGACTCACTTCTACCCTGAGGCCCCTTCTTCATTTAAATATTTTTACCTTCATTCATATCCAAGGTTTTATTTCCTTTCAGTTTTAATCATGACAAGGT
This sequence comes from Hemitrygon akajei, assembly GCF_048418815.1. Taxonomy (NCBI): domain Eukaryota; kingdom Metazoa; phylum Chordata; class Chondrichthyes; order Myliobatiformes; family Dasyatidae; genus Hemitrygon; species Hemitrygon akajei. Next base: position 13,392,461 of record NC_133152.1, on the reverse strand, counting down.
ACTTTTTTTGGGCCTTCAGAAACTAAGCAAGGACTGATAAAGCATTTAAATATCTTGTCTGCATTGCCAAGGGCAGGGATTCTAGAGGTATTTCCCTAGCACTGAAGATCAACTTTGACAAATGCAGAATCTCATTTTACCTTTTACTTATTGTTTGAGATATAAAAATGAACGTGTTTTACTTATGAAACGTTATTTGGCTCTTATTTTATTCTCCTCCATTTCAAGTCTTTATCCTGATGTGTCATTGAATTTTAATGTCTAACTGAAACATTCTGCTTCAGACATTGAACTGCTCATTAAAAATCCTTCATGGCTAAGGATGTTTGGTGCCTTCAGTGTTTGCACAGGTCCCAGGAACACGGTACGTTACATTCAGTTTATTAGCTGACAGCAAGCTTTAGTCCAACCACAAAACCCCAAGGAACATCAGTGACCCAGTTCAGATGTAATGAACAACTACCAACGTGCATTTGCCAGTCAGAATGAAATCCAATCAATAATTCTTCAGCTATTGGACCTTAGACAACGGCTAAACACAAAAGGACTACTGACATAAAATATAGAGTTAGATAAATATTCTGGAGTGTTTATGGATTTATCTACATGGATTGTAGTGCAATATAGAACATGTTGAAAGAGATTATTGAAATACCAGTACTTCTATTTTGAACATAGTCCTAAAACGTATCGATGTTCTCCAGATTTCGCATGTAAACTTTATGAATTCTGCTCTCACTTATCCCCCCATGGTCACCATTGTCTGCCTTCTTCAATTATCCTGTTCCTCATAAAAAAAATCCCCACACAATTTTTTCATCATCCCTGCACAACTCTTCTGACCCCTCATTTCCCTCCTCCCCAAAGGCCATCAAACATCTGCAGATCATCTGTACTCACACGTGGCACTGCAGTAAAGAACAGAATCATAGAAATCAACAGCATGTTACATCCCTTCAGCTCACAATGTTGTGCCAACCATGTAGCCTACTCTAGAAACTGCCTAGAATTACCCTACAGCATAGCCATCTATTTTTCTAAGCTCGATGTACCTATCTAAGAGTCTCTTAAAAGACCCTATTGTATCCACCTCTCCCTCTGTCACTGGCAGTGCTTTCTATACACCCACCATTCTCTGTGTAATAAATTTACCTCTGACCTCCCCCTTGTACCTACTTCCAAGTACCTGAAAGCTATATCCCCTTGTGTTAGTCATTTCAGCCTTGGGAAAAAGCCTCTGGCTATCCACATGATCAATGCCTCTGATCATCTTATATACCTCTATCAGGTCACCACTCGTTCTCTGTCACTCCAAGGAGAAAAGGTCAAGTTCACTCAACCTTTTCTCATAAGGCATGCTCTCCAATCCAGGCAACATCCATGTAAATCTCCTCTGCACTCTTTCTATGGTTTCCACATTCTTCCTGTAGTGACCAGAACTGCACCCAGTACTCCAGGTGAGGTCTAACTAAGGTCTTACATAGCTGTAATATTACCTCCCAGCTCTTGAACTCAATCCCATGGTTGATGAATGCCATTACACCATACGCCTTCTTAACAACACTGTCAAGCTGCACAGTAGCTTTGAGTGTCCTATGGACACGGACCCCAAGATCTCACTGATCCTCCACACTGCCAAGAGTCTTACCATTGATATTATATACTGTCTTCAAATTTGATGCACCAAAATGAACCACTTTACACTTATCTGCATTGTACTCCAACTGCCACTTCTCATCCCAGTTCTGCATCCCATCGATGCCCTGCTGTAACCTCTGACAACCTTCCAGATCGTCCGCAACACCCCAACTTTTGTGTCATCAGCAAACTTACTAACCCATCCCTCTACTTCCTCAACTAGGTCATTTATTGAAATCACAAAGAGGAGGGGTCCCAAAACAGATCCCTGCGGAAGGTGATTGGCATTTGCAAGTAAGTTGTATGGGTTATGTGGAGGGTGAAGAATGTGAAGGAAAATCTCATTGTGGATTTTTCACTTTGCCTCCTTCCCTGGTGGCAACACTATTTCTCTCACCCCTTTCCATTGTCATAAATATGACATTATACTCTTAGTAAGGGAAACAGACTCCTTTTCCAGTTAGAGACTCAAACAGCATCTCCAAAGCACCTTCAGTAAATTAGAAGCAATTCTGCCTGTTAATGCTGGAAAGAGATTGTTCAACATCAGAGATGAAAGCTCCAGGATTCCTTCAAGAGGAACAAGCTGTCTTTAAGTAGCAGCAATCCATGCAGCTTCTATCAAAGTCAAGGTTATAGTTTATAGTCATATGAACAAGTACATGTATGAACAAGTGCAATAAAATCTTAATTGCTGCATCATTGCATGCATATAGCACTAGAATATTCACAAGAAATTAGTTCTGCATAAGCACTATAATGTAAAAATATACCAGAAAGGATACAATTGGAACAAAAAATTGTCAGTTGTAGTGCAAAGTGGTCAAAATGGTCATGGTGTTGGTATACCTAGGCAGTGATCGCAAGACCCTGCAGCGGATAGTGAGGTCAGCTGAGAAGATCATCAGGGTCTCTCTTCCCACCATCACGGACATTTACACTACATGCTGCATCTGCAAAGAAAACAGCATTATGAAGGATCCCATGCAGCCCTTATACAATCTCTTCTCCCTCCTGCCCTCTGGGAAAAGGCTCCGAAGCATTCGGGCTCTCACAACCAGACTATGTAACAGTTTCTTCCCCCAAGCTATCAGACTCCTCAATACCCAGAGCCTGGACTGATACCTTGCCCTATTGCCCTGTTTATTATTTATTGTAATGCCTTCACTGCTTTTGTGCACTTTACACAGTCCTGTGTCGGTCTGTAATCTAGCGTAGCTTTCTCTGTGTTGTTTTTTTACGTAGTTCAGTCTAGTTTTTTGTACTGTGTCATGTAACACCATGGTCCTGAAAAACATTGTCTCATTTTTACTATGCACTGTACCAGCAGTTATGGTCAAAATGACAATAAAAGTGACTTGACTTGACTGGAGATGGAAAGATTGGCTCAAAAACTAAATGACTGAAGGCAAGCAGTGAATGTCGAACCTCCTAGTATGAGACTTCAGACTTCTGCACCTCCTGTCTGATGGTAGCTGTGAGAAGATGTCACGGACCAGATGGTAAGGATCTTTGAGGCAGTACATCAATACTGTTGATGGTGCGGAGGGATGTTCCTGTGATATATTAGACTGAATCCTCTATTCCCTGCAGCAGTGAGATGTCTATCAGTATCACATTGGCCAATGACAATTGGCCCATGAACTTAACAGGGATCCCACGCAGGTATTACATGACAAGCAGCGTTAGGTACTGCAGTGCAATTGAACTTGGAATGAAAGGATGATAAATATTAAAATCAGGAGCATTGCCAAACAGAAAAAAAAACAATGTTTTTTCTAGCCAGACAGCTAGTTGGATAGTTTATCCTTTTCCTATATAACAGTAGTTCTTAAACCTTTTTTTCATAAAGACAGATGCTTCCTGCTACATTCTCCACACCAATTATAAACAAAAATTAATTTCATTTGATGCCCTGCTAACATGACGGTGTCACACCAGGAGGGACTCTGCACTCCCAGTTTGAGCAACAATGCCTTAGAATCTTCTGTGATTTAAAAATATTCATTAATAAAGTAATAAAGGTACTGCTGCAATGAACATAAATCATAATGTATCGCTCCATCGGGGAGAGGTCATGGGTCAGGAGCCACTTGAAAGCAGTGTGGAATGGAAGATGGTTAATGGGGTTCTCCAGGGAGACAGATATTCAGGTCAATATTTAGACGGTGGCTTTTAGAATTCAGAATTTCAATTAGATGCCTCATTTGTCTTCTTTCTGTATTTATATCCAGAAACAGACTTGAATTTAAATGGTGTTTGTAGCCTTTTCACTTTTCCTCCTCCCCAGGAACTGAGGCTGCCTTATAGTTGGATTTTATTGATACTGGAGGGCTTATTTGGGCTGCTGGGTTATTTTGTTCTGTTGTCGAGGGAGAGCATTCTTCAACTGGTTTCCTGCTTATACTGCTGTTGCATACAAATAGAGTAAACTGTCTTCGAAAGCGAAAGTATTCTTCTCCCTGGAGAATTCGTCCCTCTTAAAGACCAAACAATGTCCAAGCCAGCTACAGTGGTGACATTCACAGAATCACACATTATATGGATTATCTCCTGCCTGCTCGACACAGAAACCATTCAGTTAGCAAAGTCCATCCTCACTCCATCCCCATCTACACCACCTTGTCACCATTCAATTAGTAATGTCCATCCTGACCCTCATCCCCATCCAAACATCCACGTCACCCACTTCTAACCCCTTCCACAGTGACTGCACCCCGCCAGGTCATCTCACTATCACCCTCAACCCCACCGTCATCCCTACCCTGAGCCTCCCTGTCACCCCCATCCTCACCTTCCAAACCACGTACAAACCATCTCCATCTTCATCCTCTTTGCAAATCCACTCCAGATCCACTGAAGCACTATCCTTGCTTTCATCTCCACTTCGAGCTCCATTCACACCCTCACCTTCAACACCCTAACTCAACTCCCATCTCCTTCTCACTGGTCATCATTGTCACAGGTAGATAGGGTAGTAAAGAGAGCTTTTGGTACATTGGCCTTTATAAATCAAGGTATTGAGTATAAGAGTTGGAATGTTATGGTGAGGTTGTATAAGGCATTGGTGAGGCTGAATTTGGAGTATTGTGTGCAGTTTTGGTCACCAAATTACAGGAAGGATATTAATAAAGTTTGAGGATGTTGCTGGGACTTGAGAAACTGAGTTACTGAGAAAGGTTGAATAGGTTAGGACTTTATTCCCTGGAGCGTAGAAGAATGAGGGGAGATTTGATAGAGGTATATTAAATTATGATGGATATAGATAGAATGAATGCAAGCAGGCTTTTTCCACTGAGGTTAGGGGAGAAAAAAACCCAGAGGATACGGATTAAGGGTGAAGGGGGAAAAGTTTAAAGGGAACATTATGGGGGGCTTCTTTACACAGAGTGTGGAATGAGCTGTCAGATGAAGTGGTAAATGCGGGCTCACTTTTAACATTTAAGAAAAACTTGGACAGGCACATGGATGAGAGGGGTTTGGAGGGATATGGTCCAGGTGCAGGTCAGTGGGACTAGGCAGAAAAATGGTTTGGCACAGCCAAGAAGGGCTAAAAGGCCTGTTTCTGTGCTGTAATGTTCTATGGTTCTATGGTTCTATCTCAGGATATACCTCAAGGCTGTAGCTGTAGCCCCTGTTCTACTCTATATACAACGATGACTGTGTAGCTAAGCACAGCTCCAACACAATATACAGATTTGCCAATGATACCACTGTGGATGCATCACTGGTCACGATCAGTCAATTTTCTGATTGAAAGGTGCTGTAAAACTAAAAAGCAGATTGCTGACCTCAGGAAGGGCTAAGGGCAAAGGACGAAGAGAGTTCACGTAACAGTTTACATTGGTCGATCTGTGGTGGAAAGAGTTAATGGCTTAACATATTGGGTGACCTGCCTTGACCCAGTACATAAATACAATCACAGAGAAGGTCTGCCTATGTCTTTAATTCCTTAGGAGGTTAAGGAAGCTCGGCTTGCCTCTGAACACTCTAATGATCTTCCACAGATGTACTTTTGAAAGCATCCTAGATGATTGCATTGGAGTCTGATACGGCAATTCAAGTGCACAGGAACTCAAGTAACTTCAGGCAGTAGTGGGCTCAGCCCATTACATGACGGGCACAGCCCTCCCCACACTGGTAGCATCGATATGAGGCACTAGCTCAAGAAGGCGACGCCCATCACCAAACATCCTCACCATTTAAGCCATGCCATCTTCTCGCGGCTACCATCAGGAAGGAGCTACAGACAACTGAAGTTCCATGTAGCCAGGTTCATGAACAGCTACTAGATAAAAGACAATGAACAATGCTTCAAAGAACTTTGTTGAAGAAGGAATGTTGGCCAAGGCAACAGGAGAACCTTTCTGTTTTCCTTTGAATAATTCTTTTTTAATCTTTTCTATCCCACCTGAAGATGGTCCCAGTTTACCATCACATCGAAAGTCTGCACCTCTATCAATGTAGCACAACCTCAGTGCTACATCAATATTTCTCTGGATAACTACTGCTTAACATAGAACATAGAATGGCACACACACTTCAACCCACGATATTGTGCCGTATGTTTAACCTAATTTAAGATTAATCTAACCAGTCCTTCCCACATTGCCCTGCACTTTTTCTTTTATCTATGTGCCTAAGGGTTTCTTAAATGCCCCTTATGTATCTGCCTCTACTACCACCCCAGGCAGTGTGTTCTGTGCACCCACCACTCTCTGTGTACAAAACTTACCTCTGACATCCCCTCCAATTATCAAGCATCTTATTAAAATCCATATACACAACTTGCACTGCTCTATATTTATTACTTCCTCCAAGAAATCAGTCTGCCTCATAGGCATAAACTGCCCCAAACAAAGCCATGCTGACTGTCCCTATACTTCTCCAAACACTCACTAATCCTGTCCCTAAGAATCCTCCCCAATAGTTTCCTCACCACTGATGTAAGAATCACTGGCCTATAATTCCCAGAATTATCCTTACTACTTTCTTGAACAAAGTAATAACATTTTCCACCTTCCAGTCTTCTGATACTACTCCTGTGGTGAGTGAGAACACAAGGATTGTCATCAAAGGCACAGCAATCTCTGCTTTTGCTTCCTGTATCTGAATCTGAATCTGAATCTGTAGTAACCTGGAGGATATTCCATCTGGCCCCGGGGACTTCTCTATCCTAATGTTTTTCAAAAGTTCCAGCACTTCCTCTTTCTTAATGTCGGCATGTTCCAGTATATTAGCCTGTTTTATGCTGTACTCGTATTATTTAAAGTCTCTCGCACTGGTGAACACTGAAGCAAAGTTTTTATTAAAGTCCTCTGACTCCAGTCACAAGTTTCCTTTTGTCTCCGATCAGCCCTGCGCTCACTGTGATCATCCTCATGTCCATTTTGGAACATCTAATCAATGGGATATCCAGCAGCCAGTCCTGCTCTTGTGACAGCAAAGTCTCTGCAAGGGCTACAAAATCATAGTTTCGTGTACTGACCGATGCTCTAACTTAATCACACTTGTTACGGTTACTTTGAGAATTAAAAACGATGCATTTCAACCCATTCAACTGCCTTTCCTTCCCCACAGTCTCTCTACATGCTACATCTAACTTTACACCAACTGGCCCATCCTCTGACCTCACACACTTGTTGCAAAACTAGTTTAAGTGCTCCCCAGCCGATCTAGCAAACCCAACAACAAGGATATTGGTCCCCCTCAGGTTTAGGTGTCACCCATCCCTTTTGTACAGATCATGCCTTTCCCAGAAAAGATCCTAATGACCTACAAACCTGAAATCCTGACCCCCTATTCTAATTAATTAGCGACACTTTTGGCTGCCATATCAACCTGTTCTTACCCTCACAGGCAGCAATCCAGAGATTACTACCCATGAGGTTTTGGTTTTTAGCTTCCTACCTAGCTCCATATATTCCCTCTTCAGACCTCATCCCTCTTTCTATCTATGTTGTTAGGGCCAACATTTACCACAATTTCAGGCTGCTCACCCTCCACCTTAAGCATGCTGTGTACCTGATCTGAGACATCCCCGACCCTGGCACCTATGAGGCAAGATACCATCTGGGAGTCTCTCTCATGACCACAGAATCTCCTTTCTGTCCCCTTCATTAATGAATCTTCAACACCAATTCAGCCTCATAACTCTGATCCACGGAGCCAGTCTCAGTCTCAGAGAGCTGATTGCTGTGGTTTCCACTGGTTCCCCAGTGTTATAGTTGTTATAGCACCACCACAGTGGTACTCGGCACTGTCTGCCTATTTCTTTCCCCTCTCCTGACAGACACACAGCTACCTGCCTCCTGCATCTTAGCTGTGACCATTTCTCCATAGTTCCTATATATCACCTCCTCATTCTCCTGGATGAGATGAAGGTCCTGAAGCTCTAACTCCATTTTCAGAATCAGAATCAAAATCATGTTTAATATCACTGGCGTACATTTGTGACATGTATTATCTTTGTGGCTTCAGCACAATGTAGTGCATAATAATAGGGCATTACAGTAAGTACACACACACACACACACACATATATATGTGTATATATATATACAAACACACACATATATATATGTATATATATATAATAACTAAAGTAAATAAGTAATCCAAAAATAAAAATTTTAAAAAAGCAGTGAAGTTGTGTTCATGCGTTCAATGTCGATTTCGAAGTTAGATGGCAGAGGGGAAGAAGCTGTTCCTGAATTGTTCAGTGTGTGCCTTCAAACTCTTGTATCTTCTTCCTGATGGCGTTAATGAGAACAAGGAATGACCTGGGTGATGGGGGTCCTTAATGATGGATGCTGTCTTTCTGAATTATCGTTCCTTGAAGATGTCCTGGATACTATGGAGGCTAGTGCTCATGATAACTAAGTTTAAGGCTCTCTGCAGCTTATTCTGATCTTGTGCAGTAGCCCCTCCCCATGCCAGACAGTGATGCGGCTAGCTGTAATGCTCTCCATGGGACATCTGTAGAAATTTGAAGAGGTCTTTGTTGACAAACCAAATCCTCACACGTTCTGTAAGTTGTTGCATCTAGATACATATCTTGCAAATGTAGCATTCAGGGAGAGTGGAGGTCTCCCAGATCTCCCATATCATACATGAGGAGCGCAGCACAAGCCTGGGATTCATTCTCACTACTCTAGCCAGGCACTAATAAAGGAAGGGAAACCTGACAGGACCCTCACCCGAGCTTCGGCCTCCTCTCACCAAAGCCTCTTGAGCAAAGCCTCATTTCCCCGATTTAACACTGCCCCACTCACTCAATGGTCGCCCCCATGATAATACTCTGATTAAACTTAAGTCTTTTTATTGCCCCTTGCCACGTGCCTAATAACCCAAGTGATGTCAAGGTCTGCCGGAAGTCCCAAAATGCCCCGCTCGCTTTTTAAATGTGGCACGTGCTCTCCACGGGCAGTGGCAATGTGGAAATTAGCATCATGCTTTACAGTACCAGCGATCTAGGTTCAGTTACTGCTGCTGTATGGGAGTTTGCATGAGCTCCCTGTGACCACATGTTGCTCCTGTTCCCTCCTACATTCCAAAAGATGTACGGTTTACAGTTAGTCAGTTGTGGGAAGCATGGCAGCACTCGCTTGGCGCATCCTTCGACTGTGTTGGTTATTGATGAAAATAATAAATTTCACTGCATGTTTCAATGTTTTGATGTATAGATGACAAATAAAGCTAATCTTTAATCTTTACAAGTGACTGTCCCATGATGTCAAGCTCTGCATTGTGTCGCTTGCATGAAAGGATTCAATGATCACTATCAATAAATCAGGCCAACAGCTGAAGTGTGACTCCCGTACTTCAACATGTACGTCAAATACAAACTGTACAAAGTGATATTTGTCACAACAGGGGCCATTTTTAAAAGAAAAAAAAGAGAGAAGATTTTTCTCGGTGAAAATGTATGTGAATTGTATTTTCTCAGTATGCAGTGTTTCTTGGATTGTTTATCTTTTATGTCTAATTGTTTATCTTTGTACTAGCTCTGGTGTTTTGCTTTGTTTAGCAGGTGTCTCATTAGGTATCATGGGGGTTTTTAAGTTTTCTTTGTATTTATCACTTCTATTCATTTGGTGACAATTTAATTAGCACGGTATTTTCAATGTGGTTGTGGTCTGTGGGGATTATTGCTTGGTCTGGACACCTGGGTTGTTTGATTGGTCCTGTATTCCAATGTGATCCAGGATGTATTAGGATGTATTTCTGGAGGGTGGGTGTGGAGGTGGGGGGGGGGGGGGCGGGTTCATGCCAAACCCAACTTTGCTCGGTCGTTGTGGGTCCACGTCTGATGAAACTCGGGTTGAGTTCTTCTGTGTATTGTGAGTGATTTCATTTCTTCAAAGTTCTGTATAGTTTTCCTGAGTTCTTAGTTTTGCTGGTTGGTTTCTGTAATAAATCTTCTGCTTTGTTTGAATTACCAGAGTCTCTGTGATTTCTCCACTTGAGTTTCTGGTGACCCTCACAGATATTAAGGCAATTTGAGACAAGCAGTCCAAAGCTCTTGCAGAAAATTTGGTGTTTGTTGATGATATTATTTTTCCTCTGGTTTTCCTTAATTTTTCCCAGTGATAACTATCACAGACTCAAGGAAGACATTTAATATACCCAAAGCTGCCAGTTGCAGGAAAACATCACAAATAATCGTTGGCATCTTTTAAAAACAGTAATGCATCACTGTCCATTATTAATGAACTACTTGGTTAGTCAGGTTAGAAGATAACAGAAGCTTTAAATAAATCTAGAATATTATATGTTTCATTCAAATTAGCTCCTTTGCTCAGAGTTATGTGACACAGAGAATCTGAACAGCAACATTTTCTTCACATGAAAGATCTTTATCCTAAAACTGATATAAAATTAACTGAGGAATATGAGTCATAATGATTGTAACACTTTTTTCCGCTATTGTTCATTTTGCATGATGAATTTTAAAGCAAATTGCTAATTGGTTGTCAAGGAATAATTGAAAAGTGATTAATGGCCAGGTATCTATATGTGACTTCAAAAATAGCAGGTGAAGGAGAGCGCATGTTGAATCCCATCAGTATAGAGGTGTCCTTGAACATTGATTTACCAAGATATGTTCCCTTGACAGCACTAAAGAGACAATGTTCCTTTGTAAACTTATATTTAGCTCATGCGCAAATGCTAATTATGTCATTGTGTCTTCCAATTTCCATTGGTGTCACTAATATCAAACTTTATTCTCCTTTTGCTGGAACATGTATTTTTTGAAGACATTTAGACAATGGGATGCATTTAGCACATTATTCCCCTTCACACTGGAGTATTTAATGTTTCTGCACTCCTGTTGCTTATGAAGGCACTCTATGCACTCCAAATGAATACGTTTCAGGTTCTCAACATCACCCAAACTGGTTCGCTTTGAGCAGTCATAGGTCAGAGATTTCTAGGAATCTGTGTAGATGTTACATTTCTGCATTTCTTCAAGATGACATTGTAGTGTCCTTGAATAATTTCGTTTGTCCTTCACCCTTCAGTGGAAATGTTGACTGTCCATTTCCCTCACACAGATGTTCCCTGATCTGTCGAGTTCCTTGAGCAGCCTGCTTCTTGCTTGGAACAGAATATTTGTTTTGGGAGTTTGGTGTCTGGCGTGCAAAACTGAGCCCTGTGCAACACAAGCTGAGGTGACTGACCATCGCTGAGAATGTTGACCTGGGAAAAGATATTGACATTGGTTCCTTAGTGCTTCCAGTACAAATGGAGAACTTTGTGGAGACACCGGTAACAGTATTTTCTCAGTACCTTGGGGTGTCTGCTATAGTTGGTCCAAATCTTCGAACCATTCTTGAGGCCATGGATCATTATTGCCTGGACCATGGATTGCATGCTAGAGGACTTGATCTTCAAATTCCTTTCTCTTCAGTAAAGCAAAGAATGTGGTGGCACATTGAAGATTGTGGTAGATTCCATCAAGCTGAGAAATGGCTCTGAGATATAGGAAGTATCCATGTTTATCAGTGACTTGTAAAACTCAATTGTTTGAGAGTGCAACCCTATTGTTTTACAGAGGATAATAATCTTGTTGATGTTGATTATAAAGTCCACCTTCTCATTTGCTTTAATGAAAATGTTAGTAACGATCTGGGCCTCTGAATATTGCATCTTAACTGCTGGTATTTAGTGATCGTTGTTCTGGAGTTTAATTGGCATGAGCTGGACACACTGTAACACCTCTGAAGTGCTGGTCTTACCTTGTGTGACTGGTCGCCATACTCTTTATGAGAAAATCAAATGACACAGTACTACACTAGGTGCTTGTAGGCCATCAGAAGGAGGCAGTGAATAGAATGCACACATTTCTGGAGTTAAGTTTAGATAGATAGATAGATAGATAGATACTTTATTCATCCCCATGGGGAAATTCAACCTTTTTTTTCCAATGTCCCATACACTTGTTGTAGCAAAAACTAATTACATACAATACTTAACTCAGTAAAAATATGATATGCATCTAAATCACTAACTCAAAAAGCATTAATAATAGCTTTAAAAAAAAAGTTCTTAAGTCCTGGCAGTTGAATTGTAAAGCCTAATGGCATTGGGGAGTATTGACCTCTTCATCCTGTCTGAGGAGCATTGCATCGATAGTAACCTGTCGCTGAAACTGCTTCTCTGTCTCTGGATGGTGCTATGTAGAGGATGTTCAGGGTTTTCCATAATTGACCGTAGCCTACTCAGTTTAGTTTATAAAAAAGCAATATATCCTAAATATTTATATGAATAAGAACAATTCAAAATTCCAACATTTTGTTTAGATTCCAAATCACAGATAACAAACAAAAACCCAATTCCTGTTTCATTAGAGTCAATGATATTCATGAGAATAACCTTTGTTACTCCAATTTCTCTATTTAATTAGATCTAGTGTTATTCCCTATTTAAAGGTTTACAGACTAACCTTTCCTTTTTATTTATCCCTAGCTAGTTAGAAAACTAATTGATTTCTATTCTTAAGTATTACAGTTAACTTTATTTTCAGTTCCAGTCATTATGCCTGCAAATTCAAATTCAAAAGTTATATATATACAGTTTAACTCCTTTCACGACAATTCTCCAACATCGCAACTTTTAAACAAGGGCAATCTAATTCAGTGACTTATCAAAGTCTTTAAAAAAAAATCAGTTCTTACAGAAATTCAATTTCAGATCCTTCAGATGAAAATAAACTTAAACATCCAGCTGTATTAAATCCTCTACACCTTTAAACATTTTGTTCCCATGCAGGTTCTTCGATCTTGGGTGGCTCGCCATTTTGTTTCATGGTTCGTTGGATGAAATAATGGAAAGTCAATTCACAAACTTATACAACAATCCTGACCTGTATACAACATGATTGCAGTCTGTAAGTTTTTATACACATTCTATTTTTAATTTCAGAACAACTCAATATCACATTGTTATTTCCAAACACTTCTCCGTTACAACACGACTGAGCATATTTCACACACAAATTGTACACTCGGAACAGTAAAAGTTTTAACTCACCAAATCCCTTGGTATTATTTAACAGAACTAATTCCCAGTTACACGGTAAAGGTCTTGGACACTCGTCCCTGCTGATATTGCCTCGTTATAGTTGCTGCTTGTTATGGCCATAGTTTCAAATGATCTTTCATTACTATCATCTCTTCTCACGGGGTTTCACCCTGAGATTTTCCAGTAGGGTAGAGATACTCACTACTAATTCCACTTGTAACAGTTTATAAATTTATTTTCGAACCGTTTGTTGCATTTGTCTCACTTCCCCAAACCTGCATCAGCCACGGTTCATTCTTGCATAGATTTTTTTTTCCTCCAAGTTCTCTCTTTTTTTATAAAAGCTATCGGTAAACCTCGTCTTCATCCCTCCACGGGTGAAGCTTTCTAACATTATATCTTCGGGTTGAATTAACCTAGGTTACAATAGTCCTATCAATTCTGATAAATATAAAGCCACTGAAGATTCTATAATTCTGTGAATCCATCTAGATCTACTTGTAATTGCTCAGATTTATCCCCAAAAGTCCTATTTATAAAATGAGCAAATTGCGTCCAAATGATTGACAAATGCAATCCCGAACCTTTGTGATGTCCTTTCTTTATCTGATTTATTCTTTATAAGGCCATGCATCTTAACCTAATTAGTCCATTTAGTCATCAATTTAATCAAGTAAGTCGAGTTTATTGTCATGCTGAGGCAGAGTACAATGAAAAACTTGCTTGCAGCAGCATCTCAGGCTCATAGACATAGATAACACACAGAATATAAATTATACTGGACAATGATACTGATGATGAAGGCTGATTCTTTGCTTGCGAAGATCAGAAGGGTAGAAGGGTCTTCAGGAGCGAGGGCACGATCGCTGGCTTGGGTCATGGGATCTTTCCTGCGTCTCCTCTTCTCTTCAGCTGTCGCTCTTCTGGATTCCTCAAAATTCTTGGCCGCTCCGTGGATCAGCGTTCTCCAGCGGTCGCTGTCACAGGCCGGCTGCTGCCACTCATTGACCTCGATATTTGCCCGAGAGAGCTGGCGCTGAAGTTGGGGCACCATAATCACTTTTGCCCTGAGGGTGTACCCCGTAGATCACGACATTTGGTAACCTGGAGCTGTCCATGTGAGGCACGTGGCCTGGCCAGCGGAGCTGATCGAGCATCAAAGTGGCTTCAGTGCTTGGAGGTTGAGCCTTCTGCAGGACCTTGTTGTTGGATACACGGTCCTGCCAGCTGATGGAGCAGAGACAACACTTGAACAAGTGGATTTGCTTGTGGTACTAGACCCAGGCTTTGGAGCTGTATAGCGGCGTTGCAACGACGGCAGTGCTGTGCACCTGGACTTCAGTGACATTCGGAGCTGGTGGTGCTTCCCCACATGCTTCTGGAGCCACCCAAAGACACTGATGGCTCTGGTGAGTCGATTGTCAATGTCCCTTACTACCGTAGCGTCATTGGAGATGTCGCTGCCTGGGTAGGTGGATAGCTCAACCGTGGCGAGAGCGCGGTCATTAATGGTGATCTGAGGTGGGTTGTAAACGCCATGAGGGGGTTTCTGATGCAGGATTATTGTCTTCTTCAGACTGACAATGAAGACGGAGGGAAGAGACCATGTAAAAGTAAAACTTTACTATAAAAAAAGAAAGACACATCTAGGGATAATCCAGTGGTTGTGCAAGAGGTGGTCTGTAGTGTTGCATCACTGAGATAGGGTGAGGGATGTGCGGGTCAATTCAGGAAGCTGATGTTTGCTGGAAAGAGGCTGAACCTGGTGGTATGGGATATCAGGTGTTTGTATTTCCTTCCTGACAGCAGCATTTCTGGCATTTTCTGCTTTCCTTTCTGTTATCTAATCTTTTCATCGTGTTCAAGCAATACAAACACTTATCTTGTATTGCAACCTATAAGTGTCCCATTTTCCAATGCCTATTGAGATCTATATGTAACATTACCATTCTTTTGCTTGGAACATTACTTCTTATATTGGAAAATTCACAATCACTTGAACAGTTTAACAATTTTCCTCCTCTTTACAGCCTTTGTGCCGAGTGGGTGACTGAATCTGACACTAATTTTGATGTTTCGAGTGATTGGTCACCATCAGTGCTGCAATGCTGAAGGACAGCCCCATAGAAGCAAAAAACAGAGCTGCTGGTACTGATTGTTCTGTAGCTAGCAAGTGAAGATACCCTGAGAAGAGTACCTTTGTAAAGAATTGCAAGGAAATGTTGAAAGTTGCTTTTATCTAGCTTCTGATACCATCTAATGTGAACCTATCAAACTGTGAATGATTTACTTAGCTGGAAATCGATCAATGAGAAATGAGTGTAATGGGCTAGATTGTAGTACAGCAGGTCTACAAGACTGTATGGAATTACTTCCCTACTTTTTCTGGAATCCACATTTTGAATTGATCTATCACACGGCAATGCAGAGAATTTCCAGCAGTAATGCACAATGTCAGACCACTTCAAAGGTCTTGAGTTCCATTTCGCAGCATAAAGAAAAATCACATCTGCTCATCTTTTTTTTCAGCAAAAAGTAACACAGGCACAACGCAATGACTTTGTTTTCTTCTCACGTCACTGGATTTCTGTGCATTGACAGTACTATTCTGTTGGGAACAGTTCTCGGTAGCAAGGCTTAATGGTTTAAGAGTAAAACAAAGCAAAACCCATAAGACCACCTTGTCTCACTTCACACTGATCAGGAATATCCCAAAGGTGCTTTAAAATTAAGTAAAATCCATTGTCATTCTTACACAATACAACCAAAATACTAAACACCTCCACGGTGAGTTGAACCAAAATAGAGAAAAGTTTAAAAAGAAAGATGGGGAACCACAATCTCCAGTCCCACTTTTTGTCCTTCAGTTTAAAAGATTGACAACTCCTATGTAATGGACACATGGACATGTTCAATGTGGCATTTCACATCTAATTAATTTTTTTGCAGAATTTATTTACAGAACTAACGGGAATCCATGGGAGAAGGAAGGAGGTAGACTGACAGTGGGAGTGACTTCAGTTTGTTTAAGTGGAGGAAAGAAAAGAGCAATCAAATCCTAAGGCAATACAACCAGTTCTATTAATTACAAATATATTTAAACTGAATATAAGCATAGTAACTCCAATAATGTTTTAATGGTTGCAATTACAGAATTAATGGAAATCACTTTTAATTTTAAAGGATCTTGGGGAGTAGTGTTTTAGGAAGGTGAAGAAAAAAAGAGTAATTACTATAACAACTAAGACAGGTGGAAGTTCACTGGATTTACATGATAAAGCATGTCAAATCCCAAAATACTGAAGATGCGATGAAGCAGCATGCTTCTTTGAATGGAAGACTGAGAAACATGACTGAATCATCATCAGAGCAAGATTTTGCCAAGATGGAGTATAACCAAAACCTTGGATCTCCCCCTGAGTATTATGTAAGGGTCAACCGTAGATCTGAAACATTGATAGGAGCTTAATGTGTGTGAATCTACTTTGGCTAGGTATACTCAATTCTTTTGAGTACAAGTACATTATCCTCTATTCCTTCTATGCTGAACCTGAAATGTTGTGCTTCATTCAATTGTGCTAGAAGTGATCTACCTTTATCCTATTCATTTCAGAATATATGGTGAATCTGACACTTCAGCACAGTACAGGCTCACAATGTTGTGCCAACTTTTTAATCTGTTCTGAGAGCAATCTAACACTTCCCTCCTAGATATTTCTTCAATTTTCTATCATCCACGTGCCTCTCTAAGAGTTTCTTAAATGTCCCTAATGTACGGAACTCCACTTTGTATTGATTTGAATTGATTTGTGGCTTCTGCTTAATCTGAATAGGTAACTGAGAGAACTCTGTAGTGTCCAAGTCATTTTCAAGGAGCGACGTCTCAAAAAGGTAGCATTCATCATTAAAAACCCCCATCACTCAGGCCATGCCTTCTTCTCATTGTTACCATCAGGAAGGAAGTACAGAAGCTTGAAGGCACACACTCAGTGATTCAAGAACAGCTTCTTCCCCTCTATCATCCGACTTCTGAATGGACATTGAACCCATGAACACTAGCTCACTACTTTTTAATTTCTATTTTTGCACTACTTATTTCATTCTCTTCACTGTTTTTATGTATTGCAATGTACTGTTGCTGCAAAGACAATAGATTCTGTGATATATGCTGGTGATATTAAACCTGATTCTGACTCTGTCGGGGCACACACAAGGAACTCAGGTAGCGTCAATGGCAATGAATAAATAGCGGATGATTTGGGCTGGAACTCTGTGATGTGCTGCTGTCCGAGCCTTGACTAGTTTAACTCCACCACATTGTTACAGTTCATAGAATGAACTGTAAGTACACGATGCACTGTAGATACCCGTCTCAAGATTTCCACACAAACCCCAGGATTTCAGAAGGACAAACACATCAGCTGCATGGAAACACCTCCAGCAACAACATGTCATGTCACAACCTTCACTGGTGGATGGGCAATAAATATTAACTATGATGCAAAATAAAAAATGAATAAATGCATATAGTGAACATTTTGCATTTTTAATCATCGCGCCCACTGCAAATAATCCTACTGCTTCATTCCTCTAAACTTTACATGTTTCAGGCTATGTATCAGTTTAAAATCTTTAATTCAATCTCTAATCTATAATATCACTGACAGTCAAATCAAACCCCTTGATGTGAATTGCAATGACATTTTTGTTAGCTGAGCAGCTAGATAAAACACTATTGAATAATGGGAGTCAAACATTTAGGGAACAGGAAGACGAATTTCTCAATGGTAATTCTAGGGGTCTGTGCTCCTGTGCATATTTCTTGGACAGGGGATTGGTATCAGAGTGAAATTGTTTGAAGAAAATGTCCACATTCGTGCACAGTGAGATTGAAAGCCAACAGAGAAAAGCTGGTCACTTGAGAAGACCGCCGTTTGAATAGGATGACACTGAGCTCCTTTGTGATGTGGTTCCTGGCTCCTGCTTCATTTGTGCTTTCATCAGACAATAGACAATAGTTGCAGGAGTAGGCCATTTGGCCCTTCAAGCCAGCACCGCCATTCAATGTGATCATGGCTGATCAGTACCCTGTTCCTGCCCTCTCCCCATATCCCCTGACTCTGCTATCTTTAAGAGGTCTATCTAACTCTTCTTGAAAGCATCCAGAGAATTGGCCTCCACTGCCTTCTGAGGCAGTGCATTCCACAGATCCACAACTCTCTGGGTGAAAAAGTTTTTCCTCAAATCTGTTCTAAATGGCCTACCCCTTATTCTTAAACTGTGTCCTCTGGTTATGGACTCCCCCAACATCGGGAACATTTTTCCTGCCTCTAGCATGTCCAATCCCTTAATAATCTTATATGTTTCAATCAGATCCCCTCTCATCCTTCTAAATTCCAGTGTATATAAGCCCAGTTGCTCCAATCTTTCAACATATGACAGTCCCACCATCCTGGGAATCAACACCGTGAACCTACGCTGCACTCCCTCAATAGCAAGAATGTCCTTCCTCAAATTTGGAGACCAAAACTGAACACAATATTCCAGGTGTGGTCTCACCAGGGCCCTGTACAACAAACAAGATCAGCAAACAGATCAAAGCAGAATCAGAATCAGCTTTCATGTCTCTGCCATGTGTCCTGAAATTTGTTTACTTTTGCAACAGCAGTACATATATATATATATATATATATATATATATGTTAGTGAAATTAAATATGTCCATTCAGAAACTGGATGGCAGAGAGCAAGAAGCTGTTCCTGAATCACTGAGTGTATGCCTTCAGGCTCCTGTATCTCCTTCCTGAGAAGCACTGAGAAGAGGGCATATCCAGGGTGATGGGGGTCTTTAATAATGGATGCTGCCTTTTTGAGGTACCTCACCTTGAAGAAGTCCTGGAGGCTACGGAGGCTAGTGCCTATGATGGAGCTGACTGAGCTCCATGTTATACTTCAGCCGGAATGATACTGTAGCAAGAGTGATAACTGGCAGTGAGTGTGACTTTACCCATACAGGTTGAGGCAAAAGGAAATAAGAGGTATTGATACTAAAGTAAGCAAGCCAAAGATATGTCTTTTGTTATCCATATTCAAATGAAATATAATCATGATCATTAAAATAGTGCCCATGTTTTTAAGCATATTTGTCTGGCTTAAGTCCTCATTCTGAAAGGTGGGCTGAATTTACACGTTCCATTGGTTGTATGAATGGGGAAAGTTGTAAGAACGAGGAATGATACAGAACTTCTCAGAAGAGTCATTGGAATCATCCACTTAGAGCTGAGTCTCATCTGCCAAATGGATTGGACTTGAATGTGCTTTCATCAATAAGTGTAGTAACTTAATTTTTGTTGGAAGCCGGCCACCTACTCAATGAATGTGCCTGAATGTGACCTTATATTTAGAGGAGTCTTTAATTTGTATGCTTAACCCGCCTCGCCTGTGCCATACTGTATATAACTGATAGTCACATACAGATGATTGGGATAGTTGAAGGGAAGCTTTTGTTTGTATCTAATCTGCACATACCTAATTGGAAGTGCTTGATGAGACATTCAAATGGAGTTTTACCCCATTATAACCAATTTAAGATGATATGGTTCATCACTTCATTTCCTACTGATTCCCTCAAATACTGTCTCAGATACTCTTCCATGTTATATGGAAATTACTGGTTTCAGAGTTCAGAGAAACCAGTCTTGAACAATATTCCTGCTCAAACCCCATATCCCAAACAGAGCCATAACTGTGACAGCAAGTGATACAAACTGTGCGATATAAAGAGAGGGAATTTCCTTTATGACACCTCAGGAGGACATGGATGACGTAGAGTAATTGGCTCCTACAGATGAAAATTGTGAGGAGGAATTTAAATGTGGTACTTTAGAAGTTCTGTATTTCTAGTTCGGAGTTTAGTGCATGGGAAAATGTTCAAGCAGCCTGATTATTACAAATAAAAACAAATATTTATGAAAAGACTCACCAGGTTGGCCAGCACCTTTGGAGAGAGAAACAATTAACAATTTAGGCGTAGAATTGTCCATTGGTGCTATCTGATCTGTGGAGTCTTTCCAGCATTTTCTGATTTATTTCCGATTTCCCTCATGTGTTCTGTTGGTTTTCTTTCATTGATCGTTAGTGAGAAAGTCCACCATTAGCCTGATCATATAATTGTGTATCTTGGTCCATCTGGTCCTTATCCTGGCTAACCGTGGTAGCATTAAGGGCTTATTTACATGTAATTAGTGGGGAGGTATGGCCAGCCATCACTTTGAGCAATAGCTGTGTAAAGAAGGATAAAGTACTAAAATATATTAATTAATCCTCTATCTGAACAAATCTTCCAGCATTTTGTGTGTGTTTCTTTAGATTTTCAGCATCTTTAGACTTTCTCGTGTTTATAATCCCATTATAATTCCAGATTTTTACACATATTCCTGAGATCCAGCTTCTCAGTAATGTCAATTCTATATTTCGTAACTCCAAAACATAAAACTAATTGAAAGAAAAATGGGGAGTGAGGAGATGTGTCTCTTAGTTTCATTGTACTTTTAAGTGAGGCGTGCATGTATAATATGGCACCACAATTACGTATACCATTCACGTATTTTTACATATAATGAATTATTTAAACAAACAAAGAATGCTTAATCACCAATGCATTTACAAGATTACTCAAGTATTACTGGAATTCAAGATTCAAGATTCAAGATTCAAAAACTTTATTGTCATTCTAACCGTACATCAGCTCTTCAGGGCAGAATGAGACAGCGTTTCCCAGGAGCAGAGCAATCATAACATTACAAACGCAACACTAAATAATAAACATAACAATAAATAGTAAAACACAACAGCCACATGTCAGTTAAAAACAAGTTATAAGTGTCCAGTGCAAGCTGAAAGTGTCCAAAGCAGAGTCAGGTAGAGCAGCTATTTAGCAGTCTGACTGCCTGTGGGAGGAAGCTGTTTAGTAGCCTTGTGGTTTTAGTTTTGATGCTCCTGTAACATTTGCCTGATGGCAGAAGAACAAACAGTTCATGGAGAGGGTGTGAGGGGTTAAATATTAAGTACACAACAATGATGGAGGAGGAAAGAAGAATTTGAACCATTGTCACACCTATTTGCTTGGAGGAAGGCTCGCAGAACAGTTCAGAATTTGTGGCATTGAAGTCAAGATAAAATACCATCTTTCATTGATTGAAAAAGTGAGAAAGTTTTCTGGATGGCTTCCAGAGCTGGATTTTCTGAGATGAGTTTTGACAAGCCACTTGTAACTCCTTCTATAACTGCCAGGAAGGTCAACTATTGATTAGAGTAATTGACAGGAGCTAAGTTTGTATGTAAAGCTATTAGACAGCCCAGTTGGTTCCTTAGATTGAGGAGAACTTTTTTCCTGTACTCACCTGACACTAGATCTGAGCTTTATTTCATAGCATTGTAAAACTCTGTTTGATCACAAGCTATATTTGAGTTGCCTTGGAAGCTGATGAATTTAGGAAGAGTTTCTTTACAATGTATTCAACTCATACTTCTCCTTCCCTGAGATATATTGATGGACTACAATAGAGGCAGCTTCTGATTTTAACCTGTGCATTTCACATAAAGGGAATGTTTAATAGGACAGAATATTGACAGACTTAAGCATTGTTATCATTTATGTAAATATTTAATTCCCTATCCTGACAATCAATGTTCTCTCTAAGGTGTACACACACACACACACACACACATCTTTTGCTACTAGCACACAGAAGGTTGTCACCCTCTGCCTCGTTGGAGTGTTAAGTATATGTCACGATCGTACACAATCACATTTCCTTTTCTGGTTTCTGATGTGGATGGTGTTGACAACATGAAGTTTGAGATAATTTGCAGATTTTAGAACTGGCTTATTTATACTGTTTTTGTTGAAGAAATTATTGATTCCCATCCACTCCATAATGTACTGGTTAGGCACAGGAGTACATTCAGCCAGAGACTCATTCCACCGAGATGTAACACTGAGCATCATAGGAAGTCATTCCTACCTGTGGCCATCAAACTTTAGAACTCCTCCCTCAGAGTGTCAGATACCCTGAGCCAATAGGCTGGTCCTGGACTTATTTTTCCACTTGGCATGATTAACTTATTATTATTTAATTATTTATGGTTTTATATTGCTATATTTCTTCACTATTCTTGGTTGGTGTGGCTGTAACGAAACCCAATTTCCCTCGGGATCAATAAAGTATGTCTGTCTGTCTGTTCACTATGCCAATTCCAAAGAAGCAACGGGTGTGGTGCACAAAAGAACTGCTAGTTTATTTAAAGCGGAATGGCTTAATGAATCCATAGAAACTGCTACACTAAAAGCTCATGAGGTCATGATTGTGCAGCTGCGAGGAATATCTATGTACTGTACAAAAACTGGTGTTACCTGCGTGTATTATCACGATGCAAAAGTTGCTGGAGAATTTGTGCGTGGGAAGAAGTGGAGTGACATTTGGAAACTTGACTTTTTAAAGCATCATATAGCAAGCTAATCACATATGGACAGTGTGCAAAAGCTCCAGCGAGAAAATCTTTCATTACTCACTATAAGCCTGCTGTGTATGTTTTGTGAGAGTGCAGCTGAATGAGAGTAAAAATGATCAAACTCAGAATTTTTATTCACAATTACTTAATTTATTTTTAAAAAATGAGCAACAAACTAGACTTTGTAGTTTATTAACCTTGGAATAGCTTCAGGTTACTTCCGCTTAAAATTCAACGCGCACATGCTGTCACCGGGCAAAAAATTACACAGCACAAGATTTTTGCACACACTGGTCATTACAAGTGAGAGGAAACATTGCTGATATTTTCTGTAAATTGTCAACAATCACCTTGCTGTTCGGGATTCAGAGTGTCTTCAGAGTAAGTGAAGGTAGTGCTATCTTTGCCTCAGCCTATCCACCATTCTTCCAAAACCCCCTTCACTGACAGATCATCGTCTGATGAAAAACATAGAAGTTTGAGGTTGGGATTATTCCTGCTATTTCAGTAATGTGACCATGGCTGGAAAAGGGGATGGAGCGTTTATAAGCCATAACGAGGGAAGACATGCGGAACTGTAGATGCAGGAATCTGGAGGAGCAGACAATCAGCTGGGGAAGCTCAGCAAGTGGGAGAAGGGAAATTGGGAAGTCTACTTCCTGCAGGTAGCGTTAGGATATGAATCAGTTTCAGAGATGGGAATGATTGTACTGTAGGTGTACTCATCAGTGCAATGAAAAAAACAGCCTGCCCCCTTGAGGGGAGGGGTTTGGCCTGCTCTGTATCATAGTTTCTTTGGTATCATCGCGTCACTGGGTCCTGCTGCCTTTGCGATCTCACCTGGAGCTAGGCTGATGCGCTGTTAGGGTAATTAATTTTCTAAGGAATTTCAATTAAAGTTGGTCACTAATAAATTGGTCACAGACGTCGAAGTGACTAGAGAATATTCATGAATAAGGGAAGAATGATTTGCTAACAGTGCCATGTTCAGGTCTTCCAAGGAACAATAGTCACAGCCTTTTGTTCTTCTGTGGTGCACTCGGAAAGTCAATTACATCATCCAAAGTTAAAACCAGTCAATCCCGTGCGTCTTATCAATTCCCACAAAAATGCCAGAGACAGTCTCGTTTCTGTCCACAACACACAGAGGTGGGTTGACTGAACATCCCTGTTGCTAAGATAGGTTATTGCAACTATGCTGAGAACCAAGGCCAAAAGGTGAGTCTTTATTTATGATATAAAGAAGGTTCATTAAACCCTTAGATTTGGTAAGTCATTAAAGTACGAAAGTATGATTTGTTTTATATGTTAGTACCAGACAGGTGAAGGAAAACCATACTCACTGTTTAATGAGACAGCCCACAGGGTCCTCCCTACAATCTATGATCTTCACTGTCTCCACCTTGCTTACACTGCCGTGTTATGCACTCAGATAGGCACTAAGCATATTGCTAATTAAGGGAAGGTGCTGAGTGCCAACAACTCGGATATTTTTTACCCTTTATTCAGAATTTTCTTGCACAATTAAGTCATGTAACCTTGTGGTGTACAGCAGTAGATTAGAGGGCAGCACCACAATTCTCTGCTGATCTAGGCATTAAGCACTACAGACATGCAATTCTATCGTCTCGCAAAGGTATTTACTCGACCCACTTGGCCCAAGTTCTCCACGTGAGCATAGAAGCAATTGAATTTAAAATGGGAAGGACTGAAGTCAGCAGCAGAGTGTGTGAATAACTTCCCTCTAGGTAGATAAATGAAAGGGATGTAAAGAAAAATTTAAATTAAAGTAGGTCATGTAATTAGGGACAATTATTTTCAAAACACACATAACCATTGTCACTCTGATAGTCCAGTTTTTTCCAAATGCTGATGGTAGAATAAATATTGATCACTTATCTGTTGATTCCTGAAGCGAGCAGCACACTATAGGAAGCTGGAGAAAGAGAGAAACTGAATTAATCTCATACTGACGGGGACCTGAGAAACAATGCTGGATGTAAAAGCAGATCTGTATGAAGGTGTGACTGTAAAAATACTTCATGACTGGAAAGAGAACTGCTAGAAACATAGAAAACCTACAGCAAAATACAGGCCCTTCGGCCCACAAAGCTGTGCCAAACATGTCCTTACCTTAAAAATTACCTCGCATTACCCATAGCCCTCTATTTTTCTGAGCTCTATGTACCTGTCCAGGAGTCTCTTAAAATACCTTATCGTATCTGTTAAAAGACCCTAACATATCCATTACTGAAATTCCTGATTGAGATGTGGCCTAAGTGAGAGGCACACTGTGACTGAGAGCTGGAAGTCAGCCGCTTTAAAATTTAGTTTTCAAGATACCAATCCTACATCTGCTAAGCCTTCTGGTCCCTGGCCTTCTCTTATTTTCAATGCACTTCATCGAATATTGAGAATTAGATTGTTATGCTTAACTCATCCTGTACAATATGTTGACTGTGCTCAGGGAATATTAATTTTTTACTGTTTAACATGATGTACCTTGCCAGTGGAAATTTAATGCGACAGGGTTTTTAATAAACTGGAATTTTTTGGGTGCATAACTGGAATTTAGTGGTGTACCTATCCTCTGCCTATCTGTAAGGTGAGGTACCCCATGGTTGTTCTGTACATTACTACATACTAAGGCAAAAACATCCTTTTCTGATGGCTGCACCATTCAGTTGTGGGTGATTTAACACTATCAAAATTCATTCCATGATTCTTAAGAGTATACATACACACTGTGTAAAAATAACTCTTGTTTTGATCCATTGCTGCCTCTGGCTGCCCTTTGAATTGATACTCCCCATTTGATTCCCCTGAAGGGCTCTCAACTTGACTCAGAAATCCCTTGTCTGTATATGGAATAGACTGCTTTCAGAGCACAAGGACAGTTGTAACATTCCAACCTGAGAATAATTCTTCAAACAGCCCCTGACTGTCCCCGCAAATTGGGAACCTGCCTCAGAACTCAGAATGGAGAGGGGAGATATAAAGTGGTATAAACAGGAGAGTGGGAGGGGTGTGATGGGGCTGGGTGGTGATAGGTGGAGTGATGAGGGGTGAGGATGTTGGGCAGCATGAACCAGGAGGGAAGGTGGGCAAATTACTTGGAAAATGCTGCCCAACTTCTAGTGCTTGCACTGGGTCCTTGTCACAGAGGCAGAGCATCACTGCCCCCTCCGGACTGTTCCTTCTTCGCCTTATCCAGTTATGGCCCAGGAGAAGAGAAAGGCTAAAGATGAGCTTTATTTGTTGCTTTTAGTGTGCATTGAAACATTGAAACGTACAGTGAAATGCATCATTTACATCAACGGCCATCACAGTTTGAGTATGTGCCGGGTGCCGCATGCTTTCAGTGCCAACATGGCCAAGTCACTAACCCTTTCTTACTTGATCGTAGTGATCATTACTGCTGGGAAGAATGTGATTTATGTGCTGAGTCCAAAGTCTTTGACTTCTGTCTTTACTTCTGTCAGCCCAAGCAGTGCTGTGCATGGTGGTGAATTTCTTTATTAAGGATCTCCTTCACTGAGAACTGACCATCAGGATATGAAAAATGGTCTGTGCTTCTAAAGGGTGGTGTGTCAGGCAGGAGCAGGTTTGAAGAGAACATTTGATTAGTCTGAGGTCTGTTCTCTTGTTTTCTTCAGTGATGGCAACTTGGAGTCTGATCTCCAAAACTAAACATACACCTCCAGGCTGATGGTTGAAGTTGGTGTGGGCTTGGTTCTGGAATGGGGATGCTGGAGACCGAACTGCTTATGTGTCCTACAGATTATCTCCAGTTGAGGGAGAAGGGAATCGGAGGTAAAATGTGACATAATGGCAAGACAGGTTGACAAAAAAGTGTTGGTCAATGACACAGGTTAGCCTGACAAGAAACTGCACAGAATCTCTTTTGCTTTTTACAGGTCTTCAGATCAAAGGTAGCTTTTTGCATCTTTGGCATTTCTCTTCCAGTTACTTCCATGATTGACACTTGCTGATTTTCCCTGCTGTGATTCCACTTCACTGTATGGACCGAACTGTGCCCTCCACCATCAAACTCAATCAATTGTGGCGCTGGACAGCTCTGAAGCTCGATAGGACCTGACATGCATTGCCTTTCCTAGGTCATTTTCTCCCTACGGATGATTCTTCATTCCTGCATATCAAATCCCATCATAGATCAAGAAGCTCCTAGTACTCTGAAGTTATAATTGATAAGACATTTCATTTCATCCAGGAACATATAAAATGCTTCTCTTTGCAAGCTATCTTTGATAGTTAAGATACAAAGTTCAAAATTTAAAGCAAATTTATTATCAAAGCACATATACGTATATCACCATACACCATAAGATCCATTTTCTTGCAGGCATTTGCAGTAGAACAAAGAAATTGAATGGAATTACTGGAAAGCTACACACAAAGCCTGACAAATAAACAATTGCAAAAGGAAACAAAGTATTCAAATACAATTAAAAAAACAAGTAATAATAATAAATGAATATGTAAAGAAATAATTTTGAGAACATGAGTTGTAGACTCCCTGGAAGAGAGCCCATAGGTCCTGCCTAAGGGTTTCGGCCCAAAACATTGACTGTACTTTTTTCCATAGATGCTGCCTGGCCTGCTGAGTTCCTCCAGCATTTTGTGTGTGTTGCTCTGATTTCCAGCATCTGCAGATTTTCTCTTGTTTGTGAAAATGCTGGAGTTAAAAGGAGTTATTAATTCCTTTTTGACCGATTTTGGGTTGATTGAATTATGGAGGCATTTACACCCTGATAACAGAGAGTATGCCTTTTTTTCACATGTTTATAAAAAAATTCGAGGATTGATTATGTTATAGTTGATCCTCACCATTTGCCTAATGTTAAAAACTGTGAATATGACGCTATTGCTATATCTGATCATGCACCTTTGAGTTTGTCCTTTGAATTTGATGATGTCATTTTTGGCCGTCCACCATGGCGCATGTCTCAGACTTTATTGCAAAACTCTGACTTTATCAGTTTTATCGAAAGCCAGATATAAGAGTTTTTTCTTTTTAATGATATAGGAGGTATGGCTAAATTAATTACAAGAGATACATTCAAAGCATTTTTACGTGGTCAGATTATTTCTTATTCAGCTAAACTTAAAAAACAGACTAAAGCAGAATTAGATAAAATTTCAAAACAAATTAAAGATTTAGATAATATCTATGCGACTTCCCCTAATATTGACTTATTTAAAAAAAGGGTGGAACTTCAATCACAATATAACCTATTATTAACTCATCCAATTGAAGGTTATCTACTTAAGTTAAAGAGCCAAATTTATATGTTTGGAGAAAATGCTGGAGGAGCTCAGCAGGTCAGGCAGCATCTATGGATATGAATAAACAGGCGATGTGTCAGGTTGAGACCCTTCTTCAGGGTTGGAAAGCAAGGGGCAAGACACCAGAATAAAAGGGTGGGGGGAGAGGCAGGAGGACTAGCCAGAAGGTGATAGGTGAAGCCAGGTAGGTGGGAAAGGTAAAGGGATGAAGAAAAAAGAATCTGGTAGGAGAGGAGAGTGGACCATGGGAGAAAGGGAAGGAGAGGCACCAAGAGGAGGTGACAGGTAGTTAAGGAGGAATGGTAAGAGGTCAGAGTGGGGAATTGAAGAAGAGAGAAAGGGAGGGGAAAATATGAGAAGGAGAAAATTATATTCATGCCATCAGACTGGAGGCTCCATAGATGGAATATGAAGTGTTGTTCCTCGACCCTGAGGGAGGCCTCATGGCAAAAGAGGAGGTGTTGGACCAACATGACGGAACACAAACGGGGATGGGAATTAAAATAATTAGCCACTCTGAATTTCTGCTTTTGGTGGATGGAGAGGAGATGCTCGATAAAGTAATCCCCCAATTTACATCTCACCAGAGTAAAGAAGGCTGCATTGGGAGCACTGGGCCTAATAGATGACCCCAATGGATTTGCATGTGAAGTGTTGCCTCTGCTGAATGGAGGTGAGGGGGGAGGTGAATAGGCAGGTGTAGCATTTATGTTGCTCTCAGGGGTGTGTGCCAGCAGAGAGACTAGTGGGGAGGGATGAATGGACAAAGGAATCACAGAGGGATCCCTGAGTAAAGCAGGGAATGGGGGCGAAGGATTGTTTTTAAAAAGGATGACACAAATGCATATTGTGTGTTAACAGCTTAACTGGTGAATCACTGCTTATTTGATTTAAAAAAAACATTTCAAGGGACTGAAAATCTAGATAGAGAAAAACTATGTCCTTCTAAATCCTTTAATCAGTAAGGATGTAGCTTGTTTATGTAACCTTGGAACATTTTTTGTTAACC
Organism: Hemitrygon akajei; assembly: GCF_048418815.1. Taxonomy (NCBI): domain Eukaryota; kingdom Metazoa; phylum Chordata; class Chondrichthyes; order Myliobatiformes; family Dasyatidae; genus Hemitrygon; species Hemitrygon akajei. The sequence continues at coordinate 13,363,468 of NC_133152.1, read as the reverse complement.
AAAAGTATTGTCAGAGATGGAACAATGACTTTTGAAAGGCAGGGTGACCAAAAAGTGGTCCTACAGCAGCTTTTACAATGTGACTCGCAGAAATTGATGCTAAACCCACTTTTCCGTGTGAACTTCCAAACTATGATAATGTTGTTTAAGAAGGTTATAGTATTTGTTAAGCAGCGTCCTCTTGATACTCATAAATGCATTGGAAAGGAATATTATGCTCAATGTAAGAGCATAAGACATAGGAGCAGAAATCAGGCTATCGAGTCTATTCTGCTATTCCATCATGGCTGATTTATTATCCCTCTCAACCCCATTGTCCTGCCTTCTCCCTGTAACCTTGGATGCCCTGACTAATCAGGAACCTATCAACCTTCCCATTAAATAGACCCAATGATTTGGGTAGATTTAACACCAAAACTCCTATGAAGCACTGCTTTTTAATGCTCACACTGTGACCTAAGTTAGTCTGTGATTTGCCACTGTTCCATTTTTGTACTGGCTGCAAATCTGGCCACAAAACCATCAATTCCATCATCCAAAGCATTGACATTTAATGCAAACTGGAGCAGCCCCAACACTGTGGAACATCACTAATCACTGGTAGCCAACGAGAAAAGTCCTCTTTTATTCCCACTGTTTGTCTCCTGCCAGTCAACCAATCTCCTATCCATGCTAGAATCTTTCTTAGAATACCATGAGTTCTTATCTTGTTAAGCAGTCTTTCTCAAAGGCCTTCTGAAAAGCCAAATAAACAACATTCACTGCTCTCCTTTATCTATCCTGCTTGCTATTTCTTGAAAGTATTCCAACATACTTGTCAGGCGAGATTTCCCCTTAAGGAAAGCACGCTGACTGTGGTCTATCTTATCATTTGTGTTCAAATACCCTAACATTTCATGGACCTCAATATGTTCCCACCCACTGAAGACGGGCTAAATGGCTTATAATTTCCTTTCTTCTGCCTCCCTCTCTTCTTAAAGAGTGGAGTGACATTTGCAATTTTCCAGCCCTCTGCATCCATTCCAGAATTGAGTGACTGTTGAAAGCTCATTTGATGATTTGGCAAATTAATACATGGCTGAGAAGCTGGTGCAGGGGGCAGGGCTTCAGGTTCTTGGATCATTGGGATCTCTTCTGGAGGAGGCATGACCTGTTTGAAACTGACGGGTTACACCTGAACCCGAGGGGAACCAATAATCTCGCAGACAGGTTTGTTAGAGCTGTTGGGGATGGTTTAGATTAATTTGGCAGGGAGGTGGGAAACGGCGTGAAGGGACTCAGGATAGGATGGATGGTAAAATAGCAAAGATATTGTGCAATCAGACTGTCAGGAAGGGTAGGCAAATAATAGGATATAATTGCAGCCAGAAGGTGAGTGTCTGTGTATTTGGGATGCTGAATCAAAAATGGTAGCAAATGTAGCACTCAATGTGTTATATCTCAACGCACGGAGCATACAAAATAAGGTGGATGATCTTGTTGCACTTTTGCAGATTGCTGGATATGATATTGTGGTAATCACTGAATTTTGGCTGGAGGATGGTTGTAGTTGGGAGCTGAATATCCAAAGTTACATTTTGTGTCAGAGGGATAAGAAGGTCGGCAGAGGGGATGGTGTGGCTCTGATGGTAAAAAATGGCGTCAAATCAGTAGAAAGATGTGACATGGGATTGGAAGATGTTGAATCATTGTGGATTGAGTTAAGAAACTGCAAGGGTAAAAGGACCCTGACGGCAGTTATAAGCATGCCTTTCAACAGTAGCTGGTATGTGGACCACATTACAACAGGAAATAGAAAAGGTGTGTCAAAAGGGCAATGTTATAACATTCATGGGAGATTTTAACATGCAGGTCGATTGGGAAAATCAGGTTGTGAACTGATCTCAAGAGAGTGAATTTGTTGAATGTCTATAAGATGGCTTTTTAGTGTAGTTTGTTGTTGAGCCTACTAGACGATCAACTATACTGGATTGGGTGTTATGTAATGAACCGGAGGCGATTAGGGAGCTTAAGTTAAATAAACCCTTAGGAACCAGTGTTCACAATATGACTGAGTTCAACTTGAAATTTGATAGGGAGAAAGTAAAGTCTGACATAGCAATACTTCAGTGGAGGAAAGGAAATGACAGTGGTATGAGAGGGGAGTTGACCAAAGTAAATTGGAAGGAGATGTTGACAGGAATGACAGAAGAACAGCAATGGCGTGAGTTTCTAGGAAAAATGAGGAAGGTGTAGGGTGGATGTATTCCAAAAACAAAGAGATACTCAAATGGCAAAATAGTAGACCCATGGCTGACAAGGGAAGTCAAAGCTGATGTCAAAGCAACAAGGCAAAACTTAATGCTAAGACAGAGGATTAGAAAGCTTTTAAAACTCTACAGAGAGGAACCAAAAGAGTTATTAGGAGGGAAAAGATGAAATATGAAAGCAACCTAGCAAATAATATCAAAGTGGATAGTAAGAGCTTTCTCAAGTACATAAAAATAAAAGTGGTGAGAGTGGATAAGTATAGGTCCACTAGAAATTAAGTCTGGAGAAATAATAACTGGGCCAAGGAAATGGCACATGAGTATTTCGCATCAGTCATCACTGGAAGACACTAGCAGTGTGCCAGATGTTGAAGGGTGTGAGGGAAAAGAAGTGAGTGCAGTTATTATTACAAGGGAAAATGTGCTCAAAAAGCTGAGAGACCTAAGGGTGCATAACTCATTTGGGCCAGATGAACTGCACCCTAGGGTTCTGAAAGAGGTAACGATAGAGGTTGTGGAGGTATTATCAATGATCTATCAATAATCATTGGAATCTGGCATGGTACCAGAGGACTGGAAAACTGCAAATCTCACTCTGCTGTTTAAGAAAGGAAGAAGGCAGCAGAAGGGAAATTATGGACTGGTTAGCCTGACCTCAGAGGTTTGAAGATGTTGGTGTCAATTGTTAAGGTTATGGAGTACTTGGTGACACAGGGCAAGATAGGACAAAGAGTCCTTGTGTAGAACACTGTAATGGTTAACTTGCAGGTGGAGTCAGTGGTGAGGAAGGCAAATGTAATGTTAGCATTCATTTCAAGAGGTCTAGAATATAAGAGCAGGGATGTGATGCTGAGGATTTATAAGGCACTGGTGAGGCGTCACTTTGAGCATTATGAACAGTTTTTGGGTCCTCATCTAAAAAAAGATGAGCTAGTTCCGGGGAGGTTCACAAGGGTGATCTTGGGAATGAAAGGGTTATCACACGAAAAATATTTAATGGCTATGGGTCTGTTTTACTCTTTATGTGTCAGAAAAAATGTTTAGCATCCACTGTTATACTATTGGCTAGTTATTCTTCATATTTCATCTTTTCTCTCTTTATGGCTGTTTTTAGTTGCTCTCTATTGCATTTTAAAAATTTCTCAATCCTCTAACTTCTGACTATTTGTTGCTATACTATATGCTCTCTCTTTTGTTTTTATGCTGTCTTTGATTTCCCTTGTTAGCCATCATCCTCCCTTTGGAATGATTCGTCTCCTTTAAGATATATCTGTACCGTGCCTTCCGAATTGCTCACTAGAACTGCTGTTCTGCTGTCACCTCTGCTGGTGTCCCCTTCCAACCAGATTTGGCCAGCTTCTCTCTCATGCCTCCGTGGTTCCCTTTGCTCAACTGTAGTACTGTTTCATCTGACTTTAGCTTCTCGCTCACAAGCTGCAGACTAAATTGTATCATATTCTGATCACTGCCTCCTAAGGGTTCCTTTACCTTAAGCTCCATTATCAAATCTGGTTCGGTACACAACACCCAATCCAGAATTGCCTTCCCCAGTGGGCTCGATCACATGTGTCCTCCAAACTCATACAGACCACAAAACATCTGTAATACCATAGGACTGCAGTATCGGGCAGTCAGAGACCAACTCTATTCATACATAGAACAGTCCAACACAGGAATCTGACTATATTCATAAATAAAACAGAACAACACAACCTTTGGAACAGGATACTGGTGCTGACCATGATGCTGAATTAAACTAAATCCTTTCTACTTGTGCATGATCCATATTAACTTGCTATTCCTGTGTCCATCTAACAGCCTCTTAAACACCACTAATGCATCTGCTTCTACCCAGTAGTCCATTCCAGGTATCTACCATTCTCCGTGTCAAAAAAAAGCTTCCCCAGACATTTCCTTTAAACTTTTGCCCCTTTCACCTTAAATGAATACCCTCTAGGACTTGTCATTTCTACTCTAGGAAAAAGATTCTGACTGTGCACCCCAATAATAATTTTACGTGTTCCCCCATGACCATATGGGCTTCCCTCCGAATGCTTCTTCCAGCATCCCTGATGCTTGCAGATTGTTAAGTTACTTGGCTGCTGTTAGTAGCGTCTAGTTTGAAGGTGTCTGCTGTCGGTGGTACTTAGGTGAAGGCAGTGTCTAAACTGGAGGGCTGGGATGATGGGAATGGTGGAGGATAAAACATGATCAATATAGAAATAAAGAGGAAAGAACTGCAGATGGTGGAATCTGAAACAAAATAAAAGCAGAATCCTGGAAGAACTCAGCAGTTAATGTAGAATTTATGGAAGCTGAAGTGTAAGTTGACATTTTGTGCTGAGACCCTTCACCAGTTTGGAAAGAGAGCAGAAAGACTGCCTATTTAGAATGTTATAAGGGGTTGGGTAGTGGGGTAGAGACTCATAGGTGATTGGCTGAACCAAATAGGCAGTTGGAACTGGGTGGGAGAAGGGGTAGATGGGAAAGATAAGCAAAAGCAGAAGTAATCTGGATGGGCAGGTAAGTGTGTGTAGGAGAACACAAATGGTGTGGGCTATCTGTAAATAGGAAATTCATAGTTCATTCCATGCGATTGCGAGCGACCCATTTGGAAGATTCGATGTTGTCTTTGCTGTTTCTATAGCAATGGAGAAGGATGGGGCCAGACAGATTAGAGTTGGAGCATGAGGGAGAAATAAAAATGACATACAGCCAGAAGCCCAAAATGGGAATTGCAGACAGAGTGCAGGCGCTCGGCACAGGAGTCGCTCTGTGTTTGGTTTCACTGATGTAGAGGAAGCTGCATTGCGAGCACCAAATGCCGTAGACCAAGTTGGAAGAGCTGTATCGGTCCTCTGTGAGTGGAGAGGTGATGGAACAGAAGTTACACCCACTATGGTTAAGGGGAAAAGAGCCATGAGATAAAAGTGGAGTGGATGTGGAGCGATGAGTGGACCCAGGAGACAGGAAGGTAGTAATTCCTGCAGAAAGTAGAACGGGGAGGGGGTAACTGTGATGAGATTAGTGCAGTTTTACTGTAAGCGTGTGCTTCATGTGAACCTATTACCCTGTTGCATGGGTCTATGATCTACAGCTGCATGTATTTCTAATTCAAAGAAGATCTAAGAGTTGATAGTGCCATATTAATTTTGTGGATGAAATTATGTTATTTATTAATTGCAGGTGTGAAGAAGAAAACAGATATTTTAAGCCAGATTGGGGAGAAGATTCGGCATTCTCAGTTAGACAACAAACCATAATACCTTTCATTGTTGTGTTTACTCGGTTGGCATCAAGGTTTCTGACCCTTTAACCTTGGGATGTGTTCAAATCTGAACAGGTGAGTTGAAATAAGAAGTTCAGGGGAATAGCAGTGGTGAAACATTTAGTCTGATGACCCAGATCTAGTCCTTACCTTCACCCTGTGACCATGTGGGTTTGTCTTGGCTGTCCACTATCACCCCCACCCCAAAAACCTGCTGGTTGGTGGGTCAATTTGTCACCATAAATTTCTGCCTGGTGTGGGTGGGAGGAGCATCAGGGAAGGAGGGGAGTTACTGGGAATATGAGGCGGAACAAAATGTGGTTAGTGTAGGACTAGGGTTATTAGGTGAAACAGACAGACTGGCTAGGTGTCCTCCAAATCCAAGTGTAATACATTATTCATACATCACAAAGCAAACCATAACACTTTAATCTGCATATTATCTGGATCTGAATGAAGGAAAGTCACTGCATTAAAAATCATGCTTAAACAAAAAGCAGTCATTAATATCTACATATTTCAAGGAAGAAGATAAAACAACTACAGTTGGGTTATTTCATGAAACAAACTAATGGGGAATTTGTTAAGACGTTTGCAGAGGTAGATGCAATACTACTTCCAACGGAGTAATAAAGCAAACTATACTTTCAAAAGAATTTTGGCAGCAAGTAGGCGGTAAATATAATATCTCTTCACACGTTACCAGGTGGGCTGTGACAAGGACAAAGTTGTGCATGTCGCATGGCTCTCAGATCTCTGAATGTAACCACGTGTGGCACTAGATTTGGCCAGTTTCTGGAATTGCCACAATCACATGGAATGTGGAAGAGGCTGTAGGCAAAGAACGACCTGCACCTCTGCTGTGTCCCAGGATTCCAGTGGGTGCTGGCTGGAGTGTTCCTTGTGGGAGACATTCATTACTCAGTTCTGGGGGCATTATTTGGTATATATCATCCCCAGCTTGGCTTTTATCAACCTGTGTTCTATTGTTTCATTACCTGAAGAAGCGCGCACGGCACCGAGTTTAGTGATTCTTGTGAGATATGTCCACCTTACAATGGAGTAAATGTCATGAATAAGGGAGCTGAAAAAGGCTGGGCTCTGATCAAGCCTTGCGGTGGTACTCTGGGGCTATTCTGTTCAATCAAAAGTCAATGTCACTCTGTCCTGATCCATATTAATTCCAGTTAAACCAGAGCTCTGCTGTATGTAGAGCTCTATGTAAATCCTCTACATAGCACCATCCAGAGACAGAGAAGCAGTTTCAGCGACAGGTTACTGTCGATGCAATGCTCCTCAGACAGGATGAAGAGGTCAATACTCCCCAATGCCATTAGGCTTTACAATTCAACTGCCAGGACTTAAGAACTTTTTTTAAAGCTAATATTAATGCTTTCTGAGTTAGTGATTTAGATGCATATCATATTATTACTGAGTTAAGTATTGTATGTAATGAGTTTTTGCTACAACAAGTGTATGGGACATTGGAAAAAAATGTTGAATTTCCCCATGGGGATGAATAAAGTATCTATCTATCTATCTATCTATCTAAATTCTTCAAAACATTTTACAAGGTGATAAAAAATTTCTTGATGAATAGCCTTGCTGTGCTTTGAGCGGAGAGTAAATAAGCTGATAGGAAGGGATTTTAGGTTGGGGGCTTCCACAAGTCCAAGAAACATGGCCTTTTATATTTAAGAGGGTTGTATCTTGAGTCTGCCATGTCCTGTGAGCAAACAGTTTGGCTGGAGCACATTCCCAGAGGAGGTGAAGGTCTCAGTGGCCTGGACCTCTGTGTCTTTTGATCACGCTAGGAAGCTGATGTATCATGCCTTGTTGTCTGCACCACATCACTGTATGTGATGGAGTATCCTAAGCTCAGATGTATGTGGGATACCCGTGTTAACCTGGGTAACATGCTTCCCAAGTATTCTGAGTCAATAGACTGCTGAAGGGTGGTGCTAACCTTTTCACATGTGATGCCCGATGCTTTTAACTCCAGAAAGGAAAGAAGCTCCGAAAAAGCACGGTTAGTGTTCAACAAAAGGTTAATGCCATGTATCTGCAAAACCTGCATGACACGTATTTCAGCTGACACGTTTTCTCCGGCGATATCCTGGAAAGCACCATTGATCAGAATCTGATTTAATTACTCTGACTATTGCAGCCTGTGCTGAGTGTTCGATAATAAGGGACTTTCCACAATTTGTAATGTTCAAGTCAAGGCTGGGAGAGAAAGTGCAAAGATAATCAGACATGCTCTCTACTCACCTCTGTGTAGTCCAAGGACATTGACTTACAAAAAAGTGAACATGTGAAATATGTTTTAAGAGAAAAATATTTTTATTTGTTCAAAGTTATCTCAGTATCCTTAGATAAAATTCTCTAAAATATTTATAAATAACAAAAAATATTAACTAACACAGAACAAAAATTAAAAGAAAGGATCTTCCCCTTTGACTCGTAACCCTCAGCCACAAAATCTAAAATAATATCAGGGGATGTTGGAAATAATCTTGGTAACTTCCCAAACGAATGCTGCACTTTGATGGTGCACTCTATATGGGGCACCAGATAATTTTATACACCACGGTTATATCATTGTTCCTGTACCTAAAACGACCAAAGTAACATGTCTGAATGACTGGTGTCCTGTCGCACTCACCTCAATAATAAGCAAGTGCTTTGAGAGGCTGGTCAAGAACTACATCTGCAGCTTGCTACCGCCCAAATGGACCCCCTACAGTTTGCCTACCGACACAACTATAGCCACAGCTCTACACACCGCCTTTACACACCTGGAGACGAGGGATGCTCACGAGAGAATGCACCCTCCAGGCTCGACAAGAAGCTCAGAGAGCTCAGCCTTCACCCTTCCTGGTGCAGCTGGATCCTGGACTTCCTGTCAGATCGCCAGCAGGTGGTAAGAGTGTCCCTCTGCCCCTCTGCCCCTCAACACAGGAGCCACCCAGGGCTGTGTCCTAAGCCCCCTTCTTTACTCTCTGTACGCACATGACTCTGTCGCCAACTACAGCTCCAATCTGCTAATTAAGTTTGCTGATGACACTACACTGATTGGCCTAATCTCAAATAATAACGAGGCAGCCTACAGAGAGGAAGTCATCACCCTGACACAGTGATGTCAAGAGAACAACCTCTCCCTCAATGTCGCAAAAACAAAGGAGCTGGTTGTGGACTACAGGAGGAATGGAGACGAGATTGCCGCTATTGACATCAATGGATCTGGGGTTGAGAGGGTGAACAGTTTCAAGTTCCTCGGTATACACATCACCGACAACCTCACATGGCCTGTACATACAAGCTGAGTGGTGAAAAGAGCACAACAGTCCCTCTTTCACCTCAGACGGTTGAAGTTCGGCATGAGTCCCCAAATCCTAAGGACTTTCTTCATGGACACAACTGAGAGCATCCTGACTGGCTGCATCACTGCCTGGTGTGGGAACTGTACTTCCCTCAGTCACAGGACTCTGCAGAGAGTGGTCTGCCCAGCGCATCTGTGGATGTGAACTTCCCACTATTCAGGACATCTACAGTGATAGGTACATAAAACGGGCCTGAGGGATCATTGGGGGCTTGAGTCACCCCAGCCACAAACTGTTCCAGCTGCTACCATCCAGGAAACAATACCATGTTAAATGACTGAAAGTAGTGACAACTGAGAGGAGGCTACCGACATGATGAAGGAAGTCCTGAACACCATCAGAGATGGAGGACCTTCATTACTGTCCTCAATGCCAGTGGTATATTGGCTAGTAAGTAAGCATAGAGAAAAGGTAAAGATAAAAAGTTAAGTTGCAGTGTCAGAAAGCATTAATCTGCATTCTGTTGCTGAAAAATCTGATAATGATGAGAGTGACGTGGCGCTGAGTAGAATAGTGGTTTACAACGTGAAAATTAACAATGCTCAAACAATATGGTTAACATTAGAAATGAATGGCAAATTAATTCAAATGGAATTGAACACTGGCTTGGCTGTTTCAGCCTTTCCACAAAGTGAGTTTGAACAACATTTCAAAGACAGAAAACTGAAACCTGCAGAAATCCAACTCTGAATTTATACTGGAGTAAAGACAACTCCAGTGGTAATAACATTCGTAACAGCAAAATACAAAAGCCAACAAGCCACATTGGCTGTGTATGTAGTCAAAACAGGAGGGTTGTGGTGTTGTGATTGAGAGAGACAACTACAGCTTGATTGGAGATCCATCCAGCATTTGCATGCCACATCCCCTGCAACTGAGTCACTTGAAAGTGAATTAAGAAAGGTACTGGATCACCTCAGCCCCAATCCCATCATCTTTGCTACCCTTCCACTAGTGTTGTTGAAGTAAGTTAATTAAAAGTTCACTATAAAGAGCAGCTGTCAGGTTTCCAATAGTTCCTCCAGAATCCTGGGGACTTGTATTTCCTTCATGTCATACTTCCAGGAGATAGTTGTTTTCCAGGAGATGTGCATTAAAGTTGTAATGTGCAACTGTGAGGGAAAGATTGCATCAACTTCCTGTCATTTTGAATGTGCTTGGAGGGAGTCTTCAGCTATTTCTTTTAAAATATGATATGTTTCCATTATTGTGCACTCAGTACTACATTACATGAAGCAAATGCGCTTAAAGTTACAGAAATGAAAGAGAGCATGAAATATGGTTCCTTGGTACATATGAGTGCATCATTTTATTGTGTTTGCTATTTTGTTAGTTCTATTGCAATCTCCTTCTTTTTAATGGCAACTTGATGGAGAGAAGGCTTTGTTTAATGTTCATATACAGCAATGAAATCTGCAGAGAACAAGTGCAAAAAGTGAATTTATTTTATTAAAAGCAACAGGCAGCCAAAATGACAGAGATTAAAACTGCACAGACTCACTGGTGAATATATTGACAATAAACTCAGAAATTGATAGCATTTGTAACTCTGTATTGCTGCAACCATGAATATGTAACTGTAATGACATGCTGATTGCTAAAGTTTGTGCAAAAGAATTTATATCCTTTGATTTATTAATATTATCTCTGTGGCACCAGAACTACTGCAAAAATATATTGGCTCTGATACTGTGCTGTGTTTGTAGAAGTTTGGAAACTCTGAACTCATAAATTAGTTTCTCCTGGGGTTCATTTTGCCCTACAAGCCATATGAATGATGCTGAAATAGTTTATGATTATGAGCACTGAGATTAAATCACAGCCCAAATCTTGGCCTATGCCATCAATAATTTTTATAGAAAAATGTAAAACTATAATCTTCACAACAAAGGCAGGGGTACATTGCAGTGGAAGTGTCAGAACATTGAATGGGTTGATGCAATAATAAGTAACCAAGAGAAAGACAAAGTCTCAAACTGCAGTGAGTAATTGTAATTGCGCACATTAAAAACAAATGATTTCTGGAATTGATTACAGAGCAGTAATATTAACAGTCTTTTCTGATTTATTAGTATGGCTCCAGTGATGAAGTATTTTTGCTCCAACATTTAACTAGAGAAGCTGGAGTTGTCTTTGGAGCAAAACGATTGAGAAGGGATTTGACAGAGTTGTTCCAGATCATGTTGGGCTTACGTGGGATAAGTAGAATCTGCTTCAATTAATTGATGGTTCAGAGATCATGGAGAGCATATTTAAAGTGACAAGTGTAAGGACGTGAGGATTTTTTTTACATATAGAGTAGTAATGATCTGGTATTCACAGCCTGCAAAGCAAGTGAGGAAATGCTTCTGGCAGGAAATCCATGACTTCACCTCCCTCATCTAGGAAGAAGAGAATTTCAATGCTCGGGTAATTTCAGTGAAACCATAATCTTGACCACCTGCAAGAAAAGAGACAGATACTTGTATGTAAGTGCAATTCAGCTAATATAAGAATATTAATTATGGAGGGGTCTCCCTGCTGTGTGTCATTGCAGGAATCTTCATTACTGCCTCCTTCCAGTAGCAGACGAGTCCCATGAAAGGTAGGATGCCGTGGTAGGAGGTAAGCTCCAGCGGTGCCCGATACACCAAGCAACCCACCTCCGCAGCCCCTCAAGCTTTACCTGCCTCACCTGAGCAAAAGCTGAAAGATTCTGCAAAGGACTCTCTAACCACTGCAGAAACCACAAAACTTGAGCAGAAGCAAGTTATCCTGTTCTCCAAAGATTAAGTAAGAAGTAGAAGAAGGTGGAGGTTTGCTTGCATGCATTGGGGTGCTCTCTTCAGTTACCTGAAGAGATAATCATAGCCTCTGGCCAAGGGCAGATGTCGCTAGGCGGTGCCCAACCTTCATAGAGTGTTTCAACCCTTAACCACTACACTCTGGCCAAGTCACTGCTCATCTGCTCCTGACTTCCTGCTCAACTCCACATCCAGCAAGCAACTCTTTCTGCTTCTTCCCACATCCTGAGAGCTGCTTGGTTCTTGCTCTTTTCATCAAGGCCCAGCACAGACAGCAACGTCCATGCCGACCTTGTCGGGAACCCTCCATACCCGATCTCTATGGGGCCTAGCCACGTCTGCCGTCCTTCATCCCTACACTCCTGGACTAAGGACTGGTACTTCACAGCCTTTCTTGTGTGAGCCTCCTTGCATCCTTCCTGCCATGGTACTGTGAGCTCCACCAGAATGATTTTCTTGTCTTGCTGGACCCCAGTACGATGTCTGTTCGAAGTGTGGTTCGATTGGCAATTGCAGCTTCCTCCCCACATCGACCCCCATCTCCCAAGAGTCAGCAGTTTGCAGGGTTTTCTAGAGTTAACAGACGATTGTTAATCTGCACAGCCATGGTGAAGGAGTGGGTTAGTGGGATAGAATAGACTTGCTCCGAAAATACTAGTGTGGACTTGATGGACTGAATGGACTACAGAGTGTTGTAATGATTCTAGGGTACTATTAATTTCAGGAAGAGAATGATGGCACGTCTTCTGCTGTAAACACTGCAGTGGGCTGATGATCCTGGGAATGAGTAACTTGGATCCGGAAGAAGAAATCCTGCTGGAAGGAATTGCAGAAAAAAATGATTCTGCTCTTTTTGGAGAGCAGGTTGAGCCTGGCAAGGGGCTGTTTCAGGTCACTCTTCAGGAGTTATCCTGGATGGGACTTGGATTTAATACCTTTGAATTCCTTTCAAGGTCGGTTACCTCCTCGGTTGGAGATTTTAGGTGATCAGTCTTGATTATACAGCTGCCCCTCACTGTACTTGTTTTGTGTAACAAAATGCAAATGGCCCAGGAGGTGGTGAGCAATTACAGTAAAAATCTGGCTGGCAACAACAGGGAAGATTAATGTCAGAGCCTCATGAAAGTAACCTCCTGCAGATCCTGCCCTGTATCATGGTGGCTCCTGGCTTAAGACTGTGCTTTCTTGGTCAGTGCACCTTCTGCTCTGGGTTATTTGCCTGGTAGCTAATAGTTAATGTTTCCACCAGACTTACTGTGAAACTTAATTTAATTTCACAGTGCCTTCATTGCTGCCACCTGGATGCAATTCCAGAGTGCTATTGAAACCACTGTATCTCTTTAGCATTCCCATTCCTTCCAAGATTTGTTTTAAAACTATCTCTTTGACCCAGCTTTGGCTCACCTGTTCCGTTATATTCTCCAATGATGCAGCTCTGAATTATGCTTGATAACTCTTCTGTAAAGCAACTTGTAGTGTTTTACTGTATTTAAGTAACTAGGTAGGTTACCTCATTCTAATATAACATCTGTCCTCACACATCCTTCCACTGCCTTAACAGGGGTTCCTCTTGTCCTTACCTACCATCCCATGAGCCTTCACTTCCAGCTTGTACCTTCCACCATCTTTATTGGGATCCTTCCGCAAAACACATCACTCTGTTTTCTACAGGGGTTGTGCTCTCCGTGATTCCCTTCACTATTCATTACTTCCCACTGATTTCCCTCCTGCCTCATACTGTACCCTTGTGAGTGGAACAAGTGCCACACCTGTCCATTCACCTCCTCCCTCACCACCATCCAAGGCCCCAAACAGTCTTATCAGGCAAGGCCAACACTTCACCTGCAAGTAGTCGGGGTCGTCTATTATATGTGATGATCCCTGGTGCAGCCTCTTCTACGTTGATGGGACCTGATGTAGATTGGGAGGCTGCTTTACTGAGCACCTTTGTTCTGACCACCACAGGGAGGATTTCCTGGTGGCCAAACATTTTAATTGTGTCTCCCAATCCCATTCTGTCATGTCAGTCCATGACCTCCCCTACTGCGGCAATAAGGCCACTCCTATGCTGGAGGAATAACACCTCATATTCCATTTGATAGTCCCAACCTGTTGGTAAGAACATCTTTTCCTCCAGCTTCTAGTAACTTCTCTCCCTTCCCTCTTCTTTCCTTTTTCATTCTCCGTTTTTACCTCATCTCTTATCTTCACCTGCCTAACACCCCTCAGGTACCCTTCATCCCTTCCTTTCTCCCATGGTCCACTCTCTGCTCATATTAGATTCCTTCTTCTTCAGCCCTTTACCTTTTCCACCTATCAGCTCCATGCTTTTCACTTCATTCTCCCTTCCCCACCCGCCTACTTCCCCTCTTACTTTGCTTCACTTAACATCTTCTATCTTGTGTACCTTCCCCTCCCCTTACCTTCTTATTCTGTCTCCTTCCCCTTTCCTTTCCAGTCCTGGTGAAGGGGCTCGGACCAAGCATCGAATCTTTACTCCTCTCCATAGATGCTGCTTGACCTGCTGAGTTGGTCCAGAATTTTGTGTGTGTTAATTTCATTTCCCCTCCTCCCCCTCATCAGTGAGGGGAAGGGTTAAGGTTGAGGCCTTGCTAACATTTTTCATTGGACCACTGGAAACTTTGAACTGTGACCACATTGCAGCGCAGTCCTCTTGTGAAGTTTTCCGCTCAATCACCTCTTGCTTCATTCAGCTCTTTTAAGGGCATGCATCTAAAGTGAGAGTAGGTAAGTACGAAGGAGAAGTACTTCACACAGAGAGTGGTAATAGAGCCGAATGTGATAGGGGTGTTTAACAGGCACAAAAATGGAGGAAGATGACCTTGTGTAGGCAGAAGAGATTAGTTAAGCACTTAATTACTAGTTTAATTAGTTTGGCACAACATCATGGGTTGCAGGGCCAGTTCCTGTGCTGCACTACAAAAGCCCTGAAAGCTCTTTTGTGGACAGCAAAGAGCTGCTCCCTCACAGCTCTGGTAGCCTGGGTTCAATCGAGACCCTCTGGGATTATCTGTGTGGAGATTGCACCTTCCGTCTCTGACCTTGCATCCTCTTGCAGGATGATAGGATTACTGGTCACTGGTCAGTGCTAAAAGGGATGGGAATGTGGGGGCACTAGGTAGAGTTCTTGTCAAAGGACCAGTTCTACAGACAAAGCTATATATGTTATTCACTTAAAATCATTGAGTCATGGAGAGATACAGTACAGAAATACACCCTTCAGCCCATTGAGTCTGTGCCAGCCATTAACTATCATTTACATTAATCCTACATAAATCCCATTTTTAAATTCTACCCACGTTCTCATCTGCTCCACCAAAGTCCAACCCCTCACCTATCCACCAGGGCAAACTGACATTGGCCAGTTAACCTCCTAAACCATAGACCTTTGGGGTATGGGAAGAACCAGAAGCACCCTGAGGAAACCCTTATAGTTACAGGGAGAATGTGCAAAGGCCACAGAGGGATTGCCAGGATTTGGAATAGAACCTGGTTCTCTGGCACATTGAGGCGACGGATCTACTAGCTGCGCCACAAGGAATTACAAAGGCAATGCTAAGCCATCAAAAGACTCATTCACAAAAAGGTACACAAAACATTGACATCAATATGAGATAAGGCCTTTGTGAATAACTTTCTGCATCCTCACAGTGATTACTAGTTGCTGCAAGGCAGCGTCTCAGTAGAACTTCATATCATTATTCGTGTCAAGTCTAATGTCACTGTAGTTGGGACTTCTTGCTATGAGCAGTGTCTGAAGGCAAACAGTGGGATCATTCCTATTCTGAGCAATCATTTCACTGTGCTGCTACTTGCGAGAAAGCTAGATAAATTTATCTACAATGAAATAAGCGATGGTGATAGAGACTTTTTTTTCCTCAGCAAGAATGACATTTTACAATGAACAGTAATGAGGACCACTTTCTAACTTTGCTCTTTTTTTGATTCCGCACAAAGTCACTTCACACACCCGCCAGCTGCGCAGCTTGTACCTCTTGTGACAGAGGGCTTATGCAAGAATTAGGATCACATTTGTTACTGTTGCAGTTAAAGGCACACATGCGATAGAATGTTTAGCTAGTAAGATGTGCTCCTATCATTTTTAAGGGAGGATTTTTTCACCAATGTCTACTTTTATTAACCAACAATAATGCTGCGGTAGTTTCAGGTGAATATAGTATAATCGAAGCAGCATTAATAAAAATAACATTTTACCCTTTAACAGCTGGTTTGAGATAGTGCTGATAATGCCCAGCAGCTAGTTATTGGCAGCAAAAATCAAAACAAAGAAAACTAATAAACATCTTATTAATAACACTTGATTAATAACGATCACCGCTAAAATGGAGAAGTTTACAGAGGCGAGGCTAGGCGAGCAGAGGCAGAGGTGAGAGGAGGGAATGGCGGAGGTGAAAGCAAGGCATGGCAGAGGTGGGAGCGAGGAAAGTCCCAGTGTCTGATCAAATTGGAAAGGTCAAGTAAGGGCCGAATCAAGGTGGCAGGGTCCAGCCCCCCAGATTCAGTGAGTCAGTAAGTAGGAAGATACAGTGTCTCCTGGTGGATGTCACTATTGATGATACCTTCCATCATTCTGCTGAAGACTGAGAGAGGTTGCCATTAACGTGATTTGTCGTGCATAATATATTTGGGCAATTGTTCATTAATCATGTAGATGCCAGTGCTGAAATTTCACAGGAGTGGCTTGTCCAGAGATTTGTCTTTCACTCAGCCACAATAAAACAGAGAGTCTGGTTGTGATCATATTGCTTTGAGAGAAATTGCTGTGCACAATTTGCCTGCCTTACACTGAGTCCAGTTCAAATGCACTTTAAAGCTCTTTGTTATAACCTGAAGGGGATGTGAAAGAAGCTATATAAATGCAAATTTAACCAATTATAACTGAGAAAATAGGAATCAGAATGGGACGGGGGGGAAAGAGATTTCAGTGTACAAATAAACATATCATTAAAATTTGACTTGCAGATCAATGAGGACATTTAAAAGCCAAATCGAGCACTTGACTTTATTTACTGATGGATGGAATAGAAAATGTTTCTTGCTAAGCTATTGGCAAGTTTTGGTTGAAAAAGAATTAGTACATTGTGTATTATTCTGCTGATTATATTACAAATGGATAAATACAGTAGGGTAAATAAAAAAATTCGAGGAAGGCATCAAAATTGTAATGCTATAATTGTGGAATGAATGGACAATTTGGAGTTCTTCCCTCTCAAAGGAAGGAAGCTGAATGAATTTTTATGTGCATATTAAGTTACTGGGAAGGGGATGAGAATGAGAGATCACCGGGTGATGGTTCCATCCTCAACCTTCCACAAAGCAACCCAGCCTCTTTAAGTGCGATCCTGAACAAAAAGGCCTTTTTAAACAAAGAAATAGTCATCAGATCAAAACGGAAAGCATAAAGATACACATTTTTTTGGAATAGAGCAAGGTAATCACTCAGACTATTGATTTCAGCAGCAGTCTCGTAAGTACCATAATTCAACACTGACTGTGAACGTTTTGTGTTTGTTAGACCTGACTCTCAGTGAGACCAGTTTGCCAATCGTATGAAAACAGAGGAAATTATTTTGCTCTTGTCAACAGCCCCTGACCAATTTCTTTGACTCTCAGCAGTTTTCACATGTTTAGATGTGTTTATCTTGTCTAAACATAATGAGAATGAATGATAGCACACATTTTGTTCATGGTGAGGTATTTATATTGGGTAATAAATAACACCTACTCAGTGCAAACAATGTTATCACTAAACTTTCATTGGTTATCAGAAAATACAGACATTTTTTTGTAGAATGAAATGACAATTAGAAATGTGGATTACCTGCAAAACCAATGGAAAATAAAATTACGCCCAGTTTTGTACACAATGAGTTGGTCTAAAATTTCTGGCAGATTCAGGGAGACAAAGAGGTTTGGTAATTTGTCCAGTTGTAGCTGGTTCCAGTTCTGATGGGTTATAATGTTATTTCCTCTGCTGATATGAGCAGATGCTGATAAGTCACCACATTTCACCCCAATCCTATGATCAAAGATTGGGTCCTTGTGTATATTGGAGTTCTGTCTCCTTTAGTGGTGCTGATGGAACACATCTTGCTCATGGAACAAATGAGCTGATGGAATATTAGGAGCTCTTGTTCTGCAAAAAAAAAACTGCAATGATCGAAAGGGACACAGTCTTTGTGAAGATGAAGAAAACTGGACTCAGTAATTGTGCAAATTTGTATTTCAAAAATTGAATGTCACTTTACAGATATAAAAGATGACGAGATGCAGTGAAGCTTTTCCCAGTGTCCAGTAGGGTCAAGAAGAGAGCTTTTAATGACCTTATCATTGTTATTCTGTCTTTGCCTCCACATCCTTACTTTGTACGAGTCTATCCCAGTCACTCCTACTCTCCACTGCCGAGCAATACCATTGACCAAAGGTTATGAAGTACACTGTCCAAAGTTAAGTTCATTTGCTTCTAGTGAAGAAGTGTACTTCAGATTATTAGGAACAGTTCATAAGACCAAAGAGCATAAGATATAGGGACAGTTTTAGGCCATTTGGCCCATCGAGTCTGTTCTGCCATTTCACCATGGCTGATCCAATTTTCCTCACAGCCCCAATCTCCTGCCTTCTTCCCGTATCCCTTCATGCCCTGACTAATCAAGAACCTATCAACCTCTGCCTTAAATGTACATACAGACTTGGCCTCCACAGCTGCCTGTGGCAAAGAGTTCCACAGTTCACTAAAAAGTGAGATGAGAGAAGGAGGAAAACCAAAATAAGATTGAAAGGGGATGGAAATGAAAGGAAAGTAGAAATGGCAGGAGGAAAGACAAGAAGAGAGAAGGAGAATTGGGAAAGAAGGAAAGAAAGGGAGAAGCAAGAGAATTGAATGGGGAGAAGGAGTTGACAAAGAAGTTCTGAAAGAAAAGGAGAAGAATAAGTGTCTGTGTGTCCATTTAGTGTTGAGTTGAAACACCAGATGGACATCCCACTCCTGCAAGTCTGACTCCAAGGCTTTCCAACGGGCAGAAATAGCTGTTATATTCATAATTGTAAACTGCATCTTCACCATCAGAACATTCATGATCCAATAAGCAGCAGCATAATGTTGAATGTTTCTCTCTCTGTCACCTAAGAACAGAAAAAATGATGGTTTTGATGCTAGTTGACAGAAATTCCAACACCACCTAATCACTGGCAGCTCTTTCAACCTTCATTCCAGAGCAAATATAAAGGAGTAGGAGGAATTGTTCATTGTTTATTGCATCAGTCAGGGCTTCACTCACCAATAACGTTGAGGTGTTTACAGGGATTTGCTGTGGATGCTATAGTCATTTGGTTGTTTTGCAGTTCATTTTCCTTGAGCACACACTTAATTTGTGCTAGATGATCTGACAGCACAAGGTAGAACACCAACTATTTCTTGTCATTGTTTGGTTGAGGTTCATAATTACTGTTCAGGCCAAAGCCCCAGACTATAATATAGAATCATTTTCCATTAGCAGATCTGTGCTTTCCTTGTGATATGGCTATCTGATTATAGCCTAGCATCACGTAGCATCATTGCAATTGCACTATTCCACTGTAATATAGGTTGCTTTCTTTTCAGGTCCTATCCTCTGTAATTGGCTGCTGCTTTTCTGTCACAGTGCTCACACTTCAAGAGGACATAACACGAGCCTGGGTAAGTACTAGTTCTTTCTCATGGACAGATAAACCTCACAAGCAGTGTCCATAAAGGATGGATTTATACCATTGTGCTGGCTAGCAATTATAACTCAGCTGCCCTTTTTAAATCCACCATCTGGGTGATATCGTTTTCAAGCGTACTCTCCCAATGCCCATGAGTTAATGGCTTAGGGATTAATCCAAATTTATCTGAAACCACTTTGCTTCAAGTTGACAGTAATAGTTCAACTACAGCTTTTAATTCTGTTTTTTTTTTGTCATTCTTGGATTTTTTTCTGGATGCTGATCACACTTAAACCACAGCCTGGTCGGAGGAGATTCAGCCCATTCAGTTTGTATCTGTTCCATGTAATAATAAACCAGCCAGTTTACAACCTGTTCTCTGCACATATTCCTGTAGCCAGCAAACCCCATGTGGCAGCTTTGATCAAAACAGAGTACAGGCCATTGCCAGGTTAGGAACACTCAATTTAGAGACACTTCTACATCTAAGGAAGGTCCCACGGTATTATTAAAATACAAATGTCTGACATATTTCTATGAATGGCAGAACCAGTCCCCCCAACTTACTAACACACTATCTTATTCTCTCTCGCCTCCCCTCTCTTACTCTCTCTCTCTCCACCTCTAGTAAGCATTCTTTCCTATTAGTCTTATGTTCTTCTGACGATGTTCATTAGAACACAGGTGAAGTATGAATGATGTTTAAGTATTCTTCAACTTATGGGTAAAGTCAATGTGTGAAAACAGAACCCATTTATTACATGGATTGTTCTGGACATGTTTCCAGCAACTTATCATTCACCTACAAGTTTCGAAATCTCTTTTGAAAACCTCAAAACTAATCAGTAAACTCCATGACCTGGCGCTCAGTACCCCCTTGTGCAATTGGATCCTGGATTTCCTCACTTGTAGAATCCAGTCAGTCTGGATTGGCAAAAACATCTCCTCCACACCCTCCGTCAGCACAGGAGCACCACAGGGATGTGTACTTAACCCCCTGCTCTTCTTGCTTTACACCTATGGGAGCATGGCTAAGTACAGCTCCAACACCATATACAAGTTTGCTGATGACACCACCACTGTGGGCTGTATCAAAGTTGGTGATGAATCAGCACACAGGAGGGAGATTGAAAATTCGTCTGGGCGGTGTAATAACAGCAACCTCTTACTCAATGTCAATAAGACCAAGGAACTGATAGCAGACTTCAGGAGAGGGAAGCCAGAGCTGCATAAGCCAGTAATCATTGGAGGATCAGAGGTGGGGAAGGTCAGTAACTTTAAATTCCTTGGTGTCACTACCTCAGAAGACCTGTTCTGGACTCATCATAAATATGATTGCGAATAAAGCATATCTGCACCTCTACTCTCTCTGGAGTCTGCTGAAATTCAGAATGTCATCAAAAACCTTGGCAAACTTTGAGTGATGTGTGGTGGGAAGTGCGCTGACTGGCTGCATAATGGCCTGGTATGGGAACACCAATGCCTTAGAACAGTAAATCCTACAGAAGGTAGCAGATTCAGCTCAGTACATCACGGGTGGAACCCTCCCAACCACTGAGCACCTCTACATGAAACATTGTTGCAGAAAAGCAGCATCCATTATCAGAGATCTTCACCACCCAGGCTGTGCTCTTTTCTCACTGCTGTCATCAGAAACAAGTGCCTCAGGACTCACACCACGAGGTTCAACAACTGTTACTACACCTCAAATATCAGGCTCTTGAACAAAAGGGGAAAACCATATTCATCGATGGACTCTTTTGTCTTGTTATTTCATGTTCGTTATTTGTTGCTTTTTTATCTGCATTTGCACAGTTTGTAGTCTATTGATCCTGTTTAGAGTTGCTGCTCCATAGATTTGCCAAGCATGCCTGCAGAAAAATAATCTCAGGGTTGTTGGTGGTGACATGCATGTACTCTGATAATAAATTTTACTTTGAACTTCAAATTTTGAATGTAGTCCAGCAATGCTTCAACTTTCTTGGATTATCACTTTCTGCTTCACACAGCACAAAATCTTTAACCCATAGCAACCTTAATGCAAATTAGATCCAAATATTAATATTGATCCTGAATATAATATCAATGTGAAACTTAAGAAGAGAGCTTGGCTGATTCTCCAGTCGTTGCTCTTGTTAAAGGAGAGGGCATCTTGGAAATGGAGTCCATTGAAAATGTGTTCCATAGTTCTTCCATCAAAGGGTACATGCAATTGCCAAAGATTCAATTTGCTAATCCTGGTGCATTAATTACAATACTTCCAGTGGATTCGTGCTTTTCAATTTCAAGCCTGTTTAATTAATTTGAATCAACTAATTGATGATCCCTGTGCCCGGGGAATAGCTGAGAACCATGTTCAAAGCAATCGCTTTGCTATAAAAAGCAGCTGGACTTACTCGAAACAGTTGAACTATTCTGAGCTTGCTTCTGTATTCAGATCAAGAAATAAACATGTCTTCACTGTCCTGAGTTGCTGCTCAGGAAAATTTCACATCTAGTAAATTACTTCAAAATGGTAAGACTAGTCATTATCACCATCTTTGAAGAGCAAAAAACAAATGGATGATGCTTACATAAGACCCTAAGTTACAGGAGCAGAACTAGATTATTTGGCCCATCGAGTCTGCTCTGCCATTTCATCATGGCTGATCCATTTTTCCTCTCAGCCCCAATCTCCAGCCTTCTACCCGTATCTCTTTATGCGCTGACCAATCAAGAATCTATTAACCTTTGCCTTAAATATACATAAAGAATTGGCCTCCACAGCTGCCTGTGGCAACAAATTCCACAAAGGCACCTCTCCCTGACTGAAGAAATTCCTTCTCATCTCCGTTCTAAAAGGACACCCTTCTACTCTGAGGCCGTGTCCTCCAGTCTTAGACACTCCTATCAGAGGAAACATCCTCTCCACATCCACTCTATCAAGGCCTTTCACTGTTCGAAGGGTTTCAATTAAGTCACCCCTCATTCTTTTTAAATTTGAGTGAATACAGGCCCAGAGCCATAAAATGCTCTTAATATGACACACTGTCCGATTCTGGAATCATTTTTGTGAACCTCCTTTGAGCCCTCTCCAATTTTAGCACATCCTTACTGAGATAAGGGACCCTAAACTGCTCACAATACACCAAGTGAGGCCTTACCAGTGTTTTATAGTGTTAACATTCTATCCTTACTTTCATATTCTAGTCCTCTTGAAATGAATGCTAACATTGCATTTGCCTTCCTCACCACAGACTCAACCTGCAAATTAACCTTTAGGGAATCCTGCACAAGGACTCCCAAGTCCCTTGATGCCTCATATTTTTGTATTTTCTCTCCATTTAGAAAAGAGTTAACCCTTTGATTTCTTCTACCAAAGCGTATGACCATACACTTCCCAACATTGTAATCCATCTGCCACTTCTTTGCCCATTCTCCTAATCTATCAAAGTCCTTCTGTAGTCTCTTTGCTTCCTCAAAACTACCTGCCCCTCCATCTGGTTTCGTATCATCTGCAAACTTTGCAACAAAGACATCAATTCCATCATCTAAATCATTGACATATAATGTAAGAGGTATTAGTTCCAACATAGACCCCTGTGGAACACCACTAATCACTGGCAGCCAACAAGAAAAGGCTCCCTTTATTCCCACTCTGCCTCCTGCCAATCAGCCACCGCTTTAACGTATAATTCTCTGTAACTTCCGCCACCTCCAACGGGATCCCACTACCAAACACATTTTTCCCTCCCCCCCCCCCCTTCTGCTTTCTGCAGGGATTGCTCCCTACACAACTTCCTTGTCCACTCGTCCCCCCCCATCCCTTCCCACTGATCTCCCTCCTGGCACTTATCCTTGTAAACGGAACAAGTGCTACACCTGCCCTTACACTTCCTCCCTCACCACCATTCAGGGCCCCAGACAGTCCTTCCAGGTGAGGCGACACTTCACCTATGAGTCGGCTGGTGTGGGATACTGCATCTGGTGCTCCCGGTGTGGCCTTTTATATATTGGTGAGACCCGACGCAGACTGGGAGACCGTTTCGCTGAACACCTATGCTCGGTCCGCCAGAAAAAGCAGGATCTCCCAGTGGCCACACATTTTAATTCCACATCCCATTCCCATTCTGATATGTCTATCCATGGCCTCCTCTATTGTCAAAATGAATCCAAACTCAGGTTGGAGGAACAACACCTTATATACCAGCTGGGTAGCCTCCAACCTGATGGCATGAACATTGACTTCTCTAACTTCCGTTAATGCCCCTCCTCCTCTTCTTACCCCATCCCTGAAATATTTAGTTGTTTGCCTGTTCTCCATCTCCCTCTGGTGCTCCCCCCCCCCTTTCTTTCTCCTGAGGCCTCCCGTCCCATGATCCTTTCCCTTCTCCAGCTCTGTATCACTTTCGCCAATCACCTTTCCAGCTCTTAGCTTCATCCCACCCCCTCCGGTCTTCTCCTATCATTTCGCATTTCCACCTCCCCCCACTGCTTTCAAATCTCTTACTATCTTTCCTTTTGGTTAGTCCTGACGAAGGGTCTTGGCCCGAAACGTCGACAGCGCTTCTCCCAGTAGATGCTGCCTGGCCTGCTGTGTTCCACCAGCATTTTGTGTGTGTTGTTGAGCCACTGCTTTATCTATGTTACAATATTTCCTGTAATACCATGAGCTTGTAGCTTACAGTTGGAAACAAAACAGAGAATGCTGGAAGCATTCAGCGTATCAGGCAGATCTGTAGAGAGAAAAGCAGAATTAAGGTTTTTTGGTCAATGACCAACAACTTCAAATGTTAAATTAGTTTCTGTCTCTGCATTTGCACTCTGACCTGTTGAATCTTCCCACCATTCTCTGTTCTTGCTTGAGAAAGATACCTAATATTGAGGGCTGGAATATTATCCAAGCATGTCACTTATGTAGAGGAAGTCAGGAGATTGTTTGGGAGGTTAGGAAAATTAAGAGCATTTCTAGGGAGCAGAAAGACGCAAACAACCTGCAGTGTTGGGAGGGCACAGATTTCAAATTAACAGGAAGAGGACCATGTGATGGAATGAGGAAGTGTTCCTCTGACCTATGAGCTGGGATAAAAATTATCGTAGAATGGTGGAAGCTGATTCAGGGAGAAGCTTAAGGACTCTTTTTCTTGTTATTTCATAATCGCTATTTATTGGTATTTACTTATATTTGCATTTGCACAGTTTGTTGTTCATTGATCCTCTTTACAGTTACTGTTCTATAGATTTACTGAATATGCCCACAGGGTAAAGAATCTCAGGATTGTATGTGGTGACAAGTATGGACTGTGATAATAAATTTTAATTTGACTTTGAAGTTTAAGAAGACAAGTGTTACAGCCATCTGAGCAATGGAAACTTGTCTCTACAGAATTCATAAACCACAACTCAAAAATTTGAGATATGGTATGAAATTAATTCTCATAGAATTTATGTCAGAGTCATAGAACACTACAGCACAGAAACTAGCCTTTCAACTCATCCATTCGTCACTGACCAACTAATCTGCCTCATCCCATCGACTGGCACCCGGACTATTGTCCTACATCCCCTGTCCATCCATGTACCTGTCCAAATTTCTCTGAAATGTTAAAATTGTACCTGCATACACCACTTCTGCTGGCAGCCTAGTCCACACCCACACCACGCGCTGAGTGAAGAAACTCACCATCATGCTTCCCTTAAACATTTCACCTTTCACCCTTAACCCAAGACCTCTAGTTCTAGTCTCACCCAACCTCAGTGGAAAAAGCCTGCTTGCATTTACTCTATCTATACCCCTGATAATTTTACACACCACTATCAAATCACACCCCGCATTCTTCTACATTCCAGGGGTTAAAGTCTTAACCTATTCAATCTTTCCCTATAACCCAAGTCCTCAAATGCTGACAACATCCTTGGAAGTATTTTTTTGCACTCTTTTGATCTTACTTACATCTTTCCTGTAGGTAGATGGCCAGAACCGCACATAATACTCCAAATTAGGCCACACCAATGTTTTATAGAACTTCGACATAACTTCCAACTCCTGTACTCAGTATAATAATTTATGAAGGCGAATGTGTCAAAATCTCTCTTTCCATCCCTATCTACCCGTGACACCACTTTCAAGGAAATATGGATCTGTATTCCAAATCCCTGTGTTCCACTGCACTCTTCAGTGTCCTATCACTCACCACATAGGCCCTACCGTGGTTTGTCCTCCCACAGTGCAACACCTCACACTTGCCTGCATTAAACTCCATCTGCTATTTTTCCAGCTGGTCCTGCTGCAAGCTTTGATGGGCTTCCTTGCTGTTCACTACAGAGGGGCCACCTGTAAATTTTTTTGGGGTCTAGCATAACATTTTATCATCCAGATTGTTTATATAGAAGACAGCCAAGAACAGACCCGGCACTGATCCCTGTCGTACAACACTAGTCACAGGCCTCCAGTCAAAGAGGCAACCATCTGCTCTCACTCTCCAGCCTCTCCAGCAAAGTCAATTTACTTACCGGAGCAACAAGTCCATAGCAGGTATCATTTCATTGGTTCTTCACTCAACTCTGGAACATCTGTACTGCAAAGATGCATACTTCAGGATGCTCTTTATTGATTATAGCTCAGCATTCAATACCATAATTCCCTCAAAACAATCTCCAAGACTCAATACTCCTTTGTGCAATTGGATCCTGGATTTCTTCAGTTGTAGACCCTGGTCAGCTCAGTTTGGTAACAACGTCTCCTGAGCAACCCCTATCAGCACCAGTGCACCAGAGGGCCATGTGCTTAGTCCCCTGCTCTACTTGCTTTACACTTACGAGTGTATGGCTAAGCACATCTCCAATGCCATATTCAAGTTTGCTGACAACACTACTGTTGTAAGCTGAATCAAAAGTGGTGACGAATCAGCATATCAGAGAGAGATTGAAAATCTGGCTGAGTGGTGCCACAGCAACAACCTCTTACTCATTGTCAGCAGGACCAAGGAGCTGATTATTGACTTAAGTAGGAGGAAACCATAGGTCCATGAGCCAGTCCTCATCAGGGCATCAGAGCTGGAGAGGGTCAGCAACTTTAAATTCCTTGGTATTATTATTTTGCAAGACCTGCCCTGCGCCCAGCAATTAAGTATAAATTATGAAGGAAACACTGCAGCGCCCCTACTTCCTTTGGAGTTTGTGAAGATTCAGCATGACATCTAAAACTTTGATAAACTTCTATAAAAATGTGATGGAGAGAATATCGAATGGCTGCATCACCGCCTGGCATGGAAATACCAATGCCCTTGAAAGGAAATCCTACAAAAGTTAGTGGATATGTCCCAGTCCATCACTGCTAAAGCCCTCCCCACCATTAAGTGCATCTGCATGGAGAATTGGTGCAGGATAGCAGCAACTATCATCAGGAATCCCCACCAGCCAGGACATGTCTTGTTCTCGCTGATGTCATCAGGAAGAAGGTACAAGAGCCTCAGGACTAGCACCATAAAGTTCAGAAACAGTTACTACCCTTCAACTGCCAGGCTCTTGAATAAAAGAGGATAACTTCACTCAACTTCACTTGCCATCACTGAAATGTTCCCACAACCAATGGACTCACTTTCAAGGACTCTTCATCTCATGTTTTCAATATTTATTGCTTGTTTATTTATATCATTATTTCTTCTTTTTGCATTTACACAGTTTGTTGTCTTCTGCACTCTGGCTGAACACCCAAGTTGGCCAGTCCTTCAATGATTCTGTTATGATTGCTATTTTATAGATTTGGTGAGTATGCTCATAAGAAAATGAATCCCATGGTTGTATATGGTGATATAAATGTACTTCGATAATAAAATTTACTTTGAACTTTGAACTTTACCTCATCATGATTACCAGCTGATCGAAGCTTCTTGACCAACCTCTGAGCCCATTATTTGAAGTTGCATAAACTATTTTGTCTTTAACTACTGAGTCTTTCAAATCTCCAAAGCCACAGGACTTATTTCGTGTGTGAGGCTCAGCTAAGTGTTCATCAAAGCTAACACCTCATTTCTGTTTACAGGAAAATAACTTATATCTTTCAAACATGAAGTTTTTCTTGAGACAAAATACCCTAATTTTGTCATCAGTGTGTCCATTGTCAAGGCTGTCTCATCATTTTGAAAGCTATTTTAGACGTCCAAAGCATCTTCGACAATGACATGTAGAAAGATAAACGCTTTCAATTTTTCATCTGCACCTTGGCTCTACTTGGTAGTAAATATATATTGAATCATAGTTTGAAGCATTTCCAGTTATCAGTTAGATTGTTGGTAAACTGTATAGGTGCAGGAGGACTCAGCTTAACCACTGAATGGTAGAATGACTGTCCCATGAGGACGCAGTACATGTTGATAAGGCTGCAGAAAAATGTCATGAAGATGGTCTACATGCCTGGGAAATATATATTTGCTGCTGGTGGACTCTCTCGAGTAGTCAAGAAGAAGGAAAAGAGTGACCAAGAGATGAATGCTGATATATACGACTATTTTGACATGATTTTCACCTCCATTGCAATATCTCCTGATAGAACAAAGATTAGGACAGCAGCAGGGACAGATGAAATAATGAGAGTACACAAAGAGACAATACAGAAAAGATGGCCAACAACTAAAAATGGCTGTCCGACTTGTATTTGGGATTATTGGGCATGCAGAGTTGAACTGTCAGTAGTAGAAAATATGGTCTTCAAAGGGAACAGATTTGTTATTCTAGTGTCACTACACAAAGAAGTGCTCCAGATGATACATGAAGGGCATCTTGGGAAGGGAAAATTTAAATGAAGAGCTTGTGAAGTGATACACCTGCCAAAAATGAACCAAGACATCAGCCAAGACACTGCTTTCTGTGAAATATGTCTTACCTACAGACTAAAGCAGCAAGCCAAACCTCTTACACCATAACCTGTACCAGCCACGCCGTACTTCAAAGTTGGAGTGGATTTGTTTGAATGATATGGAAAGAGTCATATTGTTGTAACAGGCTACTTTTCAAATTACCCAGAGGTTGCAACACTGCAATTGGCATCCAGCAAAAAAAGAAAGAAAGAAAAATTAAAGGAAAAGATCTATCTATAACCTTCGCCTCTCCATGCCAAAGCCTCTATAAGCCAAAGCCTGAACTCTCCGCTCTAATAATAGTCCTCTCAGACAATAGCTGCTCTCACAATGGCTGCTCTGCTTAAACCTGACTTCTTTTTATTGGGCCTTAGCATGTGCTGAATTAAGCACTCTACAGAATTTTCTTGGGAACTGTGGCACACAGAATGTCCTGACTCCCCCCGATAACTTCTTTAGAATCCCTTTCCTGCTGTGTAATCCAATGCCTCCTTGGGAACTGTAGCATGCAGAATGTCCTGACTCCCCCCCACCCCACCCCGTTAGCTTCTTTTGAAATCTTTCTTCCGCTATACAATCCAACATCTCCTTTGGAACTGTGGCGTGCGGTATGTCCCAACTTCCCCCGCTCACAAACAAGAGAAAACCTGCAGGTGCTTGAAATCTGAGCAACACCTACAAAGTGCTGGAGGAACTCAGCAGGTCAGGCAGCATCTAGGAAAAGAGAACAGTAGACGTTTTGGGTCGAAACCCTTCGGCAGGACTGGAGAAAAAAAGCTGAGGAGTAGATTTAAGAGGTGGGGCAGGGGAGAGAGAAACACAAGGGGATGGGTGAAACTTGAAGGGTGAAGGGATGAAGTAAAGAGCTGGGAAGTAAACTGGTGAAGGAGACAGAAGGCCATGGAAGAAAGAAAAAGGGGGAGGAGCACCAAAGGGAAGGATGTTCAGGCAAGGAAATCAGGTGCAAGGGTGAAAAGGGGATGGCAAATGGTGAAGGACAGGGGAAGTGGGGGGCATTAGTGGAAGTTCGAGAAATCGATGTTCATGCCATCAGGTTGGAGGCCACTCAAACGGAATATAAGTGTCACAATCAGGTCCGTTGATTCTTCATTTCTGTTAATTTCCTTTTCCCCGTGTTCCACCGGGCTCCGTGACTAGGGCACCTGATCCTAATTTGAACCAGCAGCATAAAAACTCCAGCTTATGTCTACTCAGTGCTAGATCGTCAGCTCAGCCAGAGCGGCAATGCATGCTCCGGGCTGCCGACAATAGTGGACTCTAAGTTGCTATGGGAATTTTGTCGTTTTCATGTCCAGCTGAGTTTTGCCGGCCATTTGCTGCTACTCCAGGACAAGATACGAGTTCTATCGTTTTCAAGGGCAGCTGAGGATTGCAGGCTGCTATTCTGAGCCAAGGTATGAATTGTCTGTCGTTGGTTGGTTTTGTCATCTCGTGTCCAGCTGAGGATTGCAGGCCATTTGCCACTCCTCCGAGTCAAGATACGAATCGCCTGTCGTTGTTTGGTTTTGTTGTTATAAGTCCGAGTCCTGGCTCCGTGTCCAAGGTTCGAGTCCCAGCTCCGTGTCCGAGTTCTGAGTCCGAGTCCAGGCTCCGAGTCCAAGTCAAGTCCAAGTCCATCTCCGTGTAACGATCCCTCCTGTTTGCTGTGCAATGTTCATATCCACGTAAGAATCCTAACCTGATCTCCGTGCCTGTGTCCTGCATTTGGGTCCGCTCCAGCCGCTCATTGCAACAACATGGTGTTGTTCCTCCGACCGAAGTGTGGCCTCATCACAACAGTAGAGGAGGCCATGGATGGACATATCGGAATGAGCATGGAAAGTGGAATTAAAATGGGTGGCCCCTAGAAGACCCTGCATTTTCTAGTGGACAGAGCGTAGGTGCTTAGCGAAGCGGTCTCCCAATCTACGTCGGGTCACGTCTTTTGAAATCTTTCTCCCACTTTGTAATCCAACATCTCCTTGGGAACTGTGGTGCATAGGAATAGCTAAACATAAAAGATGTTTTTCAGCTTGTGTTTCTTGATGCACCCGCAGATGGCATGACTTTGCATTACACTAACTTGCAAAGAAAGTTTTAAAAATTGCTTTCTCAAGACACAAACAAGAGAGTCACTGATGTACCTAGGGGGGAGAAAATCACAACTGTGGGGATAGAGCTTGCTATAACAGTACCACCTGGATCATTTCATAGAGCCAGCAGAGGGAAAATATAGGGTCCTGTGGCATGTTTGTCCGTGCAGCAGGGAGGCTGTCAGCTGATTAATGTGTGCCTGAGTGATGATTGAGTGGGAACGGCAACCTGAAGTTCTCCTTGTGCTTTTTAAAATAATCCCGCTGGATTTTCAGTAGTACTGTTTGGCCCCCAGAGTAGTTCAACATCTCAAATGAAGGATGATACCACAAGCAATGCACTTCTCCCTGAGCAGTAAAACACCAATAATCCAGCAAAAACATTGGAAGAAAAGTGTGTTTGGCTAGCAATAAAAATGCAGTGGTGGAGGAGGTCTGCCAAATCAGCTCAGGACTTTGATAGTGTTGGTCTGGCAGCCTTTTGGGGCTGTGGGATTTTATTCCTACCCAAACAGACTGCCCTGTCTATACTTACATGACAAATAGCAGTGCAATAAGTTTTATGGTGAACCATATAAATTCAAAGGTATTGTTAAATATACTTGCTCTCTAGATCCTGGTTGTAGCTGCACGTTTACCCATGTTCCTGACTCCACTCCCATCCTCACACCCTGCCTGCAGTAGAGACCTGATCCCCTCGGACCCCTGGCTCACATGCTGACATAAGAAGAGAACTGGATGGTAGACCACCAGATTGTCTGGTCTATCGGGTGCACGATTATCGGAGTTCTCCTGGAGTGAGGACTCTTTCCCCAGGCTCCATGTAGTGAGGTTCTGATGCGCAGAGGAGAGCAGCAGCTACAAAGTCAGACTCTAGAGGCTCGTTAGTAGTTTATACAGACTTCTTCAGCATGATCTAAGTCCCTTTTATATATAATCATTCAGCTGCAAATCTAATTAATTTTCACTTGAATTAACAACCATCTCAAAAGAGGACAGTCTCTCCCTTTACATACTGATGATGTTGCTGTATTTCAGCTTATCCTGCAGTACAGCTAGCATGGCCAGGTTGGAAGCTCACAGTCATCAGAAGACATTGTTCATTATGTCGATTACTATATCAGGTGGCAAATGCCCTGAGACTACCTGCCCAATGCTTCTGCAGGACTTGCTATTAAAAAAAAAGCTGAACTATTTATTTTCCTCCTGTTGATTACCTCGATGCCAGCGCTGTCATAAATGATTTCTCAAACATTTTTGCTAAATCTGGATATGATAATGGAGATGTAGAGGGGTTTGTGATGCTCACTCATCTGTTAAACAGTATTCCATTCCAACCCATGATGTTCCTTATGTCTACACCACAGTTGAGTCTTTCTTGCAGTGGGTCATTTGCAAAGGCACTACTTCTCTAAAGCAGTCTGTAAATAAACTCATGATGGTTGGGGATTGTTATTCTGGCATGAGTCTTTATGGATAGTAATGCATCTACTTGACTTTTGTGTCAGATTCCATCAAGGATCTTATGTTTTACCATCGTGATACCACATACCATTTCCATCAAGTCTACAGAGTATGTGTTTGTTTTACTTATGAAGAACAAAGATAGATACATTTAAATATGGCTATCCCAGTGCTTATACCACTCTGGGTGCCTCTCACAGTGGATGGTGGCACCCTCAGATGGTAGCACGATCACTATTTCTCTAATAATATATCACAGCATAATCTTTGCTTCTCTTGAGCAAACAAAATCTTAAAACTCTATGCCTTTTTTCCGTTCCATTAGTTGACCCCAGTAACACACACAAAATAGCTGAGGAAATCAGCAAGTCAGGCAGCCTCTCTGGAAAGGAATAAACTGTTGATGTCTGGGGTTGAGACCTTTCATCAAGACTTGTTGGCTGTTTACTTTGTTATGAATGTACCACGGCTCTGAGGGGCCGAAGGGTACGGGACCAGCCCCTTCCTTCTGGAGAATCGCAAGATCGCTATTAATTCGGGTCTTGGACCCAGGAAATGAGAGACAATGCAACGGATTTGACCATTGTTCTTAGAGGCACCTGTGTGAATTGCGACTCTATAGTACGTGCCAGCTATCAGGGACATGGACACCCTCTGGCAATGTGGGGTGGGGATTGTATCACCCTACCTTGATTGACATTTACAAATCTGCCAGCCATGATAAAACGGAGACTGCAGGAGGCGGTACTCCAGCAACGCACCAGACGGAGACACCATTGCTCATCGCTCCCGTAAGAACGGGAAGCTGCTCGGGAGCCACGTGTGATTTGGATCCCCTAGCTAGGGAATCGAGTGGCTAATAACCCCGAAAAGGATTCCGAACTGACAACGGGGAACTCACGTTCCCGATTCCACGATTTGAGTCCAACAGGCTGGCAAGTTTATTTTCTCTCTCCAACCCGTGAACACCCAGCGGTCCCTCAAATGGCTAAAAGCCTTCATGGCGAGACTTTTTATATTTCCATCGGACAATAGTTTTACCCCTAGACAAACGATAGAGCTACTTCGAATTGTTGATTATTACTATACCCGTGCTTTAGATTGAGTATTGACGACGTAGATTATCTGAATGTTTGTATTAACCTTACTTTTGTGCCCCTTTATAAATAAAAACATTTAAAAATGGTACCATCAGACTTCAGCAGACCTCTCTATCTTTGCTGGTAAGTGACCCAGTTATGGGGTTCATAACAACATTTCTTCATAGATAGCTGTCTAACCTGCTGAGTATCCCCAGCATTTAATGTGTGTTGCTCAAGGTTTCCACAGTTTGCAGAGTCACCTGTATCTTTGACCCTGGTAATGTTCCACTGGAAGAATCAGAAATTGCATTTCAGATCAGTTTGAAACACCTGATCAGCACAAGTTCGGAATCAGAATCAGGTTTAACATCACTGGCATACGTTGTGAAATTTGTAGTACAAAAATAAAAGTGAAAATGTAGTGAGGTAGTGTTCATGCGTTCAATGTCAATTTAGGAATCAGAAGGCAGAGTCATAGAGTCATAGAGAAGTACAGCACAGAAACCTTTGGCCCATCTGTTCCATGCCGAAGCTATTCAGTCTGGATACTACCACTGACCTGCACCTGGACCGTAGCCCTCCATATCTCTACCAGCCATGTACCTATCCAAACTTCGTATAAACATTGCAATTGAGCACACACGCACTACTTGGGCTGGCAGCTCGTTCCACACTCTCATGACGCTCTGAGCGAACAAGGTTCCCCATATGTTCTCAATAAACTTTTCACCTTTTCCCCTTAACCCATGACCTCTGGTTGTAGTCCCACCCAACCTCAGTAGAAAAAACCTGCTTGATTTACCCTATCAATGCCCCTCATAATTTTGTATACCTCTATCAAGTCTCCTCTCAGATGTGCCCTTTCTGCTAGGAACCCTCTGATTGTCAACAGCTCCGGGTTTTCAAAGTTGTCATCTTGGACACAATTGCTATCCTCTATGAAGACCCTCATTTCTCCATTGAATGCAAGGTGATGATTACTCCTTTCACCCCAATAGGTGCCTACAGTTCCACTTGCTCTGGAGCTTGTTGATACATTAAAATGCCACCCAAGCAATGGATAAATGTATAAAATTATGCTACCTTCTTTGACCTCGGTAAGAGGTATGATTGTAGATTTGACAGCATCACTGCCTTCTCATGAGTACAGGCAGCTATTGACTGCTCTCTTGTGCTCATCAGAGCACTCACAAAGAAGTTGGACTCTTCCATCAAGAGGAAAGTTTGCCACTCTTTCAAAATGCAGCTTGTCGTGGGACACAAGTATTTCCCTGTGGTGAATGCCATGTGTAACACTCTGTAAGGTTTCACTGCTAATGTAATAGTTTCTCTGTAGCAGCAGTGTTTGGGTTATGACTAGCGATAATGGGGGCTTTGGAATGTGCGCCGTCCACCGAGAGGCGTGCTTCTCTTTCTTGTCTGCCTGTGAGAAGGTTTTGTGGTCTTTTGTTTGGCGGAAGATGGCGAGAGAAGATGCCAGAATGGGGAATCTGTAGACTGCAAGATGGAGTGGACTTGGAATGGGGTCGGGAGTCAGTGGTAACAGGGCAAATCGATAGAGAGTGAACTGACGGAAAACAATGAGCTACAACGTTGCACAATAGACTGTCTCATGAGAATAGGCTCTTTTTCTTTTCTGTTTTCTTTACTAACCCTATAGACAAATTAAGAATTATAAAGCTCAATCGTTTAATTGCACATTGTGTAGTTTGTTATTTCGTGGTACTCATCTATAACAGGTGAACACATCACACGGCATCCAACCAAACAAGATTTCTCAAGTTTGGCTGGGCTGGAGGCTGTCTTCCTCTAGATTAAGCCACTAGCTGAAACGGGAGTTACAATTGTGGGGGCTCATCTGGGATTGATACCATTGGATGCTGTGTGATTACCCTGAGCATTGAACCAGTAGGGTAGATATTCATACTCCGGGTGAATTGTTAATTTGCCTGTTAAAGTTGTGATTGCGGGGTGGAGATTTGATAAAATGGCGGGTGCAGCTCTCATTTTGATGCAGACCAGTGCTGACATAATGGCAGCGGGGCAGGTCGAATCACAAGTCGTGTTTCCCAAAGCTGAGAACGGAGATTTCAAAGACAGGGTTCTATTGTTTCTGAGGAATGAGGGGAAGGAGTGGTCGGATTTGGGATGTCTAATTAGTCCCCGTCCCCCAAGGAAGAGTAAGAGTTCTGAGGTAGTTTCCGCCCTTACCTCTCTGGTGAATAAATGGAAAAATGCCCAGTCCAAAGTCCCAGCTATGGTAGGCTCTGCCTATTCTCTGGAATAATGACCACCCCAAAAGGGGAAGAGGAGTTTGAGACTTGGGTAGAGTGGCAGTGCTGTGCTGACCTAAAGCGATAGAGATGGCCTGAGAGTTTGAGTGGGTGGGCTGCTGACGTGAGAGCCATCAGGGTATGGTACCTCACAGCTAAAGCTGTCATGAAAGCACTGGACACTGCCTTTGGCACGACAGGAAGCCCAATGGAGCTCATGGTGGGGTTTCAGAACATGTGTCAGGAGATGGGGGAGAAGCTTTCTGCCTACATCTTTTGGCTAGAGAGGCAGCTAAATTGTTTGCGGTGCAGAGGGGTCATTCAGGCGGCTGAGATGGATCAGTTAAGAATGGACCAGATATCAAAGGATGCCTAGTCCCAGGACCTAATAGCTTGGAGTCTCCGACTGTCTCAGAAGACGCATTCCCCTCCCTCATTTATTGAACTGATCAGAGAAGTACAAGAGGAGGAGAATGCGTCGGAGGTGTGGGAGGCCTCAGTCAACAGGGTGCAGTCCTCAGTAGTGGTTCCCTGCGGTGAAATGACCACGGATAGCCTACCCGGGGAGTGGTAGAGGAGATTGTGGCAGAGTTGAGAACTGTGATGTCTCGGCAGTTCTCAGCGGGTGTGACCCCCCCCCCCCATAAGACCATAAGATGGGGCTGATGGGGGGCGGATCCCCTAAGAGGACGAAAAATGTGGAGGACTGCTAGCAGCTGGTGTCACGCGAGAAGGAGAGTGAGCCCCCGGGTACTCAGCAGGGAGAGTCATTGGGAAACCTAGAGGAGACCCAGTGAGGGAACGGCCTTGTGTCTCTGGGGGAACACGTTCCCAGTAATATACTAAGGAACCCCTGAAAGCGAAAGATCTTATTCCTGAAGGCTTAATGAGGCCATGCTCCAGAGTATCGCTATGGATAGAGGGTAATTATGCTGAAGCCATGTTTGACACCGGGTCGCAGGTCACGTTGCTGTACCATTAGTTTTACAACCGGTATCTGACGCATTCAGTGCACTGAAAATCTGGGTTCTTAGTGCATGCGATTATCCATACGATGGTTACTTGTCAGTGAAATTGGAGTTCTCGGAGGCTGATGTCGGAGTGGCTGAGGTCCTTGATACATTAGTGCTGGTTTGTCCGGATCCCAATGAGAAGGGCAGCGTTTCAATCCTGGTGCGGACCAACACTCCTTTGGTGAGGCAGCTCATGGAGGCCTGCAAGGAAAAGGCTGGCGAGAGCTTTCTGGGAACATTGTCCATGCACCCAGTGTTTTGAGCTGCTTTTGAGGAAATGTGAGGCTGCATTAGGCTGGATACCAACTTTAGACGGGGGCCTGTGTGGTTCACCCAGTCGAAGCCAATGGTGGTACGGCCCGGGGACATAGCAAGAGTGATGGGGACCCCAAAAATTCACAGACTACCTGAGGGTGAGATCCTCTTAGTGGATGCTCCAGATGACCACGAGCAAAACTCGGGATTTGCAGAAGACCTCGGTTGTACAGCGAGCAGGATGGCAGTGTTTGTCAGGAACACAACAAACAGGGAGGTCAACTTCAAGCAGGGAATGCCCCTGGTGCACTCCTTCCCAGTGCTCTAGTGCCCCTGTGAGACAAGCTGGGGAGAAACTATTGCAAAAGGGGGGAAAGTTGTCCGCTGAGTCATTCAACTTTGGGGACTCCTCGGTTCCTGCGGGTTGGAAGAGGAGGCTGGTAGAGAAGATGTTGAAACTGGAAGGTGTGTTATCCACTGGCAAGTTTGATGTGGGTTGTTCCAAGAGCACGTCTCACACTGTCCGGGTGACCGAGGACACCCCGTTCAGAGAGAGGTCGCGGAGACTGCCCCCTGCAGAGGTGGAGGATGTTCGGCGGCATTTGTGTAAGTTGAAGGAAGCTGGGATCATCACCGAGTCCTGAAGCTCCTATGTGACCCCAAGAGTAGTGGCCCAAAAGAAGAATGGGAATATACAGATGTGTGTGGACTATAGGACTCTGAACAGGCCAGTATATGGTCCCGAGGACTGAAGACGCCTATCTGAACGATGTGAAGTAGTTTAGTGTGCTGGATTTGAGGATTGGATATTACCAGATCCTGATGAGTGAGGCCAGCAAAGAGAAGATGGCATTTCTATGTTCCCTGGGATTCTTCCAGTTTGAAAGAATGTCCTCAGGGCATGTTGGGAGCCCCTGCAACCTTCCAGCGTGTCATGGAGAAGACGGTGGGGTATATGAACTTGCTTGAGGTATTGGTGTATCTGGATGACCTCATAGTGTTTGGATCCACCTTGGAAGAACATGAAACGAGGCTACTGAAGGTGCTGGGTCGCCTGAAAGCTGATGGGTTAAAACTTTCCCTGGACAAGTGCCAGTTCTGCAAGATGTCTGTCAGCTATGTTGGGCACATAGTCTCTCGGGAGGAGTAGTTACAGATCTGTCTAAGATAGAGGCGGTGACCACCTGGCCAAGGTCCCAGACTGTGAGCGCTCTGTGCTCGTTCCTCGGGTTCTATGGTTACTATCAGAGGTTCATGAAGGGCTTCACGAAAGTGAGTCAGCCGTTGAATCAGCTTCTGTGTGGTTACCCTTCCTTGGGGAAGAAAGGGAGAGGGGAAAAAAAAGGAGAGGATTGTGGAGAGTATCTTAGTCTGTCGGAGAGTATCTTAGTCTGTCAGAACCCTTTGGACAAAAGTGGGATGTGAAGTGCCTTTTAGGCACTGAAGGAGCTGCTGACCCAGGTGCTGGCTGTTGCAGACTCTCACTTGCTGTATGTACTGCATATGGATGCCAGCAGAGAGGGCTTAGGGGGTGTCCTGTATCAGGTTCAGGGCACCGGGTTGAGACCCATTGCATTTGTCAGCCGGAGTCTGTCACCCTCCGAGAAAAGCTATCCCACGCACAAGTTGGAGTTTCTGGCATGGAAATGGGCTGTGGTGGATAGCTGAGTGATAAACTCCATGGTGCCAAGTTTGAGGTGCGGACGGACAACTTATATCCTGACCTCGGCAAAATTGGATGCCACAGCCCATCGGTGGTTGGCAGCGTTGTCTGCCTCTGATTTCAGCCTGAAGTACCGGCCGGGGAGCCGGAACATTGATGTGGATGCTTTGTCCCGATGGGTGCATGAGGGACTGGACATGGACGAAAAATGGGAGAGCATTCCTGCCCCGGGGATGAAGTCCATGTGTCAGTTTGCCATCATTATGAAGGCAGAGGGAAAGCAGGGGTAGTATCGAGCGGTAGATCAATTGGGAGCTGATGACGCCATTCCACAAGTTTACTGTAACCTGACTGCTCTGAAGACAAGTCAGCTGCCGGAATGGAGTTCTGGGGAAGTGGCAGCTGCTCAGCGAGATGACCTGGGCATTTGGTCAACATTTGAGAAAGGAGACATGGCTCAGGTGGAGCAGACGAAACATGCCGTGGTGCCACCATTACTGAGAGAATGGCCCCGGTTGGAGCTGCGAAACCAGATCCTATGCTGGGTCACGTCACCTCTCGACTGACCTCAGCATTCTCAGCTGATTCTGTCGGAAAAGTATCGGAGCATTCCGTTGAAGTCACTTCATGATGATCCTGGACTTGCTCGGAGACCGGTTTTACTGGCCCCGAATAAAGTGGGAGGTCAAAGAATACAGCAAGCCGTGCGTTCGCTGCACACGGCGGAAGACACTGCCTACGCGGGCAGCTCCCTTTTCCCACTTGCAGAGTGCGGGGCCTCTGGACCTGGTGCGTTTGGATTTCCTGTCCATAGGACCCGATGCTGGCAACACAGCGGATGTTTTAGTCATCACGGACCACCACACCAGGTATGCGCAGGCTTTAACTACCAAAGACCAGAGGGTGTCCACAGTGGCCGAGGTGTTATGGGAGAAGAATTTCATTCATTATGGCCTCCCCAGGCGGATACATAGTCATCAGGGACGGGATTTCGAGAGCAGGCTCATCTATGAGTTCCTGGGCATGCTGGAATCAAGAAGTCGAGGACCACTCCCTATTTTCCGTAGGGTGATCTCCAGCCCGAGAAATTTAATTGGACCTTGCTGGACATGCTCGGGACCTTGGAGATCAACAAGAAGAGCAGGTGGAGTCCACGTATTGCATAGCTGGTTCACTGTTACAACTGTACCCGAAATGAAGCTACTGGGTACTCGCCATACTATCTGATATTTGTGCGCGAGGCGAGGTTGCCAATTGACATTTGTTTTAGGACTGAGAAGGGTGACTTACCACTGAAGACTTATCTGAAGTATGTGTCTGATATGAAAAGGGAGCTGAAAAGGGCTTATGAATCAGCTGGGGTTGCAGCTGTCAAGCAGAATCAAGGAAATAAGAGGAGGTATGATCAAAAGGTGAGTTTCTCCCAACTCCTGCCGGGAGACCGTGAACTCATAAGGAATTTGGGACTACCTTGGAAGCATAATTTGGCTGACCACTGGGTGGCTATGCCCTACGTGTTGGAGAGTCAGATGGCATTCTGCCAGTTTTCTGGGTGAAACCAAAGGATGGGAATGTCAATATTCTCTATTGGAACCACCTTCTGCCTTTGGGACAAGAGGTGCAAGTTGACCTAGAGCCCGACCTGGAGTCCGCACCTAGTAAGAGGACTCCGTGGCAACGTGGGGAACTGTAGGGCCCACAGCAGGAGTGGTTAGGCCAGCCACACCCCTGAGAGGGATACTGATTCGGAGGAGGAGGACCTGGAGTGTGGTATATGGTACCTTTTGCTAACTCCCATTGATTGAGGAAGAGACTCCCAACCCTTCTCCCGCTGAGTCAGATGAAATTGGGGGAGCTATCTGTGGACAGCCTGGGTTGCAGTGGGACCCTGCAAGGAATGAAGTGGAGCTTGGCCACGGGACAGAGGGGTCAGAGTCGCAGGTGGGCGCGAGGGAGAGGCCGGGGGAGGCCTCGCTGCGTAGACTGGAAGAATCCCCAGTAGTGTCTGAACCTGAAGAGTTAAGTGAGGGGGAACGGAGGTCTCAGAGTACTAGGAAACCATCGATAGGCTGGCTTATGTAGCACCGGGGGAACAGAGTGTAACCCCTAATGTTTTGGGGAGCTATGTCACTGCCTTTTACACCTGGGTTGGGCTTTGTGTTTCGTAGGAAGAGTTGGCGAATTATCTCAATGTCATGAGGACATGACTAAATCTGGTGGGGGTAGAATGTAACACTTTGTAAGGTTTTACTGCTAATGTAATAGTTTCTCTCTGTAGCAGCAGTGTTTGGGTTATGACTAGAGATAATGGGGGCTTTGGAATGTGTGCCATCCAACGAGAGGCGTGTTTTCCTTTCTTGTGTGCCCGGGCAAAGGTTTTGTGGTCTTTTGTTCCGCGGAAGATGGAGAGAGAAGATAACAGAACGGGGAAGTCATAGACTGCAGGATGGAGAGGACTTGGAATGGGGTCGGGAGTTGACGGTGCCGGGGGAAATCGATGGAGAATGAACTGACACGAAAACAGTGAGCTACAAGGTTGCGCAATAGACTGTCTTATGAGAATGGGCCCTTTCTCTTTTCCATTTTCTTTACTAACCCTATAGTCAAATTAAAAATTATAGAGCTCAATTGTTTAATTGCATATTGTGTACTGTTTGTTATTTTGTGGTACTGATCTATAACAGGTGAACACATCACGTAGCATCCACCCAAACAAGATTTCTCAAGTTTGGCCAGTCCCTAGGTTAGGCCGCTAGCCGAACGTGAGGGTTACACATGTTTCAGGGAAGTATGAATGATTCTCTGATCCGGAGTGAGACTACACTACTGAGGTGTTTCGGAGGTCAGCGGGATGAATCCTGGGGGACAAAGGCCATCCTCTGCGTCTGTGGCTGATGAATGCCGATTCACTGTGAGCTATAAAGTGCAAGGAGGAAAGTGAAAGCCATAACGATCTGGCACTTTGCTGTCTCCAAGAAGATTCCAGAAGGTGAGCAGCCCTGAGGCCGAGAAGCTTATAGATGGGGCAGGAGCCCATGGTCAACTACGTATTTCACCGATCGTGCTAACTAAAGTGTTGAGGAAGATTGAATCATCAAGGCGAGTGCGGAAGGCAAGCAAGTGTTCAGTGCTGTCCACCAGCCTTTCGCTGACTGCTGGTGAAGGAAGGTGTCTGTGATGGTTTCTTGCTCACTGTTCCCGAGGGAAGATCCTCGCATTCAAATGCTCTCTCTCTCCCTCGTGAAGGAAGGTGTCTGTGACGGTTTCTTGCTCACTGTTCCCGAGGGAAGATCCTCGCATTCAAATGCTCTCTCTCTCCCTCGTGAAGGAAGGTGTCTGTGACGGTTTCTTGCTCACTGTTCCCGAGGGAAGATCCTCGCATTCAAATGCTCTCTCTCTCCCTCGACGCTGTTGGAGGATGGCACCAAAGTTCTGCGTCTGCGATTTATAGAATTGATTGATTATAGTTCACTTGGACTGTTATTTTTTTATATTCTGTGTTTTTGCCAGTTCTTTCTTGCGGCCATTTGCGTAATTTGTTTCTTTTTTACCCGCGGGGTGGGTTGATGTTCTTATTGCCATTTGCACGACTTGCTTTTTGCGCATGGCGTGGGGTTGATGCTTTTGTTGCTGTTTGCACGAGTTGTTTTCTCCACATGGGGGGGGGGGGTTGATGCTCGTGTGACCATTTGCTCAATTTGTTTATTTTTGTGAGTGGGGGGTGGTTTGATGCTTCTCTTTGTTTTGTTTGGTGCACCGATTCTTCGGTCACGCATTCATCTGCCAAATCATCCAATTCTTACCTCACTGGCACACGACACAGGCAGCATATCTAGAGATTACTCTGGAGGTCCTGCTTTTCAGCTTTCTACCTAGATCCCTGTACTCTCCCCTAAGTACCTCCTCTCTCTTTGTACCTATGTCGTTCCAACCCTCCCCCTTTAGAATGCTGTGAACCCAGTCAGAGACATCCCTGACCTAACAGCTGAGAGGCAACATACTGTACCAACTGAATGTCTTTTTCAAGTCCAACAATCTGCTGTCTGCTGCTCTAGTTGTGGAATCCCCTATCACTTCTCTACTCCCTCTTCCCTTCTGAGCTACAGAGATAGACTCAGTGCCGGAGATCAGGTTGCTGTGTCTTCACCCCAGTAGGTATTCCCCCCAAACGCATCCAAAGTAGGATACTTATTATTGAGGGGAACGGCCACAGTGATACTCTGCAGTGGGTGCCTGTTCCCTTTCTTTCTCCTGATAGTCATCCAGGTACTTGCCTCCTGCATCTTCGGGGTGACTCTTCCCTGTAGCTCTTATCTATCACCTCCTTGTTGTCCCGTCATCCGGCTGCAGCTCCGGTTCCTTAACGCAGTCCCTAAGCTCGGTGCATTTCGTGCAGTTGTAGTTTTCAGGGAAGCTAGATGTTTCTCAAAGTTCCTACATCTCACACAAGGAACATACTTCTGACTCTGGACCCATTCTCAGCATACTAGTTAACAGTAAAAAAAAACTCAGGAGAAACTTACTTGGAACCTCTGCCTGTGTTTGCCCAAGCCTGTTCTTCGCTAAGCCTGTAGAGTAATAGCCTGACCACTCTAACACCGTCCTTTCCAACAATGGCCTCTCTGCTTACACCTGCCTTCTTTTTATTGTCCCCTGCTGAGTGCCTAATAGACCATTATGTTTGTAGCGTCACCAACAAATGACTTCTCGTGATGATTGCAGCCCACCGAAAAGTCTTGAAAGCACGTAACGTCTTTCTTAATCTTGTGCTGCATCACCAATGAATGAGCTCTCACTATGGCTGTGGCCCCCTGAAAAGTCCCGAAAGCTGCTGAGCTCTTTTTAAGTGTCGTTTTACATCACTAACAAATGATCCCTCATGCTGATTGCAGCCCACAGAAAATTAAATGTTCACCTCTATCAAATGGCTTGATATCTGATCAGTTCTGCTGATCAGACAGCCTCCTGCGGTGTCCTGAGCTTGCTGTTAGGGATGGTGGGTTGTCAGACTGGCTGTATGAGAGAGCAAGTGGCACTAGCTAGCTCTTTGTGTCTTCACGTGGCAGTCCATCTACTGCCCTTGCAGTGTGTTGTGTACAAAGCTAGGCAGCTACATTTTCTAAAAAGAGCACTCGAACTGGAAGCGTTTTTAATGAGAATACTTTTTGAAAAGCTACTGCTGTTTCAAGGGCAAATAAAGAGTGGATGGAGATGGAATCTTTCTACTGTGTGTACGCCTCAAGTCAAAACCTGAATTAACCTACGCAAGAAACGATGTAAAAAAACACGTTAAGAATAGGAAGGGATGTTTGTACAGAATGAACTACATGTGAAATGAACAGCTGCTCTAGAGGCAGAACAGTCCGGTCTGTTCAGGTGTGGGTTTCTAATCTCTCCAAGATGTGCACTTAACTGCTTGCTTGCTTGAAAAACTTCTTAACAGCCCGAGCACAAGTGTTCAACAGGCATGACCAACCAAATGTTTCCGTATGGTTTAATGAACAAAAAATACTCTCCTCAGTGTTAAAATAGAGAGGTTGGCAGATTAAAAAACTGAGATAACCTTATGGTTGATTTAATTTTCCACCAACTTAGTGTCCAATCCATTTGTAACTGGAACATGGGCCTTCCTGTCGCATTCTAGCCAATGGCAGATACACAACTGCACTGCTGAGTTTGACATTTCAAACAACTTTGTCTTCCTGGATCCCAGATGAAATCATGGAACTTATATCAAATTGAAAAAAAATAAATAGGAATAGCAATTTAAAAGAAATAGGCATACACAAAACAAATTGTCCATTTGGGCACATAAAGGCTTGTTCTGCTAACTCATATTTTAATAATTCTGAGCTATCATCAGCTTCTCTCTGGAGCGAGCAGCAAATTATTTAAATCAGGAATTGTCTCTTTTATGAGCTGCTTTCATTTGGTACACATAACTCTGACTAACACACCAGAGATCTCAGTATAATTACAGTTCTGAATAACTTATCTCCTTAACCTACATATTTTTCTTTTCACTCTTTTATGTTCCAGAATCTGACTGATGAGGTCATATTCTTCATTATGAGTCAT
The DNA here is from genome assembly GCF_048418815.1 of Hemitrygon akajei. NCBI lineage: Eukaryota > Metazoa > Chordata > Chondrichthyes > Myliobatiformes > Dasyatidae > Hemitrygon > Hemitrygon akajei. The sequence goes on along the minus strand of NC_133152.1, from coordinate 13,319,302 downwards.
TACGATGACAATGAACACAATGATTTCAGTATGTACACAATGCACTAAATACACAAGAGAAATATTCTTCCTTCTTCTTCGACATCCCCTTGGGGTTGAAGGCAATTTGTTTCCACTCCTGTTATAAGGGTTCTGAGCTGACTGATGAGGCCATTGTGTTGCCACAACCTCCTAAAAAGAGGAAATGATTCTCTTGGTTTTCTCTATGATGTTCCACTGCTTGTGTTTGTTTCTAAGTTCTCCAGTTGAAAAGATTCATTGGGATCCATGGCTTCTTTGGCATCCCTCTGTCAGTTTGGGTTAATTATTTTGTGAGTTGGTGAGGAGACTACATTTTTTTCAGTGAGGATTTGAAGACGTCCATTAAATATTTTTGTAATCCTCCTGCAAGTTCCTTTTTGTGATGGATATTGAACTAGCGACTCTCCTTCGGGAAGCTATTTTCAAAAGAACGTGAAGGATGCAACCACCTTAGGATATCTTTTATTTAATTTCTCCTGGATCTGGGCAAATAAGGAAGGTTTCATTTACTGCCCTTCCCCAATTGCCCAGAAAAGACAAGATGATCAGATCTTTGAATTGCTGCTGTTCTGGTGAAGGTGTCTCCATAATTCAGGCTTCGGACTCAAAGAAGAACAATATATTTATTAGTCAGGATGATGTGCAACTTGGAAGGGAACCTGCAGGTGGTGGATTATCTGCGGCCTTTGTCATAGATTCAGTTTTATATAAAACAGAAGCAGTCCCTTCAAACCAAGGTCCATGTTGTCTTCAAGCACCTTTCTGTGGTGATCCTATTGATCTGAATTTCTGTAGATTCCTATGCTTAGCGACTGAGGGGCCACCCAGATGTTTCTCAAGTGTTGTGAGCATATCTGCCTTTACCACCTTCCGGGGCAATATGTTCCAGATCAGACAGCATCATCAGGGAGAGAAACAGTGTCTACACATCAGATCAAAGACTCTTGGAAAGGGGTTACAGTAGGCATGCTTGTAGAGGAGAAGGGGAGGGGAGAACAAAAATAATAAGTGATAGAATAGAGACAAATGAGTTAATGTAACATTTGCTTTAAATCTGGCCATTGGAGACATACAGGTAAAACATTGAAATGGACAGATACAGCCAAATCTATAGGCGGTGAAAAAAAATTACAATAAAAATGAAGTGGCTATCTGAATTACATATTTAGATTAAATGTTAAACCCTAAATCCTTCAATGCACCCAGTTGGAAGATGAGGTGCTTTTTCCCAGGTGTAAATACATTAGGCATTGACAGAGTGGAATAATGGGCTGAAGCCAGAAAGGTTAGAGTGGATGTAAGGTCCAGGACAACTGGAAGCTTAGGGTCAGTCTAGTGATTGAACAAGGGTGTTCTGTAAAATAATTACCAAATTTGCAGCAGGTTCCCTCAAAGCAGAGGAGAGCAGATCATGAGCACTGACATCAGTGCACCATTCGGGGCTAAGTACAAGACAGTTATTGATTGATCCTAAATTGTTGCTCGGATCCCTGAATGGTGGGAAGAGATATAAAGTAAAGACTTGAATCTGCTCCGATTACATGGAAAAGTGCCATGGGAGGGGAAGCAGATGCAGGGAGAATGAAGATAGACCATGGAGTTGCAAAATGTTTTGTCACTTTGGAGTGCTGAAATAGAGAAGGAAATATGTGACTGGTGATGAGAGTCAGGGAAATTATAGAAGATGGTTTGTTGGATGTGGATGCTGGTGGGATTGAAAATGAGGAAAAGGGGATTCAGTCCTTACTCTGGCTGTAAGGAGAGAACGTGAGATTAGAAGAGCAGGATATTGAGAAACCCTTACTCTTGGTAGTGGAAGAGGTAGAGTTAAAGAAAACTAAAGGCCAGTGAGTAAACATTTTTCTTCAGTCAACACAGCAGGGATGGTGAATCTGGGAGAAAGGAGCGGAGTCCTACAGGAAGTGAGAGTGGGAGTAAGTGTTGCTGAGAAAATCTTCACAGGAAACAGGATGACAAGGACACTTCAAATGAATAAAAATCTGTGCCTTTGCTTCATTTTCAGATATGTAAAGATTGGAAACTGCATATGGTGCAGAGTATGTATGAGTAATGAAAGAAACTGAAGAATATTTCAGTAAATGCTGAAGAGTAAATATTGTCAAGGCTTCCTCAACATGAGCCATATCAGATAGTACTTGTTTGCTGATTGTCATTTTTCATTACTTCTTTGGCTTCAAATCTCCAATTCACTGTTATAGTTACCATTTACTCCATCTAAATTTGTGACCATTTGTTTTAAATGGCTACTTCTTGTCATAATCTATCTTGACTAAACAGATCAGGGAGCAAAATACTTCATCATTCCCCGTCAGATAAATGTAGCCACTGCGTCCTTTGAGTAATTTCCACAGAATTACACTATCAGCTGGTTAATCCACATTTGATTCTCTCAGTCATTATATTGTTGAAAAATGATTCATTTCAGATATTGCAGTAAAGAAAATTGCAAATTTTTGAAGCAGAAACTTATTTCATTCCTATTGCTGTGTTTAACTTGTCAACCATATCTGAATGTCAGTTCAAAAAGAACCTCAGGAGGTAGTTGACTTTAGGTTTGATTAGTCATGGCTCAAGTCAACATCCTCTGGATATACCCTGATAGGTTTTTGATTTGGTCTCTGTTTCCAAATGTCCTGCCCTACATTCAAACAGTTCATCTCTCATCCGTGCTCATTTGGGGATTCACTTCTACCTGTAAATTGGAAAAGCAACAGAATCTCCTTCACTTTATGAGAATCATACTTGAGATTTTGCTTACAACACAAATGGCTGGAGGAGCATCTTTGGGGGGGGGGGGGGGGGAAACGGACAATCAACACCTCAGGTGGAGACCTTTCATCAGGACTAGAATTTAAACTATAATGCACCGGACATGTTTCTGCCTAAAATCCTGTATGAGAATTAGGCAGTCTATTTTATAGGGCTGGCACAGCAGCATAGTGGTCAGCACAAGGCATTACAGAATGGGTGACATGGGTTCAATTCCCACCAGTGCCTGTAAGGAGTTTGTACGTTCTGCCTGTGACCATGCGGGTTTCCTCTGGGTGCTCTGGTTTCCTCCCACAGTCCAAAGACGTAACAGTTAATAGGTTAATTGGTCATTGTAAATTGTCCCGTGGTTAGGCTTGGATTAAATTGGGGGATGCTGGGAAATGCGGTTCGAAGGATGAGAAAGGATCAATTCTTCGCTGTACCTCAATGAATAAAGTAAATACATTTAATTTGCCCAAGGAGGTTCATTCCTGAAGAGGATCAGATTTACTTTTCTTCTAAATCTACATTAGACATCAAAGTTATATAGGACAGGTTGGATGAACTAAAGGACATTTCCCATTCTGTCATTGGATACATTTTACTTGTATGCTTGTATTTTCTCAATATGTACTGCTGCTTGGTATGCAGCCACTCAAATGTATTATGTCTTTCTCAATATAGTGTATATAGTTTGCCCTCATTTCCCACTTCCCTTTTTATTTGGAATCATTTCAGACATTAAGCATTAAAAATGAATTTAACAAACCTTGGTACTCTCATCTGAATTTCCCTAATGCTTTACCAGTGAAATGAGTGGGGAAGAATAATTTGCAGACTGGTCATTAGAGGCCAGCAGTGAGTCTGCTGCAGACATCTTTGGGCATGTCTATAGGAATTACCTATACTTCTGAGAAATGCAAATTTAAATAGTTGGAGATTTCTCCTTTTTTTCCTGACACTTAACAATTTTGCAACTTATCAATTTCAGAATAACAAGTCAGAATTTGTACTCTTGTGGTTCAGTATGGATTTCTACCGGACACTCCTCTGTATGACCATATAGTTGCTGTGTACTGCCCACAAGGTTTACTGTGTTCTGTTGAGTTCATTATTTTTCTGCAAAATGTGAACATAATTTTAAGCCCAGAGGTAATCAGTTCAATTACAATGCGTAATCATATCTTTTTTAATTACTGTGATAAAACTGCCTCAGTTGATCCCACTTACAATGCAAGTGCATGTAGACCAGGCAATCATTTTCCTCTGCCTCACAGTGTTACCTTAGTTGGGAATCTTCAGCAGATAGGGTCTTCATAGAGGCTGATACTCGCTGTACTCACTGTACACCCATGATTGTGTAGCCAAGTTTCCATCAAACTCAATATATAAGTTTGCTGATGACACCACAATTGTAGGCCGTATCTTGGGTAATGATGAGCCTGAGTACAGGGAGGAAATTAAGAACCTGGTGGCATGGAGTGAAGACAATAACCTATCCCTCAATGTTAGCAAGACGAAGGAATTGGTTGTTGACTTCAGAAGGAGTAGCGGACTGCACAACCCCATCTACATCGGTGGTGCGGAGGGGAAAAGGTCAAAAGCTTTAAGTTCCTCGGGGTGAATATCACAAATGACCTGACTTGGTCTAACCAAGCAGAGTCCACTGCCAAGAAGGCCCACCAGCACCTTTACTTCCTGAGAAAGCTGAAGAAATTTGGCCTGTCCCCTAAAACCCTCACTCATTTTTATAGATGCACCGTAGAAAGCATTCTTCTAGGGTGCATCATAACCTGCTATGGAAGTTGTCCTGTCCAAGACCGGAAGAAGCTGCAGAAGATCGTGAACATAGCCCAGCACATCACACAAACCAATCTTCCATCCTTGGACTCACTTTACACCGCACGCTGTCGGAGCTGTGCTGCCAGGATAATCAAGGACATGACCCACCCAGCCAACACACTTTTTGTCCCTCTTCCCTCCGGGAGAAGGTTCAGGAGCATGAAGATTTGTACGGGCCATATTTGGGAACAGCTTCTTTCCAACTGTGATAAGACTGCTGAACAGATCCTGACCCAGGTCTGGGCCGTACCTTCCAAATATCCGGACCTGACTTGCACTACATTACTTTCCCTTTTCTATTTTCTAATTATGATTTATAATTTAAATTTTTATTATATTTATTTTGATTTGTACTTCAGGGAGAGCGAAGCGCAGAAACAAATATCACTGTGATGATTGTACGCTCTGGTACCAATTGTTGGTGACAATAAAGTATAAAGTACTCTACAATGATTCTTCTTAGTTTTCTCATTTTATCTTCTGTTCAGAAATGAGCTTTGTGAGTTGGAATATCATACTGAAGAAAATGGATCTGAGAATCATGAGAAAGGGACTAAAATAATTATATTACAACAGCAGGTTCCATGAACTGGAACTTTTTTTATTTGCTTGAACATGTAAAGTGAGATGTTTCGGTATTTTTTAAGTTAATTTTACAGGACATGAAATTTTGGCAAAGCAAATGTCTACTACTCAGACCCAGTTGACCTTGGGGAAATTGATGGTAAGTTGTCTTCTTGAAGTGCTGCAGATTTTGATGAGCCCCCCACAGTCCTGTGAGGGACGATGTTCCAGGACTTTGAGCTAGCCATAAGGAAGTAATGGCAATGTACTTCCAAGTCAACATTTGAACTCTAACCTTTTGGGTGAAGGCCAAACATAACTGTGTAAGCCACAGGAGATAGGTGGGGAACAGCTCTGAGCTATCATATGTTCAGTCTTTTTCTTTATGAGATACTGAAGTTGAACTCCTCCTAAATAAAATGTTATTTGTGCTTGTGAGATTGTCACTGGTGGTTATGCAAGAATATACAACTGGCAATCCCAGTTGTGCTTGGACAGTTACATGGATAGGAAACATTTAGAGAGAAATGGGGTAAACATGGACAAATAGCACAGAGAAGAATAATGGTCGGCTTGGACCAGTTTCAAAAGGCCTGTTTTCAGGTTGTATAGCTCTATGGCTCTTAAATAACAATAACATGCAATGTTAGCATTCATTTCCGGAGGACCAGAATATAAAAGCAAGGATGTAATATTGAGGTTGTGTAAAATACTGTGAGGCCTCACTTGAAGTATTGTGAGCAGTCTTGGGCCCCTTATCTTAGAAAGGAGGTGCTGACACTAAAGAGGGTTTAAAGGAGGTTCACGGAAATGATTCTAGGATTGAATGGTTTGTCATACGAAGGGCATTTGATGTCTCTGGGCCTGTAAAAGTGAGAAGAATGAGAGGTGACCTAATTGACACCTATCAAATGGTGAAAGGCCTTGATAGGGTGGATGTGGAGAGGATGTTTCCTCTGGTGAGAGAATCTAGGACCAGAGGACATAACCCAGAATAGGGAGACATCCTTTTAGAATTATAATGAGGAGGAATTTCTTTCACCAGAGAATGGTGTATCTGTGGATTTTGTTGCCACAGACACCTGCGGAGATCAAATCTTTATGTACATTTAAAGCAGACATTGATAGATTCTTGATTGATCAGGCTATGAAGGGATATGGAGAGAAAGCAGGAGATTGGGGCTGAGAGGAAAAATGGATCAGCCATGGTGAAATGTCGGAGCAGACTCGATAGGCAAAATGATCTAATTCTGCTCCTATATGTTATGGTCTTATGGTTTTAATATTCTTAATATTGGCCCCAGAGTGAGGGGTGTACATTCCTCAATGTGTTTGCATACTTTCTTCATCGAAGTTCTGTGCCTGCATGATAAGCAGATTGACATCGTCCTGTGAAATTACCAAAAGTCCCCGTGGCTTACTGAACCCAACAGTTCCAGTATTGGAGCATTTGCCTCGGATTCCAGATTGTTTCATTGAATGGTAGAGAATTTTGAGTGTGTACTGTTTGAATATTTGGAAAGCTTCTGATTCAGTACACTTCCTTCAGCGCTATTGCATTCTGTTGATTTTTTTAGTGCTTCAATGAATTGCTTGGAGAGCAGCTTGTTCATGATGGATCTGCTTTATTGAACTCAACAGGCTGATAAGTTCCTTCACAGGCAGGTGGGGTTGTTTTGCTGTCTGGGTTTTCCTGATTATGTCCGAGAGTTTTAAAGTTATAAGTCCAATAACTTACTTCTGCTATTTTTTTTATTAATTATAAAAAAAATTGGAGATAGCAACAAAATGACTGACAGCCATGAATCATTCAGTCAAGTAATGAATGTCTGATCGTTTGTAATGTCCAATAGGGTAATTGAATCTGTGGTGTTGAAGACCCGTTGGCAAGATTGTGGGCAGGCAATTTACCATGGGATGTTATATGATGAAATATTGGGGGATGTGTCCACTTTGGGGTAGTGACTTAATGCCACTTTAGGCATGCTGAACTAGACGAGAAAACTGATAACCCCATTTCTCTAGGTTTGAGGCCTGGTATTGCAACAGAAGTGAACTGGAAGAAGAATTGCTTTTCTGTTAATATTAAAAGCTGAAGCCAGCAGGAGATTCTACTTAACATAAGTACTGTTAGATAACATTTTTCACAGCCTCATGTCACACTTCTGAAATGTTATCACAGTAGTACTGCAGAAAGTGCTACAGTCAATTTACAAATAGCAAGTTCCCAAAGATACAATAGTATTTATGCCTGTTTTGTGGAGTATCTAGTTATTCTCTTGTTGAGAGGGAATACTGCAGTGCTACAATAAGGACTTAAACTTGGATATGTGCTCAGTTTTATGAAGTGAGGCTTGAATCAATAGCCTTCCAACAACAATGAAGCTAATGACAATTGAGCCAAGACTGATGTTATTACGGCTCGTCTGATTGGGCCTGGGTGTGTATCAAGTGATTATTCTCAAATGGCATTTGCATTGATGCTGAGAAGAATATGCTTGCCATTAAATCCTCTCCTTTGTAGACTCTCAAGGTGTTTCTTCAGTAATTACATTTTCAGTAATGTGAAGAGACCAGAGAGGCTGGGAAGGTTCTCTTTACAACAATGGACCTTGAGAATGAAATTAATTCAATTGTGAAGGATTTTCATAGTAATGAATTGGGAACTCTTCCCGCTTCAGGTTATTTTGAATTAGCAGGTCAATAACAGAGGACATGCAGTATAATTAAGATATCAGGATATCAAGGGTAGTAGCGCACGCTACTGTGAAGTTTCTGCAGCTGCCGGGTATGTCCCTCAGCTGATGAATACAGCAAAATCCCATTGTGCAAAAATGCCGACAAGTTCCGTTTCTGAGGCTGACTGCATTGTGAGTGATCCCAGATGTGGGGTGCTGTCTCCATTACTGACGGGGGTCTGTTGAATAAGTGCTTCCATTGCTACACACTGGAGAAAGGACTTGCTGTTTGTCAAAAATCAAAAAGAAGCAGAAGATCCTGGAAACACTTAGCAAGTCAGGCAGGATCTGCAAAAAAAGGAACAGTATTAATTAATGTTTCAGGTCAAATGCCCTTCACCAGAACTGAAAATAATGAAAGAAATGAGTAGGTTTCAAGAACAACACATTGGAGTCTTTGGGATTCACAATCAAATTGAGGTAATTTGCTTTTCCTGTTATATTACAGTAAAAGCAGCCAGTTTTGCCAAAATATTATCTTTAATATTTTTTGTCAATGTATCTTACACCCTGCCTGATCTGATCTCAGCATTCTGCTTTTGTTTTCAAATCTCAGCAACAGCTTGGTTTTGCATTTCACAACTTTTAGACGTGGCTTTGATTTATCTTTCTCTGTCTTCTCTCATTCCTCTGTCCTCTAAACTTCACACACATAGGGATTACACGGGCAACCTAGGCCTTTCAGAGATCCTACCCTGGTCTGATCCATCTCCCCCCATCTTCTCTGCAATTTAAAATCAACTTTTTGTGCAGATCTTGCCTGGCCTGCCAAGTGTTTCCAGATCTGATGAATGGTTTTCAACCTGAAACATAAATTCAGTTTCTCCCTTCCATATGCATTATCTGATTCACTCAGTGTTTCCAGCGTTTTATTCCCTTGTAGTGGCAGCACAATCTGTTGGATGAAATGATTGATTAGGCTGTTGCCTGAAGCTGCCTTGTTAGGTCTCCTGACATCAGCAGGGTGCCTCTTCAAATTATAGAACATGCAACAACCTATTTTGCTATACTCCTAGTCACGTTGTGGCAGCTTGGCACTGATTACAGGTTGCAGGTTTGACCTCCAAGTTACGCCTGTAAGGTGTAAATTAATTTTGCACAAATCAAAGTTCAAAGTTCAAAGTAAATTTTATTACCAAAGAACATATATGTCACTATATCCAAACCTGTGATTTATCTTCCTGTGGGCATACTCAGTAAATCTAGAGAATAGTAGCGATAACAGGATCAATGAAAGATCAACCAGAGTGCAGAAGACAACAAACTGTGCAAATGCAAATATAAATAAATGGCACAAAGTCACAAGAACATGAGATAATGAAATAAAGAGCCCTTGAAGTAAGGTAATTGGTTGTAGGAACATTTCAATGATGGGGCAAGTGACTGTAGTTATCCTCTTTGATGCAACAGTCTGATGGTTGAGGGGTAGTAACTGCTCTTGAACCTGATGATGTGAGGCTTTGTAGCTTCTGCTTGATGGAAGCAGTGAGAAGATAGCATTGTCTGGGTGGAAGGGATCTCTGATGATGGATGCTGCTTTCCTATAGCAATGTTTCATGTAGATGTGCTCAACGGTTGGGAGGGTGCGCTGGGCTGAATCCATTACCTCTTGTTGGATGTCATTTGGTGTGAAACAAATGCTGAAGAAAAAATCAGAAGCTAGAAAGAAAGGTTGGCTTTATTTGTCATATGTGTATTAAAACATACAGGGAAATGCATTGCCTTGTGCCAACAATCAACACAGTCAAAAGGTTGTGCTGCAGGCAGCCCACAAAAGCTACCATGCTTCCGGCACCAACATAGCATGCCCACAACATGCCCACTCTTTCTTTCAGGATCATGGTTTCCCTTCTGGCGTCATCAAAGATGCCCTCACCCGCTTCTCCTCCACGTCCCGCACTTCAGCCCTTAACCCATCCTCCCATCACCACAACAGGGACAGGGTTTCCCTTGTCCTCACCTACCACCCCACCAGCCTCCGGATCCAACATATTATCCTCCGCAACTTCTGCCACCTTCAACAAGACCCCACCACCAAGCACATATTTCCCTCTCTGTCCCTCTCAGCTTTTCGCAGGGATCATTCCTTCCGCGACTACCTGGTCCACACATCCCTCCCCACAGAACTCCCACCTGGCACTTATCCCTGCAAGCCTAAGTGCTACACCTGTCCCCACACCTCCCCCCTTACCACCATTCCGGGCCCCAGACAGTCCTTCCAGGTGAGGCAACACTTTACCTGCAAGTCTGCTGGAGTCGTCTATTGCATCCGGTGCTCCCAGTGCGGCCTCCTTTACATCGGCGAGACCCGGTGCAGATTGGGGGACCGCTTCATCGAGCACCTACGCTCCGTCTGTCACAATAGACAGGACCTCCCAGTTGCCACCCACTTCAACTCTGCCTCTCATTCCCATCTAGATATGTCCATACATGGCCTCCTCTACTGCCATGATGAGGCCAAACTCAGGTTGGAGGAGCAACACCTCATCTACCGTCTGGGTAGCCTCCAGCCTGGTGGTATGAACATTGAATTCTCCAATTTCTGGTAATTCCCTCCCCTCCCCTCCCCCTATCCCAGGTCCCTCTGCCTCTCTCCCCTTTCAACTTTCTGTTTCTTTATCTCTACAGTTCTTTCATGCTTATCTCCTCCCCCTCCCCCCTTTATCTTTTCTCTGATTGGTTTTCCACCTGGCACCTCTAGGCCCTAACCCCTCCCTGATCTCTATTACTGGGCTTCAGCCCTCTCTTCTCCCCCATTCCTGATGAAGGGTCTCGGCCCGAAACGTTGGCTACTCTTTTCTCACGGATGCTGCCTGACCTGCTGAGTTCTTCCAGCGTTGTGTACGTATTCTATGCCCACAACTTGTCATGCCAAACACTAACTTTATGTCTTTCGAATGTGGGGGGAAATAGGAGCATCTAGAGGAATCCCATGTGGTCCTTACAGATTTCTACATGAAACATAGTGCAAACACATCCATTTTCTTGGCAACAATTTCTAATATAATTATTTCAAGACAGTTTTACATCTGAAACAAATATTATCTCTGAAGTGGTCAGCTTAACATCTGATCCATGTCTTGTACTGGTTATAAACTGTGGCTCATTTCAATGTAACTCATGAATAGAACAATATGCAAAAAATGCTGAATAGACTTAGCAGATCAGGCTCAGATCATTACAGAGAGAAGTAAAATGTTGATGTTTTGAGCAGAGACACTTCATTAAGAGTGGGAAGAAAGAGGGCAAAAGCCAGAATAAGAGGGTGGGTTGAGGGGGATGAGTACAAGTTGGTGCGTAACCGGTAAATTTAGGTGAGAGGAGGAAGATAGGTGGGAAGAGGAAAGGGGATGAGGTAGTGGGAATAATATGAGAAGCTGGGAGGTGATAGGTGGAAGCTGTAAGGGCTGAAGAAGATGGAACCTGAAGGAGAAGTAGTGGGTCATGGAACAAGAAGGAGGGTAGGTCATTACAGCAGAGGATGGAGGGAAAGAAGGGATGAAGGGGACAGAGAGAAAAGGAAAACCAAGGAGGAATGGTTACCAGAAGTTACAAAAACTGATGTCCAGTAGATGCCATCAGGTTGGAGACTACTAAAATGAATGGGACAGTGGGGTTAGGTGGTTTTCCATCTTAAATCCCAAACAGTTCTACATTGTTGAAGCTAATTAACCATTAAATCAGCGGAACTATAACACTGACACTCGTACTGAGATCATTAATTCTCTTCCTATTACATTTGATTAGATTGATTCCCACCCCACCCCCCATGCCCATTAACTGCTATGAGTTTGGTCCCAATCACCTTTGGGAAAAGAATAGAAAATTTACCTGATCTCATAACTCCTGATGTCCCCCTTCCTGAATCCCAATTGCTCCAGATCTTTACTGCTATTTTGACAGCTGACAAAGCTCAATACCTAAATCTGAAGATAAGCACCTCGTAGCATGTAGATTAGAGTCAGGTGTCATTAACAAGTCTTACTTCCAAAGAAACTCTATTAACTCATCATTTATGCAGGTGGTGGCACTGATGGCAACTCCACTCCAGCTTCCTCACTCCTCCTTCCCTTTTTTTCTCATTCCCCCTTTCCCTTGATCAAACACAACTGGCCTGCATAAATCCACATTGACTGTCCTAATCTTTAATAAAATGTTTTTAATTGTTTTCTATAATTTCAAATAAATTCAATTAATGCAAAAAAAACTTTAGTTGTCTGAAACGTAACCACTCTCCCTCACAAATATGGGTGGAAGAGTAGCAGAGCTAAACAGAGCCACTGCCTCACAATCCCAGGATCCCAGGTTCAAACCTGACCTCTGGTGCGGTCTGTATCAACTTTGCATGTTCTCTCTGAGAGTATTTTAGTGTATTTTACTCTCGTTGCTCTGGTTTCCTCCCACATGTGGGCTGGATGCTATAAATTGCCTTTGGAGTGTCGGTGAATGTTTGAACCTTGGGGAAGTTGGTAACGTGGGGAGAATCAAGTAGAAAAGGATTAGCACAGGATGAATGTGGATGGAAGCTTGATGATCAGTATACACAGTTATCTGAAGGGCCTGCTTCCCTTGTTGCAATATTATCCCTACCTCCAGGCTCAAAATTGAGGTGAATGGAATTAGTGGGAACAGCAGGGACAGTGTTGGAAGGAGGCACTTAGGTACAGGGCTCCATCAAAACATGGTCTGGAGTTGCAAATCATAAACATCAAAAAGTCTGCAGAGGCTGGAGATCCTAAGCAATGCACACAAAAAAAAACTGGGGAACTCAATCCATGGAAATGAATAAACAGTCAATGTTTTAGGTTGAGACCCTTGGTGTGGAGTAAGCAGTCAGCAAGACCAGTCAGGATGTTTCAGGCTTTCTATCATTTATTCATTCACAGGCAGTGACATTGTTGATAATGCCAGCATTTATTGTCCTTGAATTGATACGGCAAGGGAAAAAAAACTCAATATAGAAATATAGGGAGGAAATATAGAATTCCTAGCATTTCTTAAGAAATGATGCACCATTGTCTCTACTACACTGTCTTCTTATCCACCACTGTTTCGTTACAGTTTAAAGAATCAATTTTTCAGATAAATCATGTCATTTGTTAAGGAATACGCTCTGACTGCCCTTTAGTGTATTTTAATTTTCCACATTCATTTTTGCTATAGCCGCACTGAGTAATGATCCCATTATCCTTAAGTGGCCCATGTTTCCCATTTTCGTTCCAGATTCGATTTAAAATGTATAAACCGCATTAGCAGGTTCCTAGCCTACTCATTTTTATTCTTTATTCATAAATCAGTAAATGCCCTCCTTTTATTAATATAGTTGTTAATATCTGTGGATGAAATTTATTGGGGCTAGAAGAGTTAAATTTCTCTCAGATTGGTTAATATATACCGGTATATTTTTTCCTCCACTGTTTTCTTAAATCCTTTATTGGCCTTACTTTCAATGTTGTATCCAGCAGAACAATGCCCATGCAAGGGCAAAATGACAATTTGATACCTGGGAGGGAGCTTGTACTTCTATACAATTCCGATATTTTTTTCTTTTTGTTATTTATGTATCTGCAGAATTTATCTGTTTACATCCCTTGATGATTTAAATTTACAGTTCATCTTTACCTCCCCAAATATTTACTTTCTTACTCTCTGCCTCTTGCCATTCTTTCCCTGTCACCTCCTTTAATTACAAGTGCACCATTTTCTCTTTGCCCATCATGATATGACATAGTTGGTTTATCTGTTCTTGCCTCTGGGTCAGATATATTTCTCTTCAATTCAGTTGGCGGCAGATTTTAATGATTTGCAGTGTTGTTCTATATTAGTACTCAGCAATAAATATTCCAGTCTATTTTCTCTAGATCCTTACTTATTCCCTTCAAGTCAGTCATTTCCAATGTAATTCTTTCATCTGTGCCTCACTCATTTCCATAATCATTATCTTAAATCCTGTATGTTGTGACTGCTATTTAAATCTGAAGTGATTTATTTAAAAACCAGCTGAAATTTCTATACAGAATAATTATTTCAATTCTCTATGTACCCAGCGGTAATTTTATATCATTTACCATATTGATTTAGTGACTGAGTGCCACATGAGATCAATTCTATCTGAATAATCTACAAAGGGCATTATAATAATCATGAATAAAACTCCGTAGTAAATGTACTTAATTGCAGGGTTGCAGCATGATCATTCGTGAGTGATTTCTAGCAGAGCATTGCTAAGGACGGAATATCCCAGGCACTTGCATTTGCAGCGATTATCTGAAATTTGAACTCCAGATCCTTTCTACAAATGGTGATCAAAGAATGGGGGTGGCTTCAAGTTATTTGCACACCCAGTTTTCTAGAACAGACACTTCGTTTTGATCTCTGTTGCAGTAAGATATTATGAGGTGAACAGAAAAATAATTCGAGGATCTCAAAATGTCTCTCAGAAGGATTGCAATATACTGATGAACTTCTTGGAATCCCTGGCTCTTTATGCTTCAAAGTGGAGAGGGAATGTTTCAGTTAGCAGTGAACTCTCGAGGCCTTGTATTGGAAGCACACAGATGCCCAGAGTCAACGGTAGAGAGAGGTCACCCCAATCTAAATTACCTGCTCTATTTATGAAAGAGTCTGTGGTTGCAACATCGGCCTTACCTCTGAAATAGGATAGAAGCAGCCATTCTAGGGAATGAAGGACTGGCCAATTTCTACTGGTACATTCTGAAACACAGGAGGAGGGAGAAGAGTAGGCTTTGGACAAATTCAGCTTGTGTACCCAGAACGTATTGGTGCACTGTTTGAAACTTTGTACTCAGCATGAGATACAGTAGATAACTCTATGCTTAAAATCACATGAGTATAGATGAGACTGAGGGAAGTTGAGGATGGCTGGATTTCCTCCCGTAGGTGGAAGTGCTAAAGAAAATCAGATTGAGAATTAAGTCTTACTGAAAAAGCACAAATGTTAAGGCTACAGTAATAGATCAGAAACCAACTGACTGACATGGGCTGGTGTACATGTTGACTCTTTCTGAACACAAAAGATGAGAATCCAATTGAACAGAAACATCCCTATTTTTATGGAACTTTCAGTTCAGTATTTTCATGATTAGTTTTGACATGAAAACCTATTAATCACACTGGCATTACGCATTGTAGTGGAAAACTGGATAGCAATCAAACGAGAAGGCTGTTCTTGTGTAGAATCATTCACCTGTCATTATACAGCAAAGGCATAATACAAAACCCAAAACAAAAAGAAATGAGCAGCTTTCATCTGCAGTATGTTCTGCCTGTGAATGATCCTATCCTGAACTTTTGCAGCCTGGTTCAGATTCAATATCAGATTTGTTATCACTGAATTAAAGGACATACAATTTGCTCTTTTGCTGCAGTAGTATGGTGCAAAGCAATAAAATTAATATAAATTCTAAAGATAAATAAATCCTGCAGAAAGAAAGAATGATGAGGCAGTGTTAAAGGGTTCATGAACTATTTAGAAACCTGATAGCTTCTGGTTTGTCATTGGAATAGGGATGGGCTTTCTGTATGTGTGTGGTTTGAAGTTAAAGTGATATGTAGGAATACAGTGGTGTGAAGTATTATATAATAGCTGCACAGACAAAAATAAGCTCACTGATGGGGCTCTCCCAGCCAAATCTGCACCAGCAGAAGCACTTAGACCATGAGACCATAACATATAGGAGCAGAATTAGGCTATCTGGCCCATTGAGTGTACTTCACCATTTCATCATGGCTGATCTATTTTCCCTCTCAGCCCAATCTCCTGCCTTCTCCCTGTATCCCTTCATGCCTTGACTAATCAAGAATCTATCAACCTCTGACTTAAATATACCCAATGGCTTAGCATCCACAGCTGCCTGTGGCAACGAATTCCGCAGATCCACCACTCTCTGGCTAAAAAAAATCCTCCTTATCTCCGTACTGAAAGTACAACCCTCTTTTATGAGGCCGTGTCCTCCAGTCTTAGACACTCCCAAACCACAGGGAACATCCTCTCCACGTTCACTCTATCAAGGCCTTTCAATATTCGATAGGTTTCAATGAGATCCCCCCCTCATTCTTCCGAATTCCAGTGAGTAGAAGCCCAGAGCCATCAAACGCTCCATGTATGACAAGTCTTTCAATCCCGGAATTATTTTTGTGAACTTCCTTTGATCGCTGTCCAATGTCAGCACATCCTTTCACAGTGCACCCCCAGCCAGGCCCAATCTCCCACGTTCAGCCCGTAACTCTATGAATCTAGTCTTAATGATGCTAATATATTAAAAATATGATACATAATAATGTAATATATAATAATAATATGATATTGTAGATATCATTGATACTATTGTAGCTGCCCCAAGCTCTTCCTCTGGCAACTCGTTCTATATATTCACCACCTTCTGTGTGAAAAAATTGTCCCTCAGGTCCCCTTTTAAAAATTCATGCCCTCTAACTCCCCTATCCTGGCAAAAAAACAGTTGCCATCCACCTTATCCATGCCTCTCCTGATTTTATAAACCTCTATAAGGTCAGCCCTCATTCTCCTTTGGTATAAGCTATAAAGACATGGACAGGCTTCTCTCTCCCTATATGTCAGGCCTGTTTGTCCTGGCAACATCCTTGTAAGTATTTTCATAACTGTACACAATACTTCAAGTGCAGCCTCACCAACAACTTATATGCCAAGATAATGTTCCAAATCCTATACGCAGTGCCCTGACAGATGAAGTCTGGTATGCTAATTAACATCTTTCACCACCTTGTTCATCTGTGATTCTGTTTTTGATTAACTATATTCTTGTAGTCCTATATCTCTCTGCTTCATTACACTCCTTGACGCCCTACTGTTTGTAGTATAAGTCAGATGCTGGTTTGACGTTACAAAATGCATGAGGTCACACTTAACTGTATTGAAATCCATTTGCCACTCTTCGGCCCACTTCCCTAGCTGATCAAAATCCCCCTTAATCTACCATAACCTTCATATCATCAACATTTCCTATCTTTGGGTCATTTGCAAACTTACTGATCAAACCTTGTGCATTCACTTCCAAATCAATTGTATAATTGGCAAATAACAAACGTCTCAACACCAATCCCTACTGCACTTCTCCTTCATCAGCCTCCATGTTGAGAAACAAACTTCAACCATCATCCTCTTCGTCGTATTCCCAAGCCAATTTTGAATTCATCTAACTTGCTCCATAGGATCTAACTCTCCAGACCAGTTTACCATGTGGAACCTTGTCGAATGCCTTGCTAAAGGCCAAATGTCCACTGTCCGACTCTCAACTACCTTTTGGCTTAACCTCTAAAGCACTCAGCAAGCATGACTTTCCACATACAGACCCATAGTGATTCCTCTTAATTGGAGTCTACCTATCCCTCAGAATTCCTTTCAGTAACTTCCCCAGCACTGATGTCAGGCTGACTGGCCTGTCATTCTCTGGTTTATCTTGGCCATACATTAACCACCTACCAATCTTTGGGGAAGTTCACCAGTGCCTTGATATCACAGTCTTAAAAGATCCCCACTAGCACTAACTGTTCAAAGTAAATTTATTATCCAAGAACGTATCTGTTACCATATCCTATATGGACATTCATTTTCTTGCAGGCATTTATGGGAAAATATAATAAAATTTTATGAAAAACTATATATAAACAGATAAAAACTGATGAACAACCAAAGTGAGATAAAAGGCAAAGTGTGCAAATAAAAATAATTCTAAGGATATGAATTTCAAAGTCAGGAAGGAAGAATTGTTGAGTCTCTTAAAGAGCATTAATGTGGATAAGTCGCTAGGATCTGATGGGATATACTCCAGATTACTGAGAAATACAAGTGTTACAGCATGCTTTGTAACTCCTAAGCATTAAACTAAATGAAAGGAAACGATGGGAGTCCCAAATGTGAGCCTAAGTTCATGTTTAAGCAAGGTGCACACGTATGACACAGTCAGGTGATGATGCACACCATTCATTTACTTTGTACACATAAACATAAGGAATTATGTAACAAAAACAATACTTAATCGAACAATGTATTTACAATATTACTGAAATATTAAATACATAACATTCCTCCATGCTTAGCTATAAACTCCAAGTCAATACAGAGTGCATCTCAGTTTATTGTATATACATAGAATATATACTATACCATATAATGCAAATAGCATACTGAATTTTATAGCACAGTAAATTTTAAATTGTCCCTTTCGTGCATAAAGATTTAATTGCTGCGGAGGCTGTCTTGTGGGATAAGGTCCTTCCTGACAAGGAATGTCATCCTGCTTGGCAGGAGAGACTTGCGGATGTGAAAACGATCTCAGGTTCTGTGTGGTTGTAGGAGTTGACTCTGAGACTGCAGGGAGTGGTTTTGAAAGCCTTGGAAACATCTCTTCTTCTTTAAAAAAAGTACACACAAAATGCTGGAGGAACTCGGCAGGCCGAGCTGCAGCTATGGAAACGGGTAAACAGTCAGCATTTTGGGTCGAGACCTCTCATCAGGACTGGAGAGAAAAGGTGAGAAATCAGAGTAAGAAGATGAGGGGGAGGGGAGGAAGAAGAACAAGGTAGTAGGTGATCGGTGATACTGGGAGAGGGGGAAGGGTGAAGTAAGGGGCTGGGGTTGATTGGTGAAACAGATCAAGTACTGGAGAAGGAGGAATCTGATAGGAGAGAACAGAAGGCCATGGAAGAAAGGGAAGGTGGAGGAGCACCAGAGGGAGATGATGGGCAGGCAAGAAGATAAGGTGAGAGAGGGAATTGGGAATGGGAAATGGTGAAGGAGAAGGGGGCAACTACCATAAGTTCTTGGGTGTCAAGATCTCTGAGGATCTAACCTGGTCCCAAAATATCGATGGAGTTATACAGAAGGCAAGACAGTGGCTATACTTCATTAGGAGTTCGAAGAGATTTGGCATGTTAACAAATACACTCAAAAACTTTGAAAGGTGTACCATGGAGAGCATTCTAACAGATTGCATCACTGTCTGGTCTGGGGGGGTCCTGCTGTACAGGACCGAGTGAAGCCGCAGAGTGTTGTAAATTTCGTCGGCTCCATCTTGGGTACTCACCTACAATGTACACAGGACATGTTCAAGGACTGTTGTCTCCCCTTTTCTCACTGTTAACCAGCAGGTAGGAGGTACAGAAGCCTGAAGGCACACACTCAGCGATTCAGGAACAGCTTCTTCCCCTCTGCCATCCGATTCCTAAATGGACTTTGAACCCTTGGACACTACCTCACTTTTTAATATATAATATTTCTGTTTTTTGCATGATTTTTAATCTATTCAATATATGTATACTGTAACTGATTTACTTATTTATTATTATTATTTTATTTTTTTCTCTTCTGTATTTGGTATTGCATTGAACTGCTGCTGAAGTTAACAAATTTCGCATCACATGCCAGTGATAATAAACCTGATTCTGATTCTGATTCTGACATATGACATGGTGGATTGCTGGCTAACGTTCTGAATAAATGGAAACTTCTCAGATGTTGAGAGAAGATATTTGCCGAACTGTCTGACATTATGATTCTGTGAGACGTGTTACGATCCTTAAGCATATTGCTTTTTCCTCTCAGAAAGATTCTCTGCCTGAAGGAAGGTGGATTTTTATGGCTGTGTTGTGGCAGTTGTGTATTGAAACAGCTGAACTCTCTGAGGAAAGCAGTGACTGCAGTACGAGCTGACCTCTGAGTGCCCAGAAAATTATTTTAAGTGAAACAGAGCATGCTAAATGCTCGGAACGGAACAGACGGCTGTGGTTGATGGGGTTATTTGGTGTGATGATGTTCCGGATGGGGACAGTAATAATGTTATTGAGGCATGTAAAAGTGCTGATGAACAAAATCAAGCTGTAGTGGCTGTCCCTACCACCACTGAAATTACTACACTACCATTGAGTTACAGGTTTTAGTCCAAAGGCTGCATCAGCTCCCAATAGATGATATTGGAGCCTCCCAACTCTAATTTAATATGCATGAATGATTCATTGAGGGTTATTAACGACATACCGTTGGTCCTGGCTGAATTGCGGGCTGGTCACGTTGACAGAGCTGTGGGCAGTGGTCATACAAGCAATCCGTGCTCGATACCATGCCCTTTTGGATTGGGACACATCTCCTGGTCCGTGGCAAACTCCCCGAGAGGCTATTTCATGCCTCTGGAGGCCTAGGATATCTGGGCTCTGGAGATGGGTGGACCGAAGGTCTGTGTCCCGGACTGGTGTGTCGTTGGAGCTGGAAAATCTTTGGCTGTGTGCCAAGAGACCTGAGATCTTTCGGCACAGAGCTCAGAAAAAGTGACACAATGGACGTTTTACTGACTAAGGGCTCTTCCTGCCACTTATTATACCGTTATTGATTTGGCTATTGCTTATTTCTCCATCCCTGTTGCTGAGCATTTCCAAGATCAGTTGGCTCTTACATAGAGTACACCTTTACATAGCTTCCACACGGATATGCCAATACTCCAACTATTTGCCACGGTGTGGTGGCGTGGGATTCACGTGAATGTGTCCTATCCCTGAGCATCAGAGTAGCTCACTATATAGATGATGTACGGTTGTGGGGATCCTCTGAAGAGGAGGTTTCTGAATTAATACTTCGATCGATGACATGCGATTGAGGGATGGGAAATTAAACCCAATAAATTACAGGGCCCAGCTATGGCAGTTTATATTAAGGGAATACAATGGACTAAGGGGGAATAGAATAATTCTTGATCAGGTCAGAAATAAGACCCTAGACAAAGCACAGCCATGACAAAACAAGAGGCACAACGCTTTGTTGGTTTTTTTGAGTACCAGCAGTGCCACATATACAATTTGACTATGCTCCTCTGGCCTTGTAAGCTGTGACCAGAAATAAATTCAATTTTGTATGGGGCCCCAAGCAACAATCAGCTTTTGAAGCTGCAAAGGAGACTGCTGCCCTGGCCTCACCCCATCGAGGGGGCTGCCCTTTCTGTTGAAGATGATGTGGCAGTTTGGAGCCTGTGGCAGAAGGATGGAGGAAGGAATATGTCACTGGGTTTCTGGTTCTCAGAGTTTCCTAATTCTGCCTCCACATGCACTGTGTTTGAGTAGCAGCTTCTTGCCTGTTGCTGGGGCTTTAGTGAAGACTGAAACACAGATGGGGGATTCTCTCATCTCTCTCCACCCAGACTTCCCATTATGGGTTGAGGCCCTAATTGATCAGAGAAGGGAAGGTCAGAAGGAATGACGAAGACCCGGCATGGATGAGAGCTGGGATCACAGGGGGAAAGGGGCTGGTAGCATCTGAGGAGAGGGGAGGATTGAGGAGTTCAGGAAAGGCGGGGTGAGAGGAAGATGGAGTCTCTGAGGACCCAAGAGCTGAGGGACGTGAGATGGCAGAGTGGTGGTGGGAAAGGGGAGATCGGGGTTTCAGCGACAGCACGTAAAGTCCTGGCCTGGAAATGCTCTCAGTCAAGGTCCAGGCTAGAGTCAGAGTTGGAGGTTGAGGAATAGGCACTTTGAAGGTGACCTGGTTTGTAGTCTGCACTTATACCAATTCTTGGGCTGTTGCTAATGGCCTAGCTGTCTGGTTGCCTTGATGTAACTGCTGCCTTATGCTGTTATGGAGTGTCTCTATGGAGCGTAGAGTTATGGAGGGGCTTTTAGGACCGATCATCTCATGTTTCTGTTACAGTTTACCATGTTAATGCCTATATTTGAAAGATGATTCACCCATGACAAGATTTAATAACATTACTGGAAAATCTGGCTTGTGTTGACACCATGACTTCTAGCCCCAGGCCTCAAATGTCATTATTGCCACTTGCTTGGTGAGCCCATAAGCCTTCTGGTAATTTGGAGGTACAGGGTACTATAGAATGGTCTAGTGTTACGTACCCGTGACACGTGACAGTGGTACCCTTGTCACGTGACTGGGGTTGAAGTTATACTGGACATGAGGTAATGGTTTTGTGATGGTGGAGTGATGTCATTTTCCCGCCAGTAGAGGTCATGTGACAGGTTTTTTCTACAGGGTATAAAAGGGAGACCCACCCTGTCAGGTGGGGCAGTTCGTGGCAGGATTTGCCAAGATGACTTCATGTTACTGTGTGATTTAATGTGATGACGCAGTTTAGTTAAAAATGAAGTTTTATATAATGCCTAAAGTTTAAAAGGTCAGAGCCAACGGTTTCTTTGCTAATGGAGAGTGAAGAGAAAAATCGATTTTCGATGGATTGACTTCGACCTTGTGTGATCCTCATTCGGAAGGATTTCGTTTACTATTCTCATGATAG
The DNA here is from genome assembly GCF_048418815.1 of Hemitrygon akajei. Lineage (NCBI taxonomy): Eukaryota > Metazoa > Chordata > Chondrichthyes > Myliobatiformes > Dasyatidae > Hemitrygon > Hemitrygon akajei. Next base: position 13,297,074 of record NC_133152.1, on the reverse strand, counting down.
TCTCCGCTGGAAAAAGCGGGAGATTGAGAATATTGTGGAAGGAAGGTCAGTCACTTTAAGTTGTTATATTTAATAAAATTCGACGTGGGAGTTCGACGCTGGGAATCGAAGGACATCGACGTGGAAGAGAATTTACATCGCTTTAAAAAGTCTCTCCTTTTAAAAGTACCGTGAGCTTTTGAACTGTCGGCATATCGTTTTAAAATACTGCTTTCTTTCGACATATCGTTTTAAAAAGCTGAGTTCTTTTCAATACTGCTTTAAAGGCTGTTTGGGACTGCAACGCTATTAAGGACTGTTTGAGCAGCTGAGCTCGGATCATTGTTTGGGTTTGTTTACATTTGAAGGGGGTTTGTTATCAGTGTTTAATAAACGTGTTATTTGTTATAAAACCCTTCGTCTAACTCATCTATAATTATTGTTGCCTGAATACGTAACATAAATATGGGGGCTACGTCCGGGATTGAATTGTTTGAGTTTAATAAGCTTTTTGAATTTTGAGTCGGTGTTTTGGTAACGGGGATTGCTCAATTTTTTTTTGTTTGATTGGCTTGTGAGTGGTATTCGGCAACGATGAATATTGATGAGTTTCTGGATTCGCCAGACGCGGACTTGTTAGCGAAGGCGAAAAAAACTGAAGTCTCTGAACTTGCTAATCGGTTGCATCTTAAAGGGATTTTGCCAACTACATCAAAAGCTGTAATACAGAGAAAGATCGCATCACATTTTGTGGCTTCGGGTGATTTTGAAGAATCGATTTTAGAATCGTTTCCAATAAGTAATCTGGAGATGCAGTTGCAAATTGAACAAATGAGGTTGGAACAAAGTAAAGCAGAGTTAGAAAGGTGTAAATTGGAAATTGAACAAAAGGAAAGAGATTTTGAATATGCAATGGCGAAATTAAGGTCTGAGAAACAGTCTGCTGATTCTAAAAAACCGTTTGTTGCTAGCCAAGAAATTAAATTGGTCCCTCCATTTAGTGAAACAGAAGTGGAGAGATATTTTCAACATTTTGAAACTATTGCTCGGATGTCAGACTGGCCGAAAGATAAATGGTCAGTGTTGTTACAGAGTGTGATTAAAGGCAAGGCAAGACACGTTTACACAGCTTTAACTGCTGCGCAAGCATTAGATTATGATATTGTGAAAGAAAATATTCTCAAATCGTATGAGTTGGTCCCAGAAGCTTATAGGGAAAGATTCAGGAGTTTGAAAAAGTCTGTGGAAAAGACTTATGTGGAATTTGCCTATGATAAAGCTATGTGTTTTGAGAGATGGGTTTCTTCTAAAAATGTAAATGGGGACTATGAGACATTGAAAGAGCTGATTTTGATGGAGGAATTTAAAAGAAGCATTCCTGTTGAAGTAAGGACCTACTTAAATGAGAGGGATACTGATAAATTGCAGGACTGTGCTAGATTAGCTGATGAGTATGTTTTAATCCATAAGAATAAATTTCCTCAGGGTAGAATTTTCAAGAGGAAAAATAATATGGAGACTCCAGGTAAATTAGAAATTAAATCAGAGGTTAATGAGAGAGGTAAGGAGGAAGGAAAACCTGTGAAGGAAAGACAGTTTGGTCTTATTTGTAACTATTGTAAGAAGCCTGGCCATGTAATAGCTAACTGTTTCAAATTGAAAAAGAAAGAGAAGGAAGCAGTTACAGATGCTTGTGTGCAACATACTGAAGCACCTGTAAAGTTACAGGGTTTGGTAAACACAAATGAGGATTTGTTAGAGTCTGACAAAGTTAGAAAGGGATATGATCATTTTATAACTGAAGGGTTTGTATCCTTGAAAGAAGGATCTACTCTGGTGCCAATAAAAATTCTTAGGGATACTGGAGCTTCTCAATCACTGATGTTAGATAGTGTGTTGAAGTTTAATGAAGAGAGTGATACTGGTGAGGTAAATTACATAAGAGGTGTTGGAAGTGATTTTATGCCTGTACATTTACATGAAGTAAATTTAAAGTCAGGGTTAGTTACAGGATTTGTTAAGGTAGGATTACAGCATAGCTTACCTGTGAAGGGTATTTCTTTATTGTTAGGTAATGACTTGGCAGGTGGACAAGTTTTTCCTGAAGTGCATTTGACAATGGAGTCAGAGGAACCAGAGGTGAATTCTAACACAGATTCTTCTTGTGTTGTGACTAGAGCTATGGCTAAAAAGATTGATGTGCAGAATGAGGTTGTTACTCATGACTGTTCAACTCAGGATTTGAGTTTTGATGATGTGTCAGAGACTTTCTTACCTTCGTTGTTTGAACAAGATTCTGGGAGTAAGTCTGACTATGAAGATTTATCTCTGTCTCGGAAGGAGATGATAGCAGAGCAGAATAGAGATCCTGAGATTGTAAAATTAAGGGAACAAGCTTTACTAGGTAGTGAAATTGAGAAGGTGTCAGTAGGATATTACTTGGAAAAAGGAGTGTCGATGAGGAAGTGGAGGTCGCCTACAATTCCTGCAAGTGAGGAATGGAATGTTGTTTACCAGGTAGTTGTTCCTAAAGTTTATCGGAATGAGATTTTGACTTTAGCTCATAGTGTGCCTTTAGGTGGACATCAAGGGGTAAGGAAAACTGTGGACAAGATTTTAAAACATTTTTACTGGCCTGGTTTAAGAAAAGATGTGGCGATGTTTTGTAAGACGTGCCATACTTGTCAAATTGTGGGTGAACCAAATCAGGTTACACCAGTAGCTCCATTACAACCTATTCCAGCATTTGGTGAACCGTTTTCTAAAGTTATTGTAGATTGTGTTGGTCCATTACCAAAGACAAAAACTGGTTATCAGTATTTGTTGACTATCATGTGTACTTCGTCTAGGTTTCCAGAGGCAGTACCACTTAGGAATATAAAAGCTAAAACTGTGACGAAGGCTCTTATAAAATTCTTTACTTATTTTGGATTGCCTAAGGAAATACAAACTGATCAAGGTAGTAATTTTATGTCTGGATTGTTTCAACAGATAGTTTATAAATTGGGAGCTAAGCAAATTACTTCGTCTGCATACCATCCAGAATCGCAAGGTGCCTTGGAGAGGTTTCATTCTACTCTCAAGAATATGATTAGGACATATTGTGTGGAGAATGAAAGTGACTGGGATGAGAGTATAAACTTACTTTTATTTGCAGTAAGGGAATTGGTACAGGAATCTTTAGGGTTTAGTCCATTTGAACTTGTGTTTGGACATAGAGTTAGAGGACCTTTAGCTTTATTGAAGGAACAATGGATTAGTAAGGAAGTGCATACTAATTTGTTGGACTATGTTTTGAAATTTAAGGACAGGTTACATAAAGCTTGTAGCTTAGCCAAGGAAAATTTGAAGTTGGCTCAGGAGAAAATGAAGACTTGGTATGATAAGGAAGCTAGGATGAGGATGTTTAAGCCTGGAGATAAGGTGTTGGTTCTTTTCCCAGTGCAGACAAATCCTTTACAAGCTAGATTTCATGGACCTTATGAAATTGTGTCTAGAGTTAATGATGTGGATTATGTAATAAAAACTCCAGATCGTAGAAGGTCAACACAACTTTGCCACATAAATATGATTAAACCATATTTTGAGAAACAATCTGATACTGTGACTGTTGTGGTTAGTGAGAATGAGTTGGATTTAACTGGGAACATGATAGATGATTCATCTGACTTTCATTCTAAATCTAACATTGTTTCTGTTAGGTTACCTAATTCGACTATTTTGGAAAATATGGATGAGAAATTAGCACATTTACAGCTAGAGCAGAAACAACAGATGAAGGAATTGATTTTTAAGTATAAGGATTTGTTTCCAGATGTTCCGAGAAGGACTACTATAGCTTCACATGATGTAGATGTTGGAGATGCCAAACCTATTAAACAACATCCATATAGGATGAACATGGAAAAATGTGAACTTGCTGAGAAAGAAATTGAATACATGTTAGAGAATGATATTATTAGACATTCTAACTCGAATTGGAGTTCGCCATGTGTTATGGTGCCAAAACCTGATGGTAGTATTAGGTTTTGTACGGACTATAGGAAGGTGAATGCTGTAACGAAGACAGATGCATATCCAATTCCTAGAGTAGATGATTGTGTAGATAAAGTTGGGAAAGCAAAGTTCCTTACAAAGATTGATTTATTGAAAGGGTATTGGTGTGTTCCATTAACGGACAGAGGTAGAGAGATTTCTGCATTTGTAACTCCATCTGGGTTATATGAGTATAATGTTCTTCCATTTGGGATGAAGAATGCACCAGGTACTTTTCAGAGGATGATTAATTCTGTGATTCAGGGATTGAAAGATACTGATGCTTATATTGATGATTTAGTGACAGGAAATGATACTTGGGAAGCACACATTATTGCGGTGGAGAAATTGTTTGAAAAGCTTTCAAAAGCTAACTTGACTATTAATTTAGCCAAGAGTGAATTTGGACATGCTACTGTGACTTACCTTGGTTATGTTGTAGGTCAAGGTAAGGTAGCTCCTGTTCAGGCAAAAGTTCAGGCAATTTTGGAAATTCCCACTGCAACGGGGAAAAAAACTCTCAGAAGGTTTTTGGGAATGGTAGGATATTATCGAAAATTTTGTAAGAATTTTGCTAATGTTGCCCTTCCATTAACTAATCTTCTGCAGAAGAATGTAAAGTTTGTATGGACAGTGTTTTGTCAGAAAGCATTTGAAAAATTGAAAACAATGATATGTGAACAACCTGTGCTTAAGGCACCTGACTTTGAAAAACCTTTTTCATTAGCTGTAGATGCTAGTGATGAAGCTGCGGGAGCAGTATTGATGCAGAGGAATGAGGGTGATGAGGTTGATCATCCAGTAGCTTACTTTTCTAAGAAATTTAATAAGCATCAAAGAAACTATTCAACAATAGAGAAAGAATTGTTATCTCTTGTTTTAGCTTTGGAATATTTTGAGGTATATGTTGGTACAACTCAAAAACCACTTATTGTTTACACTGATCATAATCCGTTAGTTTTTCTGAGTAAGATGAAAAACAAAAACAGAAGATTGTTAAATTGGAGTTTGATGTTACAAGAGTACAATATTGTGATAACTCATATTAAAGGCAGAGATAATGTAGTTGCTGATTGTCTATCTCGATATTGAATGTACAATGTTTTTTTTTTGGAGTGGTTTTTTTTATTGTAACACTCCTACTGTATTGTATATTGTGTATGTTATATGATTTATACATTTGTTTTTTTTCTTGTAAGTAATTGTTAAAATTTTTGTTCTTGTCAGACCAAAAATGTTTTTTTTTGGAGGGAGGTGTTACGTACCCTTGTCACGTGACTGGGGTTGAAGTTATACTGGACATGAGGTAATGGTTTTGTGATGGTGGAGTGATGTCATTTTCCCGCCAGTAGAGGTCATGTGACAGGTTTTTTCTACAGGGTATAAAAGGGAGACCCACCCTGTCAGGTGGGGCAGTTCGTGGCAGGATTTGCCAAGATGACTTCATGTTACTGTGTGATTTAATGTGATGACGCAGTTTAGTCAAAAATGAAGTTTTATATAATGCCTAAAGTTTAAAAGGTCAGAGCCAACGGTTTCTTTGCTAATGGAGAGTGAAGAGAAAAATCGATTTTCGATGGATTGACTTCGACCTTGTGTGATCCTCATTCGGAAGGATTTCGTTTACTATTCTCATGATAGTCTCCGCTGGAAAAAGCGGGAGATTGAGAATATTGTGGAAGGAAGGTCAGTCACTTTAAGTTGTTATATTTAATAAAATTCGACGTGGGAGTTCGACGCTGGGAATCGAAGGACATCGACGTGGAAGAGAATTTACATCGCTTTAAAAAGTCTCTCCTTTTAAAAGTACCGTGAGCTTTTGAACTGTCGGCATATCGTTTTAAAATACTGCTTTCTTTCGACATATCGTTTTAAAAAGCTGAGTTCTTTTCAATACTGCTTTAAAGGCTGTTTGGGACTGCAACGCTATTAAGGACTGTTTGAGCAGCTGAGCTCGGATCATTGTTTGGGTTTGTTTACATTTGAAGGGGGTTTGTTATCAGTGTTTAATAAACGTGTTATTTGTTATAAAACCCTTCGTCTAACTCATCTATAATTATTGTTGCCTGAATACGTAACACTAGGCAGTGGGGATTATTCCTCCCCAGTGATATAGCTCGTACAGCGCTAAGGAATTGTGGGCAATGTTTAGAAATTAAGGACTTTTAAAACAACCCTTGGCTGCTATTTGCCATGGAGTGCCCCCATTCAGATTTGGCAAAGAGTTTATGTCAGTATACTTCCTATACAGTAGCAATTCCAGTACTTTCTCACTATGATAGCCACCTATTCTGGTCTTTTGATGGTAATCCCTACTGTTAAAGCTAACCCAGATGGTACCCTTCAGGGATTAGAATACCTTGTTTCAGCATATGGCGATCCCTTTGAAATTCAATCCGATAATTGTTCACACTTTATGGGTTCCAGGGTCCAAGAGGGGGCTCTCTGTAACAGTGTACGCTGGGTCTTCTATGTCCTCTATTAACTTCAGACTAGTGGTCTGAGTGACTAAATAAATGGCCTATTAAAACAGCAAATTCACTTACTTATTCCTGCCCATACTTTATCTGGATGGTTACCTGTCCTTCCCTGTGCTTTGTATATTGACCAATCGCCCCTTGAAGGGAGGTACACTCTTTTGCTAATGACAGGACAATCTGTTCCTTTTGTTCCTAATGGCACAACTGAAGACGCTGATAAGGAGCCAATTCAGTTCTGCAAGGCTGGTAAAGTGATTGTGATGTACATGTCTTCCCCTCCGCTGGAGGGTGAAATTATTGCCGATGGACGAGGAAATGCACACTGGGTGACGGTACAAGGACAGACCCATCGTCTCTGTGTGAATAAGGGTAAATTGATGAAGAGGACTTGGAAACATCCATGTCTCTCTGCTTTTGCTTTTAAATGTTCCTGTTGGAATGTTGCTTTGTTCTGTTTCAATGCCTGTCTTCTGTTTTGTTGAATGCTCGAATTCTGGTGAGACCCGGCTTTGTGCACTGATAGCTTTGTGGTTTGTGAAATCAATATTATAGTTTTGGGAAAAGAAGTACATTATGTGATATGTGCTAATTGGAGGTGTGTAAGTTTGAGAGAATGCTGAAAACCTGGAATGACTGGCCTCATACGACTTTTTCCTGGTAAACAAGTAAGGTGCAAAATTGATTGTAGCTTGACTCTTGTATCACTGATCACAATGTACTGTTTGTAAATCTTACTCATTACGTTTGAATTGCCAAAAAGATGTTGTTAACATCCCAATGGATGAGGACATATTTTAATGTGAATGCTGAAGTTAATCATTAGATCATTATAATGCTTAATAATTTAATAATAAACACATAATATTAGTTTTAGTCATCAAGCATATAGTAATAGGTATTCTTTGTTTTAATCAGAAGGAAGAGTTCTATCTGTCTTTGGCCTGTCCAGGCATTAAAAGGGTGGATGTGTTATATTAAAGTTTGTCAAACATTGAGTGAATATCTGAGCAAATCAAAATGACAACTTAACCCTTTGTGAGCTTGCAGCATGTAGATTGTCTGTACAGGCTAAACACTTGTTTTAAGTCTAATGTTTGCTGATAGCAGCTAGATTCTTTCATAGTCTCAGGCACCATTAATGTGTGGATGTCTGCTAAGGACTAAATGTCTGTTGGCCACTTTGAGAGCTAGGATGATGGATCCCTTCTTAGTTTCTGTCAAATTGACTTGATTGATTCATTTCTGGATTTGATATTATCGCTTATATGTAATATTAATGTTCTTTTGTTACTAAAAGAAAGTTAAGTCCAAAACATTGGTGGACTAATGGATGAGAAGTGGCCATTGAAGTGTCTGAGTTATGAAGGTATGCTGATCTCTTTGTTAGTAAATATATGTATTGCTTGAAAGAAAGAAACTAGGCTGAGTTAATGGCATAACAATAAAGATCAAAGAGTTTGTCTTTCTCTGTGTGTCTCATTGCACTTGTGGACTTCATATTTATTGGGATATCTTTCCTGGGTTCCCTGGACTTTGCCCGGATGGGAAATCATGATAGGTGTCTTGGACTCAGGGGTGGTTTCATGTGTGAGTCAGAATTTGGTGATTCCCCCCGTTAACAGCGAATGGTGACGAAGAATTGTGAGCCTGAACTGTTTGTGGAAAACTTTGTTACTTGTTTCGTAATATTTTGTGTGTTTTATTTGTGCCTTCTATTTTGTGATAATAAATTAGAATTAAGTTACCTTTTTGTGCTTGTATGCTTGTTATGACATCTCCAGGACACATCAAATTGTTTGGGTCTGATCAACCCAGCCCATTACAGCTATGAGATAATGAGGAGTGAGCTAATGTCTAAGTGATTTGTGAGGTTATGCTGAACACTGTGTTACTGAACACAGGCTGTGTTGAGACAAAAGATCAAAGAGTTTGTCTGTCTTGCTCATATTTATTGGGCTGCCTTTCCCTGCTTCATTGGACCTCAAGCAGAGCCAAATCATGATCAGTGCCTGTGACCAAGAGGTAGTGCAATAGAAACATAGAAAACCTACAGCACAATAGAGGCCCTTCAGTCCACAAAGTTGTACCGAACATGTCTTTACTTTACAAATTACCTAGGGTTACCTGTAGACCTCTATTTTTCCGAGCTCCATGTACCTGTCCAGGAATCTCTTAAAAGACCCTATTGTATCCACTTCCACCACCGTCACCGGCAGCCCATTCCACGCACTCACCACTCTCTGTGTAAAAAAACTTACTCCTGACATCTCCTCTGTACCTGCTTCCAAGCCCCTAAAAACTTCAGCCCTGGGAAAAAGCCTCTGATTATCCACACAATCAATGCCTCTCATCATCTTATACACCTCTATCAGGTCACCTCTCATCCTCTGTTGCTCCAAGGAGAAAAGGCCAAGTTCACTCAACTTGCTTCCCAATCCAGGCAACATCCTTGTAAACCTCCTCTGCACCCTTTCTATGGCTTCCACATCCCTCCTGTAGTGAGGTGACCAGAACTAAGCACAGTACTCCAAGTGGGGTCTGACCAGGGTCCTATATAGCTACAACATTACCTCTCAGCTCCTAAACTCAAGCCCATGATTGATGAAGGCCAATATACCGTATGCTTTCTTAACCACTTAGTCAACCTGTGGAGCAGCTTTGAGTGTCCTATGGACTCGGACCCCAAGATCCCTCTGATCCTCTACACTGCCAAGAGTCTTACCATTAATACTATATTTTGTCATCATATTTGACCTACCAAAATAAACCACCTCACACTTATCTGGGTTGAACTCCATCTGCCACTTTTCAGCCCAGTTTTGCATCCTATCAATGTCCCGCTGTAACCTCTGACAGCCCTCCACACTATCCACAACACCTCCAACCTTTGTGTTATCAGCAAGCTTACTAACCCATCCCTCCACTTCCCCATCCAGGTCATTTATAAAAATCACAAAGAGTAGGGGTCTCAGAATAGATCCCTGAGCCACACCACTGGTCATCGACCTCCATGCAGAATATGACCCATCTACAACCACTTCTGTGGGCAAACCAGTTCTGGATCCACAAAGCAATGTCCCCTTGAATCCCATGCCTTCTTACTTTCTGAATAAGCCTTGCATGGGATACTTTGTCAAATGTCTTACTAAAATCCATATACACTGTATCTACTGTTCTACCTTCATCAATGTGTTTAGTCACATCCTCAAAAAATTTAATCAGACTCGTCTTGAACGAGTCAGAATTCAGAATTCCCCCAGCAACAGCAACAATTGAGTGGTGACTAAAAATTGTGAGCCCTGAAACATTTGTGTCTTGCAGAAATCTTTTGTGGAAATCTTTATGATTTGCTACACGGTATTTAGTGTGGTTTATTTGTGTTTTCAATTTTATGAAAATAAATGAGGCTTAAGTTACTTTGCTGTGCTTGTATGCTTGTTACCATGTTTTCTGGGCACTCAAATAATTTGGGTCTGATTAATCCAGCCCATTACTGTAAGTGCCCATGGTTTTACAGGAAAGATGCTAGCAAGGATAGAAGATTGACTGACTGGCAGGAGGCAAAGGGGATATTTTCGGGTTGGCTGCTGTTGACTGGTGGTGTTCTACAGGGGCAGTGTTGGGACCATTTTTAAAAAATTATATGTCAATGATCTGGAGGACAGAATTGATGGCTTTGTGGGAAAGTTTGTAGACAATACAAAGTTAGGTGGAGGGGCAGGTAGTGTTGAAGAAGCAGGGATTCTGCAGAAAGACTTTGATAGATTGGGAGAATGGGCAAAGAAGGGACAGATGGAATATAGGGAAGTGTATGATCATGTACTTTGATAGAAGGAATAAAAGCATAGACTTTTTTAAATGGGGAAAAAATTCAAAAGTCTGTGGTGTAAGGGGACTTAGGAATCCTTGTGCAAGATGAGTTGGTGGTAAGGAAGGCAAATGCATGTTAGCATTCATTTTGAGAAGACTAGAATATAAAAGCAAGAATGTAATGCTGAGGATTTATAATGTATTGGTCAGAAGACACTTGGAGTATTGTGAGCAGTTTTGGGCCCTGTAGTGTTCTCGTACAGGTGCAAGAACTCTGAACGAAACACCGAGGTAAACCGTAGTCAATGAGGGGACGATCACAGTAAGATTAACTGTTTATTGTTCACTCTTCCACATTAATGTATGGTGAAAACTGTTGATAAAACAATACAAAATATATACGGTATTTGTTTCCTTCTTGGCATCACATTTACATCATAAACACTTGTAAAAGCAAAACTACAACAAACTATATTACATTAAAGCCTCATACAGTCAGAATCTACCTACGCCATCAACTGGCTTTAAATACACTTCACACAAACTATCCAGTAACGCTTTCAACAGAATCAGTGTTAACATTTTCACTTCAACGTATCAATTATCTTATGAAGTTATGAAGTTATGGCGTTGCTTCTATGATGTTTCTTAGTGCGTGGAATGAAAACTTTTCTCGCGCTGATCCTGCATACACAAGCCCCCTCCTTCCCGCTTCTCCAAGCCGGTATTTTCCCACAAGACACGGCAAAACCGGGTGTGACGTCATCACATGCCGCGTTGCATCACAGCCAACGAATTTACTTTCAACAACCTTAACTTTAACTAGAAAATAACTACAAATGAATTACTAAAGTGAAAATGTAATAAAGCTAAACAAATGCCTTAAGGCAACACAGGCCCCTCACCTACGAAAAAATGTGCTGGCATTAGCGAGGGTCCTGAGGAGGTTCACAAGAATAATCCCAGATAGGAAAAGTGTTTGATGGCTGTAGCCCTGTACTAGTTGGAGTTTAGAAGAAATAGGGGTGGGGGATCTCATTGAAACCTATGAAACATTGAAAAGGCCTAGATAGAGTGGAGGTGGAGAGGTTGATTCCTATAGTGCAGAAGAACTGGACCTGATGGCACAACCACAGAATAGAGCGCCATCTATTTAGAAGAGAGATGAGGAGGAACTTCTTCAGCTCGAGTGTGGTGAACCTGTGAAATTCATTTCCATGAGTGGCTGTGGAGGCCAAGTCATTAGGTACATTTAAAACAAAGTTTGATAGGTTCTTGATTCATCAGGGCATCAAAGGTTACAGGGAGAAGGCTGAAGAACGGGTTTGAGAGGGATAATGAATCAGCTATGATGGAATGTCGGAACTGACTTGATGGACCAAATGGCCTAATTCTCATCCTATGTCTTATGAGAAACATAGATAGAGTAGACAGACAGGTTATATTTTTTTCCCCAGGATTGAAAAGCCTAAAACCAGAGGGCATGATTTTAATGTCAGAAGGGGTAACTTCAAAGGAGGTATGAGGGGCAAGTTTTTTACACAGAGAGTGATGGGTGCCTGCAACACACTGCCTGGGGTGGTGATAGAAGCAGGTACGTTAGAGAGTTTTAAGAGACATTTAGATAGGCACATGAATGTGAGGAAAATAGAAGGATTTGGACATTGTGTAGGCAGGGGGGATTAGCTTAGTTGGCTATTTGATTACTAATTTATCTGGGTCAGCACAGCATTGTGGGCTGAAGGGCCTGTTCCTGTGCTGTACTGATCTATGCTCTATGGATGAGCTGAGTAATTGGCAGAGACAAGAGGGGTGTGAGCTGGAAGTAGACAGTCACAATGCTTATACTGGAAGCTCATCCTGATGTTAATGGATGGAAATGGTATTGGTTTACAGTTGTCACGTGTGCAGAGTTCAGTTAAAAGCTTGTTTTTTGCTGTTCATATGTAGTGCATTGAGGGTGAACAAGCTAAAACAATAACAAAGCAGAATAAGGTGTAACAGCCAGAGAGAAAGTGCAGTGCAGGCGAACAATAAGGCACAAGATCACAGCGAAATAATTCGTGAGGTCAAGAATCCATTTTATCGTACCTGGGAACTATTTAATTGTCTTATACAGTAACAGTGGGGTAGAATCTGTCCTTGAGCCTGGTGATTTGTACTTTCAGGCTTTTGTATCTTCTCTCCAATGGAAGAGAGAATGTCTGGGGTGGGGGTGGTCTTTCATTGATTTTACTGAGACAGCAGGTCGCCAAGGTTGACATCGAGCTTGCTGGTGGTCTTCTGTGGCCTCAGGTGGCTGCTGCTCTGTGAGAGGGGTGGTTTTAAAAGAGTGAGGAAACAAGACTGAAGAACTGAGTGAATCAAAGTCCAGGTCAAAAGGGAAGAAAACAGGTAAACAGCATCTGAAATGAAATAGAAAACAGATTACTTGCCGGATAAATAACACACAAAGCGAAAGTAGAGGGAAGTACACTGCAAGGCACTCTAAGTTTCATGACTGTTGTTATGGCATTCTGATATAGACTGGGCTGTGAAGCATCCCCTGAGGTAAAGCTTGGGCGGAAAATCATTATGCATTTGTAGAATCGGAGCTCTTAATTTCCTGAGGGCTTTCACAGATAAGCAGCTGTTGAACAGAGACAGTATTGAGGCAGTTGATCTTTTTTGCTCGGCTGAAACACATATTTTTAGTCAGCTTTCCACTTTTGAAGAGTCTTAAAGGCTTCACAATCACACTGACATCATCTAGAACGTTGCTTTCCCCCTTGGCTCAGTTTGGTCCTTGACATGTAATAGCAGGCTGATCAGAAAATTCAATGCCAAAGTCTGGGAGAAGGAATCTGACCGTTATACAGTTATAGCTGCTGGAGAGTGTGTACACACGGAATAACGGAATCTTAACATCGCGGAAGGAAATTATTTAACCCTTCTCTTCTAAGCCAGGATTTTGAAAGATTTATTCAAAAATATCCACCCCTCCCAGTTTATCCTCCAGAATTCTGAATATTTCTAAATTTAATTTAAATTTACAGTTGAATCTGTATCCACCATGTCTACAGACATTGAATTTTAGATCATAATAATTTGCAGTATGAATTCATTCCACTACCCTTGATTTTTTTCTCGATATAACTCCAAAACTACGATGGTGAAAATGCATAAAACTCTGTTCAGCTGTTGTCATGGGAATTCTCATTGGACAGTTTTTCATCACTCATTTTCTGGAGATTTTATTACTGATGCCTTTTCTCTCACTATTACAATTGGCAATTAGTTTGTTCTCTCACATGTTCTGAGAAACAGTGAAAAGTTCTGTTTGCATGCTATACAGACAGATAATTTCTTACATAAATAATCTGACATACTGTAGTACTAAAAGAGAAACTGAACGTATAATATAGTTCTACAGTTACAGAGAATCTGTAGAGCAGGTAGATAAATAAAGAGCAAGGGTAACCATGTGACCAGTGTATTTGCTTCATAATTGCTGAACTGGGGATGTTAATGGCTCAATCACAAACAAGGGAAAATCTGCAGATGCTGGAAATCCAAGCCACAAACACAAAATGCTGGAGGAACTCAGCAGGCCAGGCAACATCTATGGAAAAGAGTATAGTCAACATTCCAAGTCCTGATTAAGGGTTTCAGCCCAAAACATCAACTGTACTCTTTTCCATAAATGCTACCTGACCTGTGGATGTTAATGGTTCAACTTGAATTGAACTGAACTGAACTGAACATTCCTGGACCGTTTCAATGCCTTTGTGGTTTAATGTTTTATATTCTGTGGTTTCACTCATTTGATGCTGTTTGCAGAATTTATTCCTTTTTCTTTGCACGTTGGGTGTTTGATGTTTCCTTTGGATGGGTGTCATGGTGTTTCTTTGCTTCGTGACTGTCTGTGGGGAGATAAATCTCAGGGTTGAATATTGATAATAAATGTATCTTGAATCCACTGAACTTGAAGAAATTCACATCATCGCACCCAATTTAATACCCTCTTTCATTTTCAAATGGTCAGTCTCTGTCATTTGACTTGTCTCTCTTCATTTCTGGGAAAGGCTGTCAACTAAAACCCACTATCATTGCATTGTTTGCCACAGGCCATTCCCAGAGGATTGAACATTGACTGGACAACAAGAAGCAGAGAGAAGGCATATGTGAGGAAATCTGCAGATGCTGGAAATTCAAACAACACACACAAAATGCTGGTGGAACACAGCAGGCCAGGCAGCATCTATAAGGAGAAGCACTGTCGACGTTTCAGGCCAAGACCCTTCGTCAGAAGGCATATGTGGGCCTTTTTCTTCTTGGCAAGATGAAGTGAATAGTGGACAGTTGCTTGTGCTCAAATTTTACAATTTACCTGGACGCCAAAGTTCTAGTTGTTGCAATTATTGATGACTCAAAGATATGAAGGAAAGTGGGTTGAGCTGAAGATCCAGGGAGACTAATAAGGGATGTGGATAGGTTGAGTGGGTGGACAGAGATGTGGCAAAGAGAACATTATGAGTGAAAATTGTCTACTTTGGCATAGGTCTGACATATAAAAGGATTCATATTTTATTGGGCACAATTTACAAAAAGCTACCATGCAAACACTACAAATAATAGGAAAGCTAACAGAATGTTATTTATTTCAAGAAAATGATAGATGAAAAAGAAGGAAAATTATTCAGTTATTTTTGGAAACTGGTATTTAGTGTAAGTGGGTACAGAAGACACCTTGGGTGTGGTGGACCACAGTGTCCATTTCTGTGCTATGAAGTTCTATCAGTCTATAACCATGGTGTTGCGATATCTAGGGTGCAGTAAGGGTTCTCCTTACTTGATGAAGGATGTGAGAGTTCAGAGAATGTTGACTGATATCTGGCAAAGCCGAGAAAGCATTTGATAGTGGGTTAGGTATATAAACTTGGAGTTTAAAGAGGTGGTTTGATTCAAAAATACAAAATCTCAAAAAAATGACAGTGTGGAAGTGGAGAGGATGTTTTCTGAGGCACAATCTAGAACTAAGAGGGGTGCCAGAGTTCCAAAATAAAAGATTGCCCATTCAACAGAGGACATAGATAGGAAAGTTTTAGGGACTTTTGCTAAGTGTAGTCAAATGGGACTAACTCATGAAGGCACTGTGTTTGACATGGATGAATTGGGCTGGAAGGCCTGTTTTTGAGCTGTGAAACTCTATGACAAAGATGAGGTTAAAATCTTTCTTCCAGAGGGTTGTGAGTCTTTAGAACTCTCTTCCTCAAAGTGTTGGAAGCAGAGTCTTTAACTATCTTTAAGACAGCAGTACATCTCCTCTATTTCCAGGACATCTGTGCTCACCCCATCTTCCTGCTACCTTAACAGGGATAAAATACCTTTTGTCCTCACCTACCACCCCATGAGCTTCAAACATCCAACACATCATTCTCCGCAACATCCAACACATCATTCTCCGCAACATCCAACACATCATTCTCCGCAACATCCACCAACTTCAGTGGGACCCCTACCACCAAAAGCATCTTTACTTGCCCCCCCCAACTCTCTCCCTTCCACTGGGATTGCTCCCTCTGTGATTTTGCTTGTCCATTCATCCCTTCCCACTAATCTCCCTCCTTGCTCTGCAAGTGGTTGAAATGCTACAACTGCCCATTCACCTCCTCCCTCACTTCTATTCAGGGCCCCTAACATTTCTTAGAGATAAAGCAACACTTCACATGTAAACCTGTTGGGGTTGCCTACATTATCCTGTGCTCCTGGTGCAGCCTCTTCTGCATTGGTGAGACTGGATGTAGACTGGTGTCCACATGTCAAGTACCTCAGCTCCATTCACAGAAAGTGGAACTTCCCAGTGGCCAACCATTTCAATTCCTGTTCTGACATGACAGTCCATGGCCTCTTCTTCCACTATGATGAAGCCTCTCTCAGGTTGGAGAAGCAACTCTTCATATTCCATCTGGGTAGTCTCCAACCTGATGCCATTTACGTCCATTTCTCCAACTTTCAGGAATTTCACCCTCCCCCCTTCCCACTTCTTCATTTTCCTACTCTGTCCTCTTACTTCTTCTCTTCACCTGCCTACCACCTCCCTCGTGACCCACCTGCTTTCCTTTCTCGCGTGATCCACTCTCCTCTTCTATCAGATTCCTCCTTTTCCAGCCCTTTGCCTTCCACTTATCACCTCCTAGCTTCTTACTTCATCCCCTCTCCTCCACCCACCTGGCTCCACCTATCACCTTCCAGCCTGTCCTCCTACAGCTCCTCCACCTTCTTATTCTGGCTTCTTCCCCCTTCCTTTCGAGTCCAAAACACTGATTGTTTATTCATTTCATAGACGCTGCCTGACCTGCTGAGTTCTGTTAGCGTTTTGTGTGTGTTGAAATCAATACTTGAGTGAAAGGTTTCTGAGGTAGGCAGGAGTATGGGCCCAAGGCTGCAAGTGGGTTGACCATGAACTTGTTGAACAGTCGAGCAGACTCGAGGGGCTGTGTGGTTCACATCTGTGAGTTTTCGGCACTTGCTTACCCCTATCAAATCTCCACTCATTCTCCACTTCAAGGGAGAAGGTTAGAATTGAAAATGCAAACCATCTTATGCACGAATGCCATTGAGGGAGTTTGTCAGCATGTCTGGGAATCCAGGTCCACGGGCTCTACATTGCCTTCTGAAATGTGTTGCAGGGGGAAGAAATGCAGATATTGCCAGTGAAGTTCACCCTTAAGTACAAATGAAAGTGAAGTATTAAGGCATCCCTGATGTGGAATTCCATTGTGGAGGCTGCAAGTCTCCACACAGACTTGGGACAGCTGTGAAAGTAGCTTCTCTCAGGAAAGACTAAACATCTCTTCAAAGGTGTGAAAGTGCAGGAGATACAATCTTTGAACACAGAGTGGAATAAAAGCTGCAGGAAATATTCGGGAGGATGTGGTGTGAGCAGTGCCAGGGATATCCTTGTCATATTGTGAGAGATCTGAGAATGACAATAAAAGCAGCTACTATGGCAACCGCGTGTCAGGACTCAATGGAGCCATTGAAGCAAAGGGCAAAAAGCTTCCTACATGCCACAAAGTTTCATGGAGAGCTCATGGAGAATAATCAAAAGCATGTTATTAATAATAGTTATTTAACATCTATATCACATGCCAGGAGCAAAATTACCTATCAAAACATACACCACAGAATCAAAATCATGTTTTCTATCACTGTCATGTGTTGCGAAAGTTGTTGTTTTCCAGCAGTTGTACAGTGCAAAGGCATAAAATTCCAATCAACTGCGAAATAAGTGAATAGTGCAAAAAGAGAATAACAAATTCGTGTTCATGGGCTCATGAACCGTTCAGAAATCTGACGGTGGAGGGACAAGTGCTGTCCCTAAATCACTGAGTGTGGGTCTTCAGACTCCTGTAGCTCCTCTCTGATGATAATAATGTGTCTGGATGGTGAGGTCCTTTGAGACAGATGGTACCTTCTTGAAGCACCACTTCTTGAAGATGACCTTGATTAGTAGGGCAGATTGTGGAACTGGCTGAGTCTACCATCCTCTGCAGAGTCTTGCTGTCCTGTGCATTGGAGCCTTCATACCTGATGGTGATGCAACCAGTAAGAAAGCTCACCACCATATATCTATAGAAATTTACAAGGGTTCTTGTTGACATACCAAATCTCCTCAAAAACCTAATGAAGTAGAGCTGCTGGCATGCCTTCTGCATATTTGCATCAATATGTTGGACCCAGGATAGGTCCTCTGAGATGTTAATGCCCTGGAACTTGAGGTTGCTCACCCTCCACTGTTGACTCAACAGAAACAACTGGTGAACATTCTCGTGACTTCCCCTTACTGAAGTCCATACTCATTTCCTTGATCTAGCTGACAATGAGTGGTTGATGTTGTTACACTCCTCAACCAGTCAATTCTGCCTTGCTCCTACAGAATATGCCTCCCTATAGCAATCAGAGAGTTTGCCAGCAACAGTGGTGTTATTGATGAATTTTTCGAGTGCATTTGAGCTATGTTTAGCCACACAATTATGAGTACACATAGAGCAGAGCAGTGGGTCAAGCACACATTGAGGTATGTTTGTGTTAATTGTCTTAGAAGAGGAGATGCTGTTTTCAATCTGCACTGACTGTAATCGTCTAATAGATAGATAGATAGATAGATAGATAGATAGATACTTTATTCATCCCCATGGGGAAATTCAACTTTTTTCCAATGTCCCATACACTTGTTGTAGCAAAACTAATTACATTCAATACTTAACTCAGTAAAAAATATGATATGCATCTAAATGTTCAGAGTTATCCATAATTGACCGTAGCCTACTCAGCGCCCTTCGCTCAGCTACCAATGTTAAACTCTCCAGTACTTTGCCCACGACAGAGCCCGCCTTCCTTACCAGCTTATTAAGACGTGAGGCGTCCCTCTTCTTAATGCTTCCTCCCCAACACGCCACCACAAAGAAGAGGGCGCTCTCCACAACTGACCTATAGAACATCTTCAGCATCTCACTACAGACATTGAATGACACCAACCTTCTTAGGAAGTACAGTCGACTCTGTGCCTTCCTGCACAAGGCATCTGTGTTGGCAGTCCAGTCTAGCTTCTCGTCTAACTGTACTCCCAGGTACTTGTAGGTCTTAACCTGCTCCACACATTCTCCATTAATGATCACTGGCTCCATATGAGGCCTAGATCTCCTAAAGTCCACCACCATCTCCTTGGTCTTGGTGATATTGAGACGCAGGTAGTTTGAGTTGCACCATATCACAAAGTCCTGTATCAGTTTCCTATACTCCTCCCCTGTCCATGAGGAAGTCGGGGATCTAGCTATAAAGGGCCAGGTTTTGTAGCTTGTTAATATTGAGGGACGATGGTGTTCAGTACTGATCTGTAATCTTTTGCTGTTGTCTAGGGCCCACAACATCCAGGTCGTGCTCTCTTCTCACTGCTGCCATTCCTTACAGGAGATTGAGGATCCGCACCACCGGTTTCAGGAACAGTTATAACCCCTCAACCATCCGGCCCTTGAACTTCACTCAACATCACTGAACTGTTCCCACTAAACTGGGCTCACTTTCAAGGATTCTTCTTCTCATGTTCTCAATATTTATTGCTTATTTATTTATTTATTTATTTATTTATTTATTTATTAATCAATCTATTATTATTGTTAATACTAATATTATGAAATGAAATGAAATATCTTTATTGTCATTGCACAGTACAACTTTCATGCACCACTACAGCAAAAATGAATTTGCAACCCTCATACTCAATGCTTTAAACAACAAATAAAATAAATAAACAATAAATAAAATCAAGTAACCAGAAAGTACAAGCAATGTCCAGCAGTGCAAAAGTGCAACTCAGATGCATAACAGCCATAAAACCAGTATTAAAAGTAGCAATATAACAAATTTGTGGATAATGCTTGATTGATTGGTTCAGAGCAATTATAGCTCTGAGGAAAAATTTATTTTTTAGTCTGGAAGTGCGGGCATAGAAAATCCTATAATGTCTGCCAGATGGAAGAAGTTCAAACAGATGATTGCATGGCTGTGTATTGTCCTTACAGATGCTTGTAGCTTTCCTTAGGCAGTGTGAGCTCTAGGAGTCCTCCAGGGCTGGGAGCTGTGTCCCAATGATCTTCTGTGCGCTAGAGACTGCTGTACCAACTGAGATACCACACAGAGATTCAGTATGTTCAGATGCTCTCTTAAGTGCAGTGGTAAAAGATCACCAGCATCTGTTCAGGTAGACCAGCTTTCTTCAGCGTCCTGAGGGAAAACAAGCGTTGCTGTGCTTTCTTAACTACTGTTGTGGTGTTAGTGGACCGTGTAAGGTCTTCTGAGATGTGTATTCCCAGAAACCTGAAGCTGGTCTCTCTCTCCACTATGTCTCTGTTAATGTAGACTGGGGCATACACATCATCCTGTGACTTTCCAAAGTTGATAATTAGCTCCTTAGTCTTTGCTGTTTTAAGAGACAGATTGTTCTCTGAGCACCAGCTCACCAAGTTCTGTACCTCCACTTTGCATGCTGATTCGTCTCTGTTGGAGATCAACCCGATCACTGTCGTGTCGTCTGCGAATTTGACGATGGTATTGGTGTTAAATGCAGGTACACAGTCGTAAGTAAAGAGGGAGTAGAGTATGGGACTCAATACACAACCTTGTGGTGTACCAGTGTTCAGGATAGTAGTGGAGGACAGATAAGGGCCCAGTCTCACTGTCTGTGAATGCTCTGACAAGAAATTCAGGACCCTGTTGCAGAGTGATGAGCTGAGGCTTAGCTGGTGGAGTTTGGAGCTGAGGTTTCTGGGGATGACAGTACTAAAAGCAGAGCTATTATCAACAAACAACATCCTCATGTATGTGCCCTTTCCCTCCAGATGTGTCAGGACAGTGTGAAGAGCTAATGAGATGGCATCCTCCGCGGACCTGTTTGCTTTATAAGCAAACTGGTGTGAGTTCAGTGTAGCAGGGATAGTGACTTTAATGTGGGAGAGGACCAATCTCTCAAAGCACTTCATTATTGTTGGTGTGAGGGCAACCGGACGATAATCATTCAAATTGTTGATGTTTGTTATCTTCGGGACAGGCACTATGATGGCTGACTACAGGCACCGGGGGACCGTTGCCTGAGATAGAGACAGACTGAAAATTCTCGTAAGTACATCAGCTAGTTGTTCAGCACAATCTCTAAGTACCCGTCCTGGCCTCTGCAGCGTGCGTGCACATCGTGTGTGCTCAGTGTAAGAGCCTGTTCATCCTCTATGGCCGTGATTCTTGCACTCCTCATGTTGTTAACTTCAAACCGGCCAAAGAAGGTGTTGAGTTCATTGGCCAGTGTGACATCACTGTGGGGGCAGACAGGGTTACTCTTGTTGTCAGTAATAGCCCTGATGCCTTGCCACATGCTCCGATTGTTAGCACTGTTGAAGTGGTCCTCCACCCGTTGCCTGTGGATGTCTTTGGCCTTTTTTCAGGTTTAACCTGGCAACACTATATGCTGAAGCATCACCAGATTTTAAAAGCATTATTGCGTGCTTTTAAAAGATTTTGTACTTCTTCATTCATCCACAGTTTCTGGTTTAGGAATATCTTTATTTTCCTGTCTACTGTTATACTGTCTACACAACTGTTGATGTAGAAAAGCACAGTGGATAGGGGACCATCCAAGTTCACCTCTGTGTCGTGGGTAGCCTGTTGTGCAAACAGCTCCCAGTGGGTACGACCAAAGCAATCTTGGAGTTGTAAAAAGGCATCTTCTGGCCTATCTTTTTTTAAAGAGATCACCAAGGAGTGTGCAAGGGAGCCGGCCGGATTCGAACTCGGGACCTCTCGCCCCGAAGTCCAGCACTGATGCCACTACACCACCAGCCAGGTCTTCTGGCCATATTTTGACTGTTTTTATTGCAGGTTTAGTTTTGCGGATAAGTAGTCTGTATGCTGGCATCACAAACACTGAATGATGATCAGATTTATTTTGACTTTCTTCTTGTATTTGCAGTTTGGTTTTTTTAGCACATTGGTTGTTGTCTGCCCTGTTGGGCGTGGTCTTTCATTGATTTTAAGGTGGCGCTACTGAATGTGTGTGACAGCTCACTGATTGTTGAAAAAGAGGCAAGAAATTTGACTAAAAAGATCATTAAGTACACCTTTTCTGAGGTAAAGGGTGTCAAATTATCACCGCAAACAGTGAAGGAGTGAGCGATAACGAGGTGAGTTCAGGGAATGAGCTGAGATGGTGTGTTGCAGAATCGATACAGATGGAGTGAGACATTCAGAGAGGAAAAGTCAGAGCAGAGGAGATCTGATGCCTGTACAACTGGCCAGGGTGCGAGGTTGGATTGCTGTGCTTGCCAAGAGGAGAAAGTGGGACACCGGAGTTCCGATGCCTATACAACTGGCCCACATGTGACGTTGGATCACTCTGGGCAGCAAAATCTGGGCCTGGAGCAAGTTGCTGGGCTGGCGTGCTCTAGGCCCCAAGCCCTTCACAGCATCTGGGTCCTATTACAAGGTATGATCTACCTTTTAGGCTCTAGGCCTCAAGCCCTTCACAGCATCTGGGTCCTATTACAAGGTATGATCTACCTTTTAGGCTCTAGGCCCCAAGCCCTTCACAGCATCTGGGTCCTATTACAAGGTATGATCTACCTTTTAGGCTCTAGGCCTCAAGCCCTTCACAGCATCTGGGTCCTATTACAAGGTATGATCTACCTTTTAGGCTCTAGGCCCCAAGCCCTTCACAGCATCTGGGTCCTATTACAAGGTATGATCTACCTTTTAGTCAATTTAAATGCTGGCGCAGATGAGAGACGAGAGCTGATTTTGCTCACTGTCCATGATATTCACTCCACTTTTCAGAGCCTTTTGCTTTTATATGTTTGGTCAATTTAAATGCCTGACCAGACAGACAGGATCTTTTCTGACAGGGTGCTGGGATCAGAGGCAAGAGCCGATTTTGCTCGCTCTCGACAATGATCACTCCTCTCTCAGTGGCGCCGAGGTTACGAAGACTGTCCAGGCTGCTGTGTTCCGTGCCCACTAATATGATGAAGTAATAAGCAAGGCTTTGGGCCTACTCTGGTCTGCTCCAGGGTTTGGATCTGAGTACTCTATTTGGTTCGGAATGTTGTTCACTTCAATCATTGCATGTTTTGTGTTTTATTTCCTCTTTTTTTTCTTGCATATCGAACTTTGGTCTTTTATTTTTGTTTTTCAGTTTGGTTCTTTTGGCATATTGATGTCTTGTTGGGTGTGGTCTTTCACTGAATCTATTGTGTTTCTTGTATTCACTGAGATTGCCTGAAAGAAAAGCAATCTCAAGGTTATATACGGTGACATGTATGTACTTTGATAATAGATTTACTTTCAACTTTCAACTTTGAACAGGGTGGAGAGCTGGTGAGATTGCACCCACTTTCGGTGCTAGGCACATTGCAACTGAATGGTTGAGCATTTCTAAAGACATGCTCGTGTCATTTCTGTGATGTGCAAATTAATGAAATTTCAACTATGCAGTCAGATAAATTATGCAATGCAAGATTAAATTTCAAAAGGTTCCATTTGTTAGAAAGTGTCTCATTTTTGTGCAGTTGTGGTTGTCCTGGAAGAATGCAAAAGCTTTGGACGGGGTGCAGAACAAGTTTACTAGGGTGCTGCTTGGATTAGAGGGTATGAGCTACGTGAAATAAGACAGACTTGAGTTGTTCTTGCTGGAATTTCAGAGGCTGAGGAACCTGATAGACTTTTATAAAATTCTGAGGGTACTGTAGACAGTCAGAATCATGTTGGAGGACATGACTTTAAGGTAAGGGGGGAAAGTCTTAAGAGGATGTGCAGAGCAAGTTTTTTACACAGAGAATGGTAGATGCCCGGAATCGACTGCCAGAGGTAGTGGTGGAAGTCAGCACCACAGTGGCATTTAAGAGGCTGTCAGGCAGACAAATGAATATGTGGTGAGTGAAGAGATGTGGATCACGCACGGGCAGAAGAGAATCCGCTTAATTCAGCATTGTGTTTGGTACAGCCATTGTGGGCAGAAGACCCTGTTCCTGTGTTGTACTGTTCTATGTTTTATGTTCTTTTATTGGATGTTTTGATAATTGTCAGCTATTAAGTAAGAGTGGGAAATTGTGGATCAATTTTAAATTGGAGAAATGGGATGATCAGTTGCCACATTGATTTTCCCTTCTCTTCGGGCGGTCTTTCAGGGTTTAGAATGACTTCCCACCTGCCTAAATCTCTTGGTTTTGATGTGGCCAACGAGGCCAGCAGCGCACCCACAAACTCTGCCACAGTTGGGATCATATTGGACAGGGTGAGTGGCTGGTTACGATGGGAGGTGGCGTTTTCTGTTCACCATTTTCATTTGGCTCCCAAGAAAGGACCTAGAGTTCTCTGTGAATCCCAAATCTTCCTCTTCTATTTTGAGCAGGAAGAGGCCTGGGATTTCCATGTTGCACTGAGGATATTGGATAAATCTTGGTTTTTGATAGGGGTGGAGCTAGAGTTGCACCATTCCCCTACCTGGCACAACCTGCCCTTAATCCCCTTTTCAGTCGACGAATCACTTCAGGCTCCCAAATCACCACTCTCCTTCTCTTCTTTATAGCAGGCATCTCTACTCTCCACTCTCAGTCCTGATGCAGGGTTTTGACCCCAAGTAGCAGCAATTATTTTCGTTGAGATGCTGCTCAACCAGATTGTTTGTTTTTTAAGGATGTTAAATGCTTTAACTCCTGATGAAATGCCACGGTCCGAAATGTCAACTGTTTATTCACCTCCATTGATGCTGCCTGATCTGCCAAGTTTCTCCAGCATTTTGCATGTGTTAAATGTTTTAAGGAAGCTATTAGGACATCTTTGAATCTTGTCCTATGGCCTCCAGGTAATCTCTTGGCACAACAGAGCTTCTACCTTCGTGCCTGTTTTGGGAGTCTGGTGTCGAGACTGTCAGTGGTAACACTATCCTAAAAACACAAACTCTAAGCACTAAATGGAAATAAAAAAAACCGAGAACAAAACCAAAAACCTAGAACTTCAAAGCTGGCAGTAGGTATATCAGTTACCTAAGTCCCAAAATATTCTTGGATTGATTCTGGGAAGGAAGCTGCAAGTTGGGGTGTCACGTGAGCCAGTGCCTCTGTGGCTTTTCAATCAGCCACTCCATTTTAAACATACTTAAAGCTGTCTCTGGTGGCCCATCAAATTCCATCATGACATGGGGTATTTAAGAGGCCAAAGGTGGAAAGTGCAGGGGCTTGGAGCTGAAGCATTAAAGCAGGAAAGCTGAACATACAGCCTGAATGATGAATAGTATTGACTGATAGACGATAAGGAGCTTGAGCGAAGTAAATCAATTTCTTCTGCAACAAAGCAGAAATTGGGAAGTAGGTGGGAGTTTAATGCAGCTCTCCTGGACTCAATGCTGTTGGTGCATTAATGACCAAATCTGGGCTTATTCACCCACAACCTGCTGTGGGTGGAATCCCTTTCTGCGATAATCAACATCTCTTTACGCATCCAAGGAAATGGTTTCACAAAGCCAAGCTGGTGCCCGGGATGGTTACAGCACAGAATAAAGCTCTTTGGCCCACTGAGTCTGCGGTGGCTCTGTGTAAAGTTAATTTAGTGAGTCCCTCTCCCCCACCCTCTCAGATGCTCAGATGCTACAACTGAATCTACATCCACTGCTGTGTAGTACAGAACTTCACTGCTCACTGCGCAGACATGTTACTTTTGGTTTTTTCCTCTACAAATTTGGAAAAGACTCTCCAGATAATCATGTACAAATTGCAAATGCATATGGTCCTACACCTTTGAAACCCCATTGTATACTTCCCTCAAATAAAAACAGGCTCCCTGATTTACAGAAGATTTGTGGAAATCTGATTTTATAGAAACTCTTACATAATTTTTGAAGAACTTTTATGGTGGTAATATTCATGATAATGTGTTTCACAGAATTCATTAGCAGCTGGAGATAATATATATTCCATTAGTTCAGTTGTGGATAATTTCAAGGTGAAAATTCAATGAATAATTATTGGTAGTCACAGAAAATGGTGTTTCAGAGGAAAAGTCAGTTTACAGACAATTCTCTGGAACAGAACCTTGCAGAATCCCAGGGTTTGCCTGTATTCTGTTTTCTGTCATTTTACCAATTTTCTAACCACGTTACCATAGTTCTTTATTCCATGGCTTTCAGATTTGATTGTAAAACTATGTAGAGCATTATTAAATGCCTTTTAAAAGGCCATATAGATCACATCGACCGCATCTCCTTCATCAACCCTCTCTGTATTTCATGAAAAGACAGCCAGACATAACTTGCCTTTAAAAAAATCAATGCTGGCTTACTCTGATCAATCCATGTAGGTAAAAGTCACTGCGCTCTGCCTTAATTACCTCCCCATTATAGAGGTTAAACTGACTGGTTTGGAGTTGCTGAGTTTCTCTCACACACGTATTTGAATGTGGATGTATCATTGCAATTTTTCAGTCCTGGACACAACAGCTGAGCCTACAGATGTTTTGAAAGATTACGTCCATGTAATTTCCTCTCTAATTTCCCTCTGTAAAATCAATGCATTGAAGTGTTCCATAGATATATATGTCAATACGTTAATTAGCCACTGCAGATTGTTCTGGTGCTGAGGTGAATGGTAGGATCTGGGGGAGGGAGTGTAGAGATTGGGATTAATGTGGAATTGATGTAAATGAGTGGTTGAAGGTAGGAGTAGATTCAGTGAGGTGAAGGGTCAGTTTCTATGCTGTAACTTTCCATGACTCAGTGACTCCATGCCTCAATGGTTCAATGGATCGATTTAATATTAGACAATGTATACAGTATAAAACCTGAAATTCTTACTCTTCACAGACATCCCCGAAACAGAAAAAAACCCTAATGACCGAAACATCAGAACCCCAAAGCCCGTTCTGTCTCCCATGTATAAGCAGCAGCAGAAGTACTGACGCTCCCTCACCCCTTCCCCACTTGCACCAGCAAAGGTACCTCCCCCACCAAGCAAGCAATAGCAAACTGGCCCTGAAGACACACGGCTTTCGGGCCGTACCTGGACATATTGAAACTCCAGGCTGCATGGTGAGTCTGAGAAGCTCATGCTTGGGAGCCATAGTTTGAGCTGCAGCTGTAGATCACGGACTCCAACAGGACCCCAGCCACCTTGAAAAGAAAAGAAAGATATGAGTAAAGAATTATAAGCTGTTTCGTAGATGAACTGGAAGGTCTGCAAAAACATCTGTCGCAGCCTTTTCTAGTTCTGAACCACGGTATTCATCCACAATAAGTGCACCTAGCATTTGAAAATGCATTATTTTATAATTTTTCAGAATTCTGAATACTTGCTTAAAAGCTGTTATCATTGCACGAGCTCCCTGCAAAAAATTCATATTGCAACTTCACCAGGTCAAACTATTGCAAGTTTTCCAGTGCAATTGAATTCCAAGGCCACTGCTTTTAGTGTTTGCCACTGAAGTTATGAGTCCTGAAGTCTTTCCCGTCAGTAACCAACTGTAAAGTGGGGCATAAAGAATGGTCATTCCATCTCCACTCCCTTCTAACATAACTGTTCATCTACAGCAGGTTTTCTTTTGAGCAAACTCCCTTTATTCCTCCACCATCCAAGTGAGAAGTTACACTGATAAGTGACTGCTAATAGGATGTTCCACAAAATTCTTATTGAATGAATTTACAGCCAATACTGATTGTATATTGTGAAATCTGGTGATGGAGACTGATAATTGTCTGCAATTCATCCAGCCCACTTAGACATGTGGAGTGATAATGGCTCCAGTCTCACAGCCCTTTTGTGCATAATATGATTATAATGTGAGTGGCAGGAATGTGTAGGGATATTCAGTAAAGTGGCGTTAAGAGCAGCAAGTGACAATGATAACATTCCAAACACATTTCATTTAGGAACTGCCTCAGCTGCATTGTAATGGAAGTTCACTGATGTTTTGTATGCATACTTCTTCATCTGTTCTCTCTCCTCTCCCACTTTCTCTCACTTCCTTTGGGCAGGGTACGGTACGGGCTGGTGTTCTGTTTTGTACTGTTGTGTGTTATGAGTGAGATCCAGGGATGAAATGGAAACAGATATTCACAGGAGTTTAATATGCCATAACCATTCCAGCTGTCCACTTCTCATTCTTCTTTGCATCTCTCTTGAATCCATATCCTACTAAAAGCCCAAGAATCACACAGTCTCAGAACACTTACCTTGACCTTTAACACTGACGTCTGTGCTAATCATCAAGCACTCACCTACAAAAATGCTCATTCCAATTTCTTTCACATTCCCAGCAACCCTCCCTAATGTCTCCTGTCATCCAACTACACACTATAACTTATATTAGCCAATGAACCTGTGGGATGTGGGAGGGAACTGGAGCACCCGGGTGAATCTCAGATGGTGGCAGGGAGTATATGCAGCGGAGGTCAGGGAAGTACCTGCAGCTTTGGAACTGTGAGGCAGCCGCACTAACTGCTGCACCACTGATCCGCCATCTTCCTCATTTTCTACTTCTTACCTTTGGCCTCTTCTCATCCTTTGCCTCTTCTGCTTTTTGGTGTTATTTTAAAATGCTGTCACTGAGGGAAGTGAAAGGCAAGAATAATTGAAACGGAAACCTTATTCCTTGATTGAGGCAAAGTAAAGCGTGATTTAATTCTCACATTTTTACCTTTGGAAGCTTTAGGTCTGAGAATCCAGAACATTAGGTTCAAAGCTTTTAGGACAGCAAAATAGCAGAAGAGTGTTGCACAGAGAAGGTAATTGCCTCTCAGAAGACTTTAAACCAAGGGTGCTAACTCACTACTCAGAGAAACAGAAGACCCAATGGCAGTGGTTGATGTAAAGCAAAAATATCTTGCCTTATGCTTTTTCAACACACGGCAGAAAAAGCAATGAACTAAAATTCATCTTCCTGTTTTTAGTGGGACATCTCTGTGAATAAATTTCTGTCTGTGTTTGTGTACAGATCAACATCAAGTGCACTTCAATTATAATTAATTGGTTTGAAGAGTTTATGGAAATTTTTATAGTATGAGGAGATACAACAAAGATTTGGCTTCCTCATTGGATATCATGTTCAGTGCAGAATGGAAATAACATCTCCTCCTCACTGACAATCAACACAGGCTCAGCTCAAGGACGTGTGCTTAGCTCACTACTCTACAGTACACTCTCTACATCCATGACCTTGTGGCTAAGCACAGTTCAAAAGCCATCAACAGTTTTGCCAGTGACATACCTATTGCTGGTAGGATCTCAGATGCTGATGAGGAGATGCTGAGGAGTAAGATAGATTGGTTGGTTGAGTGGCATCACAGTAACAACCTTGTACTCAGTGTCAGTAAGACAAAGGAATTGATTATGGACTTCAGGAAGGGGAAGTTAGGATAACTCATGTCTGTCCTCATTGAGTGGCCAACAGTGGAAAGGGTGAGCAGCTTCAAGTTCCTGGGTGTCAACATCTCAGGGGATCTATCCTGAGGCCAAAATATTGATGCAAACGTGAAGAAGGCACGCCAGTGGCTATACTTCATTCGGTGTTTGAGGAGAATTGGTATGTCACCAAAGTGTCATGCAGCAAATTGCTACAGATGTAACATGGACAGCATTGTCAATCATGCTACATCATTTCTGATATGGAGGCTCCAATGCACAGGATCAAAAAAAGCTGCAGCTGGTTGTAATCTTGGCCAATTCCAACATGGGCACTAAGCTCCCCACCACTGAGGCCATCTTCAAAAGGTGATGCATCAAGAAGGCAGCATCCATCATAAAAGAACTTCACCATCCAGGACATGCCCTCTTCTCCTTACTCCCATCATGGAGGAGGTACAGGAGCCTGAGGATACAGAGGCAATATTTTCAGATCAGTTTCTTCCCCTCTGCCATCAGATTTCTGAACAGTCTATGAACTGTGAAAACTACCTCACTATTTTTATATTTTTCTTATTGCAACTTAATATATTTTTGTACATTGCCTTGTAGTGCTGTCACAAAGAAACATATTTTACAGTGCATGTCTGTGATAATAAACCTGATTTTGATTCGGGGTTTTTTGACCCAGGAGTAATTAGTGAAAATGAAAATTTTGACATTGAAATACACAAGAATTAAGATGGAAGGGAATTGCACCTGATACACGGAAGTGGTCGAGTCTAAAACCAGAGGACACGGCCTCAGAATAGAGGGGTGTCCTTTTAGAATGGAGAAGAGGAGGAATTTCTTTAGCCAGCCTGTTGGGGGAGGAGAGCGGTGAATCTGTGGAATTTGTTGCCACAGGCAGCTGTGGAGGCCAAGTCATTGGGTATATTTAAGGCAGAGATTGATGGATTTTTGGTTAGTCGGGGCATGAAGAGATACCGGTGGAAGGCAGGAGGTTGGGGCTGAGAGGGAAAATGGATCAGACATGATGAAATGTCAGAGCAGACTCGATGGGCCAAATGGCCTAATTATGCTCCAATACCTTATGGTCTTATGGAAAGTTTCCTCCACAGCCTGGATCAACACTTTATGTCATGTGGAGGTTTGCATGCTTCGAGGACTCCCATCATGTGGTGCCAACTCAGCGCTACCCACGCTGGACCAGCTGTGGGTGAGATGACAGCTACCAGGAAAAAACTGGGCAGTCGCAAATACAGTTGGCTCTCCTTATCCGTGGGAAATTGGTTCCGGGATCCCCCGCGAATGCTCAAGTCCCTTATTTAACCTGTCTCAGTGCGGTGGACTTTAGGATGGAACTCTGAGTCCGCAGAGTTTCTGTTTCTGTTTCATGTTTCTGTTTCTGTTCATGAAAATAATCACGATCAAGATTGCAAATAAAGTGGAAATAATAAAGCGATTGGTAAGAGGTGAAACACCATCGGTCATTGGAAAAGCGTTAGGCTACAGTCAGTCAACGATTGGAACAATTTTAAAGGATAAAGTGAGAAAGGCCCTGCCCTGATGAAAGCTACAATTATTACTAAGCAATATAGTGGTTTAATTATTGAAATACATATGTTTTGTAAGTGTTTTGTATGCATAGAAAGGTAAAATATAAACTATATACTAAGACAAATGTTTGTCTAACTGACACTAAATAATACCGGATGTACCTGTTCTGACTTACTTAGTAAGAGAACTTCCATTTTTTATTGATCCCGATTCGCAGTAACCTACGCACATCCTCCCGTATACTTTAAATCATCTCTAGATTACCTATAATACCTAATACACTGTAAATGCTATGTAAATAGTTGTTATACTGCATTGTTTAGGGAATAATGACAAGAAAAAAAAGTCTGTACATGCTCAAACAACAAGTGCTGGAGAGAGAACTTCTGGGTTTTCCCGCTCCATGGTTGGTTGAATTTGCGCATGCGGAACCCGCGGATAAGGAGGGCCGACTGTAGACTCAAAGGTTGACATACCAAAACAGTGCAAACACAACACCGACGCGGTGCCCGACAAACCCTAGCTTGCCCCTGTGGGTGCCCCCAACCCAGAATGTCTTCCACCTGGTCCAAACATGCCCTCTCATCAAGATCCGAGACAACTTTGCTGCTGTCCATCGATGCAGCCATGAGCTGGAGGAGTGGCTTGACAAAAACCAATTAAAAGTGTGAAGAGAAAATCACCTGCTGTATGAAACAACAACGGAAAGTTTTAAAATTTGACTGAAGGTAGCATAAATAAAGGCGCGTAAGATGTTACATAAAAGTTACAAATGGTTGGATCTGGAGTATCGCCACTAGAATATTATAGGGTTTTGAGGAAGTCTGCTTTTCGGTGATTACTCTTGCTAGCACTGGAAGAAATACTGTTATCGCCAGTATATGGGAGACAGAGTTGTTTCAATGCCATGAGCTATATTCGTGTACTGTATTCTGAAACATTCAAGACGTAATGGGAATTTGTAAGTGTTACGTACCCTATAACTGGGTGTCTTACCAGCAAAGATAGAAGTGTCCGTTGGAGTCTGGTGATACTATTTTCAACAGTATTTATTGGTAAAACTATACAAAAATAATATCAATGCAAATATACAGATAATATACGTCAGCAATACTAAACCTAAAAGTGTGGGTATAATAATAATCAATAAGAAACAAGCTCTATCGTTGTCTAGGGGATAATGAATTGTCAGATGGAAATATAAAGTTCAGTTCAGTTCATGCAGGCTGTGGTTGTTGTTGGTCGCTGTGTTTCAAGTGTTGGGGAGAGAGAGAGAGAGAGAGAGAGAGAGAGAGAGAGAGAGAGAGAGAGAGAGAGAAATGTGTGAAGAGTAACAGCTATTATCTTGCCAACCTTCCTTTACGATTTTGATCCGTCGATGCGTTGTTGTTGTGGCCATTCACGTATGACCCCTCTGTCCTTTAGCTAGACTGTTCTTCCGTGGTGGACTCGTCACCCAGGCAAGGGTGGACACACACACAAGCCCCCACCGGTCTCGCTACAAAACACTGTGAGTTAAAATTTACCGACCCTTCGTTCGGTCTCCGATCTCCCACCCTGTCTCGTGGGGGTTCTGATGCTCACTAGTGTTTCTCCTGGTGTGTCTGAGGGGTGTTACCCCAGACCTCACTTTTATCCCCACTCACGGGGTCTCAGGTGTCAATCAGGTTGGGATGATGTAACCCATCAAACCAGCCCACTCTGGTTGCCCCCTGAGGGGTTTCAATGAATAGAACAGTACCAAGTAAACAATCCTTCTCCAAAAGATAATAGCAGTAATCAATGGCTTTTGTCAGTAGGAGTCATTCCACCATGGGGTACCTTTTAGCTGTCTCTCTCTCATTAACTTTCATGAGCTGTTATCAATAACAACTGCCCTGGCAGATTTCCTTTTGTCTCTCTTACTTCCTTGTTAGCAGCATCGAAATAGTAGCGATTTGCGATTCTCCAAGGGGGGGGGGGGCATGGGCCACTGCACCCTTCTGCCCATCAGAGTTGTTCATCCTTCGTAACATAAGACAGGGACTCCAGTAATCAAAGGCAGTTTTAAGCAGTGTTGGGACCTTGACTGTTTATGGTCTGTGTTAATTGATTTGGTATACGGTCCAAGTATACATTAACCATATTTGTTGATAATACAATGATAAGGAGTTAGCAAAGAGTTGTTTCTGTCCAGCATTCACCTCCTCTGATTCTACCTCAACAAGTACTGTCAACATAGAGTATGTCTTGAATTCTTTTTCCCTCATGGATTTGGTTATTCCTTGAATGCATCTTTTTTGCAAACTCCTCCACATTCTCTGAGAAGTGCTCTTGGATGATTCTTCTTAATTTTCTTATATTAATGGGTTCTACCAAGATGTCTCAGCCTGACACATTTACTGTAAGTTGAAAGGAAATAAAAAATAAATACATCTATAAATTTCTATTAAATTAAGATTTTTTTTCAGTTATCATATGTGGATGAATATGTGGGCATGTGGTTTATGAATCCAAAGTGGATTTGAACTTGATTGACAGATGTAAAAAGGATCTTCTGCCTAAATATCAGAGGTTACTACATATCAGGCTGTGTTAGGTAGAAGCAAGGTTTACTTTATTCATTGAGATTCAGAACCTTTTAATTTTTCAAAATGCTGTACCTTTCCCCTAACCTTTAAAGAATAGTTGCATGATCCTGGATTGGGATCACAATTTAAGAACATTTCAAACGAAGGAAAGGTCTTGGTTTTATATTTGCAGTTCAGTGCTTGAAAGGTTATCAGAATTCACCTAAGACAATAAACTGATGGTATCGCTTTTTATCCACAAACCATGGATGAGGTCTAAAGGATTTCAGATGACAATGATCTGTGGGCACGGAAGCAGAATTTTAAAAAAAAATTCAGATGTCTTTCAAGCTGTAGAGAAAGGCTTTGGTCTTACAATATGCCAGCTGACCTTTGTGATTTGTGTTGCACTTGTATAAATGTGCTCTGCTGACTGAGAACTTCTCCATACAGCTCATGTTGTAATCAGAGATTTCCTTGTTCTTTATCATTGTTGTTTACATCAGAGCGATGAGCTTGATGTTACAATGACAGAGCTTTCACTTCAATGACAGAGACGGATATAGAGTATAACTGAAAAAGAAATTGGATGCCAAGAATTTCAGTGGATCAAAAGGTAACCTTTGTTCTAAAGTGGGATGGATACAAATCCCTTAAAGCTGCAAGGGGTTTTATTAATATTCCAAATGCACATTTACTGAAAGGTACTTTTTTCATGTGGCTATTCAAAACCCAAGAGAACAAAGGAGGAACAAAGCATTTAGAATTCCTGAAGCTACAGTTTTCACAGTAATTCATTAACTAGTGGCCATTTTTGACTTAATTGCTTCATCTGTTTTCAAAACTATGCTTTCCTTTCCTTAATTGGGTGTATTTATACTTAATGAACATTGATTTCTGCAGCATCTTGGGATGGAGAAGAAATTAGCTGTGGCTTCAAGTGCTCTAGAAAGCTACGGGTTTGCAGACTGTCACAGAAGAAGTTAAAGGTGGTTGGTAAGTGGATGTTAAGCAGATTGTCTTGAAAGAGGTGCAGTCCATGTGTTGTTTACTGTGGGTGTCATGCATGAGTTACATAACATATAGAACAGCAAAAGGCCCTTTGGCCCATGATGTTGTGCCAAACCAATTAAACTAGCGATTAAATGTGTAGTGCTTTGGTTAAGATTTCTACTGCTATGAAGTGAGGAATTTTATTTTAGCAGTTTCTGTATCCTGCTGAGAAGAGTGTTTTGGCTTCAGCTAAAGACACGGAAACCATGTTGTCCCATTTAGGTTGTGTCAGTGAATCAGGAGTGGGATGGCATGGAACACTCTGGAGAGCTGGGTGGGAGGAGAGTTCTGAAGAATAGTAGTCTAGTTTGGGGTCTTTCAGTGGGAGCAGAGGAGTGGGGCACAAGGGAAGATGCTGCTGAATGTCGTTTGAAGGAGAGACCATATTTGCACAGTGAAATGGCCCCAAGGAGGGAGTGCCAATACTCCTGAGTTAGCCAGTTCATTTGAGGTGGTCTTCAAGGGAAGTTTGGATTGTGGTGCTTTCACACCGACCGTGATTTCAGTGTGTGGGTAATGCCATACACCTGACTACTCCAGAAATGAGCTCCAATGTTTATGTGCACATTGGACTGGTGTTACTGTATTGGGCCCTTTTCTCTTTCTTTTGTTTTCCTGTTAACTGTTCGATAAAGTTCAAGTTTGGTAAAACTAATTTCTTTATAATTTTATGCTGGTGTACGATCTGTCATTTCTTGGCGACTGATAATCATGTGCGAGCAGTACTTAAACGGCATTCACTCTGATCAAGGTTCCTTTAATTGGAACATCCCGACATTCCTGTTTGGTCGAACTCTAGATCATACCGACCCTAGACATGTATGGCTTATGAAAGGAGGCCTCCTCACCACTGAATCACATGGCTGTTACCTAATGAGCCAAGTTGGTGTGAGAGCCCCAGTGAGAGGGTTACAAATGTCAAACTAAACCGACCCTTTCTGCCCATGAAATGATCATATCCCTTTATTCTCAGCACATTCATGTGTCTAGGAGTCTCTTAAATGCTTCTAATGTACTTGACTTCACCTCCAGCAGCACATTCCATGCACCTACTGCCCTGCATATGTATGAAATAATAATACTTGCCCCTGCACATCTCCTTTGAGCTTAACCCCTCTCACCTTAACTGTATGCCCTCTAGCATTAGGCAGTTTGAACCAGGGGAAAAATAGCTGTCTATTTATCTATGTCTTTCATAACCTAATAAACTTCTATCAGGTCTCCACTTGGCCTCCATCACTTCGGTTTTCCCAACCTTTCCTGCTATTACATGTCCTCTAATCCAGGCATCATCACAGTAAATCTCTTCTGTACCTTCTCTAAAGCCTCTACATCTTCCTATAATGGGGTGTCTGGAACTGAATGCAGTACTTCAGGTGTGGCCTTGCCAGAGTTTTATAAAGCTGCAATATAACATCCTGACACTTGAACCTCAAAGTCTCGTCGAATAAAGGCAGGTTCTCAGTGTCATCCTAAACGCTTCTTCTGCTTACAGAGCTATCTGAGCCCAGGGCCATTTGAACATGAGTGTAGGAGCCATACACCTATTCTCTGTCTGCATCATGTTCTGAGTTGCGTGTTTATTATGGTAACTAGTCACATGAGTGGGGTCGTGGCAAAAGCAAAGCAAATAAGTTACATGTTCATGCTTTGTTTGGGGCTGGGGGCCAATGGATGTTAATATCTTTTATTGATCGCTCAGAATTGCTTAGAGAGGCTTAATTCCGTTGCTTCAATATTGTATGTTTGCTAGTTGCTAATAAAGGATCAAATACATATCTTTGACTTTTGGAACAATCATTATAGGAGCTGGAGTGTGTGTCATACAAGTATAACAAATACACGGGGGTTGCCAATTGGTTTGGTGGACTTGGCCACTACATGAAGACAACAAAAATGAGAGTAATCCATGTGACTCCACATCCAATGTTATCACAGTTAATGTGCTCCAGGCCTCATGTCCTCACCCAGCTAGTTCTCCACCGCCTTCATTTCCCCGACTTGGCCTGTGTCCATGGGAATGTTGCATGTTTCTCCAGGAGATCTTAGGAACATCCTTGAATAATTTCCCGAGTCTGTTTTTAATTACTTGTTTGTAATTACTCGGTGTGTCAGAATGTCTCTTTGAGGTGACGTGTGCTGGGCAGGCAATTGAAGCTTACCCAACAAAGCTAACCGTGTGTAATTTGAGCCTTAAATTGGGGGATGTTGATCTGGGAAAGAAGGCTGATATTGATTCATTTATGTTGCTTGTGAATTTGGAGAATTTTCAGAGACAAAATTACTTTTTAAATCTGTTTTCTGTAGGTTGTCCAGGTCTTTGAGGCAAAACAGAGGACAAAAATGACTTCTAACTGGCAGTGTATGTGTTTGAGATCTTGATCTTCCAATACTCTCTCATATGGCTGAAAGTTGTGCTGGTTTACCGAAAGCAACGGTGAATTTCATTATTGATGTTAACCTTTGCATTGGCACCAACAGAATAGTGGCTGTAGTAAAAGTCCACTAATCCAGCTGTTACGAATTATGAGTTATAAGAAAGGCCCATTACTAGATCACAAGATCGCAAGATCACAAGACAAAGGAGCAGAAGTAGGCCATTTGGCCCATCGAGTCTGCTCCACCACTCCACCATGAGCTAAACTATTCTCCCATCTAGTTCTAATTTCCAGCTTTTTCCCCATATCCCTTAATACCCTGATTAATTAGATACTTATCAATCTCCTCCTTAAACACCCTCAATGATTGGGCCTCCACAGCTGTATGTGGCAACGAATTCCATAAATCCACAACCCTCTGGCTAAAAAAATTTCTCCTCATCTCTGTTTTAAATGGGTACCCTCTAATTCTAAGACTGTGACCTCTTGTCCTGGACTCACCCACCAAGGGAAACAGCCTTTCCACATCTACTCTGTCTAACCCTTTCAACATTCGAAATGTTTCTATGAGATCCCCTCTCATTCTTCTATACTCTAATGAATACAATCCAAGAGCCGACAAACGCTCCTCATATGTTAGTCCCTGCATTCCAGGAATCATCCTTGTGAATCTTCTCTGAACACTCTCCAACATCAGTACATCCTTTCTAAGATAGGGGGCCCAAAACTGCACACAGTATTCCAAATGGGGTCTCACCAGTGCCCCATAGAGCCTCATCAACACCTCCTTACTCATATACACTACTCCTCTTGAAATGAATGCCAACATAGCATTTGCTTTCCTTACTGCCAATCCAGCCTTGTGGTTAACCTTTAGGGTATCCTGCACTAGGACCCCCAAGTCCCTTTGCACTTCCGATTTTTGAATTTTCTCCCCATCTAAATAATAATCTGCTGGATTGTTTCTTCTTCCAAAATGTACAATCGTACATTTCTCAACATTGCATCTCATCTTCCATTTCTTTGCCCACTCTCCTAAACTGACCAAGTCTCTCTGCAACCTTTCTGTTTCCTCAACACTTCCTGTTCCTCCACCTATCTTGGTGTCATCTGCAAACTTAGCCACAAAACCATTTAATCCATAATCTAAGTCGTCGATATACAGTGTAAAAAGAAGAGGCCCCAACACCGACCCCTGCGGAACACCACTAGTAATCGGCAACCAACCAGAATAGGATCCCTGTATTCCCACTCTTTGCTTTCTGCCTATCAGCCAATGCTCCACCCATTCCATTACACCAAGTGATGAAAATTAATTTTGTTTCGTGTGGATTGGCATCAGAAAGAGAAAATTTAACCCCAGAAAATACTGAATGGCTCTCAACTAATGGGGAATTAACTACAAGAAATGTTTTCCTCTGACCTGCATAGTCTGTACAAGTAGACACATAACCATACTACTGGCATATAAACAAACAAACTCAGAGACACACACACACACGGCAGTTAGACACACACACGCACACACACATATTATTCTTATAAATTACCTCAGAATTTTCTAGAAATGACACAGAAACAATCACTCTTGAGGGAAAGAAGAAAGATAAGGAAAGCAGGAAAAGAAAAGTGCACCCCCTCGCAATGACCAGCATATGGAATAAGACAGTGGGAAACATGGCCTGATTTTGAGGGACTGCCATCTTCTGCATTTCAATAACATGTAGAAGACTGTCCTCCAGCATTACCTGGAGCTGGAACCAAGATTCCTTCCTACATTTCAGTGGTCCTAGGCTTCTGGGCATCTTAGTTTCTTCAGGTGGTGGAGTTTGGTGTATGGTAGAAATGGAGTTTGCTTTCCTCTCCTGTCTATTTTTCAGTAAGAGGGGAACTTCACTGCTATTTCCTCGTGTAGTGTGATAGCAAACATCTCAAGGGTCATGGAATGAAAAATTCCATGCATGGTCTTACCATTCAACAACCTGTTGATAGAAAGACCTATGATATTCTGAACTTGTGAGTGACTGCTATCAGAGAGTCATACTTCATGCTCCAGCAAACTTCCTTCTGAGATAGTTCCCTGCACCTCATATTCTTTAGTCATCACTGGACTAAAAGATGCTTCTGTGTGATAAAAGAAAGTAGCTACTCCTTCCATCCATGGCTTCACATCACCTACTAGTACTCGAGAAAGAGAGAAAAACATGGGGTCTTAATCGCTGCTTGTCAACCTGAGATTTTGATCCTGCTATTGTTATCTATCACTGTGGTTACCAATGTGCCATCTCCACAATAGATAGAAACATAGAACAAAGAAAACGGACAGTACAATACAGGCCCTTCAGCCCACAATGCTGTGCTGAACATATACTTACTTTAGAAATTACCTAGGGTTACCCATAGCCCTCCATTTTTCTAAGCTCTATGTACCTATCCAGGAGTCTCTTAAAAGACCCTATCAGTTCTGTCTCCACCACCGTCGCTGGCAGCCCATTCCACGCACTCACCACTCTCTGCATAAAAAAATTTACCCCTGACATCCCCTCTGTACCTACTTCTAACCATCTTAAAACTGTACCCTTTCATGTTAGCCATTTCAGCCCTGGGAAAAAGCCTCTGTCTATCCACATGATCAAAGCCTCTCATCATCTTATACACCTCTATCACGTCACCTCTCATCCTCCGTCACTCCAAGGAGAAAAGGCCAAGTTCACTCAACCTGTTCTCATAAGGTATGCCTCCCTAATCCAGGCAAAATCCTTGATGGTCACAATTTATGCAAGAGATGGACAATAGATGGACAAGACAGGAATTATTTGGATGGTTCATGATTTGCAAGGAAACCTCCAAGTAATGCATCAGAGTGAGGAGCAACTCACCATCTATGACAATTTTGTAACTACCTTCTCCTTCTTGGATTAATGTCTAAATTGTCATTTTTCTTGTAGTTTAACTTTCCTAATACTTACATGATTGTATTATCACCTGTTTGTCTTTAAATGTTCAGTGAAATTTTAGTAATTTGTAGTACAGCAAGTTCTGCATTTTTTGTACTTTCTTTGTCTACAGCCTGTGTTACACCATAAATCGAACTGGCTGTTATAAATAGGCTGTTCTTATCAAAGCAATTTTCTTATCTGTCTAGTTTGAGCTAGTGTAAAGACAACCATGAGATATTTCTTCCTCATCTTTCAGTAGAGTGAGTTGGTTACTGATATTTCTTTACTATAAAAATGTAATAAAATGATGTTTATCACAAAATTTACTCCTCAATTCTTGGTTTCAGAAGAATATTGGTAATATAATTCCCATATCCAACGCCTTCTAAGTCCCTTTGACCTACACAGTAACACCCATCGACTGGGATTTATCATAAATAATTTAAGGAGATTTAATGCGTTGCAAAGCTCAGATAGATGAGGATGCCAGTTCTGTTGCTTGCTTTCTGTGAATCTTTAAGAAAGTGGCAGGCTTCATTATGCTATTCTGGTATAGCTGACTATCTCCGAAGATTAGCAGAAAGGAACCCAAGAATAAACAAGGCAGGGTTTTAGTGAAGCTTTTTTTAAATTTTGCTTAACAGATCATTTTGTCAGCAAATATTCATTTGCTGACACATGGAGGTGGGATGGAAGAAAGTTTAGGATTCAGTCTATTTTATAGCAAGCGAAATCTCTTAAATAAGTGCATGGAATTACATTTAAAATGCTATTTAAAATGCAGCCAAGGCTAACAGCAAAAACATCTTACCATCATTGCAGCAACATACTTCAATAAAGGCAAGGTTATTTCCCCAGTGAAACACGGTGATTAGAGAGTAATTACAGAATGCATAAAATTAAACCCAGCCAACTACAGATGGAAAAATGATCCAAATATCTCTTTCTAGATGTCTGCTCCTCTAAATAAATAAAATCTACTTGATATGCAAGTATCTTTTAATAGCTAATAAGAAGAAGATATCTCAAAAGGTTAAGGTGCTGTCTTTCTTTGTTCAGTGATCTTCTTTCATGAAACCAGGACATAATCTTTAAGCATTTTGTCTTTAGCCGATTTGTGTTTCAGTTGTCACCAGTCCAATGATTAGCTCCGCTGATGTCTCACTTGTCTATAATTTTGTTCTATCTACAGCTTCCCAGAGCAAGTTCTAATTAACATTGCATCAAGTAATGGGACTTACTTCAGCAATTGACATTTTTAAATGATCCACTTGCCATGCTGTTTGGTCTTTTTGTAGATTACTTTAATTGAGTTCACAGCTTTGCGTTTGTTAATTGGTTGTTTTTCCATAAAACCTTTTTTTAAATGGGATTTACATTTTCATGGAGATAGACAATAGACAATAGACAATGGACAATAGGTGCAGAAGTAGACCATTCGGCCCTTCGAGCCTGCACCACCATTTTGAGATCATGGCTGATCAATTACTATCAATACCCGGTTCCTGCCTTGTCCCCATATCCCTTGATTCCCCTATCCACAAGATACCTATCTAGCTCCTTCTTGAAAGCATCCAGAGAATTGGCCTCCACTACCTTCCGAGGCAGTGCATTCCAGACCCCCACAACTCTCTGGGAGAAGAAGTTTTTCCTTAACTCTGTCCTAAATGACCTACCCCTTATTCTCAAACCATGCCCTCTGGTACTGGACTCTCCCAGCATCTGGAACATATTTCCTGCCTCTATCTTGTCCAATCCCTTAATAATCTTATATGTTTCAATCAGATCCCTCGATCTGGGCTGACAGTACAAATATTAAATATAAGCTGTATTTAAATGCATTTGGAATAAGGTGGATGAACTCATGGTGCAATTAGAGATTAGTCGGTCTGACATTGTGGGCATCACTCAGTCCTGACTGAAAGCAGGTTGTAGTTGGGAGCTTAACACCAAAGGATATTCTTTGTATCAAAAGGACAGGTAGGAAGGCATAGGTGGCGGCTGGCTTTGTTGGTAAAAGGTGGAATTACATCTCTAGAAAGAGGTGACATAGGGTCAGAGAATGTTGAATCTTTGCGGGTGGAGTTAAGAAACTGCAAGGGTGAGGAAAAACCATTATGGTAATCAAATAGTAGTCAAGATGTGGGGTTGAGATTGTAAAGGGAGCTGGAAAGGGCATGTAATAAGGATAATGTCACAATTGTAATGGGGTCTTCAATATGCAAGGGGATTGGGAAAGAATACATCTAAGTACTTCATTAATAACACTTTTTCTGTTAAGAGTTCTGGTAAACAATCACTGCAAATAGTGGAGAGGTGAGTGGAGGCAAGGCAGAGAAAGGTGAGTGGGTGTGAGGCAGAGTCGAAGTGAGCGGAGGTGAGGCGGAATTGACGCCTGCCCACCAAAACTGAGAGCAAGGTGATGGGGTCCAGTTCCAGAGAGTATTGAAGCAACAGTGTCCATGTGCTAGAGCAAGGAATAATCCAATGTTCGGACTATTTTAACGTTAGGCTAGATTGAGAAAAGCAGGACCAGAGGTGAGAGTTCTACTTTCACAGCTCTCTGGGGTGGAGAATTACAAGGAGAAGCAATTCTTTGAGTGAAGTCAATCACAAACACAAGGATCTGCAGATACTGGAAATCCAAAACAACACACGCAAAACGCTGGAGGAACTCAGCAGGCCAGGCAGCATCTATGGAAAAGAATAAACAGTTGACGTTTTAGGCCAAGACCCTTCTTCAGGATGGGAATTCTTTCCTCTCTCCATGTCTCTCTTATCCTGAATCTGCACCTCCTAGGTGTAGATTATCCCATTAAAAGAAAAATCCTTTTGATATCTACCCTACTAACCTCTCCCAGAATCTTGGCTTATTCAATAAGGAAACCTCTCATTCTTCCAAGCAGACACCATTCTGTTCAGTTGTTGGCAATATTTATCCCAGCAATCATCCAGGTGAACACATTCCAATTAAAATTAAATGAAGAGCCATGAACAATATGCTGTGCTCCAGATATAATCTCACCACTCTTGTGGCAAGACCTTCTCACTTTTGCCTGGTTTTCCAGCATCTGCAGATTTTCTCTTGTTCACTTTTGTACTCATTTCCTTTGTAATACAACATTTCATTTACTTCCCTAAAGGCTGTGGAGGAAGAGTGGGGTGGTAGTGTGAATCCAATAAACACTGGGTAGGCTTGGAGATGATGGGCAGAATGGCCTCCTTCTAGGTTGTAACCTTTCCATGATTCTATAATTTTCTTCCAATAATACGGGCTTTTATTATGTGCAGGGTCCTCTTGTGTGGCACTCTATTGAATGCCCTTTGGAAACAAAAATACATTGCCTTTAAATGCTCCATTTCATTCACGCTGCTAGGTACAAAGAACTTGACCAAATTTGTAAAATAAGTGATGTGCCTTTCATTAAACAGTGCTGACTTTGCTTAATTGTTCATCATTTTCTAAACATCCTGTGGCTACTTCCTGAATAATATATTTTTTCTAATGAGAAATGTCAGACTACATTTCCCTTCCTTTATCCACACTGAAGTCTATCACCTTCTGCAGCTTAAAGGCTGATTTACAGTTGTGCGTACGGGCTATGCTGTAGCCTACGCTGTAGCCCTAATTTTCACTTCCGTGTCGCTCTATGCTGTGCGCCAAAACGCTAGTTGGCGGTGGGGTTTCTATGCCGCTGTGTTGAGTTTCTTCGTGACAGACGAGGAAATGCATTTCAAACGTTTTCGCATGTCAGCAGGCAGATTTGTCGATTTGGTTCATCTGTTTCGCATCGGTGTACAGACATGGCGGAGAAGAAGCAACCGGAAATGCGTAGGAAGAAATGCGATGCTACCAAGCGGACCAATCACAGTTGTCGTGGTCTGCGTCGCTGCGATGCGTGAGTTACTTTTCTGGGGAGGTGCGACGCACAAATATAAATCAGCCTTAAGGGTGGAGACAAAGTTAGCTTGCTCATGATCCTCTGTGAGTATTTCGACGCCCAGGTTGGAGATGGAGATGTTCACAACATCTTGGGGATTGCCAATCATTATTGAGTAAGTTGCATTACTGAATCACTCATGAAACAGTAGGAGCCTGTGAACCTGCACTACCAGCACAAGTACAGCCTCTATTCTACTGTTACCAGACTCTTGAACAGACCTCTTATATGCCAAATATACTCTTGATCGCTCCATCTGCCTTATCGTGGCCCTTACACTTTATTTGTTCCCCTGCAACTAACATCATATTCTGCATTCTGTTTTTAATATTATCTCAATGTATATCAGTATGGAATGATCTGTTAGGATCGTATGCAAGCCAAAGCCTTTAGCTGTATCTTGATACATATGATAATAATAAATCAATTACAACATTACCAGTAGTCTCATTTCTTGAACAACAAACACTTTAAGGACTCTTAATCTCATTCTTTCATGTTCTTATTATTTATTTTGGTTTATTTGTACTTGCATTTGCACAGTTTGTTGTCTTCTGCACTCTGGCTGATCTTTCATTGATCCTGTTATAGTTACTATGCTATAGTTTTGCTGAGTATGCCCACAGGAAAATGAATCTCAGGGTTTTATATGGTGCCATGTATGTACTTTGATAATAAGATTGACTCTGAACTTTGAATCTGCTGGAACTTAACTGGTTAAGC
Source organism: Hemitrygon akajei (assembly GCF_048418815.1). Lineage (NCBI taxonomy): Eukaryota > Metazoa > Chordata > Chondrichthyes > Myliobatiformes > Dasyatidae > Hemitrygon > Hemitrygon akajei. The sequence goes on along the minus strand of NC_133152.1, from coordinate 13,252,713 downwards.
AGCATTGGCAGAAGGGGCCTCTAAGTATAATTCTTTCTCTCTTACCAGAAACCTGCATGCAGAAAGGTAGAATTCCAGGACGTTACATGAGGGAGAGGTCCTCAGATTGCGCATATATTATTCTTCAGAAACGCTAAAGATCACCTTTCACTCATTGCCACTTCCTGCAATTCTCCATGTTCCTATTCAATGTTTACTCACGATTTCTAACTTGAGAATGCAACCAGCATCGTCCAACCTGAACGGATTGACCTCAGGAACAACTCTGCAGGCTTGGTGAAGAAGTGGCTTCAGTGTGCAGTTTGCATAAAACTGAAACTAGACTTAGTAAACTCCTATCAGAATGCGACCTTCCAAATTCAAAACAAAAAATCGGTGGTAGTTTCAGAGCAGTGTTTGGAACAGGACCGTTTCTCTTTCAGGAGACTCTACACAAATAGAGTGGCCAGAGTCAACAAAGTGTGAATTTGAGAGATCAGAGCTACAGAATATTACATTGATCTTGATGGGTGTCAGCGGGTTTGCTTTTGCAGTGGTTTGTCAGATTCCAACTAATCTCTGAGAAGTTTACTGGGCTTTTCGATTGCTCATCACACTGTGTCAGATCTGAGTTCAGGCAGTGAATACTAAACACTTCCAAGTACTTCTTATGGTAAACCACAGCTGAGGTGAAAGCAACTGCAGTTTAGTTTTACCAGTATCAACCATGAGTGCTCACCATTCCCAAGCCTTTTCAAACTTTACTTTGTCCTGTCTTGTCACTCAGTGCACCAGCAGTCCCGTTGTTAGGTTTATCAATAGTCCCAGGGAAACTTTAAAGTGAGTTTAAACTTTAAACTTTCATGTGAGGTCCTCAGGCGAAGTGTTGGGAAACAGAGGCCGGCAGAGAATGTGATTGAAGCTTCAGTTAAAGAATCAATGCCCTCTGAAGCTAATTTTATGTCCATCAGGTCTACCAAACAACAAGTCTTGGAATCCTGCAGATGTGGGTGTCAGACCTACAGGCATGGAACCAGGGACGAGGGCTCCTGACCGGGCCCTGCTGCCGGATGGGGCAGCACTCTGTCCGCCACTAGCAGCAATTTGACTGGAAACAGCACCTGCTTTATTATTAGAAGTTTCTGAGGGTTTGCACAACCAGGTATCTAAATACGACCCATCAGTGTGAAGTGCACAAGCCTATGTATTGTGGGTAATTTGCAATCTGACCAGTAGATTGGAGATCAGTAATTTTTTAATCAAACGTTGAAACATCATTATTTATTAAAAAGTGGACATGAAAATTGAAAGCACTCAAAATGTTCACCAGAATATTTCTTCCTTCTGGATCTGTCTCAATAGACAATAGACAGTAGGTGCAGAAGTAGGCCATTCGGCCCTTCGAGCCTGATCCGCCATTCTGAGATCATGGCTGATCAACTACTATCATTACCCGGTTCCTGCCGTGTCCCCATATCCCTTGATACCCCTATCCATAAGATACCTATCTAGCTCCTTCTTGAAAGCATCCAGAGAATTGGCCTCCACTACCTTCCGAGGCAGTGCATTCCACACCCCCACAACTCTCTGGGAGAAGAAGTTTTTCCTTAACTCTGTCCTAAATGACCTACCCCTTATTCTCAAACCATGCCCTCTGGTACTGGACTCTCCCAGCATCTGGAGCATATTTCCTGCCTCTATCTTGTCCAATCCCTTAATAATCTTATATGTTGTGTGTTATATGTTATGTTATATGGTATGTTGTATGTTATGTTATATGTTAATAATCTTGTACTCTCGTTCCAGAGTAAACGAGTGAAGAAAATGCTTCTGAGTCAGTGATAGGACAGGTGCATCCAGATCTACTGGAGCTTCAACTGCAGTTGTATATTAACTGATTTGGATGTAAAATATGTGCTGCAGCATTTCCAGGTTGATGTGAGAGCTACTCTAATATCCTCTGAATCTGACTGAGAGTGGAGTCTTTCTCAATGACTCACACTTTGCAGTGAGGAAACGGGAAGTATAACTGAGAAATGAGTGATTTTTCAGTACTTTGGAATTGGGAAGGCCAGATATACAGCTTTGCCTCAGACAAAACTGCTTGTGTAAGGTATTATCCAGTGGATTCTGCAGTTGGTTAAGAACATGGGGGAAGCAATAAGCTTCCTGAGTGCTTTGAATGGCGGCAAAGGGTTGGTGCACTGGAGGGTTCAGGGAAGAAGTCCAAGATGGAGTTAGCTGAAGGCTGTAGCAAAGTTGTGGAGGCACTACCAGTGAATGACAGATTCCAGTTTCAGCCAAATAGTGAAGCACTTTCAAACTATGCTGACAAAAAATGTAAGGTTTTATCAATTGTTTGAGATGGAAAACTCAAGAGAAGTACAATTCAAATTTCTCAGAGAATTTGACCTCTGTTTGGATTTCTAGAAGTAAATGAGGGGACTATCACTTCCTGGCTCCACTCCAAATCCTGACTAGATTGCCACTTGAGGGTGACACTCCTGGATTTCCCTAGCAACAGCTCTATAGAGCTATCTTCAACACATTGATTGCAATGGGCAGGCAAGGCAGCACAGTTCCACCTTCTCAAGTGGATTTAAGGATGGGAGATGGTGCTCAATCAGCCCACTTAATCAAATGAAATGTTTCACGTCCACTACTATCTCACTCAAAGACTGCATCTCACTCCATCTTCATCTTATTCAATAATACATTTCCTGTTAATTTGCTCTGTGCACTAAAATGAAGAAGTCATCCCAGGAATAAAATAATGTGTTTGGCACGGCTTTTCATTATTAGTTCTTTCAGTTGCTTAACCATTGACTTGTCTGCTGACTCAGCTATGAAACATGGCAGCAAGAGAAATGATCCTGAATAAGCAGAAGCAGATTCCAGAAACAGGCTAACTAAAGTCTGCTTACTGAGAAGTCAGTAAAAACTACAAAATGAATTCAATAATTACTTGTTGCAGAAAATTGTTATCCTCATCCCTTGAATGTGCATGAGGTGATGCTAACAGCTTATTGAGTGTTTTCCATTACATTTTATGTTCTGATGAGAATAAATAAATATTTGTAAAGCATCTTCTAATATTGTGGGCTAGTTTCAAAGTGAAATAACCTACAAAAAAGGATCAAGTGCTTTCCGGGAGTATATAACAAACTAACTGGGTACAGATAATGATTATAACCAATGTATCGATGATAAACCTGGGTAAGTCTAGTCCAGTGGTATTTATGCCCCCATTGTCCGTCCCTCCCGATTGGTTAGTCTTCATCCAATCAGGTTTCCACTCTCGCACCTTGTTTATAATTGAATTTCAGTTCTTACTGGAGCGAGACCTTTGTCTTTGTTAAAGTTCTTTTCCTCTAGTTTTATTTCAAATGCTTCATTTACGAGTTGGTCCCAAAAACCATTGGTAGGGCATAGTGGTTTTGTGTCATTGAAGTCAATACGATGGCCATTGCGAATGCAATGTTGTGCTGCCACCAATTTCTCCAATTTCTCCACCCAGATGGAAACACCTCCTGTGATCCTTGATGGAGGCTTCCACTGTGTGTCCCTTCTGGCCAATATACACTGCTCTGCACTCACAGGGAATCCTGTAAACACCAGCTGACCTAAGTCGCAGGTCATATTTGGAGGTCAAAGTCTTAGCCAGGCATCATCCCTGAAGAAGAGGCAGAGTGTGTCACCGAAACATTGGTTACAATCGATACCTGTACTCTTGAAGCCAGAGAAGAGCTTATTTGTTATTTGAGTTAACTACTTTGAAGATCAGGGAACTCTGTAACGGCAGCCAACTTTCACAGGTGGTTCCATCGATGACAACATGATTGTAACCAGATTGTCAGCTTGTCAATAATTTGGGTTGAATTTTGGGAGAACTCCAACCGCTTGTATAACTGGGGCCATGAGATCTTTGCTGACCATTTGGAGGCTAGATGAGTCTTGACAATGCTTCCTCTGCAATTCACCATTAAAAAAGACAATGCAGCTGCAGAACTGACCCATCTTGAATGATGTCATGAGCCATAGTCATTTGCTTGTCATGTTTGCACAGATCATCAAGTACCCACTTTCAGTAATCTTATTTCATTCCTTCAGATTCTATCACTCACCTACACATGGAGAGCACTTTACAATGGCCAATATAGAAACATAGAAAATAGGTGCAGGAGTAGGCCATTTGGCCCTTTGAGCCTGCACCGCTATTTAGTATGATTATGGCTGATCATCCAACTCAGAACCCTGTACCTGCTTTCTCTCCATATCCCCTGATCCCTTTAGTCACAAGGGCCATATCTAACTTCCTCTTAAATATAGCCAATGAACCGGCCTCAACTGTTTCCTGTGGCAGAGAATACCACAGATTCACCACTCTCTGTGTGAAGAAGTTTTTCCTGATCTCGGTCCTATATATCTCCCAATTTACAGATCTTTAGGATCTTTAAAACAGGAGCACTTGAGGATTGTGCATAGTCACGGAGAGAATGCGAGAACATCCTGAACAACTGAGGTCAGGGTTGAATCTGACACACTGGTGCTGCGTGGTAGTGACTCTACTTGCTGAGTCACCCTGGTTTCGAAGAGTAAGCATAAACTAACGGTTCATTTTGGAAAGAAAACTAGCAATCAGCACCCTCTGGCACTTTAACAGAGAGCACAGAAGCTGGCACTGAACCATTCAGTGTGGGGTGTTTCCACTGCTGACCCAGGAGTAAAGTATTCTTATCCAGCCAAGGCACCATTATGGTACTTGAGGTAGCACCATGCTGGGGTGGGGGCAGGAGGAAAAAAGCTGAAAATAAGGCTTCCATCCCACAAAGCATATTATGCTGATATTGAGAACCAATAAAGCAGATGGCTTATTTAAACAAAATAGAGTTGATGCAAAGAATCACTAAATCTGACTCACAGTGGGAAGCTCTCTTTTCCTCCAGCATTCCCCGACTGTGCAAAGGCAGATGATTTCTGGTTTCCCATTGCTGACAGGTGTCCAAAACAAACGAATGGTCAGCTCACCGGAAAAAATGTTGCTCATGTTGTTTCTCTCCTGTCCACCTAAGGTGCTTGAATTTGTTAGTGTTTGATTGTCTGCGTACTGAGAAGAAGACTTCAGACTCTGAAAGCAGAAGACCCAAAGACTTTCCCCCTCGTCCTTGTATGATATACCTCCTGAGCAAAGGATTTGAAATGTTTACAGATAGTTTTCAGCAGTTCATGGGCTTTTTCATTCACATGAAACTCCAATTATAGTCCAGCCTGGTGCTGACAAAACTTAGCAAAGAATCAGCTCAGGTTATATATGAGAAAATGTGGCCAGATTTATCGGGGCATGGTGGATGTTGCCAGGATGATTAAACTGGATTTCCTGCACATTAGTATCATGCATTTAATATTTCAGTAACATTTGAGTAATATTGTAAATATATTGTTTGATTAAGCATTCTTTGTCTGCTTAAATAATTTATTATGGGTTATATGTAAAGGTATGTGATTGCGTATGTCGTTACCCTACTATGTCATATGTGAGCACCTCGTGAAAAGTAAAATTAAACGTACATGGGTTATTCCTTGGGCTCCTGGGATTTTCTTTTGATTAATTTCTGGAGTTACAAAACATAACAATTAGCTGAAGCTGAAACCTGAAATTTGCTGTGAATCAGCAGAATTAGCCACAAAAAATTATTGTAATTAATCTATGGCAAAAGCAGAGCATGTCTTCAAGGAATAGGCTTGCCAGGAACTGAGCCGTTCCTCAGCTGGCTAATTCCTTCTCGTTTTATCTCCAGTTTGTCTGCTGGCTAATGTAGTCCTAAACTAACTGATTATTGCCGCAGCACAGGCCCCAATTTGTATGGTCCGTTGAATGCTGGTTCGAGGCCTGGTCAATCAGCCAGAATCATTTGGGAGGGTGGTGGCAGGAGAAGCAGACCTGTCAGGCATCCTTTGACCACAGAGTTATTTTGGCCAGAGTAAGGTAAGGTAATTTCTGAGTCAATATGAAGGGAAGACATGGAATTCCGGTACAGTGAGATAGTGGTGCCAAATTTATCTGCTTCATGAAATAGGATTTTTGAACCAGCATGAAAATGATTGCAGCTGCTCTGCTACAAAGTATTAATTCTGCACGCCACCTACAATTAAAGTTTCTGATAGTTAACATTTTAAACACAATTTCCATGTAACTGTTGAAAATTATACATAAAATGTGGTGTAGTGCTTTTTATCCCATTTATTCTCAATTGTTTAAATTAAGTTAGATTATTTAAATGAATTGAAAGGATTGTTTATTTACATTTTAAAAATGTTTAACACCATTGAGCGAGTTTTGTAAACATTTCTGATCAGCACTAACACTACTTGAGTGGTCTAGTGATGGGCAGTTGCTTCTCACTGATTGCTGAAACCTGTAGGATGGTGACATTAATGAAGTCTCCAGAACCATTCCCTCTGCCATCTTTTTGCGGGAGGTACAGGAGTCTGAAGTCTTTCACTATCAACTTCAAGAACAGCTTCTTTCCTTCCACCATCTTGTTCTTGAACCAAATGGCATTACCCTAATCAGAAGCCCAAGAGATTTTGCAGGTGCTGGTGGAAATCTTGAGCAACACACCCAAAAACCTGGAGGAACTCAGCGAGTCAGGCACATTTATGGAGGGAAGTAAACAGTTAATGTTTGGGGCCAAGACCCTTCATTGGGACTTCATCAATTCTATAGATGTTGCCTGAGTTCCTCCAGCATTTTGTGTTTGTTGCATAATGCTAATCATTGCAATTTAGGAACACTATGAACACTGCTCATTATTCACTTAAATAGACGTGGTTTCTTTTGTTCTTGTACAAATTGTACATAATTTATGTTTTCCTTGTGAATGTTGCTTATATGATTCTATGTGCCTGTGATGCTGCTGCAACTAAGATTTTTATTGTATCTGTGCATACATGTACTCGTGCATATGAAAATAAATTCCACCTTGACTTTGACTTTGCAGAACCTCAGGAAGTGTGGCTGAAGGAATAACATGGGGAGCAGAAAAAGAGCAAAACTGCTGGAAACCCTCAGCAGATCAGACAGTATTTGGGGAAAGGGAAGCAGAGACAATTTACAGGCCAGTGATGCTTCCCCAAAATGACAGCTGCAATTGCTACAATTCACCTACTACAAATTTGTTTGAAGAATTCATTGCAGGGGAAAAATATTTCTGCCCTTGAATTTATCAATTTCACGTTAATGAAGTGCTTAATTTCTTCTACTTTATCACCAATGCATCAAGCTAATTACATTATCTTCCATCATTTGGTCTCTGAGCATTTTGTAGAAGAATATCATTTGACATTATGTAATAAGTAACCGTATTTGGACTACTTAGCATTCTGTTTAATAAACCTTTTCCAGGATATGTTCGGCATTAATAAAACATTCAGAATGGAAGATGGAGAGTACCAGAGTACACAACTGTTTCATAAGAAAGAAGGAAAAGATTGCTTGACCTAGGGTGGAACATAAAATTGAAAGAGAAATTAATATTTCAAAGTAAATAAGGAGATGGGAAAATAATGAGAGGAGGTAATCAGTTTAAAGACGACTAACTAACAAGAGCAAATGAAGTCCAAGCTGGGATCATTGTGCATTGTATAGTTATGGACTACCCATCAAACCTTGGGAACACTCAGAAACTTGCATTGATGCAACTTGCATTGCATGTACTCTGAGATCTAGTCCCAGTTGGTGACTTTCTTCCTCTCACAGCATTTAAACATATTTCTGTATAAAGGAGATTATTCCATGTTTGATGAACTTCAAACGTTTCATGGCAACTTTAGAGAAGGACTGAGGGACTGCTGCAGAAGTGCCATCTTTTGAATTAGAATTTAAATTGAGCTCAAATGAGCCCTTTGGATGTTATTATGGAAGAGACCAGAGAACTGCTGGTTGCTACCTTCTTCCTTTGGATAAGAAGCACTATTATCTCAAGAAATATTAAGCGCACCTGATAATTTTTGAGCAAAAACAACTGAAACTCTTTTCCGAGGTTAACACAGCCACATTGTAACAAGAATATGATATTGGACATTCACAGCAAGTAATCCATTATCCATAGACAGGGCAACAGAGCTAACGTTACTGCTTAATTACTTTCTCTTTTTTTCTCCACAGGTGCTGCCTGACCAGAACTTCCGAATTTTACTTCAGGTTTCCAGTGTTTTGCCCAACAGCAATTTCATAGAGAGAGAGAGGGTGGGCACCTGCCACAAAAGATTAGAAACTCCATCAGCCAGACTGGTGGGAGGTCATAGAATTCAGGATAATTGACAAAAAAAATTCCGAGGGAGGCTGAGATTTCGATGCAGTGTTTTATTTGATCAGGAGCAGAGGAGGAGGATTTATTGGTAACTTGCAAATGTGGGTTGGATAAATTCTTTGTAAGGACAATGGAGATTGAGTAGGGCTGTAGAACACATTAAAGTCCTCATTTCTGGGAGGATTAGTGACTCCACAAAGAAAGGTGATTTCTCATCACCTTTTTTATGAATTTTATTCAAACAGTTGATTATTATTCATGTAATAAAGCCAATCACATTGTTACCTGTTACATATCTTGGGTACTGGCCCATTATGGTCTGTGTATTGGTGTATAGTAGTTTCATAATAAAATGTACTGTTAACTCAGGAATGTAAAAAGGTACTGAGAGTAGTGAGCTCTGTCCAATGCATCACTGGCGCATCGCTCCCCACATGAGGTACTGCATCAAAAAGGCAATATCCATCATCAAAGATCTCCATCACCATGGGCTATGACATTTCGCAGCTGCTATCAGGCAGGACTTACAGAAGTCCAATAACATCAGGTTCAGGAGATATTTCTCTTCAACCATTCAGTTCTCGAAGCAACTGGCACACCCTAATCGGCAACCTCAGTGCACTGTGACAGTCTGACAACTTTGCAATGCAATGGAATCTCTTTTTGTGTCCGTTGTGTTCTGTCTGTGTGATGGTATATCATTTATGTTTCTCTTGTGAATGCTCTGATGTTGTGTGCCTTTGATCTTTCTGCAACTAAGTTTTTCATTGCACTTCTACATACGTGTACTTGTGCAAATGACTTTGATTTTGACTTTGAATGAAAGCCTTCCCGAAGTTCCTGCTTTTCTTTCATTCTATAAGTTGTGTCATACTTTACACAATTCCCGTGATGAATGGAGACTCTTTAACAATGGACTGTCAAAAAACTTCAACAGCAGCCTCTGAGTATCTCCCTGAGGTGGTTTTCTCTTTATGTTCTCAGGACTGTTTGGAATGACTTTGCCAGAGGTGTCCATTTTCCAGAAGTCGATAAGTCATAAATAATTAATACAACTAATTCCCATTTGGGTGAGGGACTTAGGTATTTGAGGTGAGTTCTTTCATAAGATCAGATTTGTAGCAAAAGTCACAGAAGAAACTGTGGTAAACATATCTGCTTGATATTCCTTTTTGGTAAACATGCATTGGATTTGACTTTCAAATGATAAAAAAAAACAATAAATTTTCAAGGCAAGTAGTCTCAACCACTGTAAACATTGGAGTCTCTTTGAAAAACTTTCACTTATTCTTTGTGGATAGTTGTGTCCCTGCAGTGGTCCTTCTCGTGAGAATAAACAATATTTTGGAATAGTAAGAAGGCCAAGTGGGGCCTGGTTCAAAACAAAGGATCAAGGTGTAATACAGACTCTGCTTGACCCAGCAGATTATCTGTATTGTGTTCGTACAACTACATATCAAATAAAAAAGACACACACTTGGAGGTGAAGTTAACTTGTCCATTCACTTTGCAGAGACAGCTATGAATTAACGCGCATGGGTAAGTTATCAGTCAATAATTAGTGCTAAGGGAGTTGTTGCACTAAAAGAAACAGATCCGTCCACTACACTTCCTCCCCTTTTAGATTAAAGTAATATAGCCCTGTAAATGTAACAAAACATTCGATTTCCCTTTAGCAGACCATAAGACCATAAGATATGAGTAGAAGTAGGCCACTTGGCCCATTGAATCTGCCCTGCCATTCAAACATGGGCTGATCCAGTTCCTCCAATTATATCCACTCCCCTGCCCCATACCCTTTGATGCCCTGGATAATCAAAAACCTATCTATCTCTGCCTTAAATACACCTAGTGACTTGGCCTCCACAGCCACTTGTGGCAACAAATTGCACAGATTTACCACCATCTGATTAAAAAGACAGGAGGTAGGCAAATTGGTGACAGTCAAGAGAGGCAGGGGGAGCAGACAGAGAGAGCAGAGCACCCCTGTGGCTGTTCCCATCAAAAATAAGTATACCGTTTTGGATACTGTTGGTGGGGATGACCTACCAGGAACAAGTTGCAGTGGTCCTGTCTCTGGCACTGAGGTTGGACCCTCCCTGAAGGGGAGGAGGGAAGAGAAGAGAGCGGTAGTGATAGGGGATTCTATAGTCAGGGGGGCGGATATAAGATTTTGTGGGGAAGATCGGGAGTCACGGATGGTATGTTGCTTCCCTGCTGCCGGGGTCCGAGACATCTCAGATCGGGTGCAGATTATTCTCGAGAGGGAGGGCAAGAATCCAGATGTTGTGGTCCATGTAGGGACCAATGAAGTGGGTAGGATGAGTGAGGGGGTCCTGCGTAGGGAGTTCAGGGAGTTAGGTGCGAAGCTGAAGAGCAGGACCTCCAGGGTAACAATCTCAGGATTGCTACCTGTGACACGTGCGAGTGAGGCAAGGAACAGAAGGATTATACAGATTAATACGTGGCTGAGAGGATGGTGCAGGAGGGAGGGCTTCAGGTTTTTAGATAATTGGGCTTTGTTCCAGGGAAGGTGGGATCTGTTCCGAAGGGACGGTTTACACCTGAACTGGAGCAGTACTAACATTCTTGCAGGGAAGTTTGCTAGTGCTTCTTGGGGGGGTTTAAACTAAATTTGCAGGGGGCAGGGATCCAGAATGTGAGAGAGGATAGCGAGAGGAAGAATAAAGGACAGGTGGGGACTACACGGTTCCGGAATATTAAGTGTGTAGAAGAGAAAGGTGAGGCGGAACAAGTGATAAGGAGGACACATGTACAGAGGGATGGTCTGACGGAACATGGAGTTAAATGTGCAGAAAGAATAAGTAAATTTAGGAAGGACAACAAAATTCTAGGGGTGTATAGCCCGATGGGAGTTTGGGGAGCTGGGTTAAGCACAAAAGGCAGCGATTCAAACAGAGAGAGGAGAAATGGGCTAAAAATTCTATATCTGAATGCATGAAATGTCAGAAATAAGGCGGATGAGCTTGAAACTCAGGTGCGAATGGGTAACTATGATGTTGTTGGGATAACGGAGACATGGCTGCAGGGAGATCAGACCTGGGAAATGAATGTACAAGGGTATATGTGCTATCGTAGGGACAGAAATGTGGGCAGAGGGGGTGGGGTGGCCCTGTTGGTGAGGAATGAGATTCAGTCCTTTGCAAAGGGGGGACATAGGATCAGGAGAAGTAGAGTCTGTATGTATAGAACTGAGGAACAGTAAGGGCAAAAGGACCCTAATGGGTGTTGTCTACAGGCCACCAAACAGTAGCATGGATATTGGATGCAAGTTGAATACGGAGTTAACATTGGCATGTGGCAAAGGTAATGTCGCAGTAGTTATGGGGGATTTCAACATGCAGGTGAACTGGGAGAATCAGGTTGGTGCTGGACCCCAGGATAGGGAATTTGTAGAGTGCCTACAGGATGCATTCTTGGAACAGCTTGTACAAGAGCCAACCAGGGACAAGGCTATTCTGGATTTAGTGCTATGTAATGAACAGGATTTGATAAGCGATCTTGAAGTAAAGGAGCCATTAGAAGGTAGTGATCATAATATGATAAGTTTGTATCTGCAATTTGAGAAGGATAAGGGCAGGTCGGAGGTGTCAGTGTTGCAGTTGAACAGGGGAAACTATGGAGCCATGAGGGAGGAGCTGGCCAAAGTTGACTGGACGGATATCCTAGCAGAAAAGACAGTGGAACAACAATGGGAGGTATTCTTGGGAATAATGCACAAGGTGCAAAATCAGTTCATCCCCCAGAGAAGGAAGGATTCAAAGGGGGGAAAGGGGCCACAGTGGTTGACAAAGGAAGTCAGAGATTGCATAACATTAAAAAAAAGGAAGTATGACAGAGCTAAGGTGAGTGGGAGGACAGATGATTGGGAAGTTTTTAAGGAACAACAGAACTTAACTAAAAAGGCAATAAGGGGAGAAAAAAATGAGGTACGAACGCAAGGTAGCCAGGAATATAAAGGAGGATAGCAAAAGCTTTTTTAGGTATGTGAAGAGAAAGAAGATAGTTAAGAACAATGTTGGGCCCTTGAAGAATGAATTGGGTGAAATTCTTATGGGAAACAGAGAGATGGCAGAAGAATTTAATGAGTACTTTAGATCTGTCTTCACTAAGGAAGACACAAGCAATCTCCCAGATGTATGGATGGGCCAAGGACATAGGGTAACAGAGGAAATGAAACAGATTGACATTAGGAAGGAAACGATGATGAGTAGACTGATGGGACTGAAGGCTGACAAATCCCCAGGTCTAGATAATCTGCATCCTAGGGTACTAAAGGAGGTGGCTCTGGAAATTGCAGATGCATTGGTAATCATTTTCCAATGTTACTTAGATTCAGGATCAGTTCCTGAGGATTGGAGAATGGCTAATGTTATCCCACTTTTTAAGAAAGGAGGGAGGGAGAAAACAGAGAACTATCAACCTGTCAGCCTGACATCGGTGGTGGGGAAGATGCTAGAGTCCATTATTAAAGATGAAGTAGTGGCATATCTAGATAGCAGTGATAGGATTCGGCCGAGCCAGCATGGATTTACCAAGGGTAAATCGTGCTTGACTAATCTGTTGGAGTTTTTCGAGGATGTAACCAGGTAGTTAGACGGGGGAGATCCAGTGGATGTAGTGTACCTCGATTTTCAGAAGTCATTTGATAAGGTCCCACATAGGAGATTGGTAGGTAAAATCAAAGCTCATGGCATTGGGGGGCAGACATTGACATGGATAGAAAACTGGTTGGCAGATAGAAAGCAAAGGGTAGCGGTGACTGGGTGTTTCTTGGAATGGCAGGTGGTGACTAGTGGGGTGCCACAGGGCTTGGTATTGGGACCACAGCTGTTTACGATTTACGTCAACGATTTAGATGAAGGCATTGAGAATAACATCAGCAAATTTGCTGATGATACTAAGCTGGGTGGCAGTGTGACATGTGATGAGGATGTTAGGAGAATTCAGGGTGATTTGGATAGGCTGGGTGAGTGGGTAGATACTTGGCAGATGATGTTTAATGTGAATAAGTGTGAGGTTATCCACTTTGGGAGTAAGAACAGGAAGGCAGATTATTATCTGAACGGTATAGAGTTGGGTAAGGGAGAAATACAAAGAGATCTAGGAGTCCTTGTTCATCAGTCACTGAAGGTGAATGAGCAAGTGCAGCAGGCAGTGAAGAAGGCTAATGGAATGTTGGCCTTTATTACAAAGGGAATTGAGTACAAGAGCAAGGAAATCCTCTTGCATTTGTACAGAGCCCTGGTGAGACCACACCTGGACTATTGTGTACAGTTTTGGTCTCCAGGGTTAAGGAAGGACATCCTGGCTATAGAGGAAGTGCAGCGTAGATTCACGAGGTTAATTCCTGGGATGTCTGGACTGTTTTACGCAGAGAGGTTAGAGAGACTGGGCTTGTACACGCTGGAATTAAGGAGATTGAGAGGGGATCTGATTGAAACATATAAGATTATTAAGGGATTGGACAAGATAGAGGCAGGAAATATGTTCCAGATGCTGGGAGAGTCCAGTACCAGAGGGCATGGTTTGAGAATAAGGGGTAGGTCATTTAGGACAGAGTTAAGGAAAAACTTCTTCTCCCAGAGAGTTGTGGGGGTCTGGAATGCATTGCCTCGGAAGGTAGTGGAGGCCATTCTCTGGATGCTTTCAAGAAGGAGCTAGATAGGTATCTTATGGATAGGGGAATCAAGGGACATGGGGACAAGGCAGGAACCGGGTATTGATAGTAGATGATCAGCCATGATCTCAAAATGGCAGTGCAAGCTTGAAGGGTCGAGTGGTCTACTTCTGCGCCTATTGTCTATTGTCTATTGTCTAAAATAATTTCTCTACATCTCTTTTCTAATGGACATCCTTTTATCCTGAAGTAGTGCCCTCTTGTCCTAGACTCCCCTATCATGGGAAATAACTTTGCCATATCTAATCTGTTCAGGCCTTTTAACATTTGCAATGTTTCTATAACATCCCCCCTCATTCTCCTGAACTCCAGTGAATACAGCTCAAGAGCTGCCAGTCATTTCTCATACAGTAACCCTTTCATTCCTGGAATCATTCTTGTGGATCTTCTCTGAAACCTCTCCAAAGTCAATATATCCTTTCTGAAATAAGGAGCCCAAAACTGCACACAGTACTCCGAGTGTGGTCTCACAAGTGCCTTATAGAGCCTCAACATCACATTCTTGCTCTTATATTCTATACCTCTAGAAATGAATGCCAACATTGCATTCACCTTCTTCACCACTGATTCAACCTGCAGGTTAACCTTTAGGGTATCCTGCACAAGGACTCCCAAGTCCCTTTGCATCTCTGCATTTTGAATTCTCTGCCCATCTAAATAATCGTCTACTCATTTATTTCTTACACAAAGTGCATGGCGGTACACTTTCCAGCATTGTATTTCATTTGCCATTTCTTTACCCATTCCCCTAAACTATCTAAGTCTCTCTGCAGGCTCTTTGTTTCCTCAAAATTACCTGCTCCTCCACCTATCTTTGTATCATCGGCAAATTTAGCCACAGATCCATTAATCCCATATTCCAAATCATTGATATACATCGTAAAAAGCAGCGGTCCCAACACCGACCCCTGTGGAACTCCACTGGTAACCGGCAGTCAGCCAGAATCGAATCACTTTATTCCCACTCTCTGTTTTCTGCCAATCAGCCAATGCTCCACCCATGCTTGTAACTCCCCTGGAATTCCATGGGCTCTTACCTTGCTAAGCAGGCACATGTGTGGTACCTTGTCAAAAGCCTTCTGAAAATCCAAGTACACCATATCTACTGCATCTCCTTTGTCTACCCTGCTTGTAATTTCCTCAAAAAATTGCAGTAGGTTAGTTAGGCAGAATTTTCTTTGCCATGTGCCTCTAGGTACTCTGTAATCTCATCCCTAACAATTGATACCAACAGTTTCCCAACCACTGATGTCAGGCTAACAGGTCTATAGTTTCCTTTCTGCTGCCTCCCACCCTTCTTAAATAGCGGAGTAACATTTGCAATTTTCCAGTCATCTGCTACAATACCAGAAACTATTAATTCTTGAAAGATTATTGTTAGTGCCTCCGCAATCTCTCCAGCTACTTCCTTCAGAACCCGAGAGTGCATTCCATCAGGTCCAGGGGATTTATCTATCCTCAGAACATTAAGCTTCCTGAGCATCTTCTCAGTTGTAATTTTCACTTCCCTGACACTCTTGAATGTATGGTGTACTGCTGATGTCTTCCACTATGAAGACTGATGCAAAATACGCATTCAGTTCCTTTGCCATCTCTACATCTCTTACTACAATATCTCCAGCATCATTTTCAATTGGTCCTATATCTACCCTCAACTCTCTTTTACCCTTTATATACTTAAAAAAGCTTTTAGTATCTTCTTTGATATTAGTCGCCAGCTTCCTATTATAATTAATCTTTTCCTTCCTAATGACCTTCTTAGTTTCCTTCTGAAAGTTTTTAAAAGCTTTCCAATCCTCTATCTTCTCACTACCTTTGGCTTTCTTGTATGCCCTCTCTTTTGCTTTTACTATGGCTCTAACTTCTCTTGTCAGCCATGGTAGCATCCTTCTTCCATTCGAAAATTTCTTTTTATTTGGAATATATCTGTCCTGCACTTCCCTCATTTTTCACAGTGGCTCCAACCATTGCTGCTCTGCTGTCCTTCCTGCTCGTGTCCCTTTCCAGTCAACTTTGGCCAGTTCCCCTCTCATGCCATTGTAATTTCCTTTATTCCACTGAAATACCGACACATTGGAATTTAATTTTTCCTTGTCAAATTTCAAAGAGAACTTGATCATACTGTTCCCCAAGGGTTCCTTAACCTTAAGCTCTCTTATCACCTCTGGATCATGACACAACACCCATTCCAGCACTGCCGATTCCCTAGTGGGTTCAACAACAAGCAGTTCTAAAAAGCCATCCCTTAGACATTCTACAAATTTTCTCTCTTGAGGTCCAATACTGGCCTGGTTTTCCCATTCCACTTTCATGTTAAAATCCCCAACAATTATCTTGAAATTGCCTTTCTGACATGCCTTTTCTATCTCCTGCTGTAATTTGCAATCGGCATCCCAGCTGCTGTTTGGAGGCCTGTATACAACTGCCATTAGGATCATTTTACCTTTGCCATTTCTTCACTCAACTCATAGTGCCTCTACACCTTCCAATCCTATGTCATCCCTTTCTAATGATTTAATATTATTTCTTATACACAGGGCCACACCACCCCCTCTAGCTACTAACCTATCTTTCTGATACACCATACATCCTTGGATGTTCCGTTCCCAATGGCAACCATCTGTTAGCCAAGTTTCAGAGACGGTCACAACGTCATACTTGCCAATCTGTAGCTGAATTTCAAGATCGTCCATTTTATTTCTTATGCTGCGTGCATTCAAACACAACACTCTCAGTCCAGTATTTGTTGCTTTCTGTTTTAACTGCACCACACCTCTAATGCCCTGCAACTCATCCCACTGGCTGTGATTTTGCCTCATCTCCTGCCTATCTTTTCTATCATCTCTGATGCAGACTACCTTTGACTTATTTCTGTTTACCCCTTTCTCAGCCCTATCACTCCAGTTCCCATCCCCCTGCCAAATTAGTTTAAACCCTCCCTAACAGCTCTATTAAACCTGCCTGTTAGGATATTGGACCCCTTTGGGTTCAGGTGTAACCTGTCCTTTTGTATAGGTTGTACCTGCCCCAGAAGATGCCCCAATGACCCAGGAACCCAAAGCCCTGCCCCCTACACCAATCTCCCAGCCAGGCATTAATCTACCTGATGATGCTACTCTTGTGCTCATTAGCATGTGGCACAGGCAGCAGTTCTGAGATTACTACCCTGCAGGTCCTGCTTTTCAGCTTACTATCCAACTTCCCGAATTCTCTCTTCAGGACCTCCTCCCTTTTCCTACCTATGTCACTGGTAGCAATGTGTACCAAGACTTTTGGCTGTTCACCCTCTGGCTGTTCATCCTCTGCCTTCAGAATACTCTGCACCTGATCCGAGACATCCCATACCCTGGATCATTGCATCATGTGGGTATCTCTATCAGGCTGACAGAACCTCCTGTCTGCTCCCCTCACTATGGAATCCCCTATAACTGCCATATTCTTCATCCCATACCCTGGATCATTGCATCATGTGGGTATCTCTATCAGGCTGACAGAACCTCCTGTCTGTTCCCCTCACTATGGAATCCCCTATAACTGCCATATTCTTCATCCCATACCCTGGATCATTGCATCATGTGGGTATCTCTATCAGGCTGACAGAACCTCCTGTCTGTTCCCCTCACTATGGAATCCCCTATAACTGCCATATTCTTCATCCCATACCCTGGATCATTGCATCATGTGGGTATCTCTATCAGGCTGACAGAACCTCCTGTCTGTTCCCCTCACTATGGAATCCCCTATAAATGCCATATTCTTCATCGTCTTCCCTCCCTTCTGCACCATGGAACCAGAGTCAGTGCCAGAGACCCGATCGCCGTGGTCGTCCTCTGTCAGGTCATCCCCCTCAATCGCATCCAAAACTAGATAACGATTACTGAGAGGGATGGCTACAGGAGTGCTCTCTACCATCTGAGCTCTTCCCTTCCCTTCCCTGACGGTCACCCACTTATATGACTCCTGCAGCCTCGGGGGTGACTAATTCTTTGTAGCTCCTCTCTATCTTCTGCTCACTCTCTCTAATAAGTCGCAGCTCCAGATCCCTAAGACAGTCTCTCAGAAGCTGCATCTCAGTGCACCTGGCGCAGACGTGGCCATCTCGGAGACTGTAAGATTCCCAGGATTCCCACATCTAACACCCAGAGCAAAGTACTAACACTACAGACATGTTCTCTATTCCTCCAGAAAAAGAGTGCAAGGGGAAAAACGAAGTCCACTTAACTTGCAGAAGCCCGAATGAGCCAAAGCTCAACCACTCTGCCTCAGGCCACTCCGTTGATGACCGCTCCTTTGATGACCACTCCGCTAGGCAGCGTCTTCCTTTTATGCTTGAACCTCCCCTGCTTTCCAACTCATGATTGGTTATAGCCAAGCTCCCGCAAAGCTTTCACTTTTAAATTTCGCTCCTGGACCTGTGTGGCCCCCATGTGAAAAAATATGCTTTCACAATAACTGTTTTTTTGACATTTTTGATTTTTTTAAATAACCGTCCACAACTAACTTCACTATACTAAAGATTCAGTCTTTTGGGTGGCTCTCTGTGTCTTTCAGGATTGTGCCTTTGGACCTGTGGAGTGGCATTAGGTTTGGCAGGTGTCTTGTCAAAGACAACTTTCTCTGTTGTAGGTGTTGCAAAGCTGTCAGTGACTTGATCATCACTGACAGGTACACCCAGAAGATGCAACGTGTCCGTCTTGTGTTCTTCGGCTGACTGTCCAATATCTGGTCCACATGACGTCTCCATGTGTGATCTCCAACATCCACTGTGCACACCAGTGTTGTAGATATCCTACTGGGCGTCCACTTCTCTTCTTTGTAGTCAAGTGCTAGGACATCCTGTCCAGACTTGAAGTTCCTTGCTGACCTACTTGGCAGCTGGTTGAACTGTTTATTCTGCACTTCCCTCCATTGATCTGGTTACAGAAGGTCTTAGCAAGATCTCAGATTCCTGCTCACGAACAGTATTGCAGGTGTTTGATTTGTCATTGCGTGAACGGAGCTCCAATATACAAAAAGGAAGTTGTCCACCTTGTGCTGTAGAGAAGTGTCCTTCTGGTCCATCACTTTAATGGACTTCTTGAAGATTTGGACAAACCTTTCAGCTAACCCATTTGTTGCTGGGTGGTGAGGAGCTGACTTGAAATGTCCGATGCCATTTTTCTTCATGAATAGTCTGAACTCTTCGGACATGTATTGTGGGCTGTTGTCACTCACAATTTGTTCAGGTAACCCATTTCACAAGAAGATAGTCCTCAGAGCAGAAACAGTCTTTTCTGATGTGGTTGACTCCATTGGTGTAACCCCCGGCCACTTCGAATGAGCATCCACAGCAATCAGAAACATGGAGTCCATGAAGAGCCCAGTAAAGTCAATATGCACACTTTGCCATAGGACAGTCACTCCCATGGAAATAAAGGTGCTTGTGGGAGTGCATCTTGAACTTTGTGACATTCCTAACACATTTTGGTCAAGTCTTCAAACTGTCTATCTATTCCCGTCCACCACCACACATAGCTCTGTGTGAGGCTCTTCATCTTGACTGTACTCCAGTGTACAGATTAGCACTGCAGATTTGCACTGGTGTGCTGTTTAAAGGGAACCAGATCACAACAAAACATATCAGGGTTCTTTGACATACAGACAGTAGGTCTTGTTTCACTGAGAACTCTGGAAACATAGGATTACCTTAAGTTGGCCATCTTTGCCTAGTGATGTCATAGACTTTTGACAAGGTCAGGTCATTCCTTGTTTCTTTTTGTATTTCAGAATTTGTTACTGACAGCTAACTCACCAATGCTGTGTAGAACACTCCTGCTGGGTCACAGAATGAAGACTTCTCTTCTTCAGTTGTCAACAGTGGAAGACACGACAAGCCATTAGCATTACTGTGTTGGTTGGTACCTTTGAATTCTATGTCATAAGAGTGGGCTCATAGGAATAAAGACCAGCATTGCAACTGGGTAGCAGTCATCACTGGGATTCCTTTCCTGGGATTTAAAATGGATACAAAGGGCTGGTGGTCTGTCACTAGAGTAAACTTTTGTCAGTAGAGGCAGTGGTGGAACTTCTTACTCTCCATACTAGACTAAGGGCCACTCGATTGATTTGTGTGTTCTGCACTTGTCAGTGATCTTAAACCAAATAAAATCAGGCGTTCATATCCATCTTTCATAATGTGTGACAAAACAGCTCCTATGTCATAAGGGGACACATCGCACGCTGGTCTGATGGGCGGGGATGGGTCAAAATGAGTGAGCAGTTAATGGGATGTTATTAGACTCTTTGCTTCCGTAAATGATCTTACACATCTTTCTGACCATTCCCAATTTCCTCCTGTCTGTAACAGTGCATTCAATGGATGCAGCACTGTAGCAATGTTTGGGAGAAACCGGTGTTGGTAGTTCACAAGGCCCAAATATGACCTGAGTTGTGACACATTTTCTGGTTTACTTGTCTGTATCACTGTTTCTATCTTCTCTTCTGACTTATGTAAGCCTTGCTTGTAAATGACACTTATATTTTTCTCTCTTTGCACACAGATCATACTCAGCCTGGTAAGCATTTTACCAAGGTTCTTCAGGTGCTCTACATCATTCTTGCCCGTCATGATGATGTCATCAAGGTAAGATTGTGTTTCTGGGATATCTTGGAGCACTTGATCCATTTTGCAAATTGCTGGAGATGATGTGACACCAAAAACGATACGATTATACCGAAACAGTCCCTTGTGAGTGTTGATTCTGAGGTACTTCCTGCTTGACTCCTCAACCTCCATTTGCAGATAGTCTTGTGACAAGTCAATCTTTGAAAACCTCTTCCCATCTACCAAAAATACAAAAATGTCTTCTATTCATGGCAGTGGATACTGCATAGTGTGCAGCCCATAGTTAATGCTCACTTTGAAGTGCCTGCATATGCGAACAGCTTCGGCCTTCACTTTCATGATCACTGGTACAATGGGTGTGGCCTAATTGCTCCATTCAACCTTGGAAAGAATGCCAGATGTCTCCAAGCTTTGAAGTTCAGCATCTACTTTAGGACATAGTGTATAAGCCACTGGACACGCTTCATGGAATCTTGGTGTTGCTGCTTCAATTCTGGCCTTCATGCCTTTGGGTTTACCCTCTTAAACACCTTCTCATTAGCATTAAGTCTTTGGTTAGTGCTACCATTAGGGCTGCAGCTGCCTGTTGATGACATAATGAGAACTTTAATTATGTGCCACTCTAGTAGGATTTTTCTCAACCATTCATGTCCAAAGTGCTGGCCCTCCACTTTTCAACACATAATGTTGTAACCACTGTCTTCTGCCTCTGTATGTCACATTCACTTTCAGTTTGCCTTTGGGAGGCACTTTTTTCACCTGTGTAGTTTTTTTAGCATCACTGAGGACTTTTCTACTGTTAGCTTAGAAGGCAGTCTGTTGTAGTCAGCCTCTGATATTACAGACAAAGCTGACTCTGTATCCATTTTCAGTTTTACACCAGCCACATCTTTTGTGATCCATATGATTGACCATTCCACTTCTGACTCCTTGATGAGGACTGATGTCTTACTCTTTCGAACATTCACATTCAATTCTTTGGTCTTACTGATGTTGAGTGCAAGGTTGTTGCTGTGACACCACTCAAATAGCTGATCTATCTTGCTCACGTACACCATCTTATCACCATCTGAAGTTCTGCCAACAATAGTTGTATCATCAACAAATTTATAGTTGACATTTGAGTTGTGGCTAGCCACACAGCCCTGGCTGTAGAGAGAGAGTAGAGCAGTGAACTAAGCACACACCTTTGATGTGTGCCAGTATTGATTATCAGTGAGGTGGAGAAATTATTTCTCATTCACACAGACTGTGGTCTTCCGGTGAGAAAGTCAAGGATCCAGTTGCAGGAGGAGGTACGGAGGCCCCAGTTCTGAAGCTTTTTAATCAGAACTGTACAAATGATTTTGTTGAACACTGAGCTGCAGTCAATAAACAGCAGCCTGACGTAAGTATTAGTATTGTCCAGGTGATCCATGGTCATATGAAGAGCCAATGAGATCACATCTACTGTAGACATATTATGGCAATAGACAAATTGAAATGGGTCTAGGTCCTTGCTTGGTCAGGAATTGATTTTAATCATAACCAACCTCTTAAAGCACTTCATTACCATAGTTGTAAGTATGTGTGAGTGTTACTGGGCGATACTCTTTAAGGCAGCTCACTCTGCTCTTCTTGGACACTAGTATGATTGCTGACCTTTTGAAGAAGGTGGGAACTTCCAAATGTAGCAATGAGAGATTGACAGTGTCTTTGAGCACACCTGCCAGTTGGTTGGCACGGGTTTTCAGTGCCCTGCCTGGTATACCATCGGGGCCTGCCACCTTGCAAGGGTTCACCCTCTTGAAAGACATTTTGACGTCAGCCTATGAGACAGAGATCAAAGGGTCACTGGATACTGCAGGTATACTCATAGGTGTAGTTTATTTTCGCTTTCAAGGTCAGCATAAAAGACATTGAGCTCATCTGGGAGTGAAGTATCACTGCCATTCATGATTTAGCTTTTGCTTTGTTGAAAGTAATGACCTGCAAACCCTATACTGCATCCTATACTGCTTCTAACCTCAAATGGAATTGTTGTTTTGCTCTTGAGATAGCCCTCCATAAGTCATGCCTTGCCTCCTTGTATAGTCCTTGATCACCAGACTTGAATGCCACAGACCTACCCCTCAGCAGACTACGAATCTCCTGGTTCATCCATGGCTTTTTATTTGGGCGTGTGCTATGTTCTCATAGACACACATCTTCCACATCGGTTTTAATGAAGTCAGTGATAACTGTTGTATATTCATTTGGACTGGAAGATGAATCCCTGAATACTGTCCAGTCCACCAACTCAAAAGCAGTCCTGTAAGAGCTTCTCCATCTCCCTTGTCCATACCTCCTTGGTGCTCTCTACTGGTTCTGCAGTCTTCAGTCTCTGGCTATACTCAGGGGATAGAAGTACAGTCAGGTGACCAGACTTTCCAAAGTGTGGGTGTGGGACAGAACTGTAAGCTTTCTCCATGGTAGTGTAACAGTGGTCCTAATTGAGGAGTTTGTCAATTAGTAAAGAGGTGTCCAGACTAAATAGGGCATACAGATTCTGGTGGGGCGAAGTTTGTATACAGGATATTCTGTCACAAAGCAGCTAGGAGGGAGGAGTTGTTTCTATGCTATCATGGCATCCTCTGCTATAAAAAGAAAACCAGAACAAAGCTGCTTCTGGTTTCACTGTTCACCTGATGTAGGCAATCAGATGGTCCACTGACTTGGATTTGCTTTCTGGTACCACTGGGCCGAGCACAGGAGGGGTGCAATGCCAGCAGAACCATGAACCTTGTCACCTTGAAGCAGATTTACCATTTGTCATTATTTACAATATAAATGGAAGTATGAATTATTCATGCATTTGTATCCTAATCACTTTACTCTCTGCTTGGTTTAGGAGAGCACCCAGCACATGTTTAGAATTTTTTTCTGAAGCTTCTATCAATATTTTATATATTCCCCTATTTATTCATTGGATTTTGCAATAATGATTGAACCCTAACAATTCTCAGCATTAGAGGCATTTAGTTGGTTTGATTGTTCCACTTCAATAATAGTCATTCTGTGTTTATCCAGCTGTATCTGGCACATCTCAAAGTCAGATTATGCAGAACATTTGACAATGCCATTAAATGTGCAGCAAATATGTTTCACACCAATGCTTTAATCTCACTTTATTCAAAAACGGTTGAACTCCTTATCTCTTGTCGAAGGATTGTCCATGACATCCAACAGCTCCTGAAATTTATTTCAGTGGCAAAGGAATTTTAAATTCCCCAGTAATTTAGTGTTTGTGTTTGTGTGTGCACCTATGTGCCTTTATATGTGTGCATATGTGTGTGTGTGCCACGCGCCTGTGTGATCTTGCTTGAGAGTGAGCACACCACCTGAGCACATAACCCACCTGGTAATTTTGTGCTGCTCAGAGGCAGTGAAGCTCAATTTTTGGATCATGTATTTGGCCACAGTCAGATCATTTCAATAGATATGAAAATCATTTGGCACACTGCATGGAGCAGCAAGAACTCTCCCCAGTACCTAGAACGCCAGTTTTTTAAAATATCTGTCACAACTGCACTACCAGCTGCTATTATTTCATACTTTTAAGTGGCTGAACTTCAAACGTACTATAGAAAATTTGCAAAGAAATACGGGCTCACTGAAACAATATGTGCTTTAAGATTCAGTCATTCGTATCACACATCCTCTGCATCAGACACTCTAGGGCTCCAGCCCCATTCCAGAAACACGTATCCTAATAAATTGGCTGAGCACTGAGGGAGCATTGAGTAATTTGAATGAGAAATTAAACTGTAATCACTATTTTCTGCTCAGATGGATCTCAACGTTCCCACAAAATAATAAAAAGGTAGTAGAAGTGTAGTGATAAATAGTTCTCTCTCAACTGTTAACATCAGAATAAGTTACCCATCCTTCCTTTATGCTGCAGTTGTGTGTGTGTGTGTGTGTGTGTGTGTGTGTGTGTGTGTGTGTGTGTGTGTGTGTGTGTGTGTGTGTGTGTGTGTGTGCTCATATGTGAATATGAGGGTGCTTGTGTGAGTATGTATATGTGCATATTTGTGTCTGGATGTTCCTGCAGGTGTTGATATATGTGCATAGTGAAACTGGCTGTTGCTTTCTTACTCCACTGTACAATTATAAAGCACTTTCAAGTTGTGATGAATATTCACTTCTAGGTTTTTTGCTAAGCTTCCTTTCCAAACACAACATCTGGCACTTGTAAGATTAAAACAGAACTAACAGTTTATTGAACTTCTGATCATAGAAGGAAGCCAATCTTTAGTTCTTAAAATATAAATGAAAAACAGTAGTGCTGTTAAGAAAGCACTCTTTATAATACTGCTTTGCATACAAGCTCTATATGTTGAAGAAGCTCTGCCTGAGTAGAAACAAATGCTAGTCACTGCATGTGCTTTATTGTTGCTCTGAGTAGAGTATAAGACAATGGGTTGTTTAATCTGGGTTGTTTCAAACAAACAAGCTGACTCTTAAGTTGCTTAGTTCAAGGAATCTTGTAGAACAGATGGATAATATAATTTAGCATATCAATAACTACTGTGCTTATAGCTGGAAGTTTTAAGTTAGCTTTACAGCATTAATTGTGAGCTGTAAACATTAAGCTGAGGTCTTTGTCTCCAAAAAATACTTTTAGACTGGTTCTGTTAAAAAAAAGTCCGAGGAAATATCATGTGCATTTGAAGTCACCCAAGTTTGGAAGATAAAGGCTATAAATATCGAGCAGTTCAAGCTTTTTAGGAATGGCATTAGGAACATCAAGAAGAATAAAGAAAGAGACACATGGTGAATGAGAATCAATTCTTCCAGCTTCGATTTCTGCGACAGATGATTTGTTTGTCTGCATTGAGGGAATGTCTTTTTAGTGTATAGGATTTGTACCTGTGTTTTGGAAATCCTTAATGCTTTAAATTTTAAGTTTAAGACATGCTTTATGTTTTTTAAAAACTTTGTGTTTAGGAAATGGTTTGTGTTTTTCAGAAACGGTTTATGATTTGGAAGCCTTTTATAAGATGGAAATACCCTATGAATTTTAAATGTGTTCTAAGATGTATGGATTTAAACATATATCCGTGAAAATAAATGAACTATGCTTTAAACTATTTTGTTATCTGGAGATGTCTTCCACTTGGTAGGGAGAGGAGGACCAGCATACAAATAGTTGATATTGGCAGCTAAACTAACCATGCAGAATAAACCGAGAAGTGAATTATTCTTTGACTAAGCATTATCAATGAGAGTACTCATTGCTATTTATATCTGATAGGACTTAAAGTCTTTATTTGAGTTTAGAGCTTGGTGGTCAGCAAATCCAATACCATCACAGTTGGTGCCCAACCTGTCCACTTTATACTAGACGTATTATCTTAGGAAAAATTATTACTTAGCAATAGACCAACACAGAGGACTCTCAACAAGCGCTATGGCATCCCATCTAGTAAATATTTTACATCCTGGTTTCCAGCAGCTGCATGGTAAAATGTTGGTTGACATTATGAATGTATTAATAATAGAGCAGAAATATAGGATAAGCTATGGGACAGCTTGAACATGGTGAATATTAATTAATATTCATGAATATTAATCTTCATCACAGAGAGTAGAATGATGACGGGATAGAACATAGAGTAGGATGCAGATTAGACAAGCCAAATTCCTTTGAACAACTTTACGGATTTGGACCATCACAATTTGTACCAGTTTCCATCAATGTAGCAATAACTTGTGCCAGAAGATGACAAATTGGCTCCATTTTCGATAGAAACCAAGCACCTGGGTATGGACCACATGCTTATGTGATGGAACCTGGTGACCTATATCTTAATTCCAATGCATGGGGATATCGTGTATTCCTAGCGGGCACCCGTGAGGTAGAGCCCACGCCAGTAAACCTTAGAGGTACTAATGAAGCCTGGAGCACAGATGCTTGGAAGTATACAGTAGAGTTACAAAAAAGATTGACTATAACCAGTTGAAGAAGAATACAGGGACCAGTTCCTGTATCGTGAGCCACTGCAGCTTCCTTAGTACAAATTTCCCATCACGTTTTTGGACCTTTGACTATTCAGAGTTTGCAGGTAGTATGTGTTATGCTTCTAACTGATGTGGATGGAATTCCAAAGTAGCTAATTCAGAATGCCATGAAGTAACAGACCTTCGGGGCCAGTCATACTCCCCAATATATTCAGCAATGCTATTTCCCATATCAGATATATGAGTGGATTTATAAACAAAATAAATAGTGCAGATGTCTTTGAAAGACTCAGTACTGCATTGAGTAATATAGCCAAAAGCCAGGGCTTAAAAACAGCTGATAAGATTGGAGAACAAATGGTAAGGGGCAGACTGGGACCTTGGTCATTCTATAATGTTACCTCTTTATCCTAGTGAAAACCTCAGGAACCATGCATGGAATAGCCCTTAATTAACATCCAATGCAAGCATAATTTCAAAATGTTGAGGTCCTGCTCATCCACATGGTGGTAGCAGGATTAAAGCTCGTTTCCACACAGGAGCAATGAGATTCTGGCACAGGGTCCTCGCCTTTTCTGTGTAGAGAGAATGTGGCGTCAGTAACAAAGTAATCAAACCTAGCTTATTCCTCAGATCAATCGCATTCACAGTGTTCTCCAACACTAGCCCTTGAGCGAGGATGACATAATCAGCAAGTCAAGCAAGTTGCTTGGAGACCGCCTGCCTTAGGAAGAGATATTCACACATAACCTAGGCGACGGGGCACCAGGTATAGGCCATGACCTTTAACTCTACATCTTTATTTGCAGAAGAAAGTCTTTGACTAATGAACTCCTTATGGGACAAAGGGCCCCGATCAGTATTCTGGAGAAGTGAGTGCAACTGAGCCTATGCATTGATGCCCGCCTCATCCTTCATCCTCTAGTTATACAAGGAGACAAGGCCGAACCCAAGCACTCACTCCCTCCACGCAGCTCAGGAAAAACAAAATGTAAAGAAGAGGAAGGTTAGCGTTACTGTAATAAAAGCTGCAGAGGAGAACTTCAGCAACAACTCTAATCTGACGAACAGGATACAGGCATTTCTTGCATTTCCATATGCCAAAGCTGGTATTTTTGGCAAAATTCAGACCTGCCATTTTGATACAGCAACAGTCATTACAGCAAATGCTGCAAGGATTAACTTATAAAAGTATAAATCTTCAATTGATCGAGTCAAAGTTTCCAGCCACTCCCACTTCTTGAAAGTGACAGACAAAGGCTATGTACTTAACATTAAAAATCTCAACTCTGTTGTATTAAAGTAAATTTCCTAGGTAGAACAATTACCATTTAATCATATGGTTTAACCCATGAATTTAGACAGAAGGTCACTTGAGTACAATATCCAAAGGCCATAAAACATTAGAATTATGCCTAGGTCTAGTGAATTGTACTGGAGTTTTCATATCTGACGTTGCTCAGTTGTCAAAACCATTATATAACAGGTGTAAATGGAAACATGAAAAACCCTTTGCTTTTACCCAGAAAATCTCGAGGCACTACAGAAACGGATGATGCAGTTCAGCTTGCAATAGACCAGTAGACCTCTGGATAAGAGACCTAACAAAATCTCTTTCTCTGAGAACTTGTGATTTTTCCTAAAAACTGCTGAAGCCATCTGCTATAATGAGGGAGAAGAAACACAAGCCCTCAAACACTATGCCTCATGTAACATCACCTCAACCGAATAGAAATTTACTGCCTTAGAACAATGTCTATACACTTAAGATCATTGAAAGGGGCAAACTAATATTATACAAACTGAGTTTGCAGCTTGAAAAATAATAGCAAATTGTCAACAAATGAATGGAGAGCTACCATAACTAAATATGGGAAATGGCAAATACTTGTACAAGACGACACTGTAAAGTGGAAATATGTTCCTAAGAATTATGACTGGAAATCCTTACCTGTTATGCAAGATGTAGAACCATTTCAAATCAAGTCAAGTCAAATCACTTTTATTGTCATTTCGACCATAACTGCTGGTACAGTACATAGTAAAAATGAGACAGCATTTTTCAGGACCATGGTGTTACATGACACAGTACAAAAACTAGACTGAACTACGTAAAAAAAAAACAACACAGAGAAAGCTAGCTACACTAGACTACAGACCTACACAGGACTACATAAAGTGCACAAAAACAGTGCAGGCATTAGAATAAATAATAAACAGGACAATCGATCCTCTGTGATCTAATGTAGTACAACATCCTTTAGTTGCATTCACTCGATTATAATCCCTGCTGCTGATTATAAAAGGAAATTTATTTTTGGTAATTGAATTTGAACTACAGGAGTTGCATGTGCATCCTTTATGGAATTATACAGCTCAAATTACAGAGGCTAAAGCCCTAGAAATATGTTGGAAACAAGTAAACACAACAGAATGAGTATTGATATGTACTGACTCTCATTATGTTAGGAATGCAGAAGAAAGAGATTTTCCCATTTGGTCAATTACTGGATGGAGAACCCACAGAGGTAAACTGCTTCACATTTGTCCATGTGGAAGAATGTTTATGAGTTATTATTGACTAGACTATTAGCACTGGTATTATACATTCCGGGACATACTGCAGACCTCTGACACTTCTATGTAATAAACAAGAAATGAACAAGCTGTTGGGATGAACATTACTATGGTAAGGGAGACCAGTGTCTTAGTTGTAGTTAAACAACAAAGAAGAAATAACCAGGATCATGTTTTAAGAATTCTCTCAGATAATCTCTCAAAGAGATCTCGGAGTCCTCTTGTTCATCAGTCACTGAAGGTGAATGAGCAAGTGTAGCAGGCAGTGAAGAAGGCTAATGGAATGATGGCCTTTATTACAAAGGGAATTGGGTACAAGAACAAGGAAATCCTCTTGCATTTGTACAGAGCCCTGGTGAGACCACACCTGGAGTATTGTGTACAGTTTTGGTCTCCAGGGTTAAGGAAGGACATCCAGGCTATAGAGGAAGTGCAGTGTAGATTCACAAGGTTAATTCCTGGGATGTCCGGACTGTCTTACGCAGAGAGGTTAGAGAGACTGGGCTTGTACACACTGGAATTAAGGAGATTGAGAGGGGATCTGATTGCAACATATAAGATTATTAAGGGATTGGACAAGATAGAGGCAGGAAATATGTTCCAGATGCTGGGAGAGTCCAGTACCAGAGGGCATGGTTTGAGGATAAGGGGTAGGTCATTTCGGACAGAGTTAAGGAAAAACTTCTTCTCCCAGAGAGTTGAGGGGGTCTGGAATGCACTGCCTCGGAAGGCAGTGGAGGCCAATTCTCTGGATGCTTTCAAGAAGGAGCTAGATAGGTATCTTATGGATAGGGGAATCAAGGGATATGGGGACAAGGCAGGAACCGGGTATTGATAGTAGATGATCAGCCATGATCTCAAAATGGCGGTGCAGGCTCGAAGGGTTGAATGGTCTACTTCTGCACCTATTGTCTATTGTCTATAATACTAATACTAAAGCTGATTCCAAAGGGTATCCAACATGGTACAAATATAAAGCTGATGGTGAATGTAAGGTTTGGATATTCCACCCTAAAAATGATAAGAAGCAAATACCTCCTAGCATTGAGTCAAGAAAACCACCAAAGATTCAGACACACCCATGGTGGCAGACAAGCCTTCATGTGAGATTAGCCATGTTATACTAGTAGCCTTACATGTTTGGAGAATTGTAAGCGATACACTGCAAATTGTAAAGAATGTCTGCCCTACAATAAAGAAGAGCTTGCAAGACCACATACGTTAGAGAGAGATATTAGGTGAGGTGTCCATGAGATTTTTCTCCTGAACAAGGAATTTTTCAGTGCTTTTCAAATCTTAACATGTGTTTTATCTTTTCAATACATCTCGTTATCCCTCCCGTCAGAGTGGAGTGGAGACAAACCTAACTGCACCAACGCACGTGTGGAAATTGATTATATAGACCCATTTCTGGCATCCTAAGGGAACCCACCTTATTGGAAAACTAGCAAGTATATTCTTGGGATTATTAATTGTTGTAAGGAGTATACGTGGTTAGTCTCCGTGACTTCTTAGAATAAGATTGCAACCATCACAGCACTCCAAAACTTCATATTTCCATATTCTGGCACCCCCCACTTGTACACATGCTAACCAAGGGTCTTATTTCAGTGGTAAAAGCTTTCAAGTCATATGTGGATAAACAGGCATACAAATGGAGTACAGCACTCCATTTCCGTGGCAAAGTGGGCTATGCTTATCCCCGAAGTGCAGCTGTCCATAAACAAAATGTCATTACACAAGAATATTTCACATTTTTATTTTTTAATATACATTGCCCACCTAAATGCTATTGCCTACATCTGATATAACTCTTCTCAAGGAATTTAGAAAGTTCATGGTAATTTAAGAGAAAACCTCAGAAACTGACAAGACAACTTGGAGATGACAAAAAGGGGACTGAGTCTATGGAAAGAAATTCCATAATAAAAATGCTGACCCTAGTTTCCATCCGAGATGGAAACCTCCTTATCTCATTACCCAGGTTATCAACAGTGGGATTGGGGTAATCGAGACTGGAAGGGGAAACAGGACATGTAAAACTGACTCCAGAGGTAACATCACACCTGCCCCAGCAGGGTTTATTCTCCCTAAGTGAGTGAAACACTCGTATTAGACCAGTACTTCAGTCTACCACAAAATCCCTCCACTCTGACGGGAAGGTGGGGAGGAAGAGGATAGCAGTGAGATATATTGAAAAGATAAAATGCATGTTAAGATCGGAAAAGCAACAAAAAAATCCTGTTCAGGAGGAATTCTCATTGATACATTGTCCAGGGATAATACATCCGAAATGCAATGATTTTTTCAGAGTAAGATGGATTCAAACTGCAGGACGAAATGTAGCTTTTGCTGTATTTTACTTTTAATATTTGTGTTTATAATAATATTGTTAACTTCCGCCTTACTTACCATTTGTTTTTTCGCAGATGAAGTTGCATTTACTATGGAAATTGAGCCATCTGGCTGAAATACCGCTAAAATGTAATGACTCGGAGAATATTAGATTAGGCGGATCTGCGAGCCTTGAAGGTTCTAATTTAAATCTCACCAAATGGCTCTTACCTCTTGGTGATATGTGAACTAATACGCTGGAACCCTTAATCCTTGCCCCTGGCAAAGTGGTTGTTCCTGCGCACTTCAATATTCACACTGACAGCATTGCAGATGAAATGAATATTGATTCATGGGAAGGTAAAAAAGAATCACCTGCAGAAATGATTAATAACACCCTAACAAAACTGATAGATATCCAGCCCAGATATTGAAGGCAAACTAATGGAGGAATCCTTTGACATGGATCCTGCCACACTTGAACAAAATGTCATTGAGATTGTGTCAGTGAATGATCCCACTCTTGGTTACATAATGTTGAAATTGTTAGATTGGAGGATTGTGAAAAGTCCTAATTTTTTTTAATGAAGACTTCTCAATTAGACAGATATCTTATTGCACTTTCCCTTTATGGCCAACAGTATATGAACATATTTGATGCAAAGATTTTAGACATTTCTATTTTTCCGGGTATGGCCACTTTCCATTCCATTGTTGAATGTCATGGTAATAAGACAATTTTCTGGATTTCTGGGTTATGTTCTAAATGGTCTAGTGAAGCCCTTGATTCAGGTTTTTGCATGGAAAGATGAGATGGAAAGATGCACTGAAGCAGAAGCTGCAGTAAGAGGAAAATATTTTTCTTCCTGGTCAACTGAAATTGATAAATCCAATGAGCTTCTAAAGATTTTAGTTCCATAGACTATTCTGTCTACCCAGATTTCCCATTTGCACTTACTCAAAACTTTGTGGATATTTCATGCTGTGGTGCAAGTAATACTTAACAATAGAAGGTAGTTCCAAACAATTGGTGTCCTTACTAATCCAATTATATTACAAATAGACTTTGAACACAGGTTGAAAAATGGGTAAACAAGCCTGTGACAAATTTTACTGTTGGAGACCAATTGATAATGCTAAATTTTGGGGTTATACTGATAATATTACTCCTCAAATAGGAAATGTTGCATACACAAACAAGTCTTCAACTACTGCTGTGTACTTGATTGCATGATGTTACCATCAACATACAGGGAGAGAAAAGAAAATAATTAGGTCCTAAACAATTTTCATGATTTATTAAAAAAATATATATTCAAGTAAAACTGCCTGTAGAGCTTTGCCTTGACCATAGTCACTATCATAATAACACTCATGTGATCCTTTGGTTCACTCGTAAGGTAGAACTTCCTGGTGATGAAAGCCGCTCAAACATACCGTTGTAGAGGTTCACCCATTTTTTAAAGGTTTATAGAGGAAATGACGCTTGGAATTATTTGATGATTTAATCTATGTTGCATATCTCAAGATAAAAATGCAAGACTAGTTTTAAGCAATGATTTAAGATCGACTGACCAAAGAATGGTCTAGATTTAGAAGGACTTGATATTTGTCAACAGTGGCTAGAAGAAGCTCAAACAAATTAAAAGAATATTCCTCTACAGGCTACTAAAGTAACTGAAAGGACACAATCAGGCAAGAGAGGCACCAATTTTCACAAGTTTCCTTTGCAGATCAATACTAAGCCCCTGACTGGTCTAACACTCCAGCTGAAACAATAGCTCAGACCTTTCCAGCCGCTGCAAATGCAGCTTTCGCAGCAGTGAATACAATTTCTCGGTGGATTGACATTAATTTATCTGGGTTTGAAGATATATTTTTGGCAGCTGTCCGGTGGGTGATTCCCTTAGCCATTGGAATGGTTGCATTTGTTGAGACCTTGAAGTCTGCAAAGGTGGAAATTTAGTGACCTGCTTTTGGTATAACCCCTTCACATAAGACTCTGTTAACTCCCATGCCTGACCCATGGTTCTCTCATATGTTTACTTTGCTATCCCTAGCCTTGTACTCACTATCCCTCTGTTTGTCCTTAACCCTGGGTGAATGAAGAGCAGGGACTGCCCTGATCATATTATCCTTGCTTCTCTCCCTGTCCTAGTCCTGATCACTCACGTTGTGTGACATTCCTTTGAGGTTTGGAAAATGTGTGCAGCTGAGATCAAGGAAGTGAATACTCTAAAGAGAAAATGACACAGAAATCCTGACATTGGGAAGTACTCAATTTGAGCATCGGAGCAAAGAGAGCTTTCCTAGTGCTGGTAACCTACTGGAACAGATGGAGGAGTGACAGTCTGCTCCCGAGGAGCCTTAAAGAGTAAGAAGAAGCTGGCTTAGAAATCCTCACCTGCTAAGAGGGTTGGGAGCGGGGTGAAATAGATATTCACTTTTGTTTTGCTGAACAAGGGGATATTTGTGTGGAGTTCTGTATAGGTACGTTCCAATGAGACAGGGAAGTTATGGTAGGGTACAGGAACCGTGGTGTACAAAGGCTGTAATAAATCTGGTCAAGAAGAAAAGAAAAGCTTATAAAAGGTTCAGAGAGCTAGGTAATGTTAGAGATCTAGAAGATTATAAGGCAACCAGGAAGGAGCTTAAGAAGGAAATTAGGAGAGCCAGAAGGGGCCATGAAAAGGCCTTGGAGGGCAGAATTAAGGAAAACCCCAAGGCATTCTACAAGTATGTGAAGAGCAAGAGGATAGGACCTATCAAATGTGACAGTGGGCAAGTGTGTATGGAACCGGAGGAAATAGCAGAGGTACTTAATGAATACTTTACTTCAGTATTCACTATGGAAAAGGATCTTAGTGATTGCAGTGATGACTTGCAGCAAACTGAAAAGCTTGTGCATGTAGATATTAAGAAAGAGGATGTGCTGGAGCTTTTGGAAAGCATCAAGTTGGATAAGTTGCCGGGACCGGACGAAATGTACCTCAGGCTGCTGTGGGAGGTGAGAGAAGAGATTGCTGAGCCTCTGGCGATGATCTTTGCATCATCAATGGAGAAAGGAGAGGTTCCAGAGGATTGGAGGGTTGCGGATGTTGTTCCTTTATTCAAGAAAGAGAGTAGAGATAGACCAGTGAGTCTTACCTCAGTGGTTGGTAAGTTGATAGAGAAAATCCTGAGAGGCAGGATTTATGAACATTTGGAGAGGTATAATAATAATGTTAGGAGTAGTCAGCATGGCTTTGTCAAGGGCAGGTCATGCCTTATGAGCCTGATTGAATTTTTTGAGCTTGTGACTAAACACATTGATGAAGGAAGAACAGTAGATGTAGTGTATATGGATTTCAGCAAGGCATTTGATAAGGTACCTCATGCAAGGCTTATTGAGAAAGTAAGAAGGCATGGGATCCAAGGGGACATTGCTTTGTGGGTCCAGAACTGGCTTGCCCACAGAAGGCAAAGAGTGGTTGTAGACGGGTCATATTCTGCATGGAGGTTGGTCACCAGTTGTGTGCCTCAGGGTTCTGTTCTGGGACCCTTACGCTTCGTGATTTTCATAAAAGACTTGGATGGGGAAGTGGAGGGATGGGTTAGTAAGTTTGCTGATGACACAAAGGTTGGAAGTGTTGTGGATAGTGTGGAGGGCTGTCAGAGGTTACAGCGGGACATTTCGGATGCAAAACTAGGCTGAGAAGTGGCAGATGGAGTTCAACCCAGATAAGTGTGAAGTGGTTCATTCTGGTAGGTCAAATATGATGGCAGAATATAGTATTAATGGTAAGACTCTTGGCAGTGTGGAGGATCAGAGGGATCTTGGTGTCCGAGTCCATAGGATGCTTAAAGCAGCTGCGCAGGTTGGCTCTGTGGTTAAGAAGGTGTACGGTGTACTGGCCTTCATCAATCATGGAATTGAATTTAGGAGCTGAGAGGTAATGTTGCAGCTTGACCAGGACTCTGGTCAGACCCCACTTGGAGTTTTGTGCTCAGTTCTACAGGAAGGATATGGAAGCCATAGAAAGGGTGCAGAGGAGATTTACAAGGATGTTGACTGGATTAGGGAGCATGTCTTATGAGAATAGGTTGTGTGAACTTGGCCTTTTCTCTTTGGAGCGATGGAGGATAAGAGGTGACCTGATAGATGTGTATAAGATGATGAGAGGCACTGATCATGTGGATAGTCAGAGGCTTTTTCCCAGGGCTGAAATAGTTGCCACAAGAGGACACAGGTTTAAGGTGCTGGGGAGTAGGTACAGAGGAGATGTCAGGGGTAAGTTTTTTACTCAGAGAATGGTGAGTGCGTGGAATGGGCTGCCGGCAATGGTGATGGAGGCGGATACGACAGGGTCTTTTAAGAGGCTTTTGGATAGGTACATGGATGGAGCTTAGTAAAATCGAGTGCTATAGGTAAGCAGAGTAATTTCTAAGGTAGGGACATGTTCGGCACAACTTTGTGGGCCGAAGGGCCTGTATTGTGCTGTAGGTTTTCTATGTTTCTATGCTAAACTTGTTTTCTACACACAGCATCTTTCACTTGTAAGACCAAAAAACAGATGTAAGTAAACTTCCAACTAACAGTTTGTGTATCATCTGGTTGTAAAAGGAAGTCTGTCTTCAGCTCTTAAAAATGATAATGGAAAATAGTAATCAGCCTGAAGTTAAAAAAAAACACTCTCTGTAGAACAGTTTTGCAAGCAGGTTCTGTATGTCGAAGATGCTCTGTTTGTGTAGAAGCAGATGCTAGTCACCGCACCTGCTTTATTGCTGCTCAGAGTAGAGTATAGGTTGTTTAATTTGTGTTGTTTAAAACAGACAAGCTGACTCTTAAGTTGCGTAGTTCAGTAAAGCTTGCTAAGGAGATGGATAATATAATTTAACATATCATAACTGATGTGTTTATATTTGAAAGTTTTAAGTTAGCTTTGCTGCATAAATTGTGAACTATGGACATCAAATTGAGGTCAAAGTTTCCAAAAATGCTTTTAGACCTTTTGTGTTAATAGGTATCTGAGGAAATATCATGTGCAAGTTATCATGGGAGAGAAAGGGCAGAAAGTTAGAGAGCAGTTCAGATGTTTTCGCAATGAGGTAAATAACATCAAGGAGAAACCTGAAAGAGACACAGGATGAAATGAGAACCCATTCTTTCAGTTTAGATTTCTGTGACAAATGATTCGTCTGTCCTCATTGTGGACAGGTCTTTTTATATTATAGGAATTGTACCTGTGCTTTGGAATCCCTACTACTTTAACCTTTATGTTTAAAAAGTGTTTTATGTTTAAGAAACACTTTCTGTTTAGGAAGTATTTTGTGTTTTAGAAATGGTTTGTGATTTGGAATGCTTTATAAGATAGAAATCCTCAGTGAGAATTTGGGAGTTTTAAGTATGTTTTAAGAATGTATGAGTTTAAGTGTGTATCAGTGCAAATAAATGAACTGTTTTTTAAACTATTTTGTTAGCTGAAAATACCTTTTCCTTGTTAAGGAGAGGGGATCCACTGTTCAAATAGTCGATATTGGCAGCTAAAGTCACCATGGAGAATAAATAGGGTAATGAACTAGTCTTTGAAGATTGGCTAGTTAAAGTATAATCTCCCTTTACTAAGTGTGCTTGTGGCTATTCATATCCGATAAGGCTTAAAGTCTTCATTAGGCTTTAGAACTTCGTGGTCAATAAACAATACCATCACATGGTGTGCCTGTTTTCGCTCCCATTCGCCCTAAAAATTGGAGTCAATATACAAATACATCATCATTTCAGTTGGTGGTGATGAGCAGAGTCCTATACCCCACTATGTCATTGCTTAGTGCTTCAGATATTGTCAGGCATCAAATGTCAACTTGTTTCTGACACTAACAATCTGTTTCGAAAACTGCGAGTGATGTAAGAGAGTGTTTTCCATTACCACTCAGTGGATCATGAGTGATTACATTCTCTGAGATATAAGATTACAGATTTAGCCCCAGTGATTACTCTGCATGAAATGTTATCTATAAACTGCGTTATTACAGAAGATTTTGCAATCAATATCTTGGCTCAAGCAACATATTAAACCAAATTTACTGTCAGCCTAACACAGCTGCTGTCGAGCCTGATGCATAAGCCATTGCCTTTTATTCCAGAGTCAATCAGAATTCAGGTCCAAGTAGACTGAAGATTGTTGCAGGAATTTACAAGACTGTTTCCACGTATCCCCTCTTATTTCATACTCCCATGCCACCCACCCACCTTCCCCCTCACCTGGTATCACCTATCATCTTCCAGCTTGTACTTGTTCCCCTTTCTCTACTGTCTTATTCTGGATTTTGTCCCCTTCCTTTCAGTCCTGATGAAGGTTTTCCATCTGAAAGGTCAATTGTATATTCCCCTCCCTAGATGCTGCCTTACTTGTTGAATTCCTCCAGCATTTTGCATATGTTGCTCAAGATTTCCAGAATCTGCTTACTTGTGTTTATGGTTATTCAATTTAACAATGCTCATGACCAGGAGGAAGTTTGGATGTGCTCTCAAATTAAATGGAAGCTGAGGAGAAAAACAAAAGTACTGTTATTTGGAGCGGGTGATTGCTCGCTGGGTCCTCAAAACTGCCCTGCCTTTTAATACTGTCAAGGCTGGTCTACTCTAAGTTTCAACTGTTCCACTTAGTGCTCCATTCCCAATTTTTCAAAAATGTGTCTGCCTCCTCTAAACACTTCCAGTGTTCTGGCCCCTACAGTCTTCTGGGATATAGAATTCCAGACAGTCACAATGTTCAGTTTTAAGTAGCTTCTCCTTTCCCTAGTAATTGTTCTCATTTGAGATTCTCCCACAAGTGTAAATGTGCCAATATCACGTTCTTTTAGGATTCTCCGTGCTGGTACAATCACTCCTCATTCTTTTAGACTTCAAATCTACAAGACTAAATTGTTTGAAGTTTGTGACAGAAGAATCCTCGCATGCCAGGAATTAGCATCTTGAATCTTCTCTGGACTGTCTCCAGTGTTAACATAATCTTTCCTAAATTAGCAAACCAAGATTAAATACTATATTCTTGGTGTGGATTGAGTGGCACCCTGTCTCATTGTAACAATATTTATCTATCTTTAAACTCCTAAATCCTAGATGTCAATATGCTATTGCTGTCCCAATTAATTGCTGCACCTGCATGCTAGCATGTTATTCTTCATGCACAAGAACTCCTACGTAGATCCCTCTGCATTCTTTTCATTTGTCAACTCTGTTTAGACAATAGTCTCCCTTTTGATTCCTCTTGCCAAAGTGTGTGACCTAATACTTTTCTACATTAAGTTCTATTCGCTAGCTTTACTCAGGCTATTTGCATCCTATTACAGAGCACAAGTATCCTCATTAAATCCCACCTCCCCAACTATTTTCAATTCATTGGCAAATTTGGGGCCCTTACACTCTTCAAATGTAGACAGTAAATAATAAAGGGTTAAGAGATGATCACTGGGCCACTGTACTAGTTTGATACTTCCAACCTGAAAAAGTCTCAATTACTCTGACTCTCTGTCTTCTCTGCAATAATCAGTCTTCTGTCTATGATATGATGTTTCCCTCAAATCTACGAGCTCTTTTCTAATGTGACACATTAATGAAAGCCTTCTGGGAATTCAATTATGGTGCATCTACAGATTCCACTCTATAGATACTGCTTTTTTTTATCAGGTTTAATATCACCGGCACATTTCATGAAATTTGTTGTAAAGTGGCAGCAGTACATTGTAATACATAATAATAAAAGTTGCGAATTGCAGTAAGTAAATACATATACATATATATAAAGTAGTTAAATGGAATAAGTAGTGCAAAAAAAGTAGTGAGGTAGTGTTCATGGATTCAATGTCCATTCAGGAATTGGATGGCAGAGGGGCGAAGCTGTTCCTGAATAGCTGAGTGTGTGCCTTCAGGCTCCTGTTCCTCTTCCCTGATGGTAGAGAAGACAACTTGTCCTGGGTGATGAGGGTCTTTAATGATGCATGTCACCTTTTTCAAGATGTCCTGGATGCTATGGAGTCTAGTGCACATGACGAAGCTGATTGAGTTCACAACTTTCAGCAAATTATTGCGATCCTGTGCAGTGCCCAGCCCCCGCTCCCCATACCAAATAGAGATGCAGCCAGTCAGAGTGCTCTCCATGGTACAACTGTAGAGATTTGCGAGAATCTTTGATGACATACCAAATCTCCTCAAATCTGCTTTGATATTTTGTGTGAGAACTTTACCTAATACCCCTTTCACGCCAACACATTGATTTTGCTTGAGCTTTTCTAAGTAACCAGCCATTTATTCGTCATTTAGGGGTGTCACTTCTGGAGATTTTTGATCTGTTGGTACCAATATGGAGCCCAGTGAATTTTGAAAAACTTCAACCAATGGCTCTATTATCTCTTTAGCTACTTCCATCTGAACTCTGGGATGCAGATGATCAAGTCCTGATAACTTGTATTCCTTTAGTATTGCTCTTTTTTCTAACACTTAAAGATTAGCTGCTGTATATTTGTCATATGTATTAATTCCGTTTCTCCGTCATCCCGCTGATTAAAGTATCGAGGAAGATTAAACTCAATGAGGTCGAGAGTGGAAGGCGAGTGGGTGTTCAGCGCTGTCTGCCTCTGGGTGAATGGTCCCTCACTCACTCTTGATCTCTGCTCCCCAAGGAAGGTGCCTGCGTGGGCTGGACTCCTTCTCCATCTCGTACGATGCTGCCGGCTGGACGAGGTTTAATCAACGCGGTTGTGGGTTGGACTGTGGTTCACATCGGGTTCCTGGTTGCTATCTTGTGTGATTTTAGTCAGGACAGGCTGGAACTGGGCCTGTGGTCGGCAAGCGGTGCGACACTGGATTGAACTGAACTGTTTGAGTTGTGGTTTGATGTTTTATATTCTGTTTTGTTGCTCCCTTTTTGTGTCATTTGTTCCTTGCACATTGGGGGCTTGATTTTCTTGCTTTTTAATGGGTTCCACGCTTTTCCTTGTTTCACGGCTGTCTGTGGGAAGACGAATCTCAGGGGTGCATATAGAATCAGAATCAGGTTTATTATCATCGGCATGTGATGTGAAATTTGTTAACTAAGCAGCAGCAGTTCAATGCAATACATAATCTAGCAAAGAAAGAAACAAGTAATAATAATAACTAAAATAAAACATAATAATAAATAAACAAGTAAATCAATTACTCATATTGAATAGATTATTAAAAAATGTGCAAAAACAGAAATACTGTATATTAAAAAAGTAAGGTAGTGTCCAAAGCATTGATAACTTTGTATACTTTGATAACAAATGTACTTGGAATCTTTGAATCTTTGTATTAAACATTGAAACATGGAGTGAAATGTTTGCATCAATGGCCAACACAATCTGAGGATGTGCAGAGGGCAAGTGACACCCTGCTTCTGACTCCAACATAGCCTGCTCACTTACTAACCTCTATTAGCCCACATGGCTAACCAGAGCACACGGAGGAAACATGCATGGTTGGGGGGAGAACAGACAAACTCCTCACAAGCAGCGGCAGAGTTGAATCTGGGTCACTGGCAAAATTTTTATAGTCACTTGCTCACTTGTGAATAGGGATTGTTACAAGGTCTTCCTTACTATTTGAATCTAGCCTACTCGATACACTCAAGATCTAGGCAGACACTCCAGTGTTGTTCACACTTGGCACTGGCATGTTTAGCAGAGG
Organism: Hemitrygon akajei; assembly: GCF_048418815.1. Classification (NCBI taxonomy): domain Eukaryota; kingdom Metazoa; phylum Chordata; class Chondrichthyes; order Myliobatiformes; family Dasyatidae; genus Hemitrygon; species Hemitrygon akajei. Next base: position 13,211,536 of record NC_133152.1, on the reverse strand, counting down.
TTGCAGCTTGTAAGATCTAACTACAAGTAAATGAGAACTAAATGGTCCTTTTAAAAGTTCCGAGGAAAGCACAGGAAAATATCTGAGCCATTTGTTCACTTCTTTCTGCTTGTGCATTGAAAAAATACTCATGGAAACTGTCTCCAAATGTGAGCTCTTTCTGGGAGCACTAAAAACATACCAGCAACTAATACTAACTTGCAGGTAATGGCAGGAACACATGTAGATATAAATCATAGATTCACAGAGCATGGAAACAGAGCCTTCAACACACCAAGTCCACATCCACACCAAACATATCCCATTTACTATCCCATTTCATTTTCTGCATGTTCTCCTCAACTGGATTCTGATTCTACCACTCCCCTACAATTAGGCACAATTGCAGTGATTAATTGACCTATCAACCTGCATGTCTTTGGGATGTGGGAGGAAATCAGCCACCCAAGGAAATCTATATGATCACAGGGATAGCTTGCTAACTCCCTATAGAAAGCACTAGAGTTCAATGTAAAGCTTGAGTCACTGGAGATCTTCAGCAACTATACTGCCAAAATACTACCTTGAAATACTCTTAGCATATGAAGTGCGGTTGGCAGCTTTGGGCCTGTACTCACTGGAATTTAGAAGAATGCCAGAGGAGCTCATTGAAACATACTGCATATTGAAAGGAGTAGATAAGGTGAATGGAGAGTGGATGTTTCCTATGGTGGGGGTATCCAGAACGAGAGGGCACAGTGTCAAAATTGAAGGGCAACCTTCTAGAACAGAGGTAAAGAGGTTTTTTTTAGCTGGAGAGTAGAGAATCTGTGGAATACTCTGCTACAGACTGGAGTGGAGGCCAAGTCCGTGGGTATATTTAAAACAGAAGCTGATTGATCAAAGAAAATGGCGAGAAGGCAGGTGTATGGGAATGGTGGAGCAGACTCAATGAACTGACTGGCTTAATTCTGCTTTTATGTCTTATGGTCTTAAGAGCCTCAGAAAGAGGAGAATGGATAGGCCATTCGACAGATTTATTTATTTATTTACAAAAATACAGCGAGGAAGTGGCCCTTCCGATTCAACACCCTATTTATTCCCAGCTTTATCACAGGACAATTTACAATGACCAATTAACCTATCAAATGGTCCGTCTTTGGAGTGTGCGAAGAAACTGGAGTACCTGGAGCGAACCCATGTGGTCACAGGGAGAACGTACAAACTCCTTACAGATATCAGCAGGAATTGAACCCAGGTCACTGGTACTGTAAACCATTGTGCTAAGCACTACGCTACCATTCTGCCTTTCCAATTAGAGATCCATTGAGCTTTACAGCATAGAAATGGGCCCTTCAGGCCAACTCATCTATGCCAGTCAAGTTATCAACTGATCTAGCCCCATTTGCTTGTGTTTGGCTCAGTCATCCATGTAACTGTCCAAATGCTTTTAAATATCATAATTGTACCTCCTCTGACTGCCACCATCCTTTATATGTAAAAGTCTCCAAATTCAAAGTGACCAGCAGTGATCTTTCACCTCTGTGTTAGCTTTCTGCAGTAATTCTACCTCCTTCAATTCTCTCTGTGCCTATAATTCCATTAGAATCTTTCCTAAATATACCATGCAAATATACAGCAGTCTTGGCTAGTGAATTCACAGTGACTCCAAATGCTTGTATTCAGATCCTCTTGTAAAAAGCCCGACACATTATATGCCTTCCTCAGCACTTGCTCTACCTGCATTGTACTTTGTAAGGAGTATTGCTCAACACACTCATGTCTCGCAACAACAACATGCTTCAATCAGTTACCACTGAAAAAAAATTCTCCAAGGAATCTCTAAGGAATCCATGCGCTTTGAATTAAAACAAAATCTAGTGCTCTTCAGGCATACTGTATATGATGAATAAGCTCTTCTCTGGCTTCCAGCCAGGTACAGGTATCGATTATAATTGATGTTTCTATGACATCCTCTGCCATCTTCATCTTCATCCCCAATGAAGATGGCAGAGTCTGTTGTTGAAACATCAGTTATAATCGACACTTGCGTCCGCTGGAAGCCCGAGAAGAGTGTATTCATCCACTTTGAATTACTTTTCCCTCAGAGATTGCTATTCAAAGCTTTCCCACAGCTCAGCACTCCTTGCAAAGTCATGTGTGTGATCCATTGTCACATTAATTTAGTTTTGAGGTGTATGCTCCACAACTGATGTTCTACGTGCCTTAGGCTACACTGAAGAGTAGACAATGAAGGAAGAATTTCACTTTTTGTGGGTTTCATTCTGCAGGTGTGTTGCTTAAACAGAAAGTGACAACTATATGCTGTGGTACTGAGGTGTGTGGGTGTGTCTGTGTACAAGAATCACAGAAAGCTATTGAGCAGGTACCCATCTCTCTTCATCCAATCCCCATTCTGGCTCCCCTTTCACCCTCTCTTCTCCTTACCTGCTTATCACCTCCCTCTGGGGGGTCTTCATCCTTTCCTTTCTCCCATGATCCACTCTCCTCTCCTACCAGATTCCTTCATCATCAGCCCTTTACTTCTTCCACCTCCCGCCTTCTCACCTCATTCCTCTTCCCCACCCACCTACCTTCCCACCCCACACACAGCTTCACCTTGTGCTCCTTCCCCTGCCCCACATTCTTATTCTCTCTTCTTCCCCCTTCATTTCCAGTCCTGATGAAGGGTTTCGGCCCAAAACGTCGACTGTCCACTCTTTTCCATTGATGCTGCCTGACCTGCTGAGTTCCTCCAGAATTTTGTATGTGGCAAAAAAGACTTCTCCTTTCTCTTTCCCACTAGGATGATGCGATTGATCTTTCCATGAAAATTTCGCATTGCAACCAGGTTTATTGAAAAACCAAGCCCATCAGATGCTGAATATTGGAAGCGAAGGAAGTGCAGTAAGCAGTCAATGGGTCAGGTACCATCTGTGGAGAGTTTTGGTCAGTCAGCCTGAAACTAATAGCAGCTTGGACTGTTGAACATTACTGGGATTTTCTGTTTTTGATGTCTGAGGGAGCATGGGAAACAGAATCAGGCAATGTGGGAACTGAGCGTGGGACCATCAGTGAATTTAAAGAGAGCGCAGGAACTAAGGCCTGCTGGGTTCAAAAGTGACCACAGTAGCTGGGAACTGGATGCGAATGGAAACTCAGGTCCCGATGTGATAAAGGGAGTGTGAGCACCAGCACTTGGCGAACAGATGCCAAACCATCAGGATAATTAGATAGTGGGTCATTGGTGTTTTCTAAATTCTGGAGGGGCAACCATTTCCCTTCCATCTGTCTAACTAATAATGGTCCATTAAAACAAATGATCTGTTTATTATTGCTTTGCTGTTTTGCTGATATGCTCTGTACCTCAGTTCAACAGAGGCTTCAGAAATTCTCTTTCATTTTGAAACATCTGCGATCATAGAAGGTGTTAATTAAATAAAAATAGTCATTTATAATTGGTATTTTGTGCATCAAACAAAACCTGAAATGCCTTTAATATCTGTGCTCATTTAGCGTTAAAGCTTCGGTAATTGGTTGTGTTGTGTAGAGGGAACGTGCACAGATTCCAATTGCAGCCTGCATAAATACAAAGCCAAATACAAGGGCTATAGAAAAGTGGCTATTTAACTTGCATGTCTTTCATAAAAGAGAATGATTGCTAAAGCATTAACAATTCAAAAAACATCAAGGAGAACTTGTATTAAAGCTATCTTGCTAGATGTAAGACTCACTGTAAAATTAGATTGGGGCTGTTCCAATTCCTAACAGGTTTGGATCACAAGTAGAAGGCTGCACTTTAAATAGCTGTCATCACAGAAAAGCAATAAGAATAAATTTTACAGGGAAATAAAACATTTACAGCTTTGAAATAAGAGGGTCCTTTTGAGCAGTTAGGTCCAATGACCAGACGTGTGATAGAGTACATGCAACTGAGGCTACCCCTTCGTTCTTCTGTTATTAACCTTTGACTTTCCATTTTAAAACTGTAAAGTCATCCGAACATTATGATCAAAATAATGTAGTAAAAGACAAGGATATTTGCATAACTGTTTTCATGTTTAATAACTCCTCCACAAATGATATGCAATCCCTGCTGCTTATTGATCTGTTCTACATTGAGCAAATAGACATTGATTTAGTGCAATGATTTGTACCTTTTTATGTGACATATGACAGAATTAAATACGTTTTGTGGGTTCTCGATGCCAGCAGAATCATTACTATGAATTGCCATTGAGAGAGTGACTTTCAGGAACCAATTAGTGCAGAGTGATCCGCTGCATCAATTTTGATTTTTTTTTTTCAGTTCTAGTTTTATGCTAAAATTTGGGGGAAAGAAGCAATTCACCAGCTGTATCAGAAATCAGCAGATTTATTATAATTTTCTTGCACATGTGCATTAATTAAGTTTAGTAGCTTCTCTTATTGGCAGAAACTTGGCTAGTCGGGCCTTACTTGCAACTATGTTCACTTTATGTTTCTGAAGTTACTTCAAAGTTAATTATAATAATGACAATATTGATACTGCACAGAGAAATATTCCACAGAGATCAACAGAAGTGAAGTAAGCTTCTTGTTCAAGAGATGTAGAGCCCTTATAGCGTAGCGTACTCTGAAGAGGCAGCTGAGGGCAAGTAGTCAGGTGCTAGGGAAAAATGGCAATCAGGTGTGGGTCACTGTGAACAACCTACAGAGCCCATTGTTAAAGAATACTGCATTGCCTTACGGATCTTTCTGGCAAATAAAACCCCACAAATACTTAGTCAAATATTTGCCACTTATGCTCTAAGTAGCTTGGCAGAAGGTGTGATTCCAAGGAATTGAAATGGAAGTCTGGCCAGCTCTATTTTCTCTGTGAACGTAAGGCTATAAGATATAGGAGCAGAATTGGTCCATTCAGTCCATCGGTTCTGCTCTGCCATTCAATGGTGGTTCACCAATGGGGCTCAACCCCGTTCTTCCATCTTCACTCCCTTATCAATCAAGAACCTACCAATCTCTGCCTTAAATACACCAATGACTTGACTTCCACAGCCCTCGGCAGCAACACAGTCCACAGCTTCACCACTCTCTGGCTGAAGAAATTCCCCCTCCTTTCAGTTTCAAATGGACATCCCCTGATAGAAACATAGAAAATAGGTGCAGGAGAAGGCCATTCGGCCCTTTGAGCCTGCACCGCCATTCAGTATGATCATGGCTGATCATCCAACTTAGAACCCTGTACCTGCTTTCTCTCCATACCCCCTGATCCCTTTAGCCACAAGGGCCATATTTAACTTCCTCTTAAATATAGCCAATGAACCTGCCTCAACTGTTTCCTGTGGCAGAGAATTCCACAGATTCACCACTCTCTGTGTGAAGAAGTTTTTCCTCATCTCAGTCCTAAAAGGCTTCCCCTTTATCCTTAAACTGTGACCCCTCGTTCTGGACTTCCCCAACATCGGAAACAATCTTCCTGCATCTAGCCTGTCCAATCCCTTTAGAATTTTATACGTTTCAATAAGATCCCCCCTCAATCTTCTAAATTCTAGTGAGTATAAGCCTAGTCAATCCAGTCTTTCTTCATATGAAAGTCCTGCCATCCCAGGAATCAATCTGGTGAACCTTCTCTGTACTCCCTCTATGGCAAGAATGTCTTTCCTCAGATTAGGGGACCAAAACTGCACACAATATTCTAGGTGCGGTCTCACCAAGTCCTTGTACAACTGCAGTAGAACCTCCCTGCTCCTGTACTCAAATCCTTTTGCTATGAATGCCAACATACCATTTGCTTTTTTCACCGCCTTCTGTACCTGCATGCCCACCTTCGATGACTGGTGTACAATGACACCCAGGTCTCGTTGCACCTCCCCTTTTCCTAAACGGCCACCATTCAGATAATAATCTGTTTTCCTGTTCTTGCAACCAAAGTGGATAACCTCACATTTATCCACATTAAATTGCATCTGCCATGAATTTGCCCACTCACCTAACCTATCCAAGTCACCCTGCATCCTCTTAGCATCCTCCTCACAGCTAACACCGCCACCCAGCTTCGTGTCATCCACAAACTTGGAGATGCTGCATTTAATTCCCTCGTCTAAATCATTAATATACATTGTAAACAACTGGGGTCCCAGCACTGAGCCTTGCGGTACCCCACTAGTCACTGCCTGCCAATCTGAAAAGGTCCCGTTTACTCCCACTCTTTGCTTCCTGTCTGCCAACCAATTCTCTATCCAGATCAATACCATACCCCCAATACCGTGTACTTTAAGTTTGCACACTAATCTCCTGTGTGGGACCTTGTCAAAAGCCTTTTGAAAATCTAAATATACCATATCCACTGGCTCTCCCCTATCCACTCTACTAGTTACATCTTCAAAAAATTCTATAAGATTCGTCAGACATGATTTTCCTTTCACAAATCCATGCTGACTTTGTCCGATGATTTCACCTCTTTCCAAATGTGCTGTTATCACATCTTTGATAACCGACTCTAGCATTTTCCCCACCACCGATGTCACAGACTCACCGGTCTATAATTCCCCGGTTTTTCTCTCCCTCCTTTTTTAAAAAGTGGGGTTACATTAGCCACCCTCCAATCCTCAGGAACTAATCCAGAATCTAAGGAGTTTTGAAAAATTATCACTAATGCATCCACTATTTCTTGGGCTACTTCCTTAGGCACTCTGGGATGCAGACCATCTGGCCCTGGGGATTTATCTGCCATTAATCCCTTCAATTTACCTAACACCACTTCCCTACTAACATGTATTTCCCTCAGTTCCTCCATCTCACTAGACCCTCAGTCCCTTATTATTTCTGGAAGATTATTTATGTCCTCCTTAGTGAAGACAGAACCAAAGTAGTTATTCAATTGGTCTGCCATGTCTTTGTTCCCTATGATCAATTCACCTGTTTCTGACTGTAAAGGACCTACATTTGTCTTGATCAATCTTCTTCTTTTCACATATCTATAAAAGCTTTTACAGTCAATTTTTATGTTCCCTGCCAGCTTTCTCTCATAATCTTTTTTCCCTTTCCTAATTAAGCCCTTTGTCCTCCTCTGCTGGTCTCTGAATTTCTCCCAGTCCTCAGGTGTGCCGCTTTTTTATGCTAATTTATATGTTTCTTCTTTGGACTTGATACTATCCCTAATTTCCCTTGTCAGCCATGGGTTCACTACCTTCCCTGGTTTATTCTTTTGCCAAACTGGGATGAACAATTGTTGTAGTTCATCCATGCAATCTTTAAATGCTTGCCGTTTCATATCCACCGTCAACCCTTTAAGTATCATTTGCCAGTCTATCTTAGATAATTCACGTCTCATACCTTCAAAGTTACCCTTCTTTAAGTTCAGAACCTTTGTTTCTGAATTAACTACGTCACTCTCCATCTTAATGAAGAATTCCACCATATTATGGTCACTCTTACCCAAGGGGCCTCGCACAACAAGATTGCTAACTAACCCTTCCTCATTGCTCAATACCCAATCTAGAATGGCCTGCTCTCTAGTTGGTTCCTCGACATGTTGGTTCAGAAAACCATCCCGCATACATTCCAAGAAATCCTCTTCCTCAGCACTCTTACCAATTTGGTTCATCCAATCTATATGTAGATTGAAGTCATCCATTATAACTACTGTTCCTTTATTGCACACATTTCTAATTTCCTGTTTAATGCCATCCCCAACCTCACTACTACTGTTAGGTGGCCTGTACACAACTCCCACCAGCATTTTCTTCCCCTTAGTGTTATGTAGCTCTACCCATATCGATTCCACATCCTCCAGGCTAATGTCCTTCCTTTCTATTGCGTTAATCTCCTCTCTAACCAGCAATGCTTCCCCACCTCCTTTTCTTTCCTGTCTATCCCTCCTGAACATTGAATATCCCTGAATATCCCTCCCATCCTTGGTCACCCTGGAACCATGTCTCTGTGATCCCAACTATATCATATTCATTAATAACTATCTGCACATTCAATTCATCCACCTTGTAACGAATGCTCCTCCCATTGACACACAAAGCCTTCAGGCTTGTTTTTACAACACTCTTAGCCCTTATACAATCATGTTGAAAAGTGGCCCTTTTTGCTTTTTGCCCTGGATTTGCCTGCCTGCCACTTTTACTTTTCTGATTCTGAGGCTTTGCCCTTGGATCCTTGACTCAATAGCAGAATCAGAATCAGGTTCATTATCACCAATGTGTGTCAGGAAATTTGTTGTTTTGTGGTACAAGTACAGCGTGAGACACAAAAATTACAATAAGTTACAAAGATAAAGTGTGCAAAAGAGGAAACGTGAGGTGGTATTCATGGACTGTTCATAAATCTGATGGCAGAAGGGAAGATGTTCCTGCAACATTGAGTGTGAGCCTTCAGACTCCTGTACCTTCCCCCTTGATGGCAGTATTGAGAAGAGGAAACATCATCTCTGCCTCAACTCTATCCTGACTTAAAATGATGGCAATTGCTTCTTTACCTGTAACAAACAGAAGCACGGGAATTTCCTGAAATTGAGGTATGCACTGTGGAATGGAAACTTTCTGAACACTAACACAAGGGCCAACAGTTTTGGGATCCCAGCACAATCCAAAATCCTTACGATAACTGATAACTTGGAAGTTAGTCCAATTTTTTAAAACCGAATTCCCATTCTGCTGTAGGACAATTTGAACTCAGGATTATCATAATGACCTCACCACTGGACATCTATCTTTTATCATGGACTTTGGTACAAGTGTAGTGCATACAAAGACATATCATTCTGGATGAACCAATCATCCAACGGGGTAGTGGAGGTATAACTTGTCCATCAGTGCTGATCACCCCATCCTTGACTAAGCTGTTCCACCGTGAACACGATCTGTTATGAGTCAACATGATGCTTTCAGATCAGGTCATGCATAGCACCTCCCTCCGCCGCACTGTTCAGCTGTGTTTCTAGCTGAGCAGCAGTGAACCATCTGATTGGCCTATCAGAGTTCTCTTTGAGAACTAGTTGACTCGATCAGCATTTCTGATCTGGCTTTATTGTTCATGATTGTACTTAATAAAAAAAATCGCTTCCTTTTCGTATTAACTCACAGGGTAGTTATTAATCAGAATGCAAAACAGAAGAAAATGAACAGCAGTAGAGTTCTTGGCACTCTGGCCCTAGTCCTTATGGCTTTTGTTCCTCACCATCTTCACGTTCCTGCCCTATTCCCCGTGTCCACGTGGAATTACTGACTTCAGTGTTGCAAACATTAAAAGATTGAACATCCACAGTCTGTTTCAATCAAGAATTCCAGAACTTCACAATCATTCGATTGAAAGAATTGCTCCTCATCTCAGTCCTAAAACCTGGTTTCGTAAAATGAGGATATGATCCGCTGTTCCCGAATCCTCATTTGGGAAATCCCACCATCTCTTAAAGCTTTCTAAGCATTGTATACACTCTAATTAAGTTCTCTTATAAAGTGACCACTGAGTATATATTTGTGCTCTTCTGCTGCTGTAGCCCATTTACTTCAATGTGTTGTGCATTCAGAGATGCTCTTCCGCACACAACTATTATAGCACGTGGTTATTTGAGTCCCAGTCACCTGTCCGTCAGCTCGAACCGGTCTGGCCATTCTTTTGACCTCTCCCATTAACAAGCTGTCTTCGCAGCTACTCACTGGATGTGATTTGTTTCTTGCACCATTCTCTCCAAACTCTATAGGCTGTTGTGCGTGAAAATCCCAGGAGATCAGCAGTTTCTGAGATACTTAAACCACCCCGTTTACCACCAACTATCATTCCACGTCCAAGTCACTTAGATTGCATTTCTTCCTCATTCTAATGTTTGGTTTGATTAACAGTGGAAACACTTGACCATGCCTGTATGCTTTTATGCATTGAATTGCTATCACATGAATAGGTGATTGTACATTTGCATTACTTGCATATACAAGCCTACCTAATAATGTGCCCACTTGATGTATATTTTAATGATTTGCCTCTTATTTTTTTTAAAATCCAGAGATATAGATTTAGTCTGCTTCGTCTCTCCTTGCAGGGCAGTCCTATTTTCCCAGCACTCAATCCAGTAAATGTTTGTTATAGCCCCTCTAGGACAAAATTTTTCAAAGAATATTCAAGGAGAGCTGAAGTACATATTGTATTTCTGGTGTGTTATGTTCTAAATTACATCCTTACGACACAAATTACTTCAACACTCTTGCAAGAAACACTAACATACTATTTCCCCCCCCCCCCCCATTGCTTGTTGTATCAACCAGAATATTGAAACTGTTACTTAATTTCAGAGCTGTTTTTCTTATAATTTAACTTCTTTTTTTACTACTGGTCAAAATGCGCATAATTCCAGAGGTAAGAGTAGACATTTTATGATAACACAGGTACTACAGCAGATGAATTTTGAATGAACATCAGAATAAAATGATCAAAATGTAGCAATAATCCGGTGAGTTATGGCTGAAACCTAAACAGACTCTTGTGGAAATGGAGTGCTCTTGTAGTAATATTGGGAGGTATACTATGCTAGCCCTTTCTTCCACTTTTGAACATGCTTCCTTCTGATTTTCTATAATATTTGGAAGTACAATCAAATTGCATTTTATACACCCAAAACTGTGAGTTTGTTGATGTTGATATTGGCAGAATTTCACATGGTGACAAGAGGGTGTACAGGGGCAAGGTATGACTGCTAGTCGAGTGGGGTCGCAGCAACAACCTTCCACTCTAAGACCAGAGAGCTGATTGTGGACTTCAGAAAGAGTAAGACAAGGGAAGGGAACACACATCAGTCCTCAGAGGGATCAAGAGTGGAGAGTGTGAGCAATTTCAAGTTCCTAGGTGTTAATAATGCTAACACCTAACCTGGTCCCAGCATATCAAAGTAACCATAAAGAAGGCAAGGCAGTGGCTATATTTCATTAGGTGTATGAGGAGATTTAGTATGTCACCTAAAGCACTCACGAATCTCTACAGAGATATTGTGGAGAGCATTCTAACTGGCTGCATCACCATCTGGTATGGGGGGTGTTACAGCATGGGATTGCAGTAAGCTTGAGAGAGTTGTAAAGTCAGTCAGCTCCATCATGGGTACTAGCCTTCATGGTATCCAAGACACATTCAGCGATTGGTGCCTCAAAAAGGTGGCATCCATCATTAAGGATCCCCACCACCCATTGGAGGTAAAGAAGGCTGAAGGCACACAGTCAATGATTCAGGAACGGCTTATTCCCCTCTGCCATCTGATTTCTGAATGGACATTGAACCCACAAACACTACCTCACTACTTTTTTAAATTTCTACTTTTGCACTGCTTATTTAATTTAACTATTTAATGTAACCAGGTGACCATTGAATATCCATTTTTTTTATTGTTAAAGTGCACTTATATATTCACCTTGGAAATGCTAAAGTAGCTGCCTGTGCCTTTAAGAGAAAATGGTGATGTCATTTCGCATGGGTGGAGTAGAACGAAGAGTTGCCATGTTCTAGAAAGGATGATGTTCAAATGCTTTTCCCAGGTTTGGTGAGGAAAAGTGAATAATATTTGATAACATCCCTGTAAATTCATTTATACTTGTTTGTAAATCTAGAATATCAGTAATTTGATGTGTTTTACATGTGGATGCTTTAGATTTTCACGAATAAATTGATCAGTGCTGGATGGCGTGATTGCGATGTTCCTTAATTGGCCTCCTCGGTTAGTTTTTTTAGTAGTTCAACTACAAGGCAATATATTGTAAAAGTTTATTTGTCTTTCTTTATTGTTTCATGACCAAATGTGAATGTAACAGAGTAATGTGAATGTAATTGCACCGGTCCAATGAAATAACCCGTACACGTGGCGCTTCTTACTTTGAACTCTCGGCCTCGTTGACTGCACGTTTTCACTACGCGGTACTCCTTACTTTGAACTCTCGACCATGCTGGCTACAGGTTTTCACTGTAACAGCACCTGTCCAATGAAATAATGGCCACACAACATACAGATGTCCTTGAAGATTTATTTTTATTTCTCTCTCTCTCTTTCTTCAGTAGACACCGTGAAAACTACAAGAAAATGAAGGTCATAAGAGGTTCGAAACATACATCTTCTCAGTCTTTTAAAGTCCCTCAAGCTAGTGTCTGCCGATAAACAGGCCCAAATGCGTTAGCACAAGAGAAGTGTGCTGAAATCAAATAAATCACTAAAAACATATCACACCGTCCATAGACAGACACATCAACAACACTGTACACAATATATAAATGAAACAATTACTGTGCACCCCTCTTGGACCACATGCAGAATAAGGTCCATGTGTCTTCCACTGCTTCCATGTTGGTTCTGACCCATAATTAAACTCTGGTCATGTGACTCATTAAAATCTGGCCCTTAAATAAAACCTTACATAAAATATTTTAAGATGATAAAATAATTATGAATTTGTGACAAAAACGTGCAGATTAAACATCTCAATGAAACATGTCTCTGAGACAGTTACAGTGAATGTGTTAATCTCTGTTCACGTAGCGCGAGTGAGGAGAACTCATTTCAGGCTCTAGCCCATGTGTGTTTGGAAGTTAAGCATGTGTGTTCCAAATGTAAGTATGTCTCTTAGTTGAGATGTGAAGTATGTATTCATATTTTTGATATTGTGTATAAGTACAGTGTGTGGTGAACTACATATACCTGTCTGGACACGCCCCCCCCCGTTGACTGCTCCTGTGGCTCCTCCCACTGACCGTGGCTCCTCCCACGGACCCCGGTGTAAAGGCAATTGGGGACACCGCCCCGGCCTCAGTCTCCAGGATGCAGTGTGGTGGTCAATTGCTGCTTGTTCTTTCTTCCAGCCAATCAAAGCCTATATCTCGCCTCACGTCTCCAAGAGTTATTGATGGTGCATCACAGGGTTGGTGGGATTCTAACGTTGTTTGTAATTTTTTTAGATTTACCACTACCGTATTGGTTTTGTATATTTTCTTTTCGTTATTTTCATACTGCACACATAACAAGGGTGTGGTCAGAAGTTAAACTAAGATTGTAATAGCAGGAACTGTTTTAATTCATTTTGTCATTTTTATTTTGATACCTTCTTTTTGCAATAAAACATCTAAAACAGATAAAGGAATTTAAGAGCCAAAAAGGTACTTGCTGTCCTGTGTGTGTATTTTTCCCATTATTAAAATTGTTAATAATAATTGTTGTTAATAATTGTTCCACCCATCGAATTAGTTAGAAACATAGAAACATAGAAAACCTACAGCACAATACAGGCCCTTTGGCCCACAAAGTTGTGCCAAACATGCCCCTACCTTAGAAATTACTAGGCTTACCCATAGCCCTCTATTTTTCTAAGCTCCGTGTACCTATCCAAAAGTCTCTTAAAAGACTCTATCGTTTCCGCCTCCACCACAGTTGCCGGCAGCCCATTCTACGCACTCACCACTCTCTGAGTAAAAAACTTACCCCTGACATCTCCTCTGTACCTGAAACCTGCGGCAGCCATTTCAGCATTGGGAAAAAGCCTCTGACTATCCACACGACCAATGCCTCACATCATCTCTATCAGGTCACCTCTCATCCTCCGTCACTCCAAGGAGAAAAGGCCGAGTTCACTCAACCTGTCTTCATAAGGCATGCTCCCCAATCCAGGCAACACCCTTGTAAATCTCCTCTGCACCCTTTCTATGGCTTCCACATCCCTCCTGTAGTGAGGTGACCAGAACTGAGCACAGTGCTCCAAGTGGGGTCTGACCAGGGTCCTATATAGCTACAACATTACCTCTTGGTTCCTAAATTCAATTCCATGATTGATGAAGGCCAGTACACCATTTGCCTTCTTAACCACAGAGTTAACCTGTGCAGCTGCCTTGAGCACCTTATGGACTCGGACACCAGATCCATCTGACTCCCCACACTGTCAAGAGTCTTACTATATTCTGCCATCACGTTTGATGGAGAATAGAATACTGCATAGTTACTTTCATCAAGTCTTACATTGAAGTTTAATACAGCAAGATTTAATGGAAATGCATACAAAATGCTGGAGGAACCCAGCAAGTCAGGCATCATCTATGAACATATGCTGAGTTCATCCAGCGTTTTGTGTGTGTTGTTCCCGATTTCTAGATCCTGCAGAATCTCTTGTGTTTATGCGATGTTGGGGGAAGGTGCCTCAAACCATGTATTATTATCATCTGCCATGTGCTCCTGCTACATCAGTCCCACCTTTTCACTATCTGTTGGCTTTTCAGTTGCCTTATGACTTAGTACATTCTTTGCACCAGAGCTAGGCTGCTGGATAAAAACAGAGCTCCTTCAGTCTAGAAAACTGAATAAAATTGCAATCCCAGATATTAAAGATCATGTGACCATGTGTAACTCTTCCAGCCTTCCCCTCAAACATATCCTCAGTTTGGCAATATATGCTTTAATAGGTCGTGCTAATTGAAATTCGTAAACAAATTTGAATAGTGATGCAAAATAGCCCATTATGAATTCTCAGCAATTTCACTGACTGGTTGGGTATCAACTTGCATCTTTTCTTAAGATGCCATAGATTTTACAAAAATAAAATCAGAAAAGTTAATTGACCACCATCTGGAAAACTGGAACTCAAAGGGTTACAAGTGATTTAAATGATAGCTGCCCTCACTTAGACTGCACCTGAAGTTTTGTGAGTGGCTCTGTGTAGCACATCTAACAAAAGTGTTAGGACTATAGAATTGTAGAAAATAGGCACAGGAAAGGGCCAATCAACCCATCGAGCCTGGTAGTCCACAATTCCAAACTATCATGGCTGATCATTAATTTCATTACCTTTTTCCCCATCTCTTCATCCACATCTCCTGATCCCCTTAGCATTAAGAAATAGATTTATCTCCGTTTTGAATATACTTAATCATTTGACCACCTCTGCCTTGGTGATGGAGAATTCCACAGGTTCACCACCCTTTGGATGAAACAATTTTTTTTCCTGATCTCAATTCTAATTGGTACACCTTGTGTTCTGTAGCTGTGACTCCTGATTCTGGACTCTTCTGACACCTGGAGTATCCTTCTTATATCTGGCTTGCCTGATCCTATTAGAATTTTACATGTTTCTATGAGATTCCTAGAATATATGAAGATATGTCTAATCAATCCATTCCCTCTACCTATATTAGTCCTGCTATCTCAGGAGATTGTCTCATAAGCCTTGATTGAAATCTTTCCATGCCAGGAATATCATGCCCTGGAAAAGGAAGCCAAAGAAGGATTCAAAAATCCAGATATAGTCTCACCAAGGTACTGTACAACTGAAGCAAAAAATCCCTACTTCTGTGTCTTAACTCTTTTTGCAATGAAGTCAGCTTACCATTTGGCTTGTTTCATGAGTTTTTTTGGGGTCAGAAACTGGTGTGTGGTGATTAGCTTGCTTTTGGAGAGCAGTTGTGGTAGATTGAACATCTTCCCATTTGTTCAGAATGTTAGGCTCAGAGCCAAGCGGGCCTTGTTGGAGGGAAGGAGCAATATTGTGGCAAGATGTTTGACAGAAGTGTTGGGACAATGCTGCAGCTTTCATTAAGATTAGCTCTGTTTGTAGATCCAATGGATAGGATCATGGCTTGCATAGTGCCATGAAGCAAATGTAATATGAAATTCCATTTCTGATGCAACAAACCTTAAGGAGATTGATCCACAGTTCTTCCTACCTTATGGCATCAATACCTTCTGTGAGATCAAAAAGGTCATAAATAGTGGTCGGTGCTGCTTCCTGATTTTCTTTTTTCTTGGAGTTATTGAATGGTAAATATCATGTCAATACAAGTAGAAAGAGTGGTAAAGGAGGTGTGCCTTCAGTGATTGGAGTGTTGTGCGTAAATGTTAGGAAATCTTGTTGCAGTTGGAAAAAATTTTGGTTAGGCCGCATTTGGTGTACAGTGTGCAGTTCTGGTTGCTGCACTGAAGGAGGAATGTGGAGGCTTTGGAGACGGTGTAGAAGAGATTCATTTGAAAATTACTTGGATGAGAGAGCAGTACCTATAAGGGGAAGTTGTTTTCTCTGGAGTTTCCGAGCCTGTAGGTTGATCTGATAGGAGTATACAAAATTAAGAGAGGCATAATAGTGTCGATGGTCAGAGGCTTACACAGGGTGGAAATATCAAATACTAAGAGCTTTAAACTGAGAGGGGGAAAGTTAAAAGCAGGTTTGCAAGGCATGTTTTTTTAACACAGAGAGTGGGAGAAGGCAGGGAAAGTGATGGAAGCAGATACAATAGCAAGATTTAAGAGGTATTCAGATTGACACATGAACGGGCAGGGAATGGAGGGGTGTGGAGCATGTGTAGGTGTAGAATTAGTTTGGATTGGCTTTGGCCAGAACAGATACTATAGACTGAAAGGCCTGTTCCTGTCCTGTAGTATTTTATGTTCTATCTTCTACAGTATGTCCACTGTCCCATTGCACAGATGGAATCCACACTGTGATTTGGGGAGTAACTCTCCAGCCACTGGCAGGAAGTGGCTGAGGAGGTTCTTGGTGATATTTCATGAAAAACATATCTTTGGCCATACTGTGGTCTTTAATATCGCACTAGAGAGCTATTCATGCTCAAGTCAGGGAATGAAAAATATAAGGATGGCTCCCAATCCCTGGTCATTGCAATGAGTTGGTTCAAAATAATGAATTATACTCATGCATTCCCAATGGATAGTGCTCTGTGATCCCAACACCATTGTCCACAAGGTTTGTCAGAATGCTTTCAAACAGAGAACAGACTTCCTGAAACTCCACTCAACACAAATCAATTTTCTGATCTTGTCAGGTACCACTGCCCAGCATAAATTATTTTAGATTTATTCCTTTGTCACCAGCGCATTGATTCTAAAGAGCTGGGTTTGTGCTGATGAATGGAATAATTTATAAGGCCGATGGTTATATTTCTGGTGACATGTCTCTCTGGTGCCAGGGCAGTTACTATTGATTTATATTATGAATAACTCTTTTATTCAGTTTGTCTAATCGGCCATAAAGGGTGAATTGGATAATTAAAACTATTTCATAAGGGAGGTCCATGGCTTTTGTTGCAGAAACTCATCGAATATCATTAACTTTATAGGCGGACAATACCCTGACTCATTTTTGAAGCTTCTTCTCTTTTAATATTGGCATTCTTAACAAGACGGTTTGTCCGTTGTTGATTTTAATTTGCTCAGTTTAACATGTGGACATTCAACCAAGGGCAAAAACACCAGCCTTGCAACTTTGCACAGTAAGAGGTGGATTTGACTTCAGTGCTGACTGATAAGATTTTGAATTGAATTGACTTTTATTTCTTACATCCTTCACGTACATGAGGAGTAAAAATCTTTACGTTACATCTCCGCTTGAATGTGCAAATTATAGTAATTTGTAATAAATGGCATGTACACGAAGATGTACAACAAACAGTCAATATAACTCAGAAATACAATTGAATTAATCAGTCTGATGGCCTGGTAGAAAAAGCAGTCCCAGAGCCTGTTGGTCCTGGCTTTAATGCTGCGGTACCGTTTCCTGGATGGTAGCAGCTGGAATAGATTGTGGTTGGGGTGACTCAGGTCTCCAGTGATCCTTCAGGCCCTTTTTACCTTATCTGATGAAAGTCCCTTCACTGCTGTTCATTCCAGTTTCAGTTCCATCTCCTAGATCTCTTTTCATCCATTTTGCAAATTAATTGAAATAATTATGATTTAAATAAATAGTATGAGAAACATGATGATTTTTACTTCACAGTCCTTGGAACTGGTCCCTTGGAAATCCATATCACTTGAAATATACTTGGTGACTGTTGAACTAAGTATATAAGCACTGGAAATTTCAATTGAGACCACACAGGAGATGGGGATATCAAATTAATTGGAGATATCATTGCCTAATTTGTATTGTTTTCTCTCTCTCTTTTTCTCTATTTCTCTACCTCTTTCATTCTCTGTACATCTCGTTTTCTCATTCTCTTCAGTTCTCATTCTCTCTCTACACATCTTTCTCTCTTTCTCTCTGTCCTTCCTGCTGATACCTGACCTAATTTGTCTTCTTGCTTCTGCCCCTGATGTCCTAATTTAGCCAAAAATATTGATTCTTGCCCTACAGCTAACAGTTGTTGGACAGTGTTAGGCTTCGTGTCACACTAATTATATTAAGCCATTTCCGTGGAGTGTGAGGAAAGCCTCAGGTTTGCTTCCAATTACCTAACGCAATTACCTGTACTTGTTAGAGGTAAACACACTTCAGTGCTTCCAGTTTAGCATCGGTCTGAAGCTGCTTCCTTTACACCAATACTGAACTCTGCAACGCACATAAGAAAGAAACGGAATTTAGTGAACGAATGGCATAATCATCAAAAATGAGCGTGCTTGCATAGTGTTACGTACCCCGTAACTGGGTCACTTACCAGCAAAGAGAGAGAGGTCCGCTGAAATCTGATGGTACTATTTTTAAAAGTTTTTATTTATAAAGGGTCACAAAAGTAAGGTTAATACAAACATTCAGATAATATACGTCGTCAATACTCAATCTAAAGCACGGGTATAGTAATAATCAACAATAAGAAGTAGCTCTATCGTTTGTCTAGGGGTAAAACTATTGTCCGGTGGAAATATCAAAGTCTCGGAAGTTCATACAGGCTTTTAGCCTTTCAGGGACCGCTGGGGTCTCACATGTTGGAGAGAGAAAATAAACTTGCCAGCCTTTTGGACTCAACTCGTTGAATCGGGAACGTGGGTTCCCCGTTGTCATTTCGAAGTCTTTTTCGGGGTTATCAGCCACTCGTTCCCCAAGCTAGGGGAACCGAATCACACATGGCTCCCGAACAGCTTCCCGTCCTCACGGGAGCGATGAGCGATGGTCTCTCCTTCTGGTGCGTCACTGGGGTACTGCCTCCTGCAGTCTCCTTTTTATCATGACTGGCAGATTTGTAAATGTCAATCGAAGTAGGGTGATACAATCCCTACCCCACATTGCCCGAGGGTGTCCATGTCCCTGATAGCTGGCACGTACTATAGAGTTGCCATTCACACAGGTGTCTCTAAGAACAATGGTCAAATCCGTTGCATTGTCTCTCATTTCCTGGTCCAAGACCCGAATTAATAGCGATCCTGCGATTCTCTGGAAGGAGGGGGCTGGTCCCGCACCCTTCGGCCCCTCAGAGCTGTGATACATTCATAACAATAGTAATTAAATTACTGAACAAACCGTCTAATCATTCCTGGTACCTAAGATTTTCCATCCCTTTGCATACTCTCCAGCACGATTTCACCTTTCCTGTGCGTGTTGACAAGAACTAGACAGGTTGTTGTATGCAATTCTACCATGTCAATATTCCATGCCTCAATGAATAAAGGAAGGCACCCTGCAAGGTTTTGGAATCACCTTATTGACCTTCCTTCCTAGCTTCAGGGATTTTTTGAAAACACATTTCAAAGATACCCGTTCCTCCACACATTTGTACATCATCGGCACGGTAGTGTAGTGGTTATCACAGTGCTTCACAGTACAGGCAACCTGGGATCAATTCCTGCCCTTGCCTGTAAAGACTTTGCATGTTCTTTTCGTGACCACATGGGTTTCCTCCCGGTGCTCCAGTTTCCTCCCACAGTCCATTGATGTACTGGGTAATAGGTTAATTGGTCAGTGTGAAGTGTACCATGATTAGGCTAGGTACAGTATGGTTTAAAGGGCCAGGAGGACCTATTGCTTGTGGTATCTTAATAAATAAATAAATAAATATTAATATATTTCCTTGCCATGTTGCTCTTCCCTAAATGCAATATATTAAATTGCTCTGGACTAAATTTGATTTGCCACTTCTCAATCCAGCAGATCATCTACAGTTTCCCCTATTCCAAACTTTTCTTTAAACTCTCAAATCATTCAAACAATTCTTGTACCATCTATGCACTTCTTTGTTGATCAGAATTATTAATCGTCAGTATTAATCGTCAAGGGAGGTGATCACTATGGAAACTGATGTGTAACAGTCTTCCAGTCACTAAAACACCTGTCAATCATACAATCCCTTTCATGGTGGTCATACATTCATTATAGGCAATCAAGTTCAAGTTTACTGTCATTCAACCGTATAGATGTATACCACCAAACGAAACAATGTTCCTCTGCACCAAGTGCACAACACAGTACATATAACTCACATGCAACACATAAAGTAATATTACCAGAAATAAATTAACATGTAATAAAATATATTCCAGAAGATTAATGTTTAGCATAACGTCCATTTACAACACAAGTTAAGAAGTAAACAGTATAAAGCTACTGGTGCTTCACACATGATGAGACGTGTGTAGTGGCAGGGAGTTTTGTAGCTTCATGGCCTGGGAGAAAAAGTTCCTTTCCCATCCTATCAGTCGTGACCTAATGCTGCAGTACCTCTGGCATGATGGTAGGGGGTCAAAGAGTTTGTGGGATGGATCGGAGGGATCCTTGACGATGCTAAGGGACCTGCCTATGTAACAATCCTGATAAATATCTTGGATGGGTGGAAGAGAGTCCTCCTTGGTTAATAGTAAGGCCCCATGGTATAAAAAAGGTTGGGAACCCCTGCTCTTACACCTTTCCAATTTCAGTGCCTGTCTAAAAGCCTTTTAAACATCATTTTCTTTGGCTGTCCATCGACTTTTGATGATTACTGAGGCCTGGGCAAGGTTGTATGGGAGACCTGCAGTTGCCCATGCTGCAAGTCTCCCTCTCCACGCCACTGATGTTGTCCAAGGGAAGGGCACTAGGACCCATGCAGCTTGGTACCGGTGTCGTCGCAGTGTGGTTAAGTGCCTTGCTCAAGGACATAACACGCTGCCTCAGCTAAGGCTCGAACTAGCAGCCTTCAGATCACTAGACCAACGCCTTATCCACTTGGCCACGCGACACACATCATATCACCCTTCAGCACCTCCTCTGGCAGCTCTTTCCAGAAATTCGTCACCCTCTGTATGAAAAACCTGACAGTTAATTTCCTTTAAGTTTCTTTCCTCTCTCTTTATATCTGGACCATATTTTCTTAGAATCCCTTGGCCTTTCAGAAAGGTCCCAGTTGCCTTATCTACACTCCTCATCATTTAACTATAAGATCACCCCTCATCCTCTTAGTGAGATTAAAGCCAGCATACATCCATTATAGCCACAGGTATCCATTCCAGAAAACATTTTGATGAATCTCTTCTGCAGTCTCTCTGTTGCTAAGACATCATGTGGCGACCAGAACTATACATCTAAATAGTGGGGTAGTTAACCGCAAATGGAACTGTGCTTTTCATTTAATCTGTGATTTCAGATTGATGCTGGTGGCTTAGATGCATCAACAAAATGCCTTCACCCAGCTAACCTCCCTCTCCCTGCGCTCTAGTCAAACCAAGACCCACACAGTTCTCCCTTCCTTTCCTCACCATCTTGGCACACACGCTAATTTGATATACACTGACCCTGCAGAAGAATCCCAAGTGTGGATCTTGGATGAACTTCTCTCCAGCTCAAGAATGCCAGTAGTCATTGACAGATTTTTAGTTGTCTCACTTTGTGACATCAGGAAGCACGTCACATGGCTAACGACTGGATTGGCTGGGACATCTTGCCTCTGGAGTATAGGAGGCTGAGGAGTGACCTTGTAGAGGTATATGAAATCATTAAGGTATAGATAAGGTAAATGGTCACAGTCCTTTTCCTGAGGTAGGGGAGTCTAAAACTAGAGGACATAATTTAAAACATGAGAGGGGAAAGAATTAAAAGGGACCTGAGGACTCTATTTTCACACAGATGGTGTTGGATATACAAAAGCCAGAGGAAACCATAGAAACAGGTAGAATTACAATTTTTAAAAGATGTTTCAACAGCTCCAGTACATGCTTAGAAAAGTTTTAGATAGATAGGAGCCAAACACAGGCAAATAGAACGAGCTTGGATGAGTATCATTATTGACATGAATCATAGAGTCGTAGACTTATACAGCACAGAAACAGGCCTTTTGGCTCAACGGATCCCTGCTGACAAATGAGTCAATGGATGAGTTGGTCCAATGGACCTGTTTCTGTGCTGTGTAACTCCATGACTCTATGATGTTATAACATCAATATACAGTATGTTATAACTAACATGGGACTACCTTGTCTGTAGAATCTCTGCCCACAGTGCATTGTATGCAGGGATAGATACAACTTGCATCCAGTAGATGAAAACCAAAAACAATATAATGGAAAATAATGTTAGCCGTTTCTATGCTTTGCTGAAGGGAGGTGCATGGTCATTTCATAACACATCATCATTTCTGTCAGTGGACTGATATCATTACATCAAATGATATTGATCAAAATTATATTAGTGAAGGACACAGAGATAATTTGACCTTCTGAAATGTGGGGATGAATTTCTCAGAACATGGCAAGAATTCCCCTGGGAGGAACGATTGAGGAGGAATAAGAAACTGTTGCCCTCTCCTGCTATACCATCTTCATTTTTCATCACCATGTAGCAACACATGGGTAGTTAAGAGACAATATGTGGCTACACCCACTCCTTCCTCTGCACAGTATTTATGGATGTTTGAGATACTGTCAAAGTATTTTTCTTTGCCATCTGTTTGTGAATAGAGCTTCCAACAATCCATCCTAAATTTTGTCTACTGAATAATAAAATCTTGCAGGTACTGCAAATCTGAAATAAATACAGAAAAAGTTGGAAATACTCAGCAGGTCAGATTGGATCAGATTGGAGAAAGAGCTGATGTTTTAATTTGCTGATCTTTCATCAGAACTGGTTGGAAAGCCAACATATTATATGTTGTAGATGAAGAGAAGGGGTAGACAGACAACAAGAATATCTCGGGCAGGGAGCGAGTCTGAAAGAGACTGTGCTGCTAATGGTAGTGGTGTTGGTGGTGATGGATTGTTAATCACAGCTGAGCTCTCTAATGGTGGTAGAGTAGAAGGGGTAAGTGACGACTAGGAAGAGAAAAGCAATAAACAAAGCTGGAACTGCGAAATGTAGAGCACTGCAGTTGTTGGAAACATGAAAAGAAAGTGAATGCTGAAACTACCCAACAGGTCAGGCAGCACATCCTGAGACAGACGAACTGAGTTAGTGTTATAGTGCTAAAGTTCTATAGCATGTCAACAGGGCCCTCAATTATGCCAACCAAGGTTTCTATCCATGCTAATTCCATTTTTTCTGCATTTGGCACACATCCCTGTATTATTTTCCTATTTATACACCTGTCCAAATGATTTTTAAATATTGTGATTGTTCCTACCCCTACTAACCCCTGTGGAAGCTCATTCCACATAGCTACCACACTGTGTATGAATAAGTTGCCTAAGATCTCTTTTCAGTATTTCCCCTTTTACTTAACCCTTCTCTAATCTTCATGACTCTTGGAAAATACTGTGACTGTCTGTTCTATCTGATGCTACTGTTTGAAGTAGCGATTGAGAAAGTGACATCTTGCAGGATGGGATCTATTTAAAAACTGCAAGTCTCATCAGGAGTGAGTCATTGTTTAAGCCAATATTAAGAAAGGAGGTATTAGCGGAGCAGCCATTGTTGGAGTGGGTCAGTGTTAGAGTAGTCTGGATTTGACTCAAAAGGCTTGGGCAAGCACAGACACAGCTGTAAGTAAGTTTCCAGGAAGTTTTTTTTTCTCTGTTAGTACACAGGGAGTGCATTGAAAATGGGTCCAGAGTTAGTGGTATGTTACTTGTGTGAGATGTGGGAACTTTGGGAGACGTCCAGTCTCACTGATAGCTATGCAGTGCACTGAGCTGCGTCTCCTTAGAGACCATGTTAAGAACTGGAGCTGCAGCTCAATCACCTTTGGCTCATACGGGAGACTGAGGAGCTGATAGATAGGAGCTACAGGGAGGTAGTCACCCCTAAGTTGCAGAAGGTGGGTACCTGCGTGACTGTCAGGAGAGGGAAAGGGAATAGCCAACAGGTGCAGAATACCTCTGTGGCCATTCCCCTCAATAAATGTATACCGCTTTGCATGATGTTGGGGTGGGGGAGAGGGAGGAGGGGGATGGACGACCTACCAGGGAGAAGCCTGTCTCTGTGGCTTAGAAGTGAAGTGGAGCAGAAGAGGCTCGCTGTAGTGATAGGGCATTTGTTGATTAGGGGAAGAGAAAGGAGGCTCCGTGGATGAGAATGAGATTTCTGAATAGTTTGTTGTTTATTGGGTGCCAGGATGAGTAGCCAGAGGTTGTGGTCCATGTCAGTACCAATGACATGGTTGGGATGGGAGATGAGGTCCTGCAAAATGAGTTTGGGGAGTTCAGGCAAGTGGTGGATTCAGGATTGATATCAATACCTAAGGGAACTTTGGATAGTGACGTGGACCAGAGGTGTATGGGGGACTATATTCCAGTTGCAAGTCGATGGGAATAGGCAGATTAATGGTTCAGCACAGAATGAAGGGCTGAATGGCCTGTTTCTCTGAGGTACTATTCTGTGACTCTATCTATGTCCCTTGTAATCATTAATCTCTAGATGTCTCTCCTTTGTCACTTACTTTCCTGTGAGAACAATCTCAACCTATCCAATCTCTTCTTATAACTTGTGCCCTCTATTTCAGACAACATCCTGATGAATCAGTTCTGTGCTCGTTCTAGCTCTACCATACCTTTTCTCTGTTGTAGTGACCATAACTGCACACAATGTTCCAAGTGTGGCCTAACCTGTGTCTTGTAACATGATGTCCCAGCTCTTATGTTCAATACTTCAGCCAAACATACCAAAGCATCGTGATCCAGGGAATCCGCTCAGGGAAGAAGCAAAGGACCATCAGGCTATCCTGATATTGGCTGGATGTTTGAGGAGATTGGATGTCCATAGTGAAAGGACTGGGTGTGACCAGGAAACTGGAAACTGAGAAAGTCGTGAAGGGCTTTAGAAGTGGCAGGGAGGTAAGTAAGTGGGAAAGGTCTGTACAAGGTGCATGAAAAAAGTTAAATTTGTTTCCTCCTTGATATATGCTAAAATATGTAAAACAAGATCGAATTTTCTAAGACAAAATGGTGCCAGCTTGGAATGGGGTAATATCCCGAAGAAATCCATGGATGCACATCCTTGTGCTTAGATACTGGTGAATCTCCATTTTTATGTTACATGATTAGGCTGAAAATCATGATAGGTTAGAAGTTTTTGGCTGGCACCTCTGTGAAATAAGGGGTAACCTCATTAAAACCTATGGAATATTGAAAGGCCTTGATAAAGTAGATATGGATAGGATGTTTCCTATGGTAGGAGAGTCTAAGACCAGAAGACACAACCTCAGAAGATATGGATGTCCTTTTAGATTGGAGATGAGGAGAAATTTCTCTAGCTAGATAGTGGTGAATTCTGTGGAATTCATTGCCACAGGTAGCTGTGGAGACCAAATCTTTGAGTATGTTTAAGGCAGAGGTTGATAGATTCTTCATTAGTCAGGGCATGAAGGGATATGTGGAGAAGGCAGGAGATTGGGGCTGAGGAGAAAAATGAATTAGCCATGATGAAATAGCTGAGCAGACTCAATGGGCCAAATAGTCTAATCCTGTTCCTCTATCTTCTGGTCTTATGGAATGGAAAGGTACTGGGATAAAAGTTGCATTAATTTTTTTACAGGTATAAAATGGGTACCATCTTGGTGCAAATTGGAATCATCCCTTAGGGCAGCTCATGACTGGTGTTGAGAGAAGCCTGCACGAGAGGCTCTTGGACACCCGAGCTTCACT
Source organism: Hemitrygon akajei (assembly GCF_048418815.1). Classification (NCBI taxonomy): domain Eukaryota; kingdom Metazoa; phylum Chordata; class Chondrichthyes; order Myliobatiformes; family Dasyatidae; genus Hemitrygon; species Hemitrygon akajei. The sequence continues at coordinate 13,185,852 of NC_133152.1, read as the reverse complement.
CTGACATTCTATAGTTTCATCAGTGAGTATTATTTTGCTTCTTCCTGCATTTTGTCAATAAGTCTTCTTTCTGACTGTAGTTTATTCTTTATGTAACAGCTGGATACTAGACCTCTTATCGGATTGCCAACAGGTGGTAAGGATGGGCTTCCTCACCTCTGCCCCTCTCACCCTGAACACAGGTGCCCTCCAGGGTTGTGTTCTAAGTCTCTACTCCCTCTACACCCATGGCTGTACTGCCACACACAGCTCAAATCTGCTGATCAAATTTCCAGATGACACAACTTTGATTGGCTTTATTTCTAGCAGTGATGAGACAGCCTACAGAGGAGAGTTTGACACCTTGACACAGTGGTGCCAGGATATCAACCTCTCCCTCAATGTCCAATAAACAAAAGAGCTGATTGTGGATTACAGAAGGAATGGAGACAACATCTTGGCCTGATCAATATCGATGGGTCTGCAGTTGAGAGAGTGAGTGGTTTCAAGTTCCTTGGTATGCACACCACCAATGATCTCACGTGGACTGCACACACCAGCTCTGTGGCAAAAAAAAGCACAACAGCGTCTCTTCCCCCTTAGGCAACTGAAGAAGTTCAGCATGGGCCCCCAAATCTTCGAGACCTTCTACAGAGGCACCATTGAGAGCATACTGACTGACTGTATCATCAACTGGTATGGAAACTGCACCAACCTTGATTGCTGGCCATTTCAGATAGTGGTACAGACAGTCCAGCGCATCTATGGATGTGAACTTACCAACTCTGAGGATCTTTATAGGAGCAAGTACAGAAAGAAGGCCTGGAAGATCATCAGGGACACCAGTCACCCCAACCATAAACTGCTTCAGCTGCTTCTGTGTGGCAAAAATTACCGTATCATTAAAGCCAAGACCAACAGTCTACAGGACAGCTTCTTTCTACAAGCCATTACATTTATAAATTCACATGTCCGTACAATGCAACAGAGTCATAACACAAAGATTTTTATTCCCTTGTGTTGTGGGGTGGGTGGAAGATTTTAAATAAATTCTAAATTCCAATCAGGTTGTTCCTACGTATATAACCTTTAACAAGTGCACAGTGCCTCCTTTGTTTGTGGGTACTTGCTTCTGAGTCAGGAAAGAACTAGAAATGAATTTAAATATATTTTTGTTGCACCCTGGGAGAAATAATAGAGTTAATTTCTATCCAACAAGAACAGGTTGAAAGAATAATACGGTACATTAGTAAATTGGTACATTATTGTCTCATGTACCAATATACAGTGGAAAACTTGTCTTGCATTTAGATCTCTCCATTACAACTGTGTATGGAGGTAGTATAAGGTAAAATAGTACCAGAAAGCAGAATAAAGTGTTACAGTTACCAAGTGTAGAGCAGGTAAACAATAAGGTAGAAAGCCATGATGTGGTACGTTATGAAGTTAAAAGTCAACGTTGTTGTATTAGGTAACCATTCAATAGTCTTCTGTGAAGGAAGGGGAAGAAAGAGAGTATCTCTTGAGTGGGTGAGGTCTTTGACTGTGTCAGCTGCTATAGTGAGGAGGCAAGGAATATAGACAAAGTCCATGCAGGGGAAGTTGGATTCTGTGATGTGCTAAGTAGTGTTCACAGCTCAGGATAGGAATCTTTCTACGGTGCATCGACAAAAATTGGTGAGGGTCAAAGTGGACATGCTGGATTTCTTTCGGTTCCTCTGGAAGTAGAGTCATTAGTGAGCTTCTTAGGCCAAGGCACCTACTTGGCTGTGACCACCAAGTCAGTTCTTTTGCATTCCTGGAGATGACTCAGCAAGGTAATTTTCTGATGCTTGATGTATTTCGAACTTCTCAGTACAGACACTTATTTCAAGTAAACTTAGTAGGCTAGAATTAAAGAGTAAAAGATAGAAAAAGAACCTAGAGCTCCCAAAATGAGCAAAGTCAACACATTAAGACATTAAGCATACCCCATGAAGGACGATGGCATTTCTGACACTGAAAGTTTCCCATATCCACTTTTGATATGCAAACCATATTAACCATAAGGATTAGGCTGCTAATAAAAATGATTGCAAAAATTGCCAAAATAATAGAAAAGGCTAGTTGTAGGCAAAAAATTACGTTGAAAATAAGATTTTAAAGGATCCTAATCAACAGCAGATTAAGACAAAAGTAAAAGTCCATATTTTACAAGTGTTCTCAAAGGATTCACATGCAGGTCAGTGTCAGGTGCTGGAGGACAGAAACCTTTTGTTCCAAGAACAAGGGTTTGATCATTCTTTTGTCTTGATGTGGCAAAGACTATTGTGTTAAACTACGTTCTATTTAATTAGAAAATAGGCATGATGTCTCATTAGATGCTTGGCCGTTGGATCTCTGAACAAGAGAGAAAAAAAATTCTTCAATGTTTATAACACAATCAATACCAGATAAGTAGATTACTTTGTTTCTCAATCCTTTTCTGAATTTTAATGCCCACTGGTCATTAATCATTTCTCTTTCTTTCAAGGAATAGATTAGTTAGACAATCTACAAATTGACTTATTTTCAAGTTCTGCTGCCCTGCGTGGAATAACACATTTCTCAGCATCACTGAGTTTATTCAATATTCTTAATCTATATTGATTGGCTTCAACACCATTAATCCTTCCATTTGTGTTAATCTTCAAGCTGCCATATGTGAAAAATCTAACAACTGACAAATACAGATTATCCAAAGCCTTCACTGATCCATAAAAACTGCATGCGTACTCGGGCTCATTATGAAGTCAGTACTGAAGGAGTGCTACTTTTTGGGGCATCTCTCTTTTAGCTGTATATTAGACTGAAAACAGCTTGCCCACTGAGGCCAATGGGAAGTAATCAATACAATGTTCCTGCCACATTCTTTAAACTCTGTACAGCTCTTAAGGACTGGAGATTGGCTGATGTAACCTCACTATTTCAAACAGGAGGCAGGCAGGGAAAACATGGAATTGTAGACTGGTTAGTTTGATACTAGTAGTCAGGAATAATAAAAAAAACAGCAAAATAGCAGTAACTTTGCTAAGCAGTTTTATGGTTGGTCAATGTTAGTATGAAATTATGAAAAGGGAGATCATGCTTGACAAATGTATTGGAAAACGTTGAGCGTGTGATTAGTAGACTAAATGGGGAGATCCAGTGGATGGGAACTTTCAGAAGACTCTGGCAAGATCCCGTGTAAGAGGATGGTATGCTTCATGAAAGAACATGGGATTGTGAGTCAAGTACTCACATGGATGAAGAACTGTTTGGCAAACAGGGAACAGGGAGTCGGATATATCTCTCCCTTTGTCAAATGCAAGCAGTGACTGATGGAGTACCCCAGGCTTCAATTCCCTGACTCCAGCTATTCACAGGCTACGTTAACGATTTTGACAAAGGAATTTAATATCATATCATCAGAGCTGTAGACAACACCAGACCGGGTGGGAGGATGAAGCTTGAAACACTCCAGTTTGATTTGGACCATTTGAAGGAATGAGCAGATGCAGCACAATGTGAATACGTATGAGGTCATCCACTATATTGGCAAAAACAGGAAGGCAGGTTATCTGAATGGTCAGTGATTAGGAAAGTGAGAGGTGTCTTTCCATTATTAATTTTCCCTTGTAACTACCTTGATCTCCTTACGTTTTAAAATGATCTGTGTTGATGCTATGCAAAACTAAAGTTTTCACTGCATTTCAGTACATGATAATAATAAATGGTGATCAGCTATTATATTGCCTGGAGGAGGAGGCTGGATGGGCCAACTCATGCACCTGATTCCTGTGTTACAATTGGAAGAAAAGACTGGGAATTCCCCAGCATCTCCTGGCAACCAGGAATATCCTTCTCAAATGTTCTGTGCCTCGGGGCGTTTCCTATGTGCAAACCAGCTGGAGCATTTACCTGAATTTCACTGACCTGGAACACTTCAAGTTGTTGCTGACACATACTTTGGGAAGGAATTTCAAGACTATACACACAGTGGCATAAAATGATGTCGTTTAGCCAACTGCGTCAGCTGTTGGTCCCCCCTCCTGCTCCTTGAAGCCCTTCAGACTATTCTGCATTAACTAGATATAATTTAGAAGTGACTCTTTACTTCAGATACTTCTAACTGAGTTAAATCTGTAGAAAAATAAAACACCATATTAAAAACTGGTGCTGGATTATACTTAACAAATGTCATCTTTTTATTTTATCACGTTTGTTTTATCTTGTTCATGATTTTATTTGACTCTTTACAGTAGGTCATGTGATCTCTGCCAAACTTACTTTTTAATGTCTTTGCATCACTTTCCATAGTTTTGAGAATTTGTTTTCCCATCCTTACATGAAATGTCCAATTCCTTGTAGCTTGGTTCCAGGGATGATTTCAGCTGAATCACCATTCACTTGTATACCTTATCTGTGGCTTTATTTAAACAGAAGATGACATGAAGGATTTAATAATGAGACTTCTCCAATCAAGGCAGGTTTAATTAACAAGATTTCTCTGTTCTGCGTAATTAGCTGATTGATTTCACTGGCTTATTTTCAAAGTAGCTGCAAAGTCAGTGATTTTTTTTGCCACATTTGAGGAAGAGAGCTTCAAGCTTCAATAATTAACAGTGCCACTTGTCCAATACCCAGCACACATATGTCCGCTTGCTGTCTTAAGATGTTCCATCAGGTAATTGGATTGATGAAATATAATTTAAATTACTTAAAAAATTAAAATGATGGAAAGGAAATAATTTAGAAAGTTAAATCTACGACATGGTAAGAATCTTTATATCTGTCCACACACCCCTTATTGGCCTCTATCATGGCAAATGTCATTGTGTGCTTGACATTTCCATTGGCATTGGTGGCAATTAGGATGGGACTGTGGTCACCCGGATAAACACTCTGCAATGCAAACGTGGATGCAGTAGTGCAGTCATGCCACACACTGTAATCATCAATGGAGCCAAAGTTCAGTGCAAAAATGTTCTGTGTTCATAGTCTGATCACTCATGTCCGGGAAGACGACAACGTCCAGGGGAACTCAAAGCTGCTGTAACGGTTGCCATCTTCACAAAGGACAGCCATTCAGCAGTGGTAACGTACAGAGTGGTCTTCCTGTTGTCCTCTGCAGGAAAAGTCATCTCCACCACCTATGCTGCCCCCTGGCGACTAAGGAGTAGCTCTCTGACTCTCACTGTGACATCTGGAGGTAGAACGGACAGAATCTTCTCCATGTGCCCGCATTAATCAATATTTCTGGCCTTTTTTGGTCTCTCCCCATTCAAATGAGAGGGATTGTGGATCATCCTCCTCAGAAAAATCCATCTCCATCTTACATCCACTACATAATGATATGCAAATAATGATATTAATGGCCAGAGCCCACAGCAAATCAAATCTCAGCGGGGTTTGGTGACAAGGAGGGCTTTATCATTGCCCATCAGTTTTCTTTTCCTTTCTTGCCTCTGTGTTTCATCTCACCTGTAATAAGCTGCCAGCTGGTGTGAAGCTGCTTAACAAGACAAATGGAAAATGATTATCCAACACAGCCGTCCAGCTTCACTCTTTGAGTGACAATACACAGCCAAGGCTTGCACATCCACTCATTTGAAAGCTTAGCAAAAGGAGCAGACCACTTTCTAAACTACTCACCCACCTGATCCATCAGCAACTTCCTTCCCTACCTGTGGCAGGGCCTGTAGGTCTAACATTACCCTCACGAGCCAGCTCAAGACTCATGGGACATGAATGACTATCAGTCCCGAGTGGAAGCTGGAGAAGAATCTACATCGCACACAGGTGACAAGTGATGTTTCCACCACAGCTACCAACTTTACTCTGGCTTACATTAAACTACAGCTCAGACCGGTGTCGTGTAAATTGGAGAAGTGAAATCTGAGAAAAGTTGGTGAGCAGCCGCAAAGAATGATATACATTATAGAGTAATATTACACTGGGGACCACTGAAGCCGTGCTGTCCATCGAGTGGCCATTTGCTTTCACTTTAATCCTTCCTTGAACCATTTTATTTTCTCCACGTTCCTATTACATCTGGAGTTACTACCTTTCATCTACATATTAGTGGCAATCCATCGTGGCCAATCTAGGCTATTGCTTGTGATGTCAGGTGGAAACCAGAGCACCAAGAGGAATCCACAGGGAATACGTTAGGCAAATTCTCCACATCCAGCTTCGGAAATCAATGTTGAACATAGTTTGCCAGAGTAGTGAAGGAACAGCTGCCCACAAAGCCAGGAACAACAGGGATATAAGGATAATAATGCAGAGTGGATCTAAAACAGTATACTTACAGATCATTCTAGAAAGGTGACTGAATCATCACAGTCATCTTTATCGAATGTTCTGTAAATACATTGGCTGATGATTCATCCATATTCTTATTTCACTTCTTGGTCCTTTATATCACTGTAGATCCTTTATTCGAGATTCCAAATTCAAATTTATTTGTCATGTGTAAATCGAAACACACAGCGAAATAGGTGATTAACAGCCAACACACTGGAGGGTGTACTACGGCGGCTCACAAGTGCCACCATGCTTTTCAGTGCCTAGATATCGTGCTCACAATGCTCAGCGGAACAACGTGGGACACAACAATAAAGAATAGAACAAGCAATGAAACAACAAATCCCTCCTCCATATGAACACACACAACCCACTAACACAAAACAGTTTGCTTTTAGTTTGGCCTCCAGCCTCCAGTGGACTCATGTTCAGATTCGGATGCACCGAGTTTGGGCCTTCAATTACCTCAGCGGAGATTCATAGGCACAGGGCTCCAGCCACGGGTCTCGACATCCGGACTTCCACTTCAACCCTTGGGCGCGATCCTCAGCAGGCCTCAAAGTCCATGCTTGCCAATGACAAGACTTCAAGCATTAGGTCTCAAACATCTACTTCTGGACACAGGGGATCATCAGACCTTGTTTAGTTCCTCCTGCTTGTGCAGAACTCTAACTTTGGAACCTGTGGACAACTTACTGACCCTGGGGAGCACCAGCCTTCATCCACTCTGCTGGCCAGACATCCAACCAGACATCATGGCTTGGCCAACAGTTGTTCCACATCTGTTTTGCTGGCCTTCAGACTAAAGCCTCAGTCCTGACTCTAATTCCTCCAATTCCACCACAGCCCTACCCTTAAAACCCTTACCTGAGACCTAAGACCATTGCCACAATCCCAGATATATGCTTAAAAACAACTAAAACTGAGCCAAAACCTTGCAACTTGGCACCATTTTGAACGTCATTAATCCAGATATCCTTTGGCAATGGAAACTACAGGGGTACTTGTAGTGAGAAAAAAGCCAAGGTAGATAAAGGGAGTAATAGGTACATAGCCTTTGAATGACCTATCACAGAAAGAGAAACAGGCGTCTGAAAGCAGCCAAGCTGGCTTGATTGACACCAACCATAATGAATTCAGTCCTGCCATTGGTGGGCATGTTTCCACAGCAGCAGTAACGCAGAATGCATTGTCTTAAAACAGAGTCTTTCCTTGCCAGTTTAATTATGGGCTCTGCTCCTTATCACTGAAAGCCTACTTTTTTTGGTCTTAGCTCCCTCTATTGTGTAACTCAGCAGCACTTTATTCTTATTAATATTGTTCTGGAGAATTGGTTCCAATTACTTCCTCAAATAGAAGTGGACGATGTTTTGATATGCAATCTGTTGCATTGTAACCAGTGGAAACTTATTAATTCTCAGAATCTTCTTCTCCCAGCCTTTTTGCTTCAGTTCCAAAACCCTTCATCCTGGGCTTATTCCACCTCAGGCATTCATTCTGCTTCTGAAACTTTTGTTCTCTCTGTCCTGGTTTGTAATTAGTCCACATCTTACTGTTAAGATCTATCCTTCGGCCTCATGTTTTGGATTTATAGTTTGGTCTAGTTCAGCGCAGTTCTGTGCAGAGTAAATACATCCTTTCTTTTAAGTTGACTTGACACTGAATCAAAACGTGGCAAGTGCTCTAAATCTCCTCCATAATTCCATCAACACTGAAAGGTATAAAGAAATTGGAAGTAATCTGAGCAGCCTTTCATTCTTTCTTCTTTTGTTGAGTTATCTGCAATAGGATGTTTTAGAAATGCTTTTAATCTTTCCTATGGTCTTTTCCTCACAGAGTCAGAAGTAAGATTACAGAAGTGCTTCAATCTCATCATTTTTGTCAGAGTGATTTCCCAGCGAAAATGATTTTTTTTTGTGGCTCACACCCCCAACTTTTGTTGCCGCTTGTTTCCATGGTATAAACTGAACAGCTCCCTCTGTCCCACCTCCTGGTGTAATTGCTTCTAATGTGTCTCTCTGCTCCCCTTCAAAATCCAATATCAAATCTTAATGACTTCTTATAGTGCACAATAAGGTTCTACCATCAAATAATTGTGATCTAGTTCTTACTTTGGCTCTCAAGATAGCCTCATTGACAGGCATACAGGGGACATAGAACAGAACTTGCCTCAGACAAGATGAGTTTTGCATGCACTACTGCGCTTTTTCTGCACAGCTGAATAACTAGAGAGTCCATAACTCTGTTGTGCCTTCTTTACGATGGCATTTATGTGCTGGTCCCAGGACAGATCCTCTGATATGTTAATTAGCAAATAATCTAGTCTTGAAGGAGTGGGCACGTTTTGAATAACAAAGGGAATCAAAAGAAAATGGCATAGAGAGATATTGACGAATGTCAGAAACAAGATTCATCACAGGAAATATAGCAGGCACTCCAAGAAATTAATACATAAAGAAAAGAAAGGTTACAAGACAAGACTAGAAAGTAAAATTAAACAGAGTCTTAAAGCATCAAAAACAAAAACATAAAGTTCGTAAAGCCGAGGAGTATCTGTCTTTGGAGGGGAAGTGACAACGAAAAGGATATCCGCCAGAATATTTTGCATTATTGTGAACCTCGAGCTATCTTGTCCAGGCAAATCTTTTCAAATTTATAGAACACAACCTTACTAGAAAGGCAGAGTCTTTATTACCTATTCCTAATTGTTCCCAGACTGTTAGTTGACATTTTAGAGAGCAGTTTGGAGTCAATTGCAAAAGCACAGTTTGGTGCCATATATCCGTCAGACTGGATAAAGACAATGGATTTCTTTCCCTGAAGGTTATTAGAAAACCACATGGATTTTAACTACAGTCTGGTAGTTTATGGTTGCTGCTATTGGGATAGCTTTTTTTTAACTTTCTCAGCACCAAGGCAGTTTTCAGGCTACATCAATTTTCAAAGTCTCCGAATGTTAATCCAATAATTCACTAATCATGCTTTTTCCATTTCTACCATTGACCCTTTCGGCAACTGAGAGTTGGGAATGTTATATGTCTGTCCAAGAACTGCAATAGGGATACATTTGGGAATTGTAACTCATTCAGAGTGGGAACATCATTGTAAATGAATGTCATCAATAAACATAGAACATAGACTAACAACAGTGCAGGAATAGGCCATTTGGCCGACGATGTCTGTGCAGACTAAGACCAGCATAGTAGTTAGCATAATGGTTTATAGTACAGTTGAGATGGGTTAATTTCCCTCCACTGCCTGTAAGAGGTTTGAAAGTTCTCCCTTTGACTGCGTGGGTTTTCCCCGGGTGCTCCAGTTTCTACCCACAGTCCAAAGATGTATTGGTTGGTAGGTTAATTGGTCATTGTAAGTTGTCCCATGGGTAGATTAAAACTAAATCAGGGGATTACTGGGTGGTGTGGCATGAACAGCTGCAGGGCCTATTCCATGCTGTATGTCAATAAAATGAAATAATAAAGATAGAAGTGCAAACGAATCTTACCTGCCTATGCATGGTCTATAACTTTGAATTCCCTGCCTGTTCATGTGTGACCCAAAATACATCTTCAATGTTTCTCTCCTGTCTATTTCCACCACTTTTGCAGCACATTTCAGGCACCTCACACACTCTGTGTAAGAAAACCTTGTCTGGAGAGTTTCTTTTAACTTTACGCCTATTGCCCTCTTATCTTAAGCCTAAACTCTCTAGTACTTGGCACTTCCATCCTGGGGGTAGAAAAACTCTGAATATCTCCCTCATCGATGTATCTCATAATCTTACGTACTTCAGTCAGGTCATGCTCAGCCTCCTACTCACCAGAAAAAACAATCCAAATTTGTATAACCACATCTTGTAGCTAATGTTCTTCAATCCAGGCAACATCCTCATGAACCTCTCTATACTCTCCAAAGCCCACACATCCTTCTTGTAATGTGGCGATGAGAATGGCACAAAATATTCCAAGTGGTCTAAGCAAAGCTTTATTCAACTACAACATGATTCTCTGCTTTTACAGTCAACACCCTGACCAATGATAAACAGTATGTTACACACCTTCATTACCACCCTGTCTACTGTGGAACAATGGACTTACACTGCAAGATCCCATTGTATATCCTAGGAAATTACGTTTCATTAGTCAAACATACATTAGTTAAGGTGAGCACCCTTGCATCTGTTGACAGCAGACTGTGTCTGAATTAGTTCAGTGGCAGTTAATCAAAGAGCACTGGTGGATGATGTTACTAGGACCATGAGGTAGTTTGCACTACTGTTTCCATGCCTTAAATGTGGGTCTATTTCTATTTTCATTTATAATAAACAACCAAAAACTTGATGTAGAGAGAATGTAGATCATTCAAAAAGTAATGACACACTTAGATAACAGCAAGAATAGGAATTAGGTCATGAAAGCACGGCAGACTGATCATGTGTCTAGAGAAGTGTGAAGCTTTTTTCCCTTAGAACGATCATACGCCAAAGCTCAGATAAATGTGTAAATCCAGACGTAGCAATTTTAGAACAAGCACAAAGGAAAGTTACTGAGGTGATTCCAGAGTTGGAAGATTTCATTACGTGCAGAGGTTGAAAAGGTTTAAGCTGTTCTGCTCAATTTAAATAATTAAATAAAGCTGCTAAGTATTCAAAATTCAAAATTGTTTATTCTCATTCATCAGTATACAAGTGTAAAGGAGAATTAAATGATTGCTACTCCAGATTCAATGCAACATTTAAAAAACACAATAAGTGCAAAGAACTCAATAAATATAAATACATAAGATGAACTTATACACATAGATTGATTGTATGGACATAAAGTAATGCCAGGTACAAGGGCAGTACTTCTATGAAGTTCTTCTGGGCAGTTTATTGTTGTTCTGAGGGAAGAGATTTAATTCAGTGGGATTTACTTTGTACCTTGAGATTTATGGATGTGCGCTCAACAATCATGGAACAAGTTAGGGGCATTTGTCTCCGACTGGAGAGGTAAAAAATAATGGGTATCGTAAAAGCCTGTGTCCACTTAGCTTACTCCACAGAATTCAGAGCTATAGAGCTTCCTGAGGAAAACCTTGGCTCAGTTTAGAGCAAAGATCTGAAAATTCTAGGAAACTCCTCACTAACTCATTTGGGCAATGGGAAGGAGTCCAAGGAATTCATTGAATTATCTGAAGACCTACAGCCCCCATCAACCCAGTAATGGAGTGTTCTGTGCTCCACAACAAAGCAAGTCCAGTTTTCACTTTAAGGGGGCTGGGGGTTAGCATCCACTGCAGGATCCAGCAGCTGTTTTCAGGGGCCTTCTCGACTCAGTGATAAAGGACGTCTTGAGCCTTGTGATTTTTAGAAGTATGGCCCTGTTTCTCTCAGTTTATTGAGTCGAAACAAAGTGTTCACATCAACACTAACTTCTCCCTTCATCATTTTATGAAATTCCATAAAATTGCCTGAGTTCATGCTTCCTGCAGTTCACAGAGCAAGATTCTGGGCCTGATCACAGCAAATGTGATACAAGCTGGGGATTAGTGCTGTCGCCTGCCTCTGCAGAGCATGGTCTAGAAGTGTGTCTGTGCCACGCTTCCCTAACCTCAGACAACGTTAAATAGTCCAAAATCACACAAGTAATTCAAGTGTAAGTTTTAGGTTCAGGTTTATTGTCAAAGGCACAGTGAAAAAGAAGCCATGAAATGTTGCCTTGTGCAGCAGCACAGGATATTACAAGAACGAGAAATTGGTTAACATAAATCAACATAAATTATGCATAACTTACATGACAAAATAAGCATAAAAATTCTATTTCAAGATGAGAGAGATGAAAGAAATAAGTCTTGCCTAATAGTAGGAGAGTGCTGCTTGCAAAGACAGAGTCAAGTTCGGGTCACTCTCATCCTCAGAAAGCTTGCCTCAGGATTGTTGCAGGCAACTGAGGGACACTGTACGGTACTCAACAAATTTCTGGGAGACAGTTGAGGCCGGTGGTTAATAATGTATTGTGAAGTTAATGGATGGTTAATAAGCTAGGCCACTTTGGTGTGGGATTTTTGTGATCTGAAATACAAGTTCACTCAAGTCACAAAGTCAGAGTCATCCTTTTAGCCACCCTGCCTTACAATAACTCAGGCCAGTGCTACTGATGGGTGATTTGATGCTGGCTGCTAAATTGATGTCATCATTATAGTTCAACCATTGTGATGCGGAGTCCTTGATTTTTGCTGTCTGTGCTTCCAACATTGATATCTGAAGGACATCTATTTGGCTGTGGTGCAGGCATTCAAAAAGAATCCTTACAGCACCAACCTTGAAAAGTCTTTCATTATCACTCTTCGTAAAAGGAAGCTGTTGCTTCCATCCACTATTCTTCAAATACCTTTGCAAATTTCACTGTCACACTCCCTCACTCCCAATTATTGGTGTACGTAGTCATACCTCAGCAGCACTCAACAGTAGCTGGAAGAGTGCATATTGTAATCTGATTTGATCCTTTGAGAATGCTTCCTGGGCTATAGACTCTGAGAATCCATGCCTTTAGTGTGAGAAACTTGACTTATTTGCAATACCTTCAATTATAAGGAAGTGTGGTAAAGCTGCTTTTGAACAAACTTCACTATATTTAAGTTCTAAAAAACGGAAAAGAAGGATGCAATTGCCGTATCAATGGTCACTAATTTCTGATTCTTTATATTCTTGTTCTGCATGGATGACCTTGCATTTTTGCTGTAGGAACTGAAGTCTCGAAGGTGCAGGGTGATTGCTGTGAAGCTTGTTCAGGCCGAATCGAGGCAGCTGGGTCTGGGCTGGGGAGAGCGGGGAATGAGCCAATGTTTGGAGGCGATTCGATGCGGCAGAACTGAGACGACGTGAGTGGAGGGGGAGCATAGTCGAGGTGGAGCCCAAGCCTGAGAGTGAGAAAGGACCCGAGGTTTGATCGATTTAAGTGCCAACTTGAATGGGAAAGGTTGAGTATGGGCTGAACGGAGGTGGTGGGGCTTTGAGAGCATATCAAAGTGGCAGGGCCCAGGTCCAAGAGTGAGGAATGACCTGAGGTTTTTGTGATTTAAGTGCTAGGCTAGATTGAAAATGTCAGGGAATTGGGGCTGGAGGCAAGTATCAGGCAGAAGTGCTGCTTATTGCTTGGTAAGATTTACTCACCTGTACAGTGAACTTCAGCTCACTGCTCTGTCAGGATCTGCATTGATCTGTCGCTGTGATCTGCAACTAACTCACTTCGGTGAACTTCAGTTCTGAATTCTATGTGCTTACTTTTGTTGTTTACGTGATTTGTTTTCTTTGTCTCTGCACATTGGATGTTTAATGGTATTCTTTTGCTTTAATGGGTCTATTAGGCTTCTTTGTTCAGTGGCTGCTGGTAAGGAGACAATCTCAAGGTTCTATGAAGTATACAGACTCAGATAATAAATGCACTTTGAACTTTGATTTGACCTTACTGCAAGACTACTGTACCTGCAACCCTACCAAGTTTCAGTACAGGTCAGCGTGGTTCTGCTTGTCAGCAACATAAAGTGTTCTGAGCACAAAGTTTCCTCTGCTCTGGGCTTTGCTTTTACTTAAAACACTGTCTGTCTTGGAAGCAAAGTTCGCTATGTTTATTGCTTAACTGCCTGCAGATGTTAGCTCATTACACATGAAATACTTCACACTGGTGTATTTAATTCCCTTCATACAAACGCAGGGAATAGAACTGTATCCAGAGTTGTGAATTTCAAGGACTACAAATTGGTAAAACCTTGAGAGGAATGTTAATCCCCAAGACCAGATGGGTAGAAGCCGGTGAGATTACAAATAATTGATAGTGGCACTGGAGGACAAAACTTGGCTCCAAATTCCCATCTCCATGATTGACAAAGGCACTTTCCAGAGCTGCTGAGACATCCACATCCCATATTTGTGGATCTTTTAATTGGATATGGGCTATTACTACCAGTTCAATTAACATCCTTATGAAATATTAATAAACCATTTTAAAATTGGTTTTAACTTGGCTGAAGATTTTACTTGATCAACATAGATTTTCCCAAGTTTGGAGGTGAATTGGAGGTGTTTGAGCAGCTGTAAACATGTGGTTGTCAGGACACTGACTTATTCCAGCTGTTGTCTCAACTTTCAATGATAAATGTTATTCGAGAATACTTGTACAGATCCAGGTTTGTCCACCCTTTGAAGGTTTGAGTAGAATTTGATGTGATCAGAATGGAAGATGACTCAAGCCTGACGTTGGGTCTGGAGAGAAGCAGGTCAGTGATCAGCAAGTGGACAACTTGCAATGCTGGACTAAACATGGTCTTCTCTCAATGAAGGCAGTGACTTACCCATACTGATGTAATTCTGAAAATCTCCAAATCATGGATAGTTACCTCTGCATTGTGATTAGAAAACTCATAGGTGCAAATGTCTGTTAGGCATTTCTGTGAGTTTGTTTCAAATATCAATATGTGCCTGTCTTGTTTATTTTGATGTATATGTGGAACTCGGAGTTATCTAGATGGGAATACAATATGCCAGGGGTTGTAGACTTCGGGAATCTTGATCAGGCACTGCTTGTTATGATTCACCACAATGTGGGTGCTCTAGATTAATCACCCTATGATGTCAGCAACAGGCGTCATTCATATTTCTGACCTGCATCAAAATGTCAGAATCAGAATCAGGTTTATTATCAGAGACACACAGTACATCCTGAAATTTGTTGTTTTGTGACAGTGTACGGTACAATACATAAAATATTCTGGATATTATTTGCTACACGATGAAGCTGGCTGAGTTTACAACCCTCTTCAGATTTTTCTGATCCTGTGCAGTAGCTTCTCCTTCCAGACGATGAAGCAACCAGTTAGAATGTTCTTCATGGTACATCTGTAGAAGTATGTCTTTTGTGACATGCCAAATTTCCTCAAACCACTAATGAAATATAGTAATGACTATGCGTTCCTCATAAAAATTGCATCAATATGTTGGGCCCAGACTAGATCTTCAGAGTCTTGATAGCACCAGATGTTTACAATACTCACCCTTTCCAAAGCTGATAACCTTGATGAAGACTGCGTGTGTTTCCTTAACTCTCTCTTCCTGAAGTCCACAATCAATTTCTTGTTGTTTCTGACATTATGTACAAGGCTTTGATATGACACCATTCAACCAACCAAACTGTCTCACACCTGTACACCTACTCATCACCATCAGAGAGTCAGTCGACAACATCTGTGCCAATGACGAATTTATAGATGTCATTGGCGTTGTGCCTAGTTAACACAGTCATGCATGTAGAGAGAGAAGAGCGGCAGGCTAAGCACGCATCCTTGAGGTGCGCCTGTGTTGAGTGTCAGCGAGGAGGAGGTGTTATTTCCGCTTTGCATTGACTGTGGTCTCTTCATGAGGAAGTTAAGGATCCTGTTGCAGAGGGAAGTATAGAGGCCCTGGTTTTGAACCTTCTTGATTAGTACTGAGGGACTGATGGTGTTGAAATCTACGTTGACATCTATGTCCTTTCTTGCTCACACACAGTGACACAAGGAGTGCATATACCACAAGAATTGAAGGGTTCCTGTTGAAACATTATTTTCCTGACTTTTGTCCATGTGTCTCACTTCTTGTGTGCCTGATTAACCTACACTACTAATGTTAAAGATCTGTGGACATCCACAGTCCCTCTGTTTCTTATATCACTCAATATCTTCTGATGGTCCTATGCTTTGTTTTCACTCCCCAAATGGAATACAGTATTATACACTTTAGATTAGGATCATAAGAAAACAAGACAAAGGAGCAGAATTAGGCCATTTGGCCCATCCACTCCACTATACTAGCATGGCTGATTTGTTGTTTCACTCAACCCCAATCTCCTTCCTTCCCTCCGTAACCTTTGACATCCTTACTAATCAAGATCCCATCAACCTCTGCTTTAAATATACTCGATGATTTGGCCTCCACTGCCATCAATGACAATGAATTCCACAGATTTACCACCCTCTGGCTAAAGAAATCCCACTGTACCACTGTTAGAATATAGAACAGTACAGCAGAATAACAGGCCATTTGGCCCACAATGTTGTGCTAAACCAGCTAAAAAAAAATCAAAAACACTCAAACGCTAATCCCTCCTACCTACACCATGTCCATCTCCCTCCATCTTCCTTAATCCATGTGCTTATCCAAATGTCTATAAAAAGCCTCCAATGATTTGCCTCTACCACCAAATCAGGCAGTGGATTCCAGGCATCTATGACTCTCTGAGTAAAAAACTTACTCCTCACATTCCCCACTAACCTTCAATGCACGCCCTCTGGTATTAGACATTTCAACCCTGGGAAAAAAGATACTCTCTGTCTACTTTATCTACAGTATGCTTCTCATAATCATGTAAACCTCTATCAGATCCACTACTCCAGAGAAAACAATCCAGGTCTATCCAGCCTCTCGTGATAAAACATGCCCCTTAAACCAGGCAGCATGTGGTAAGTCTCTTCTGTACTCTCTCCAAAGCCTCAGCTTCCTTCCTATAATGGGGGTGGCCAGAGCTGTATGCAATACTCCAGATGTGGCTAATCAGAATTTAATGAAGTTGCAACATAAGCTCTGACTGTTAAACTCAATGCGTCGTCTAATAAAAGCAAGCATCCCATAAGCCTTCTTAACCATCTTATTGACCTGTGTAGCCACTTTCAAGGATCTATGAACTTGGATCCCAAAATTACTCTACTCCGTGCCAGCTAAGGATCTTACCCTTAACATATAGAAAATTACAGCACATTACAGGCCCTTCAGCCCACAATGTTGTGCCGACCCTCAAACCCTGCCTCCCATATAACCCCCCACCTTAAATTCCTCCATATACCTGTCTAGTAGTCTCTTAAATTTCACTAGTGTATCTGCCTCCACCACTGACTCAGGCAGTGCATTCCACGCACCAACCACTCTCTGAGTGAAAAACCTTCCTCTAATATCCCCCTTGAACCTCCCACCCTTTACCTTAAAGCCACATCCTCTTGTATTGAGCAGTGGTGCCCTGGGGAAGAGGCGCTGGCTGTCCACTCTATCTATTCCTCTTAATATCTTGTATACCTCCATCATGTCTCCTCCCATCCTCCTTCTTTCCAAAGAGTAAAGCCCTAGCTCCCTTAATCTCTGATCATAATCCATACTCTCTAAACCAGGCAGCATCCTGGTAAATCTCCTCTGTACCCTTTCCAATGCTTCCACATCCTTCCTATAGTGAGGCGACCAGAACTGGACACAGTACTCCAAATGTGGCCTAACCAGAGTTTTATACAGCTGCATCATTATATCGCGTCTCTTAAACTCTATCCCTTGACTTATGAAAGCTAACACCCCATAAGCTTTCTTAACTACCCTAACTACTTGTGAGGCAACTTTCAGGGATCTGTTGACATGTACCCCCAGATCCCTCTGCTCCTCCACACCACCAAGTATCCTACCATTTACTTTGTACTCTGCCTTGGAGTTTGTCCTTCCAAAGTGTACCACCTCACACTTCTCCGGGTTGAACTCCACCTGCCACTTCTCAGCCCACTTCTGCATCCTATCAATGTCTCTCTGCAATCTTGGACAATCCTCTACACTATCTAAAATACCACCAACCTTTGTGTCGTCTGCAAACTTGCCAAAACACCCTTCTACCCCCAAATCGTGGTCATTAATAAAAATCACAAGAAGTAGAGGTCCCAGAACAGATCCTTGTGGGACACCACTAGTCACAACCCTCCAATCTGAATGTACTCCCTCGACCATGACCCTCTGCCTTCTGCAGGCAAGCCAATTCTGAATCCACCTGGACAAACTTCCCTGGATCCCATGCCTTCTGACTTTCTGAATAAGTCTACCGTGTGGAACCTTGTCAAATGCTTTACTAAAATCTATGTAGATCACATCCACTGCACTACCCTCATCTATATGCCTGGTCAACTCCTCAAAGAACTCTATCAGGCTTGTTAGACACGATCTGCCCTTCACAAAGCCAGTGTACTGTCTCCCAGCAATCGCCTGCCAAGGTTAAACTCCATCTGCCATTTATCTGCCCATATCTGCAAATGATCGATAGAGTGCTGCATTCTTTGCCTGTCTTCTACACTATCTACAAGTCTACCAATCTTGGTATCATCTGCAAACTAACTAACCCACTCATCCACATTTTCATCCAGGTCATTCATATATGTCACAAACAGCAGAATTCCCACTAACTACAGCCCCCCAGCTTGAATGAGTGCCTTCAACCACTACCCTCTGTCTTCCATGCACAAGCAAATTCTGAATTAAAACAGCTAATTAGCCGTGGATTTCATGCATCTTCATCTGGATTGGCCTCCCATGAGGGACTTTGTCAAATGCCTTACTAAAATCCATGTAGACAACATCCACTGCCCTACCCTCATCAATCTCTCTCATCACCTTGTCAAAAAACCCAATCAAGTTGGTAAGGCAAAACTTGCCCCGCATGCTGGCTCTTCTTAATTAGGTCATGGGTTTCCAAATGTTCATATATCCTACCCATGAGAATTTTCTCCAGTAATTTCCCTACAACTGATGTGAAACTCACTGGTCTATAGCTCCCCGGATTTTCCCTTGTTTCCTTCTTAAATAAAGGTACCACAACAGCCGTTCACGAGTCCTCCAGGACCTCACCTGTGGCTAAAGAAGACATGAAGATACTGACCAAGGGCCCAGCAATCTTGATTGTTGCCTCCTTCAATAATCTGGGGTAAATTCTATCAGGCCCTTGGGACTGATCAACCTTAATACTCATTAGGATAGTGGTCACCAACCTTTTAAGCCCAAGATCCCCTACCTCGGCCTTAGTGAAAGGCAAGATCAACTCCAGATCGATTAGTTACACGCATGCGCACCGGGGCAGAAAAGAGCAGAAGTAAAACCCCGCAACCCAGAAGGGGAAATAATGAATGAACACCAGAGGTCACCACCCTTCTTTTTGCACCACGGATCGGTTTAATATTGACAATATTCTTACGGACCGGCCGATGGGGGGGAGGGGGGTGGTGGTGTTAAACACAACTGGAATACAGCGATACTCAAAGCAGGTTCCTTATGTCCAGTCTATTCCACAATTTAGTTTTCGTGGCTATCAGCACTTAGCTTCTGTCCCGCTTGCTCACATTTTTTCCACTGGAAAAAACTCAACAGGCTTGTCTTTAAGTGCAGGGTGCTTGGACTCAAGGTACGGAAGCAGTTTTGAGGGCTTCATTGCCTCATTAGACAGCCTCCGGGCCTCCCACCTGCCTGCCGCCAGACGCCTTGGCCAGGTGTGGCTTTTCCCGTGCCTGGGCCGCGGTGGTCGCAGTCTGGAGAGAGCTGCTGACCGAGCGAGGAGTGCAACAGGGCGTGCGCCCGCCCCCCTTTGTAGGATCTATTGGCCGTCAAAAGTTTGGCTCCAGGGATGACTTTCAGTAGATCACTGCGAGGTAGCTGCTCTGCTAATTATGAAACCCTGAGTCCGAATTAGGTCATCTGCAAATATCTTAGCACCGGGTTCCCCATGAATATTTGGTGTGCTAAACAGGTTCAGAGGTGGCACCCATCTGTCCACGCCCCAGGCCAGCAGCAACGGCACTTCTCGCTGGCCAGTTACCCGAGGCCAACCAGTGATCCCTGGCGTGAGGGTGTCACTGCGGTTAGGCGACTGATGACCTCACGTGGGTTCAAGTTCAACAGTGGACGTGACAGGGAATGAGGAAAGGTGCAGCTGACTGGGACTCCGCCTTCTGCTCACGGACATGTAAGACATAGTTTCTTCCTGTCCGCCTTTAATCTCTCCCTTTTCCGACTTAAACTTTGAAATTTCAACTTTATTCAGTCGGATCTGTAGAGCAACAGTTATAATTATGGCTACTTTAAGAAGCACCGAAAGGAACCCGGACCCAGGCAACGGACAGTCTAAAAAAGCTGACGAGTTCTCGGAGGAAACCCCTCGGGTGAAGAGATTCGAGGCTCAAATCAGTAGTATCGGCACTGAAGTAACTCAACTAAAACAGAAATTTGAAGAAAAAATTGACTCTCTGAACCTTGGTCTGAAAGAAGTTAGTCGAAATGCGGCTGACTTTTTTTCTCGTTTGGAAAAGGCTCAACAACAAATCGTGGTTCTGGAAGCTCAGTTGCATCAGAATAATATTCAAATTATTGGATTAAAAGAAAAATCAGAATCTGCCGACATGCTGGATTGTTTTGCTAAAATGTTTCAGTCTTTATTTCCGAAGGTTTGTTCGCTACCTCCGGAGACTGAAATGGCTCACAGAATCGGTACTTTAAAACTGTTGGATCAAGGTAAAAACAGGCATATTGTTGTGCGTTTTCTCCATTTTAGAGACAAAGACTGCATTATTAAGCTTGCAAGAAAGCAAAGGTTGTTTCAATTTCAACCTTTGGAAATTCGCTTTTTTTGAAGAATTTCCATGTGAAATTGTTATGAAGAGAGCTGGATTTGCTTCAGCTATGAGATCAGTGTATCAAAAAAAGCTCTTTCCATGGTTACAATATCCAGCTAAATTAAAGCTTTTTGTCAAAAACTCTGGGGCTTGTATTTTTGATGACCCAGCCGAAGCATTGCGTTTTATTAACTCTTTGCCTGACGAGTCTGATGACGAGTCTGAAGCCTGAAGTTTGAATGATTTACAACGGTTTGATTATCTCATGGCGTAAAGAGTGATGAAATTGGAAAATCTGATGGTTATAGAAAGACTTTCCCTTAAAATGTATTTTTATCTCAGAAAAAGACTGGTTTGGATGGTTTTAACTGTTGAAAGACGGCAGATAATTTTGAACCATCTAGAATTTTTTCTCTGCAGCATTTAAATGAACTTTTTTTTTGTTCCGTATGCTTTTGTAAAGATCTTTTAAGTAATTATTTGGATTTCTTTACATCTTAAGGATAGATTGGATAATTTAAAGATGGCAATTGTTTTTCTTTTGTGCAAATATTTCAAGAATTGTTTTGGATGTGGTTTTCTTCCCTTATCTAATATTATGAAGGTTACTTTCAAAATTGAAGGTCGTTTTATTTTACAAAAAAACACACTGTTCCTTCCAATTCAATTATATTGAGTTATATGTCGACTGTAATGAGTTTTATGTTCGGTAGAGGGAGACAGAGATTACTTTTTTCATTTTTTTTAGGTAGGTAGAGTTTATAATCGCTTCTATGCTTTTTTGGGGCTTGCGTCGACCGATATTGACTTATTTCTGGACTTTGTAGTTTGGGTGAGTTTTTTTTCTTTTTTTTCTCCCCATTATGGAATCCCGGAGCATACACAAATTATTATTATTGTTCATCTCCATCATTTTCGACGATCTTATCCTGACATATGTCTAACTACTCTTTTTAGATACAAAGTCTCATGATGATATCTAAACAGTTAAACGTTTTAAGTTGGAATGTCCATGGTTGGAATCATCCTATTAAGCATAAGAAAACATTTAAAATTATTAACCGATTCCAACCTGATATAATCTTTGCTCAAGAGACGCATATCAGGTTATGTGATAAAAATCGATTTTTTAAATCTTGCAAGGATCCTCAGTTTTATGCAAATTCTCAGAGTGAAATTAGAAGTATTTCTATTTTTATTGATTCCAATATCCCTTTTAATCAAGAGGATATTATAGCCGATATAAATGGTAGATTTTTGATTGTTAAAGGATTAATTTATAATAGAAAAACTGTTTTGGTTAATATTTATGGACCAAATGTAGATGATCCTTTTTTTTTTAAAGCTGTCTTTGCTCTATAACCTGATTTAAATGAATATATGTTATTAATGGGTGGTGATTTTAATACTTGTTAAATCCTTTAATGGATAAGTCATCACCCAAACATCAACTCCCTAATTGTTATGCATCACTTATTAATTCCTTTTTAATTGATTATGGTCTAATTGAAGAAAGGAAGCATATGCATCCTAGTGAGAGAGAATATATATTCGAGAATTGACTATTTTATAGTTGACCCTCGACTTCTATTTAATGTTCAGAAATGTGAGTATGATGCAAATGTTATCTCCGATCATGATCCTTTAAACCTAATATTTGAACTGAAAGATGTTGCTTCCACCAGACCATTTTGGCGTTTTCCAGAACACTTGTTACAAATTTCAGAATTTGTTGAGTTTATTGAAACTCAGATAAAAGAGTTTTTTTCTCTTTAATAATACAGGAAACGTCTCAAAGTTAGTAATTTGGGATAAAAAGCTTATTTACGTGGTCAGCTTATTTCATATATAGCTAAACTGAAGAAACAAACAAGAATAGAATTAGATAAAATCTCTAAACAAATTAAAGAATTAGATAACATCAATACAATCTCTCCAAATGTTGTTTCATTTAAAAGAAGGGTAGAATTACAATCACAATATAATTTATTATTAACATATCCTATTGAAGAATATTTGCTTAAATTGAAAAGTCAATTTTATATTTTCGGGGATAAAAATAATAAGCTCTTAGCTTCCCAATTAAGAGCAGCTAGAGCTAAAAGACAAATTTTAAAGATTCGTAAAAATAATGCAGTAACCTTGAAGACATTAATAATATTTTTCAAGATTTTTATTCAGATCTTTATAGATCTTAATTTCCTGCAGATTCCTCCAAAATGAAGGCTTTTGGAAAAGTTTAAATTTCCTCAAATTTCTGCTGAAGATCAACAGATGCTTGAAGCTCCAATTACTGAGCATGAAATTCAGAAAGCTATTTTATTAATGGAATCAGGTAAAGCTCCTGGACTTGATGGTTATTCGGTAGGATTTTACAAAAAATTTGAAAGATTACTTTCTCCGTATCTTTTGGAAATATTTCATGAATCCTTTGAGAAAGGTAGTTTACCTTCTTCCTTTTATGAAGCATCTATTTCCTTAATCCTTAAGAAAGATAAAGATCCTACTGAATGTTCATCATGTAGACCTATTTCACTATTAAATATGGATGCAAAAATTGTCTCTAAGATAATGGCTAACCATTTGGAAAATATTTTAACCAAAATCATCTCTATGGATCATCTTTCTCTAACGTTCGGAGATTGATGAACATTATATATTCACCAATATCTAAGCAACCTCAATGTGTTATCTCTCGACGCAGAAAAGGCATTTGATAGAGTTGAGTGGCCATATTTGTTTAAAGTATTAGAAAAATGTGGTTTGGATAATAATTTTAATAGGTGAATTCAAATGATTTATAAGAATCGTATTGCCACGGTTATTACTAATAATTTCAGGTCCTCTTTTTTTCACTTTCTCGTGGTACTAGGGATGTCCATTAAGCCCTTTATTATTTAATCTTGTATTGGAGCCTTTGGCAATAACACTACATGGAGCTAAAAACATACATGGTATCTCTACCATATATAAGATTTCTCTTTATGCAGATGATCTTTTGATTTTTATTTTGAATCCTGAGGAATCAATTCCTAATCTTTTGGAAACACTAAAAGATTTTTGTAAATTTTCAGGATATAATCTTAACTTGAATAAAAGTGAATTGTTTCCATTAAATGCTCCTGTTTTTATATATAATGATATTCCTTTTAGAATTGTTAATACTTTTAAATATTTAGCTATTATAATTACTAAAAATATAAAGATCTTTATAAAGCTAATATAGTTCCTTTAATAGACTCCATGAAACAATTATTTTCTAGATGGAATCCACTTACTCTCTCGTTAATAGGTCGTATCCATGCTGTGAAAATGATGATTTTACCTAGATTTTTATATATTTTCCAAAATATATAACTAAAAAAAATTTAACTAAAAAAATTTTTGATCAAAGTGACTCTCTTATTTCTTCCTTTATTTGGAACTATAAAAGACCAAGATTTAAAGTTACAAAAATCTAAAAAAGATGGTAGACTTGCACTTCCTAATTTAAGACTGTATTATTGGGCTGTTAATATCAGATTTTGGCTATATTGGCTTGACAAGAGCCAAAAACCACTATGGGTTGATTTAGAATTAAGAGCTGTTAAACGATTCCATTTAAATTCAATATTAGGAGCTCCATTACCTTTACAACTCTCTAAAATTCCAAATTTAAATCTTTACCCTGTCATTAAACAGTCCTTATGGATTTGGTTTCAGTTTCACAATTCTTAAAATTTTAAACAACTTAATTTGTCTAGTTTTTTATACCAAAACTTTTTATTTAAACCTTCAATAACCGATCCCATTTTTCTCCTATGGAGAAATAAAGGGATCCGTTCTTTTACAGATTTATTTTGTGATGGTCGATTGATGACTTTTGAAGAGTTAATTAACAAATATTCTCTTGCTCATACACATTTTCTGCAATATCAGGTTAGACATTTTTACAACAATATTCATCTAAGTTTCCATATTTGCAAGAATCTGATTTGTTGGATATACCATTTTGGAGTTGAATCCTTTAGTGAGAGGTTCCATTAGCAGAATTTATAATTTACTTTTGTTACAAAAAGAGAACCTCTCACTAAAGATGAAACAAGATTGGGAGAGAGAACTTAATATGACCTTTGTTAAAGAAGATTGGTTGCGAGTTTTGAAAAATGTAAATTCTTCTTCTATATGTGCCAATCACTGTTTACTTCAGTTTAAAATTGTTCATCATTATTATTTAACAAAGGAGAGACTATCTAAAATATTTCCCAGTATAGACAACTACTGCGATAGGTATAAAACTGAAGTAGCTACTTTGTCACATATGTTCTGGTCATGTTCTTTATTAAAACCATTTTGGAAATCTTTATTTCCTATAATTTCTAAAGCTCTGAAAATTAATTTACAACCTAACAGATTGACTGTTCTATTTGGAATAGTTCCGCATCATATTCAGGGTATTTCATCTTCAGATCAACATGTAATTGCATTTGTAACATTATTGGCAAGAAGGGCTATTTTATTAAAACGGAAAGATACCTCTGGCCCTACATTAATTGAATGGTTTTCTCAAGTAATGTTATGTCTCAGTTTGGAAAAAATTAGAAGTAGAACTTTTGATCCCTGATTCGAATTTGAGAGAAGATGGCGGTCTTTTGCCAAATATTATCATTTAATTTGAATTATTTTATATGGTTTCCTTCCAGTCTTATTCTATATAAATATGAATTGGCAGTTGATGATTCTTTTTCTTTTTATATATAGATGAATGTAAGACATATTGCTCCGGGGATTGATTCCTAATGGGTTTTTTCTCCCTTTTTTGTAGTTAGTGGGGTTTTTTCTTAGTTAGGTGGGTTTTTTTTTCCTTCTTTTCCTTACATATAAATGTTTTTTCTTTTTTATATATCATGATCAATTTTTATTTTCTTCAGCTTTATTAATTGTATATATATTAATTTGTTGAAGTTTTGTATCATTTTATAGCTGTAGAAGATTATGTACCAATAAAAAGATTCTAAAAATAAAGGTGCAGCTGACTCATATCGTTTCCTCGTGGCCCGGTGGTTGGGAACCAACGCGTGGCGGGGGAGCTACACACATGTGCACTGGGCAGAAAGAACGGAACTAAAACCCCGCAACCTGGAAACAATCTCTCAACAGTATTTGTGTATTTATTTTTCTTTTTTTTTCGGGATCTACTGGAAAAGTCTCAAAGATCGACCAGTCCTCCTTTTTAAAAGGAACATAACTTACCTGTACTCTGTGCAATTGATCTTTCAACACCCTCCACATGTCTGATGTGGACTTGCCAGAGAAATGGCGTTCCCAATTAATGCTTCTTAGTTCCTGCCTAATACCCTCATAATTTGCCTGACTCTAATTTAAAACTCTTCCACAAGGACCACACTTATTCTTATCTATAGCTATCCTGAAAGTTAAGGAGTTGTGATCACTCTTCCCTAATTGTAGACCCACTGAAAGGTCGGTCTCCTGGCTAGTCACTACCCAATGCCAGGTCCAGAATAGCCCCTCCTTTTGTTGAACCGTCCACATATTTATTTAAGAATCCTTCCTGAATGCACTTAACAAATACTGTCCCATCTGAACCCCTTGCTCTAATGAGGTCGCAGTTTATATTAGGGAAGTTGAAATTCCCCATAACAATAACACTATTATTGTTACACATTTCCTTAATCTGATTACACATCTGTTCCTCAATGTCCTGGAGGCTATTTTAGGGTCTGTTGTGTGATTGTACCCTTCTTATTCCTGAGTTCTACCCAAATAGACTTAGTGTCGATACCCTCCATTATGTCTCCTCTGAGTGCAGCTGTGATATTGTTCTTGACTAGTAGTGCAACTCTCACCCTCCGTTCACCTCCTCCTTTATCTTTTCTAAAACTTCAAAAACCTGGTACATTAATCATCCATTCCTGCCCCTCTCTCAACCAAGTTTCAGTAATGGCTGCAACTTCGTAATTCCATGTACTGACCAATACTCTTAAGTTCATCACCCTTACCCATCATACTTCTAGCATTAAAATATACACTCTTCAAACCATCTGACCCAACATACCTGTTATTTTGATTTTGCCTTTCAATACTTTCACTGACATCTGCCTTCCGGTCTGATCCTTCCCTTACCGACATGGGGCTCTGGTTTCCAGTCCTCTGCAAAACTAGTTTAAACTCTCCCAAGTAGCATCTGTAACCTCCCAGCCAGAATATTGGATCCCCTTCAGTTCAGTTGCAAACAGACCCTCTTGTACAGGT
The DNA here is from genome assembly GCF_048418815.1 of Hemitrygon akajei. Lineage (NCBI taxonomy): Eukaryota > Metazoa > Chordata > Chondrichthyes > Myliobatiformes > Dasyatidae > Hemitrygon > Hemitrygon akajei. The sequence continues at coordinate 13,158,906 of NC_133152.1, read as the reverse complement.
CACCCCACTAAAGGCTCCAATGACCTAAGAACCTGAGCCATTTTCTCAACCACTCATTCATCTGAAGAACCATCCTTGTATTATGAAGCTGTCCCCTCTGGTCCTAGACTTCACCACTACAAGAAACATCCATTCCATGTTAACTCTATTAAGGCCTTTCAATATTTTAATGAGAAACTTCCCTGTAATACCATGGTCCCTTAACTTGCTTAGCAGCCTCATGTGGGCACCTTGTCAAAGGCCTTCTGAAAATATAAGTATGCAAAATTCATTAACTCTTCTTTACCTGTTTGGCCTGTTATTTCTTCAAAGAATTCCAACACACTTTTCAGGCAAGATTTCCCTTGAAGGAATCTATGCTAACTTCAACCTTTTTTATCATGTGCCTCTAAATATCCCGAAACCTCATCCTTAATAATTGGAGTCCAACATTTTTTCATCCATTGTAGTCAGGCTATCTTGCCTATAATTTCCTGTCTTTTGCCTCCCCCTGTTCTTAAACTGTGGATTGATATTTTCAAATTTCGAGCCCTGCGAAAATCTTCCAGAATTGAGTGATTCTTGAAAGATCACTGATAATGCAACCGCAATCTCTCAGCCACCTCTTTCAGAACCCTGGGGGGTATTCCATCTGAATCAGGTGACTTATCTGCCTTCAGACCTTCGGGCTTCGCAAGCTATCTTCTCCCTCAAATAACCGTACTCCTTCCCCTGACATTCTCCAGTTTCTGGCATACTGCTAGTTTCTTCCACAGTGAAGACGGATGCAAAATACTTATTGAGTTCATCCGCAATTTCTTTGTCCCCCATTTCTACCTTTCCAGTATCATTTTCCAGTGGTCTGATATCCACTTTCTTTTGCTTTTTATATATCTGAAAAACTTATGATATCCTATTTTATATTTTTGGCTTGCTTACCTTATTATTTCATCTTTTCTCTCCTTAATCCTTTCTTAGTTGCCTTCTGTTGTTTTTAAATGCTTTCCACTATTTTTACTATATTATATACCCCTTGTGGTTTAATACTGTTCGTGAGTTCCCTTGTGAACCATAGTTGCCTCATCCTCCCTTTAGAATAATTCTACTTTGGGATGCATTTGTCCTGCACCTTCTGAATTGCCCCCTGAACCTCCAGTCATTGCTGTTCTGCCATCATCCCTGCTTTTGCACCCTTCCAATCAACTCTGGCCAGCTCCTTTCTCATACCTCTATAATCCTCTTTACTCCACTGCAATACTGATACAGCTGATGTTAACTTCTCCCTCTCAAGCTGCAGGGTGAAATTTATCATGTTATGATTACCGCTGCTGTAATGGGCTGGATTAATCAGACCGAACATTTCGAGTGTCCAGGAGATATAGTAATAAGCATACAAGCACAACAAAATAACTTAAACCTAATTTGTTATAAAATAGAAAGCACAATAAACCACACAAAATAGTACAAAGGCAGTCACAAAGATTTCAAGGCTCAAGATTATTAGTCAACATTTGATTGTTGCTGTTCACAGGGGAGCTCCAAGTTTTGACCCATTCATTAAATCACCCCTTAGGTCCCAGGCACTGATCACAATTTCTGGGCCTTGATTGAAATCCAACGAAGCAGGGAAAGGCATCCCAATAAATATGGGTTTCACAAACACACAGCAACCTTGAGACAGAAAAACTCTTTTATCATTTGTCTCAATACAGACTGTCTTTTTTCAAACACGTCCCGTGTCCATTAACACAGTGTTCAGCATACCCTTATAATTCAATTAGACACAGTAATGGGAGCTTCTCATCCATTACACCACCAATGCTTTTCACACAACATTTCTTTGGACTTACAAAAGGGCATTAATGTCTAGACACAAGATGGTGCCACATGCAGCAGCCATGTTGTGAGCTCCATTCCAAATCTACAGTATACTAATTTCTACGATTTTCTTAGCATTTTCTGTTCAAGTAGCTGATAGCCTGAACATCAGAAAGACGGCATTTACCCACGATGTGCCGTCTTTCCTACACTGGGATCCCCTGCTTGCATGATCCATGGGAGACTCATCTCTTACAATGCCACTACCTCGGAAGAAGTGCCGGAGGCAAGAGAGAAGGGCTGGCATCCTGGTGAGGCTGAGATGGCGTGCAAATCAGTTGCTGCTCCCCGGCATACTCCCAGCTGACGTTCAGTCCCGGGACACCAAGCTTTGTGAACAGAGAGCCAGAATCTCCTATCAGCAGGAAACAAAGGAATGCAATGTTTTGTGCTTCGTGGAGACCTGGCTGACGGAGGAGATACCGGATCATGCCTTCGAACCCTCTGGGTTCTCCCTGTTCCGGGCAGACAGATCAAAAAACCTCACTGGGAAGAATAAAGGAGGAGGGGGTATGCTTCACGGTCAACAATGCCAGGTGCAACCCCCAGAATGTGCATGCTCTCAAATCTTTTTGTTCTCCAGACCTGGAATACCTGGGGCTGCTGTGCAGACCCTACTGGCTGCCTAGGGAGTTCATGGCTGTTATCATCACAGCAGTGTACATTCCGCTGCAGGCAGATACTGACCTGGCTCTCGAGAACTGTACGAGACCATCAACACGGTGGAGACTGCACACCCAGAGGCTGCCTTCATCGTTGCCGGTGACTTTAATTGCGCATCACTGATGAAAGTCTCTCCGAAGTTCTGTCAGCACAACCAGGTGAGCACTCATGGAGATAACACACTTGACCACTGTTTCACTCCTTTCCACAACGCTTACAAAGCGCTCCTTTGCCCAGCTTTCGGCAAATCCGATCACTCGTCCATCCTGCTTTTGCCGGCATACAGGCAGAAGCCAAACAAGATGTGGCCATGGTTAAAACCATCCACTGTGGGTCCGACCAGTCGGCCTCCACGCTGCAGGACTGCTTCGATGACGTCGACTGGAATGTCTTCCATGATGAAGATGTCTCCAAGTTCACACATGGAGTCATGTGCTTCATTCGGAAATGCATTGACGACGTTGTCCTCCCCGGATGAAACAACTGATCAACAGATGATGCAACAGCCATTGCTTTACACACCATCCTTACACATCTGGAGAAGAAGGATGCTTATGTGAGAATGCTGTTCTTGGACTACAGTTCAGCATTCAACACCATAGTTCCATCCAGACTCGACAAGAAGCTCAGAGACCTTGGCCTTGACCCTGCCTTGTGCAGCTGGATCCTGGACTTCTTGTCAGATCAACAGCAGTTTGTAAGAGCGGGCTCCCTCACCTCCAACACCCTGACTCTCAATGCAGGTACCCCTCAGGGCTGTGTACTGAGTCCCCTCCTTTACTCTCTGTATACCCATGACTATATCGCCACCCACAGCTCCAATCTGCTAATTAAATTTGCCGACGACACTACATTGATTGGCATTATCTCAAACAATAATGAGGTAGCCTACAGGGAAGAAGTCATCTCTCTGACACAGTGAAGTCAAGAAAACAACCTCTCCTGCAAAAACAATGGAGCTGGTTGTGGATTACAGGAGCAATGGAGATGGGCTAACCCCTATTGACATCAATGGATCTGGGGTTGAGAGGGTAAACAGCTTCAAATTCCTTGGCATCCACATCACCGAGGACCTCGTGGTCTGTACACGCCAGCTGTGTGGTGAAAAAGGCACAACAGCACCTCTTTCACCTCAGACAGTTGAGGAAGTTTGGTATGGGCCCCCAAATCCTAAGAACTTTCTTCATGGACACAACTGAGAGCATCCTGACTGGCTGCATCACTGCCTGGTATGGCAACTGTGACTCCCTTAATTGCAGGACTCTGCAGACAGCCCAGTGCACCTGTAGTTGTGAACTTCCCATGACTCAGGACATTTACAAGGACTAGTGTGTAAAACAGACCCGTAGGATCATTGGGGCCCCAAGCCATCCCAACCACAGTCTATCTCAGCTGCTACCATCCAGGAAACGGTACCGCAGCATAAAAGCCAGGACCAACAGACTCCGGGACAGCTTCTTCCACCAGGCCATCAGACTGATGAACTCATACTGATCTGAGTTTACACTATATTACATTGACTGTTCTAATTGTTATAAATGATTATAAATTACAATGATTGCACATTGCACATTTAGACAGAGACGTAATGTAAAGGCTTTTACTCCTCATGTATCTGAAGGACGTTAAGAAATAGTCAATTCAATTCAACAAGCTCAAATACAGACACAAAGAAAGAAACCATCAACTTAGCCCTCAAAGTAGCCAACAGATATTTAGTCACTAATAGACATTCTACAGACATTAACAGACCCCACATGCTAAGAGCGCAGAAAGAGTTATATTGTCATTTAACCCTCCAGACATTTGTCTAACATTTAAAAAAATTTAATATCACAAAATCCATCACTCGAATGCCTGGTAGGTGAAAAATACATACAACTCTCCCTTCTGCTTAAAATGAAGAATACATATTAATGTCTCTTGGATTATTAAAACTAATATTATCAGGATTATTAAATTATGAGAAATTATATGGATCCAAGGATTAACCTCAAAATTCACATTGAAATATATGTCCTCATCCCTGGGGCGGGGGGGAGTTGGTGTGTTAGCTACGTGTTGTTGACAATTCAAACAGAGTGAGTACGATCTACAAACAAAACATTGTAAACAGGGATGCAAGAGTCAAATTACAGTCAATTGGGAACTTGAATTGAATTGAATTGAACTGAATCGACTTTATTCCATCCTTCAAATACACGAGGACTAAAAATCTTTATGTTACCTCTCCGTTCAGATATGCAATTATAGTAATTTATAATAAATATTATGTACAACAGGATAGTCAATATAACAGAATTACAGTTGCATTAGCATGAATTAAGCAGTCTGATGGCCTGGAGGAAGAAGCCGTCCCAGAGCCTGTTGGTCCTGGCTTTTATGCTGCGAAACCATTTCCTGGGTGGTAGCAGTTTGTGGTTGGGGTGACTCGGGTCTCTAATGATCCTTCGGGCTCTTTTTATACACCTGTCTTTGTAAATGTCCTGAAGAGTGGGAAGTTCACATCTACAGATACGCTGGGCTGTCCACATCACTCTCTACAGAGCCCTGCGATTGAGGGAAGTACAGTTCCCATACCAGGCAGTGATGCAGCCAGTCAGGATGCTCTCAATTGTGCCCCTGTAGAAAGTTATTAGAATTTGAGGGCCATACCAAACTTCTTCAACCGTCTGAGGTGAATGAGGCACTGTAGTACCTTTTTCACCACACAGCCAGTATGTACAGACCATATGAGATCCCTGGTGATGTTTATACTGAGGAACTTAAAGCTGCTCACGCTCTCAACCCCAGATCCATTGATGTCAATAGGGGTGAGCCCGTCTCCATTCCTCCTGTAGTCCACAACCAGCTCCTTTGTTTTTGTGACATTGAGGGAGAGGTTGTTTTCTTGACACCACTGTGTCAGGGTGATGACTTCCTCTCTGTAGGCTGCCTCATTATTATTTGAGATTAGGCCAATCGGTGTAGTGTCGTCAGGAAATCTAATTAATAGATTGGAGCTGTGGGTGGCAACATAGTCATGGGTAAACAGAGAGTAAAGGAAGGGGCTTAAAAACTGACCTGAGAGGCTCCTGTGTTGAGGGTCAGAGGGGAAGAGGTGAGGGAACCCACTTTTACCACTTGCCGGTGATCTGACAGGAAGTCCAGGATCCAGCTGCACGAGGTAGGGTGAAGGCCGAGGTCCCTAAGCTTCTTGTCGAGCCTGGAGGGAATTATGGTGTTGAACAGCATTCTCACATAAGCATCCCTTTTATCCAGATGTGGAAGGATGGTGTGTAGAGCTGTGGCTATTGAGTCATCTGTCGATCGGTTGTGTTGGGAAGTGAATTGTAGGGGGGTCCAGTGTGGGTGGCAGCATGCTGCAGATACAGTCCTTGATCAGCCTCTCAAAGCATTTGTTTTGTTATTGAAGTTAGTGCGACAGGCCGCCAGTCGTTCAGACATGTTACCTTTGACTTTTTCGGTATCAGAACAATGGTGGATGTTTTGAAGCAGGGGAGCACTCTACACTGGGAGAGGGAGAGATAAAAAATGTCTGTAAACACACCAGCCAGTTGTGCTGCGCACATCCTGAGTACCTGCCCTGGGATGCCGTCCAGTCCCGCAGCCTTGAGACTGTCCAGCCGTTGGAGACATATACATACCTCGGCCTCAGAGATGACCAAGCTGCCGGTCGCATCATCTGCAGGTCACCTCAGTATTGGTGACATCGAATCGAGCATAAAAAAGATTTAGCTCAGCTGGGAGAAAGGCATCGGTGTTGGAAACTCCATTGCGTTTAGCTTTGAAGTCTGCGATGGTGTGCAGACCACGCCACAAGCTGCGTGTGTTATTGGTGGAAAGTTGAGTCTGAATCTTGTCTCTGTCCTGTTGTTTCGCTGCCTCATTTCACAGAAAAAGTTGTATGAAGCCATTCACTCTAGATTTACAATATTCCATCAATTCGCACATATCACATAATGGACATCTTTTCCCAAAACAATAATATCATTTTCACAAATCACAATGTTATCACTGGGTTGTTGAGTCTCAGCAGAAGTCCAACATCCAACAAAACACAAGACTAACATTAAAAAAGAAGAAAGCTTTAATCTTTAAAAAACAAAAGGGGAGAGATAGTTTTCATTCTCTCTTCATCTCTTTACCCTTATACACACTTGCACGATGGGTCTGTCCTCATACCATCACTCAGTATGTACTTCCTTGTCCAACGGCTATGGTCACTGCAGGGACAGATGGGTGTGTCACAAACACTTTACAGCCCTTCAAAAATGAATTGGCTCTTTAACAGCACATCCTGTCATTAACTAAAAGGGAGTACCTCCTTTCAAAGGCAGTTGTTCAATATACAAAGCACAGGGAAGGACGGGTAAATATTCAGGTATGTATAAGTAACCAAGTTTTCTGTATTCATTCATTCAATCAGGCCGCTGGCCTTAAGATAATAGACGATATAGAAGACCCATCGTGCACCATTGGAGACAGCCCACTCTTGTACCCCGAAACCCTGAAAGAGAAAACCGTTGTCGGTCTGAATTTCATGGGGATCACCTGTTGCAAAAAGAAGATATACCATTGTGATTAGCTTTAACAGTAGGTATTGTCATCAAAAGACCAGAATACATGTCCACCATTACTGAGGAGGGATTGGAATTGCTTCTGTCATGGAAGGGGACTGACATAATTTATTGCTAAGTCTGAGCAGGGGCATACTGATGGTGAAAGACAGATAAGAGAAATTTTAAAAGATGTCAGTTCTTAATTTCCAAACATAGCCCACAATTCCCTACCACTGTACGAGCTACATCGGTGGGCAGGAATAAACCCTACTGTCTAGACCACTCCACAGTTCACTGTACCCCAGAACGACTATAAGAGTCAAGGGGCCACTGAGCAAGTGGCTATAACAGTGCTTGAGGCTGGGGGTGAGATGTCACCGTATCAACAGAAGCACTAAATCTTGTCATCAGTGAATTATTTTTCAAATGGACATCGACATGGTAAGCTGCAATCGTAAAATGCGATGATCGGTTCCATAACTCCTTTCCCCATAATGGATACCCATAGCAGTGCAAGACTGCTGGTTTCACCTGGATAACCAGACAGCTAGTCCATTAGCAACAGTCCAAGAATCGATATAAATATGGGCTGCTTCAATTCAATTCAAGTTTAATTGTATGTGAATACGGACAACCGAGGTGGTGTTACTCCAGAGCCAAAGTACAAAACACAGTACCAAGTCACACAGCACAAAGCACACGTTGCACATACCAGATAACTGTATCAGTAACATACAGTTACACAATAAAGAAGTCCAGACTTGAGCCATGAATGCCGCAGAAACTTGCAGTCAAACGCAATACAGCTTGTCTTCTGCTGAGTGAACACTGGGGGGCAGCACTGACTCCAGCCTGAATGCCACTCCAAAGCGGCTTGGTGGAGCGCTCTGGCTCCAACGCCTCTCTCCTAGCGCCTGTAAATAGGCAAAACCACAGCTTGAGGCTTAGTCCGTGCTATGGCCAAGACCACGCAGCTCCCCAGCCGTCCACCCTGCTCTGAACGAGCAAATCAGTGAATTGAACTTGTGGCATTGCACATCACAAAGGGTCTAGTGATCACAAGAACAGTGACCTAGACAGTTACTTGCTATTAGACGGTACGCCTCCTTCGACTCAGGCAGCACCGTGATGCGCAGCTCCTTCGCTTTCTCAGCAATGAGCAGCTCCCTGATGGGGTAGACATGCAGTACTTTAAGTTCTTAATGTCTAGCAGGATCTTGTGATCATATAAAGTACATTTAGAAAGGACAATAGCACCCTTTATTGACCTTGTAGAAGCCGCTGCGATCAAATGCGCCACCATCTTACCGGGAGTTTCATGCATGATGACAGTATGCACGGCTACGAGCTCTGCTCATTGAGTCGACATATCAGAGCCTTCCTTCCTTAGAACTTGTTGAGTGAAAGGGTTCAAGACGGCAGCCTTCCAACAGCGACGGCCATTCTTTCATATTGCACAGCCATTGGTGAACCAGGTGAGCTGCTGCTGAACAGGAGGTAGAAGGTCAAAGGGAACACCCCACACAAAAGGCCAGTTAGCACCCAGTTCGCATATTTTATTAATCTTGTTCAGTCCCTCTGATGCTCGTTCATAACCATGCACTTGACAATTGAACTCTATTGGGCATGGGAGAGTGTGCCAGTGAGTACCCATCCCACAATGGGAAGGTCATGGCAGAGAGAGAGATAAGGGAATCTCCTGTCTGTGTTTCAGTCACGCTGAAAGCCTAGAAGCGGGCAACGAGTTGTTTCTCAAATGCAGCATCAGGAAGCTTTCAGGACCAGAAGCCCAGAGGCTGCAGACATCTACGTCATCTTTAGCAGAAACTTGCAGTTCAAAGGGGAGGCCCTTTCGATGAGGAGACGGGGGCAATGCAGTGGCGACAGTCTCCTTTGCAACCTCAAAAGCTGATTGTTGTTCGGGCCCCATACAAAACTAAACTTCTTTCTGGTCACAGCTTACAAGGGTCAGAGGAGCATTGTCATATTGGTTATGTGGTGATGCCAGTTTTGCCATAATGGGTGTTATGTCTAGGTTCTTCTGACAATATTGGGAATGATCATATCGCCCCAATCCTGGTATTTCCAGAAAATGAACAGTCGTAGCAGGACCCTGTAATTTATCAGGGTTCATTTCCCATCCTCTCGATCACATATGATCAATCAAAGTGAAGTGCTTTAGAAACCTCCTCTTCAGAGGATTCCCACAACAGCATCATCATCCGGAAAGTGAGTTACTTTAATGCCGGGGTTAGGACATATTCATGTGACTCCTGTGCCACTACACTGTGGCAAGTCGTAGGACGATGGACATACCCCTGTGGAAGTTGTATAAGGGTGTACTGAAGGCCATTCCATGTAAATGCAAACTGCTCTTGGGACTGCTTGGTGGTATGGATGGAGAAGTAAGCATTAACCAAATCAATAACAGCATAATAACTGCCAATCAATCAGGGTCACAACATTTGGAACTGGGAACTGTGGCTAGTGGAGGGGGCAAACCGATTTAACTGGCAAGAATCCTTACCAGTAGCAGGACGGACCTTTGTTCATACAGCATCCTTAACCGATACCCCATATCCCCGAATACACACTTGCTCCTCTGGATGTAGATCTGGCTTCCCATTTAATAAGATATCCTCAGCTTCAGGGCAATACGTATGTACGGCCTCAGATCTCCCTCCGGGAAACTAGAAATACAAGTTGTCATACCAAGAATGGCGGACTGGGAGGCCTGGCCATACCCCTAGGCTGCAGGCTGAGTAATCCGTATTTCAGGGTCCAACTCACCCAAGTCCAGATATTACCAGACAATGCCCTGCTTTTTGGGATTAACATTACATTTTAGTGTCGGGGCTGGAAGGGCAACCAGTCCCTCTGTCTGGGCTATCGAATGCAACCCACCTGGATCCCTAAGTACAGTGCCTGTAAATAGTTTTCATCTGTCTTGGAAGTTTTTAGGTTCTATTACTTTACAACATTGCATCACAGTGGATTTAATTTGGCTTTTTTGACACTGGGAGGTTAACTGGTCATTGTAAATTGTCCCATCATCAGGCTAGGGTTAAATCAGGGGATGCTCGGCAGTATGACTTGAAGGGCCAGAAGGGGCTGTTCTGCACTGTATTTCAATAAATTAAAAAAATAAATAGTTATAACTGCATTTCCCTTCTGTCCTCCCTTAACCACCGTGCCATGGTATCTTGCCTACAGTCCCCACTTCACCCTCACAGTGAGCACCAAACTCAGGAAAATTGGGCAAGCTCAAGGGCTCAGGATCTTCCAGTATCAACTCTTGGATCCCGCTGCCTCACTCACAGTCATGTCCTTTTATCCCTGGTCATAGACCAGATTTTCAGTGTTCAATCTTAACGGGTACAACTGCCTGCCGAAATACAGCGTTCACATAACTTTCCTCCTCCTCGGTGTATCAGAGTGATTGAAGTCATCAACGTTGCTCCTGGGTTTCTCAAGCAGCCAACGCTTGCTGGATATGCGGTCACAAGGTTGTGATTTGTTATCTTTTTGCTATATAAAACTAGTACTGTACAGTATATAATGCAAAATCCGTACCTGCTATTCCCTGCTTCTCGCCTGTGCCTCCGCCTCTTCTCGCCAAAGCTTTGGTTTTTTACTCTAGCACCACCCACTCCAACAATAGCTGCTCCCACACGGCTGCTTCACTTAAACGTTGCTCTTTTTATTGGCCCTAGTGAAACTCACTCACAATGGGACTTGTAGTTTTTAAATACCTCCCACTCTGCTCTGATCTCACCCTCTCACTCTCTGTTTTAAAGTACGACTCACTCTCAATGAGACGTGCTGTTTTTATCTGGCTTCTGCTCCGAGCCATTTGCCATTTCTTTGTCTAGATGACGAGATCATAAGGTCATATGTCCCTAAACTATAGGAGCATAATTAGGTTATCCAGCCTATCAAATCTGCTCCACCATGGCTAATTATTTTTTCATCCTCTTTCTCCCACCTTCTCCCCTTTATCCATCTCTGCCTTAAATAGACCCAGCTCTGCTACGTCCCTCCTGAAGGGGAAAAACTGTTTCACTTGGCACTTTTGGATGAGCTGCCTGCCTTTGCAGATGATATTGGTAGGAAAGTGAGAGATTTCGTTCTAGCTAAGGTCCGGAGCTGTTCCGACATGGGTCGCCTGTCACTGATGTCAGATTCAGGTGAAATTATTCACTTTAATATTGTAGTTATGAATGACTCAGTGATTCGGAGTTGCTGGTTTACCAATAACATTCCCGATGAGGGGCGAGATCACAGTCGTTATGAGATTTGCATGATCTGGGCAACACAGTGGAGTAAGGGTAGGGTAAGTGGAAAGATGTGGGTTACACTGTAGATTAACATAGATGCAATGGTGAAATGATGCTCCCCTTACACGTCAGTCAGTCAGTCAGCAAAAGCAGTACCCGAGCCCTTGCAGGAATGGCTCCACAGAAATTCTGCAGCCAACAATTGCAGACAGTCATTTAAAGTAGGCAGACTTATCCATTGAACTGAACAATCCAAAGATATTGTCACGGTGTGCACTGTCAAATGACCGATCCCATCTGTGGAGGAACGACAGCTTTCCATGTAGAGGCAGAAACGAAAGTGTGTTCGTAGAAACTCCAACAGAATTTTGGTGGCATTACCGAGCGACATGGGAAGACAAATCTTTCTCGAAACACAAGAACCCCATGATAAGCGCCAACTGGGAGTCCGCATTTAAAAATCGCAGTATGCAGAAAACCCGCGGCACACAAGATCAACTTGATAAGATTAAACAGAAAGTTCAAGGGCTTAATGATTCAGGATAAGACAACAATTAACAAATACAGGTGCACAGGCGCTCAGGGCTCATAACAGTACTTCATTCCCTAAGACTGGTACTTGACAGCCCAGGAAGCCCTGGGGAGCTTGAGACAGGGCTGATAAAGTGAAGATAGACCTGATGTTCTTAAGAAAGGGCTGGTAAATTTGGGAATATTGCATATACCTCGGAAACATTGCATATAACTCAGAAACATAGAATCTAACATGGGAACGTGGAATAGTTCTTGGATGCCTAGAATAGTCGTTAGAAACCTGGAATAGTCCTTGGAAACCTTGACGGCCATGGGAAACCCAGGAAATCTTGACGACCTTGAATGTAGACTAGAGAAGCTTGGAAAGAGGACTCAAGAAATTCAGAAGGTAGCCTTGGGACAAGAACAGAGAATAGAAGGCACCTCCACCCCCAGCTGACAGCTGTCCAAGCCCCTGTTGAACCTCTGCTGACTCCATTTTTTGGCAGAGTGCTGCTGTCACGGTGTGTGCTGATGAACGACTAAACCCAGGCATGGAGGAGTGACAGACTCCCATGCAGAGACAGAAACAAGAGATTACTTATACGGATTCCAGCGGAGCATTAACGTCTTGACCAAGTCTCTCTGAAGTCCAGGTGAGCACACGGGGAGATAGCATACTCGACCACTGCTACTCTCCTTTCCGCAACGCTTACAAAGCGCTCCTCCATCTGCCGCTTGGGAGGTTGCATCAATCCTCCATCTTGCTTTTGCAGGCAGAAGCTCAAACAAGAGGCGGCGATAGTTAACACCGTCCAGTATTGGCCCGACCAATCGGTCTCCTTGCTCAGGACTGCTCTGATAATATCAACCGGAATGTCTTTTTGTGATGAGGATGTCTCCGAGTTCACGGAAGGAAGTGCAGCAAGGACATTGTCCCCCAAAAATTGGTCAAGGTCCTTCCAAACTTGAAACCCTGGAACAACAGTTCCTTGCATGCTGCACTTACCACACGACACAGAGTTTACGTTGCCAGTAACCAACAGGATCTCAAAAAAATGCAGCTACGGTCTCCGCAGAATCATCAAGGCAGCAAAACAATACGGGGACAAGATCCAGACCCAACACCACACACAGCTTATGGCAAGGTCAGCACACCACTGCAGACTTCAGAGCTGAACACAGTGGTGCTGCCTCTCTCCCAGATGAGCTAAATCTCCCCCCCCCACCCCCCCAGAGGAGAGCCGTTGAGGCGACCTGCATCTTGGTCATCTCTGAGGTTGATGTACGCAGGTAATTCCAAGGACTGGACAGTCGCAAGGCTGCAGGACTAGACGGCATCCCAGGGCGGGTACTCAGGATGTGGCAGGTGTGTTATACACATTTTTAATTTCTCCCTCTCCCAGTGTAGAGTGCCCTCCTGCTTCAAAACATCCACCATTATTCCTGTACCTAAAAAGATCAAGATAACATGTCTAAACGACTGTCGACCTATAGCACTCACCTCGATAATAAGCAAATGCTTTGAGAAGCTGATCAAGGATTACAACTGCAGCTTGCTACCACCCACACTGGACCCCCTACAATTCGCAACCGATCAACAGATGGCGCAATAGCCATTGCTCTACATACCGTCCTTACACATCTGGAGAAGAAGGATGCTTATGTGAGAATGTTGGTCTTGGACCTCAGTTCAGCATTCAACACCATAATTCTCTCCAGGCTTTACAAAAATCTCAGAGACCTCAGCCTGTCTTCACCGTGTCTTGTGCAGCTGGATCCTGCACTTCCTGTCAGATCGCCGGCAGGTGGTAAGAATGGGCTCCCTCACCTCTGCTCCCCTGATCCTCAACACAGGAGCCCCTCTGGTTTGTGTCCTAAGCCCCCTCCTTTACTCTCTGTATACCCATGACTGTGTTCCCACCCACACTCCAATCTGCTAATGAAATTTGCAGATAATACTACACTGATTGGCCTTATCTCAAGTAATAATGAGGCAGCCGGAAAAGAAGAAGTCATTACTCTGACACAGTGGTGTCAAGAGAACAACCTCTCCCTCAAAATCGCAAAAAAAAGCAGATGGTTGTGGACTACAGGAAGAATGGAGACAGGCTAACCCCTATTGACATCAATGGATCTGGGGTTGAGAGAGTGAACAGCTTTAAGTTCCTTGACATACACATCACCGAGGAGCTCATGTGGTCTGTACCTTCCAGCTGTGTGGTGAAAAAAGCACAACATCCCCTCTTTCACCTCAGATGGCTGAAGTTTGACATGAGTCCCCAAATCCTAAGAACTTTCTACAGGGGCACAATTGACAGCATCCTGACTGGCTGCATCACTGCCTGGTATGGGAACTGTACCTCCCTCAATTGCAAGACTCTGCAGAGTGATGCAGACAGCCCAGCACGTCTGTAGATGTGAACTTCCCCCATTCTAGGACACTTACAGTGACAGGTGCAGAAAAACGGCTGGAAGGATCATAGGGGACCTCAGTCACCCCAACCACAAACTGTTCCAGCTGCTACCATCCAGGAAACCGTACTGCAGTATTAAAGCCAGGTTTCAGCAGGCTCTGGGACAGCTTCTTTCACCAGGCCATCAGAATGATTAATTCATGCTGTACAATTGTATTTCTATGCTATATTGACTGTCCTGTTGTACATAATATTTATTGCAAATTACTATAAATTGCACATTTCACATTTGGACAGAGATGTAATATGAATATTTTTACTCCTCATGAAAGTGAAGGATGTAAGAAATAAAGTCAATTCCAATTCCACTGTGAGATGAATAATTCTCTGAACACAAGGACCCCATGATAAGCAGTAATTGGGAGTCCACTTTAAATCATCACAGTATGTGGAAAACCTGTGCCAAAATAAACTTGACAAGATTATACAGGAAGCACAAGAGCTTATCAACTCTAGATAAGACAACAATTAACAAATAAAGGTACACAGGCTGGCAGGGCTCATGACAAATGTTGACTATTTTGTGAAATTTGTTTGTTTTACCTTTATTTCCTGAAAAGGATGTGTCAGATAATGCACCTCACATTATTTCAGAAAAATTTAGACATTGTGCAAAGTGTACCAGAGTTCCACAGTGCCAACTTACTTCTAACAGAATAGTGGAGTTTACAATATAAATTATTAAATATGCCCAGATCAAACAAATGCTAGATACAAATTCAAAGAAGTGTCAATTATCACTGGATCAAAAAAGGACAAATTTTTTGATCAATTAATGAATCACTCCTTACACCATGTGGTTCGAACACCAGCTGAGCTGGTGCTGGAAGACAGCTAGGGATAAAGTGTTCTTAGTTGAACTGAAAGTCAACACTATCACTGGAAGAGAAGAAAAACAAAGCAAAAACTTGTTAAGAGTTGGGATCAGCTCAAGAAACTAGTTCATTTTGTGTTGATCAGAGAGAATTTTTGCTATCATATCACAAGACAGTAACTTTGAAAAATGACTAATCAAATGTAATGATATAATTATTGTATTTACATATTTATAAATAAAAATTGGTAACTTTTCATTAAGGCAATTGATGCTTAATCATGCCCTTATTTGGCTGGCGGACTAAGCAACAGAGCCGATTGAACTTTGTAGCCACTGTGCTTCCATGTCTGAGTGTGACCCTTGGAAATATTTGAGGGTGGCATTTTGTTTGATTTTACTCCATAAAGAACATTGGAAAGTTTTATTTTATAAAAGACAAAAAGTTTAAGCCAGTGATCACTACTGTTGCTGTGCTCCATGAATCTCCATAGAGAGAAAAATTACTTTGCAGTGCATTGTCTTCCTGAAGGTTTTATACACCCAGTACTTCGAAGGGATTCTGTTGACAACCTGACTCTTCACACCTCACGTTAACTTTCAATACGTTTTAGATTGCCTAGATAGACCATATAATTGTCTACATGGTTCCTTAGCTATATTGATTAAAATTATCCTCCATAAACTCTTGTTAACATTTGGTCGGTACACACATGTTCAATTTATTTCCTTAGAGTTTACTTTTCCCTTCATCCTGTCTTTGTTCAGTCCCACATCCTTTCCTTTGGTTAACCCTTGTTACTATTCTCAGATGCTTCACTTCATTTTATCTTACCAAAAAGAAAGAGTCATGTGCAGAAGATATGGAGAATCTACAGAGAGATGTAAAAGCAAGTTGTGCAGAAGATACGTAAAGTCTGCAGAAAATATAGATAGGTTAAGTGAGTGGGCAAGGGTCTGGTAGATGGAGCACAATGTTGGTAGGTGCGAGGTAATCCACTTTGGAAGGAAAAATGGAAGATCAGTTTATTATATAATTGGTAAAAATTTGCAGCATGCTGCTGTACAGAGGGACCTGGGAGTGATTGTGCATGAATCACAAAAGGCCAGTTTATAGGTGCAGCAAGCTATCAAGAAGGCAAATGGGAATGTTGGCCTTCATTGCTAGAGGGATTGAATTTAAGAGCACAGAATTTATGCTGCAGCTGTACAGGGTACTGGTGGGGCCACACCTGGAGTACTGAAAACTTGCATGATCTTGCTTATGATGATACTACTGCTTCTCTTTAAAATAAGGCACAAAAATGGCCTTTAACTTTCCTTTAAAGCAAATTGCTGTTTTTACTGGTGAGGTGGCCAGACTGGTCAAAGAGGTAAAGAAGCCCTAAGTTACCCTTCAATTCTGTGAAGCTTTGATTCTACAATGGTCAGTCTGGTATTGTATCTCAGAGATACCAGTGGTAAAATGATTGGGCAGCTCCAGAGTGTAGTGGTTAGCGCAGCACTTTATAGTTCTAGCGACCCAGGTTCAATTCCAGCGCTGGCTGTGAGGAGTTTTACATTCTCTCTGTGACTGCACAGGTTTCCTCTGGGTGATCTAGTTTCTTCGCACAGTCCAAACACCTACCAGTTAGTAGATTTTTTGTAGTTTTGGACAATTGTGAATTAGGCTCAGATTGAATTTGGGGATTGCATGGCATGCCGCGAAGGTCAAGAAGGATCTATTCCACACAGTATCTCAATAAATAAATGAAAACAATAAAATAAAATTGTATCAGGAAGAGCATACAGCTAATGCCTTGCCTGGCACATGAAGAGCCTTGGACTTTGGGAGGAAAAGCATTAGGAAAAGTTGGCTGGGAAAGGAGCTAAAATTAATAGGAAAGTTTGAAAATTAGACAGAATGAGAAGGAGAGCTTTCTTGTGGGAAGTTGGGTTAAAGGCAAGCAGAATGGGGGGAAAAAACTCAAAGTCTTTCATCAGAAATAAAATCTATGAGAGATTTTGAAAGGCCAGTGAGGATATTATCATTTCTAGTTCATCCTCAGCAAAAAATGATTAAAAAATATTCACTGTTCTTTTTTGTGGATATTTTTTCTTCTTATGATAAACAAGTATGGGCAAGTACTAGGAACTTCCTAACATCTCACTTCTCTTTCCATTTTAGTAAGTCCACTCCACACTTTCCTTCATTAAAAACCAGTGCACAGATACCATATATTGCCTAAAAGATTGAGCCTCTATGTCAAGCTGATAGAAGCTACCCTCAGTTCTGTGAAGCTTTGATTCAACAATGTTCAATTCTGGTGTTGTATCTCAGAGATACTGGTGCTAAAATGGTGATGTGATCAGGTCACAGTACACTCCCTTGAATGTAGAGGGATAGAGTGATGTATATGAGGTAATTAAAGGAGTTGATAAACTGGAATGAGAGAAACTTCATGCAATAAGGGGCCAAGAATAAATTGGCACAATGTTGAAATTTATGCTGCCTTGCCTTGCTCCAACATTAAAATTAGAATGGGGCATTCAAGGATGAAATTAGAAGGCACCTCTTCATACAGAGAATGGCAGAAGTATGTTGCACATCCAGCAGAGGCTAGAGTTCTACTGAAGCTTGAGATGTACAGACCACAGAATACAAAATAGCTATCGATGTTAGAAATTTGAAAAATAGACTGAAAATTCTTGTAATACGCAGCAAGTCAGAGGGCATGCTAAAAGGTCATCAACCTGCAACATTTTAAGTCTTTTCCTCTCTCCATCAATCTCAGCCTGATCTGCTGAGCTTTTTCACTTATCACCTCGTAGTTTCTTATATCATTCCTTTTCTGCACCCACCCCATCTTCCTACCTCCCTCCTCTCACTTGGATTCACCCATTGCCTGCCAACTTATGCTCCTGCCCTCCCCCTACTCTTTCTCACTTTCTTTGCCATGACATCAATATAGCTGGACCAGGGTAAGCTATTGATAATGTTCACGGATAAGAACACGAAGCCGTTAATCCACTCAACCTCAACACTTTTGATGTAGACAGAAGCATTTGCATGATGTCAATGACCAGCTCTTTTGTTGACATTGAGAGAAAGGTCATTGACATGACACCATGTCACTAAGCTCTCCTCTATCTCCTTCCATAACTAAAAGGCAGGAAACACTTGTGGAAGTGAATGACCTCTTCTGGTTTCAATTCACCCTCGTTCTTCACTGCAATAGTGCGAACTAAGTGGCACCATGGGTTATCCTAGCTCTGGGAACTGCCTCTTCAGCCAAACATTCAGACTCTGCTAAAGAACATAAAACATTGGAGCAGGATCTGGCCAGTTGGCTCACCCACTCTGCTCCCATTCTCTGGCCCCATTCTTCTGAATTCCAGTGAGTACAGGCCCAGAGCCATCAAAAGCTCCTCATGTGATAAGCCTTTCAATCGCAGAATCATTTTTGTGAAACTACTTTGAACCATTTTCAATGTCAGCACATCCTTTCTTATGTAATGCCCTAGTTAAGATTTCTATGGCTATGCTGTGAGGCATTTTATTTCCTATTTATCCATCTTTCTTTCTTTCTGTATGTATTTATTATATATATATTTCTTTTTTCTCTCTCTCTCTTTCCCTCTCCCAGTAACTCCTTGCCTGTTCTCCATCTTCCTCTGGTGCTCCCCTCCCTCTTTCTTTCTTCCAAGGCCTTCCATCCTATGATACTCCCCCTTCTCCAGCCTTGTAACCCTTTTGCCAATCACCTACCCAGCTCTTAGCTTCATCCCTCCCCCTCCTGTCTTCTCCTATCATTTCGGGTCTCCCCCTCCCCTTCCCACTTTCAAATCTCTTACTATCTCTTTTTTCCGTTAGTCCTAAGGAAGGGTCTCGGCCCGAAACGTCGACTGTACTTCTTCCTATAGATGCTGCCTGGCCTGCTGCTTTCCACCAGCATTGTGTTGCTTGAATTTCCAGCATCTGCAGATTTCCTCGTGTTTAGGTATTTTATTTTAGCAGTTTCTGTAAAATCAGTGTGTCCTGCTGGTAAGAGTGTTTTGGCTTCGGTTAAAGTTAAGGAGCCATGTTGTCCAAGTTAAGGAATGTTGTGTCAGCCTTTCAGGATTGTGGGATGTGCGAGAAGGTTCTAGAGAGCTGGGAAGAGATTTCTGAAGGATCATAGTCTGGTTTGGGGTCTTCTGGCAGGGGGTGTGGGGAGAAGAGTGCCAGAGAACATGGCTGGAGCATCTCATCTTAAGGGGATACCCTACTGCAGGGAGTGCTTCACGGGATGGAGGGTTCCAAGAAGGGACATTCTACATATGGGTGGTGATGAGATTTCAGCATGATGAGTAAAGTGCTACACACAGCTACTACAGAAATGAGCTCCAATGTTTATGTGCACACGTAGACTGGTTTAGATAGATAGATAGATAGATAGATAGATAGATAGATACTTTATTCATCCCCATGGGGAAATTCAACATTTTTTCCAATGTCCCATACACTTGTTGTAGCAAAAACTCATTACATACAATACATAACTCAGTAATAATATGATATGCATCTAAATCACTAACTCAAAAAGCATTAATAATAGCTTTAAAAAAAAGTTCTTAAGTCCTGGCAGTTGAATTGTAAAGCCTAATGGCATTGGGGAGTATTGACCTCTTCATCCTGTCTGAGGAGCATTGCATCGACAGTAACCTGTCGCTGAAACTGCTTCTCTGTCTCTGGATGGTTTAACTGTAATGGGCCCTTTTACCTTTCTTTTTCTTTCTCTGTTAACTGTTTGATAGATTTGAAAATTGGTAAATATACTTTCCTTATGATTTTTATGCTGGTGTATGATCTGTCATTTCGGACTGCCAATAACTGTGTATGGGCAGTATTTACACAGCATTCGCTCAGATTGAGGTTCCTTTAATTGGAACATCCTGACGTTCCTGTTTGGTTGAACCCCAAATCATACCGACCCTAGACGCATATTGCTTATGAAAGGAGGCCTTCTCACCACTCAGCCACGCAGCTGTTAGTAGAGTTAGCTAACGAGTCAGGTTGGTGTAAGCACCCTGGTGAGCAGTTTGCATTTTATAACGACCCAAAACTGCTCACAATGCTCATTTGAGGCCTCACCAGTGCCTTATAATGTCTCAACATTACATCCTTGTTTTTTTATATTCTAGACCTCTCAAAATGAATGATATTAGTCATGTTTATCTTCTTCACCATGGACTCAACCTGCAAATTAACTATTAGGGAATTTTGCATGAGCGCTCCAAGTCCCTTTGCACCTCAGATTTTTGAATTTTCTTCCCATTTCGAAAATAATCTATGCTTTGATTCCTTGTACCAAACTGCATGACTAGATACTTTCTGACACTCTGTTCCATCTGCCACTTTGTAGCTCATTCTCATAACCTGTCTAAGTCTTTCTGTAGCCTCCTTGCTTTCTCAACAGAACTTGTGCCCCCACCTATCTTTGTATCAAACACAAACTTGGACAAGTCATTGACAAACAGCAGAAAATAAAGTGGTCCCAATACTGAACCCTGTGGAGCACTGCTAGTCACCGTCAGCCAACCAGAAAAGGCTCCATTTATTCCCACTCTTTTACTCCTGCCAATCAACCAATGTTCTATCCATGCTAATACCTTTTCGATAATACCTTGGGATTGTATCATGCCAAGCAGCCTTAAGTGTGGCACCTTGTCATAGACCTTTGAAAATATAAGCACAAAACATCCACTGATTCTTTTGTCTACCCTACTTGTTATTTCTTCAGAGAATTCATAAAGGTTGGTCAGGCAAGATTTTCCCTTAAGGAAACCATGTTGACTTTGTCCCATTTTATTATATGCCTCCAAGTACCCTAAACCTCATCTTTAACAATCAACTCCAACATCTTCCCACCTACTGAGGTCAGGCTAGGTTTCTTCTGTCTCCTTTCTTTCTTGAAGAATGACATTTGCAATTTTCCAGTCCTGCAGAACCATGCCAGAATCTTGTGATTTGTGAAAGATCTTTACTAATGCCTACACAATCTCTTTGGCTACTGCTTTCAGAAACCTAAAGTGTAGCCCATCTGGTTCAGATGATCTATCTGCCCTCGGACCTTCTGGCTTTGAAAGCAACCTTTTCCATGGGTAATAGTGACTACACTCACTTCTGCCCATTGGCACTCTCCAATGTCTGGCATATCACTGGTCCCTTCCAGAGTGAAGGTGGATGCAAAATACTTACTGAGTTCATCTGCCATTTCTTTGTCCCCCATTACTACCTCTCTGTCATTTTCAACGCTCCAATATCTACTCTTGCCTCTCTTTTAGAATTTATATACAGTATCTGAAAACACTTTTGGTATCCTCTTTGATATTATTGATTGACTTACCTTCGTATTTAATCCTCCCTTGTCAGCCCCGGTTGCCTCATCTCCCCTTAGAATACCTGTTTATCTTTGTGATGTATTTATCCTGTGCCTTCTGAATTGCTCACAGAAACTCCGGTCATTGATGAGCTGCTGTTATCCCTGCTAGCGTCAGTCAACTTCAGACAGCTCCTCTTTCATGCCTCTGTAATTCCCTTTACTCCGCTGTAATACTGATACATCTGACTTTAGCTTCATCCTCTCAAATTGCAGGGTGACTTCCATTATATTGTGATCACTGGTTCCTAAGGATTCTTCTACCTTAAGCTCCCTAATCAAATCTGGTTCGTTGGACAACACCCAATCCAGAATAGCTGATCACGTAGTGGGGTCAATCAAAAGGTGCTCTAAAAATCCATCGTGTAGGCATTCTACAAATTCCTCCTCTTGGGTATCTCTTGAAAAACAACCTGATTTTTCCAATTTACCTGCATATTGAAATCCCCCTATGACTACAGTAACATCGCCCTTTTGACATATATGTTCCATTTCTTGTAATTTGAAGCCTACGTATCGGTTTCTGTTCAGAGGCTTGTATATACCATAACTCCCATCAGGGTCATTTTACCCTTGCAGTTCATTAACTCTACTCATAACGATTCTTCATCTTCGATTCTGTGTCACCTCTTTCTAAGGATTTGATTTAATTTTTTACCATGCTACCCCTTCTTTCTACCTGAGTCCTTGTGACACAATGTGTATCCCTGGCTGTTAAGCTCCCAACCATAATTTTCTTTCAGCCACGACTCATTGATGCCCACAACGTCATGCTTGCCAATCTCTAACTGTGTTAAAAGATCATCAATCTTACTGTCCATACTGTATGCATAATATAACACCTTCAGTCCTGTATTCATCACCGTTTTCAATTTTGTCCCCCTGTTACACTGGAACTCATTCCACTAACTGCTATTTTGCCCTAGTAGCTGCCTGTCCTTCCTGACAGTCTCACTACACACTGCCTCTGCTTGTAAATCAACAGCTCTATCCTCAGCCCGATCATTCTGGCTCCTATCACCCTGCCAAGTTAGCTTAAACCATCCCAACAGTCTTAGCAGACATGCTTGCAAGGATATTGGGCCGCCTCTAGTTCAGGTGTAACTCGTCTCTTTTGTACAGGTCATACCTTCCCCAGAAGAAAAGAGGTCCCAATGATCCAGAAATCTGAAACCCTGCCCCTTGCACCAGTTACTCAGCCATGCATTCATCTACCAAATCATCCTATTCTTACTTTCACTGGCTCATGACACATGCAACAATCCAGAGATTACTACCCTGAAGGTCCTGCTTTATAGCTTTCTATGTAGCTTCCTAAATTCTCTCTTCAGGACCTCTTTGCTTTTCATACCAATGGCATTGGTGCCAATATGTTCCAAGACTTCTGGCTGCCTACCTTCTCCTTTTAAAATGCTGTGACTCGATCCAAGATGTCCGTGACCCTGGCACTTGGGAGGCAACATACCATCCAGGTGTCTATCACGTCCACAGAATCTCCTCTAACTATAGAATCCCCTATCACTTCTAAAGTCCTCTTCTCCCCACTTCCCTTCTGAGCCACAGTGCCAAACTGTGTCAGAGACCCCATCACTGTGACATGTCTGGGACATGTTGTCTTCATTTAAACAGTTGGACTGAGAGAATATTCTCTTTATCTCCCATGCATTTGATTCCATTGTGATTATGTAAACATTTGCTATATTTAGGAATCTGTATTTATAAAAACAAAGATATAAGAATACTAGTTTTTTCCACTTGCATTGTCATGAAAGGCAAAATTTATTGAGTCCTTTTGTGTTACCAAGCAAGCCTTGGCCAATGAGGAGACAGTTACAACAATGATGACAACATTGTTCGTCAGACTCTAAAGCTGATGTGCAATTATAAACTGTACAGAACAAAAGTATTACATTTAATGTAACACCCATCCTGGCTTCGGATGTCATAAAAGTGCCCAACAGCAAACAAAATAAATGTGAAACGTGGTTGTTGTGAAGTCGGAAATGAGGATACCAGCTTGTGAATAGTTCCTACAGCATACAACAATGTGACCAGTTTCAGCTTCATATTCAGATTTCTTTACTGTATGTACCGCGAAACATAGAGTAAAATATGTTAACAACCAGCAGCAGCAATACGCTGGGGGCAGCGCACAAGTGTCACACACATATCAGCACCAATGCAGCTTACCTAAAGTGCTTGGCAAAATATCGCATTACGCAGCAAAACAGAGCACAATAAGTAACAATACAACAACAGCAAAGCAAGCTCTGTTCCTTACACACACACACACACACCACACACACACACACACACACACACACACACACACACACACACACACACACACACACACACACACACACACACACACACACACACACACACACACACACACACACACACACACACACACACACACACACACACACACACACACACACACACACACACACACACACACACACACACACCTCCAACCCCAGGCCAGGACATCTTCAGCTTCCAACCTCCAGTGGACCCAGATTTGCTGACTTTGGGCCTCAACTTCTGGAATTCTGATTGACTTTCAGGCTTTGATCTTCGGGATCAACTGCAAGACTCACTGATGACAATGAATGAGGACCTGAACTCCAGGCCGCAAACTCCATTCTCAACAACCAGTATCTAAACATTAAACGAATATCACGAGTCTTCAGAGTCAGTTGACTCAAAAGTCCAGTTTCTCAGGGGAGGCCGAATGCAAACAGGCAGTGAAGTGTTGCCGTGCTCTGTCCAAGTCTCGACAAGCACTACGACGACAAGTATGGAGTTAAATACTATCACGATTAAATAATAATTAGCTGACACGTGCAAATTCACAGGCACAATTGCTGTATCTACTGCACTGCTGAATCCGTGATTGTGACAGGGCCCCCTCTCTAGGCGCAGCCCCTGAGGCACCACAGACCTGTGTCCGCTGGAAGTCCCAGATCAGTGACTTGTCCAAGATGTCCATGAGATTCCTGGCTGTACCGGAGTCAATAAACGGTTTAAGCTCATGGGTCTGAGACCTCCACAGCAAGGAAACGGTGAGCATTACAGAATTAGGGGAAGCTGACTGAAGAGAGAACCAACCCATCAGGATTCCCCTCCCTGCTGAACGGGTATTCTCTTTTACTGGACCTTGGAACGTGTCGCCCAGAAGTGTCCAAGATCACGACAGTCGAGGCAGGAACCTGTTCTCTGGTGCCGCTCTTGTTTCTTCTAAGACAGGCTCATGCATTCCACTTGCATAGGCTCCTCGGTGGGCTGGGTGCTGGGCGGTGAGGGAGGGGGAGAGGGCGAGGAATGACAGTGATCAAGTGAGGGAGGGGGAGAGAGCGAGGAACGACCGGTGATCAGGTGAGGGAGGGGGAGAGGGTGAGGAACGACCGTGATCAGGTGAGGGAGGGGGAGAGGGTGAGGAACGACCGTGATCAGATGAGGGAGGGGGAGAGGGCGAGGAACGACCGGTGATCAGGTGAGGGAGGGGGAGAGGGTGAGGAACGACCGTGATCAGGTGAGGGAGGGGGAGAGGGTGAGGAACGACGGTGATCAGATGAGGGAGGGGGAGAGGGCGAGGAATGACGGTGATCAGATGAGGGAGGGGGAGAGGGCGAGGAACGACCGTGATCAGATGAGGGAGGGGGAGAGGGCGAGGAACGACGGTGATCAGATGAGGGAGGGGGAGAGGGTGAGGAATGACGGTGATCAGGTGAGGGAGGGGGAGAGGGTGAGGAACGACGGCGATCAGATGAGGGAGGGGGAGAGGGCGAGGAACGACGGTGATCAGATGAGGGAGGGGGAGAGGGCGAGGAACGACGGTGATCAGATGAGGGAGGGGGAGAGGGTGAGGAACGACGGTGATCAGATGAGGGAGGGGGAGAGGGCGAGGAACGACCGTGATCAGATGAGGGAGGGGGAGAGGGTGAGGAACGACGGCGATCAGATGAGGGAGGGGGAGAGGGTGAGGAACGACGGTGATCAGATGAGGGAGGGGGAGAGGGTGAGGAACGACGGTGATCAGATGAGGGAGGGGGAGAGGGCGAGGAACGACCGTGATCAGATGAGGGAGGGGGAGAGGGCGAGGAACGACGGTGATCAGATGAGGGAGGGGGAGAGGGCGAGGAACGACAGTGATCAGATGAGGGAGGGGGAGAGGGTGAGGAACGACGGTGATCAGATGAGGGAGGGGGAGAGGGTGAGGAACGACGGTGATCAGATGAGGGAGGGGGAGAGGGTGAGGAACGACCGTGATCAGATGAGGGAGGGGGAGAGGGCGAGGAACGACCGTGATCAGGTGATGGGGGGGGAGAGTGCGAGGAACGACGGTGATCAGGTGATGGGGGGGGAGAGGGTGAGGAACGACGGTGATCAGATGAGGGAGGGGGAGAGGGTGAGGAACGACGGTGATCAGATGAGGGAGGGGGAGAGGGTGAGGAACGACCGTGATCAGATGAGGGAGGGGGAGAGGGCGAGGAACGACCGTGATCAGGTGATGGGGGGGGAGAGTGCGAGGAACGACGGTGATCAGGTGATGGGGGGGGAGAGTGCGAGGAACGACGGTGATCAGATGAGGGAGGGGGAGAGGGTGAGGAACGACGGTGATCAGATGAGGGAGGGCAGAGGACGAGGAACGACGGTGATCAGATGAGGGAGGGGGAGAGGGTGAGGAACGACGGTGATCAGATGAGGGAGGGGAGAGGACGAGGAACGACGGTGATCAGATGAGGGAGGGGGAGAGGGCGAGGAACGACCGGTGATCAGATGAGGGAGGGGGAGAGGGTGAGGAATGACGGTGATCAGGTGAGGGAGGGGGAGAGGGCGAGGAACGACGGCGATCAGATGAGGGAGGGGGAGAGGGCGAGGAACGACCGTGATCAGATGAGGGAGGGGGAGAGGGCGAGGAACGACGGTGATCAGATGAGGGAGGGGGAGAGGGCGAGGAACGACCGTGATCAGATGAGGGAGAGGGAGAGGGTGAGGAACGACCGTGATCAGGTGAGGGAGGGGGAGAGGGCGAGGAATGACGGTGATCAGATGAGGGAGGGGGAGAGGGCGAGGAACGACGGTGATCAAGTGAGGGAGGGGGAGAGGGCGAGGAACGACAGTGATCAGGTGAGGGAGGGGGAGAGGACGAGGAACGACGGTGATCAGATGAGGGAGCGGGAGAGGGTGAGGAACGACCGTGATCAGATGAGGGAGGGGGAGAGGACGAGGAACGACGGTGATCAGATGAGGGAGGGGGAGAGGGTGAGGAACGACCGTGATCAGATGAGGGAGGGGGAGAGGGCGAGGAACGACCGTGATCAGATGAGGGAGGGGAGAGGGTGAGGAACGACCGTGATCAGGTGAGGGAGGGGGAGAGGGCGAGGAATGACGGTGATCAAGTGAGGGAGGGGGAGAGGGCGAGGAACGACCGTGATCAGATGAGGGAGGGGGAGAGGGCGAGGAACGACCGTGATCAGATGAGGGAGGGGGAGAGGGTGAGGAACGACGGTGATCAGATGAGGGAGGGGGAGAGGGTGAGGAACGACCGTGATCAGGTGAGGGAGGGGGAGAGGGTGAGGAACGACCGTGATCAGATGAGGGAGGGGGAGAGGGTGAGGAACGACGGTGATCAGATGAGGGAGGGGGAGAGGGTGAGGAACGACCGTGATCAGATGAGGGAGGGGGAGAGGGTGAGGAACGACGGTGATCAGATGAGGGAGGGGGAGAGGTCGAGGAATGACGGTGATCAAGTGAGGGAGGGGGAGAGGGCGAGGAACGACGGTGATCAGGTGATGGAGGGGGAGAGGGTGAGGAATGATGGTGATCAGATGAGGGAGGGGGAGAGGGTGAGGAACGACGGTGATCAGATGAGGGAGGGGGAGAGGGTGAGGAACGACCGTGATCAGATGAGGGAGGGGGAGAGGGTGAGGAACGACGGTGATCAGATGAGGGAGGGGGAGAGGGTGAGGAACGACCGTGATCAGATGAGGGAGGGGGAGAGGGTGAGGAACGACGGTGATCAGATGAGGGAGGGGGAGAGGTCGAGGAATGACGGTGATCAAGTGAGGGAGGGGGAGAGGGCGAGGAACGACGGTGATCAGGTGATGGAGGGGGAGAGGGTGAGGAACGACGGTGATCAGATGAGGGAGGGGGAGAGGGTGAGGAACGACCGTGATCAGATGAGGGAGGGGGAGAGGGTGAGGAACGACGGTGATCAGATGAGGGAGGGGGAGAGGGTGAGGAACGACCGTGATCAGATGAGGGAGGGGGAGAGGGTGAGGAACGACGGTGATCAGATGAGGGAGGGGGAGAGGGTGAGGAATGACCGTGATCAGATGAGGGAGGGGGAGAGGGCGAGGAACGACGGTGATCAGGTGAGGGAGGGGGAGAGGACGAGGAATGACGGTGATCAGATGAGGGAGGGGGAGAGGGCGAGGAACGACCGTGATCAGATGAGGGAGGGGGAGAGGGTGAGGAACGACCGTGATCAGATGAGGGAGGGGGAGAGGGCGAGGAATGACGGTGATCAGGTGAGGGAGGGGGAGAGGGTGAGGAACGACCGTGATCAGATGAGGGAGGGGGAGAGGACGAGGAATGACGGTGATCAGATGAGGGAGGGGGAGAGGGCGAGGAATGACGGTGATCAGGTGAGGGAGGGGGAGAGGGTGAGGAACGACCGTGATCAGATGAGGGAGGGGGAGAGGGTGAGGAACGACCGTGATCAGATGAGGGAGGGGGAGAGGGTGAGGAACGACCGTGATCAGATGAGGGAGGGGGAGAGGACGAGGAATGACGGTGATCAGATGAGGGAGGGGGAGAGGGTGAGGAACGACGGCGATCAGATGAGGGAGGGGGAGAGGGCGAGGAACGACCGTGATCAGATGAGGGAGGGGGAGAGTGCGAGGAACGACGGTGATCAGATGAGGGAGGGGGAGAGGGTGAGGAACGACAGTGATCAGATGAGGGACGGGGAGAGGGTGAGGAACGACCGTGATCAGATGAGGGAGGGGGAGAGGGTGAGGAACGATGGTTATCAGGTGAGGGAGGGGGAGAGGGTGAGGAACGACCGTGATCAGATGAGGGAGGGCGAGAGGGTGAGGAACGACGGTGATCAGATGAGTGAGGGGGAGAGGGCGAGGAATGACGGCGATCAGATGAGGGAGGGGGAGAGGGCGAGGAATGACGGTGATCATGTGAGGGAGGGGGAGAGGGCGAGGAACGACAGTGATCAGGTGAGGGAGGGGGTGAGGTCGTGGAATGACGGTGATCAGATGAGGGAGGGGGAGAGGGCGAGGAACGACAGTGATCAGGTGAGGGAGGGGGTGAGGTCGAGGAATGACGGTGATCAGATGAGGGAGCGGGAGAGGGCGAGGAACGACAGTGATCAGATGAGGGAGGGGGAGAGGTCGAGGAATGACGGTGATCAGATGAGGGAGGGGGAGAGGGCGAGGAACGACCGTGATCAGATGAGGGAGGGGGAGAGGGTGAGGAACGACGGCGATCAGATGAGGGAGGGGGAGAGGGCGAGGAACGACGGTGATCAGGTGAGGGAGGGGGAGAGAGCGAGGAAAGGGTGATCAGATGAGGGAGGGGAGAGGGCGAGGAATGACGGTGATCAGATGAGGGAGGGGGAGAGGATGAGGAACGACGGTTATCAGGTGAGGGAGGGAGAGAGGGCGAGGAATGACGGTGATCAGATGAGGGAGGGGAGAGGGCGAGGAATGACGGTGATCAGATGAGGGAGGGGGAGAGGACGAGGAACGACGGTGATCAGATGAGGGAGGGGAGAGGGCGAGGAACGACGGCGATCAGATGAGGGAGGGGAGAGGGCGAGGAATGACGATGATCAGATGAGGGAGGGGGAGAGGGCGAGGAATGACGGTGATCAAGTGAGGGAGGGGGAGAGGGCGAGGAATGACGGTGATCAGATGAGGGAGGGGAGAGGACGAGGAACGACGGTTATCAGATGAGGGAGGGGGAGAGGTCGAGGAACGACGGTGATCAGATGAGGGAGGGGGAGAGGGCGAGGAACGACGGTGATCAGATGAGGGAGGGGGAGAGGGTGAGGAACGACGGTGATCAGATGAGGGAGGGGGAGAGGGCGAGGAATGACTGTGATCAGGTGAGGGAGGGGGAGAGGTCGAGGAACGACGGTGATCAGGTGGGGGGGGAGAGGGCGAGGAACGACAGTGATCAGATGAGGGAGGGGGAGAGGGCGAGGAACGACAGTGATCAGATGAGGGAGGGGGAGAGGGTGAGGAACGACCGCGATCAGATGAGGGAGGGGGAGAGGGTGAGGAACGACCGTGATCAGGTGAGGGAGGGGGAGAGGGTGAGGAACGACAGTGATCAGATGAGGGAGGGGGAGAGGGTGAGGAACGACGGTGATCAGATGAGGGAGGGGGAGAGGGTGAGGAACGACCGTGATCAGATGAGGGAGGGGGAGAGGGCGAGGAACGACCGTGATCAGATGAGGGAGGGGAGAGGGCGAGGAACGACCGTGATCAGGTGAGGGAGGGGGAGAGGGCGAGGAACGACAGTGATCAGATGAGGGAGGGGGAGAGGGCGAGGAACGACGGTGATCAGATGAGGGAGGGGGAGAGGGTGAGGAACGACAGTGATCAGATGAGGGAGGGGGAGAGGGCGAGGAACGACGGTGATCAGATGAGGGAGGGGGAGAGGGTGAGGAACGACAGTGATCAGATGAGGGACGGGGAGAGGGTGAGGAACGACGGTGATCAGATGAGGGAGGGGGAGAGGGTGAGGAACGACAGTGATCAGATGAGGGACGGGGAGAGGGTGAGGAACGACCGTGATCAGATGAGGGAGGGGGAGAGGGTGAGGAACGATGGTTATCAGGTGAGGGAGGGGGAGAGGGTGAGGAACGACCGTGATCAGATGAGGGAGGGCGAGAGGGTGAGGAACGACGGTGATCAGATGAGGGAGGGGGAGAGGGCGAGGAATGACGGCGATCAGATGAGGGAGGGGGAGAGGGCGAGGAATGACGGTGATCAAGTGAGGGAGGGGGAGAGGGCGAGGAACGACAGTGATCAGGTGAGGGAGGGGGTGAGGTCGTGGAATGACGGTGATCAGATGAGGGAGGGGGAGAGGGCGAGGAACGACAGTGATCAGGTGAGGGAGGGGGTGAGGTCGAGGAATGACGGTGATCAGATGAGGGAGCGGGAGAGGGCGAGGAACGACAGTGATCAGATGAGGGAGGGGGAGAGGTCGAGGAATGACGGTGATCAGATGAGGGAGGGGGAGAGGGCGAGGAACGACCGTGATCAGATGAGGGAGGGGGAGAGGGTGAGGAACGACGGCGATCAGATGAGGGAGGGGGAGAGGGCGAGGAACGACGGTGATCAGGTGAGGGAGGGGGAGAGAGCGAGGAAAGGGTGATCAGATGAGGGAGGGGAGAGGGCGAGGAATGACGGTGATCAGATGAGGGAGGGGGAGAGGACGAGGAACGACGGTGATCAGGTGAGGGAGGGAGAGAGGGCGAGGAATGACGGTGATCAGATGAGGGAGGGGAGAGGGCGAGGAATGACGGTGATCAGATGAGGGAGGGGGAGAGGACGAGGAACGACGGTGATCAGATGAGGGAGGGGAGAGGGCGAGGAACGACGGCGATCAGATGAGGGAGGGGAGAGGGCGAGGAATGACGATGATCAGATGAGGGAGGGGGAGAGGGCGAGGAATGACGGTGATCAAGTGAGGGAGGGGGAGAGGGCGAGGAATGACGGTGATCAGATGAGGGAGGGGAGAGGACGAGGAACGACGGTTATCAGATGAGGGAGGGGGAGAGGTCGAGGAACGACGGTGATCAGATGAGGGAGGGGGAGAGGGCGAGGAACGACGGTGATCAGATGAGGGAGGGGGAGAGGGTGAGGAACGACGGTGATCAGATGAGGGAGGGGGAGAGGGCGAGGAATGACTGTGATCAGGTGAGGGAGGGGGAGAGGTCGAGGAACGACGGTGATCAGGTGGGGGGGGAGAGGGCGAGGAACGACAGTGATCAGATGAGGGAGGGGGAGAGGGCGAGGAACGACAGTGATCAGATGAGGGAGGGGGAGAGGGTGAGGAACGACCGCGATCAGACGAGGGAGGGGGAGAGGGTGAGGAACGACCGTGATCAGGTGAGGGAGGGGGAGAGGGTGAGGAACGACAGTGATCAGATGAGGGAGGGGGAGAGGGTGAGGAACGACGGTGATCAGATGAGGGAGGGGGAGAGGGTGAGGAACGACCGTGATCAGATGAGGGAGGGGGAGAGGGCGAGGAACGACCGTGATCAGATGAGGGAGGGGAGAGGGCGAGGAACGACCGTGATCAGGTGAGGGAGGGGGAGAGGGCGAGGAACGACAGTGATCAGATGAGGGAGGGGGAGAGGGCGAGGAACGACGGTGATCAGATGAGGGAGGGGGAGAGGGCGAGGAACGACCGCGATCAGATGAGGGAGGGGGAGAGGGCGAGGAACGACGGTGATCAGGTGAGGGAGGGGGAGAGGGCGAGGAACGACCGGTGATCAGATGAGGGAGGGGGAGAGGGCGAGGAACGACAGTGATCAGATGAGGGAGGGGGAGAGGGCGAGGAATGACGGTGATCAGGTGAGGGAGGGGGAGAGGGCGAGGAATGACGGTGATCAGATGAGGGAGGGGGAGAGGGCGAGGAACGACAGTGATCAGGCACCTTGTAGGAAGTTTGAGACGTTCTTCCCCTGTGCCACTCAGTTACCCGGTCATCAACTCAAATAGCCAGATTAATCAGGACGTCCAACTATCCTGTTCATCCCGGACAGCGATCTCATGCCCGACCCCTGCGTCCAGTCCACACTGGAAGGCAGTGACGAGAGATCTCTCATTCCATCCCATCTCAACTGCACGGGTACGGAATTTCACTGCATAGGCACTCACCGTCCCGCTGCCTTGGCGCAGGTCCAAGAGTCATTGGCATCCTTCTGACCCAGTACTGGAAGATCAAAAACCCTCCTAAACTCTGCCACAAAATGTTGGAACACTGCTGTATCTACTGTGCTGCTGAATCCGTGGTTGTGATAGAAAGACCTTGGCTTGAAATGTTGATTGTCCATTCCTTCCATAGATGCTGCCTGACCTGCTGATTTCCTCCAGCCTTTTCTGTGTATTGCTCTAACAATCTTTTGTGTCCATTCCTATCCATCCCACTTCACTCAGTGGATCACCAGCAGTGGCTTCTCTTCCATGTCTGCACCATTAAGCCTGAATGCTTTTGTCTGTCCCTACCCATCCTAAATCCCAGTTTGAATTTCCCTCTGCAGAATGACCAAAAATACGTTATTGGGTGCCACTTGTATGCTGACCACCAGCTAGCTGAATGTAGCCCCTTCAGCAGAGTCAAGGTTAACATTCAGATTTGTTAATCCAACATTCC
Source organism: Hemitrygon akajei (assembly GCF_048418815.1). Taxonomy (NCBI): domain Eukaryota; kingdom Metazoa; phylum Chordata; class Chondrichthyes; order Myliobatiformes; family Dasyatidae; genus Hemitrygon; species Hemitrygon akajei. The sequence continues at coordinate 13,125,924 of NC_133152.1, read as the reverse complement.
CAGAGAAATTTCAAATGCATTCACGTTCAGTGAATTCCCAGAGCTTCTTGATAGTTACAACAAAACCATGGCAAGGATACACAAATAAGGTTATATAAGTGGTATAATTCATAGAGTTGCTGCCTCACAACATAGCAACCCTGGTTCAGTCCTGGCCCTGGATGCTTTTTGTGTGGAGTTCGCATGTTCTCCTTGTGACTGTGTGTGGGCTTCCTCTGGGATCTCTGATTTCATCTCACCCAAAGGCATGCAGGTTAATGATGAAATTGTTAATGGAATTAATTTATTTTGGTCAGTTCAAACATGACAAAAAGTATCATTTACAACGATTACTTCATAGGACAAAATTACAACAAAAAAACATAGATCTTCTTTAAAACAGACCGAAAGGGTGCAGGCTGAAGCTACAGCTTATTACGCCTACCCCCTTACTTATACAACAACATATTTGGCATCAATCATCACATCAAAAACAAAAAATTCATAATCTTTTAACACAAAATCCAATTCCAAATCTCATTTATTTACATTACTCCCATTCATTTTAAACCATGTATTTTATATTTGTTCATTAAATAATTTTAAAATATTTTTTTAAATTTGTTAAGTATAGTGCATGTTTTTAAATTCTTACTACAACTGTTCCATAGATTCATCCCTCTGACTGAAATACAATGATTTTTTACATTTGCTCTTATGCTTTGTTTTTGCAATATACATGTTCCTCTCAAATCATGTTGACTTCCTCTCATTTTAAACAACCTCTTTGATTGATTGATTGGTTAGCAGCCAGGTTGATTGGTTAATAGGGAGTTCTATGTTGATTAGTGGCAGAATTCGTGGTGTGAATGGGAATGTGAGGACAACAGTGGTGTTGGTTTGGTGTAACTGGTTACTTCTCTCAGTGGTATCATGTTGAAGAAGCTAAGACACAAGAGATTCTGTAGACGCTGGAAATCTTGAGCAACACACATAAAACATTTTGGGCTGAGACCCTACATCAGGATTTTAACACCTGATGAAGTGTCTCAGCCCAAAATGTCAACTGATTACTCCCCTCCATAGATTCTGCCTGGCCTGCTGAGTTCTCCCTGTATTGTGTGTGTTGCTCAAGATATTCGTACAGCAAGGAACAATTCTGCAATTTGGAAGTAATGTTCCAGGAGAGTATGTGTGGGAATGGGATTGATAAACTAAATGGCCTATTTTTATGTCACAAGGATAAATGAGAAATAAGAGTCTAACTACTAGTAAATACATTGAATATGGGATTCTTCAACCTGCTCCACCACTCTATATGTATATGGTTTAATGTCTACATTAATTATACTTTCTGAAACACAAATTGAAATGGGAAGGACTGGGGATGGCGTAAATCAGGTTCTGACAAAGAGCAAAATATCTATCAACATGAACACCTGTTTGCTAAAGGGAGACTTGCTGGAGTGGAAGTCACATCAGATAGTTAGTTCACAATTGGAAATGTGCAATGGAATTTGCAGAGCAGTCACTGTCACATTCCACAATAGGTGGCGGTGATGTTAAGCAGAATGCTATTAGTCTGAACTCTCAGTGGTTACCTTCTGAAACATCCCTCTGGGTTCCTTTGTGTGGCTGCACACTCTAGCACCATTGCATCATGAAGTCACTGTGGCTTTAGTTAAAGCGGATTCCTCAATAAACAGTCACTGAGTTTTTGGACCGTAAATTCTCCTCCTGTCCAGTGAGACACAGCCAAGGGATAGGGAGAAACAGATGATAGTGGTAATGTTTTAAGAGGAATTCTCACTTCTGTGTCTCGTTTTGCCATGATCCATTCTGTGGACAGCCACATCTTACTCCTGCTGCACTGCTCAGGCTTTTAGTGGTGAGCGATGCATAAAAAATTGAGCCTGAAGTGTATTTGTCTTACTTAGGAGTACTAAAGTCTGGAGTTGGAACTGCCATGGGAATGCAGAGCCAATGAGTACATGGACTCATATCATAGCACCAGGGAAATCCGAGAACACTTCACAATACAGCAGCGGGCTGCTTGGCTTATCTTTTTATATCAAAATATAATTTATTCATAAAAATAGCACAGGAAATACAATTAGAACATCCACTATGTTCCTTGTATTATCAAATTAATATATTTGCTTGCAAAGCACCAAAATAACTGATGTTTTCTCTTTCAACAATGCAACCATGAAATGTTTGAGAGGCTGTTGCACAGAGTGTCAGTGTAATTGCTGCACAGACTGTCAATGTATCACACGATACGTAGTCCTGAACTATGGAGTGCGCCAGCCAGAGCTTTCTTAGTCATCTGTCATCAAGGTTCATCACCATTCGGGCCATGCCATCTTCCCATTGTCACCATTAGGCAGGAGGTACAAAAGCCTGAAATCTCACACTACCAGGTTCAAAAATGGCTACTTCCTTTCCATCTATTCAGTTCTTGAACCAATCTTCACAGCCCTAATCACTACCTCAGTTTGGCAACACTGTGACCACTTTACACCACAGTGAGCTTTCTTGTGTTCTAATTCCGGTCTTTATTGTATGACTTTGTAAAATTCATGCTTACTGCCACTGAAGATGGCACCTGCGTACAACACACCAGTTTACATTTTCTGGATAGATCGTGAAATCAAATATTTCACTTCTTTTATGTCTTTTACATTTGATTTTTGTCTTGAGCGGAGACTTCCTTTTTATTGCTGGTGAGATAGCTCTGCTATTGAGAGGGAGAATGTTGTCGAAGTTTTCTGCATTTTGGATGTGGACTTGGACTGTGGACTTATTTTCAGTCTTATGGTTTTTTTTTGTATTCTGTGTTTTTCGCCTGAATTTTCTCATTTCTTTTGTGTGTGGGGTCTGCAGATTTGGAGGACAATGTGCCTGTTCTGTTGTTGCTTGTATTTTGTGTGGGGAAGAGGGATTTGGTGGGGGTGGGTGTGATGATTATACTGACTATCTTTCCTCTCCTGTCTTCATGGCTATCTGGAGAAGAAGAATTTCAGAGTTGAATACTTTAATAATAAATGAACCTTTGAACATTAATTTATGTTTGCTTGTGAACATTGCTTGTCTGATGCAATGTTTCTGTAAAGCTGCTGCAAGTGAACTTTTTATTGCACTTGTACAAATTTTCTCTTCTCAAGGCCAGAAGACCAAGAAGTTTTAGGTAGTCTGCAGTGTATATTTCAACATGTTGATGAACTTCCAGCAGCATCTGATATTTTTCTTGGTATGCATCCTTGGAAACAGCCATTAATCACTGGAAATCTCTACCTCAGGCTACGTCAACCCTAGACTGGATAATTTTGAAAACGCCACTTTCGCGTTAAAACGATAGGCGTCCACACCATTTGTTTTGAAAAATATCTCTGTCCACATTGAAATGGAGATTTTGGCGAATCTCTTCCTAATGCACATGCGCAGGACACATCTACCGAAAACAAGCGACATGTTTGGTGTCAATCCTTGCCATGAAAGTGAGCGTTTGTGTAGTTACAGACTAGAGAAAACTTAAAACAATGGACAGCTGTTGGCTCTCATGCAGGAGAACTTAAAAGTAAAAAAAACAAACACTGGAGTGTGTGGAGGCAACCGACGGGGAGTTCACGGACAGTATGACCCAGCTGACGACAAACATTGGAAAAACTGACTAACTCTGTTGCATTAATAAAGCACCTTGTTAAATGTGTAAAACACGTCTGCATCAGTGTTATCTTATATTTCCATACAATGTTACATTAGGCACATCTATTGTCAGAGAAGTACTTGCATAAATAGGTAAACCACCTTCATCTGAGCAAGGGTAGAAAACAGGGCAAAGTGAGTATACTTATTTGTTCAGTAAGTTGTGGTCAAAGTATTTGTTGAGTACATTTCTAACTCTTCTGGCTTCAGTCTCGTTGCCGTCTGTTCTGAAATTGTTAGGTTGCGTTCAAGAAGACAATGAAATGGTGTGCTGCTGTCACCATCTGATCCAGCATGTCATGACAGTATTTTCAGATTTCTCCGGTTATCCCGTCCACACTGATCTGCCCAAGTGGCGTTTTCAAAATTACGCACCTTGGAGAGTGTTTCTGAAAAGCGCCTGTTTCGGGGGATGAAAACGTCGTTTTAGTGTGGATGGAGGGTAAAAATGAAGAGAAAAAGCTTCGGTTCTGGGTTTATCCAGTGTAGTGTGGACGTAGTCTCAGACAACAGTGGAGGACTAGACAGAGGTGGTAATGGAGGCACTTGAATTATAAAGGAGGCAAAGGGAATGAGAGAAACTGATTTTAAGGCCAAGACTGCATCAGTCATCATCCTATTAAATAGTAATTAATGCTTGAAGGCCAGTGAGACTAGTTCTATTCCTATTTCTTATACTCTAATATAAGACCTACTATTGGAAACAGGTGGCAGTTTTAGTTGGAGGCCAGTACTTTGCAGTTGTGGCTGAGGCAAATTGCTAATTAGAAATTCAATAGAGACTGTTCAAATTATTGGAAAAATTGCAAAAAGCACATCTAAAATTAGTCCGTTTTACAAATGTATTCTTGTCTACCAAGTGACAGCTTCTAGATTAGAAATCCCTTTGGTGCCTGTTTATCAGATGCATATTCAAGTGCTTGAAGAGAGCAACAGTTGTTGGAATAAAGCCACAGTCTCTCTTCAGATGTGTATCATGCAGCAACCCATTAAAACCATTGTGATTTACTCTTCTGTCTCCTAGTCCTGGGTACTTAGCGGGCTTTAAAATCGATTGTGCTTCTCAGAGCAAAGACATTGAGCTTTCTTTGCAGCCTACTTCTTCTAGTCATTAGTCTTCACATCTTAATTGTTCAGGAAGACAATTCCATTATTTTGCTGGAGTAATGAAGTCTTACACTTTAATTCAAAGTGGCTATTTTCAGCCGTCTCATTGTGAACTATTCTTCGCCCAGTCCAATGGAACAATGAATGAACATGTCAGGATTAGTGGATTTAATCACCCTGTTTATTCCTTATTCTAATTACACCAAGTTCAGACAGCAACAAGCTTGCTATCTGTAAGTGTGGGTGCAGATGCTGTTTTAACCTAAGAGACATCACAAGGTAAGATAATGATTACTCTTCCTTTCTAGCAGTCCAAAGGTGGAAAGGTCTTCCATTTGCATGGCATCTAGTAATTCCTCAAGATGTCCAAAATTATTTTATAGCTGTGGTGGTAAAAATTCTGCATTTACCGCTTTAACCGCAGCCTAGAGCTTTTGCCTTAGAGCGTGGAACAGCCTGTTCCAGCTAAACCCGCAGGCTAAGACGTGACATACGGTGTTATTACTTTCTTGTACGTTAAACCGTTATATCTATCTGTATAATGGTCAACTCGCATACGCGTCTGGTCAGAGTCAGTCTCTCCACCGTGAGGGTTGGCTCTCCGTGATCATCACGACAATAAAGGTTCTCGCTGCGAATTGAGCCCAGAGAGTCTCTGTCTTTTATTTTAAGTAAAGTGTTAAAACTCTGCTACAACACAGCCAATGATTAATTGTTGGCAGTATCAGGTTAGCGAAAATGGAAGTCACACAACTGGTGATTAACTGGCCAGGAATAACAAAATACCTGTTGAAAAGCCAGTTGACCTGAGATGATAACTCTACTGCCCTACTGAGTGCATTCAATACTTACTGCTTTTATTTCAAATTTTCGCTGGCCATAATATTCTGCTTCTGAGCGACCACTTATGTTGCTTGGGAGGTAAATATTAACCAGGTCATTCGAGTGAAACCTTGTTGTTACTTCAAATTGTTACTTTGGTGTTGTGTACATTCATGGAAGCCGCATAGGGTTGTAACCTCAGCCTCTCCGTCATGGGCACTAGTCTCCCCATCAAGGACATTTTTAAAAGGTGATGCCTCAAGAAGGTAGCATTCATTATGAAGGACCTTCACCATGCCCTCTTCTCAATACTACCATCAAAGAGGAGGCACAGGATCCTGACAATACACATACAACATCTTAGGAACAGCTTCTTCCTCTTCACCATCAGATATCTGAATAGCCCATGAACCCATGTAATCTAACTCACTATTTATGCACTATTGATGCACCCTTTAATGATTATTCTTACTGTACGTTACAGTGATTTTTATATATTACTCTGTATTGCTACAACAAAACAACAAATTTCATGGGGGGATGGTTCACAAATCTAAGCTAAGTTCTCAGGTGACAGAAAGTGCCTGCAGCCATGCATCTACTGGTAAATACGTCCCACTGGTCTCCCAAACTATTGCTCGTAAGTCCAGGTTGTGCATGCTTTTGACATTAGTGAGAGGACCTGGGCTGTATTGTTAGGATTTCAAAGAGTCTGCAACCATCCCTCTGCTCATTCCTTCTGCTGGTCAAAAGTAATGAGATTTTAGCAATGTCCCAGCTACGTACATGCTCAGGCAATAAATGATACCAAGCACAAAATAGACTTCCAAATGAGAAACTTTACTATCGGCACAACGTCATGCCAAGTCTGGTTTTATGGGCGTTATCTGGCACAGATTTAATTATGATGAAACTGTGTTAATTAGCCATTAATGTAATTGAAAGATCTTTGGAACTTTTGCACAACGCCACGTCAATGTTGCTCTCGGTGCCTTGCCACTGAGCTGAAGGCAACTCTCTTACAGTAATTTCTCAGGTGGGCGTATAATTTTAGGAAATAGCTGCAGAACAAATCATATTCATAAAGTTATACATTTGAGAAAAGCAGCAGGTCATTCAGCCCTCATTCTCGAATTCTGAAAGCAATAAAGGCCTTGCCTCACCAACATCCCCTATAATTCAAGCCCTCAAGTTCTGCCAACATAGACCAGAAAGGTAGTGCAGTGATTAGCGTAATGCTAGTACAGTGTCGGTGACCTGGGTTAAAGTCTGTAAGGGGTTTGTACACTCAGTGGCTACTTTATTAGGTACACCTGTACATCTCTCGTTAATGCAAATATTTCATCAATCAATCAAACAACTCAATACAAAAGAGCATGTTGACATGATCAAGAGGCTCAGTTACTCAGATCAAACAATAGAATGGGAAAGAAATGTGATCTAGGTGACTTTGACCGTGGAGAGATTGTTGGTGCCAGAAGGGGTGGTTTGACTATCTCAGAAAATGCTGACCTTATTGGATTTTCATGCACAACAGTCTCGAGAGTTTACAGAGAATGGTTTGAAAAGCAGAAAAGGGCTTCCAGTGAGCAGGAAGTCTGTGGACAAAAATGCTTTATTAATCAGAGAGGTCTGAGGAGAATGGCGGGACAGATCAAGCTGACTGGAAAGCAACAGTAACTCAAATAACTAACGTTATAACAGTGATGTGCAGAATGCACAATCCATTGGACTTTGAAGTGGATGGGCTACAGCAGAAACACATGACCATGAACATACACTCATTGGCCACTTTATTAGGTACAGAAGGTACCTTATAAAGTGACCACTGAATGCATATTCTCTCTGACATCACATGGGTTTCCTCTAGGTGTCCTGGTTTCTAACCACATTCCAAGGACGTATGGGCTAGTTGGTTAATGGATATAATTAGTGGGTGCAGAGTCGTTGGGACAGAAGGTCCTGTTACTGCGCAATATCTCTAAATAAATAAATAAATACCATCATCATAAACACAAGAGATTCTGCAGATTCTGGAAATCCACAGTAACACACGCAAAAGTGCTGGAGCATCTCAACAGGTCAGACAGCATCTATGGAAGGGATAAAGTTTCAATATTCCAGGTGAAGACCCTTCATCAGGCTGAAACCATCATCATGAATCTTTTTTCGCAATCCTTCCTGTTTATCCACATCTTTTCTCTAAAAGAATGTGCTGCTATTGAAGAGGGCCCAGAGGGATAATTTCTGATTAGTGCTTGACTGAGAATGAGGGTGGGTATCATTGAAATCTACTGAATATTGAAATGCAGAAATGGAGTGGACGTGGAGAGGATGTTTCCTATAATGGGAGGGCTTTGGACCAAACAGCACACTGTGATGGCATTGGGTTTATTGAATGCTAATTTCCAAACTCAAACGAAGATCATATGCCCTATCCCATGTAGATATGGTGCCCTTGCTAAGGGGAGGTTATACTATAGCTACCTACTCTTCAAAGACTAGTTCACTTCCCTGTTTATTCTCCATGATGAGTTTAGCTGCCAATACCTATTTGAACAGCATGCCCCAATACTCCTACCAAAGAGGAGATACTTGCAGCTAACAAAGTAATTTAGACACTTCATTTATTTTCAGTGATACGCATTTAAATATAGATAAAAATTTTAAAGCACATTTAAAACTCACAAAGCTTATAAGAGGCTTCCAAATTACAAACCATTTCTCAAGCACAAAGAACTTCCAATACACAGGTACAATTCTTGCAGGCTAAAAAGACGAGCTGCAGCCAAATGAGTCACAAAAACTAAAGGCAGAGGAGCAGATTCCAGTTCACCTTATCTTTCTGTCGTTCTTCTTGATGTTCTTGGACGATTCCTAGCAGGGCTGGCTGCTCTCTTACGTTTAGACTGTTTTTCTGCCACTTGGATGACTTCACATACATGTTATATTTATTTCAGATTCCCTTTCACACAAGTAGTCTAAAAGCTTCTGGGGACAAAGTACCCAGAAATTCCACAATTAATGCTTAAAGCTGATTCTCTGAGCACAAAAACCTTCCAACTATTAACAGATCAGGCATTTGCTGTGCTAAGTGATAGTGTCAATCTAGTCTGCAAGCTTCATTGAACAACATAACCTAGCACTGTTGTATAGTTTTATACAAGCCCAATTAATAAGTATAACCCATTGTCTTACACTGCATTTCCTGAGCAGTTAACCCTGTGTTCTGAGCCAGCAGTCTGCTTTATAGACACTGCTGCTTGTTTGAAAAGCTGCCCTTTTTACTTCAGACTGATTATTGCTTGCCATTTACATTAAGTGAAGACTGGCTCCTGTTTACAACAAGAAGGTGAATAAAGAATATTGCTTGGAAGTCTAACTTAATCAAAAACAACTCTTTGTCTTTAGAATAGTCAGCAAATCTGAAGAAGGCTGTGCTCTAGTAAACTGGCCTGTAAGGATGTTGGTTCCCCTTTAAGTTCAGGTGTAACTCGTCCTTTGTGCACAGGTCATACCTCCCCCAAAAGAGATTCCTGGTGGGTGAATCACACACACTGTATATCACCCAGGAAGAGAAGGTCAGGTAATGACTTCCCAGCTTCAAAAGGGATGGAAGGAAACCGAAATATCCAAAGTCCATGGGGCACTATTGTTGCAGAGAGGCAGTGTACGTGAACATAAGAAAACATGAAGAAAACGTTATAGAAACATAGAAAATAGGTGCAGGAGTAGGCCATTCGGCCCTTCGAGCCTGCACCGCCATTCAGTATGATCATGGCTAATCATCCAACTCAGAACCCTTTACCTGCTTTCTCTCCATACCCCCTGATCCCTTTAGCCACAAGGGCCATATCTAACTTCCTCTTAAATATAACCAATGAACCGGCCTCAACTTTTTCCTGTGGCAGAGAATTCCACAGATTCACCACTCTCTGTGTGAAGAAGTTTTTCCTCATCTCAGTCCTAAAAGGCTTCCCCTTTATCCTTAAACTGTGACCCCTCGTTCTGGACTTCCCCAACATTGGAAACAATTGTTATTAATTGTCTTTGTAATACTTGGGAATATTTTGGAAAAATGTATAATGTAATCATTCAAGCAGTTAATAGGTATTAGTCCATATTAAGTTTTAGGAGTTACATTTGATGTAGAGAAATGCATGTAATATTCTGTGTTCTTGGTTATGAATTGTTAAGGTAACTTTAGTAAACTTTTGTTCCATTTGAAGTATGTTGTATAATTCATTTATCTGGGCTTTTCAATATCATGATACTTGCTTCCACCTGCCTTTTCTTGGAGAACCTGGTCTGGTTTTCTGCCTGCTCTAGATCACTTAATCTTTAAGTGCTGACAAGGAATCACCCTCTTGACTTCAGCACTTCTCTCCAAATTTCCCTTTCAAACGAGTTAACCCATGAAAATGTAACTGGTTGCATTTAGTAAATTATCTCAATAGTTAACAAATTCCATTTAATTTAATTTTATACAAATATACAATGATTTATAAGCAATTATAATGCAATTATAGCTAAATATACACACAGTGGCCACTTCATTAGGTACACCTGAACACCTGCTCATTCATGCAAATATCAAATCAGCCAATTATGAGGCAGCAACTCAGTGAGAGAAGCCAGACGAGAATGGGAAGACTGGTTCAAGCTGACAAGAAGGTGACGGTGGTTCAAATAATGACACGTTACATCAGTGGAATGCAGAAGTGCATTTCTGAATGCTCAACATGTTGAACTTTGAAGTGGATGTGCTACAGCGGCAGGAGAGCAAGAACATATACTCAGTGAGTGTTTAGTAGATCTACTTCTTTTCTAACTCTTTCAAGAACAATGCTAAATGCTTATCTGAGCAATATCTTGTAGAAGCAATGCACAAGAAGTGCTGGAGGGACTAAGCAAGTTAGGCAGCATCTATGGAAATGAATAAGCAGTTGATGTTTTGTGTTGAGACCCTTCATCAGGACTGGAAAGGATGGGGGATGAAGCCAGAATAAGAAGGTGTGGGGATGGGAAGAAGTACAAGCCAGACGGTGATAGGTGAAGCCATGTTTGGGGGAGGGGCAATGAAGAGAGAAGCTGGGAGGTGATAGGTGGAAAAGGTAAAAGACTGGAGGAGAATGAACCTGATTGGAGAGGAGAGTGGACCATGGGAGAAAGGAAAGGAGGAGGGTCACCAGGGGGAGGTGATAAGGCGGTGATGAGAAAAAAAGAGGTGGCAGGAAGTGGCGAAGGGGATTAATTGCCTTAAGGCAGATAAATGAATGTTCATATGATCAGGTTGAAAGCTACCCAGATGGAATAGGAGTTGTTACTCCTCTAACCTGCGAATAGAATCATCATGGCAGTAGAGGAGGTCACAGACTGACATGTAGGAATGGGTATAAGGATTGGAATTAAAATGGTTGGCCACTGAGAAATCTTGCTTCTTGTGGATGGAGCAAAGGTGCTCAATAATGTGGTCCTCCATCTACATTGGTCTCACCAGTGTAGAGCAGGCTGTATTGGAAGCATCGGATACAGTAAATGACCACAACAGATTCAAAGGTGAGGTGTTGCCTCGCCCAGAAGGAATGTTTGGGAGCCTGAATGGAGGTGAATGAGGATGTGAATGGGCAGGTGTAGTGCTTCTTCCACTTATAAGTACCAGGAGGGAGATTAGTGGCAGGACCAAATGGACAAGTGATTCATGGAGGGAGCAAATTTCACAGAAAGCAGATGGTGAGGGAAGGGGAGGTGATGATAGGTTTTGGGGTCTGTTGAAGATGATAAAAAAATGTGCAAAGTGATTTGCTGGATGTGGAGGCTCATGGGTGAGGACAAGAAGAGCTCTAGCTCTGTTGAGGTAGCAGGAAGTTGGCATGAAGATGGATGTTGGGAAATGGAGGAGAAGCATCAATGGTGGAGGAAGGGAAGCACCAGTCTTTGATGAAGAGGGACATCTCAGATGTCCTGGAGAGTAAAGTCTCACCCTGGGACCAGATGTGGTGGAGAAGAAGGAAGTGAGAAAAAGGAATGGTATTTTTACGGATGTCAGTGTGGGAAGAAGGATAGTCAAGATATCTGTAAAAATCAGTAGGTTTATAAAATACATCTGTAGATACTTTGTCCCCAGGCATGGAGATAGTGAGATTGAGAAAGGAAAGAGTGGTGACAGAAATGGACCAAATGAATTTAAGGGCAGAGTAGAAATTGGAGGCAAAGTTGACAAACTCAGCCTGGATGAAAAAAGCAGCACCAATCCATTTATCAATATAGGTCAGAAACAGTTGGGGAGCATTACCTGTGAAGGCTTGGAACATGTGGTGTTTAACATAGCCAACAAAAAGGCAGGCATAGCTGGGGTCCATATGGGTGTCCATGGCTACACCTTGGGTTTGGAGAAAGTGGGAATAGCTGAAGGAGAAACTGTTGAGGTTGAGGGCCAGATGGAGGAGGGTAGTGATGGAGGGGAATTGGTAGGGTCTGTTGTTGAAAAAGAAGCAAGGAGGTTTATGGTCTTCTTGATGGGCAATATAAATGGATAGGGACTGGACATCCATGGTGAAAATGAGATGATCAGGGCCAGGGAATTGAAAGTTGCTGAGGAGATGGAGAGCATATGAAGAATCACAGAGATAGATGGGAAAGGATTGAACCAAGGGGGATAAAATGGAGTTAGTGTATGTGAAGATGATTTCAGTGGGCAGGAGTAAGCAGAAACAATGGGCCTACCTGGTCAGTCAGGTTTGTGGACCTTGGGTAGGAGGCAGAAATGAACATTGTGGGGTAACGGAAACATGAGGTTGGTGGCAGTGGATGGGAGATCTCCAGAGCTGATGAGATTGGTGTTGGTGTCAGAGACAATGTCCTGATAGTTCTGAGTGTATCAGACCTGAAGAATTTACTTCTGATTCTGATTATTGCCAGCTAAATACATTTACATAAATATATGAATAATGTTTTGTGAACTGTCAAAACTAAAACAAATTTGCTGCTGATAAAATACCTACTGTATTTAAGTAATTCCACTTCAGTCCTAATAGATATTTATGTCACTGAAAGACTGAACATGGGAAATAAAACTAACTCAAATTGTCTATAAAGGACTTTCATCAAACATTCTGCAGTTAGGTTTATAGAGGATGAGACCTTTGATTGAAATACTGAACAGATCTCAAAAAACTGTAAAAGATCCCTCAGCATTATTTTGTAGGTAAATATTAAATATCTCTCTCTGTGTTATCTCAGCTAATATTTATTTTTTAACAAATATCTCTGGTCATCCATCCATCTTCTGTTTCTGAAGATCTAACCTGGTCCCAACATATCGATGTAGTTATAAAGAAGGCAAGACAGTGGCTATACATTTTAGGAGGTTGAGAAAATTTGGCATGTCACCAAATACACTCAAAAGCTTCTATAGTTGTACTGTGGAGAGCATTCTGACAGGCTGCATCACTGTCTAGTATGGAGGGGCTAGTGCACAGGACTGAAAGAAGCTGCAGAAGGTTGTAAATCTAGTCGGCTCCATCTTCGGCACTAACCTACAAAATACCCAGGACATCTTTAGGGGGTGGTGTCTGAGAAAGTCAGCGTCCATTATTAAGGACATCCAGCACCGAGAGCATGCCCTTTTCTCACTGTTACTATCAGGTAGGAGGTACAGAAGCCTGAAGACACACACTCAGTGATTCAGAAACAGCTTCTTCTCCTCTGCCATCTGATTCCGAAATGGACATTGAAGCTTTGGACACTACCTCACTTTTAAAAAAATATACAATATTTCTGTTTTTGCACATTTAAAAAAATCTATTCAATAAACATAATTGATTTACTTGTTTATTTATTATTATGTTTTATTTTATTTATTATTATTATTTTTCTCTGCTAGATTATGTATTGCATTGAACTGCTCCTGCTAAGTTAACAAATTTCACGTCACATGCCGATGATAATGAATCTGATTCTGAAACCCTACTATATCCTTACAGAAGGGAATTGAATGTAAGGGGATTTTATCAAGAGCTGTGGGAAAACAGAGAGGGTGTAGGACACTGGACTGATATTTCAAGGATCAATTTTCGGATATCTTGGGCTGACAATCTCCTTATTGAAGCATAAGGAGTCAGTAGAGTGCCTCCATAACACAGCTAGTAGAACTGCCGCCTCACAGCTCCTGGATTCATTCCTGGCTTCAAGTGCTGCCTATGTGGAGAGGAATGTGGTTTTGGAAATCTGATAATTCTTCAAGCCAAATTGTAGCAGCTGCTTGGTAATGGAGGGGAAGCATTTAGCACAAGGTCACTTGGAATTGTATCAGTGAAAGCACTGTGGCAATTCAAACAAGATAAATAGCACACAGAGAAACCTCAGGTCCATTCAGTGTTGGCCCAAGACTTCCTCTATGGAACAGAATGATAGAGAGGTACCGCACAGAAACAAGTCCTTTGGCTCATTAGCTTACTGAGCATTCGGAGATGCTCCTCTGCACTCCACCGTTGTAACGTATGGTTATTTGAGTTACTGTTACCTTCCTGAAAGCTTGAAGAAACCTGTCCATTCTCCTCTGACCTGGCTCATTAGGAAGGTGCTTTTACCCGCAGAACTGCCCCTCCCCGGATGTTCTTTCGTTTTTCTCACTGTAAGATCTAGAGACTGTTGTGAGTGAACATCTTAGGAGATCAGCAGTTGCTGTGATACTCAAACCACCCTATCTGGCACCAGCAATCGTTCCATGGTCAAAGTCAGTTAGATCACATTTCTTCCCCATTCTGATGTTTAGTTAGAGCAACAACTGAACCTCTTGACCATTTCTGCATGTTTTTTTTAATGCATTTAGTTGCTGCCACGTAATTGGCTGATTAGATATTTACATTATCAAGCAGATGTATAGGTGTATCTAATTAAGTGGCCGCTAAGTATATATTCCTGAAAAGTAAATACATAGTTACATTCAAGACACTACTGATAGTTTGCATGTCTTCCCTTATCATAGAATTGTTATCAGAAACTGTCTGTACTTTCAGTTATCAATTAAATGTTTCTCATTGTAGGCTTCAGATTAATAATTGATTAGCATCCACACAAAGTAATTCATCACATAATTTCACAATTCCTCTTTGCCTTCTGAGTTATAGGGGAATGGACACCAGCCTTTCGACCCATTAAATTAGTGCCAACCATCAGCATTTATTTCTGCTAACTTCCATGTTAAACTGCCCATCAACTCCCCCATGATTCTATCACTCACCTACATTCCATGTGGCAACTTACTGTGGCCATTTAACATACTAATGTCAAGTCCTTGGTATGCAAGAGGAAACTGGAGCATCTGTAGGAAGTCTTTCTGGTCACAGGAAGGACATGCAAACTCCACACAGACAGCACTGGAGGTCAGGAATGAATCCAGAAGCTGTGAGGCAACAATGCTACTGGCTCTAGTAATAGTTTGATCATATCTCCTGGTAATTCAATGTCATTACCATCCTCAAATCCTCAAACGTGTAAAAGTTAAAGTCAGCACTAATTGAAAATGCTAAATGCAAAGGCTACAGGAGCAAATGATTCATCTTCTGACTCCCCAGAGTTTTTCCTACAACTGCTAGGCACAGACAGGGAGTTTGGTTGATTACTCTCCACTTGTTGGATCAGTACGCCTTGAACCATAAGATAGAGCACCAAACATCTGTTCCCTCTACCTCTCTATGGTCTTCGGCTACAGTGTGCTTCACCTGTAAATATCAGCATCTTGTTAAGTTTGCTCAACAGAGAATCTTAAACCTATGACTTTTAGCTCTGTGGAAGAACTAAAGCAGCAGATGCATAGACACACAATCAACTGCCATTAGCTACAGATGGACTCACAATGCCAAATACACAGTCAATGATGTGTTTAGTGAGCTGGCCAGGCCAAGATCAATATCTGTGCAGATGGAAAAGCACTGGGTGAACACCAAGCAGAGCAGTGGGCCCAGACAGGTAGTGCAAGAATACCTCTTGTCCATACCCCTCACAGACATATGTGATGGCCTCTCAGGAGAAAGTAGTAACAGCCCAATTTATGGCAGTGTAGATGGTTCTATTACACAGGAGGGGCGGGTAGACACTTGGAGAGCTAATTTGATAAGAGACTGAATTCTAAGGCCACAAATGAGATTCCAGAATGGGGTTGGGGGTCAAAGGTGCTCTGGAGTGACTGTAGGAGATTCTGAAAGGTAGATGTTCAGCCACTGGTTGTGATGGTAAAGGAAATAGATTATAAACAGTGAATTAAAAGAGTTAGGAGCTAAATTAAGAGGTTGGACCTTAAATATAGCTGTCTCAGAATTACTTCCTTTGATACACACTACAGGATGTAGGAACAAGATAAGAGAATAGATTAGATGAATGTGTGGTTGGAAATGTGGTGAAGAGGGAAGGATTTATATTTCTGGAACAGGAAGATCTTTTCCTCCTAAAGTGGGGTCAGTGCTGGGACCTCAGCTTTACAAAATCACATGTTAGTGATCTGGATGGGAAGTTAAATGTAATATCTCTAAATCTGCAGATGATGCAAAGCTGGGTGAGTGGGCGAGTCTTGAGGAGGATGTGGAGAGACACCTTGTTGATTTGGACAGGTTATGAGACTGTGTAGATACATGGGAGATGCTGAACAATGTGAATAATTGTGAGATCATCCACTTTGGTGGCAAGAGGTTACATAAGGGCATACAGGAGAAACAGGCAATTCAAAGGGAAAGTTGTGTGTTGGAGTTCACAGGAAGAAGATTCAGCAATATAACAGGAACATCTTTCTGCAATTGTACAAGACCTTGGTGAGACTGCACCTTGAATGTTGTTTGGGAGATTTCGATATCTTCACCAACAGAAGGATGTTCTCACTGTGGAGGGAATTCAGGGGAGGCTTGTTGTAATAATTCCTAGAATGATAGGAATGAATATGAAAGTAAATTGTGTCAGTTAGATCTATATCCACAAGAGTTGAAGGAATGGGAGGGGATCTCCTGAAAATTTATAAGATTCTAACAGGTTTGAACAGACTGGATGAAGGAAGGGTTTCTGATGGCTGGGCAGACCAGGACCAGGGTTTATGATCTGAGGATAAAGTGTAAGCCATTGAAGACTGAGAAGAGGAAAAATTTATTCAGAGAATAGTGGCCCTCTAGAAGTCTCTACCAAAGAATACATTTGCAGCCAAATCAATACAGTCTATACACAGTACACAGAAGAAGGAATTTGGTAGTATTTTGGGGATAGAGGATTCAAGGTCTGTGGGGAGAAAACGAGAAAAGGGTTCAGAATTTGGACGATCAGCTGGAGATCAAGATAACACTGGTAACATGGGGTGGCATTTTGTGGGCTGCACACAAGCCTTCGAGATATTCTTCTTCTGAACTACGATGGCTGCAATCCGCCACCTGCAATTCCCCTTTAAGTAACAGACTTTAAACCACCTTAATGAGCTAGTGATATTTTGGTATCCTGAAGGACTTGCCAGACTTCACTCTCAGGATGCAGCAATCCCTCATTTCCCTCCAATGCAGCAAACTTTAAGTGGATGAAGGTACATGGCCATGGATGGAAGACAGGGAGGAGGGGAGGATTCCAAGCCAGATTACAAGGCCAATGTATATAAATCCCTCTACCCAGTATCTTGTTAGCAAATATATAGTCACTGGAGAACAAGACTGAGGGCCTCAGGGAAAGATTGCTGCATTGGAAGGAAGTGAGGGATTGCTGCGTTCTGTGTTTCACAGGGAAATGCCTCACGCTGGACACATTGGATCTGTCAGTAAGAACTGAGGGTCCCTAGAAACACTGGATAGACCAGTCTGCTGCTTTGAAGAGGGGCAAAAAGTGGAAGTCTGTGTTTCTTGATAAACTCATCATGATGTTCGGCCATAACGGTCTTGTCAGACTCTTGTTCCCCCGACCTTGTTCATCTGATGATTAAATGTGAACTGTTAAACTTACCAAGATTTTCCCTTCTTGATCATGACCACAGTTTACAAACTGCACAAGCCGATGTTAAGCAAGCACTCAAGGTATTGAGTACAGCATAAGCAAACAAGAACAGTCTCCCTTGATGCCTTTCAAATCATTGCTGGGGACTTCAGTCAAGCTCATTTGAAGAAATCTCTTCCCAATTATAGAAACACAGAAGCATAGAAACATAGAAAACCTACAGCATAATGCAGGCACTTTGGGCCACAATGTGGTGCTGAACATGTATTTACTTTAGAAATTACCTAGGGTTACCCATAGCCCACTATTTTTCTAAGCTCCATGTCCCTTCCCAAGAGTCTCTTAAAAGACCCTATCGTATCCACCTCCACCACTGTCGCCAGCAGCCCATTCCATGCACTTACCACTCTCTGAGTAAAAAACTTACCCCTGACTTCTCCTCCATACCTACTTCCATACCTTAAAACTGTGCCGTCTCATGTTAGCCATTTTAACCCTGGGAAAAATACTCTGACTATCCACACGATCAATACCTCTCATCATCTTATACACCTCTATCAGCTCACCTCCTATCCTCTGTCGCTCCAAGGAGAAAAGGCCAAGTTCACTCAGCCTGTTCTCATAAGACATGCTCACTAATCCAGGCAACATCCTTGTAAATCTCCTCTGCACCCTTTCTATAATTTCCATGTGCTTCCTGTAGTGAGGTGACCAGAACTGAGCACAGTACTCCAAGTGGGGTCTGACCAGGGTCCAATATAGCTGCAATATTACCACTCGGCTCTTGAACTCAATCCCATGGTTGATGATGGCCAATACACTGTATACCTTCTTAACTACACAGTCAACCTGAGCAGCAGCTTTGAGTGTCCTATTGACTCGGAACCCAAGATCCCTCTAATCCTCCACACTGCCAAGAGTCTTACCATTAATACTATATTCTGCCTGTCCTGTTCTTCAAGTCCTGTGGCAATGGGCGAGTGGCGAAGCAGCAGGTGTGGATACACTGGAAGCTGTAGTCACAAACCTGCACACAGGTGGCCCAGGGCTTTGGGTCGTTCTCCGCTGGAATGAAGCAGCAGTGGAGCTTGGCAGCCCCCTGGGTGTCTGAGCAGTCCTCTTTAGGAATCACTCTGCTCACCTCCATGGAGGAAGGGGCTAGAAAAGGTGCCTCAAACATAGCCTGCTTCATCTTACCCTGGCCAGCACACCGCGGCTGGTGGGGATCCCACTCAGCGGTCGAACTAGAAAGAAGACAAAAGTGAAGGTGCTTAACCTTAGCATGTGGAACATGCAAACTCTGCTTGACATCACCAAGGCTGTCAGACCAGAAAGAAGAACAGCACTGGTCGCCAAAGGACTAGCCTGCTATAACGTGGACATTGCAGCACTCAGCGAAACACGCCTAGCAGACAAGGGCCAGCTTACAGAACGTGGTGGTGGGTACACCTTCTTCTGGAGCGGTCGCAGCAGCACTGAACGACGAGAGGCTGGCGTTGGATTTGCCATCTGATCGTAAACTTGCCAAGCTTCCAGAGGGCATCAACGATCACCTGATGATGCTTCAGCTCCCACTTGGCAATAAGAGGAGTGCAACGCTGATCAGCGCATATGCCCCAACGATGACCAACCCAGGTGACATCAAAGATAAGTTCTATGAAGAACTTGATGCCCTCATAGCAGCAGTCCCACAGTCAGAGAAGCTTATTGTCCTCGGGGACTTTAACGCCAGAGTGGGGACAGATGACCAGACCTGGGAAGGGATACTTGGAAGACATGATATTGGCAAGTGTAACAGCAATAGCCTGCTGCTCCTCAAGACATGCGCTATGCATGACCCTGTCATCACCAACACCCTATTCCACCTCCCTACCCGTAACAAGATATCTTGGATGCATCCACGCTCTAGGCACTGGCATCTGATCGACTATGTTATCACCAGAAAGAGGGACTGGCAAGACGTGAGAGTGACAAAGGCCATGTGTGGTGCCGACTGCTGGACGGATCACCGACTCATAGTGTCCAAGTTTAAACTTCGCATCCTGCCTGTGAGAAGACCCCAAGTTCAGAAGACTGCAAAGAGGCTCAATGTCTCCAAGCTGAAGAGCAGTGTAGTTGCAGAAGAATTTCGTGAAGACCTAGATAATAGGCTGCTTGACACACCCCAGGATGACCACACCAGTATTGAAGAGCAGTGGACGGCTTTCAGAGATGCAGTCTACTCTACCGCTCTCGAATTACTCGGACCAGCAATCCATAGACATCAAGACTGGTTCGATGAGAACGACGAGGAGATACAGGCACTGTTGTCAGAGAAACACCAACTGTTCAGAGCGCACCAGAACAATCCCACATCACAAGCAAAGATAGATGCCTTCGCCAGTGCAAGACGGAAAGTGCAGAAGAAACTCCGTGAGATGCAGGATGTCTGGTTCAGCAATAAGGCCGATGAGATCCAGGGCTACGCAGACAGTCATGACACCAAGCGTTTCTACGATGCTTTGAAAGCTATGTATGGACCTCAGTCCTCTGGCTCCTCCCCCCTCAGTGCAGATGGGACTCGGCTGCTGACAGAGAAAAAGCAGATTTTGGAGAGATGGGCTGAACACTTCAGACAGGTCCTCAACTGCCCTGATGAAATCAATGATGAGGCCAGTGCTCACCTACCTCAGGTGGAGATCAACCTGGACCTTGACAACCTCCCCACGGAAGAAGTCAGAAAAGCCATCAGGCAACTTTCTTGTAGCAAAGCACCAGGATCAGATGCAATTGCTGCTGAAGTCTACAAAGCAGGAGGCCCATTCATGATGCAGAAGCTGACTGAGCTCTTCCAGTCTATGTGGAACGAAGGAAAGGTCCCACAACAGTTGAAAGATGCCAGCATAGTCCACATCTACAAGAGGAAAGGCAACCACCAGTCTTGTGACAATCACCGAGGCATCTCCCTCCTGAACATAGCTGGGAAGATCTTGGCTCGAGTCCCGTTTATTCGCCTTCTCCAACACCTTGAGCAAGGTCTCCTCCCAGAAAGCCAGTGTGGCTTCGGTGCAGAGTGTGGAACTGTCAACATATTTGCTGCACGCCAACTCCAGGAAAAATGCCAAGAGCAACACAATGACCTCTTTATGACCTTCGTCGATCTGACCAAGGCATTTGATATGGTCAGCAGAGATGGCTTATGGAAGATAATGGAGAAGTTTGGCTGCCCTAGCAGGTTCATCACGATTGTTCGGCAGTTCCACGATGGCATGATGGTGATAGTTTTGGGTGATGGTGACAAGTCAGAAGCCTTCCCAGTGACGAACGGTGTGAAGCAAGGAACCGTTCTCGCCCCTACACTCTTTAGCATGGTCTTCTCTGCTATGCTGAATGATGCCTTCCGCGATTGTCAGGATGGTATACACACCAGATACAGGACTGGCGGTGGCCTATTCAACCTCCGGCTTCTACGGGCTGTTACAAAGGTAAAGGAGACCGTCATCAGAGAACTCTGATTCGCTGATGATTGCACCCGCAACGCCAGCACAGAGCAGAAGATGCAGTGAGAAATAGACAGCCTCTCATGAGCCTGTGACAACTTTGGACTTACAATCAGCACCAAACAGACCGAAGTTATGTACCAGCCTGCACCTGGAAAGCCCTACCAGGAACCCCACATCACAGTAAAGGGGCAGAAGCTACTGGTAGTCGACAGCTTTACTTATCTGGGCAGTACTCTATCACGAGTGGTGAACATAGATGCAGAGATCAGCAACAGAATTGCCAAAGCCAGTGCCGCCTTTGGGAGACTCCATGAGAATGTATGGGAGCGGAGAGGACTCAACCTTACCACCAAGCTAAAGGTCTACCGAGCAGTGGTTCTCACCACCCTCCTCTATGCCAGCTAGACCTGGACTGTCTACAGCAGACACGCTAAACAGCTCAACCACTTCCACTTGAGCTGCCTCCGCAGACTTCTCCACGTACGATGGCAGGACAAAGTCACAGACACGGAGGTCCTGGAGCGGGCTAGCACCCACAGCGTCTAACATCCTACAGAAAGCCCAAGCCAGATGGGCTGGCCATGTTGTCAGGATGTCTGACAGTCGACTACCAAAACAGCTGCTGTATGGAGAGCTGAGCCAGGGCAACCGCTCAGTTGGAGGGCAGAAGAGACGTTTCAAAGATTGCCTCAAAGTGTCCCTCAAAGACCTCAACATCAATCCCAGTATCTGGGAATCGCTTGCTCTGGACCGCCCAACCTGGTGGAGCAGGACCACTAAAGGAGCGTATGCAGCAGAAATCAGACGCACCGCAGAGGCTCAGAGGAAACGCGCCGCGCGCAAGCCTCGAGCTACCTCCACTTCCACTGCAGCACCTACCCTCATGTGTCCCACATGTGGGCGAGCTTTCAGGGCCCGGATTGGCCTCACCAGTCACCTCCGGACCCACGTCACAAACCCTCCACCTGACAGAAGTTGTGGTTGTCTTCGACTCCGAAGGACGAACAACAACATATTCTGCCATCGTATTTGACCTGCCAAAATGAACCACCTCACACTTATCTGGGTTAAACTCCATCTGCCACTTCTCAGCCCAGTTTTGCATCCTATCGAGGTCACACTGTAACCTCTGACAGCCCTCCACACTATCCAAAACAACCCCAACCTTTGTGTCATCAGCAAATTGACTAACCCATCCCTCCACTTGCTCATCCAGGTCATTTATAAAAATCACGAAGAGAAGGGGTCCCAAAACAGATCCCTGAGGCACATCACTGGTCACTGATCTCCATGCAGAATATGAACTATCTACAACCACTCTTTGCCTTCTGTGGGCAAACCAATCCTGGATCCAGAAAGCAATGTCCCCTTGGATCCCATGCCTCCTTACTTTCTCAATAAGCCTTGCATGGGGTACCTTTATCAAATACTTTGCTGAAATCTATGTACACTACTTCTACTGCTCTACCTTCATCAATGCGTTTAGTCACATCCTCAATAAATTCGATCAGGCTCATAAGGCCCTACTTGCCTTTGACAAAGCCATGCTGACTATTCCTAATCATATTATGCCTCTCCTAATATTCATAAATCCTGCCTCTCAATATCTTCTTCTTACCAACCAGTGAATTAAGACTCACTTGTCTATAATTTCCTGGGCTACCTCTACTCCCTTTCTTGAATAAGGGAATTACATCCACAACCCTCCAATCTTCCGGAACCTCTGCCATCCTCATCAGTGATGCAAAGATTATTGCCAGAGGCTCAGCAACTTCCTTCCTCACTTCCCACAGTAGCCTGGGGTATATATTGTCCGGTCCCAATGACTTATTCAACTTGATGCTTTCCAAAAGCTCCAGCACATCCTCTTTTCTTGCTGTCTATATGCTCAAGCTTTTCAGTCCGCTGTAAATCATCCCTACAATCACCAAGGTCCTTTTCCGTAGTGAATACTGAAGCAAAGTATTCAGTAAGTACCTCCACCACCTCCTCTGGTTCCATACACATTTTTCCACTGTCACACTTGATTGGTCATATTCTCTCTTGTCTTATCCTCTTGCTCTTCACATACTTGTAGAATGCCTTGGGGTTTTCCTTAATCCTGCTTGACAAGGCCTTCTCATGGCCCCTTCTGGCTCTCCTAATTTCATTCTTAAGGCTCCTACCTGCCAGCCTTATAATTTTCTATATCTCTATCGTTGTCTAGTTTTTTGAACCATTTGTAAGCTTTTCTTTTCTTCTTGACGAGATTTTCTGCAGCCTTTGTCCTCTACGATCCTTTCCCTGTTTCATTAGAACGTACCTATGCAGAACACCATGGAAATATCCCCTGAACATTTGCCACATTTCTGCCGTACATTTCCCTGAGAACATCTGTTCCCAATTTATACTTCCAAGTTCCTGCCTGATAGCTTCATATTTCCCCTTTCTCCAATTAAACATTTCCCTAACTTGTCTGCTCCTATCCCTCTCCAATGCTATGGTAAATGGAGATAGAATTGTGATCACTATTTCCAAAATGCCCTCCCACTGCGAGATCTGACACCTAACCAGGTTCATTTCCCAATACCAGATCAAGTACTGCCTCTCCTCTTGTAGGCTTATCTACCTATTGTGTCAGAAATCCTTCCTGAACACATCCAACAAATTCCACCCCATCTAAACCCTTTGCTCTAGGGAGATGCCAATCAATATTGGGGAAGTTAAAATCTCCCATCATGACAACCCTGTTATTATTGCAACATTCCTGAATCTATCTCCCTAACTGTTCCTTGATGTCCCTGTTACTTTTGGGTGGTCTTTAAAAATCACCTAGTAGAGTTATTGAATTCTTCCTGTTTTTAACTTCCACCCTTCCACCCAGAGAGACTCAGTAGACAATCCCTCCATGATTTCCTCTTTTTCTGCAGCCATGACTCTATCTCTGATCAACAGTGCCACGTCCCCACCTCTTTTGCCCCCCTCCCTGTCCTTTCTGAAACATCTAAAGCCTGGCATGCTAAGAAGCCATTCCTGCCCCTGAGCCATCCAAGTCTCTGTAATGGCCACAACAGCATAGCTCCAAGTACTGATCCATGCTTTTAAGCTCATCTGTTTTGTTCATGATACTCCTTGCATTAAAATAGACACATCTCAAACCATCAGTCTGAGCGCATCCCTTCTCTATCACCTGCCTAACCTCCCTATCACACTGCCTACAAGCTTTCTCTATTTGTGAGCCAACCACCCCTTGTCCACTTTGGGAGTAAGAACAGGAAGGCAGATTATTATCTGAACGGTGTAGAGTTAGGTAAGGGAGAAATACAAAGAGATCTAGGAGTCCTTGTTCATCAGTCACTGAAGGTGAATGAGCAAGTGCAGCAGGCAGTGAAGAAGGCTAATGGAATTTTGGCCTTTATTACAAAGGGAATTGAGTACAAGAGCAAGGAAATCCTCTTGCATTTGTACAGAGCCCTGGTGAGACCACACCTGGAGTATTGTGTACAGTTTTGGTCTCCAGGGTTAAGGAAGGACATCCTGGCTGTAGAGGAAGTGCAGCGTAGATTCACGAGGTTAATTCCTGGGATGTCTGGACTGTCTTACGCAGAGAGGTTAGAGAGACTGGGCTTGTACACGCTGGAATTAAGGAGATTGAGAGGGGATCTGATTGCAACATATAAGATTATTAAGGGATTGGACAAGATAGAGGCAGGAAATATGTTCCAGATGCTGGGAGAGTCCAGTACCAGAGGGCATGGTTTGAGAATAAGGGGTAGGTCATTTAGGACAGAGTTAAGGAAAAACTTCTTCTCCCAGAGAGTTGTGGGGGTCTGGAATGCACTGCCTTGGAAGGTAGTGGAGGCCAATTCTCTGGATGCTTTCAAGAAGGAGCTAGATAGGTATCTTATGGATAGGGGAATAAAGGGATATGGTGACAAGGCAGGAACCGGGTATTGATAGTAGTTGATCAGCCATGATTTCAAAATGGCGGTGCAGGCTCGAAGGGCCAAATGGTCTACTTCTGCACCTATTGTCTATTGTCCATCTCTTCAGTTCGGTTTCCACCCCCATCAAGGTTAGTTCAACTCTCCCCAAAAGCCTTAGGAAACCTCTCTGCCAGGATATTGGTCCCGCTCGGATTCAAGTGCAACCCATCCTTATTGTACAGATCACTCCTGCCCCAAAAGAGGTCCGAATGATTGAGTATCACAGGAAGTCCCAACATACTCAACCACGATTATGCTCAATTAGGAATGCCTGCCATTCCTTCCTAGACTGCATTTTGGAAAATCTGACTTTCTGGCTGTTCTCTTTCTACCTGCGTACAGGTAGAAGCTAAAGAACAAGGCTCCAATGAAAGGATAATGAACATGTGGTTGCAGGAGGTAGAGGAACAGCTGCAGGAGGTAGAGGAACAGCTGCAGGAGGTAGAGGAACAGCTACAGGATTGCTTTGAGTCAATGGACTGGGCCATATTCAAGGAATCATTGGAGGATTCAGAGAATACAGCACCGTTGTCGCAGAATTTGTAAAGTCAGTCACGGGTGACTCTGTCCCCACAAAATCATTTAGGGTCTTCTACAACCAGAAGAGCTGGATGTACCAAGAGCTGCAGAATCTGCTGAGGGTCAGATCAGTAGTGTTCAGCGCTGGTGACCAAGTAAAGTACAAGAGGTTCCAGCTACGACCTCCAGAAAGCCACTTCACATACAAAGTGGGAATTCCGGACCAAACTGGAATCACAGAAGGATGTACAACAACTGTGGCATGGCTTGGATGGCATCACCTCCTACAAGGTAAAACCAAAACGATGTATGTGATAACAAGGTTTCATTTTCAGAAAGTCATTTGATCGCCTAATTATCCCTCAACAATTATTCGTGGGCCTACCCACATTAATGTAATAAATTCCTCGCCGTATTTATTCTTCCCTACATAGGGGTCCTATATCTCTCTAAGTGAACTACCTTTTTCTAATGCCATTGGACTGGAACTCTGAGCCACATCAGAGTTCCTGTGTTATGTATGGACTGACCTTCTGCAGATCTTCTGTTGTAAACTTGCTTGCTACACTATCCCATTCTAAAATATTTAGTCCACTCAGAACACCAAGCACTTATGTACTGTGAGACCATTGCAAGGACAAGGCATCACAAGCTGGGCTCATAAAACAGCTGGGAAACTTTAACTTAAATTATGATCCCAGTTAAGCTAACTCACAAGTGTGTATGAATATCTGGAAACATCCAGGAATACAACATCAATGTCAAGGAAAGACGTTTTGAAAAGCACTTAACAAAATAGTTTTTAAAAAATCAAACATTTAACAATTTCACCAAATACTTTCAGGCAATTAATAATATTAAACAGTCTTAATTAATTTGAAACAAATGGAGATCTCCCTTTTTTAATCCTCACCTCTTGCAGCTCCTCCTTCCCTTGAAGTGAATGAGTCCAGCCTGGTACAGACTCAGATGATCCATAATGACAGCAATTTGCAAATGGACACCCTGATGTGGGTGTAGTTGACAGCTCTGCTGCATTTGCCAGCCAGGTCCTTCCCATTATATCTTCCCTAGAGCAGAACAGTAACTTGCCTCCTTTTCCTGCTGATCCTTTTCTAAGTGGGTTATAGGCTGCAATGTAGCTGCATTACACTTGCAGAAAATTGTAAACTTGGCTAGCTCCATCATGGGCACTAGTATCCTGGACACCTTCAGAAGGTGATGCCCCACAATAGTGGCTTCTATTATTAAGGAATCCCATCACCCAGGACATGTCCTCTTCTCATTGGTACCATTCAGGATGAAGTACAGGAACCTGAAGACGGATACTCAGTGTTTCAGGAACAGCTTCTTCCCTCCGCCATAAAGTTTCAGAATGGGTAATGAACTTCAGTATCTCAGTACTTCAGTATTTTTCCCTCTATTTTTGCACTCCTTATTTAATTTTCTTCTTTATATATACTTATTGTATTTCATAGTTTTTATTATTATGTATTGCAATGTACAAACAACAAATTTCATGATATATGCCAGTGATACTAAACCACATTCTGATTCTGATGTAAAACATGTGATTCTAATTTCTCTTCCTTTGTCTCCGATGTGATGACTACTGCAACATACTTTTACCTCCATTTCATCTACACGATCAGCCATGTGCACATTGCTTCACAGACTATTTCATTCTGCTCCATTCACTTTATTTCTGAAACTGGTTTATACAGTACTGTTCAAGTTGCTGTTCAGTTCTAAACTGCCAATGTTCAACTTGGAGCCCACCAGAATCCTGGCCTTACTCTCCAACTTTCTAACAGTTTCCTTGCTGTGAGTCTATTAATATTGATTGTTTTCAATTGCTTTTGGCAGAACACTGATCTAATTATCCTCTAATTTACGTTTCACTTCAGAGAGATTTAGAGATTGGAGTAATTCACTTCTCATCAGCACATCTTTGAGAATTGTAGGGTTCTAGATAGGATTATTGGAAAGCACAGTGACTTATGTTGGGTGTTTGTTAAATACCCTTTTCCTTCCTCTAACTCCCGCTTGATTTTCTTTGGATCTCGTTGTTGCTGAGTAACCAGTCCTCTGCCTGCTGCTTTAGCTTGAAATCAAACTTTACTTCTGAGGATTGCCAATGTTTCTACTTCTGCTTAAGTTTCATTCTTCCAGAATCAGTTAAGCAAGAATTTAATCTTTCAAATGCTTTTCTCTAGGTCTGACCTGCTTTGGCATGTTTTTGATGTGAATCCCAGCAGATGGAGAGAGTTAAGATAGTGGATGAGGTGCCTCTCAAATGCTTTCTCCAGACAAGACAACAGATCAAAATGTCCAGCAATGGGATTTCACACATCGACTGTCACTGAGGTATCTGAATTACTTCAGAGATTCTACTTTGAAAATGTTCTCAAAAGCATTCGTTATCTACGAATGCTAGGTTCCAGAAAAGGGTTTTCACCAGTACTTGACAATAATACTGGAACTATAGAGTCATTGTGTTTAACAGCATAGAAACAGGACTTTCGGCCCCCACTGATTACTTAGCCTACCTGTACTAATCCCATTAACTTGTGTTACGTTCATGGCTTTCTAAGCCTTGGTGACTCAGCTACCTGACCTGGTGTTTCTTAAGTGTTCCCAACATCTGTTCTGGCAGTACAATTCCAACTACAGCAATCCTCTACATTAAAAACTCCCCTCAAGTCTCTCTAACCCTACCTCTTACCGTGCCCTCTTGTCTTTGACAACCCAGAGGTTCAAAGGTTCATTTTGTTGCCAAAGTACAACTCTGATATTCACCTCCTCCAGAGAGCCATGAAATGCAGAAAAATCATGGATTTTTGAAAGAAAAGACATCATCAACCTCCCCTCTGCACACCAAACCCAAAGCCGTCCAACCCCTCCATCGCACAAAAACCAATACATTGCCCACTTAGAAGACGGCAGCCAGAACATCAGAAACCCCAGACTTCCATCCCACTCCCTCACAAAAAAACAGCGACAATAACATCAAACCACAAACCCTCTGCCCCACAAAAAAAACAGCAGGAACAGCACCAAAACCTTAAGCTCCACCTCCCTCTCCCACATACAAGAACCAAAAAATTGCTCACCTAGAAAAACCAACAAGAACATCGGACCCCAAATCCCCAAGCCCTCCCTTACAGAAAAAACTACACATTGCCCACCCAGAACCTCAACCTACCAATCAGTAACAAGGAAGAAAACACAGAAAACTGACAGAGAGCAATTTAAACTATGGTCCAATAATCACAGAAATCTTCCCGACAGAACTGAGGAGAGCACCACACGAACTCTGTCCTTCTGCGAAGAGCAATATCTGAGCAACTGGTGCACCACTGACCTTCAGTCTGCCATGCCACTGACCTGTGGCCTTCCAAATGCCGCTGAGCTGGCTACCAACTGCATCAACCCGTGGCCTCCATGGAGAGTGACCATTGACCTCTTCCGCATTCGCCTCTCTGCTTCAGTCTTCCTCAACTCTTCGAAATGGAGTCGATCATGGCCCCGCACTTCGTTTCCGGCCTTCTGCATGAGGCAGCCCGTGCTTGTGATCCTGTCCAGGGACAGCAAACCAGCAGATCACTCGATCGAACCCCAAACTGGATGTCACAGGCTCCTACAGTCTCCAAAGCACAATCAAGACAAAAAGAACAAGTAGAAGGCATAGAAAACATGAAATAATTGGAAAAAATTGGCTATCTGGAAGATGTTGCCCAAGGAATTGCTGTTTGCTGCGTGCCAACTTGACAAGAAGGGAAACCCATCAAGGGAAAAATGATTCTTACCATGCACCTTATTTTCACTCCTCCTCCAGCAGAGAATCCATAGAATTTTCTACCACAGGACACAGAAGAGGCCACCTCTTCAGATATATTTAAGACACAGTTAGATATATATTTACATAAGAGGGGAATTTGGGGTTATGGGGAGAGCAGGCAAGTGGAGTTGAGTGCATGGACAGATTAGCCGTGACCCTATTGAATGGCGGAGCAGGCTTGACGGGCAAGATGGCCTACTCCTGCAACTATTCAACATGCTCTTATGTTCTTTACCTCATTTGGTCCTAGTCTCCCAACCTTTGGAATTCTATAGGTGCGATAGATACAACACAAGTTTATTTTATTGATTCTGGGGATTATGAGCTTGTTATATATGAGGCATTTAGAAGATCGAGGAGAGATTTAGGAGACTGATAGGTGAACAATATTGGAATGGATAAAATTCTCAGCGGGCTTGACAAGGGCATTTATAAAGTTGATATTTTACCCAATTGGGGTATCTAAAACCAGGGTCTATCATCCCAAAGATATAGAGTCATAGAGTTATTGAGTTATTTACTTATTTAGCAATGCAGGGCAGAGTCGTCTTTTCCGACCCTTTGAGTCACATGGCCCCAGCAACCCCACAACCTTGATTAACCCTAACCTAATCATGGGACAAGTTACAGTACTGTGACAGGATCTGTGCCCAATTCGTCCATTCTGGCCATGGCCATACCTGAACTAGCCCTATTTGACTTCATTTGGCCCAACCCCCTATAACCCTTTTCTGTCTAGGCACCTGTGTAAGTATCTCTTAAACATTGTAATGTTACCTACTTCTACAATCTCCTCATGCAGCTCCCTCCATATACACATTGCCCTCTGTGTGAAAAAAAATCTTGCTCCTCAGAACTCCTTTAAATTAGATGGGTTGATAAATGGACTGTCCAAAGTATTCGGAAGGCCTGAGTTTTGCCTCCTGAGCTGGAGTTAGCCAGCTGATGTCAGGGGTAGCAGCACTAGCAAAGTTATCAGCACCAGAAACAAAGAAGGTTTAGGGATAGTGATCCATACTTTGGAAGCTAATCCCTGCTGGAAAATTGTCCACGTCGAAGTAGAGTGAAGACCTGAGCAGATTGCCAATCAGGTATACAGCCACCAGTTCTTTCTCACCTGCCTCACACCATAATTTTCACCAGCTCTGTGGTATTTTGTGTTTGGTTTACGATTGTCAGATGTCTTGCGATACAGAGAAAAGCTTCTGTTAGTGTGCCACCCAGACAGATGACAGCGTACATAAATACATTGTGTTCCAGAGGAGTGGCAGTTATCAAAGAGATCAAATGTCAGGATGGGTCTTCAGGTGGCAAATTGTGGAAGAATCAATCTGTATTATAATAGGCTGTAATATGTAAATATTCCTATAAACCCAAGTCTGGTCCAACAGTTTGTTGCTTGTGGATGCTGGTTTCAATCTTCCAGTGCATAAGGAAAGAAGCAGAATAGATCAATACTTCTATGCCAGTCAGCAAGATCACTGCTGATCAATTCATTGGCGTCCATTTTATTTCCTGCCCAATCCCCTCACCTCTTGATTTCCCCTTTGCTGATTCTGGGACGCATGGTGGAACAACTGTTAGCACTGTTGCCTCACAGGTCCAGACAACCCAGGTTCAATCCTGAGCTCATGTGCCTTCTGTGTGGAGTTTGCCCACACTTCCAGTGATTATGTGGGTGCCCCTGTTGCTCTGGTTTCCTCTCAGTCCCTGAAGTGCACTGACAGGTGAATTCACCACTGCAAATTGCCTCTAGTGTAGGGAAACGACAAGGCAAATGAAAACGGAATGGATGAACATTTCAGAGTGAGAACAAGCTGTAGGGAAACAAGGAAACCAAGAGATGGTGGATGGAGCTGAAGGACTGAGCTGCTGGGAGCCAGAATGTTAACAGTGGGCCAAATGGCCTCCATCTGTGCCAGAGTAGGTAAATAAATCCATCTTGGCATTGAGCGGTTTCATGACACAATATTCACTGCTATCAGATATACAGAATACCAAACATTTACAACATCATGAAAGAAAACATTTTGCCTTGTCCATATTAAATACACAATCCTTCTCCATGAATTGAAATAACTTTATTTCTTACATCCTTCACATACATGAGGAGTAAAAAACTTAATGTTACGTCTCCATCTAAATGTGCAATGTGCAATCATGGTAATTTATAATAATTTATAATAAATAGAACAATCAATGCAACATAGAAATACACTGAAATCAGCATGAGTTAATCAGTCTGACGGCAGGGTGGAAGAAGCTGACTCAGAGCCTGTTGGTCCTGGCCCTTATGCTGTGGTATCATTTCCCAGATAGTAACAGCTGGAATAGATTGTGATTTGGGTGACTCAGGTCCCCAATGATCCTTAGGGCCCTTTTTACACACCTGATTTTGTAAGTGTCCTGAATCATGAGAATTTCACAACTACAGATGTGCTGGGCTGTCTGCACCACTCTCTGCAGAATCCTGCGATTAAGGGAGGTACATTTCCCATACTAGGCAGTGATGCAGCCAGTCAGGATGCTCTCAGGATGCCCCTGTAGAAAGTTCTTAGGATTTGGGGGCCCATACCAAACTTCCTCAACCGTCTGAGGTAAAAGAGGCGCCGTTGTTTCTTTTTCACCACACAACTGGGGCGTACAGACCACGTGAGGTCCTTGGTGATGGGGATGCCGAGAAACTTAAAGCTGTTTACCCTCTCAGCCCCGGATCCATTGATGTCAATAGGGGTTAGCCTGGCTCCATTCCTCCTGTAATCCACAGCAAGCTCCTTTGTTTTTGCGACATTGAGGGAGAGGTTGTTTTCTTGACACCACTGTGTCAGAGAGATTACTTCTTTCCTGTAGGCCAGCTCGTTAATGTCTGAGATTGGGCTAATCAATGTAGTGCCGTTGGCAAATTTAATTAGCAAATTAGAGCTGTGGGTGGGAAGCAGTAGACTTTGGTTCTAAATTTTTTTACAAGGGTAAAAATCTCACTATCTGCCAACTCATGCTCCCTTGGAGCCTACAAGTTTAAGTCAGATTACAAGAACACAATGATCTTAACTACTTGCTGGACCTGTCGACTAACTTTTTATGATCTCCTTATCAGAACACCTCAATCCCTCTGATCCTCACTGAAGTCTATTTGCCAGGCTTTTACCCAATCATTCAATCCACCTATGTTCTATTGTAGGATTACAATTAACCACAAGCAGAACGTCCCAATGGCTGAACATTTTAATTCTGTTTCCCTTCCAATTCTGACATGTCGGACCATGGTGTACCAAGAAAAGAACAGCGTCGGGGTGGAGGAGCAACACCTTATTTTCCGTCTGGTTAGCCTCCAACCTAATGGCATGAATTTTGATTTCTCCTTTTGGTAAAATAATGCTCCCCCTTCTCTATTCTGCACTCCAACCTCTTACCTCTTGTCATCTGCCCATCACTTCCCCCTGGGCCCGCTCCCCCTTCCTTTCTTCTTCGATTCACTCTCCTCTCATATCAGATTCCTTCTTTTCCAGTCCTTAACCTTTCCCACCCACCTGGCTTTACCTACCACCTTCCAGCTAGCTTCTATCCCCTGTCCCCAACTTCTTATTCTGGCATATTCCCCCTTTCTTTTCAGTCCTGAAGAAGGGACTCAGTCTGAAACGGCGATTGTTTATTCATTTAGATGTTGTCTGACTTGCTGAGTTCCTCCAATATTATGTGTGTGTTGCTGCAGAATCACAATGTCTTCATGTATACCTTACCAATAAGTTTTGGCAAACTAAGAAACCTTACATATTATTCTTTCCTTCAGTCTATTAATGGAATTAGTAAACAATTGAGGACCAAGAAGCCATACTAGGGTTAGCTCACCAATTACATCTCTTCAGCCTGAAAAGGACTCATTTATCCTATCTCTTTGTTTTCTAAGCGACAGCCTGTTCTCAGTCAATGCTAATACTGTTCCAATGCATTGAGCTCTTAATTTATGTATTAGCCCCTTTAATGACACCATCTCAAATGTCTTTTGGAAATATAAATGAACTACATCTACTGGTTTCCCTCTATCTAATGTCACTCTTGCATCCTCAAAGAATTTGAGCAAATTTGTAAATCGTGAATTACCTTTCATATAACAATGTTGACTGGGCTTGATTATATTTAGCTTTCTGAAATTAGTTATTTCTTCTTTGATTATTGACTCTAGCATTTTATGGAACAATAGATGTACCATTAACTGGTCTATAGTTCCTCGTTTCTATGTCTTCCCTTTCTGAACGAGGGAGATACATTGGTTGTTTATCAATTTTCTGTTACCCTCTAAGAATTTAGAGAGTTTAGAAAAATTTCACCCAAAAGATCCATTATCTCTGCAACCACTTCCTTTAAATTCTTGGACATGAATCATCAGATCCAGAGATTTGAATACGTTTAATCCTGTGAGTTTCACAATTACCTTATCTCTTTGTGTTTGAAGTATCAACAAGTTTCTCCCTATTACCGTAGATTCCGGATTTTAAGCCGCTACTTTTTTCCCACATTTTGAACAGCTTTGAACTTTGCGGCCTTTAATCCGGAACGGCTAATACATGATTTTTTTCATGCCGCCTCGTAAACATTTTGCCTCATAACAGTAGACCAATAAAATTGATGAGTAGTTCACAGAGGTCCAATGAAATTGTACGATAAATCAAGCGCACTTTCACAATTAAATTATTGTAAATCAGTCATTTGTACTCACCCTCATCAACATGGAAAACACTCGAAGCATTGTGCTGCCTTATGGCAGTTACTTAGTTTATAATATTTTCGCTTAGTAATTCATTTTCTAGTTAAAGTTAGAAGAGTTTTAACTATATTTGTTTTCTGTACTACATCGCGGGATGCTATGACGTCACACCCGGTTTCGCGGTGTCTTGTGGGAAAATGCCGGTTTGCGATGAAACGGGACGGAGGGAGGGAGCGCATTATGCGAGCGGCTTTGGATCTGAGCGAACGCTGCTTTTAAGTTAAAGGTGATCAATAACTTTTCCTGGTAGGCTGCAGTATATATATTTTTTACCAGTCGTTAGGAGATATTGGAATGTTGTTCAGTAAAGAAGTATACGCAACGTATATTTAAAAGTAGCCACGTTACGGGCACGGTTCGAAAAAAAGCATTTGCAATATGTATTTGTTTTTGTTACCATATGGATTTAATTAAAAGTTAAAAAAATCCTCACGTGTAATATCTTTCTGTGTAAATATCTCATATTACAACGTGGGACACCTGCGGCCGAAAATCCGGTGCGGCCTAAAATCCGGTGCGGCCTTTACAATTAAAAAATTGATTTTATTTCTAAAATTAGAGCCAGCGGCTTTTAATCAGGTGCGCTCTGTAGTCCGGAATCTACGGTATTTGTTTCACAGTCCACCTGTTATTTTAGGAATATCTGTAGTGTCCTTTGTGGTGAAAACTGATAGAAACAGTTGAACTAATGTATTTTTTTGTGTTTCTGTTAATTATTCAGCAGCTTTGCTTTCTGGAGGCCCCATCTACCTCAGCTGCTTTCTTTCTATTTGTACATCCATAAAATCTCTTACTGTTTGTTTTAATATTACACACAAGTTTTCTCTCAAAATCAATATTCTTCCTTCTTTTGTGCTTCTTAGTCTTTCGCTGTGGTATCCTAGAAACTCCAATTACCACCAGCCTTCCTGCTTTGTATGCTCTGCTTTTCAATTTAACATTATCCTTGCCTTTTATTAACCACAGATTGCGTCTCCTTCTCGTGGATCTTCTCTCAATTCTTTGGACAATATAATTCCAACCTTAATGTTTCCTCATACCAGGAATTAACCCAATCAGGTTATTTGGCATAACCTTCCTCAGTAAGATTAAACTGCATGTAATTCACCAGAAACAAAAGAAAATCTGCAGATGCTGGAAATCCAAGCAACACCCACAAAATGCTGGAGGAACTCAGTAAGCCCGGCAGCATCTATGGAAAAAAAATACAGTCAATGTTTTGGGCCTGCTGAGTTCCTCCAGCATTTCATTTGTGTTTCTTTTAATTCACCAGAAGTGGCTTAACTATAATCTTCATAGCTGAAAGCAAGTCTTCCTTACATTTATACTCAGTCTCTCTTCCAATGCTTTGTACTGTCACCCTAATTGCTTAACTTCCTACATGCTAGCTTTGCTGCCTATAAACTGAAGTAGAATAGATAACATGTGGACCTGTTCCTTATAGTTGAGCAAATAGCTTCTCACATTTTGAAGTGATGGTACCTATTCTCAAAGGGAAACTGGAGTGATATTTTCTGCCCCAACTCAGGCTGTTGCTTCACCTTGTATTTTATGTCCACAGTGACATAATCAATAAGCCATTGCTCACTTTTCTGAATTATTGACAGAAATTCGATGAAGAAGTTACAACCTATTTTCTTTGCTGTTTAGGCATGATTAAATATGGATCAGGTCACACAGGGAACTATGTCACAAGTAACAAGTTCTGACAAGGGCACTCATCTTATTTCTGCTGCCCCACTTTGATCTACAGGTGCTGCCTTTTGTGCCTCAGGTCACTGTGGCAGTGCCCAGATCATGGCACAGAGACCAACGACAGCATTGCATGGGGCATAACCTGGCTACTCTAAGGCGCAGAAAGAGGAGCTGGGTACATTACTCAACACAGCGCTATTTAACACTTGGAATCTTCCCCTCAATTTCCCCCTTCTCTATCCTACATGTTTGCCCCTTCACCTCCTTTTATCTCATTATGGAAACACTTCTTAAACACGATCCATTTTCTAGGGCAGCAGGTGACTGAGATGGTCCCTGTGAGCTCAGACTGACCCTTAGCTCAGGATCTGTAGCTCATAAATGTGATTGAAACACAAAGCTTCTTCCACTTCAGCATTTTTTGATTACATCTAATCTGGTGCTCAGGATATACATAATGTTTTGCATTGCTTGTACCAGGATACTCTGATCTCTTGGCAGAACTAACACTCTGCCTTTACATTCTTCTTTCTGAAGTAGATAACCTCATATTTATCCCCATTAAAATCTACCTGCCACCTTTAGTAACGTCTCTTTAACCTTTCCGCTGCATACCTTTTGTGCTCTCCTCTCAATTACTTTCCCAATTGCCCTGTATTGTCCAGAAGCTCGGATGCAATTTACTCCGTCTCTTCATCTAAATCCTGAACATAGGCTGTAAACAGCTGAGACCTAGCATGAATCTCTGTGAAGCTAGCCTCAGTTTTAAACCTGAAGAAAAACCACTTACCCCTGTTTTTCTGCTCCCTGCTCATTAAGCGCTCCACTGTTCATGCTAATATGTTACCCTCTTTATAATTAATCCTTTATCCTAAAGAGAAACCACTTACGTAGTACCTCATTATTAATCCTCTACCCTACGGAGTAAACATTCATGTAGCATCATATAATGTAGAAGTCCAAATATATTATTTGCACTGCGTCAGGTGGGTGAAAAATGTTTTGGATACCCTGCAGACATTAAAAGTGATGTATAAATGCAAAGGATTTTTTTCTGCAGAGTAAGCATAGCAGACTTTCACCACAACTGATTTCACTGTTTGTAGACCAGCCAACAGCTTCTGGTATATTTTGGCCCAGCCAGGGCAACTAGTGTTGGAATGACAGTCTGTAGGAGAAACAGATAAACTCAGAGGAAGGAGGCATTAGTGTTCCGGATTTTCTCCTGAAGCATCCATTTTGTTTGTTTCTTACCCGGTCATTCCTGAAAGGCGATGAAGATGTTTTGTCATTGAGCAGAGGGAAGGCAAGTTAGGTTGTCCTTTTGGTGAGCGTCGGCCTACCATTCCTCTGATGGTGTGGTGAATTACTGCAAAGTTTTTGTTCTCATTTGCATTTAAATGAGAAAAAAGTGTCAAAAATATGCTGAGCCCAAATGAAATAAAGAAACATTGTACGTCAGCAGTGAATTGATGCATTGGATGACAGTGGCTGCTTAAAAACTTAAATGAGTTTTAATTTTGAAAATCTACTTACATCACCTCTTGTCGGACAAGCTGCATAGTACATATGTCAGAGTGTCAGAAGACAAATACAAGGCTTTTATCAAAGGAGCCAGGGATAGCCAGCAGATTTAAATTGATTTAAACTTTCCATTTAAGCCTTGCAATAAGGATTTAAAAAAATATACATCAGCTTGGTGCTGATGCAGCTGGTGCACTGTGCATTGCTATTCATCAGAAATACAAACCCAGTTCCTTTGAGAGGAACACAAAAATGGAAGTAAACCAACCAAAAAATATTTGGCAGATACTCCAATTCGGTGCTGTGGGAGTGCTGCTGAACTAGTTGTGGTGTCCTTCAGGTGAAGGGTTAAACAGAGGTCCAGCTTGCCCTCTCAGCAGGAAATAAGTAATTGGCTTATTATTGTCACATGTCCCAAGATAAGGTTTTGCTTGTGTGCAATCCAGCCAGATCTTTCCATGCTCAAGTACATCAATGTAGTAAAAAAGGACATCAATAGCACAATGCAAAGTATAGAGTTGCTGCACAGAGGAACTACAGTCCAGGTAGATAAATAAGGTGCAAGGGCTTTGATGAGGTAGGTTAAGAGATCAGGAGTTCATCCTTATTGTAAAAGAGGTTTGTACAAAGGTCTTGTAACAGTCATAAAAAACACCCAAAAACCCAAAGGTGACTGAAAACAAGTGCAGAGGAAAGCAAGTTGGCCCTCCAAGCTTGCGCCGTTTTTCATTTGAACTATGTTTAGATGCCTTTTGTGCCTAGAAATGCACATTTCTCCTTTTTAAATGTGTCTTGACTTCACCTGCCCTCTGTGGCAGAGAAGTCCACAGTTCACCACCCTCTAAGTGCAGATATTCCAGTCTGAAATGTTTTGGTCTGTGAACTGAATCTGTAATTTCTTGTTTTAGACTGCACAGCCCATCAGAACTGAATAGGGTTCAGTCAGATTCTCATCGTACTGACCTCTAGTTAATACAAACCTGTTCACAGTCCTTATATGAATGTCTGATCATCTCTGTAATCAGTCTGGTGATCAGATGTCAAAAACACATCTCAATGGCTATGAAATGGTTCAGAATGCCACGTGGTTGTGAAAGGTGCAGTGTAAATCGTGCCTGTGTCTCTCTTAACAACAATACGCTGCTATTTATAAGGACTTGCGGTATGCCTATAATCATTATTGCAGCTCAGATACATTGCCAGCATGAGCAAAGCAATATCAGTGTCCTCTCATAAGGCAACATCCTCACCACTGAGGTCCTTCTTCCTCTCTGATAGATCTATTGGGCAGGCCTCTTCGATCACAAACATTACACCAGAGTCTCAGTTCTATCTAAATGTTGTCTTTGACAAATTTGACCATAACATTCTCCTAGATCTCCTTGAGAACCGGGTTGTCCTCTCTTTTAGTGCCCTTAATTTGTTTTGTTCATATATCTTAGAGTCGTGGTCACCAACCTTTTTAAGCCCAAGATCCCCTACCTCGGCCTTAGTGAAAGGCAAGATCGACCCACTAAACCGGTTAGTCACACGCATGTGCACCAGGCAGAAAAGACCGGAAGTAAAACCCCACAACCCGGAAGTAGAAATAATGTATAAACACCAGGGGTACCCACCCTTTTTAGCACCGTGGACCGATTTAATATTGACAATATTCTTGCAGACTTGCTAACGGGGGGTGGGGGGTTGGGTGTTAAACATGACCGGAATACAGCGATACTCGAAGGAGGTTCCTTATGTCCAGTCTATTCCACAATTTAGTTTACGTGGCTATCAGCACTTGCTTCTGTCCCGCTTGCTCACGTTTTTTTTCATTCAGAAAACTCAGTGGGATTGTCTTTAAGTGCAGGGAGCTTTGACTCAAGGTACCGAAGCAGTTTTGAGGGCTTCACTGCCTCATTAGACAGTCTCCGGGCCAGAACTCCAGCCTCCTGCCCGCCCGCCGCCAGACGCCTTGGCCAGGTGCGGCTGGTCGCAGGTGGGGTGAGAGGACAAGGTCAGGGCTGGAGGTCCCCGTGCCACGAATACTAAACAGGTTTAGAGGCGGCACCCATATGTCTGCGCTCCAGGCCAGTAGCATCGGCACATCTCGCCGGCTGCCCAAGACCAACCAGCGATCCCTGGCATGAGGGTATCACTGCGTTTAGGCGACTGATGACCATGCGTGCATTCAAGTTCAACAGTGGGCATGACAGGGAATGAAGGAAGATGCAGCTGACTCATATCATTTCCTCGCGGCCCGGTACCGGTCCGCGGCCTGGTGGTTCGGGACCACTGAATTACACTGTGTAGTGCGTGGCGGGGGAGCTACACACATGCGCACTGGGCAGTAAGAATGGAACTAAAACCCCGCAACCTGGAAACAATCTCTCAACAGTATTTGTGTATTTATTTTTTTTTCTTTTCGGGATCTACTGGGAAAGTCTCAAGGATCGACCAGTCGATCGCGATTGACGGGTTGGCGACCACTATCTTAGAGAGAAAATTTTTAGTCTGTCTTGGAGACCATTTTCTCAGAGGGACAATGTACTTTTGGTATTGCTTAGGAAAGCTGTCTTGGTCCCTTTCTCTTCCTCTTGGAGACATCCTTAGAGAGCATGGACTTGATTTTCGCACACAATTGTATATCTTGGTTGAGCCTGTGATGATAACACCCTATATTCTCTGACTTCTGGTCCAGCTATAATGAACAAATGGCTGAACAATAATTTCCTAAAGCTAAATGAAGATAAAACTAAAATACTTCTGGTTGGTTCCAAAACCAAAAGAGAAAAACTTCTTGATAAACTTGGGAACTTGGCTCCCCTTGTAAAGTCAGAGTTAACTAGTGCATGCTATCCTTGATTCAGATTTGAATTTAAAATCCCATAAAAAGAAAGTGACCAAAGCAGCATTTCGACACTTAAATATTGCAAAGGTACATTCATTTCTGTCATGTAATGATACTGAAAAACTAATTCATGCCTCCATATTGAATAGATTAGATTAGTGTAATGCAATTTTACTCACCTTCCAAAGCAATTCATTGACGAGCTTCAAGCCATTCAGAATGCTGCTGCTAGAATTTTAACCAAAACCAGAATGATGGAACACATCACTCCCATACTAGACTCTCTGCATTTGTATCTGTTTGAAATTGGTTTTGAATTTTCTTTAATTGTTTTAAAGCTCTTAATTATCTGGGACCAGACTACATCACAGAATCATTTTTGTTTTATAATCCTGCCCGAGCTCTCAGGTCTTCTGCCAGTCTCTTGAATTTAAGCAATCTCCCTCAAAAGATAATTGATAGGTCAGGTTTTTTGAATTACGCTCCTGAACTGTGGAATTCAATACCTAAAACTGTTGGGGATGAAGACTCAGTTGACACTTATAAACATCAGCTCAAAACCTATTAATTTAACCTTGCTTTGAACTAACATAATTTTGTCATTTATTTTCATGTTTATTTTTGTTTTTATTTTACTTTTGATTTTAGTCTTAGTTTGTACTTTTGTCCCATTGTAACACACTTTGAATTACAGTACATTATCTATATGAAAAGTGTTCTATAAATAAAGTTATTATTATTGCTGCATTCTTTGCGCAATTGAAGATGGTAAAACCTGAGGTACAGGCATAGCCAAGCATATTCATGCCTTAATTGCTAAGATCTTTTGGACTTTTCTAGTGGTGTTTTGTATTGTGGCTTTCTGGAGGTTTACATAAATATTGCTGTGTAGGCCCAATTATTTAATGCTATTGTGCAGTGACTTTGGGAAGATACCAGATGTAGATATTACAATTGGGACAATGTAAGCCCAGTTCATGTTCCATAGTCTTTCCATTTCCTCTTTGAATTCAGAATATTTCTGGTGTTTTCACTTGTTGATTTCTGTATATTGTGTGTGTTTGGAATGGCTATACAGTATCTATAATTAAGTTGCTTTTGCTTGTTATATGTAATATTATATCTGGAAGGTTATTATGGATTGCCCAGTCTGTAATAATGGATTTGTCATAATATAATTTGTAAGGCTGTGACTCTGAAACTGGATCAGGCTTATATTTATAGTAAGGTGTGATGTCTTTTATGAATTTATATTTTAAAGCAAGACTTTGGTTAATGAAATTTGCCATTTGATCGTGCCTGTGCAAGTAATCAGATTGAGTTAAATTGCTGCAGGATCCTGTAATGTGTTAGATTAGAAACATAGAAAACCTACGGCATAATACAGGCCCTTTGGCCTACAAAGCTGTGCTGAACATGTTCTTACCTTAGAAATTACCTAGGATTACCCATAGCCCTCTATTTTGCTAAGCTCCATGTACCTGTCCAGCAGTCTCTTAAAAGACCCTATCGTATTCACCTCCACCACCGTCACCGGCAGCCCATTCCACGCACTCACCATTCTTTGTGTAAATATCTTACCCCTGACATCTCCTCTGTTCCTACTTCCAAGCACCTGAAAACTGTGCCCTCTTGTGCTAACCATTTCAGCCCTGGGAAAAAGCCTCTGACTATCCACATGATCAATGCCTCTGGTTTAGATCGTTCCTGGTTTCTCTTGGCATTTTCTGCATTTATCATCTTGAATTTGTGAGCCTTTTATTATGTATTTCTGATCATTTTTGTGTTAACCACCTGCTCTTGTAATGCCACAAGAAATTTCTCTGTTTCTGGGAAGAGGTCTCTGACTCTGAGACAGGTATTCAACACTTCCTTGTGGAGATCTAGTCTGCTCAGATTGTGTGATGAATTCCATGGGAGGGTCTTGCTCTTCCATTGGTTAACTTTTTCTTCTATGGTGATAATTTCTTCATTTTTCTGGGTTGTACTTTCATTTAAGCTTAGTGGTCTGTACTTCTTTTCAGAATTGCATATGCTCACGTCGAGTGCTGAATCCTATTTTAATTGATTATAATATATCCTAATAAGTTTTATCTGACTGTTGTGTAATTTTTTTATATCTGTTATTTCTCTTCCTCCCTCTGCCGTAGGTAGTGTTAATTCAGAATCAGATTCAGTTTATTGTCATTTAGAAACCACAAATGCAATGCAGTTAAAAAATGAGACAACATTCCCCCAGAATGATATCACAAAAGCATATGACAAAACAGACTACACCAGAAAATCCATGTAATGTTTGGCAATCCCCAATCCAGAGTCCGGAGAGGCTGCTGCATATTAATATTGTGCTACCGTCTAGCGCTGTGGTGAACTACATATACCTGTCTGGACTGCTCCTGTGGCTCCTCCCACAGACCCCTGTATAAAGGCGATTGAGGCCTGAGCCCAGCCTCATTCTCCAGGATGTAGTGTTGTTCATTCTTCCAGTCAATAAAAGCCGATATCTCACTTCTTACGTCTCAGAGTGAGTTATTGATGGTGCATCAATTTTATTGACTGGAAGTTAAAACATGGAAGCTGTTTTACGTCTGGAAAGATTGGATTTGGACCCCCAAGACCCTGAAGCAGCTCTTGCCTTTGAACTCTGGCTTGCATGCTTCCAATCATACTTGGAGGAGGTTGGTGCAACTGACCCCGCTGTTAGGCACAGAATTCTCCTCTCGAGAGTCGCCCCAAAAGCTTATTCATTCATCAGGGACCTCTCAACCTACGAAGGGGCGCTTGACGCTTTCAAATGACAGTACCTGCGGCTGGTGAACACCGTCTACGCCAGACATCGCTTGGCCACGCGCAGACAGCGCCCTGCGGAGTCGTCCGCCGAATTTCTCCAAGCTCTACAGGCACTCGTGCGGACTTGTGACTGCAAAACGCTCACGGCGGAACAGCATGCGGAACTCTTGGTACGAGACGCCTTTGTGACCAGAATTAGGTCAGTGTATGTGCGCCAGCGGCTGCTGGAAAATGCCGATCTTACGTTACGCTCGGCGATTGAGATGGCCGACATGCTGGAGGCTGCTCTGCACAACGCTGACGCTGTCCAGCCGCGCGATTCCCAGCTGGTTCTGTGGACACCTCCGACCCCGCCGCCACTGGTTCCCGTGAGCGAATTCGCCAACGCCGCTGCCAGTCGCGGTTCCACGCACTCCCCGAACCTGACCAAGCGAAAGCTGTGTTATTTCTGTGGGCTTGAGAAACATCCTCGAAACTGTTGCCCAGCTCGAGAAGCGACCTGCTCCAGCTGCGGAAAACCGGGCCATTTCGCCAGAGCCTGTAAGTCTAAACCATGCGCCGGGTCGAGCAGCGCTGCATTTGAGATGTGGGGGCTGCCATCTTCCATGCCCGGATGTGGGCGGCCATCTTTGCTGGCGTCACCATGCCCCGCCCCCGACTCGCCGGTGTTTACCGGGCACCAAGACGGCATTTCAACTCTGGCCACCGTAACCCTCGACCAAAGCGCTCCGCACCAGCTCGCAAGGTCAATGATGGACATCCTGGTGGAGGGGCACAGGACTAGCTGCCTGTTTGACACGGGCAGCACTGAGAGTTTTATTCACCCGGACACGGTGCAACACTGCGGACTCGTGACACGGCCAGTAAGTCATAGGATCACCTTGGCTTCT
This sequence comes from Hemitrygon akajei, assembly GCF_048418815.1. Lineage (NCBI taxonomy): Eukaryota > Metazoa > Chordata > Chondrichthyes > Myliobatiformes > Dasyatidae > Hemitrygon > Hemitrygon akajei. The sequence goes on along the minus strand of NC_133152.1, from coordinate 13,082,049 downwards.
GGGTCGCATTCCACAGACATCCGGGTGAGTTGTGTAGTGACATTGGTGGTGCAGGGCACAGAATATCGGGACTTTGCGCTACTGGTCATGCCTCGACTGTGCGCCTGTGCTATTGGGGCTGGACTCCCAGAGCCATCTCGAAAGTGTGACTATGGCATATGATGGGCCCCTCCCACCGCTCACTGTCAGGAATCCTCAGTTTGGTGGGACTTCGCCATATACCCCGTTACCGCACACACATACACACCAAACCACACGTCCCGCCCAGCACCATGCCGACGGCTGTGCTACTGACAACACTTGCAGCCTCTCCACCCTCAAGATCCCTCCCCCATCGCTGTTCGCCAACCTGACCCCCGACTGTAATCCGGTGGCGACTAAAAGCAGGAGGTATAGCGCAGGGGACAGGGCCTTCATTCAGTCAGAGGTGCAGCGGCTGCTCGGGGAGGGGATCATCGAGCCAAGCACAAGCCCTTGGTGGTCCCAGGTGGTTGTTGTTCGGACTGGGCAGAACAATAGGATGGTTGTGGACTATAGTCAGACCATCAATAAGTTCACGCAGCTTGACGCGTACCCCCTACCCCGCATCGCGGATATGGTCAACCAGATAGCTCAGTACAAGGTGTACTCGACGATAGATCTGAAATCCGCTTATCACCAGCTCCCCATCCGCCCGGAGGACCGCCCCTACATCGCCTTCAAGGCGGGCGGCAGGCTCTATCACTTCCTGCGCGTCCCATTTGGTGTCACCAATGGTGTCTCAGTCTTCCAGAGGGAAATGGACCGTATGGTGGACCAGTACAACCTGAAGGCCACATTTCCCGATCTAAATAACATCACCATCTGTGGTCGCGACTGGTCGGATCACAACGCCAACCTCCAATGATTTTTCCAAGTGGCCGAAGCTTTGAACCTTACTTATAACAGGGACAAGTGTGTGTTCGGAACCACCCGACTCGCTATCCTTGGGTATCTCGTGGAAAACGGGGTCATTGGCCCTGACCCCGACCGTATGCGCCCCCTGTTAGAACTCCCTCTTCCCACCACTCTCAAAGCCCTCAGATGGTGCCTGGGTTTTTTTTCCTATTACGCCCAATGGGTCCCCCATTATGCAGACAAGGCCCGCCCCCTGGTCAAGTCTACCACTTTTCCCCTCTCTGCTGAGGCCTGCGCGGCCTTCAGCTGCATTAAAGGGGACATTATCAAAGCAACGATGCATGCGGTGGACGAGACCATTCCCTTCCAAGTAGAGAGTGACGTCTCCGATTTCGCTCTTGCCGCTACCCTCAATCAGGAAGGCAGGCCAGTAGCATTCTTTTCTCGTACCCTTCAAGGCTCTGAAATTCGGCACTCCGCGGTGGAGAAAGAAGCCCAGGCCATAGTGGAAGCTATTAGGCACTGGAGGCACTATCTCGCCGGCAAAAGGTTCACCTTGCTGACCGACCAGCGCTCGGTTGCGTTCATGTTCAGCAACCAACAGCGGGGCAAAATCAAAAATGATAAAATTTTGCGGTGGAGAATAGAACTCTCCACCTACAATGATGATATCCTGTACTGGCCTGGCAGACTCAATGAGCCCCCTGATGCCCTATCCCGGGGAACGTGTGCTAGCGCACAGCTCGACCAGCTGTATGCCCTTCATGCCCATCTTTGCCATCCGGGGGTCACCCGATTTTACCATTTCATTAAAGCCCGGAACCTGCCGTACTCCCTGGAGGACATCAGGACGATGACCAGGGACTGCCAAATCTGCGCTGAGTGCAAACCGCACTTCTACCGTCCTGACACGGCGCAACTTGTCAAGGCCACCCGCCCTTTTGAGCGACTGAGTGTTGACTTTAAGGGCCCCCTTCCCTCCACCGACCGCAATGTCTATTTTCTCAATATTATCGACGAGTACTCGCGGTTCCCCTTTGCCATTCCCTGCCCCGACACCACTACCACGTCCGTCATAAAAGCCCTGCACCAGTTCTTCACTCTGTTTGGATATCCCTGCTATATCCACAGTGATAGAGGGTCCTCCTTTATGAGTGACGAGCTGCGCCGGTACCTGCTAGCTAGGGGCATTGCTACTAGTCGAACAATGAGTTACAATCCCCGGGGGAATGGACAGGTGGAGAGGGAGAATGCCATAGTGTGGAAGGCCACACTTTTAGCTCTTAAGTCAAAAGGGTTGCCGGTCTCTCGATGGCAGGAGGTCGTCCATGAGGCACTCCACTCTATCCGCTCCCTGTTATGTACGTCCACCAATTCCACCTCTCACGAACGCCTATTCTCTTTTCCCAGGAAGTCTGTCACTGGGACCACCCTACCAGTTTGGCTGACGTCCCCGGGGCCAGTGCTGCTACGAAAACATGTGAGGAGTAATAAATACTCCCCGCTGGTCGAGAGGGTTCACCTTTTGCATGCTAACCCCCAGTATGCCTACGTGGTCTTGCCTGATGGGCGGGAGGACACGGTCTCTGTCCGCGACCTGGCGCCCGCAGGAGCAGCAGACCACTACCCCGTACACTCCACGGTAACTATGAACCCTGTACCCAAGGTGACATCGCGCACACCGTGCCCCACACAGACTCCTCACGACGCTCATGTACCAGGCATCTCGTACGCGTATATTCCGGGCGCCTCGCACACACGTGAGGGATCCCTGACACCTCCAGTTGGGCCAGAACCAGCACAACCTCCGTCTCCTGTGCAATCACCACCTCCGTCTCCTGTGCAATCACCACCTCCGTCTCCTGTGCAATCACCACCTCACAGCAGCAGCAGCAACGAAGAAGGTCTTCCTGCAATTTCCCAATGTTTCTCCGTGCTCCCACGTCCGTTTTCAATCGATTATGATTGCGCACGGCACCCCACTTCACAATTAACAGATAATCAGTTCCGGAGTGGCCGCTGCAAGCTGCGTCGCGCCGCCATCTTGGATCATAGTGCATTCGAGCATTTCTGAAATCTGTCATTTCAGTTCTTATTTTACTTTGTAAATTTTCCAAATCGGTTTCAGACCAAGATATTTTATGCAAAAAGATACACATTAATATGGGTATAGCAAAAGTGTTTTTTGACTTTGTTATATTTTTACCATTAAGCTCTGTTTGGCAGATTTTCTTAAGCCCTGAAGTAAATTCTGTTGAAAGTTTTCCCTTTATCGCACAATGATCTATTACTTTGCTTGTTGACATCTCAAATACTGAAATGTTTCATATTCATCCATCAGTTGTATTGTATCCTGCTGTTCTGTTTTATATTACAGTATTACAGTTGAACAAAGGGAACTATGGAGCTATGAGGGAGGAGCTGGCCAAAGTTCAATGGAACAATACCCTAGCAGGAAAGACAGTGGAACAAAAATGGCAGGTATTTCTGGGAATAATGCAGAAGGTGCAGGATCGGTTCATTCCAAAGAGGAAGCAAGATCCTAAGGGGAGTAAGGGGTGGCCGTGGCTGACGAGGGAAGTAAAGGGCTGTATAAAAATAAAAGAGAAGAAGTATAACATAGCAAAGATGAGCGGGAAACCGGAGGACTGGGAAGCTTTTAAAGAGCAACAGAAGATAACAAAAAAGGCAATACGCCAAGAAAAAATGAGGTACAAAGGTAAACTAGCCAAGAATATAAAGGAGGATAGTAAAAGCTTCTCTAGGTATGTGAATAGCAAAAAAATAGTTAAGACCAAAATTGGGCCATTGAAGACAGAAATGGGTGAATTTATTATGGGGAACAAGGAAATGGCAGATGAGTTGAACAGGTACTTTGGATCTGTCTTCACTAGGGAAGACACAAACAATCTCCCAGATGTAATAGTGGCCAAAGGAACTAGGGTAAAGGATGAACTGAAGGAAATTTATATTAAGCAAGAAATGGTGTTGGATAGACTGTCGAGTCTGAAGGCATAAGTCCCCGGGACCTGATGGTCTGCATCCCAGGGTACTTAAAGAGGTGGCTCTAGAAATCGTGGACGCATTGGTAGTCATTTTCCAATGTTCTATAGATTCAGGAACAGTTCCTGCTGATTGGAGGGTGGCTAATGTTGTTCCACTTTTCAAGAAAGGAGGGAGAGAGAAAACAGGGAATTATAGATAGATAGATAGATACTTTATTCATCCCCATGGGGAAATTCAACTTTTTTTCCAATGTCCCATACACTTGTTGTAGCAAAACTAATTACATACAATACTTAACTCAGTAAAAAAATATGATATGCATCTAAATCACTATCTCAAAAAGCATTAATAATAGCTTTTAAAAAGTTCTTAAGTCCTGGCGGTAGAATTGTAAAGCCTAATTATAGACCAGTTAGCCTGACGTCAGTGGTGGGAAAGATGCTGGAGTCAATTATAAAAGAGGAAATTACGACACATTTGGATAGCAGTAGAAGGATCAGTCCGAGTCAGCATGGATTTATGAAGGGAAAATCATGCTTGACTAATCTTCTGGAGTTTTTTGAGGATGTAACTATGAAAATGGACGAGGGTGAGCCAGTGGATGTAGTGTACCTGGACTTCCAGAAAGCTTTTGATAAAGTTCCACATAGGAGATTAGTGGGCAAAATTAGGGCACATGGTATTGGGGGCAGAGTACTGACATGGATTGAAAATTGGCTGGCTGACAGGAAACAAAGAGTAGTGATTAACGGGTCCCTTTCGGAATGGCAGGCTGTGACCAGTGGGGTACCGCAAGGTTCGGTGCTGGGACCGCAGCTGTTTACAATATACATTAATGATTTAGATGAAGGGATTAAAAGTAACATTAGCAAATTTGCTGATGACACAAAGTTGGGTGGCAGTGTGAAATGTCAGGAGGATGTTATGAGAATGCAGGGTGACTTGGACAGGTTGGGTGAGTGGGCAAATGTATGGCAGATGCAGTTTAATGTGGATAAATGTGAGGTTATCCACTTTGGTAGCAAGAACAGGAAGGCAGATTACTATCTAAATGGAGTCAAGTTAGGAAAAGGGGAAGTACAAAGAGATCTAGGTGTTCTTGTACATCAGTCAATGAAAGCAAGCATGCAGGTACAGCAGGCAGTGAAGAAAGCTAATGGCATGCTGGCTTTTATATCAAGAGGAATTGAGTATAGGAGTAAAGAGGTCCTTCTGCAGCTGTACAGGGCCCTGGTGAGACCACACCTGGAGTAATGTGTGCAGCTTTGGTCTCCAAATTTGAGGAAGGACATTCTTGCTATTGAGGAAGTGCAGCGTAGGTTCACAAGGTTAATTCCCGGAATGGCTGGACTGTCATATGTTGAAAGATTGGAGCGACTGGGCTTGTATACACTGGAATTTAGAAGGATGAGAGGGGATCTGATTGAAACATATAAGATTGTTAAGGGATTGGACACACTGGAGGCAGGAAGCATGTTCCCGCTGATGGGTGAGTCCAGAACTAGAGGCCACAGTTTAAGAATAAGGGGTAGGCCATTTAGAACAGAGATGTGGAAAAACTTTTTCACCCAGAGAGTGGTGGATATGCGGAATGCTCTGCCCCAGAAGGCAGTGGAGGCCAAGTCTCTGGACTGCATTCAAGAAAGAGTTAGATAGAGCTCTTATAGATAGCGGGGTCAAGGGATATGGGGAGAGGGCAGGAACAAGGTACTGATTGTGTATGATCAGCCATAATCACAGTGGATGGCGGTGCTGGCTAGAAGGGCCGAATGGCCTACTCCTGCACCTACTGTCTATTGTCTATTGTCTATATTCTTCTGGCTCTATTGCACCTTTCTTCATGTTTAATGTCCATCTAGTCCAAAGTTCATGCTTATATCATCAGAAAATAGTTCTCTTTGAATTAATTGTTTTAGCTTTACTGATGAAGGATGCATAATTTCACATCATCCATGTATATAAGGCGTGTCAATCTATAATTCATTTGGTTGTTTCTGATTTGATACCCAATTTTTGTCCAATTCAGTAAATTAGAGAGCAGGTTTAAAGTTAGACAAAACCTTAGTGGGCTTAGAGAGTTTCCCTAAAATTGCCTCAGTTTATTTTCATAATGTTGGTTGTTAATACATGGGGTGATTATACTCACCAATGCTTCATCAGATGTTGTTGGAATTTCACAAGTATTGGGTGTAGTTTATATATATTAAGAACTTCTATTAACCATGAGTGTGGGACAGAATCAAATGCTTCTGGGTAGTCAATATAACAACATGAAAGACTTCTGCTTTTCCTCAGGGCTTGATTTAGAATTACAGAATCTATTATCAATCGTTCTGTACGTCCTTTCATACCCTTGGGTATCCTTTCTGTTCTTCTGTAAATACATTGTGGTTAATCTAAGTGAGTGGTGATTAGTTGCGAGATGCATGATGTTACAATTTTATATGTAGTCTGTAAACAAGTAATAGGACAATACTTTGATGGGTCAATTGTGATTTCTGCTTCAGGGAAGGGATATGTTTCACCTTCTGTCAAAAAATAGGGCATTTTTTCAGGATTTTTAAGAAAATTGTTAGTATGTATTAATAGGTACAGTTGAAGGCAAGTACATTTTTATACAAATAATTATGAGTATCATCACTGTCAATACTTTTCAAGTTGTGGATATTTTTAATAACCGCTTTTAGCATATTCATTGTAACTTCAGGTCTTCTATTGTGTGTAATATTATTATTGTTGTTATTATTATTACCAGACCCCCTAAGCCGTCACTCTGTATCAAGCTTATGGGAAGGAAATACCAGGCAGAAAGAGAAAAAGATGTGAAGATTTGAAGTGGAACAACTTCACTCTCTTGTGGATCCCTGGCCCTTGGTGAAGGAGTGACTGTGGTGGTATTGAGAGCCATACGCTGAGTCTGCACAAGAACCCTATGTAAGCAATCAAAGGAGTGCTCCAGCTCACAAGCTACTCACTCACCCGCCCATCAGTCAACTCCTGTCCCCTCTGTGGAAAAGCCTGCAGTTCCCACGTTGGCCTCCTCAGGCAACTCTGAATCTCCAAAAATCAGCATAGAACCAAGTCATCCTCAGTCCCAGGGGACTGCATTGAAAGGAAGAGCAGTATAAAATCATGGGACTGGCCTAAAGGTGCATTGAAATATGCTAAAGGATTGAACATTATCTGTAGGGCAGAGTAAGTAAGCAAAGCAATCAGTAAAAGCTTGAACCCTTAATAGAATCAGACAGTATTTGAAAAATAACGAGCCAAATGAAGGAAAGATTACTGAAACGGAAGAAATGAAATGCAACAATGTGCCGGAGGAACTCAGCATGCAAGCAGCATCTGTGGAGGTAAAGGAATCAGGACTGAGTGTAGAAAGAGGAGACAGCCAGTATAAGGTGGTGCAGACAGGGGCTAGAGGCTTTTGGTGGATGGGAGTCAAGGTTGGTGGATAGTGAATTAAGGATAATGGCAGAAGGAGTCAGGTAGGAGAGGGGGAAGGGTGGAGCTGGGAGAGAGAGAGATGGTTGATAGATTGAAGCTGACGTAAAATGAAGCAGACTGAGCTGGGAGGAGGAAGGCAGAGTTGTTAGGAAGGAGACGAGCAGGAATGCAAAGGCTATCTCTACTATATTATGGGAACCATTAGGGGAGAGGTGAAGGGCAGGTGGAACCAGGACACCAGATTGGGGGGGGGGGTAGCTGATGGGTGAAATGTGTGGCTAGTAGATGGATGGCACTGGGAACAGGAGGGGAAATGCAAATTGGAGATAGGTGAGCTGACAGAGTATTTGAAAAGTGAGGTGGGGGGAGTTAAACAACTGGAGGTTAGCTGAAATTGGAAAATTCTGTGTTCATACCTTTGGGTTGTAGATTACACCAATGGAATGTGAGGTTCCTGATATAATTAGGTTATGGGATTATTGTTGGAACATTACAGACTGTAACAATGAGCTGAAACATCCAATGCCTATTGGTCAACTGACAAACAATCCTAAGCTGACTTTCACTGGTTGGTAATTATTCCTATCAATGCCTCAAATGTTCTTCGTATAACCCATTTAAATAATCATGCCTTGGGATGTACAATTGACTTTTGAGATTTTTGTAGTTGTGTGGTTTTACTGAATAAAGGTTTATTTCATGTTCCGGCTTTAGTCTCATCAGATAGTTATAGGTGAGCAAACACAGCAAATTGGCGATGAGGTGTTGCATTATACCAATCTATATATTGCAGCAGAAAATGTGCACAATTCTACAACAGCAGCAAGCTCAATTTAAGGCAGCCCAGCTAAAATTAATTGAAACCTCAACCAAATCAAAATCAAATCAAATCAAGTATAATTATCATTCAATCCAAACATGATACATTCAGCAAAAGCTGGTGCTATAGTCATAAAGAAGGCTTTTGCCTTCCTTTACTGTCTTGTAAGATAGTGAAACACAAGACAGGAAATTTCAAAACAAATTAAAATCTACAAGCATTTTAATGGTTGCATTCAAAGTTGTCTTTGCCCCCAGGAAATGGTATGTTAATGTATTTATCAGCAATCAGTTGGTGAAGCTACAACTTGATATGGCATCAGACATCACCATTATCTCCAAATGCATGTGGTGGCCACTCAGGTATCACTGGTCAAATCGACTCACCACTCCACCTCTTGTGCATTGAGCAGAACCCTACTGCTGATTGACAAACTGCACTGTATAGTGAAGCTGAACTGTAACCCAGTAAATGGTATGTGAAATCTAAAAGGCCAGCCTGATTTAAATGATCTTGACGAGATGGATAAGCTTGATTTCTGGCGTACCCATCTGAGTGAGGTCTGTGTGAAGATATTGGCCATTCAAATCATGCCTGTCAACGCTGTACCACCATCAGTAGGTGAGACCATACAAGAACTGCAACATTGCTATCTAAAACAAGAGAAGATCTGTAGACGCTGGAAATCCGAGCAACAGACACAGAATGTTGGAGGAACTCAGCATGCCAGGCAGCATCTAGGAAAGGAGTACAGTCAAAGTTTCGGGCAATCTAGCAGTGTTTCAAGAATGTTGCTGCACCAAACTACAAGCAGTAATTCACCCCTGTCCAGATGAAAAGCCAGCTTTCTGTCCTAAAAGACCAGTATGATACGCAGCCTTACCAGTCGTGAAGCAAAGGCTAAATGGCCTGCAACAAACTGATGTGCTTACAGCTGTCAACTACTACATTGGGCAGCACCTCTAGTTATTATTAAGAAAGTCAATGGTACAGTGAGGTTCTGTGCAAACTTCTCAACTGGTCTCAACATGGCTCTGGACACAAACCTGTACACATTACAGTAACCAGCAGAACTCTTCATAAAACAGTGGTCGCTGCTTTGTGAAGTTGTATTTGGTTGAAGCCTCCCTCCAGGTAGAAGTGGTAGAAAATTTCCAGGACTTTCTCACCATTACAACACATAAGGGGTGGTTTTCCTTCCTCCGTCTGCCTTTCAGGGTAAAGGTGGCTCCTTCACTTTTCTAACTGCTTACGGACACCATGCTGAGTGGTATTGACAATGTTGGTCTTAGATCAGCAACATCGTTGTGATGGGCATGGATTGGACAGGGCTATGCCAATGTCTGGACTTTGCTTTGAACAAACTGCAAGACTTCCTGCAGCCTCCTGATGTCTTCAATCAAGTATCTGGGATCCATCATAAATGAGCACGGTTGTTGTCCAGATCAGGAAAACACTGCTGCTATCTTAAGATGCCTCCACAGTCAGATGTCAGCACTTTACGATCATTTTTGGGCATGATCAGACATTATTGAGCATTTCCCCCAGCAATGCACTGGCTGAGTGAGCCAGTCAATGCCCTGCCACATGGAGATGGTCCAAACAATGCCAAGAAGCTTTTGTTCAAATGACGAATATGCTCACATTTACTATTACTTAATGCATTTCAACCTAGTGTTGCCAATTGTCTTCATGACAGGTACGTCCAAGTATGTGTTGGGAGCTGACAGATCCCATATCTTCCCTGATTGTTCCAAAAAGGCTTGCATGCTTGCAGCCAGATCACTGAGCACAGCAGAAAAAAGCTGTGGACAGTTCAAGACAGAAGCCTTAGGAATCATCTTCGTTGTGAAGAAATTCTACAAGATGCTTTATGGCAGATGCTTCACTCTCCTTACTGATCACAAGCCACTGTTGTCCGTCGTTGGGTCTAAGAAAGGCAGATGCCCATTCCAGAATTGGTCTGGCAGATGCCCCTTCAAGACATATGAATCAGCAGGTTACTGAAAATGAAGATGCAATCATTGCTGCAACTTCAATTAATTACGGTCTACTGGGTTGTATTGAATGCTGCTGATGGTCTTCCAGTCACAATTGACAAGATCAGAGTAGAAACATCTACAGATCCTCTACTTCAGTGTATTTCCAGATACCTCATTGACAGATAGCCAGACATGTTTGTTGAAGATGTTATACCCTTCTACCAATGCCATACATCAGTTTCAACTATGGACTCCTACCTAACATTTGGAGACAGAATAATGATTACATGAACAGTTCAACCAAAAGTACTGAAACAATTCAACCGTGGTACTGCACATGAGGCTGCTTAACAAGATAACAGCCCATCACATTACAGGAAAGATACTAGCATGGACAGAAGATTGGCTGACTGGCAAGAGGCAAAGAGTCGGAATAAAGGGGGAATTTTCTGGTGGACTGAGGTGAGTAGTGGTGTTCTGCAGGGGTGGTGTTGGGACTACTTTTCAAGTTATAGGTCAATAATTTAAATAATAGAATTGACGGCTTTGTGGTCAAGTTTGTGGGTGATATGAAGATAGGTGGAGGAGCAGGTAATATTGAAGCAGAGAGTTTGCAGAAGGCAGATTGGGAGAATGGGCAAAGTAGTGGCAGATGGAATATAGTGTAGGGAAGTATATGATCATGCACTTTGGAAGAAGGAATAAAGGTATAGATTATTTTCCTAATGGGAAGAAAATTCAAAAAATCAGAGGTGCAGAAGGACTTGGGAGTCCTTGTGCAGGATTCCCTGAAAGTTAGCTCGCAGGTTGAGTCAATGGTAAGGAAAGCAAATGCAATGTTAGCATCAGTTTGAGAGGATTAGAATATCAAATGAAAGAGTTATTGCTTAGGTTATATAAGGCATCGCTCAGACTACACTTGGAATGTTTTGATCAGTTTTGAGCTCCTTATCTTAGAAATCGAGTGGTGGGGTGAAGATGTGTCTCTACCAAAAGAGGTGTAAGGCTCTTCCCTCCGCTAGCTTGCAGGTTGCCCTTGAGCAAGGTGTACTGTATATCACAAATGCTGGTTACGTGACTACTGATGCCAGGCAGACAATCTCTGAAGTGTATTGATAGTGGTGGTGAGGAAGGCAAATGCAATGTTAGCATTAATTTCAAGAGGGCTAGGATATAAGCACAGTGATGTGATGCTAAGACTTATAAGGCATTGGTCAGAACATACTTGGAGTACTGGGATCTTTTTTGAGCCCCTTATCTGAGAAAAGATGCTCTGGCTTTGGGAAGGGTCCAGGGAGGTTCACGAGACTAATTCCAAAAATGAAAGGGTTAACATATGTGGAGCATTTGATTGCTCTGGGCCTGTACTTGCTGGAGTTGAGAAGGAGGAGGGGATCTAATTGAAAACTGTTGAATCTGGATAGAGTGGATGTAAGGAGGATGTAACCTATTGAGGGGGAGATAGGATCGGAGGACACAGCCTCAGAACAGAAGAACGTCCCTTTAGAACAGAGATAAGGTGGAACTTAGTTAGCCGGAGGGTGTGGAATTCATTCTCACAGACAGTCGTGGAGTCCAGGTCATAGAGTATATTTAAAGTGGAGATGATTATGTTCTTGATTAGTCAGGGTGTCAAAGGTAACTGGGAGAAGGCAGGCGAATGGGGTTGAGAGGGATAATAAATCAGCCATGACGTAATGGCGAAGCAGACTTGATGGGCGATATAGCCTAATTTTGCTCCTTTATCTTATGGTCTTATGGTCACCCTGGCCAGAAGATTTATGTATTGGCTGAGCATAGGCAAAGATATTACATCATATGCAAGCAGTGTAAACAGTGCTCTATGGCAGCAAAGAATCCAAGTAGAGCCAACCCAGAACCATTGTCTCAGGCTACCAGATCTTGTAGTCGAGTACATGGGTGTACCTGCCTTGTCCTGGTTGACACCAATTTCAAAAGAATAAAAGTATTCTCTATGAAGTCAGTGATGACAGGGGCCACCATTCAACAGCTGCTGCAGATCTTCAGCCACGTTGGGATGCCAGAAATACTTGTTTCTGACAACGACACTCAATTCAGTTCACAGCCGTTTGCTGCATTCTGCCAGAACAGCTGAATTATCCACAGCCACTCACACCCATATCACCCACAGTCCAAAGGCCAAGCAGAGAGGTTTGTGGGTACCTTCAAACGGTTGCTTCTGAAATCCGGAGGGGAAGGAGCATCAGCCAGAGCTCTCTACACATTTCTGCTGACGTACTGAATTATACCACATCCAGTCCTCGAGGGAAAGCCTACAGCTGAAGCACTTTTGGGAAGAAAACCGTACATAGCATTGGATGCGATACTGCCACAGCGTCCAACATCTAAGGCAGCCAATGGTCGGGTGTGCACAAACAACCACACAGACCTTGGTCAATGGGTGAAGTCATTCAACCCTGGGGCTGCAGTTTGGGCCAGCCTGTATCACAAAGGGCAAGAGCCATGTGTAACAAGTTGGATTGGCAAATGAATCGGGAAAATGCTCAAAGAAGTTATCAAGGACAGACATCGCTGTCTTATTTGCCTCTACTTTTGCTTGGCAGTGCACCACTCTTGTGTTTAAAAAAAAAAAGACCTCACAAATCTTCATTAAACTTGTTCATGCCCTCTACTTATAGACATTTCAACTCTGGGAGAACATTGCCAGCTGTCTGTTTATGCCTCTGATGCACCATCAATAACTCACGCCGAGACTTAGGAAGTGAGATATCGGCTTTTATTGACTGAAGGACAACACTACTTCCTGGGGAAAATGAGGGAGAGCAGCAGGCCACAGTCGCCTTTATACAGGGGTCTGTGGGAGGAGCCACAGGGGTAGTCAGCAGGGTCTTGGGAGGAGCCACAGGAGCAGTCAGACAGGTATATCTAGTTCACCACATTCACCCCCCCTTTGTTTAAAAAAATTCCCAAGCATATTTACAGGTTAAGTCGATCAGGTGGTCGAATCGTTCGCTGCGATCTACATAGCTCCGGCTGCAATTGCACAGGAGCCGGAGGTGATGACGGCACAGGTGCCGGAGGTGGTGTGTGCTCCGAAGGCGGAGAGTGGGTTAATTCTGTCCCAACAGGAGGTGTCAGGGACCCCTCGCGTGTGAGCGAGGGCCCTGGAACAGACGCATACGGAGTCTGTGTGGGGCACGGGGCGTGCGGAGTCACCTCGGGCACAGGGTGCATAGTTACCGTGGAGTGCTCGGGGTAGTGGTCTGCTGCTCCGGCGGGCGCCAGGTCGCGGACAGAGACCGTGTCCTCCCGCCCATCAGGCAAGACCACGTAGGCATACTGGGGATTAGCATGCAGGAGGTGAACCTTCTCGACCAGTGGTGAGTACTTATTACTCCTCGCATGTTTACGCAGCAGCACTGGCCCCGGGGACGTCAGCCAAATTGGCAGGGTGGTCCCAGTGACAGACTTCCTGGGAAAAGAGAATAAGCGTTCGTGAGGGGTGGCATTAGTGGACGTACACAACAGGGAGCGGATAGAGTGGAGTGCCTCAGGGAGGACCTCCTGCCATCGGGAGACCGGCAACCCTTGTGACTTAAGGGCTAAAAGTATGGCCTTCCACACTGTGGCATTCTCCCTCTCCACCTGGCCATTCCCCCGGGGATTATAACTCGTGGTGCGACTAGTAGCTATGCCCCTAGCAAGCAGGAACCGGCGCAACTCGTCACTCATAAAGGAGGACCCTCTATCACTGTGGACATAGCAGGGATATCCGAACAGTGTGAAGAGCTGGCGCAGGACTTTGATGACCGACGTGGTAGTAGTGTCGGGGCAGGGAACGGCAAAGGGGAATCGCGAGTACTCGTCAATAATACTGAGAAAGTAGACATTGCGGTCGGTGGAGGGAAGGGGGCCCTTAAAGTCAATACTCAGTCGCTCAAAAGGGCGGGTGGCCTTGACAAGCTGCGCAGTGTCAGGACGGTAGAAGTGCGGTTTGCACTCAGCGCAGATCTGGCAGTCCCTGGTCATCGTCCTGATGTCCTCCAGGGAGTACGGCAGGTTCCGGGCTTTAATGAAGTGATAAAACCGGGTGACCCCCGGGTGGCAAAGTTGGGCATGAAGGGCATACAGCTGGTCGAGCTGGGCACTAGCACACGGTCCCCGGGATAGGGCATCAGACGGTTCATTGAGCCTGCCAGGCCGGTACAGGATATCGTAAGTATAGGTGGAGAGTTCTATTCTCCATCGCAAAATTTTATCATTTTTGATTTTGCCCCGCTGTTGGCTGCTGAACATGAACGCAACCGAGCGCTGGTCGGTCAGCAAGGTGAACCTTCTGCCGGCGAGATAGTGCCTCCAGTGCCGAATAGCTTCCACTATGGCTTGGGCTTCTTTCTCCACCGTGGAGTGCCGAAGTTCAGAGCCTTGAAGGGTACGAGAAAAAAACGCCACTGGCCTGCCTTCTTGATTGAGGGTAGCAGCCAGCGCGACGTCAGAGGCGTCACTCTCTACTTGGAAGGGAATGGTCTCGTCTACCGCATGCATCGTTGCTTTGGCAATGTCCCCTTTAATGCAGCTGAAGGCCGCTCGGGCCTCGACAGAGAGGGGAAAGGTGGTAGACTTGACCAGGGGGCGGGCCTTGTCTGCGTAATGGGGAACCCATTGGGCGTAATAGGAAAAAAAACCCAGGCACCGCCGGAGGGCCTTGAGAGTAGTGGGAAGAGGGAGTTCTAACAGGGGGCGCATACGGTCGGGGTCAGGGCCAATGACCCCGTTCTCCACGACATACCCAAGGATAGCGAGCCGTGTGGTTCTGAACACACACTTGTCCTTGTTATAAGTGAGGTTCAAAGCATCGGCCACCTGGAAAAAACGCTGGAGGTTGGCGTCATGGTCCGACCAGTCGCGACCACAGATGGTGATGTTATCTAGATAGGGAAATGTGGCCGTCAGTTTGTACTGGTCCACCATCCGGTCCATCTCCCTCTGGAAGACTGAGACCCCATTTGTGACACCAAATGGGACGCGCAGAAAGTGACAGAGCCTGCCACCCGCCTCGAAGGCGGTGTAGGGGCGGTCCTCTGGGCGGATGGGGAGCTGGTGATAAGCGGATTTCAGATCAATTGTCGAGTACACCTTGTACTGAGCTATCTGGTTGACCATATCCGCGATGCGGGGTAGGGGGTACGCGTCAAGCTGCGTGAATCTATTGATGGTCTGGCTGTAGTCCACAACCATCCTATTTTTCTGCCCAGTCCGAACAACGACCACCTGGGACCGCCATGGGCTTGTGCTTGGCTCAATGATCCCCTCCCTGAGCAGCCGCTGCACCTCTGAATGAATAAAGGCCCTGTCCCCCGCACTGTACCTCCTACTTTTAGTTGCCACAGGTTTACAGTCGGGGGTCAGGTTGGTGAACAGCGATGGGGGAGGGATCTTGAGGGTGGAGAGGTTGCAAATAGTGTCAGCAGCACAGCTATCGGCATGGTGCTGGGCGGGATGTGGGGTTCGGGGTGTATGTGCGTGTGGTAACGGAGTATATGGCGAAGTCCCACCAAACTGAGGATTCCTGACAGTGAGTGGTGGGTGGGGCCCGTCATATGCCATAGTCACACTTTTGAGATGGCTCTGGAAGTCGAGCCCCAATAGCACAGGTGCGCACAGCCGAGGCATGACCAGGAACGCAAAGTCCCGATATTCTGTGCCCTGCACCACCAATGTCGCTACACAACCCACCCGGATGTCTGTGGAATGCGACCCTGAAGCCAAGGTGATCTTCTGACGGACCGGCCGTGTCACGAGTCCGCAGCGTTTCACTGTGGCCGGGTCAATAAAACTCTCAATGCTGCCCGTGTCAAACAGGCAGCGAGTCCTGTGCCCCTCCACCAGGATGTCCATCATCGACCTTGCGAGCTGGTGCGGAGCGCTTTGATCGAGGGTCACGGAAGCCAGCGTTGAACTGGGCGTGTCGAGGGCGGGGCTTGGTGACGCCGGCAAAGATGGCCGCTCACATCCGGGCATGCAAGATGGCGAGGCGGGGGCGGGGCCTGGTGACGCCGGCAAAGATGGCCGCTCACATCCGGGCATGTAAGAGGGCGGCTCCCAGGTCGCACACGGGTAGGTAGGGGCGGGGCCAGGTGACGCCGGCAAAGATGGTTGTCCACATCCGGTCATGCAAAATGGCGGCCCCCAGGTCTCAGACGCGGCGCTGCTCGACCCCGGGCGCGGTTTAGATTTACAGACCTTGGCGAAATGGCCCTTCTTCCCACAGCGGGAACAAGTCGCTTCGCGCGCCGGACAGAGTTCTCGTGCATGTTTCCGAAGCCCACAAAAGTAACAGAGTCTCATACCTGGCGAATTCGTGGGGTTTGAGATACCGCGACTGGCTGCGGCGTTGGCGAATTCGCTCGGAACCGGGGAATGGCTCGGTTGGACTTCTTCGGCGTACAGTTGCGCAGCCTCTATCGAACTGGCCGTCTCTATCGCAGAGCGTAAGGTAAGATCAGCTTTTTCCAGCAGCCGCTGGCGGATACACACTGACCGAACCCCAGTCACAAAAGCGTCTCGGACCAAGAGTTCCTTATGCTGTTCCGCTGAGAGCGCTTTGCAGTCACAGTCCCGCGCGAGTACCAGTAACTCGCGAAGAAATTCAGCAGTCGACTCCGTAGGCCGCTGTTTTCGCGTGGCCAAGCGGTGCCGTGCATAAACTGGATTTACTGGCCGCAGGTACTGTCTTCGGAGGGCGGCAAGCGCCTCCTCGTAGGTGGATATGTCCCTGATGAACGAATAAACTTTTGGGGCGACCCTCGAGAAGAGAAGTTTGTGCCGAACAGCCGAATCGGTGGCACGAACCTCCTCTAAGTACGATTGGAAGCACACCAGCCAGTGTTCAAAGGCAAGAGCTGCTCCCGGGTCTCGGGGGTCCAAGTCTAGGCGTTCTGGGCGTAAAGCGGTTTCCATGTTGTAACTTTCAGTCAATAAAATTGATGCACCATCAATAACTCACGCCGAGACTTAGGAGGTGAGATATCGGCTTTTATTGACTGAAGGACAACACTACATCCTGGGGAAAATGAGGGAGAGCAGCAGGCCACAGTCGCCTTTATACAGGGGTCTGTGGGAGGAGCCACAGGGGTAGTCAGCAGGGTCTTGGGAGGAGCCACAGGAGCAGTCAGACAGGTATATCTAGTTCACCACAGCCTCATAATTTTGTAAGCTTCTGCGACTATTTTCCAGAGTGATGTTATTAAATGAACAATGAAAATAGAGCTTCAGATTAGCCATGTTCCAACAGTATATCCCACTAGAGCTGATGGTTCATATCCTTCTAAGCAGAAAAGTAATTCCTGTTACATTCTTGTATTCAAATTACAACAAAACTTTCTTTACCAAGCACATGTTCTGCTCAAAATTTTATAGTTGTTTTTGGAACCAGAAATCCTTGAGCAATACTCTGATTTGAATCAGCTGATGACATTATGAAGCACTGAATGCTAAGCCGTGGAAATGCTGCTGTATTAGGACATTCCTAACAATGAATCGAGGATGTAAGACTCCAGTGACAATAGGCTTCAAAGGAGAAAATTTTCTTTCCAGCATCATCAGCCTCAGCTCATTTGGCACCATTCTCTCCTCTGAGTCAGAAAGCCAGTTCAATGACTTGTGCATCTGGACTTAAAAATGGAAATGCTCCTGGTAACAGGGTAGTGCCTACTCTGTGGTGCTGGCTGCCCATTCCAATGCCACCTACTCCAGCTGATAGAACCATAGACTAATTAGAGTCATTGAGTAACACTGCATGGAACAGGCTCTTTGGCCCAACTTGTCCACGCCAACCATGTTCCTCTTTGCCCACAAGTCAGTGACACAAAAGCTTCTGCAAATTCGGGAAATCTTGAACAGCACACAAATTTTGCAGGAACTCAACAGGCCAGGCAGCGACTATGGAAGGGGGCTGCTTATCGAACACTTTCACTTCATCTGCTGCAAAAGGCAACATCTCCTGGTGGCTATCCAGTTCAATTCAACTTCCCACTTCCATTCTAACATTTCTTTCCTTGGCCTCCTCTACTACCATGATGAGGCCAAACTCAGGTTGGAGGAACATCATTCTATATTTTGCATGGGTAGCCTTCAACCTGATGCATGAACATTGATTACTCTAACTTCTGGGTAATTATTCTCCTCTCCCTCCTAATCTCTGTCATTTCCCAATAATGGTTAACCTGGTAACCCTTCTCCTTGCCTGCCCATCACCTCCCTCTGGTTCCCCTCCTCCTTTCCTTTCTTCCTTCATCCATTGTCCTCTCCTATTAGATTCTTTCTTCTTTGGCCCTTTACCTTTTCCATCTATCACTTCCGAGCTTTTTACTTCATCCTCCATTCCTCACCCACCCAATTATTCCCTCACCGGGTTTCACCTGTCACCTATCAACCTGAACTCCTCCCCTCTCCCCAACCTTTTATTCTGAGTTCTGCACCCCTCCTTTCCACTTCTAATGAAGGGTCTCAGCCTGAAGCACCGACCGTTTGTTTTCCTCCATCAATCCTGCCTGACTTGCTGAGTTCTTCCAGCATTTTGTTTATGATGCTTTTGTTTGCCCCAGTTTGACCAATATCCTCTAAATTCCACCTGTCCAAGAGCTTATCGAAATGTCTTCTGAACGTTGCTATTGTACCTGAAATATTTTTAAAAAATTGAAAAAAAAACACTTTTTCTGGCAGCTCATTCCATATACACACCACCCTCTCCATGAAGATTTGGCCCTCAGGTCTCTTTTACATCTTGCCCCTCTCACCTCAAAGTTTTTGATTCTCCTTCCCTGAGAAGAATATATATGCATTCACCCTATTTATACTCTTCCTGATTTTATAAAGCTCCATATTGGCATTCCTTTATCTTCTACGTTCCAAGGAATAACATTGTAGCCTTCTCAGACTCTTTTTGTAACTCAGGCCCTCAAGGCTTGACATCATCCTCGTATGTGTTCACTATACTCTTTCCAGTTTAGTTTTATACAACTGCAACACCCCAACTCCTATACTCAGTGCCGTGACTGATGAAGGCCAATGTGCCAAATGCCTTCTTCACCACCCAGTCTACCTCAAAGTTCAAAGTACATATATAACCATGTACAGCTCTGAGATTAGTTTTTCTGTACGCGTTCTCTGCAAATCTATAGTATAGTAACTATAACAGGATCAATGAAAGATCAACTAGAGTGCAGAAGACAACAAACTGTGCAAATGCAAATATAAATAAGTAGAAATAAATAACGAGCGTAGAAAAAAGATAAAGAGTCCTAAAGGTGAGCTCATTGGTTGTGGGGACATCTCAATGGATGGGCAAGTGAGTAATTATCCCATGGTTATGGGGTAGTAACTGTTCTTGAACCTGCTGGTGCAAGTCCCAAGGCTTCCATACCTTCTACCTGATGGCAGCAGTGAGAAAACAGTATGCTCAGCAAGGTGTGGATCTCTGATGGTGGATGTTGCTTTCCTACCACAGCATATCATATAGATGAGCTCATTGGTTGGGAAACTTCACCTGTGATGTACTGGGCCAAATCCACTACCAGTTTGTAAGATTTTCTGTTCAAAGGTATTTGGTATTTTCATGCTAGACTATGATACAGCCAGTCAGTACACTCTCCACTAGACATCTACAGAAGTTTGTCAAAGTTTTAGATGCCATGTCGAATCTCCACAGTCTCCTAAGGAAGTAGAGACACCGCTGTATCTTTTTTTTTTGCAATTGCACTTACATACTGGGTCTAGGACAGGGCCTCTGAAATAGTAACACCCAGGAATTCAAAGTTGCTAACCCTCTCTGCCTCTGATCTTCTGATGAGGACTGGCTCGTAGACCTTTGGTTTCCCTCTCCTGAAGTCTACAATCATTGTCTTGGCCTTGCTGACATTGAGTGAGAGGTTGTTGTTATGACACCACTCAGCCAAATTGTCAAAATCTCTCCTGTTTGCTGATTTATCACCACCTTTGATCCAGCCCACAGCAGCAGTGCCATCAACAAACTTGATTATAGTATTGGAGCTGTGCTTAGCCAAACAGTCATAAGTGCAAAGTGAGTAGAGCGGGGGCTAAGCACACAGCCTTGTGGTGAACCTGTGTTGATTGAGATCGTGGAGGAGATGTTGTTGGCAATCTGAACTGACTGGGGTTGGCATGTGAGGAAATCCAGGTCCCAACTGCACAAGGAGTTATTGAAGCCAATATCTTGGAGATTTTTGGTTAGTCCTGGGGGGTGGGGATGATGGTATTAAATGCTGAGCTGTAATCGATACAGTGTATCTTGATGTATGTATCGCTGTCCAAATGTTCCAGCGTTGAGTGAAGAGCCAATGAGTTGACATTTGGTGTGGACTTGTTGCCCTGCTAGGCAAATCGGAGCAGATCCAAGTTACCTCTCAGACAGGAGCTGATATGTTTCATCACCAGCCTCTCGAAACAATTTGTCAGTGTGGATGACACCACACTCTTCTTGGGCACTGGTTTGATTGAAGCCCACTTGAAGCAGGTGGGTGCCACACACTGCAAAAGTGAGAGGTTAAAGATCTCAGAGAATACCAGCAGGTGGTCAGCACAGGTCTTTAGTACATGGCTAGCTACAGCACAGGTCTTTAGTACATGTCCAGTCTAGATTCTTTCCTTGGATTCACCCTCCAGAAGGCATCCCACACATCAGCTTCAGATACAGAGATCAAGGAATCATCGGGAGATGATGGGGGTTCATGATGCTTTCTCCATATTCTGACGCTCAAAGTGAGCATAGAAGACAATGAGCTCATCTGGAAGCAAAGCCCTGCTCTCTCCCATGTTCCCTGATCCTGCTCAATGAGTTTAGCTGCTAATATCCACTACCTGAGTGGTGGCACTCTCCCCCTACCCCCCAGCTAGCAAAGTAGTTAAATATGGTTCAGTTATTTTCAGTTTTGCCCATTTCATTTAAATTTAGATAAAATTCTTAAAACACATTTAAAACTCATAGCAGATTTCTGTCTTATACAAATATTCAAAGTAGAAATGATTTCTAAAGCAGAAAGGATTTCCAAAACACAGGCACAATTCCTATTAGCTAAAATAACATACTAACAAAATGCAGCCATCACAGAAATTGAAGGCGGAGGAATAAATTCTAGTTTACCCTGTCTTTCATTCATTCTCCTTGATGTGTCTTGACCATTCTGAAAATGCCTGACTGTTCTATTACATTTATACTGCTTTTCTGCCACTTGATTGACTTCACACATGTGTAGTATTCTTTCAGATAGCTTCTGGCACAGATAGTAGAGATTCTGGGGACAGACTTCCCAAAACACCCACAAATAATGCTGTGAATGCTGACTCTCTGAGTTCATAAAACTTCAGCTATTAATAATCAGCTATTTGATGTGCTAAGTGATAGTGTCCATCTTGTCTGAAAGCTTCCTTGAACTAAATAACTTAGCCAGTGTTGTCTGGACGGATACCAGCCCAATTAACATAACCCCATGTTCTTATATTGCATCTCTTGTAGAATCAGCGTCATGCTGTGGGCCATCAGTCTGTGCTCCATAGGTAGTGTTGTTCAATTGCAAAGCTGTCCTTTTAACTTCAGACTGATTTTGCTTTCCACTTACATCAAAAACTGAAGACCGGCTCATGTATAGAACAAAAAGCTAAACAAAGAATATGGTTAAAAGATTAACTTACTCAAAACAATTCTTTGATTCTCTAGAAGTGCACAGCTGCTATGTTAGAAAGCTGAGCTTCGATAAAAGGCCCCCAGGCTCTGGACAGTGAACATCCATCATTCCTCAACAGCACTGAGCACATCTTCAAAAAGGCACCATACATCATTAAGGACCCCAGTTGCTCAGGACATGCCACTTCCCATTGCTACCATCAAGAAGAAAGTACAGGAGCTTGTAGACATACACTAAGCCCTTTAGGAACAGCTTCTTCCCCTCTGCAATCAGCTTTATCTTCTCTTTTTGCACTAGTTTAATTTAATATATTAATCTATATTTCTTATTGTCATTTATGGCGCTTTTATTATGCTGCCTTAAAAGAACATATTTTATGACATGATAGGAAATCAGTTTCTAATTCTTCTGATCCAATGGGAGAGTGGAGAAGAGAGAATGTCTCGGGTGTATGGGGTCTTTGAGGAAGCTGCTGGTTTGCTGAATGAACAAGAAGTGTAGACGAACTACATAGAGGGGAGATTGGTTCCTGTTATGTGCTAAGCTGTGTCTTGAACTCTCTATACTTCTTACATTCATGTGCAGAGCATTTACCATACCAAACTGTTATGCATCCAGACAAAATGCTTTCTATGATGCGTCGATCAGTTAAGAGTCGAAGGGGACATATTGAATTTCTTTAGTGTCCTGAGCAACGAGAGCTTTCGTAGCTGTGACATCAACATAGTTGGATCATGTGACTTGCCTTGTCATTGTGCTGCCACAGGGTGCAATCTCCAGGGAACTGTGTAATCGGCTTCTATAGGTTATAAAGTGAAAAGACAAGTGAAAGACATGTAAGCGGTGCTTTGGAAGGATAGATTAGAGAGCTCCTCTAGGGAGACTATTTGGGTGGAATTGAGGAATGGGAAAGGTGTAGTAACACTGATAGGAGTGTATTATAGGCCACCTAATGGGGAGCGTGAGTTGGAAGAGCAAATGTGTAAGGAGATAGCAGATATTTGTAGTGAACACAAGGTGGTGATTGTGGGAGATTTTAATTTTCCACACATAGATTGGGAAGCTCATTCTGTAAAAGGGCTGGATGGTTTAGAGTTTGTGAAATGTGTGCAGGATAGTTTTTTGCAACAATACATAGAAGTACCGACTAGAGATGGGGCAGTGTTGGATCTCCTGTTAGGGAATGCGATAGGTCAGCTGACAGATGTATGTGTTGGGGAGCACTTCGGGTCCAGTGATCACAATAGCATTAGCTTCAATATAATTATGGAGAAGGACAGGACTGGACCTAGAGTTGAGATTTTTGATTGGAGAAAGGCTAACTTTGAGGAGATGCGAAGGGATTTAGAGAGAGTGGATTGGGTCAAGTTGTTTTATGGGAAGGATGTAATAGAGAAATGGAGGGCATTTAAGGGTGAAATTATGAGGGTACAGAATCTTTATGTTCCTGTTAGGTTGAAAGGAAAGGTTAAAGGTTTGAAAGCGCCATGGTTTTCAAGGGATATTAGAAACTTGGTTCGGAAAAAGAGGGATGTCTACAATAGATATAGGCAGCATGGAGTAAAGGAATTGCTTGAGGAATATAAAGAATGTAAAAGGAATCTTAAGAAAGAGATTAGAAAAGCTAAAAGAAGATACGAGTTTGGTTTGGCAAATAAGATGGAAGTAAATCCGAAAGGTTTCTACAGTTATATTAAAAGCAAGAGGACAGTGAGGGATAAAATTGGTCCCTTAGAGAATCAGGGTGGTCAGCTATGTGTGGAGCCGAGGGAGATGGGAGAGATTTTGAACGATTTCTTCTCTTCGATATTCACTAAGGAGAAGGATATTGAATTGTGTAAGGTGTGGGAAACAAGTAAGGAAGTTATGGAACCTATGACAATTAAAGAAGTGGAAGTACTGGCGCTTTTAAGAAATTTAAAAGTGGATAAATCTCCGGGTCCTGACAGGATATTCCCCAGGACCTTGAGGGAAGTTTGTGTAGAGATAGCAGGAGCTCTGACGGAGATCTTTCAGATGTCATTAGAAACGGGGATTGTGCCGGAGGATTGGCGTATTGCTCATGTGGTTCCATTGTTTAAAAAGGGTTCTAGAAGTAAGCCTGGCAATTATAGACCTGTCAGTTTGACATCAGTGGTGGGTAAATTAATGGAAAGTATTCTTAGAGATAGTATTTATAATTATCTGGATAGACAGGATCTGATTAGGAGTAGCCAGCATGGATTTGTGCGTGGAAGGTCATGTTTGACAAACCTTATTGAATTTTTTGAAGAAGTTACGAGGAATGTTGACGAGGGTAAGGCAGTGGATGTAGTCTATATGGGCTTCAGCAAGGCCTTTGACAAAGTTCCACATGGAAGGTAAGTTAAGAAGGTTCAGTCGTTAGGTATTAATGCTGGAGTAATAAAATGGATTCAACAGTGGCTAGATGGGAGATGCCAGAGAGTAGTGGTGGATAATTGTTTATCGGGATGGAGGCCGGTGACTAGCGGGGTGCCTCAGGGATCTGTTTTGGGCCCAATGTTGTTTGTAATATACATAAATGATCTGGATGATGGGGTGGTAAATTGGATTAGTAAGTATGCTGATGATACTAAGGTAGGAGGTGTTGTGGATAATGAGGTGGGTTTTCAAAGCTTGCAGGGAGATTTATGCCGGTTAGAAGAATGGGCTGAACATTGGCAGATGGAGTTTAATGCTGAGAAATGTGAGGTTCTACATTTTGGCAGGAATAATCCAAATAGAACATACAGGTTAAATGGTAGGGCATTGAGGAATGCAGTGGAACAGAGAGATCTAGGAATAACAGTGCATAGTTCCCTGAAGGTGGAGTCTCATGTAGATAGGGTGGTGAAGAAGGCTTTTGGAACGCTGGCCTTTATAAATCAGAGCATTGAGTACAGAAGTTGGGATGTAATGTTAAAATTGTACAGGGCATTGGTAAGGCCAAATTTGGAATATTGTGTACAGTTCTGGTCACCGAATTATAGGAAAGATATCAATAAATTAGAGAGAGTGCAGAGACGATTTATTAGGATGTTACCTGGGTTTCAGCACTTAAGTTACAGAGAAAGGTTGAACAAGTTAGGTCTCTATTCATTGGAGCGTAGAAGGTTGAGGGGGGATTTGATCGATGTATTTAAAATTTTGAGAGGGATAGATAGAGTTGACATGAATAGGCTGTTTCCATTGAGAGTAGGGGAGATTCAAACGAGAGGACATGATTTGAGAGTTAGGGGGCAAAAGTTTAAGGGAAACACGAGGGGGTATTTCTTTACTCAGAGAGTGATAGCTGTGTGGAACGAGCTTCCTGTAGAAGTAGTAGAGGCCAGTTCAGTTGTGTCATTTAAGGTAAAATTGGATAGGTAGATGGACAGAAAAGGAGTGGAGGGTTATGGGCTGAGTGCGGGTAGGTGGGACTAGGTGAGATTAAGAGTTCGGCATGGACTAGGAGGGCCGAGATGTCCTGTTTCCGTGCTGTGATTGTTATATGATTATATGATTATAAATGCCATGAAGTAGAGACAAGTTGGTTATAGCATTATTGATTGAATTGAGCTGTTGGTTAATTTAATTCTTGTGTTCAGGACCTGGTGTTGCCATTTATAGAGATTGCTATTTTATAGAGAGATACAAAAGTGTGAGACAGATCGATGATGTAATAGAGGCATGTCATGGCGGTAAGCACAATGGTCATAAAGATGATTGACACTAGTGATGTACCGGGCATGAAGGAGGTTCTGAGGAAGGTCCTCTGGTGACTGACATTCCTCCTGGTCTTCATCTTTTCCCCTACTTCTTCCCTTCCTGCCTCCAGCCCTCTGAAGGGGAAGGCATGTTAATCCTTACAGTGGATCTCCTGAACACATACTGGAAGCGACATTACACAGCTTCTCTCCAACAACCCCAGAAGTGATGCTCAAGTATGTGTCAGGTTATTTCTGGAGGCAGCACAGCTCCCATTACTGGTCAGATCTGCATGTGTGCTCAAGTTCTTGATAGAAGTCACCAGCGGATTAGCTCAATGATCTTTCTGATCTGGCAGTAAAACAGAAATGCTTGGAACACTCAACAAGTCAGGCAGCATTGTGGAGAAGCTGATTGAATGTTTCAGGTTGTTTTATAAGAACAGGTGATTAGACTAACTTGGTTGGAACACAGGTAGGAAGGGGAACAAGCAGTTAACAATTCGGCTCGAGAACCTTCATCAGTCCAGATGAAGAAGCTCACAAGTAAACATCGACTATTTATGACCCTGCTGGGAATTTTATATTTGGAGACTTTTAATGTTACTTAAATCCAATATTTAAAGCTGTCTCTCAAGATATAGGACTTCTTGATAGCAGGTAGGGAGTGAGATACAGCTAGAAGTATATCTCCAGGGTTTTTGTGTTTACTTTTCAATCAGTATCTGTCATACTATTACTTGGGGAGCCTGGTGAATTGAGAAGCAGATCAGCTTTTTGATCGGAGAGTTGTCCACGTCCCGCACAACAAAAGATGTCCTTGGTAAGAAACCCAACCTACAGTCAGCATTTTTCAGGAACTTGATCATCAAATAGTCAAAATACCTCTAATCACCATAATACGAGTGGTGCTTATAAGTTTGGCTTTTGAAGGCAATGCATTATCACATTAGGCCCTTGTCCAATAACTGAGCATGTCATTAATGAAAGTTCAGGCACCTCACTGTTGTCTGTGCCAAAGGAAGATTTGCTAATGAAGGTCATCTAATTGCTATAATAGATCTGTTGAGATAATAGTTCTTGAGCTGTCAAAAGTTACGTTTTGAATGGACCATGTTGCAAATGCAAAAATTAACATTCTTACCTGCAAGAGGCAGTAGGACACGTTATAACCGGTTCCATGATAATAACGCTAGTTGGCTCATTCATAATTCTTAGCAATTACATTTATCTTTGGTAACACACTCAAAATACTGGAGGAACTCAGCAAGTCTGGCAGCATTGATGGAGGGGAATAAACAGAACATTTCAGGCCAAGACCCTCCATCAGGGATCTGTCCTGATGAAGGTTCTCAGCCCAAACTGTTGACTATTTATTCCGCTCCATGGATGATGCCTGACTTGCTGAGTTCCTCCAGCATTGTGTGCATGTTACTCAAGATTTCCAGCATTTGCAGAATCTCTTGCACTTATCAATGGTGACAACAGTTGATTATGCAAATTGCCAAATGCAGAAATTTTCATTGGTGGGAGCTATTGATGAAACTGGCCAATATAATATTTCCACCGATGGAGCTTCTCAGCTGAACCACTGGAGCTTAGGTGGGTGAGAGATAACTTGATCACTACATTTAAGATCTGTCACCAGGCTCAGATATGGCCCAAGTGAGAGACAATGAAGCAGTCGATAGTTCACAAAACCTTAATGCGAATAGTGTTGAAATGAAAATAAAACAATAAATGTTAGGCCAGAACTGGGCCATTATTTAAAACTCTCAAGTGGGAAATGAAGCCTACACCGCAGCTGAGAAGAACATTGAATTATTAAACAAATACCACGAGTCTTCAGAGTCAGTTGACTCCACAGTCTAAGTTCTTAGGCAAGGCTGATGCAAAACAAAAGTGAAGCATTGCTGTGCTCTGTCCAAGTCTTGACAAGCACTACAATGATGCGTATGGAGTTAATACTATCGTGATTAAATAATACTTAGCTGCCACGTACACATTCACAAGCGCAATAGTCATATCTACTGTGCTGCCAAACCTGTGGTTGTGACAAGATACTGTTGGATCAGAGCATCAGATTAAAATAAATATAAGTGCGTGTAGGCTATCTGGCCCTTCCAGCCTGCCAGGTAATTCATCATGAGTAAGCCTCATCTATTACCTCAGTACCCATTTCCTGCCCCATCTCCATATCCTTTGATTCTTTTAATATCCAGAAATTGTGTCAATCTGGTTTGGTTAAACATCCCCAGCCTTCTAAGGAAGAGAAATCCAAAGATTCAACACCCTTTGAGGGAAGAAATTGCTCCTTACTTCAATCTTAAACAGCATATCCATTATTCTAAGAGTTCTAGACTCCTCAGCCTCCCTGCATTCAACCTGACAAGTTACATTTCAATCTTCTAAACGCCAGGGAATCCAGCTCCAGTCTAGTGAATCTCTCCTCATGCAACAAACCCTTGGTCCTTGGGATCAGTATCCAAATGGGGTGTTTGGGAGAATGTTTCTTCTCATCTGAAGATCTAAAATTTGGGGTCACTGTTTAAAAAAGAAAAGGTTGACCATTTAATACAGAGATGAGGCAAAATGCTTTAGGTTGGTAATATTACATAGATAGCGCAGGTTATCAAAAAATGTTGAATTCATTTTAGAGTTCCTCGATGAGAGATCAGGTGCTTTTAGTTGAATTTCCATTAAGTTTCATTGGAGTACAGAGGGAAGCTAAAGACAGTGAGGACAGAATGGTAGCGTGGTAGAAAATCAAAATTACAGGCGATTGGAAAATTAGATTGTTTCTGTGACTGAATGGAGTTGTTCTGCGAAGTTATCACCCAATCTTCATTTGGTTTTCTCAATGCATAGAATACTATACCTTGACCACTTAATTCCAGAAACAAAATCAACAGGTATGCAAGTAAAATGCTGCACTAATTGGAAGCAAGGTTTTAGTTGAGGGAGGGGAAGAGGTGAAGGGACAGTAGTTTCATCTCCTGCAGCTGCATGAGAAGGCATCATTTCCCCCTCCCTTTCCAGGATTCCATTGCTCCCCTATACATCCAGAACAATTTACAGGAGCAATTAACCCACTGACCTGCGCATTTTTTGAAATAAAATCAGATGAGAGCTAATCAGGGTGCAAGAGGGAAAATGAATCAGTATGGCTGGGTCATTATGAATGTGGTGGACTGGAGGATCTGTTTCTGTGTTTCGTGGGTCTGCATTTGTCTGAGCAAGGACAAAGTCTTACCAATCCATCCACTCCCCATTGTTTCGATCCAGAAATGAGTGTTGAGTTGCTAATGGCAAGAACTATTGCTGTGAGTTGGATATTACTTTGGGGAAGCAAATGTGGTGCTACAATCTTGGTTACACAGTGGTTGTTAGACTTATTCAATGATTGGTAGGGCATTAGAGAGTATAATGGATCGGGGGAGTATGAGTGCATAGTTCTTTGAAAGCACATCATGGGTGGACAAGGTGATCAGAAAAGATTTTAGCATGCTGGCCTTCATCAGTCTGAAATTACAGGGTCATTGGGGACTGTGGGAGTTCATGAAGATGCTTCCACGTTCTGTTAGTCAAAGTGAGCATAAAAGGCATTGAGTTCATTTGGGAGCAAAACCTTGTTGTCACATATGTTGCTTGGTTTTACTCTGTAGGAGTGATGGTATTCAAGCCCTGTGACAGCTGTCAAGCATCCTTCTGTGATTCCAGTTTGGTCCGGAATTGCCACTTTGCATGTGAGATGACTTTCTGGAAGTCATAACTGGATATCTTGTAATTTAGTTGGTCACCAGAACTGAACGCTATTGATCCGGTCCTCAGAAGATTGTGGATCTCAAGGTTCATCCAGGGCTTCTGGTTGGGGGAGTCTCTAAAATATCTAATGGGGATACACTCATGCATGACTGATTTTATAAAGATAGTGACTACGGTGGTGTATTCATTCAGATCCTCTGATGGGTCTTTGAAGATGGCCCAGTCCACTGACTCAAAGCAATCCCATAGCCATTTCTCTGCCTCCCACAACCATCCCTTCATTGTCCTTGCTTCTGGAGGCTTTCTCTTTAGCCTCTACCTGTATGCAGGTAGAAGGGGGATAGTCATCACTCCTTAGATTCTATCGCTGTTATGTTTGTTCTTGTAAAAGACAAACTTGCTTGGGTTAAAAACTAACACATATATTCTGACACTCAAGATATGATGGTTTCTAGCTCCACACTTTAATGCATGCTCCCCATTCACCAACATCACCTCCAGTTCCAGGTGAACTGACCGCATTGCACACAGGGAACTGAAGTTCTTTATTATGTACACACATAATAATACATCTTCCCCCTTTAAAGCAATCAAACACAATATTATGCCCTCATAAACATTGAAGAAACAATAACACTTTCCAACAGACATTTACATTTACTTCAATTGTAATAAGCTTTCCAACATAGATATTTACATTAACTGCAATTGTACTGAGTAAATATTGTCCCTTATTCGATCAGCAACTCGCAATCAGTCTCTGAGGTGGTTTAATAATCCTTTTTGGTCTCCTATTGTCTCCACAGAATTGCTTTGACCTGCTGTGTTAATATTGGTGTCTTTATGAGAACTCTGACAACAAGTTTATTTTTCCCTTTGGTGTACTGTCAGACGACATGTCACAGCTACAGGTTGAAGTTTGTGGTCATAGATCTACATGGTACCTTCTCAGAGGTGTTCCTCACTCATTCTGGATTTGGTAGGAATGTGGAACAACTTCCTCTTGCACATATCCTTGCAAACACTATGTGCCGGAACTGTGATCTCAGATTTGCACTTGATATCCAGGTTTCTGGACTGGTAGGCTTTTCACAGTCCTGTCGTGCTACTGTTTCTGTTCTGTACAGCTCTTTAGACCATAAGACCATAAGACATAGGAGCATATTTAGGCCATACAACCCACTGAATCCTCTCCACTATTCTGTCATGGCTGACCCTAGATCCCATTCAACCCCATATACCTGGCTTCTCACCAAATCCTTAAATGCCCCAACCAATCAAGAATCTATCAACTTTCGCTTTAAATATACCCATGATTTGGCCTCAACCTCAGTCCGTGGCAGAGCATTCCACAGATTCTACACTCTTTGGCTAAAAAAATCCTTCACTTCTGTTCTAAAGGATTGCTCCTCAATTTTGAGGCCGTGCCCTCCAGTTCTGGATACCGCCACCAGAGTAAACAACCTCTCCACGTTCACCTTATCTATTTTGTTCAACATTCAGTAGGTTTCAAAGAGATTCCAGTGAGTACAGGCTCAAAGAGGTCAAATGCTCCTCATATGTTAACCTTTCAATCCCAGAATCATCTTTGTACATCTCTTCTCAACTCTCTCCAATAATAATACATCCTTTCCAAGATAGGAGGCCAAAAACTATTGCCAGTACTCCAAATGCGGCCTGACTTGTGTTTTATAAAGCTTTAGCATTCTCTTCTTGTTTATGCATTCTATTCCCTTTGAAATAAATGCCAACATTGCATTTCCTTTTTTTACCACAGACTACTGGGAAGTCGGCACAAGGACTTCTAAGTCTCTCTGTACCTTTGATGTTTGAATTTTTTCCCCATTTAGATAATAGTCTGCACTGTTGTTCCTTTTGCCAAAATGTATTATCATACATTTCCCATCTGCCAATTTTTTGCCCATTCTTCCAATTTGTCTAGGTCCTGCTGCAATCACGTTGCTTCCTCAGTAATACCTATCCTCCATCTTTGTATCATTTGCAAAGTTTACCACAAAGCTATCAGTTGCACTATCTAAATCACTGACGAACAAAGTGAAAAGTAGTGGTCCCAGTGCTGACCCCTGAGGAACATCATTATTCACTGGAAGCCAACCAGAATAGGCACCCTTTACTCTCACTCATTGCCTCCTGCCTGTCAGCCATTGCCCTATCCATGCATGCATCTTTCTTGTGGCATCATAGGATTTTATCTTGTTTAGCAGCCTCATGTAAGGCACCTTATCAAATACCTTCTGAAAATCTAAGTAAATGACATCCACTACCTCTCCTTAGTCTACTCTGCTTGTTACTTTCTCGGAGAATTCGAACAGATTTGATAGGTAAGATTTCCCTTCACAGAAACCATGGTGACTTTGACTTATTTTATCATTGGTCTCAAGTACTCTGAAACCTCATCCTTAATAATGGACCAACACTTTCCCAACCACTAGGTTAGCTAATTGACCTTGAGTTTCCTCTCTTTTGTCTTCCTCCCTTCTTAAAAAGTGGAATGAAATTTTCCAGTCCTCCGGGACCATGCCAGAAGTGATTCTTGAAAGATCATGACTCATGTATCCATGATCTCTTCAGCAACCTCTCTCGGGACTCTGGGATTTAGTCCATCTGGTCCAGGTGACTTATAGACCTTAAGATCTTTCAGTTTGCCTAGCACTTTTTGCTCTGTAATGGCAATGGCACTCACTCCTGCTCCCTGACACTCACAGACCTCTGCCATACAGCTACTGTCTTCCTCAGTAAAGATTGAAGCAAAGTACTTTTAAAATTCATCCGCCATTTCTTTGTCCCCCATTACTACCTCACCAGCTTCATTTTCCAGTGGTCCAATGGTCTCACCACCCTTTTATTTTTGATATAACTGAAAAAACTTTTCATATTCTGCTTTATATTATTGGTTAGTTTGCTCTCTTATCTCATCTTTTCCCTTCTTATAACATTTTAATTGCCTTTTGTTGGATTTTAAGTTTCCCAATCATCCAACTTCCCACTCACTTTTGCTACCTTATTTGCCCTTTCCTTGGCTTTTATGCAGTCCTTAACTTCCCTTGTCAGCCACGGTTGCCTTGCCCTGCCATTTGAGAACAATTTCTTCTGTGGGACATATCTATCCTGTGCCTTGTGAACTATTCCCAGAAACCTTAGCCACCTCTGCTCTGCCATCACCCCCATCAGTATCCCCCTCCAATCCACCTGGACAAGCTCCTCTCTCATGCTTCTGTAATTCCCTTTATTCCATTGCGATACGGGTACATGTGACTTATGCTTCTCCCTTTCAAATTGTAGGATGGATCCAATCATATTGTGATCACTGCCTCCTAAGGGTTATTTTACGTTAAGCTCCCTAATAACATCTGGGTTATTACACACACACCCAATCTAAGATAGCCTTTCCCTGAGTAGGCTCAAGCCCAAGCTGCTCTAAAAAGGCATCCCCTAGACATTCAACACATTTACTCTTTTGTGATCCAACACAAACCTGATTTTCCCAATCCCCATGCATACCAAAATCCCATATCACAATTGTGACATTACCTTTATTCCGTA
The DNA here is from genome assembly GCF_048418815.1 of Hemitrygon akajei. Classification (NCBI taxonomy): domain Eukaryota; kingdom Metazoa; phylum Chordata; class Chondrichthyes; order Myliobatiformes; family Dasyatidae; genus Hemitrygon; species Hemitrygon akajei. The sequence goes on along the minus strand of NC_133152.1, from coordinate 13,049,219 downwards.
AGCTTTGCAGCTCCACATTTTGGCTACTATTTGGAGACCTACATATGATTCCCATAATGGTTTTTTTTACCCTTACAGTTCCTTAATACCAGCCATAAAGATACAACATTCTCTGAATCTACGTCACTTCTTTCCAAAGATGTAATTCCATCTCTTACCAATAGAGCCACACCACCTCCTATGCCTTCCTGTTTGTCCTTTATATACAAAGTATACCCTTTGACATTAAACTCCCAACTATGACCTTCTCTCACCCATGACTCAGTGATGCTCACACATCATACTGACCAATCTCTAACTGCACCACGTGTTTGTCCACCTTATTCTGAAGGCTACATGCATTTAAATACAACACCTTCAGTCCTGCATTCTTCACTCTTATGAATTTTACCTGGGTGGTGCAACTTAACTCTTTGCTCTGTCTGCAGTTGTACACAATCACTGGCTTGTCCTTCCATACATTCATATTACATCATCTTGTAAATCTGCTCTTTAACCTCTTTAACTTGTGCTCGTGTGGTCTCCGCTGCCCTTCTTATATCTGCAGCTTTGTCAAACGTTAAACCTTTTTCACGGAGCAGGCTTTCTCCAAGCCCATTTCTCTGTGATTCCACAAACAATTTTGTCTCTGACTAAGGAGTCACTCAAATCTCCAAATTCACAGGACTTAGTGTGTGAAGCTCAGTTCAGTATTGGCCAAATCTAACACCTTGATTCTGTTCCCAGGAGAAGAATTTATTTCTCTCTAACGTGACATTTTTACTTGGGACAAAATACTCCTCAAATTTTGTTACCAGAGTGCCCAATGTAAAGGCTGTCTCATTAATTTAAGAGCTATTGTAGATATCAAAAGCATCTTCACCAAATACATACGGAAAGATAGACACGTTCCATTTTCCCTCCGCCCTGCTGGCTCTGCTCACTACTAAATATAAATTGAATTGTTGTTTGAAACATTTCCAACTATCAGCTAGATTGCTGGTAAACTGCATAACTAAGGGAGAACTAAGGTTATACATAAAATAATTTTTCGGGCTTCTCTCACCTCGATTTCTTGGTGAACTTCGAGACAGCTTGCTCTCTTGGCTGCAGCTTCTCTCTGTCAGGACCTGGCGTCTCTTACTTAGTCACTCACGGGTTTCAGTTACACTTCATATTTAGACTTCATGCTGATTTCTGACACCATGTTATATTTGTTCCTGATAAATGACAGACTTGTGTGGGTACAAAACTCACACATCTTTATTCGGATGGTCCAGACATGATGCTTCGGGCTCCATACTTAAGGTCTCGCTCCTCGTTCACCAACACCGCCTCTGGTTCCAGGTGAAACGCCCGCACTACACACTGGAAAACTGGGGTTCTTTATTCTAACACACACACCCACTAGCACAATTAAATTTATGGCTTATATTTTTCCAATGCTCACTTTTTTTTGTAGAAAGCTATCAAAATTATTGAATTGTTACTTTGCACCTTGAAAGCATCAAACCAGCAATGAGACCCTTTTCTCGCCATTTGAGCCAAATGCAGTTTGGATGAGTCTGTATCCTCTGAACATGTCAGTAACAGGTGAATAAGCACAAGCTGCTGCTGATATCCTCTGTCTTTCAACTGAAGTCAGATCACAACAGACATAGACTTAGTTCAGCAATTGAATTGTCATCCATGTGCAAGCATATTCACTGGGAAAAGCATTGTCTGTTGTAGCTTCTGGGGCCTGCCTGCAAGACAGATGAAGCTTGTGAATTCTGAAAACCTGCAAGTACTGGTAATTGTTTAATATTGTCACTGGGACTGAGTTTGTTTGCACGCCATCGAGACGTATTATTCCACACTTGAGTACATTGAGGTAATACAAAAGGAAAGCAATAACAGAAAGCAGAATATAGTGGTACAGTTAATTTAGTGCAAGAGAATGGATGATGGGGAGCACAGGCTCAATAGACTGAAGGGCTTGTTTCTTTGCTGTACCTCTCTCTATCGCAAGAGCAAAGCTAACATACTTTTTACAAAATATTTATTTATTAAAAAATCAAAATTTATACACTCAGATGCCGCTTTATTATGCACACCTATACATCTACTTGGATGAAATAAGGAAAAGTGCTCACAGCTTGGGGGCTGAAGTCCGGATGAGACTAAGGGAGAAGTTGAAAAATGGCCTAAGCTTTGTAAGAATGCGACAGATTCGCTGGTCGGCTGTCCTTAATTAAGATTAAAACGGTGGGACAATTTATTGCAATCATGCAGCCTCAGTAATGCAGCAAAGCTGGATTTGCTTTTTCTTCAAGAATGGCAGCGTGGAAATACTGATTCTGCCCCAACTGTCAACCAGTCGATTGCTTCAACCCTACGTGGCTCACCTGAATTCTATCACTCACCTACACAGGGGACAATACACTCGCCATCCCATGTATCTTTGGGCTGTGGATGGAGACCGAATAACCCGGAGGAAACCCGCATGGTCACAGGAACTCCATGCAAAATCAAGACCGGTTGCTTCATGGTCAGAGTCAAACCCAGGACCCTGGCAGTGTGAGGCAGTGGCCTTTGTACCATGCATCCATCTTTTGGATAGAATATGAACTCAAAAATCTAACAGCTCACATGCATGTAAAGCAGTGTTCAAACCAAAGGTGGGGGTATCTTGGTTAACATTATTCGTTAAAGCATTCCAATGATATCATTAGTGATTTGGTCTGACATTTTATGTTAACCAACTGTTGCACGGGAAGTATACAAACTACATTATCTACATTTGCTGGTAATAAGCCTGTATTTAGCCTCTCCTACCTAAATAAAATACTGTCCCACACTCTTAGACACAGACAGTATACATAGTTGGGTGCCCAAGACTTTTGCACAGTATTATCATTTTACGTCTCGGACTGTGCTGGTGCTGCTGTTGCAATAAAACAATTTAATGACATAGGTGAATGATGGTGAACCTGATTCTGACATGGGTCTCTGTTGTGGTCTGAATGGCAAGTGGTCAGGGAGAGGTGAATCATGGTTCAGAAAAAGGGAAGGGAGCAGGAAGCACCAGAGGGACACTTTGTCGTGATCAATAAACCTATTGATCGGAATCAAATTATCTCTCAGGGCTGGGTGGGTCTGCACCTGTGCTTAAACCCCTGCTCCAGTGCTCCTCCTCTGCCACCTATCCCACACCCCTCCCACGATGCGCCACCCTCACCATTCTCAACATCATTTGCTCCCACCAGATTTACAAACTCACTCTCAGCTCCACGTGGACAAATACAGTACTCTGCAAAAGGCTTAGGCACCCTAGCTATATATATGTGCCTAAGACTTTTGCAGAGTACTGTACCTCTCCAAATGCCTTTTAAATTTTGGATATTTGACAATGTAGCAGGAGTCACACTTCTGAGGTATTTATTTGATTCTCCTGAGGATGCACGAAGTGCTCTGAAGTAAGACCTTTCTGTCTTCAGTCAGTCTGCGTGAGGTTGTCAGAGTAGTCAGGGTTCCTGCTGTTCTGTTCTCAACAGGCTAGCTTTTTCATTTCTATCTAAAAGGACTAGAAATTCAAACTGTAATAATGGAGATTTATTTCCATGGTGAACACTTGCAGGAATTAGATAATTACCAATTAACGGTTGATGTTAAAACACAAGGCCCTGTGGCCAGAATCATGTTTCCAAGAGCACTATCTGTCTACAAAGAAACATCACTTGCTTCATAATAAGCACTCTCTAAAGACTTGTAAGCATGATCTATGTATTAGTTTATTTGACTGGAGATCAGTTGTAAGCACTTTAATTACATATTAAGGGATTTCTGAGCACAGAGAATATTAGTGAAAAGCAATGTAATGTAAACACGCAGTCACCATTAGTGTAATGTCACTAACTTTGCACATTAATTTCAGAGCATATCAGCTTTTTCAGCTGAAACTGTGTAATATCTCATGGATTAAAATATATAAATGTAGATAGAAGAAGTCTGATCAGTCAAGGTGCATAAATCTCTAGATAATGGGGACAAAAGAGTACCCAAAGTTGCCTTAATCCTAGCAACAACCTTCATGTGTGGCGGTATCAGGCAGGATTTGGGCACCAAGTGTCACAGAATGCCAAGGTTTTACCTATCTTTGGTGTTCCAGAAGACAGGCCTGCCTCCATTACTCTGCAATACCCCAGTCAGCTGGACATTGCCACACTATCTGCCCATTGTGGAAATTCTTCTATGTAAATACCTTTGACCACAGGTTCATCAGGCAGTGGCCAACACCAAATGTACTGCAGACACTATGGGACAAGAACTCTGGAGTCTGTGGGAGCAAACCCTCATCGCCTAATCTAAATGACAAACATGAAGGCCTTGCTTAGCTGGGAGTAGGAGGTGCTCTCCCTGTCAGGGCTTTCCTCTGCAGATGCCAAACTGCTCCCAGTTTAAATTGCCCTCAGTACGGCTGCAGTGGGGAAGAAATGGTCACCTAACTCTTGAGGACTGGATTTGCTAAAACAGTGTGCAGACAGATGCATTGGTTCTTGACTTGTTACATACACCTGTTAGGGTGCATGCACCAGATACCTTATGAGGTAACCATAGCCTTCAGCCAGGAGCAGATGTCATCAGGTGGTTCCCAACCTCCACAGAGTGTTCCGACCCTTAACCACGACACTCTTCAGTTGGTGGGCCGGCTTTGGTGGCCAAATCACTGCCCATCTGCTCCTGGCTTCCAGCTTCCCTCCTCTCGCCTACTCCCCAGCAGGTGCATAGCTCAGTACCCTACCATTTACACACTGTAACACTGTTGGGTACTGTGAAGTGCAGAAGAACAGAGGGTTCTGGAAATATATTATCGATAATTCCTTGAGAGAGGCACTACAAGTAGATGGGGTTGTAAAAAAATCTTTTACCATATATCCTTTCATAAACCAAAATATTGAATGCAGTAGATGGGATGTTATGTTGAAGTTGTATAAGATGTTGTCGAAGCCTAATTTGCAGTATTGTTTGCAGTTCTGGCCACCTACATACATGAAAGATATCAATAAGGTTGAAAGAATACTGAGAAAATTTACAAGGGTGTTGCTGGGACTGGAGGACCTCAGATTTAGGGAAGGGTTGAATAGGTTGGGACTTTATTTCATGGACTATAGGAGAATGAAGGAGATTTGATAGAGGTATATAAAATCATGAGGGGAACAGACAGAATACATACAAGCAGGCTTTTTCTACTGAGATTGGGTAAGACTAGAGATAACGGGCTCAGGGCTAAAGATGAAATGTTTAAGGGGGATGATATCAATATTTAAGGGAAATTTTATGGGAGGTGTATCAAGGGGTGATTTTGCAGGTGCAGGTCAATAGGACAAGGCAGAATATAGACAAAGGCTCTGTGGGGAGGCTCTTTGCACTCCCAGATATGGGTGCTGTATCGGGTGTGGAAGTCTTTCATATACTGAAATAGTTTATCCTATCAGGAAGCCATGTAAGTGCCAGTGGTGCTATGGTTTGCTCTGAAGTTAACACTATTGAATGAATTTATCATGTGACAAGTTTTGCACTGTGTTTATTCTTCTATATATTTTCTATTGTGAATAAAGTATATTTTTGTGATAATAAAAGAATTATAACAAGATGTCTGTAAGTGAATGCTACCAATGTCAATCCTTGGTCCATGGTTGTTCTCTGTCCTCAGATCAGATTATTTCAAAATGGATAGTGAATTATCTCAGCTAGACAAATGACACACAACTGTATTTGTCTATTACCTTGAGGCTCTAAACCCTCTGGGGTCTGGTCCAGTCTCTAAGAAATTTTGATTATTGGTAGCAATAAAAATGTGCGTATCTTAGAAATAAATTTGATCATCTGGCCTTAAAAATCAAGCCAGAAGTAAAGAATTTAGGTGTTATTATTGACTCTGAGCTAAATTTCAAATCACATATTAACCATATTTTAGGACTGTTCTTTCATTTAAGGAGCATTTGTGAGAGTTTGATTTCTTATAACATCTCAAGATGCGGAAAAATTGATACACGCTTTTGTTTTTAGCTGATTAGACGACAGTAATGCACTCTTTTCAGGATTGCCTAAGAAAGAGATAAATCAACTCAACTTATTCAAAATGCAGCAGCAAGAATCATAACCATAAAAAGAAAATCTGTGCACATTTCACTGGTTTTGACATCATTGCACGGGATGCCTGTGTCCTTTAGGATCAATTTTAAACTACTTTGTAATTGTATATAAAGCCCTGCATAATCTAGTTCCTCCGTATATTTTGGAGAGTTTATCCCCTGCCATCCCTAATCATAATCTTAGATCTGTGAATACCGGTTTGCTTAGTGTTCCTGGAGCCAAGCGTGTAAGAACTGGTGATGCGGACTTTTGCTCTTATGCACCAAAAATCTGAAATACTCTACTGACTGACACGTTAGGTTAGTACTGTGAAACATTTCAAAACACTTCTAAAAACCTCCTTTTTAATTTATAGGATTACTTAATGTCTGTTGATGCTGATTACATTTATATAATTTGGTATATTTTATTGCATTTGTATTCTACATAATTGTGAACCTCGGTTCGGCTTGTTGCTTAGGTAATCTAGAGGATGATCGCCCCAGCCCGGCCAAACTTAGGAAATCTCGTTTGGGTGGATGCTGCGCAATATGTCCCCTGTTACAAATCTGTACCACGAAATAACAAACAGTACATAATATATGATTAAATGATTGAGATTTATAATTCTTAATCTGACTATATGGTTAGTAAAGAAACAAAAAGAAAGAAAAGGGCCCATTCTCATGGAACGGTCTATTGCACAAACGTTGGAGCTCACCGTTTCTCTATTTGTTCCAGCCAACCTCCTCCAAGCATAGCTGACCCTCGGACTCTCAGAACCTCGGACCTCAGTCCATTCCATCCAGCGGTCTAGCAACTCTCTCCATTTGCGTCCTCTCTCTTCATCTCGCCCTGACAAAAGACCGCAAAAATCCCTCTTCCAGACCCACAAGAAAGAACAACAGTCCTCTCACTAGATAGCCCCACATTCCAAAGCCCCGTTATCTCTAGTCGCAACCCGAACATTGCTGCTACAGAGAAACCATTACATTAACCGTGAAAACATTACAGAGGCCATTACATTAGCAGTGAAACCTTACAGCGTGTTACAAAATGTTTTTCTACCTAGGTTTTTAATTTTGTTTTGTGTTTTTATGACTATATTGGTTTATCTTTACGATCTATGTAAGGCACTTTGAGCCTGCATCTTATCGTATGCAAGGGGCCATATAAATAGATTTATTATTATTAACGTTCCAGTGTGCAGGAGTAGATGGTAAGGGAAGTACTAAAGCTTAGAACAATACGTGGAAGGCTCTGTGATGAAAGCCTCTGTGGGGCTGAGTCCTGTGTACCAGCATCTGAGGAGCTGGGTCCTGTGTCGACCGTAAGATCAGAAGACCATAAAACATAGGAGCAGAACTAAGCTATTTAGTCCATCAACTCTGCTTTGCCATTCCATTATGGCTGATTTATTATCCCTCTCAACACCATTCTCCTGCCTTCAACCCATAAAATTCGATGCCCTGACTAATCAAGAACCTATCAAGCTCTGCTTTAAATATCCTCAATGACTTGGCCCCACAGTCATCGGTGGCAATGATATTAACAGATTTACTACTCTCTGGCACAGAAGTTCCTCCTCATCTCTGTTCTAAATGGAAGTCCCTCTCGCTTGAGGATGTGACTTGTGGCTCTAGACTTCCCCCACTATTGTAAACATCCTCACTACGACTCTATTCAGACATTTAAATATTCAAACAGGTTTCAATGTGATCCCTCCTCTTTCTTCTAAGCTCCAGCAAGTACGTGCCCAGGACCATCAAATTTTCCAGTCCTCCGGAACCATTCCAGAATCTAGTGATTCTTGAACGATCAATACTAATACCTCCACAATCTCTTCAGCTACCTCCTTCAGAACCCTGTCATGTAGTCCATCTGATCCAGATAATCTATTTACCTTCAGACCTTTCATCTTCTCAAGTGCCTTTCCCTTAGTAATACAGTAAATCTCATGTCTGACCCATGACACTCACAAATTTCTGGCGTACTGCTAGTTTCTTCCATAGTGAAGACTGACCCAAAATACCTCCACTATTTCTTTGTTTCCCCAATACTACCTCTCCAATGTAATTTTCCAGCAGTCTGATATCTACTCTTGACTCTCTTTTACTCTTTATGTATTTGCAGACACTTTTGGTGTCCTCTTTTATATTATTGGCAAACTTTCCTTCCTATTTCATCTTTTCTCTCCTTATAGCTTTTTTAGTTGCCTTCTGCTGGTTTTTAAATGCTTCACAATCTTCTAACTTCCCACTAATTTTTGCTTTATTGTATGCTGTCTTTGTCTTCTCTTGCCAGTCACTGTTGCCTCATTCTCTCATCCAGGAACTTGAACACAAGGTAGGTCAGAACCAAAGGAGATGATCATTAGGCCCATAATGAACAAGCTAGGAAATGGTCAAGTTCCCATGAATTAGTTCTTCTAGGTCAAATTCAGTTTAAACTCTTTCCCAAATGTGAAGTTCAAACAGTGATTCTCAATTTTCATCAAAATAAAAGGATAAGTTTAAGGATCAGTCTAACTTTTCTTCAAACCTTTAAGTATTCATTGAGGGATTTGATCATTGTATTCTTTACTTGGTGAAACCCAGTGGATTAAATCATTTATAAATATGTGGACTAAATAATTTGCAGTCTCCTCGATGTTGGCAGTCACTGTGGTGTGATCAGCATGGTTGGCTATACTCTACAGTCTCCTCAGTGTTAGCCATCACTGTGGTGTGGTCAGCACTATTGCCTATACTCTGCATGGTCTCCTCCCATTAAACTACTGAACATTAATCAGAATCAGGTTTATTATCACCGGCAATGCACTACATAATCTAGCACAGAGAGAGAAAAAAAGAATAATAAATAAAATAAAACATAATGAGTAAACAAGTAAATCAATTACGTATATTGAATAGATTTTTTTAAATGTGCAGGAACAGAAATACTGTATATTAAAAAAAGTGAGTTAGTGTCCAAAGCTTCAATGTCCATTTGGGAATCGGATTGCAGAGGAGAAGAAGCTGTTCCTGAATCACCGAGTGTGTGCCTTCAGGCTTCTGTACCTCCTACCTGATGGTAACTGTGAGAAAAGGGCATGCCCTGGGTGCTGAAGATCCTTAATAAAGGACACAGCCTTTCTCATACACCACCCCTAAAGATGTCTTGGGTACTTTGTAGGCTGGTGCTCAGGATGGAGCTGACTAGATTTACAACCCTCTGCAGCTTCTTTCGATCCTGTACAGTAGCCCCCTCTCCCCATACCAGACAGTGATACAGCCTGTCAGAATGCTCTCCACAGTACAACTATAGAAGTTTTTGAGTGTACTTGTTGACATGCCAAATCGCTTCAAACTCCTAATAAAGTATAACCGCTGTCTTGTCTTCTTTAGAACTATATCGTTATGTTGGGACCAGGCTAGATCCCCAGAGATGTTAACACCGAGGAACTTGAAGCTGCTCACTCTCTCCACTTCTGATCCCTCTATGAGGATTAGTATGTGTTCCTTCATCTTACTCTTCCTGAAGCCCACAATCAGCTCTTTCGTCTTACTGATGTTGAGTGCCAGGTTGTTGCTGTGGCACCATTCCACTAGTTGACATAACTCACTCCTGTACGCCTTCTCGTCACCACCTGAGATTCTATCAACAATGGTTGTATCGTCAGCAAATTTCTAGATGGTATTTGAGCTATGCCTCGCCACACAGTCATGTGGATACAGAGAGTAGAGCAGCGGGCTAAGCACACACACTGAGGTGTGCCAGTGTTGAATGTCACTAAGGAGGAGATGTTATCACCAATCCGCACAGACTGTGGTTTTCCGATTAGGAAATCAAGGATCCAATTGCACAGGGAGGTACAGAGGCCCTCTGCAACTTATGTAACTCTGTCCTTCTACTGGGGCCTGTTCACTTATGTATTTATCTGGTTTCTTCGGAAAGGTGACCATGAATTACGTAGCTTGCTTTAGGTTTGAATACATTACACAATAAAATGAGCTACTGGAGGAATGCAGCAGATCAAGCAGCATCTATGGAGGGAAATGGATAGCTGACTCTTTGGATCGAGATCCTACATTCGGACTGAAAGAAGAGAAGGGCAATATAAAGAGGTGAGGGGAAGGAGTGGGGCAAGAGTTGGATCCAGGAGCTGAACAAAATCCATGGAAATCTTTATGAATTTATGGCTTTTGTAAAGTTCAATGTGTCAAAATGGAACCTATGTGATCCCAGAGTGCTTTGCTGGTTTGGATGGAATGCTTGCAAGAGTGGTTGTGATTTATAGCAGGATGTAGTTTATGGCAGAGAGTGTTTTGATAACAGAGAAATATGGAATATAGTTGTTGGGGGGGGGGGGAAGCCTCAAAAGAGAAATGTACCAATTAAAGACAAATGCGACTCCCTTAAAGTGGATGCAGATAAGGAAGGAATGCAATTAAGGATGAATTACTGGACTCTGTAAGTGTGTAAAAAATTATCTGTCTTGAGCTGTAATATTGAAGCTCTTTACCAACTACTTAATGTATGGAGGTAATTGTGCTTATAATTTGATCCACTCTGTGTTTGTTGTAGTCTGTTACTTTATACTAGAAGACCTAATGGAATGGTACAGAACAAATCTGATAAGAAAGGAACGTGAGGAGGAAGCAAATCAGGGAAGTGAGTAGGCAGGTGGAACAGAGGGAAGGGAGGAATCCTGGTGGGAGGAGCATGTGGTGCTAGACAGATGAGTTGGGATCTGAGGGAAATATCTTGGATAGAAAGGTGGGTGTGAAAGGACCTGGGTAGTTTAGGAGGAGAGGTAAGGGTATGGAGGGGGAGCAGGCCACATGAAGTTAGAAAATTCATTGCTTGGGCTGTTGAGATATAGGCTACTCAGGTGGAATATGAGATGCCGTTGCTCTAGTTTTTGTTTAGCCCTAACTTTGAAGTGGAAGAGGTGGAGGACAGATAGGTGAGTGTGGGAAAGGGAATTAAAATGGTTGGCAGCCTGGAGCTCCATATGGCTTTGGTGGATGGAACACAGGTGCTCGGCAAAGCCATTGCCTATTCTGTGCTTGGTCTCACCAATGTAGAGGGAGCCACATTGGGAGCTCCAAATGTCATGGACAAGGTTGGAGGAGATATATGTGAATCTCTGTCTCAACTGAAAGGGCTGCCTAGGTCCCTGGATAGAGGTGAGGGAGGAGACACAGGGACAGTTTTTATATCTTCTAGAGTTGCAGGGGAAAGTGCCTGGAGAAGGAGAGGGATGGCTAGGGAGAGATGAGTGAACTAGGGAGTCTTATAGAGCACAGTTTCCTGCAAAAAGCAGAAAAAGATGGGGAGGAGAAGGTGGGACTATTAGTGGTATCAAATTGTAGCTGGCAGAAATGTTGAAGAGTAACGTGATGGATGTGGAGGCTGGAGGAGTGTCAGGTAAGGCGTAGGGGGCCTCTACCTTTGCCCTGTTTGAGGAGAGTGTAAGTGTGAAAATCGAGCTGCAGATTCCAGCAACTGCAGTCTCATGTGTCTCCAACATGCACCTTAGGCAGCACGGGCCGGTTGGGTCAAAGAGCCTTTTACTGTGCTGCAAATCCCCAGCCTAGAATCACTCACACACTTGACCTTATCTGCCTCTCTGCTCCCTCGATAAAACTGGGGAATTGATATAACCAGGCAGTCACACTCACTATGATATGAAATAGACTGGTGAAACTTGCTGCAGAGAGTCACATATGGTGGATGAACCCACTGGTGCAGAACTGGAAGGCAGCCAATGTCCAAGGAACCATCAGCAGGTGTTTGGAGGATGGAACTGTTGATAAAGGAAATAGAAAAACAAGGTGTAATTAATGTTCTATCACATTCCAAATGATGGTCATTGTAAATAAAATATATTTCAAAGACATTCTGACATATTCTACAAACTTTATAGAATTAATGGTACAGAATACAAACATTAATCATTAATCTAGTCTCACAGCTATTTTACTCTCTTTTGCCTTCAATGGTTTGATTATTTTCATGAACAGCTCCATTGATCTAGCCTTCACATAATCAGGAGTGGCACTGCCCAGGCCTTGTAGCGTTTTGATTTTTAGTGCTTGCTGAGTTTTCAATCATTCAGGATGCCCCACTGCTCCACGATGGAGCTAACAGCATTAGCCTTTCCTCCTCAACAGCATGAAGTCTTTCAACAAAACAAGGTTGCATTGCGATGGCAAAAAGGCCGTGAGGAATTATCCAGGAGATATTTGAAAGACAAATTATGTTTCTGAGAAACATAGAGATAGCTAGACAGTCTTAACAAAAAGAAACTTTACAAGAGGGCTTCAAAACTGAAGAGAAATAAACGCGATGAAACAGAGCACCAATAATCCAGATTCCTTCTTTCCTACGGGGAACCTTTTCTCAGCAGCACAGGGGCGCCGCAGGGAACCGTACTCTCTCCGGTCCTGTTCACCCTGTACACATCAGACTTCCAATATAACTCAGAGTCCTGCCATGTGCAGAAGTTCGCTGATGACACAGCCATAGTGGGGTGTGTCAGGAATGGACAGGAGGAGGAGTATAGGAAACTGATACAGGACTTTGTGATATGGTGCAACTCAAACTACCTGCGTCTCAATATCACCAAGACCAAGGAGATGGTGGTGGACTTTAGGAGATCTAGGCCTCATATGGAGCCAGTGATCATTAATGGAGAATGTGTGGAGCAGGTTAAGACCTACAAGTATCTGGGAGTACAGTTAGACGAGAAGCTAGACTGGACTGCCAACACAGATGCCTTGTGCAGGAAGGCACAGAGTCGACTGTACTTCCTAAGAAGGTTGGCGTCATTCAATGTCTGTAGTGAGATGCTGAAGATGTTCTATAGGTCAGTTGTGGAGAGCGCCCTCTTCTTTGTGGTGGCGTGTTGGGGAGGAAGCATTAAGAAGAGGGACGCCTCACGTCTTAATAAGCTGATAAGGAAGGCGGGCTCTGTCGTGGGCAAAGTACTGGAGAGTTTAACATCGGTAGCTGAGCGAAGGGCGCTGAGTAGGCTACGGTCAATTATGGATAACTCTGAACATCCTCTACATAGCACCATCCAGAGACAGAGAAGCAGTTTCAGCGACAGGTTACTATCGATGCAATGCTCCTCAGACAGGATGAAGAGGTCAATACTCCCCAATGCCATTAGGCTTTACAATTCTACCGCCAGGACTTAAGAACTTTTTAAAAGCTATTATTAATGCTTTTTGAGATGGTGATTTAGATGCATATCATTTTTTTTTTACTGAGTTAAGTATTGTATGTAATTAGTTCTGCTACAACAAGTGTATGGGACATTGGAAAAAAAAGTTGAATTTCCCCATGGGGATGAATAAAGTATCTATCTATCTATCTATCTAAATGTAAGGTAGAAATATACTGGTTTATTTTATTTCACTTTGAGTTCTTTAGTTTCTGTGGTGGGATCTGAAGTCATGTCTCAATAGGGAAGCTGCTGCTCTGACCCAGAATGTCATCCTGCCCCAGTCGTAAAAGACTTGGGAATCCTCCTTCTCACACATTCCCTGATCCCTTTGCACTATGATGCAGGGGGCTGTTTCAGTAGAAATGGGATCATTGTATTAGAGCTCTTTTGTTAAATAGATGCAGAAAAATGTTTGTAAGCAAAAAAAAAGCTGCATAAATACAGCAGCATTCCTGATCAAAATCTCAAGGGGAGGGAAAGCCAACAAGGAGTGAAGTCAGAAGTTGGCCAATCTGCGGGAGGAGCAGGAAGGTGACTGAGATAGATTAGTGCAAAGTTCAGCACTGCTGAGCTGGACCCAAAGGATTTACCTGTTATATGCAAAGTGGAACTTAATGACGATTTGAAAGGAAAGGTGTCAGGTTACGAGGAGAAGGATCTTGCTGATGGTACAAATGAACTTATTCTGTGTTGAGCCCTTCTCTAAATAGTGGGATACCTGAATCGACCCCCAGACTAGAGGTCAGATCTTGGGCAAGAAGGTTCAGGAAGTGCCTGATGACAGCAGCTTCCTGCATCCAGTGGTGTAGTTCCATTGTAGAGAGTCCATCAAATGCACAAGGGTGATTCATGACTGGAAAAACCCAGAGGATTATCTAGAGTGATAAGAATTTAATCTGGAAATGGTCATAATTACATAATATGGAAAGAGAAACAGTTTTCAGTTGCATGACGTTTAGAGAAGCAGTGATAAGTAGGCACCAAATAATCTGCTGGAGGAAAAGAAGTGTCAGCATTTCAGGTTGAAACCCTGCATCATGACTCAAAGCTTCTGGGCATTGGATTCCCTGTTCCTCTTCAAATAGCATCAATGTATATTTACATCTACCTGAGAAGCCTTGTTTAGACCTCTCAGGCAAAAGCCAATAATCTGAGAGTGCAGTACATCCTTCATACAGTGCCAACCATGGCTGCACACAATTGTTTGGCTCAGGGGCGAGAACGCCAGTTAGTGAGTCAAAGCTGAAAGTTGGTCAGGTAATAAACAAGCATCCAAACAATCTTCAGCAGACATCACAAGGGGCTTGAAAAATACCAAAAATGCCATCTCTGTCAAACTCTCTGGAAGGGTCAGCAAGCCAATATCAGTGCCCCCTCCCATCTCAACCTACCCTGTGGCTCTGTACAGGGCAGGTTGTATCACTAGACTCCAAAAATGGAGTTTTCTTATGGAAGAGGTTATCAAGCAGTCAAATGAAAATAGGATATGTCTAAAACATCTGTGCAGAGTGCAGCATTGCTGATAATCCTTACGAATCTGTGGCCCAGGAATATTCAAAATGGTGAAGGAGTACTTGGGATGGTGCTGAGTACTGTGTACTAGAAGCAAGTAGATACCTTTCAAAGCAATAGAAAGAGTAGACCACTTAATAAACTGCTCACTCAACCCTCAGGCCAAAGAGGCCTGTTCAAAAGGCTTATATTAGCAAGATAGAAGCTGTCCTTGAGTCTTGTGTTATGTCTTTTCAAACTTTTGTATCTTCTGCTTGAAGGGACTGGGGTGGGAGTTTTCCTTGATTATATTGTTCTTTGTATAATCTCAGAAGATAATGATGAGGTGTAAAGGAGTGAGATAAATCGCCTGGTCGAGTGGAGTTGCAACAATTAGCTTGTACTCAACCTCAGCATGACCAAAGAATTGATTGTCACTTCAGCAAGGAGAAGTCCACGCTCCAATCCTCATTGAAGGGGTGAGTGATGGAAAGGGTGGGCAGTTCCAAGTTGTTAGGTGTCAACGCCATGAAGGATCTGAACTGGGTCTACAACACATTGATGCAATCATGAAGAACATCTGGTAGGACTTAGAGGAGACTTGGTAAGGCTCTTTTAAATTTGTATAGATCTTACAGTGGAGGACATTCTTACTGTTGCATCACAGCCTGGTATGAAGGCTCCAGTGCACCATCTTGCAAGAACCTGTAGAGGGTTGTAGAATCACCCTGCTCCATCACATGCACCACTTCAAGGATCTCTTCAAAAGATGATACTTCAAGAAGGCAGCATCCATCATTAAGGATCCTCAGCATCCAGGAAAGACCCTCTTCTTGATACTACCGCCATGGAGGAGGCACAGGAGCCTCAAGACCCACAATTAATGATTTGAAACAGCTTCTTTCCCTTTTACATCAGAGTTATGAACAGCCATTAAACCATGAACATTTGCTATTTCTTTTTCTCCACTATTTACTTAAGTTAGTAACTTAGAGATTCTTAGGTGTTTGCACTGTACTGTACTGTACAGTTGCAAAATAACAAATTTCTCATCATACATTGGTAAAAACAACTGATTGTCATTCTGATCCTGGTCAGCTGCTTTCTTAAGACAGTAGGAAATATAGATCGAATCCATGGAGGGGAGACTGGTTTTGCAGTTTTGCTGATAAACTGGGAAATTACCTCAGATCCCCAGAGATTGGCAATGGAAACAAATCATTATTGTTCCCAAGGAAGTGCCAATGAGGTTAAAGAAAAGAAAATGCAAAATAAAGATAATGTTAGCTCCTCCTTGGCTTTATATGAGTTGAACAATGCACTAACTCATCAGAATCACCATCATCTGCAGATGAAAAGCTTCTTCTTTGATGTGGTTGATTTGGTTGCTATTCTTAATGAATATGTACATATTAATGGATCTTTTGTTGGTTTTATGCTGCTAATTATTTCTAGCAAAGTTCAACTTCTTACTATTTAGCTAAAGACAATACTTCAATTAACACACTGGTGTAGTCCCTTGAGATAAATATATCACACTGGGGATGTCTGGCATGTACCATCTCAGATTAAGTTACCTCCCTTATGAGCTGAGGGAACACAGTGCATGAAGTGAGCATTGTGTTTGATTAATAAGCAGCTGCTTCAAAGCAACACCAGGCTTTTGGTTGGGAAGCAGTTTATTAAATCATAAATTTAATAGTGTTTGAAAGTCTCCTGAGGATCTGGCAGCTTCTATTCTATGCTGAAATATCTGTTATGGCATCTCAGAGTGACTGTATTCAGAACAGTAAGAATATATTTTTACATCAGGGTCATATAAATTCAAATCAACATATTATCTCATTAATCAAATGGCCATGAATTTATATTTAACTTGAGTGTATGATAGATCTGTTGATACATCAGAAGACTTCTACTCATTTTGGTTTCTCAATAAATCTTCCTGCTTTGAGAGATTTCAAGGTTTCCTTTAATTCAATTTTCTGTTCCTTGATCAAAGTCTTTTCAACTAAGATTCAAGTTTAAATGACTGCATCTTCTCTCAAGGAGTCTTGAGAGGTTTAATAAACAGGATGTAATTCTCAAAAAAATTTGGAGGGCAGGCAGATCACACAAAGAAAGGAGTGCACTGTCACATTCCAAAGGCCAATTAGGAATGTTATTATCCAGCTTTATCAGTGACACCCATGTCCCACAATTCAAAGAAAAAGTTTTCTCTTTAGCGTCTTAAATTTACGTCATGTTGTTGAACTCTGCAGAGAAGGGAAATAAGTGCTTATGCATTAATTTCCTAAAACAATGATGTAGTTTCTGTGTTTATTGCTCCTGATTTTTTATGTATGCATGGTCCCCAACAATCCTTGGTTATTCATGTGAGAATTATAAGGTTATGAGCAAATGTGTTAAACCTTTCCTGAATTTCTCAACAGAAATGCAATAAAGAGCAGCTGGAGACTTTCATAATGTTCCATTACAACAGAAATGTGTAAAGCTATTGGCACTGGTTATCTCATCATTTCAGCAGCTCTCTGTAATCTCTGAGCAAGTCATCTGGTGCCTAGTAAGTTCAGAGCTGCCATTATCAGTCTGAAGGGATTGATTTTGATTCTCACTAACCAATAGCTAAGCAGATTGCCTGCCTATCACTGAACAGTACATCTCAAATCTTCAGAGCAAAACCTTACACCATTAACTCTTTAAATATTGATTAGTGTTTCCTCTGCATCAGTATTATTGCGAAGGGTTTTGCCGATTTAGACCAAGCAAGAGAATGTGGTAGAACTTCAAGATAG
Source organism: Hemitrygon akajei (assembly GCF_048418815.1). Taxonomy (NCBI): domain Eukaryota; kingdom Metazoa; phylum Chordata; class Chondrichthyes; order Myliobatiformes; family Dasyatidae; genus Hemitrygon; species Hemitrygon akajei. The sequence continues at coordinate 13,031,621 of NC_133152.1, read as the reverse complement.
TTTGAAAATGTGGTGGCTCCATGTCCCTGCTGTTATTGCTTTGCACCTGATAGGGACAATAGGTTTAGGAGATGCTGCTGAAGAAACCTTGGTGGATTGTTACATTTCATTTGGTAGGTTGTGCTCAAGTGGTGGAAGAGCTGAACATTTGGGATGATGGATAGGATGTCAGTCCAGTGGGAGGTGTTGTTCTTGTATCTTTTTGGAACTGCATTTATATAATATTCGCATTCCTGATTGTGCCCTACTAATGAATTTTGGAGGTGAGTCATTTGCCAGTCTATTACCTGGCTTTGTAGCCACACTGGCTGCTCCAATAAATCAGTGTCCACTGGGCTGCTGCTGGTGGGCAGCTTGGTGATGGAAATGACCGTGATCATCAAGGAAAAGTTCCTGGACTGTTCCTTGCTGAAGATGGGCAATGGCTGGAAGTGAATACATTCTGTCTGCCTGTTTTCTAGTATCCTCTTATCTGGAACACCTAAAATCATCAGTGAACATCTGACGTTAAAATAGATAGCAACCGAAATGGTTGTAGGATAAGAACAGTATCCTGAGGATCTCCTGCAGTGATGTCCTGGGAATGGGGATGACTGATTGTCAATGACCTCAGCTATCTTTGATTTTGTGAGTTGTGATTTCAGTCACTATGACGTTTTCCCCTAATGCTTGTTGGCCAGTTTCACAAGAATTTGAAACAACACCTGGTCAAGTGTTTTCAAGGGCCTTGACTCTCAATTCAGCTCCTTGGTCCAAGTATGGACCAAGACCAGAAGTAAAATGCATGTCTCTGTGCACTGGAATGGTGAACTGAGCAAAAAAAAAGAGGCCAACACAGTGTTTGTGATATGACTATACCATTAAAAGCTTCAAATTGCTTTCATCCTTGATTGAGATTATGTTGAACTCTGAAGCAAAATGTTCCTGGAAAAATCCTAAATGACAACTGGTGATGAGGTTCTCAGAGATTAAGGCATTGCCGATCACACCTACTGTCCTTGTGCCGAGTATTTCTACATGAGGAAAGAACATGGCTTGAAGAATATTGTGTGGGATGGTGGCGCTAAAGCTGCACTAGTTGATGGATGGGCCTTAATGGATGAACGTTGGCTGCAGATCATGAAGATCTCTGATATGGCAGGACCTGGGCAAGTTCATTCTTAGGAGAACATTCTTGTTTTTCTGACTGTTCTCAGGGCACAGGTTTTTCCGGGCTGATTAAAGTTATTGTTTACGCAATGATGTCACATAGAAGGCAAATACAGGCATTTGACTGGAATCACATACATTAATGGAATCGATTATATAATGTAGGATTAATTGCTTCTGTAAATCTGCTGGGTAATTGATTGATGACTCCATTGTCACAGTTTCCAAAAGTTTTCTTTTATTTCCAGCTGAATTAAAATTCTCAGTGTATCTGAGTTTTCTCACAGAGAAATATAGCCACTGCATCATCTATCTGCGGTGTGTTCACCTCAGCACCCCAAAGTATCGAATCCAATAGCACCACTTGGAAAAATGCTGAATCTATCATTTCTGTGTTGATTTCAATACCAACGTTATATTTTCAACAATGAAAGACTTGGTTAACTCCACATGAGGCTGGAGTTGCTTAGTGACAGAATAAGTCTACGGCTCACTCTACAATGTCCTTGCATGCTGATGGAGGCTCTCTCCATGGGACCGAATTTCATTTTCAGCTTCCTGTTCTCTGCAGCCATTGCCTAAATAATTTACTCATCAAACACAATGATAGCTCATTGCTAATGAAATAAGACATGTTGTGACAGAAACTCAGCTTGAAAGCCTGGCATGGGGCATGGGGCGAGAGAGGCGAGCAGGGAGAGGGAAACAGTTCTGCAGTCCATTGCTGAAACTCATCCATTTTGTACCCTTGGTTAGTTATCCAGTTTGGCATCTGACCGAGCTTAAACTGCTCAAATTTTCTAGCAGCACACACTGAGGTCCTTTAGATCCTGAAATATTGTCGGACAGGGCAGTGGGGTAGCTGTAAATCCGGAGAGAGTTCTGAACTTCATTAGCTGAGCTCCAGACTATAAGGGCAGTGAGGTTATGCTGGAACTGTACACAGCACTTGTAAAACCACAGCTTGCTATTATGTAGAGTTCCAGTTGCCTTGTTTACAGGAAAGACATGATGGTGTTGGAGAGATTATAGAGGAGGTTTATCAAAATTTTACTGTGAGGAAAGATTGGGTAAGTTGGACAGAGGAAGTTGAGGGAAGACGGGACCAATTTTCAAAACCCCGTCGGCACCAATTTAAAGTAAGTGGAAGAAGAATTAAATAAGATAGGGGGGATTTTTTTTTCTTTTTAGCTGGAGGTGATGCAACTCCAGAATTCCCTTACGTGGTGGCACAGGGAGAAACACTCATTACATAAAGAGCTGTGAACTGCAGCTCTTACGCCCAGCGCTGGGAGATGGAATTAGAACAGATGGATCCAATGGGGTGATTGGCTCACAAATAGAGAAAGCCTGTAGGCAGTGTGAGAGGGAGGGTAGGCAGGTGATAGAGAAGGGATGCACTTAGACTGATGGTTTGAGAAGTGTTTATTTTAAAGCAAGGAGTATTTTGAACAAAGTGGATGAGCTTAAAGCGTGGAGTAATGATATTGTGGCCATTACAGAGACTTGGATGGCTCAGGGGCAGGAATGGCTACTTCGAGTGCCAGGTGTTAGATGTGTCAGAATGGACAGGAAGGTGGGCAAAAGAGGTGGGGGCATGGCATTGCTGATCAGAGATAGTGTCACGGCTGCAGAAAGGGAGGAAGTCATGGAGGGATTGTCTACTGAACCTCTGTGGGTGGAAGTTAGAAACAGGAAGGGGTGAATCATTCTTCTGGGAGTTTTTATAGACCAGCCAATAGTAATAGGGATATCGATGAGCAGTTAGGGAGATAGATTGTGGAACAGTGCAATAATAACAGGGTTGTCGTGATGGGAGATTTTAATTTCCCCAATATTGATTGGCACCTCCCTAGAGCAAGGGGTTTAGATGGGGTAAAGTTTGTTAGGAGCGTTCAGGAAGGTTTCCTGACACAATAGGTAGATAAGCCTACAAGTGGAGAGGCTGTACTTGATCTGGTATTGGGAAATGAACCTGGTCAGGTGTCAGATCTCTCAGTGGGAGAGCATTTTGGAGATAGTGATCACAATTTTATCTCCTTTACCATAGCATTGGAGAGAGATAAGAACAGACAAGTTAGGAAAGCGTTTAATTAGAGTAAGGGGAAATATGAGGCTATCAGGCAGGAACTTGGAAGCATAAATTGGGAACAGGTGTTCTTAGGGAAATGTACAGAAGAAATATGGCAAAGGTTCAGGGAATATTTGCATGTAGTTCTGCATAGGTTTGTTCCAATGAGATGGAAAGGATGGTAGGATACAGGAACTGTTTATTAATTTATCCTCAAACCTAATCCCTATCCCATTAGTCCCACCATTCTTCTCATTTCCCTGCAGCGTGCAATTTGCCCTTTTACTCATGGTCATCAACTCTTTTTTTGTAATTAGCCTATATAATTAATAATTTACAGCAGACAACTGACCATCTTTGAGACACGGAGAGAATCCAGTGCACCTGGGGGAGACCTACGTTGTCTCTGGGAGGATGGGTAACCACTCCCCCAAGCAACACCAGAAGTCAAGATTGAATCAATGCTGATAGCTGCCCTACCCTGCACATGCCAGTTTGTAGAAAATCTGTTACACAATGGAGAGTATTGTTGCATAGTGCTAGAAATAGGACATTGCAACTGTGATAAGCAATTAACACTTAACTGTTTGACCCGATACAGGACATATGCAAAATGAGTAGCCCCGCCTCATTACCATCATTTCAGTTCCAGGTGATGATAGCCATATTGTGAATTGTCCAGCACACACCAACAGGGTATAACACAGAGTCAGCCATGATCTCCCATCTATACTAATCCCATTTGATTCCCACCCCCCATCTCATCTCCATCAGCTACCTCAAATTCCACCACTCACCTCCACACAATAGGCACTTTTGTAAAACTTCAGTTCTGAATGCTATTTGCCTACTTTTATTCTTTGCTCATTTTATTTATTTTTTCTCTCTGCACATTGGGTGTTTGATGGTCTTTTTTTAACAGGTTCTTTTGGGTTTCGTTGTTTTAGTGGCTGCCTGCAAGGAGATAAATCTCAAGGATGTATCATGTATACATATTTCGATAATCAATGTACTTTGAACTTTGATCTGTAGTGGCGAATTAGTCGAATAGCACATGTCTTTGGGATGTGTGAGGAAATTGGAATACATAGGGGTACAGCACAGGTTTATAGGGAGAACATATCTTTGTTCCATCCCATTACAGGCTCCTCCATTCAATAGAGCCACAACACTCTCTCTTTGTAAACACACAGCAGTCTCAGACTTACAACTACTCCCAAGTCAGTCACACAACCAGCTCATCAACTGTGACAGGAACAAAGCAGCACATGACGTTGACTAATGCACCTCACTCTTGCAGGAGAATGTAACCTGCAGCACCAGCAGCTTGAAACTAGCACGATAATACCAATGAAGAAAGTTAGTAGTCTGTCACCTGACTAGGCCTTCCAGCTACCAGCATAGTTTACTAGAAATTGGTATCGTAACTAATGTGAATTGGATGTAAAATCTGAAAAAGGTGTATCATAAAACAGTACAGGCCTTTTGGCCCATGAAATTGTGCCAACCTTTGAATCTACTCCAAGATCACTCCGAGACTTACCCCCCAACACCAATAGAGCCCATAATTTTTCATTCATCCATGTGCCTATCTAAGAGTTTCTTAAATGTTGCCAATGTATCTGCCTCTACTATAACCCCTGGTAATTTTGAGGGATCTATGAACATGGACCTCAAGATCCCTCTGTTCCTTTACACTGCTAAGAATCCTTACTGTATTCTGCCTTCACCTTTGACCAATCAAAATGTATCACTTTTCCAGATGGTACTCCACCAGACTCTTATTAGTCCAGCTCTACATCCTATCAATGGTCTGTTGTAACCTATGACAATCATCTGAACTATACAACACCATCACCTTTCATGTTGTCTTCAAATTTACAAACCCACCCTCCCACTTCCCCATCTAAGTCATTTCTAAAATACGCAAAGAGCATACATCCCGGAACAGATCCTTGAGGAACACCGCTGGTTCCCGACCTCTATGCAGAATATGCTCCGTTTTCTACCACCCTTTGGCTTCAGCAGGTAAGCCATTTCTCAATCCATGCAGCCAAGATGAGCTGAATACCTTGTATTGTGACTTTCTGAATGAGCTTACCATTGGAATCTTGATGAACACCTTAGTAGAATCAATATACTTCATATCCACTTTCATCACTTCCTCAAAAAATTCAATTGTTTGTGAGGCATGACCTGCCCATCACAAATCCATGTTGACCACCCATAATCAGACTATGCTTCTCCAAATACTTGAAACTCCTGCCTCTAAGAACTCTCTCCAATAGTTCACCCACCACTAATGTAAGAAACACTGGTCTATAACTCCCAGAATTATCCCTATTGACTTTCTTGAACAAAGGAACAACATTTACCATCCTCCAGTTTTCTGGTACTACTTCATTTGCTAGTGAGGACAGAAAGATTATAGCAATAGGCACAGTAATCTTGTACAGCTCCTCCCCTAGTAACCTGGGTTGTATCCCATCTGGCCCTGGGAACTTGCCTATTCTAATGTTTTTCAAAAGTTCCAGCACATTCTCTTTCTTTATGTTGACATGTTCCAGCATATCTGTCTGTTCTATGTTGCCCTCACATTTGTCAAGGCCAGTCTCACTGGTGAACACTGAATCAGAGTATTCATTAAGAACCTTCCCTACCTCCTTTGATTCCAGGCATATGTTTCCTCTTTTATCCCTGATTATTCCTACCCTGACTCTAGTCATTGGCCTGTTCTTCCTATACATGTGGACCTCCTTGGGCTCTTCCTTAATCCTACTCACCCAGGCTTTCTCATATCCCCTTCTAGTTCTCCTAAATCACTTCTTAACCTCCTTCTTGGCTAACTTATAACTCTCAAAAGCCCTATTAGATCCTTATTTCCTAAAGATTCAGTATGCTTCCTTCTTCCTTTGACTAGATGTTCCACATTTCTTGTCAAGCACGGTTCCTTCACTCTAATATCCCTTCCCTGCCTTAATGGGACAAACCAAACCAGAACCCCATGCAAGTACTCCCTCAATTGCCTCTACATTTTCATTGTGCATTTCACTGAGTACATTTGTTCCCAATTTATACTCCTATCTCATTGCATTATAATTCATGCTCCCCAATTAAATATGTACAGATAACATCTGCTCCTATCTCTGTACAAGGATATAGTAAAGGTTAGGGAGATGTGGTCAGTCTCTCCAAAATAGTTACCAACTGAGAGATCTCCCACCTGACCAGGCTCATTGCCTAGTATCAATTCTGGTATGGCCTCTCCTTTAGTCAACTTATTCACATATTAGGTAGGAATCCTTCCTGGACACACCTAACAAAAATTAGATGTTGAGGGAAAAGAGAGTCACTCTTAGGTTCATGTCCTAAGCTCTTTATCAGAGCTCAGCAAGAATTCAGGATAGGATAGCTTAAATACCAGTTTACCATAGGTGCTGACTCTTCAGAGGAACAGTCTGCAGTTGAAGTCTCCAACCTGAAGGCATGAACATCAACTTCTCTAACTTCTGATAAACACTCCTGTCTGTCCTACTTCCCTCACCCCACCCTTTTGCTTTTCCTCATTCTGCTGGCCCCGTCAACCCTCCTCCATTCTTATGACCTGCCCATTACCTCGCTGTGCTTCCCTACCCTCCTATCCTTATTTCACAGTCCTCTCTTGCCAGATTCCTTCTTCAGTCATTTAACTCCTCCACATATCACTTACCAGGGTTTTATACACCATTCCCTTTCAACCCCTCACCCAGCCTCACACTTTTTCCCTCGTGTGCACTCACCTATCGCTTGCCAGCTCGATTTCCTCCACCTCCTCCCTCATTAATTAGGCTTCTGCCTCCTTCTTTTCCTGTCCTGATGAACAGTTTTGGCCCAAATGTCATCTGTTTATTCCCCTTCATCTGATCTACTGTGTTCCTCCAGGATTTTGTGTCTGGTGCATTGGATGAGTCTAATGGATGACCATAAAGGGACACCTGGAGCTTTGTTGACTGCCTGGAATTTTCCTAGCCAAAGTCAAGGAGCAAGGGGAGCCTCACTCCAATTTGTGCATGTGTTCAAGTGGGGCTTAAGGCCCAGCAGTTTCAACAGAGAGGTGGGATTGCCAGCTTCAATTTAAGGTTTACATACCTAGCCGTTATGACTAGGATCTTAGCCAGCATTTTAGAGGCCATAAGTTTACATCATATCTAACTCTCTTGACATGGGTTGTACAGAGCTGTATAAAACTGGGCACTGATTTAGCAACAAGGTCAAATTGTTGCACCTAAAGGAGAAGAAACAATTAATCTCAATAATATTTATGAAAACAAGCTTGAATTAAACCTTCTACACTAATAAGCTAACACATTTTAAGATCTGACTGTGGAAAGATAAATGACTTTAAAAGATTATATTCTAGTGGAATCACAGATTCATTATGAGCTTCTAATATACTTGCTGCAAGGATACCAAATAATTCATAAATTCTTCTCTCATCTCCGCCAATACTTAGCACTATTTTCAATGATCAGTTTTATTGTCTAATTTTTCCTTCTATGTTTTTGCACTTCTTAATCTGACCCTTGGAATTGGGAGAAAAAACTAACATTGAGCGTCAAGATCAGGCTACACGCAGGTCAATGGAGCAATATCTTATCACCCGCCTAGGTAGCCTCCATCCTGCTGGCATGAACATCCAACTCACTGACCTCCGTTGATACCCCTGCCCCCCACCCTTACCCCCATCCCTATCTATTATTTTAGTCTGGTTCTCTTTATCTCTCTTCCCCCCCCCCCCTCACTATAATCTTTCCCCCCAGCCCTACATTTCTTTCTCTTTTATTTCCCATAATTCTCCACCTTCCCCCTAGCCCATTTCCCTCCAGCCTATCACTTCCCAGCTCTCTATCCCTCCCCCCGCATTAGGGTTTCGGCCCGAAATGTCATTATTACCTCCTCCCATAGATGCTGTCTGGCCTGCTGAGTTCTGCCAGAACTTTGTGTTTTTTATTTATTTCCAGCATCTGCAGATTCACTCGTGTTAACATTGAGCGAGTTATTTACATCTAAAATGTGGGATGGAGGGGATCAGCTGATCCTAGTTCTCCTTTACTCTGCTTCCTTTTCCTTTTGAGCGGGTTTCAGGGTCTCTCAGCCTATGCAGCAAATAATCCTGAGCTGGTGTATGAGGGAAATAATTCTTGCAAACAAAGTTCATGAAAAGTTGCATAGTTAATATACATGCAATCTTTAAAAGTTTGTTCTAACATTGTCTAGCATTAGTTCAATGGAATCATTCAAAGGTCCATTGTTTTAAGAGACACAGGAGCATATAATAACATTGATTTGAAATGCACTTTCACTTCCATACTTCCATTATTTCAAAACAATCAAGAGAGAAAACAAGGAAATTATAGACACATTAGTCCAGCAGCTGTTGCGTGAAGTTATTGAAATTTATAATCAAAAGCAGCTGGGGAAATTAAAGCTAATTGTGGAGAATCTGCTTGGATTTGTCAAGGTTAAACCATATTTGGTATTTTTAAGTGGTAATTTGAGGATATGTTTACAGATGGAACTTCTATGAACTTCAGAAGGTGTTTAATAAGAGATTGCTAACTAAAACCAAAGCTCAGAGATGGTAGATCAAAGCCCTGTTTGGAAATTATCTGAGTGGCAAGAGAAATGGATAATAGTTTAAATTAGATATTCTCTGGCTTCAGAAGGAAGTTCAAATGTTTATTTATTTATTGGCATGCAGTGCAGAATAGGCCCTTGCTGCCCTTTAAACTGCACCGCCCAGCAATCCCCCAGTTTAATCGTAGCCTAATCACGAGACGATTTACAATAAGCAAGTAGCCTACCAGCTGGTACATTTTTGGACTGTGGGAGGAAACCTGAACACCTGAAGGAACTCAACGCAGCCACAGGAAATACGTACAAACACCTTGGAGGTAGCAGCGGGTCTCGAACCTGGTCGCTGGTACTGTAATGTGTTGTGCTAACCACTACGCTACTGTATTTACTCATTACTTAGATAACACAACAGATGACTATTGATTTGAGTTCACTGATGTAAATGTTCATTAAATGAGAGCTTAACAGAGAAATTGATAAAATTGGTGGACAAAACTGTGGCAGAGGATTATTTAGGAAGGTAGACTTGATTATCACCTATTGTGGACCAGCAATGGACAGAGATGAATATTATTTAATAATGAGTAGCTTGGTCAGAGATACTTACATCTTCAGGCCAACATGCATTGTGAAATATTTTAGCCAGATAAAGAAAATCAAAAAGACAAATGGGATCTAAGCAGAATACAAAGGAGAGAAAGTTTTCTTAAGGTTATCCAGGACTCTGGTTAGGTGATCTCTGGATTATTATATACACATCACCCGGGAACAAATTTATTGCTTAGACAAAGTTTAGCACATTTTCAGCAATGAAGAGGGCTTCTTTGATGGAGATGATGAGATCAGAGATTTAATGTTGGAGAGGGTTTACATGAGCTGGGATGTTTTCTTTGTAATAGAGAAAGACAAGGCTTAATTTGATGGTTTTAGGATTATGAAAGAAATTGAAAAGATAAATGTAAGAAACACTTCCAGTGGGTGTTGCATTCAAGGACAAAGGAATGGATGTGAAATCTGAATTAGGGAAAACTTTCGAATCACAACTGGAGACCAATTTGATTGCATTTGATGGATTGAGGATGTCTGGCTCTGAAATGAGAGAATTTCCAAGTTAATCATTCCGGCCAGTGACTGTGCTCTACTATTCCCTCTACTTTCCCTTTACTGAAGGTCAGTATTTAGAGGTTGTACCATTTACCAGTTATTAAATATTCATTGACTATACCTTGGCTTCAAGAATACAGGAGGTTGCTTTGTACGTATGGCTCTTGGGTGAATCTGTTCAAGGTTTAACACTAGAATAATAAGTAAGTCCGTAGGCAGGACTGCTGAACTAGAAAAAAAAAGTCAATGACATGACTAGAGTTGCCAATGTAAGAAGGCTAACTCACCCTCAGTTCCTACCTTCACCTCATTTCTTATGACTCACAATATTCTATGGCTTGGTTTTGGCATCATTGGATCACCTCAGTACACCTCACACCCCTTATGGTCAACAGTCACCACTTCTACCTCATTACACCTTCTTTGCCCCCAGCCCCAGGGCAGCAAAGCGCCTGTCCATCCTGTTGATAGAAGGAACTACAGTCTACCACCAGTGGATTCAGATGAATAAGGACAGGGGGAGCAGGCAAACCAATTTGGTGAACTCTGATCTGATTGTTGCTCCGGGATAATCTAATCAGAGCAGATGGATGTGGACACAAGGAGCTTCAGCTAATGACCTGCTAAACCTGAGACCATTCTCAGATGAGTAGCAATTTATATGTAAAGTGGCAGATTGACCAGGGAAGTGATCTGCAATCTCATTAGACTCAGTGACTGGTTTGAATCAAACAGAGCTGAAAGGAACGAGGCTGTGGTGGTGGGGGGAGAAACCGTAGAACAATGTTGGTTATAGCCATGGACTAGAGTTGTTAAGAAGGTGACCCAGGTAGGTGATCTTTAGCCAATGTTTTGGAGATCCATCAGTTCACCTGATGATGAACCCTCTTTGTCAGGAGCTCCAGATACACAGTGGCGATGACTCTTCAGCAACCATTGCGGATGAGGACAATCCCACGGACACGTGGAGATTGGGAGCATGAGGAATGCCTAGCCAGCATAGTCTCCTTTCCAGGATAACACCTCTTCTCTTCATTGACTGTTCATGGAGGCTCAGGAAATTCTAGTGAGGATGCACACAGGTAGATAGCCTGTGAACCCACATGCTTTGCAGTCGAGGCAGTAAAGGTGACTTGTTGGTAAATACCAATTCTATCTGTGACACTCTGATCATTGTTACTAAAGGGTAGATCCTTATAACAATCTGATAATAATAAACTCACTAAGGTTCCAGTTCGTTGGGCATGGAATGCATCAAAAAAGCAGCTTCACTATCATTTGAGAAAGGAGATTGCTTTGACAGCAACATTAAAAGCCAAGAATACCGATCCAGTGCTTTTCCAGCATATATGACGAATAAACTCTTCCCAGGCTTCCAGCCAAGTACAGGTATCGATTATACAGTAAGTGATGTTTCAATGACAAACTCTGCCATCTTCATCAGGGATGATGCCTGGCATGTCTAGTCTGGTGATATTTATACATCTATAATCCATCACTCTTGATTGATTAGTACTTATCCCTTCAGGTTTCTGCTGACCCACCTTGTTTGCAAGCAAATTCCAGTTTTTACTTAGAGCGAGACCTTCATCTTAGTTAAGATTCTTTTCCTCTCGTTTTATTTCAATAGCTTCCTTTACCAGGAGGTCCCAAAAGCCATTGGCGTAGCACAGTGTTTCCGTGCAATGTTCTGGTGCCGCCAATTTAATCAGGTAACCTAAACGGATACACTTCCTGTGCTCCTTGATGCGGGTTTCCACCGTGAGTCCCATCTGGCGATATACGCTGCTCCGCATTCACAGGGAATCCCGTAAACGCCAGCTGACCTGAGTCCCAGGTCACCTTTGACCTGTATAAGCTGTGATGTTAGCATTCTTATGGGTTTGTGGATGGTGGATGGCAAGGGTTTGTGGGCAGGAGGATGCATGGTGGAAACCCACATGAGATATGATTTCCCAGGAACTGTGGATCAGAAGCTATTATATATCACTTGCTATTCAAGGATCCCCGACTAATTAAGGCCAATGGAACAAACGCCTACTTAAACACCCCATCAACTTGCACTGCAACTTTGAGCTATCTATAGACATTGATCTCAAGATACCCCTGTTCCTCTACACTGTTGAGAATCCAGTCATTAACCCTGTATTCTGCCTTCAAGTTCGACCTTCCGGAGTAAATCACTTCACTTTTCCGGATAGCTTCCCTTCCTCCTCCATCAACGCTCCCCTCAACCACATCTCTTCCATCTCGCACACATCTGCCCTCACCCCATCCTCCCGCCACCCCACCAATAGGGTTCCTCTTGTCCTCACCTACCACCCACTGGCCTCTGTGTCCAGCACATAATTCTCCATAATTTCAGTCATCTCCAATGGGATCCCACCAATAAGCACATCTCTCCCTCCCTGCACTTTCTGCTTTCTGCAGGGATCTCCCCCTATGCGACTTCCTTGCCCATTTGTCTCGCCCCACTGATCTCCCTCTTGGTACTTATCATTGCAAGTGGAACAAGTGCTACACTTGCCCCTACGCCTCCTCCGTCACTATCATTCAGGTCCCCAAACAGTCCTTCCTGGTGAGATGACACTGCCCCTGTGAGTCTTTTGGGGTCTTCTACTGTATCCAGTGCTTCCCATGTGGCCTCTTGTATATTGGTGAGACTCGGTGTAGATTGGGAGACTGCTTCGATGACCAGAAAAAGTGGGATCTCCCAGTAGCCAGTTCCACTTCCCATTCCCATTCTGACATGTCAGTCAATGTAATGATGCAGCCACATTCAGGTTGGAGGAGCAACATCTTATATTCCATCTGGGTAGCCTCCAACCTGATGGCATGAACATCAATTTCTGAAACTTGGCACAATTGGGGAGTAGACGTGATCGAGGGAGTGTGCTGCTGAGTAAGCATATTAAGTGCCCAATCCTAAACCTCATTGAGAAGGTGATGGTGATATGCTGCAGCTTTCCAGGTTCAGGGTCTTAATGCAGCAAAGTAGAACGAGGATATATTTCCAAGTCAGACTGGCCCATGAGGTAGAATTCCCTTCTAACCACTGATTATGGTTGCAAAGGTTGTGTGTTTGGGAAGGGATATTGGAGTAGATTGGGCAGAAAACTCTAAAGTGCCTTGCGGATAGTTCACACTCTATCCTCTAGTGGAGGTGGGATTGAAGGTTCCAGGAGATTGCTGAGTTGCAAACAGGACTGCTTCTCTGACAAGGATGATGCCAAGCTTCTCGAGAGTTGTTGGAGCCCCACTCATCCTGCTGAGTGTGGGAACCTTTGGAAGTCCACCAGGTCATTTTGGAAGTTCGGCTGTTGGAGATCTTATCCTTTTAGGCTGGGTGATTGAGGAGATTAGAAATCAAGCTAATCAAGACAGGATCATAATTAAGACTGACAGATGGAGTTACTGGTATTGTGTTTGGGGTGGTGGGAGGACCTGGAGGTCAGGAGATAAATAATGGAACCAATCTAACCAATCGAGGAGTAATATTAATATCTGGTTTAATGCAAGAGGGAGCCAGGATGAGTGTTCTTCAATACAAAGTGCACATTAATTTCCCCACCAAATTCAATTGGCACCACTTGTCTGTAGGACAGAGTCAAAAGACCAAAGGAATATTGATGAATTTCTGATGCACAATGATAATTCTGTGAAATGTCATAACTTTACTTCTTTCCTATAAAACATCCGCTTTTAGAAGTGCCACATATGTCCGAATTTCTTTGCCTAGAATGTCAACACAAAGCAAAACATTGTTGAAGTTATTATTGTTGTTGGCCTCAGAGGAAGAGTTGCTGAAGCCAGTGATAGTCTCACAAGGACTCCCTCCAGGACTGCCAGGGGAGGAAGGAAGAAGGTCTACACAGGAAACTATCTTCACTGCGAGCAGCTCTTTTCCTTTACCTACTTTAATGATTATATCGAAGAACTTGAAGGGCAAAAATACTGCAGATGTTGAAAATCTGAAATAAAATCTGAAAATAATGGCAGTATTCAGTATGTTAGGCAGCTGATGTGGAGAGAGAAGCACGCAAGGCTTCAGTCAATGATGTCATGGATGCACTATCAGTAATGAGGTGTCAATGGAAGACAGAAGGCTGTTCTGCAGTAGCATTTCACCATATTAGACAAGTATAAAACATTTTCAAATAACCCAGAAATGACTGAAGGACTGCTTGATCTGTTTTTCAGTGTGAATTGAATCCCGTTTTATTTCACATAATTTAAATATGAAGTTTAACTAAAGCTGATATTTTTGGTTTCCTATATCCCTGAAATATAATTTGAGGAAATTTCTACATTGGCATTGTAGCTCAGAAGAGAAGGGAGTGAAGAGGTGAGCTGTAGTGATAGGGGTTTTGTTGGTTAGGGAACAGAAAGAAGGCTCTGTGTCCGGGATCAAGCCTCCTGTATGCTAGGTGCCAGTACCAAGTACATCTTGGTTCGAGTTCACGGCATTCTTAAGTGGGAGGGTGAGCAGCCAGAGATCACGGTTCATGTCAGTACCGATGACATGAGTATGTTGTTTGATGAGGTCCTGAAAAGTGAGGTCAAGTGAGAATGAATAGAATGAATGAGTGAATTGAATTGACTTTATTTCTTACATCCTTCACATACATGCATATGGAATTATGAGACTGTAGCCATTAGAGAGTTGATTGCGAGAGGGCCAGGACCGGCAGCTCAATGTTCCATTGTTTTAGATATGATAGACTGGGAGAGATTAAAGGGGGAGGTGTGGCAGTATTAGATAGCAAAAGTGTCACAGGCAGAGAGCCAGTCAGGGCAGATTGGAGAGCTTGTCTTGTGAAGCTTTATGGGTAGAATTTAGGAATAAGAAAGGCATGACCACATTAATGGGATTATATTACAGATCACCCAATAATCTGTGGGATTTAGAGGAGCAATTTTGTAGAGTGATTGCAGACTGTTACAAGACATATTGGGTTGTGATGCTAGGTGATTTTAACCTTCCATGTATTGACTGGAACTCCCATACTGTAAAAAGGCTGAATGGGATAGAGTTTGTCAGTTGTTTTCAGGAAAGTTCCCTTAATCAATAAAAAGAAGTTCCAACTAGAAAGAGTGTGATACTAAATCACCTATTAGGGAATGAGATCAGACTGTTGACAGAAGTTGGTGTAGGTGAACATTTTGCATCTAGTGATCATAATGACATTAGTTTAAAAGTAATTATGGAAAAAGATACGTCTGGTCCTGGGGTTGAGATTCTAAATTGGAGAAAGACCAGTTTTGATGGTATCAGGAAGTATCTGGCAACTTTAGAACAGGTTGTTTTCTGGGAAAGGTGTGCTTGGTAAGTGGGAGTACAGAGCTTGTATGTTCCTATCGGAATAAAAAAGCCAGGATGGCAGGTTTAGGGAACCTTGGTTTTTGATAGAAATTGAGTCCCTGGTTAAGAAAAAGAATGAGATGCAAACCTGGTATAGGCAGGCAGGAACAAGTGAGGTACTTGAGGAATATAAGAAATACAAGAGAACACTTATGAAGGAAATGAGGTTGCACTAGCAGACGAGATTAAGGAGAATCTTAAGGGCCTCTACAGACATGTTAAGAGCAGAAGGATAGCTAGGAACAAAACTGGTCCTCCAGAAGATCAGAGTGGTAATCTATTTATGGAGCTGAAAGAAATGGTGAAGATCTTAAATGGATTTTTATACATCTCTATTTATTCGGAAGATAGACACAATAGATCTGAGGCAATGCTGCAGTGAGGTCAAGGACCTTATGCAGATTACAGAGGAGGAGGTGTTTGCTGTCTTAAGGCAAACTAGGGTGGATAAACCCCCAGGTCCTGATAATGCGTTTCCTCAGACCCTGTGGGAGGCCAGCACACAGAAATTGTACAGATATTTACAATAGCCTTAGTAAAGGGTGAGGTGGCAGAGGACAGGAGGGTTACTAACTTTGTTTCATTGTTTAATAAGAAAGTCTCTAAGAATAAATCAGGAAATTATAGCCCAGTGAGCCTGATATCAGTAGTGGGAAAATTATTGGAAAATATTCAAGGGACTGGATATATACCAAATATTTGTATAACCAGGGACCGTTTAGAGATAGTCAACATGGCTTTGTATGTGATAAGTCATATCTAACCAATCTTAAAGAGTCTTTCCAGGAAATACCAGTAAAATTTATGAAGGCAAGGCAGTGGATATTGTCTACATGGACTTGAGCAAGGCCTTTGAGAGGGTCCTGCATAGGAGGCTGGTCAAGAAGTTTCAGTCAATTGACATTCAAGGTGCAGTTTTAAATTGTATTAAACATTGGCTTCGCGGAAGAAGCCACAGAGTGGTTGTAGATGCTTGCCTGTCTGACTGGAGACCTGTGACTAGTGGCGTCCCGCAGAGATCAGTGCTGGGTCCATTATTGTTTGTCCTCTATATCCACGATCTGGATGATAATATAGCAAACTGGATCAGTAGATTTGCGGATGACATCAAGACTGGGGGTGTAGTGGACAGCAAGAAAGACTACAAAGCTTGCATCAGGATCTGGACCAGCTGGAAAAATGGGCTGAAAAATAGCAGATGGAATTTAATGCAGATAATTGTGAGGTAATGGACTTTGGGAGAACCAACCAGAGTAGATTTGGTAGGGCATTGAGGAGTGCAGTAGAACAAAGGGATGTGGGAATACGGGAAGTGGCCACACAGGTAGATAGGGTCATAAAGAAAGCTTTTTGGCTTTCATAAATCAATATATTGAGTATAGGAGTTGAGATGTTATGTTGAAATTGTGTAAGACTTTGGTAAGGTCTGGTTTGGAGTATCGTGTCCAGTTTTGTTCACCTACCTACAAGAAAGATGTAAATAAGATTGAAAGAGTACAGAGAAAATTTATGAGGCTGTTTCCAGAACTTGAGCACCCAAGTTATAGGGAAAGTTTGAAAAGGTTAGGACTTCATTCTCTAGAACACGGAAGACTGAGGGCAGTTTAGATAGAGTTTTTCAAAAATATGAGGGGTATAGATAGGGTAAATGCAAACAGACATTTTCTACTGAGGATTACAACTAGAAGTCATGGGTTAAGAGTGAAAGGTGAAATATTTAATGGGAGCAGGAATGAGAACTTCATTCAGAGGGTGTTGGGAGTTTGGAATCATCTGCCAGTGCAAGTGGTGGTTGTGGAGTCAATTTCAAAGTTCAAAGTAATTTTTTAATCAAAATACATATATGTCACCATATACAACCCAGAGATCTGTTACCTCGCAGACATACTCAGTAAATCCAATAACAATAACAGAATGAATGAAAGACCGCACCCAATAGGGTGGACAACCAAAAGTCAACAAACTGCAAATACAAAAGAGATAAAGGAAATAATAATAATAATAATAATAATAATAATAATAATAATAATAATAATAATAAATAAGCAATAAATATCAAGGACATGAGATGAAAATTCATTGAAAGTGAGTCCAGTGGTTGTGGAAGCAATTCAGTGGTGGGGCAAGTGAAGTTGAGTGAAGTTATCCCCTCTGGTTCAGGAGCCTGATGTTTGAGGGGTAATAACTGTTCCTGAACCTGGTGCTGTGAGTCCTGAAGCTCCTGTATGTTCTTCCTGATGACAACAGTGAGAAGAGATCATGAACACTTAAGGGAACATTTGATAGGTACTTGAATGGGAGGGGTATAGAGGGCTATGGTGTAGGTGCAGGTCGATGGGACTAGGCGGATTAATAGTTTGATGCAGACAAGACTGGTCTGTTTCTGTGCTGTAGTGCTCTATGACTCCAATTCCCTCTTAAGAACAAGTTATAATTACTTTCTATTAGCAGCCCTTTCTGCAAGGTTCCTCTGCTATTTTGGCTGGACTGCCTTGTAAATAGATGAACACTCAGAGGGCCAGTCAAAGAATTCAAGCTTTTTGATCTCAACCAGCAGAGAGTAGGTTTGATTATTTCCTGAAAATGTGCTGATGCGATACAGAAAGGAGAGGAGCGTGAACAGCAATCACATTAATCCCGAAGCAGCAATAAATTACAACTTCCTTAAATGCAACTGAGAACCATATCTAGATCAAATATTCAACTTTACTTTGAGCATGGAAACACTTGAGTTCAGTGCATATAGTGATTAAGCATAGGAATAGTCACTGTAACCCACTAAGTACAGCCCGACCATTGCATTAAAATTCCATTTATCCCATTTTTCACTGTTCTTCCCACATCTTTATTAACTTCCTCTAGATTTCACCTCTCACCCTCACTAGAAACAAGTTACAGTGGACAATTAATCTACTAACATGCACGTCTCTTTGATGTGGAAGGAAACCAGTGCACTCACATGGCCACAGAGAGTGTGCAAACTCCACACGGGATGGAGGCTAGGACAGCTCTACTGGCTCTCGTGCTATGTCCCCCTAATAAGAGAAATAAAGAATAGCTTTAATATTCTTTAACCATCAGGCTCCAGTTAGTGAAGTAGAATCAACCTGACATCTACCCGTGATATACCATCTATAAATCTGCTAATGATACAAACATTGTTGGTAGAATCTCAGGTGGTGACGAGAGGGCGTACAGGAGTGAGATATGCCAACTAGTGGGGTGGTGCCGCAGCAACAACCTGGCTCTCAACGTCAATAAGACGAAAGAGCTGATTGTGGACTTCAGGAAGGGTAAGATGAAGGAACACATAGCAATCTTCATAAAGGGATCAGAAGTGGAGAGAGTGAGCAGTTTCAAGTTCCTGAGTATCAATATCTCTGGGGAACTAACCTGGTCCTAACATCGATGTACAAACGTTGCAGTTATAAAGAAGACAAGACAGCGGCTATATGTCGTTAGGAGTTTGAAGAGATTTGGCATATCAACAAATACATTCAATGGACAGCTGTACCATGGACAGCTTTCTGACAGGCTGCATCACTCTCTGGTATGGGGGGGGGCTACTTCACTGGACTGAAAGAAGCTGCAGAGGGTTATAAATCTAGTCACCTCCATCTTGGGAACCAGCCTTCAAAATACCCAGGACATCTTTATGGAGCGGTGTCTCATAAAGTCTGCATCCATAATTAAGGACCTCCAGCACCCAGGGCATGCCCTTTTCTCACTGTTACCATCAGATAGGAGGTACAGAAGCCTGAAGGCACACAGTCAGCGATTCAGGAACAGCTTCTTCCCCTCTGCCATCCGATTCCCAAATGGACATTGAACCCTTGGACGCTGCCTCAATTTTTAAAATATGCACTATTTCTGTCTTTGCACATTTTAAATCTATTCAATATACATATGCTGTAATTGATTTACTTATATAGTTATTATTATTATTTTATTTATTATTTTTTCTCTTCTATATTACGTATTGCATTGAACTGCTGCTGCTAAGTTAACAAATTTCATGTCACTTGCCGGTGATTCTGATTCTGATTCATCAGGAACTGATGGTTAAGTGGCATCTGGCTTCAGTCTACAAAGGTCAGAGGACGGAATGTGGGAAGTATGTTTATTGTTTATTGTTGCCAAACAATTGATACTAGAGCGTACAATCATCACAGCGATATTTGATTCTGCGCTTTGGAGTACAAATCGATAGTAAATATAATAAAAATTTAAATTATAAATCATAAAATAGAAAATAGAAAAGGGAAAGTAAGGTCGTGCAAAAAAACCGAGAGACAGGTCCAGATATTTGGAAGGTACGGCCCAGATCTGGGTCAGGATCCGTTCAGCTGTTGGAAAGAACCTGACCCAAATCTGGCCGTCTCAGTCTTCAAGCTCCTGAACCTTCGCCCGGAGGGAAGAGGGACAAAAAGTGTGTTGGCTGGGTGGGTCGTGTCCTTGATTATCCTGGCAGCACTGCTCCGACAACGTATGGTGTAAAGTGAGTCCAAGGATGGAAGATTGGTTTGTGTGATGTGCTGGGCTATGTTCACGATCTTCTGCAGCTTCTTCTGGTCTTGGACAGGACAACTTCCAAACCAGGTGGTGATGCACCCTAGAAGAATGCTTTCTACGGTGCATCTATAAAAATTAGTGAGGGTTTTAGGGGACAGGCCAAATTTCTTCAGCTTTCTCAGGAAGTAAAAGCGCTGGTGGGCCTTCTTGGCAGTGGACTCTGCTTGGTTAGACCAAGTCAGGTCATTTGTGATATTGACCCCAAGGAACTTTTGACCTGTTCCACCTGCACACCACCAATGTAGATGGGCTTGTGCGGTCTTCTACTCCTTCTGAAGACAACAACCAATTCCTTCGTCTTGCTGACGTTAAGTGATAGGTTATTGTCTTTGCACCATGCCACCAAGTGTGGTGGAAATCATAACATCTGCAGATCCTGAAGTTCTAAAATAAAAGCAGAAAGTAGCGTTGGAAAAACTCTACAGCTTAAGCAGTATCCGAGGAGACAGGAACAAGAGTTAATGTTAGGTTGAAGACCTTTCATCATAACTGGAAGAAGTGATGTCCAATTACTTTGTAGGTGCAGGAATGGATAAGATGGGTCTGAGATGAGATTTTGTATATCAGTGCAAGAAGAAAGGATGTGTGAGAGAATGCATTCACAGCTTAGAAGAGCAGGGGAGGGATTTTCAAAAGCACAATAACAGGGATAACATTGAAAAATAAATGAAGCACTCAGGAAAGTGAAATGGAGCAATGACAAACAGTGAGCACAGGATTGCTTATCTTGGTGACAATGTCCTCAGAAATGCAATTTAGTTCAGCTCCAAACTGAGGTATATATTTAAATGTTCTCTTGAGATTGATGTAAAGGTGCTTAATCAGTTAAACATGCTCTGATTCAATATTTACTGCTGGATTAATCTTCCATTTACACAGCGCCACTTACATACTCTAATATTTAATAGTAATGTTTTTTTGCAGATCTGGAAAAATGATGGATGGAGATTATTAGCATCAAGTTACAAATTGGATGTGGGCAAAGTTTATTGGAGTCTGAATTTGTGGATCTTATTAGCCACATAATTACTGCTGTGTTGTAAGGCAAAGCTTTCAAGTGGAGACATTAAATTTGATGGTGACGAGCAAACTAATTAAATATTTGGACTTTTTAATAAAGCCTTCACATCAGGAGGCAACATGCAGGATAGGGAGACAGTGGAAAGCTGATGAAAGTTGTACAGATACAGCACTTGATATTTTAATCATTTCAGTCATTTGGAAAGGTTGAATGAAAAATACACAAAAGGGAAAATGTTTACAACACTCTCAGTAAATTCTTCCATTACAGTGACCTTTGAGATATAGATATTGACTTGAATTTCTATAATTTAATCTTCTGCTTACTCCCTGGTCTGTGGAGATCCTCGGTGAACCTGATTAGCAGAGAGTTGTCCATGGTGCGTACTCATGCCTCACACAATCTGAATATGAAGAAGCAGAGACAAGTTTCAGACAGCTCTGCACATTGCCTGTTCCTAGTAATATTGGATTTTGCATAGTTGATAGAATATACAGTTTGTTTCTGTAACTAACCAGAGAAAGTATGCTGCTATGTGCCAGAATAGACAGACTGATGTTTACCTATTCTTGCAGCTTAGTGATCCTTCATTCTGATAGATGTCTTTGGGTTGGTGGACATCTTCAATGAAAATCCTCTTCACTGAGCTGAAAGACCTGAGGTCCATGCAGTTCAGTGACTGTTTCATCAAGACCAGACTCTGTTTACTTTTACTCCAGGAGTTGAGGCTGGTTTCGCAACTTGTAGGAACAATTCCTGGTCAAATCAACAAATCGTAAAACCATAAGCTGTATAAGATTGTAGCAGAATTACGCTATTCAGCCCCATTGAGTCTGTTCCAACATTTCAACATGGCTCATTTATTTCCCCTCTCAGTCACATTCTCCTGCCTTTTCCCTGTAATTATTGATACCCTTACTAAAAGAAACTATCATCCTTCATTTTAAATATTATATACCCAATGATTTAGCCTCTGCCAGTGATTTCCACAGATTCACCACCCTCTGCCTAAAGAAACTCTTCTGCACCTCTGTTTTAAAGGGACATCCTCTTAATTTGATGCTGTGCCCTCTGGACTAGACTCTCCCACCAGAGAAAATATTCTTTCCACATCTGTGTTACCGAGGCCTTTCAATATTTAATAAATTTCAATGAGACCCACTATTATTCTTCTACACTCCAGGGAGTACAAGCACAGAGCCATCATCCACTCCTCATAATTTAACGCTTTCATTCCAGGATCATTCTCATGAAACTCCTCTGAACCCTTTCTAATGCCAGCACATCCTTTCTTAGAATAAGGGCACAATATTGCTCACAACACTCCAGTTATTTATAAAGCCTCAGCACTACATCCTTGCTTTTATATTCTAGTCCTCTCAAAATGAATGCTAACATTGCATTTGCCTTCCTCACCACCGACTAAACCTGCAAATTACGCTTTAGGGAAACACGCACAAGAACTCCCCAGTCCCTTGGAACTTCCGATTACTGAATTTTCTCCCCATTTATAAAGTAGTACATGCTTTTATTCCTTCCTATTTATTGGTACACCATGCACTTCCTCATAAAATATTCCACCTGCCGCTTCTCTGCCCATGCTCCTAATCTGTCTAAGTCATTCTGCAGACTCCTTGCTTCCTTAACACTCCTGCCTCTCCGCTTTCCTTTGTATCGTCCACAAAATTGGCCACAAAGGTATCAACTCTGTCATCCAGATAATTGAGATATCACATCAAAAGAAAACAAGTGGTCCCAACACTGACCCCTGTGGAACACCACGTCACCAGCAGCCACTCTTCGCCTCCTGCCAGCTAAATCTTTCCATGACAGTACTTCTCCTGTAATACCATGAGCTTATATCTTGTTTAGCAGCCTCATGTGCAGCACCAAACCATTGACATATAACGTAAAAAGAAGCGGTCCCAACACAGACCCCTGCAGAACACCACTAGTCACCGGCAGCCAACCGGAAAAGATATTCTTTCGTCCCACTCTTTACCTCCAGCAATCTTCAATCCATGCTAGTATCTTTGCTGTAATATCAGCTATTACTGGACGTAATTCCTTTAATATCTTTCCTTACCTTGTTAAGCAGCCTCATGTGCAGCACCTTGTCAAATGCCTTCTGAAAATTCAAGTAAACAACATCCACTGATTCTCGTTTGTCTATCCTATCTGTTATTTCCTCAAAGAATTCCAAAAGATTTGTCAGGCAAGATATCCCCTTAAGGAAACCGTGCTGTCTTTGACTTACTGTATTATGTGCCTCCAATTATCCTGAAACCTCAACCTTAATACCTACCACTAAAGTCAGGCTAACTAGCTGAAATTTTTCTGGCATTTGCCTTCCTCTCTTCTTAAAGAGAGAAGAGACATTCGCCATTTTCCACGCAGACAGCAGTGGAGGCCAGGACTGAGCGCAGATTGATGGAGCTGCAGTGCAGAAGCACTCTCTGGTGTGTCACTGTGAACTTATGCATGTTGGAAATAATTTGGAATTGCATGTTAATCCTGTGACATCTTGTCGCTTTCTGCAGTATCGTTCACAATGGACTCTGCACACTAATTTGATACCAAATGACAAACTGAAGCTTCCCTTTTAGGTCCAAGTCATTATCATAGACAATGGAGAGCAGTGGTCCTGAACCTACACTATTCACCGGTCCAGCAGAATTTGTCAGCTCACTCAACCCCAAAGCTACAGAGTTGAAAAGTGGAAGAAAGAGAAAGGGAGGGGAAAATGTGATGGAACAGAAAAGCAGGAGGGATAAGAGAGAGGAGAGAGATGGAGAGTGTGATGAGATTTATTCATGGCAAAAAGTTCAATGATCTTTTATCCTTAACCAGTTTTTGAAATCAGTTCCCTATGTTTGCCTGGAAAACATCTCATGTTTGCACCTTCCAATTTACTTATTCACTCTCCAAAGCTGGGAATGTTGCAAAGGATATTTTAATGCACAGAGTTCTCCAGGGCACTTATCCATGCTACGCCAATTTTATAATCTTCATTTCCCTAATTGATGTTCATTATAGAGATATTTATAATGGATCACAAGCTGATGTCAGTGCTCCTAGACATCATTCTGAATAGACATATGAGCATCATTTAAAATTAACAGGCTTAATCTTATGGCATCCCATCTCCCTCGCCCTCACCATGTCTCTTCACTAATGAATGCTTTCCAACACCAACAAAGTTTAAAGTTCAATTTAGTTGTATTATCAAAGTATGCATATGTCACCAAATACCACCCTGAGATTCACTTTTACTTACAGGTATTCACAGTAGAACAAAATAGTCCAATAAAAACTGCACAGAAGCTAAGATTGACAAATGGTGCAAATAAAAAAGGAAACAAGTAATAATAATAAATAAGTAAACGTACAAACAAACAGATAGATAAATAAATAACACTGAGCATGTGAGTTGCAGAGTTCTTGAAAGTAAGTCCAAAGGTTGTGTTGAGTGATCAGTTCAGTATTGTGTTGAGTGAAGATGTCCATGCAGGTTCAGGAGTCTGAAAGGAAATAACTGTTCCTGAAGCTGGTGGTGTGAGACTTAAGGCTCCTGTACCTCCTTCCTGATGGTAGCAGTGAGAAGAGAGCGTGTCCTGGTGTCCTGGATGGTGGGGGTCCTTGCTGATGGATGCTGCTTTCTTGTGGCAGCACTCTTTGTGGATGTGCTCAGCGATGGTGGGTGGGGGGGGGGGAGCTTTTCCTTTCATGAACTGGGCTGTGTCAATCACTTTTTGTAGGCTTTTCCATTCCTGGGCACTGGTACTTCCATGCCAGACCATGATGCAACCAGTCAGGATTCTCTGTGTATCAGTGGAAGTTTGTCTTTGGTTGGGAGGGAAGGGGAAGTGGGTGGAGGCAATAGAAAGGATGATGTGTGGGAAGTTTGAAGAATTGGATAGAAGAGGCTGACACTCTGAAATGAAGTGATCCTTAGCTTGGGATAAACACGAAGTTCTGCAGATGCTGGAAATGCAGTCCTGAAGAAAGGTTTCGACCTGAGACATTGACTCTTTATTCCATTCCATTGATGCTGTCTGTCCTGCTGACTTCCTCCAGCATTTTGTGTGTGTTGCTCTTGTAACAGCCTGGTTCACATTTTTACTGCTTTTCTCTCAGTGTTTTATTTTAGCTGTTCTGTAAGAGCAGTCTGTTCTGCTTTCAGCCTGTTTGGGTTATAGTTGAAGGTAAGGGAGGATGAGGAATGTCTGCCATCCAATTCAGATGGTGAAACTGGGAGAAGGTTCGAGAGATCTGGGGCAGGAGAGCGGTCTCATTCTCATGGGTTTGGTGGGTCCAGAGCGTGCATTCCCTAGATTTATGCATCAAGGAAACCAATGGGATTTCACTCTGCATTCCCAGCATCTGCAGAATCTCGTGTTTATGTTTAGCTTGGGGTAGGTCCGGGATTAGTCCATAATGACAGAGGGACACGGTGGGAGTTCAAAGGAATTTTTTAAAGACCATTCATCTGAGTCTTTAACCTTAAATGTTGACTCTATTTCTCTGTCCAAACATGCTATGTAAAACTTCTCTAATATATTAGAATGGGAGACTTTGCAAACTGCAATCTATGCCATGTTTATTAATATGCTTTTATTTTAAATGACTAAGCTCCATTCTCTAAAAAAAACAATATTTTTATTTCCCCCAGGAATTTTTTAAAGGATCTCTGCACTTTTTACTTTTGTTTCATATTGCCAGCATCTGTTATATTTTTGGTTTGGGCCATTTTTCTTATCGTGTAGGTGTATACTAGTGGAAATAAACTGGGAGAGAGAGGGATGTTAAGCACGCTGGTAGCTATTATCTCTCCTCCATGGAGGTGGGGTAGCTGCAATGAGTACAGTGGTGGTTGTGACAGAGGGGTCAGTGGATAACCTGCAGGAGATCTGCCCGTGGTTGGATCAATGGGCCTGATCAATGGTATCATTACTTTACAATACAGATACGCTCAAACTCATTGCAAGTATCTGTTTTTACATGGTCACTCATGAAACTCATGGTCTCTCTTGGTCTAACACACACACACACACACACACACACACACACACACACACACACACACACACACACACACACACACACACACACACACACACACACACACACACACACACACACACACACACACACACACCTCAGTATCCCAAACACTTGCCCCCCTCATTCCATTCCAGGCCACAATCTCACCATATCCACACACCTTCCAATTCACTACCACTAATGGGAGCCAACCACCAGCATACCTGAAGCTTTGGGTCTTTTTGTATGCACAACCATTTCAAGGCTAATTTTACAGGGTAGTTAGAAACACGGAGGGACGTTTTGGTCCTCAGAGCCAAGGGTTGGGAAGGAAGAAAGCAGCAGATGGAGCGAATGAGCTTCACACTCATTATTGGAAGCCAGGGTGGAGGAAGCAGAGGGAAGAAGGTTTACAAAGATGACATATGATGAGGAAGAGGCATCTTTGCCTTTCTGAATGCTAGTTTTGGTATTGTGGGACATAAGCTGATCAAGGGATTTAATCAGATCTGACGATGAGAAATATAAGCTGGTTTACTGTCAAATCATGACCCTTTGTTGTGAGAGTATAGGTGATGGGTAGACTTGGGTGAGTCACAGTAATAAACTGGCACAAATGCATGGAAACAGTGTATGGTGCTCTGTTGTTTAACCTCAGCATTTTGTCACAGCAGTTAGTCAAAGTCTTCTTTCTCTGTTTTTTAATTTACTACCATCAAAATTTGTAGATTTGATCAGTCTTCATGACCGTTAGGCAATGTGTTGAATGAATGTCATCTCTTTTGTATAATTATCAATTTGCATTTCTGCTGGTTGGAGACTGTTCCAATTAAAGCAGAAAATGTAAAGACACTTGAAAATCAAAATGAATCTGCAGATACAGGAAACCTGAAATGCACAGAATAACAGAGAGAGGAATATATTTAATGTTTTAAGTGCTGTCCAACTTGCTACATGTTATGGGCATATTTTGCTTTTATTTGAAAAAGAAAGCAACGGACATTTTGTGTTCTCAACAGCATTCCATGGTTCTTCACAGCTATGAATTACTTTTGAAATATAGTCATTATCGTGCAGAAAAATATGGATAGCCAACCTTTATGAATCAAAGTCCTATACCCAACAATGAGATAAATGATCAGTTAAATTAGTTTTCTTAGCAGGGTTATATGAAGGATGAATGTTGGTCAAGACAAATGTAATATTTATTAGTTAGCTGAGACAGCAGACAGGCTCTTGGCTTAATCTCTCCTGTGAAAGATTGTTAAGTGTAATAATGCAGTGTTCACTCAATGCTACATTTTGTCTGCAAGCCACAAAGCAAGGCATAAGCCTTCAACATTTCCTGGAGGCAATAGTGTATCCCACAGGGGGACCGTGTCTAAATATGGCTGTGTGATTGAAATGATTTAACACATCACAGACAGTGGTCAATTTAACCGTTCCAAACTTAGCTGGTGTAATGTTTATTGGTGTTTGTATGTTTAACCCTATCTATATATACTGCTATTTATATTACCTAAAATATTAAAATATAAATGGGTGCTGATTAACTGGTTAGTATAAAAGAAAAATGAGCTCGTGCTTTCCTGGTGTATATGATGAATAAACTCTTCTTAGTCTTCCAGCTACACAGCTGGTATTAACCGTCGTTTCGATGACAAGCACTGCCATCTTCATCAGGTGATGCTGAGGCATGTCTAGTTAAGTAGTATTTATAGCCCTGTAGTCTGTCCTTCCTGATTGGTTGGTCCTCATCCAATCAGATTTCTACCGTCCCACCTTCTTTACAATCAAACGGTCATAAGATTGACATCAACAGCATAGAACTACTGTGCTATGCTAAAGGCTTTTGGGACTGCCTGGTGAAGGAAGCCATTGAAATAAAACTAGAGGAAAAGAATTTTAACAAAGATGAAGATCTCATTCTAAGTAAGAATTTGATTGTATGCAAGGTGGAAGAGCGGAAACCTGATTGGATGAGGATTAATCAATCAGGAATGACAGATTACAGAGGTATAAATACCACCAGACTAGACATGCCTAGGCAACATCCCTGATGATGGCGACAGTGTTTGTCATTGAAACGTCAGTTATAATCAATACCAGTGGGACAGCAGAAAATGGATTGGATAATGGTGGTACATGTTCTCAAAGCTTTGCATCATCTACCTGATTGGAATGGGGAGCTGGAGAAGGTCCGGGAATGGAAGGGTATTTGATCATGTTGTTTGTTTTCCCAAGGCAACAGGAAGTGTAGGCAGACTCAGCGGAGGGGAGGCTGGCTTTTGCAATAAACTAATTTGAGTTCAGTTAATTGTAATCATTAGAACATTTAACACAGTACAGCACAGGACCAGGCATTTCAGCCCACAATGTAGTGCTGAACCAGTCAGGTGGCCAGCTAAACTGATCTCTTCTGTTCATCTTCTTTCAATTTCTTCACATTCACATGCCCACCTAAATGTTTCTTAGAAGTCCCTAATGAATCTGCAACTACCACCAGTCCAGGCAGCACATTCCAGGCACCCTCCACTCTCTGTAACAAAATCTTGCTCCTCACATCCTTATTGCAATTACTCTCTCTCACCTTAAGTGCATACCCTCTGGTATTAGACATTCTAACTCCAGGAAAAAGATACTGTTTGTGTACTCTATCTATGCCTCTCATAATCTCACAAACCTCTATCAGAATCCAGGTTATTATCACCGGCATGTGACGTGAAATGTGTTAACTTAGCAGCAGCAGTTCAATGCAATACACAATATAGAAGTGAAAAAATAATAAATAAAATAAAAATAATCATAATAATAAATAAACAAGTAAATCTTTTACAATATATGTATATTGAATAGATTTTAAAAATCGTGCAAAGAACAGAAATTAAAAAAAGTGAGGTAGTGTCCAAGGATTCAACGTCCATTTAGGAATTGAATGACAGAGGGGAAGAAGCTGTTCATGAATCGCTGAGTGTGTGCCTTCAGGCTTCTGTACCTCCTACCTGATGGTAACAGTGAGAAAAGGGCATGCCCTGGGTGCTGGAGGTCCTTAATAATGGACGCTGTCTTTCTGATACACTGCTTCCTGAAGATGTCTTGGGTACCTTGTAGGCTAGTGCCCAAGATGGAGCTGACTAGATTTACAACCTTCTGCAGCTTCTTTCAGTCCTGTTCAGTAGCCCCTCCCCATACCAGACAGTGATGCAGCCTGTCAGAATGCTCTCCACTGTACAACTATAGAAGCTTTTGAGTGTATTTGTTGACATCCCAAATCTCTTCAAACTTCTAATGAACTATAGCCTCTGTCTTGCCTTCTTTATGACTACATTGATATGTCGATCACCCCTCAGCTTCATCTGCTCCAGAGAACCCAACCCAAGTTTGTTCAATCACATCAAAGTTCAAAGTAAAATTTATTATCAGAGCACCTACATGTCACCACATACAACCCTGAGATTCTTTTTCCGTGGGCATACTTAACAAATCTATAGAACAGTAATTGTAAACAGGATCTGTAAACTGTAAACATCAGCAATGGTAAACTGTAAACAAACTGCACAAATGCAGATAGAAATAAATAGCAATAAATAATCATGAAATAACAATATAAAAGAGTCTTTAAATGAGTGTAGCTATCCCCCTTTGTTCAAGAGCCTGATGGTTGAGGGGTAGTATCTGTTCTGGAACTTGATGGTATGAATCCTGAAGTTCTTGTATCTTCCACTTGAGAAAAGAGCCTGGGTGGTGTGGATCTTTTATGCCGGATGTTGCTTTTCTGCAGCAACATTTCATGTAGATGTGCTCAATGGTTGGGAGGGTTTTATCCGTGATGTACTGGGCCAAATCCATTACCTTTTGTAGGACTTTCTACTCAAAGGCACTGGTGTTCCCATACCAGGCTGTTAAACAGCCAGTCAGAACACTTTCTACCATAAACCTATAGCAGTTTGCCAATGGTTTCAATGACATCCCAAATCTCTGTAGACTCCTGAGGAAGTAGGGGCACTGCTGTGCTTTCTTAACAATTTTATTTATATGATGGGTCCATGACAGGTCCTCTGAGGTAGTGACACTCAGGAATTTAAAGTTACAGACCCTCTCCACCTCTGATCCTCCAATGATTACTGGCTCATGGACCTCTTGTTTCCCTTTCCTGAAGTCGACTATCAATTCCTTGGTCTTATTAACATTCAGTGAGAGGTTAGTGTTATTATACCACTCAGTCAGATTTTCAGCCTCCCTCCTGTATGCTAACTCATCTCTCCCCTTTGATACATACCCTCCAGTCCAGGCAACATCCTGGTAAGCCTTTCACAACGCTGGACTCTGTCATGGGGTCTGGGCACCCTACCAGAATGGGGTCAGTAACCACACTTGTCAGTGAACACATTTGGCAATTAGTGTAGCTTTGGGATTTTATTTAACTCCCTTCCTCTCATTTCACTCTTACCAAATCTTGACCAAATTGCACAACAACTTCTACACTTCCTGCTTAACTTTGTCCTTATTCTGGGAAAGAAGACTACCAGTTAGATTGACACTGTAAAAGAACACCATTTATTTAGTATTACGTTACTGTTTCTGAGCTGTAGTGTCAGCATTAACTTTCAGTTTGAGGGTTAAAGGGTACAGTCCAGTTAGCTGAGCATTTATTGTTATTTCTTTAGTTTTGCACAGTTCTCATTAAAAGTCAGTGAAGTGTTCAGCTGCTAAAATGTCTCTCCCTCTGCACTTGGGTCATAACTGCACATCTCTGTCAGCAAGATGTGAACACAAATAAAATGGATGCTGTGGAGAAAGAAAAGAAGAGAAGTTACAGTCAGAGAAAGGCTGTATAGGCTGTGGTGATTCATGCTGTGTGACAGAAACTTGCAGAATTTCAAGCCAGTCCGGACCAAAGTTGGTGAAGGAGAAGCTCAAATCACTAGAGACTGGGTTGGCCACAGTTTCTCACATGAAGTGACAGATTCTTTCAGATCAGCAAGCATTAAGTACAGTTATCAATCCTTGCAGCAACTGTTAAGCAACTCACCATGGACAGATGGAATCACTTGTCAAAACTTCTTTGGCACCTTTTTCAAAGCCTTGTCATCCTTTCTGTAATGGAGTGACGAGACTGTATGTCCTTTAACATCTGCCGGACGATGCTGAGGATGTTCTACGAGGCTGTGGTGGCCAGTGCTATCATGTTTGCTGTTGTGTGCTGGGGCAGCAGGCTGAGGGTAGCAGACACCAACAGAATCAACAAACTTATTTGTAAGGCCAGTAATGTTGTGGGGGTGGAACTGGACTCTCTGACGGTGGTGTCGAAAAAGAGGATGCTGTCCAAGTTGCATGCCATCTTGGACAATGTCTCCCATCCACTCCATAATGTACTGGTTAGGCACAGGAGCACATTCAGCCAGAGACTCATTCCACCGAGATGCAACACTGAGCGTCATAGGAAGTCATTCCTACCTGTGGCCATCAAACTTTACAACTCCTCCCTTGGAGTGTCAGACACCCTGAGCCAATAGGCTGGTCCTGGATTTATTTCCACTTGGCATGATTAACTTATTATTTAATTATTTATGGTTTTATTTTGCTATTTTTCTTCACTATTCTTGGATGGTGCGGCTGTAACGAAACCTAATTTCCCTCAGGATCAATAAAGTATGTCTGTCTGTCTGTCTGTCTGTATGCAATACTCCAGATGTGGCCTAACCAGAGTTTTATAAAGCTGCTACATAACTTCCTGAGTTTTGAACTCCGCGCCTTAATGACAAATGCAAGCATACCATATGCCTTTTCAACCACCCTATCAACCTATGTGCCCACTTTCAGGGAGTCTATGAACTTGGAACCCAGGATCCCTCTGTTCATCAACACTGTTAAGGCCCCTGCACTTAACTGACTACTGTTTCTACATTTGACCTACTAAGGTGCAACACTTCATATTTGGTCAGATTAAACTTCATCTTTCCTTTCGCCACCCATATTTGCAACTGATCTATATCCCGCTGTACTTTTTGTCAGTTTTCTACATTATCCACAACACCAGAAATACCAGCTAGCAGACTTACTAATCCATCCACCTACATCTTCATCCAGGTTATTTATAAACAGCGTGAACAGCAGAGGTCACAGTACTGATCCTTGCTGAACACCACTAATTACAGACTTCCAGCTAGAAAAAGCTCTTTGAACCCTACCCTCTGTCTTATATAGGCCAGCTCATTCTGAATCCAAATGGTTAATCTACTATGGACCCCATGCATCTTAATTGTCTGGGTAATCTTCACATGAAGAACCAGTCAAACACCTTACTAACCTCCATATAAACAACAATCACTTCTCTACCTTCATCAATCACTCTCACCACCTCATCTAAAAATTCTATCAGTTTAGTAAGACACATCTTGCCCTGCACAAAGTCATGCTGGTTCTCCTAAATTAGGCCATGGTTTTCCAAATGCCCATAAATCTTATCCCTAAGAATTGTCTCCACTGACTTCCCTACAACCAACGTGAGACTCACTGGTCTATGATTTCAGGATTATTTCTGTGTCAGGAAACGTAGAAGAGTCTTGACCCAACAGCAGAGCAGCGGTGACAATTTAGCAGTAAACGATATTTTATTAATTAACTGCAAAATAATAAGTCACAAGGGGCCACAAAACGAAAGAGGACAGATACTTTACATGACAAGGCAACAAGGTAACAGAAGGCTAGGAGGATCTGGTTGAGGCTGGCTGGTTTGATCCAGTGAACAAGAATTGTAGATTAAAACTGGGTTTAAATAGGCTGCAGGTGATGAGCTGCAAATGAGGGGCAAATGACTATTAGCTGGGTGGAGACGGAGAGGTGCCTACCTGTGCAGACTTGACAGATCTACCCCTCCTATTGTGAGTATGCAATGGCCAAAGATGATTCGAATGAGTCCAGTGGAACTTCTCAATGAACGATGGACCCAAGATGAACCTAGACTAGATGGCACCTAAAATCTCTCCTCTATGCTGTACCCTTTCCACTTGACAAGTACTGCACACCCCGTCCACGACGATGTAAATCCATCATCCAGTGATTCGTGTGCACTGGACGACTTTCCCCCAGTCTTGGTTCCAGAGGTGCAGATTCAGGTGTGTTAAGTAGACCATGGACAATGGGTTTGAGGTAGGTCACATGACTCTGAGAGAGCATGGCTGATGGAGATCGTAGGTGACTGGATTTATGCAATGGTTAATCTTAAAAGGACCAATGAACAGGGGTGAGAGCTTGTTGGAGATAATGTGCCAGGGCAGATCTAGAGTGGAGAACCGAAAATATTTAGGCCAAAGTAGTCTGGAAGGATGCCAGTGACAGTTGGCTCGGTTCACAGCTTAGATGCCCTCTGTGCCTTCTTCCAAGCATTCTAGCATTGGCGAACCAGAGCCCTGGCGGACGGAATCTCCACTGTTGTCTCCTATGTGGGGAGAAAGGGGCTTGGTAGCCATACAGCACTTCAAAGGATAACAACCTGTGGCAGAGGAGGTGTGTAGATTGTGGAATAGTTCGGCTCAGAGTAGATACTTTTTCCATGTGTAGGGATTAGAGGTAGTGAAACATTGCAGAAACTTCTCCACTTGCTAATTGGCTCTTTCTGATTGACTGTTGGTTGGTCTGCAGATGATAGCCAGAGGACAAACTCACTGAGGTGCGGAGGAGGGAGCCGAAGGCTTGCCAGAGGGGGGAGATGAATTATGGGCCCCAGCCAGACACTATGTCCTGAGGAAAACTGTGATGGTGATCTACATGTTAGAGAACCAGGTCCACCATCACAACAGATGGCGAAAGTTTGAAGAAAGCAATAAAGTGGGCCATCATGGAAATCTGGTCTACCACTGTCATGATCACTGTGGCCCTATCAGAAGGTGGCAAACCTGTGATGATATCCATGGCAGGAGCTCAAAGAGCTTCTGATTGAGGAATTGGCCTGGGCACATTGAGGCAGCAATGAATTGAAGCACATCTATGATCATGACAGGCCACCAAAACTGGTGGTGTAGAAAATCCAGAGTCCATCATGCACCTGGATGGCTGGAGAGGGTTGAGGAATGGGTCCTCTGGAATGCCTCAGAGAGCACAGCCCCCAGCATGTACATGTAGTTGTCAAGTGTGTCGGCCATAGCAGGCTCATGCTGTAAGGCCTGACAGATCTAGTTTTCATTGACATAGCAGATGTCTTCAAACTCCTAATGAAGTATAGACACTGTCTTGCCTTCTTTGTAGCTGCATCCATAAGTTGGGACCAGGTTAGATCCTCAGAGATCTTGACATCCAGGAACTTGAAAGTGCCCACTCTCTCCACTTCTGATCCCTCTATACGGATTGGTATGTGTTCCTTCATCTTACCCTTCCTGAAGTGCATAATCAGCTCTTTAATCTTACCAATGTTGAGTGCCAGGTTGTTGTTGCAACACCACTCTACTAGTTGGCACATCTCGCTCCTCTCGTCATTATCTGAGATTCTACCAACAATGGTTGTATCATCAGCAAATTTATAGATGGTATTTGAGCTATGCCTAGCCACACAGTCATGGGTATAGAGAGAGTAGAGCAGTGGGCTAAGCACACACCTCTGAGGTGCACCAGTGTTGATTATCAGCGAGGAGGAGATATTATCACTAATCTGCACAGACTGTGGTCTTCCAGTTAGGAAGTCAAGGAGGTGCAGAGTCCCAGGTTCTGCAACTTCTCAATCAGGATTGTGGGAATGATGGTATTAAATGCTGAGCTATAGTTGATGAACAGCATCCTGACATAGGAGTTTGTGTTGTCCAGGTGGTCTAAAGCCATGTGAAGAGCTATTGAGATTGCATCTGCTGTTGACCTATTGTGGCAATAGGCAAATTGCAATTGGTCCAGGTCCTTGCTGAGGCAGGAGTTTATTCCAACTTCTCAAAGCATTTCATCACTATAGATGAGACTGTTACCAAGCGATAGTCATTAAGGCAACTCACATTATTCTTCTTAGGCACTGGTATACTTGTTGCCTTTGTGAAGCAAGTGGGAACTTCCGCCCATAGCAGTGAGAGGTTGAAAATGTCCTTGAATTCTCCCACCAGTTGGTTGGCACAGGTTTTCAGAGACTTCCAGGTACTCCATTGGGACCTTCCACCTTGTGAGGATTCACTCTCTTTAAAGACAGCCTAACACCGGCCTCTGAGGCAGAGATCACAGGGTCATCAGGTATAGCAGGGATCTTCACAGCTGTAGTTATATTCTCCCTTTCAAAGCAGGCATAGAAGGTGTTGAGTTCATCTGGTAGTGAAATAGCGCTGCCATTCATGCTATTGGGTTTCATTCTGTAGGAAGTAACGTCTTTCAAACCCTGCCAGAGTTGTCGTACATCCAATATCGCTTCCAACGTCATTCAAAATTGTCTCTTCACCCTTTAAGTAGCCCTCCACAAATCCTACCTATTTTTCTGGCACAGGCCTGGGTCACCAGATTTGAATGCCACAGATCCAGCCGTCAGCAGACCATGTACCTCCTGGTTCATTTACGGCTTTTGGTTTGGAATGTACAATAAGTCTTTGTAGGTACACACTCTTTCACACAAGTTCCTATGACAATAGTCCTATTGTTTTTACAATGTTCCTTATTATGTCTACATATCTGTTCCTCACTGTCCCGGTTGCTATGGGCAGTTGGGGGGCGGGGGGGGGGGGTGTTGGTGAGGGAAGTGGCAGGGCAGTGGTTTGCACCTTTCTTATTTTTGTGTTCTACCCATGTAGACTCAATGAATGAAACGTCCATTTCACCCCTTCTGAGTGTAGCTGTGATACGGTTGCTGATTAGTCATGAAAACTCCCATATTTTTCCTCTCTCTCTCACCTTTTCTAAAACATTAAAATGCTGGGACATTAAGCACCCATTCCTGTTCCTCTCTCAACCATCTCTGTGATGGCCACCACGTTATAGTTCCATGTACTGATCCATACTCTATGTCCATTTGTGATACTCCTAGCATTAAATTATACAATCAAGATGCTCTCATCATTCTAGAGTTATATGATAGTGTCTGACTGGAGATAGTTTGTTTAAAAATCTCTCTCCCCACTTTTTCTTCTATTGGTTTTGATGGAAACATGGGTAATGATATAAACAGTTTGTTGGCTTCTTCCCACCCCTTTTTACACCTTAAACAATGGCAAATTTAGCCCAAAGAATAAAAAAAATTACAAATGCTATAAATCTAAAATTAGAAAATGCAACAAATGCTTAGCAGGTCAAACAGCATCAATCAAGAAAGAAACAGTAACACAAATTTAACTTATTTAACCTTTTCAGTTTGACAAATTATCCCCCTTGTTTGTACACTGATCTTGAACATGATAAATTTTTAGGCAGAATGTCTTTGGGGAATCTGACTGTACTCTAACAATTAAGGAAAACAAATCATTGCTTTTCATGAGAACTCAATGTTCAGCTGTCAAATACAGACTAAATTAGGAGGTTGTGATAGATTTGAAAGGTTTTTATGAAAATCACTGTGTTATTCTGTGAAAATAAAATACTCTTGAAGATTTCAGGCAGTTACAATATCTCCTGCCACCATTGTGGTGGGTTATAGTTGATTTAGTAATTTAAAGCTTTATAGAAAATTGAAGCAAAGTTGTTCTGGGAGAGCAGTATCATTGTCCCTCCCAGGGACAACCATGCTTTAGTAATACACTACTTCATTAGCATTCTTTGTCTAACTAGTTCTGTAATGACATTTGAACCTTCTGATATCCCCTTCTTCCCCAGCCATCCATTCCACTTCTTCCTCAAGTCAATCCTGTACTCTCAGATCTTCCTCATCGACCTGAAGCTCCTCCAATCCAAAAAGCATCCCAAATGCTCAGTTTCTGACCTGGTGATCCCCCACAGGTCTTGACATGAATTCTGAGTTCCATTTTGGCCTTTTCTCCTCTGCCACATCTTCGGCCACCATTCTTGATCAATACCTCACAAACCCTAACTCTGGTCCCTTACCTTCCTCAGAACCAACCCAACCCTCAAGATGTGAAATCGATCATTAAGGACCCTCATTATTGAGGACATGCCTTCTTCTCATTACTACCATCAGGGAAGAGGTACTGGAGCCTGATGACACACTCTCAACATTTTAGGAACAGCTTCTTTCCCTCCACCACAAGATTTATGATCAAACTATGAACCCATAAACACTACCTCAATTCTTGCTTTTTTTGCACCACTTATTCATTCTTTTCTATTTCTTATTGTAACTGATAATAATTAATTTTTTTATGTATTGCAAAGTACTATTGCCACAAAACAAATGTCACTACACATGTCAGCGATAATAAACATGATCCTGATTTAGATTCTCTGGCTGTGACTTTCTCTTTCTGAAACTTTAGGTTATGTGCTGTGTCTCTGGTGCCCTTTCAGTGGCGGCCTAACTTCTTGGTTCTACTGAACGTCAGCACTGTTTTTATCTAAAATAGGAGTTCTCTTACTGTAATGCTCATCTGGTCTCCATTAGTGTGCACTAGAATGTATAGGTTGGTTCGAGCCTCACCCACACAAGGGCATCAAATTTTTACTGAGAAACATATTGAAGTTTTATTCTGATCAACATCAAAGACTTGAAGGTTTTAGCTAGTTGCAATCTCTCACAGATCCCTTGTGGTGGTAATAATTGACTGATGGGTTTCTCTGGCGCGGAACTTAAACCAGGTTGACCTGAGAAGGTGACATTGGGGGGGTTGTCCAGTGCTGAGACAGTGCTAGACTGCATTTTGACTAACAATCTTCCTACCCAGATGAACAGTCAAAGAACCTTTTGTATCTTTTCATTATTACATTGCATTTAGCAATAATATTAGCGATTTCTGCTATGCAAAGACATAATGGAGAATCATCCTGCCATTTGAGATTTCAGAGTTCATTTTGTGTTAATAATTTTCAGTAAGGGACCCATGGCATAATTTAGACAGTGAAAGGCGCATCCTCTCTGCAAGATGAAAATTCTTTCTCAACTTATCCCTATAAAGGCAGTTTTTGTGTGTGTGAACCTGCAAATTGGATACTTACTCTCAGAGGAAGAGTTAGAATATAAAGCTTTCTCACAGGAGCAGTTGACGTAAAAGGCAAGGATGCATTAAAGATAACGTTAGATGACGCACATTGTGAGAAGAAATTAATCTGGAGTATAATTACCAGCATTTTTACTAGGTCTCTCTATCCCACTTCTCCATTCTCCTCACTATCAAATACCTTTTATTTCCCTGCTGTATAATGTGGTGACTCTATTACTCTAATCACTTGTACGGCTGACCCCTTTCCTTGTGTTGATGGACATCTGAGCTTTTGCACCATTTCAGCACTTTCCTCAGGTACCAGCCCATCGGAGTTTACTAATCTCACAACTTACTTGGCAAGGCTTAGAAGCAGACATAATGTCCACTACCTGAGAATGTCTGTCTTGATCTTGCCATTTCTGTCTTACTTCATTTGTTAGTTGGTTGGACAATAGATAGAATAAACCAGAATCAGGTTCAGTATCACTGCCATATATCGTGAAAGTCATTGTTTTGTGGTAGCAGTACATTGCAATACATTATAATAATAATAGTAATAATAATATATCACAATATTTAGGAAAACTTGAAATATTTGAAGAACAACACACAATAACATACTGCACAGCATTAACAACAGTAAACTGCAATGGTTCCAAAATAGAGCCACTCATTAATAGAAACCCTAAATTGTGTAATGAAATGAGAACACTGAAATGGCAGAAGAGATTAGGAAACAAAATTGAAACGTTAAGAGCAGAAATAGCCTGCCTAATGGTGTAGAAAATGGATAAACTGAGCAAGAAAGTTAAGAGAAATCTGAAGAAATACTAAAGAAATATAAAGTCCTGGCGCTTGTGAATCAGATGTCCAGCTATGCCTTGTCAGCAGCCTTGGGAAAGATGAGGGCTATGGGAATAAACCCAGATTGTAAATCAGGAGTGGAGGCACTAAGGCGGCTGGACGTCATTGAACATCCTTCCAGCAGCTCCTGCAGGCAAGCTGGTGCTAAACATATTGCTTCATAAACTTCCCTTTGGACTACACTGGTGAGGCTGAGAGGGGGATCTTGATGACTGGACATCTCAGGATCTCCATACCTTTCACCCAGGCATGTGATGATGATCATCAGCCGTTGTCCTTTGAGACAGACGGATGCTAACCACCACCATAAAGTCCGTACAACCTAACAAAAGCATTGTAGAATTTATAGATACATAAAACAAAATTTAATATATGGAATGAGCTGCCAGCTGAAGTGGTAGTCATAGGTTTAATTGTAATATTTAAGTTTGGATAGCTACAGATCGATGAGTGTGGGCAGAACATCAGGTTGGCTTGACCAGATGGGCCAAAGTGTTTGTTTCTGTAGTTCTCTCTGACTCTAATTTGAATTAATTTCCCTCAATCATCCATATAACTATCTTGTCAAAAGTAGGTAACTCTTTCAATATGTCATTGATCTGTGAAGGAGCATAATTTCTCAGTTGAAACTATTGCTGTCTATGTTAGTTCCTGTGTTTGCTCAGGTACCGATGTTCAGCCAATTACTTATAGGAGTATTTCACTGATAACACATCCCCTTCTTGAAGAACGGAACTATACAAATTAGGAACAAAGGTCACTCTCCGCATGAAGTGATTCAGTGTCATAAATCCAAAGAAGGTTAACTTAGCATGTCAGACAGAGAAATTAAATTGAGAATGAAATCTAGAAGGAAGAAGTCAGAATCAATAAGAGCAGTCGTGATATAGAATTCACCAGAAGTGGACCAAGGCATTGACAAACAAAGCAAAAGCAGAGAGAGGTACGCATACATGGAAAAATATTACATCAGACTATCAAATTCTGTAGATTTGTTCAAAGGGAAAGATTAGTCCAGGTAAGTCCATTGCAAATTGTGAAAAGAGATATTACATTGAGGAATAAGAAAATGAAAGAGGAATTAATTGAGATTTTTATGCCTGTCTTCATGTTGTAAATTCTCCCAGAGATAATGTAGAACCACAAGTTAAAGAAATTAAGCATTAGTAAATAAATTGTGTAGGAGAAATTAATGAAGCTGAAAGGGAATATACACCCAGAACCTAATTATCTGAATCCTAAGGTTCAAAATGAGTGTTTATGGAGATAACTGGATGCACCGGATATCATCGTCTCAAAAATCTCACATATTCAAGAATAGTTTTTAGAGAATGAAGTCTGCAAATGAAGTCCTATTTTTTAAAGAAGAAATAAAAATGAAAATAGGAGCTGTAGACCGAAATCTATTGAAAAGGAAATAGAAAGAAAACACTTGGTTAAAAAATATTGCTTAGGCTCACCATGGAGTTTTGAAATGAAATTTAAGTGTGGAAATTAGTTACATATTTTTGTGGTTGTAGCCAGCAGGATACCAAAGAGTTAATTAATTGACGTGATGTATTGGGAGCTTTGGATATCTTTCCGTATGTTGGTACACAGGAGACAGTGAAATGAGTTGGAACACATGTTGTTGTGGCTATTGTACAGTGTGGATTGAGGACTGGTTAATAGATGAAGAACAAACAGCAGTAATAGATTAATCAAATTTTAGGGACCCATGTTCAATAGTGACCTTGTGTGTTGACTGTGTTGAGTTTGGACATCTTGCTTGTGACTGTGTGGAATTCCACTGAAGACTCAATTTTCACCCATGCCACAAGAATAATTGTCCACTGCATCTAAGTTAATGGCAAAAGGAATCACAGGAGGGTTTGAAGGGCATTTTTACAAGAAAGTAAGTTGCTAGGGTGCAGAGAAATATAGAGAAGGGAAAGGGATTGCTCCTCTGAAATCTAGCATGGAATGATAGGACAAATGATCTTGTTCAGTATTATTAAATACATGAATTAATTGACTAGTAGACCCAGTGCGAGGGCCTTCATGACCTAATCTTGCTTCTGTGACCTATGTTCTTGTGTTCATGATGTTTTTGGATTGTTGGTTTCTTAATCGCTTTTGGGAAGATGATAATTGCCACCATGCCTGTTGAGACTCCAGACCCATGTCTATGAACACCGTTCATTCAGCCATTCAGATGCGTTAAATCTTCATAGATTGATCAGTTAATATCATCAGTCACCAACACTTCACATGTCTGAATTGCTGAAAGAGCTGATTGCAAGGGGATACTTCAATTGGAATCAGTATGCATCGACTGCCCAGGGAAGGCGATTGGCGATCACTTTCTATTGGTTTTTGTCCAAGTGGCCTTTATAGATATCAGATGAATGAATCAGCCTAACTCAATATTGTAAAACACCATTCATATCACTTATGATTTTCATCTCTTGGTGTGCCATTATTGCCTTCAGGAGAAGAGGGGAAATATTTCAAACAATTCCAAGCCAGTGTTGTTCTTTAGCCAACCAATAAGGATGAGCATAAAGGCTCTCCAGGGACAATTGTTTCTTTTTGTTGCAAGTTACAGCGTGTGGAAGTTTAGCTTAATTGTTGTTGTTCATACCCTTCAATATAACATGGGAATTTAAAAGCTGGCAGTGCATTTCCTTGACAACCTTTATTGAAGGTACCATCCAGTGATTTTTTTCTATCTGTTCCACGAAAAAGTGAAAAGTTACTTAAGATGTGAACACTGAATTTGCCTTGATTATAAATCACTGCCTTTGGAAAACTTGCTGCAATTCACTTTGATGTATTTGCACAACTTAATACGAATGGAGGCACCTCCTTCTTCCTTATTAGGGAGAGAGAGAGAGAGACTGTGGTATGTGTATACCGGGTGAAACGCTAATTCTTTGGTGTAACTGCAAGTCTGTGTCTTTGCTATTGCTTTGCTCACACTTGAGTACTCAGTGGCGGGTTCCGTTGCTTTTTTTTGCCAGTGGGGGGAGAGGGGATTGTTGCTTGTTTACGTATGGGAAGGAGGAATTTTGGGAGGGACTCTGGGGTGCTAACATTTAACTGTCATTCATTCTTTGGGGCACTCCTTTGTTTTCGTGGATGGATGCGAAGAAAATGCATTTCAGGATGTGTATTGTAGACATTTCTCTGGCATTAAGTTGGACCTTTGAACCTTTGGATTTTCTTTCTCCATTTTTCAAGGATATTTTAAAGTTTTATTAACATAACGATTAATTATCAGACTTCCAATATAACTCGGAGTCCTGCCATGTGCAGAAGTTCGCTGATGACACGGCCATAGTGGGGTGTGTCAGGAATGGACAGGAGGAGGAGTATAGGA
Source organism: Hemitrygon akajei (assembly GCF_048418815.1). Classification (NCBI taxonomy): domain Eukaryota; kingdom Metazoa; phylum Chordata; class Chondrichthyes; order Myliobatiformes; family Dasyatidae; genus Hemitrygon; species Hemitrygon akajei. Next base: position 12,989,408 of record NC_133152.1, on the reverse strand, counting down.
AACTGATACAGGACTTTGTGATATGGTGCAACTCAAACTACCTGCGTCTCAATATCACCAAGACCAAGGAGATGGTGGTGGACTTTAGGAGATCTAGGCCTCATATGGAGCCAGTGATCATTAATGGAGAATGTGTGGAGCAGGTTAAGACCTACAAGTATCTGGGAGTACAGTTAGACGAGAAGCTAGACTGGACTGCCAACACAGATGCCTTGTGCAGGAAGGCACAGAGTCGACTGTACTTCCTTAGAAGGTTGGCGTCATTCAATGTCTGTAGTGAGATGCTGAAGATGTTCTATAGGTCAGTTGTGGAGAGCGCACTCTTCTTTGTGGTGGCGTGTTGGGGAGGAAGCATTAAGAAGAGGGACGCCTCACGTCTTAATAAGCTGGTAAGGAAGGCGGGCTCTGTCGTGGGCAAAGTACTGGAGAGTTTAACATCGGTAGCTGAGCGAAGGGCGCTGAATAGGCTACGGTCAATTATGGAAAACTCTGAACATCCTCTACATAGCACCATCCAGAGACAGAGAAGCAGTTTCAGCGACAGGTTACTATCGATGCAATGCTCCTCAGACAGGATGAAGAGGTCAATACTCCCCAATGCCATTAGGCTTTACAATTCAACCGCCAGGACTTAAGAACTTTTTAAAAGCTATTATTAATGCTTTTTGAGATAGTGATTTAGATGCATATCATATTTTTTTACTGAGTTAAGTATTGTATGTAATTAGTTTTGCTACAACAAGTGTATGGGACATTGGAAAAAATGTTGAATTTCCCCATGGGGATGAATAAAGTATCTATCTATCTATCTATCTATCTAATCTGAGACTTGGATTTGTGAGGAAGGAGGTGCCTACAGTAGTAGGACTAAGTTTAGTAATGCATCCAAAAAGCAGTTATTCTGGCAGTGTTGGGCCAGACTGAGATGTCAGTCTAGATTATAGGCTCTGTGTCAGGTTAGTGCCCACTGTAGTCCCATTCACACCACAAGTTACTTTGGAAGATCAATGGCTAGCATATTTGTTTTTAATTCTTAGAGCTTTAACAAGTCTCATGGAATGTTTATAAAACCCTCTGTGTGTAAAGAATTTGAAAATTGGTTATTTCTATTTCTGTTTATTGCTGCATGTACATTATCATTCGGAGTGTGATTAGATGATAGTGCATGGCATGTCAGCTTCAAACATCTACACCAACAAATGAAAATGGGACGAGTTGTGTTGTGGAGAGCAAGGGCTCTGTGCTTGTGTCTGCTTATTGAGCTTCTTACCATACATTTCACTCTTGCTATGCTCTTCTGGTTAAGAGATCATAATTTTGGGCACTCTATAGATTTAAACTGGGAGTGGATAGTTACAGTGTGGAGTTGGTGAACATGAACCATCCATGATAAATCACCTATTTAGGAAGGTACTGAAATAATGTAGTTTGTGAGATAGGTATCAGGGTAATCAATAGATTTCAGATACTACTTGCTTTGTACAGTTAACAAGTTGACAGCTGTGACACAGAAGTCTCAGTGGATATTTTGGGTAAGTTTATGCTAGATCTATATGGAATGACCACTAGTCAGCCTTGTCTGTGTGAGGTTCCAACATTGGAAATTCCAGAGTATTTCTTGTACTCAGTCAGCAGCTTGGACGTTAATAAAATAGTATTTGGATAGACATGGAGTGATCAAGGGTAGTCAGCATAGGTTTTTTGCATAGTAGGTCATGTCTAACCAATCTTATAGAGTTTTTTGAGGAAGTTACCAGGGAAGTGGACGAAAGCGTTGGGTTTTGTTTGCATGGATTTTATAGTAAGGCATCCCACATGGGAAAACTGATCAAGAAGGTTCAGTCGTTCGGCATTCAGGAAGAGGTGGTAAATTGCATTAGATATTGGCTTTGTGGGAGAAACCAGAGAGTGGTAGTAGATGGTTGCCTCTCTGACTGTGCACCTGTTACTAGTGGAATGCCACAGGGACTGGTGCTGTGTCCATTGCTGTTCACAGTCTATATCAACAATCTGGATGATAATTGGTTAACTGGGTCAGCACATTTGTGGATGACACCGAGATTCGGAGTGTAGTCGACAATGAGGAAGTCTATCGTGACTTGCAGAGGGGTCTGCGTCAGCTGGAAAAATAGGCTGAAAAATGGCAGATGCAGTTTAATGCAGACAAGTGCGAGGTTTTGCACTTGTGTAGGACCAACCAGGGTAGATCTTACACAGTGAGCAGTAGGGCACTGAGGTGCATGGTAGAACAAAGTGATCTGGGAATACAGGTACATATCTCATCGTAATTGGCATCACAAATAGATAGTGTTGTATAGAAAATGTTTGGCACATTGGCCTTCATAAATCATTGTACTGAGTAAAGGAGATGGGATGTTATGTGGAAGTCGTATAAGATGTTGGTGAGGCTTAATTTGGAGTATTGTGTGCAGGTTTGGTAACCTGCCTGCAGGAAAGATGTAAACATGTTTGAATTAATACAGAGAAAATTTACAAGGGTTTTGCCAGGTCTGGAGGATTTGAATTACAAGGAAAGGTTGAATAAGTTAGGGCTGTATTCTTTAGGACCTAGAAGATTGAGAGGAGATTTGATAGAGGTATACAAATTATGAGGGGCATAGATAGGTTAAATGCAAGCAGGCTTTTTCCACTAAGGTTGGGTGGTATGGCAACCAGAGGTCATGGGTTAAGGGTGAAAGATGAGAAGTTTAAGGGGAACGTGAAGAGAAACTTCTTCCTTCAGATGGTCATGAGATCGTGGAATGAGCTGTCTGCACAAGTGGTGCATGCATGCTCAATTTCAACATTTAAGAGAATTGTGGATAGGTACATGGATTGCAGGGGTATGGAGGGCTTTGGTCCCGGTGCAGGTTGATGGGAGTAGGCAATTTAAATGATTTCAGCATAGACTAGATGGGCCAAAGGGCCTGTTTTTGTGCTTTCCTTTCTATGACTCTAAGACTCTATAAAATTGCTACTCACAGGATTTGAACTCTTGAGTCCAAACTTCATATCCCATAACTTATTTGGGGAGAAATAAAGTTTCATATTGGAAGACCAAAACAAATGCCTTTTAATATAGTCCGAACCATTTACATGCTTATTCTCAGCAACTGACTTCATTGGATAAATTGTTCTATTTAACTGCCATTGCCATAGGCATCAATTACTTAGTCACCAGCTAAATTATATTAAGCTCTGTCAGTTATTTAAGGCCCTTCAACCAATGTTGTAACCAATGACCAATGCAGCAAACATCATCTTATTTCTATTGCTTGTTACAATCTTCAGGCAAAGATTGCCTAGCATAGATGGCAAGCCAATGGTAAGCATGTTGAAGATTATGCTCACAGAAAGTTTTGTTAGCGGGGGACATACAGGCAAAGTTTTGTCATCTTAAGAGCTGAACCAGAAAACATTGAAAGAGATCAAGTAGTGACAGGATCAAAGCACAAGAATCCAAACAATAATGTTCTGAAACTCTGCAATGGCATTCCTGAAACTTTTAACTGTCTGAAAAAATATTATAACAACAATATTAACAGTATGTTCATTGACATATTTGTGTGACTCTGTTTTCAGTGATGAACCTACTCCAAGCTAATTATAGTAGACTTACTATTGAATCCAGTGCTACGTGCAGAGCCTTCAAAGCAAGCAAATATAAGCAGTTATAAAATATTTATTATCGTTACTGAAGCAACAAATGTCTCACTGAGTTAAAGTGTGTTTATTTTCCTTTCCTTAATCTTTAATGAGCATTCACCAAATCTTATAATTTCACTTTCACATTTCTTACGAGATACAATAATAATACAATTTAAAGATTTTTTTGATTGGCTTTTTAAAGTATTAATATTTTACAAGTTTTCTAAAATGGTTAATTTATTTCAATCTATCTTTTATACTTTTACTAATAGTAAAACAATGTAAATAAGCAACAGGAGTTATACTTGTTCCTTGAAGAATTCCTTAGTTATTGTGACTAATCCCTTAATCAGTGATAATCTCTGCTCAAAATGACCACAGCATGTCAGAGAAAACTTTTGAAGATGATCACCAATTTGGACAAATGCTCTCAGAAAGGTTTGCCATCGCTGGACTATAGTTGGAAGTTGGAACTGTATTACATCCTAATACTTAGTATAGTCCACCTGGTGCATGCAACACAGAGACGTGCAAAAGGGTGCAAATGTGAATCAATACCTTGTACATTTTTATAGTTAGTAGGCTGTATCAATTTCATTTGTTCAACCTTGCTCAGAAAATACTTAAAGTTAACTTGAAACTGCATAGAGTTAAGGGAATGTGAGATGGTTCACAGGTAGTGCTGGATCGTCCAGGGCCAGAGATGATCCTGATTGAACTCTCAAAGAAGAGACCCCACCTGGGTATCACAGATGACTAAATGATGCATTAGGAGATTGCTTTACCTGAATTATGACTAATTATGTGTAATAGGTGGGGGGGGGGGGAACAAATGGTCAAGTCACCAAGGATCCCAAACACTTCAATCTTCTGGATGAACCTATTGTGAGGGATCTTGTCAAATGCCTTAAACTCCATGTAATACATGTTGATTGCTCTACATTCATCGATTATCCTTGTCAACGCTTTGGAAAACTCTTTTAAGTTTGCAAGATATTACTTGTACTGCCCAAAGCCATGCTGACTATCCCAAATTAGGCCATAGTTTTCCAAAATTTCATACTCCCTATCCCTAATAATCCTCTTCAATAGCTTCCTTGGTCAATAGAATTGAGGATTATCCATATTTCCCACAGAAGGCCATGTAGGGCCGGAGTGGCTCCTCACAGGAGGCTGCTTCTCAGCAGATGAGGTCTGCATGGAAGGACTGAGATCAAGCTGTTGCTCATCTTGATGCTGATGGAGGATGTTTTTGAAATTCTGAGACATAGGCTGGGAGATCTATTAGTTTTTGAGCATGGGAGAAATTGGATAGATTTGGTCCTCGCGAGTTTTGTTTCTTTTTCATGTAGGAGGGGAGCCTCAAAATATTTCAAGGTTTTTTTGTAGTCTATGGCTATCTGGTGAAGATGAATATCAGAATTGTATTCTGTGCACATACCTTGATAATAAAAATGAACCTTTGAAACTTTGAACCTTTGGAATCCTTTGAACAATGGAACAAGGTTGGCTACTCACCAGTCATCCAGGATCTTTTCTGAGACTAGAGTAGACAAAAAGTTATTTGTCAAGGCCCCAGAAAATTCATCTATTGCTTTTCTCAATAACCTGGGGTATATCACTTCAGGCTCTGGGGCCTTATCCACTTTAAAATTCTTTAAGAGGGCCAACAATACCTCTTTCTTTATCTCAAAACTCCCTATCAAATTGGCATACTGCACACTGATCACACTATCTTTCACCTCCTTTTCCTCAGTAAATAGCGATGCACTGTACTCATTTAGGACCTTGACTACATTGCCCTGCTTCCAAGCTCTTGTTCTCTTTTTTATCCTTGGTCCTACCCTCTTGCTTGTTATCCTGGTTATAACAACCTGCCCCTGCTGGACAGTGCAGCTGCAATATCCGGGCAATAATAAAGATAGACCGCTTCTCATATCTTAGAAGCCACCTCTCAGCAATAAGCAGAAGTTGATAGTGAAATTCATGATTACTTTCAATGGGTGACCACAGCCTTTGAACAACAGAAAATAAACAGTGTTTGAAAAGCAAGAGATCATATCAAGCACAAATCTCATGGTCTACAGGGCAGCAATAATATCTGTGACTCCCCCCCCCCCCCCCCCCCCCCCCCCCACACCCAGCATTTGTTTGTGAGGTTTGCACTACATTCAACAGGCACCGGGAAGGCACAACCAACAATAAATTCTTCTATATCCATTGGTAGGATAAGTCAACTATTGTTGGCCTACTGTTCTAGCCAAAATAAAATAACATTGAGACACTATTTACCTCAGCTTGCTCCAACGGCCGGACTATCTCATTCACATGCCCAGTACCAGATTCCCAAAATACAACTGGAGTTGGAATTGGTTTACCATTGTCCCATGTACCGAGGTAAAGTGAGAAGCTTGTCTTGCATACTGTTCATACAGGTCACACTTAGAGTATTGTGTTCAGTTCTGGTACCACGTTATAGGAAGAATGTGGAAACTTTAGAGAGGGTGCAGAGGAGATTTATTATTATGCTGATTGGATTAGAGAGCAAGTTGAGAAAGCTGGGGCCTTACATATTTTCTCCAGAGGATGAGAGCTGACTTGATGGAGTTGTATAAGATGATAAGAGGTGTAGATAGAATTAACAGCCAGCATCTTCATCCTCAAGCAACAATGGCTAATATAGGAATTTTAAGGTGAGTGGAGCAATGTATGAAGGGGAGAGGAACAACGTTAGAGATAGCTTTTGCACTCAGAGAGGGGTACATGCGTGGAACACACCACCAGTGGTTGAGGTAGAGGCAGATGCGTTATGAAGATTTAAACAACTTTTGTAGGCGCATGGATAAAAGAAAAATGGTGGCTATGTGGGAGGGAAGTGTTAGATCAGTGATTCCCAATGGGGTTGGTACTGCCACTCAAAGGGGAAGTTACATGTCCTAAGGGGGCATAAAGGGAAGTAGAAGTTTTGGGGGGGGGCGGTCAAGATCTTTGGCCAGGTGGTAAGCGGCACCCTAAGTATGGCACTATAATTATGAGACCTTACATGATCAGTCAAGCAAAATAACTGAAATACTATGAAGGTAAATTGCCGAACACCAGTTCTACCCGACAAGCATTCAGATTCTGGTCTGAACTTTTGTCAGTGTAATTGTTGCTGTTGTGATCATCTTTGTCTTTGCCTCTCTGTTTCCCTGCGTGCCACAACAATTGTTCCATCCATGTCAACACGCTGCCATTATCAACATCCAACAGGCCTTCCCAGTTTGTGTTAATTTTCTATTTTAATTTAGCTAAAAATTACCTTGATAGTGGTTTCATTGCTTCTTATAACATTTCCAAAAATGATAGCAAAGTGTGCAAAATCTCATACAATTGGGGAAAGATTAATAATGCCTGCTGTTTCAGAAGTGCTCACCACTGTTCTCAAACTGGTTACCAGTATTTCAAAATCAATTCCCCTGAGGAATAACTCTGTAGCTCGTCATACTGATGAAATAAGTGAAAACACTGAATATCAACTATGCACACAGTTACAAACAACAGAACTTGGGATACAACTAGATGAGTCGACTGTGTAAGACAATGAGGCGTTGCTAATAGCATATGTACGGTTTATCAAAATTGGAAAAGTTTATTCTCTTTCGTAAGAAGTTAAAAACAAATATCAACAGAGAATCAATCTACAACGAGCTCAAAATGCATATTGAGGATAAAAGGATTCCCATTAGGAACATGATTTCTTGTGCAAAAACACACAAAAAGCTGGTGGAACGCAGCAGGCCAGGCAGCATCTATAGGAAGAAGCACAGTCAACGTTTTGGGCCGAGACCCTTCGCTAGGCGTTCCACCAGCATTTTGTGTGTGTTGCTCGAATTTCCAGCATCTGCAGATTTCCTCGTGTTTGCGTTCTTGTGCAACAGATGGAGCACAATATATGACAGGTCACCATGCTGGTTTAATGGCATTTATGAGAAAAGAAATTCCGTCCGTTTGTAATCCATTGTGTAATTCATTGTCAGCATGTCGCAGCCAAAATCCTCAGCCAGCAACTTTTTTCAATCTTGACTCTTGTAATATCTGCTATCAACAAAATTAAAGCCTATCTATTAAATAGCAGAATATTTTGTCAGTTCTGCCAAGATAACAATAAAGGTTTTGAATGCTTGCTTCTTCACGCTGAAGTGCATTCACTGTTAAAAAGCTGCTGCTTAAAATGTTCATTTGATCTTTTTGACACTATGGTTGAAGTTTTGCTTAAAGTCAACAAGAGCTTGGGAAACAAGATTGAACTTCTATGTGAAGATGTGCTATACCTAGCTGATCTGTATAACAAAACAAACATTCTGAATCTGAAACCGTAGGGTGTGAATTTCAGTTGAATCCAGGCAAAAAATTAAGTGTTTACTTTTATTGGAAAATTAGAAATATATAAGCAAAATGTTGGGAGAAGAATATTCTCTTAGTTTTTTTCTGCATGGAAAGTATGGCACTCCCTTTCACAGATGGTGATTTGCAAGAGTACTGCTTACACCTGCAGTCACTGAAGAAGGACTTTCAGAATCAATTCAAGGATTTGAACAATCTAGAAATTCTGGACTGGGTAATTAACCCATTTCTTTGCAATGTGAAAGAATAGGAAGAGAGCTTGCAAGAAGAAATTATTGAAATTCAGAATGATGAAGAAGCAGAAAGGCTTTTCAAAAATGTTGTTTTTTGTGGTGTGAGGCTGCACAGTCATACGTGGTCTTTGGAGAAGAGCCAAATTGCTCATCATTGCATTTCCATCCTCTTTCCTCATTGAAAGAGGCTTCAGTGCAGTGAACCACGTACTCACAAAAAAATCAGAAACCGCTTGTACATTGTTACGTGTGGGGACTTGATGCAGCCACTACTTGAACCAGACATTTGAACTCCTGCTAAAAACCATCCAGCTCAAGGGTCACGCTGATATTGAAGCTGCTGTACTGTGTAAGCCAGGTTTAAAGAAAAATAAACATTTAAAGCAGAATCATTTTTTCTCATATTAGCATATGGTAGACATGTTTTTACACTATGGGGGTGCCAGAAAGTATATTATGCCTAAAAGGGGTGTTGGCATGTATGAAAGTGTTTTAGGCGGCAGTTAGGCTAAAAAAGTTTGGGAAGAACTGCATTAGATTGATCTTGGAGTTACTTAAAAGGTCGGCACAACATAGTGGGCTGAAGGGCCTATACTGTGCTGTATTGTTCTATGTTCTAAGATCAAATCATTACACCATGCATTGAGGTAGTACATAGGAAAACAATAATAGAGTGTAGACTGGAGTGTAACAGCTACCGAGAACGTGCAGTACAATAGACAATAAGGTGCAATGACATAACAATGTAGATGATGAGGTCAAGAGTCCATTTTATCATACCAGTGCACCATTCAGTTGTGTTATAACAGTGGGCTAGAAGCTGCTCTTGAGCATGGTGATACATGTTGTCGGGCTTTAGTTCCTTCTGCCCAAAGGAAGAGGGGAACGGAGAAAAGATTACTATTCTTTGGTGGGAAGAGATCACTAATGGGAGATATGAAAAGGTTTAAGGAATATATCAAAGCAATCTTGGAAAAAGAAAACTAAATATTTCTGGGGATTTCACAATTCATGGATGTCACAAAGCAGAAGCACTCAGGCTGGCACAGAGAACCATGACGGTATGCCTCCATTTCACAAACTGCCCATCTTCTGTCTCATCAAATGCCTCATACATCATCTGTAGAAGGGCTTGTGAGTTCCACATTGGCTATTTCAAAGCCTGCAGATTGGAAGTAAGCCATCCTTGACACTGAAGGAATGCCCAAGGAGAAACCATTGTGGGGGCAGAACAAGAGCAGCTTTATTCTGCAGTTGACCCTGTTTTGTTTGCTTTGCTTGATGCACAAGCTGGGCAATTCCTGTGGAAGTTTTCCGTTGTTTAGCAATGGTGCTGCTTGCTTCCGTGCGCACAGGCATCACATTTGAAAAAGAATTCTTCCTTAGTAGCGTCTTTACTGGCCACTTAGCAGAAATAGTAGCATCCTTCAACCCTGCTGTCAGAATTTCTGCGTGAAGGGCAACCCAGCTCAACAGTTTCTAAAAGAAACACACCAGCTACTTTAGAGAATTGCAGAATATAAATTAGGTTAGGTTAGGATGAATATCTGCTCCTGCCTTTCAGCATTGACCTGTGAACCAATACAAGTCAACCCCAGCCAGTGAAGTCTGGACCCCTCAGCAGTACTTGCATCTACTTGACTCGAAAGGAAAGTCAAGCAACATTGACTTTTTGTTTAAAAGCTCCTGAGAACTTTTGCCTTAGCTGGAATGCAAATATGCCATACTATCCAATTGAATTAAATACAAGACCTTTGTAACCATTTTTTCAAATATCATTGTAGATTTGATGGATGAACGTTAAACTGAGTACATCATGAAAGTCCTGAATAATATTTCAAAGAATTGCACTCACAACCCTTCCCTTTTTTTTCTTAATTTTGAAGTTTGCTTTCAAGTCTCAGAGTGTGTTAGAACTTTATCTTTTATTCTGAATGAGATCTCATAATGTTTGAATACATTATATTCTTTCTTATACTTCAGAAGTTAGTTTCCTACCTGCCTTTCTTTCTATATCCTTCCCTCTATCTCACCTTCACTCACTTCCTTCCTCCCTCAGTTCTTTTCATCCCTACCTTCCTTCATTCTTCAGTTCTTCTTTTTATCTCTCCCTCCCTCCCTTTCGTCATTTCTTTTTTCTTTTGTACAAGGTTGCTTAAGCTTCTTTTAACATTTTGCCTGCACAATAGCTTTTCATTATTAATATAAAAAAACTGAATTTTCCACGTGAGGCGACACTTCACCTGTGAGTCGGCTGGTGTGGTATACTGCGACTCCCGGTGTGGCCTTTTATATATTGGTGAGACCTGACACAGACTGGGAAACCGTTTCGCTGAATACCTATGCTCTGTCCGCCAGAGAAAGCAGGATCTCCCAGTGGCCACACATTTTAATTCCACATCCCATTCCCATTCTGATATGTCTATCCATGGCCTCCTCTACTGTCAAGATGAAGCCACACTCAGGTTGGAGGAACAACACCTTATTCCTTATTCTACCTTATTCGGCTGGGTAGCCTCCAACCTGATGGCATGAACATTGACTTCTCTAACTTCCATTAATGCCTCTCCTCCCCTTCTTATCCCATCCTTGATATATTTAGTTTTTTTTCCCCTCCCCTTTTTTTCTCTCACTCTCTGCCCATCACTCTGCCTGTTCTCCATCTCCCTCTGGTGCTCCCCTCCCCCTTTCTTTCTCCCTAGGCCTCCTGTCCCATGATCCTTTCCCTTCTCTAGCTCTGTATCCCTTTTGCCAATCACATTTCTGGCTCTCAGCTTCACCCCACCCCCTCCAGTCTTCTCCTATCATTTCGCATTTTCCCCTCCCCCTCCTACTTTCAAATCTCTTGCTATCTTTCCTTTCAGTTAGTCCTGACGAAGGGACTCGGCCCAAAACGTCGACAGCGCTTCTCCCTATAGATGCTGCCTGACCTGCTGCTTTCCACCAGCATTTTGTGTGTGTTGCTTGAATTTCCAGCACCTGCAGATTTCCTCGTGTTTCCACTTGATGTTCTTGTTTTATATAGGGTACCAATTCCCAGCATCAGAAGACAAGAACTGCGAGAAGTACCAGTAAAGTTCAGCTATGGCAGCTTATGTGCTGAAAGTAAGTGAACAGGCGTCATCTGGTAAGTTCACTCTTTATTTTGTTCATTAGGATAAATGGTGAATCCTGGAACATGAACAGAAGTCAGCAAGCAGAAACATTTGTGGGTTTGATGCTTGATTAGATGCAGCTGCTTTTAAGTTATATTTAAAACACTATTTTGTGAGTAATAATATTGTTTATAGTATATTCCTGCAACTTTCCATTACAAGATATTTAATTACATCTAATGAAAATGTTATTTTTGGCTTTGACACTTTTGCTGGCTAAGACACTTTCTCTGAGGTAAACAAGTGTTCTCAAATATGTTGCTGGGTAAAGTTATTTCACAGGAATGATCATAAATCAATTGAGCACTAACTTCGTTATAACAACTGTTTCCTGGAATCATTGCACAAGCAGTTGATGTTCCATTAATTTACTCACAAGCCATACAATCACCTTTAAGGTTAACTCCAGCAAGCTATTCCACATTCAGGAAAATGTCCTTAACTTCCACCCCCCAAATTCCTTGTTCCATTGCCACCATCTTTAACTTCCTTTCCCTTCATTATCATTAATCCTTGCATCATTATCCCTTTTCTGCTACTAATATCTCCTGTCATCCATCCCATCCCAGATTTTTTTTGCTTAGCAATACACACAAAATGTTGAATGATCTTAGCAGGACAGTTAGCATCTATGGAAATGAATTAACAGTTGATGATTCAGGTCAGAACCACGGTGGCAGTAGGAGGGAGGGCAGAGGTCTGGGAATTGGGGCCTTTGTGAACAAGTACTTAAATCTACTTGTGCTGTGAATCCATTTTAATGGAACATCTTAGCTTCCCCCATTCACAGGAAGAGAGTGTGTTTTGCATCCAAACAGCTCATTTCAAAGTGCTAACATGAATAAATTATCATAAATCTGACTGTGAATGTCACAATTTATACAAAGGCCATTGCTGATTATAATCTGACCACATATAAGAACAAACACTTGCAAATTGTCACATATTTTAGAGTTGAGTAGATACTTCTTTATGCCACAATGGGATCTGCAACATCAAAGACAGAAAGCAAGAGTTGAACACCAGAAGAATTCAAGATCAGTCTTAAAAAATCAATCAGTGTAAAAAAACAATTAGGCTAAGTGTGTTGTGCACTGAGTGAATTAATGAATGTAATAATAAATAAAGTATTTTTTCAGCAACACAAATATTATGTTTGATACAGTCCAAAGCCAGTCAGGATAGAGTTGCTTTGTTGAAGAGTTGGGTGTTACACCTCTACCATATTCTGTAGTTTTGAAGAACAGTCCTGGCCCAGTTTGGTGGAATGAGTGGCACTGATGATAGCTACAACCCGTTGCAAACGCACCCTACATATTATATGAGGTTGCATTGATAAAGTAAGATATTAAATGGCCCTGAATTCAGATAACTACCTGGAAGGTTTCCTCATTGTCTACATCCATAAGCTTTTTCTCAGGGTAGAGGAGCTTAAATCTTAAGGACGTAAGCTTAAGATGAGATGGGAAAGGTTTAAAGTGGACACTGCAGGCAGATTCATCACAGATGTTGGGTAGATGGAACTAGAACTAGAAATGGTTGAGGCAAGCCCAAGAGAGGAATTAAGAGACTTATGGACAGAAAAGGTCTGGAGGGATACAGGCCAAATTCAGGTGTAACACCCTGATGAAGATCTTTACTGCTATGCTGCAGGTATTTAATTTTAGCACTTCTGTAAGAGCAGTTTGTTCAGCTTTCAGCTTGTTTGGGTTTGAGCTGAGATAAGAAGCTTGTTATGCAAATTAGGAATGCGATGTAAGCCAGTCAGAATAGTGAAATAGGGAGGAGGTTCTGGGAATGCTGGGTTGAGGGTCTATGTTAGCGGGAGCTAAAGAAGACAGGAGGAAATGATGGCTGAGGATGTTGTCCGTGTTGCACAAGGTGCTTTGTCCATCTGAATGGCTTTAAGAAGGAGCAACCAATACTCCCAAGGGAGACCCGTTTGTTTGAGATAGATTTCGAGCTACATTCGGAAGGTGGTGTGTGCTTTCACGCAGACTGAGGGCCCAGTGCGTGAGTGACAGAGAAGTTCAAGGTGAGCTCCAACTTAAGTGCACATTTGACTGTTTAAGAATAATGGACCTTGTGGGGTTTTTTTTTCCTTTCATTTAATAACTGTTTGCTTAAATTAACATTCTTAAATATTCTTCTTCATATATTGTATGCAGTGCACTGTCTGTTATTTTTTGCTGGGGGAGTAAGTCACACAGCAGTCGCACAAGCCCGGGTTTGGATGGGTGAGACATCCCACCCGCAAGGGTCTGGCAGGACCAAAGTTGTATACATTCTAGTCGCACAAAGCCAGAGAAAGGCGGGTTTATCATCACAGGATTCAGTGGCTGTTAGCGAAGGGCTAACGAGCTGGTTTTCCTGGGACATTTGAGAAAAGGGGGGGGGGGGAGTTCGCTGGCAAATAAAATTATCTCAAGAAGGCACTTTGATTAGCATGGTGTATATTTGGGAGAGCACAGTAGTGTAGTGTTTAGCGCACTTTTCAGTACCAACGACCTAGGTTCAGTTCCTGACACTGCCTGCAAGGAGCTTGTGTGTTCTGTCTGTGACTGTGTGGGTTTCCTCCGGGTACTCCGGGTTCCGCTCACAGTCCAAGGACGTACTGGTTGATAGGTTAATTGATCATTGTAAATTGTCCAGTGATTAGGCTAGGATTAAATCGGGGGCTTGTTAGGCTTGAAGGGCTGGAAGGGCCTATTCTACACACTATCTTGACAAAAACATACATAAATAAATAATTCATGCTAAATTATGCTGAGTTTTCATACTATGACCCTATGATGACAATCGCAAGCAACCAAATGTTCACCTGACTCGAATTGTCAGTGACCCGGGTTCAAACTTGACCTTAGGTGCTGAATTGAGGAGTTTGTACATTCTCCCTGTGGCTTCATTTGCTTCCTCCATGTGCACATCCCGAAGAAATGCTGGGAAGTTTATTTGGCCATCGTAAGTGACCCCTAGTTGTATGTGGGTGAATATGTAACAGGAAATAGGTTAATCTGGGTGCTCTGGTTTCCTCCCACATCCCAAATGTGTATGAGTTGGTAGATTAATTGGCCACTGTAATTTCTCCCTATTGTTTAGGTGAGTAGTAGAATTTGGGGAGAGATTATGGTAATGCAGGTAGAATTTAAAAAAAATTAGTGTAAGTGCATGTATAATAGACACTATATACTTGATGGGCTGAATAACCTGTTTCCCTGTTATATGAGGGGTGATTGATAAGTTTGTGGCCTAAGGTAGAAGGAGTCAATTTCAGAAAAACTAGCACATTTATTTTTCCTACATTTACACACTTAGTCCAGCAGTCGTGGAGCAAACAGATCCTTCTTTGTAGAAGTCAGCATCTTGGACCTCCAGAAGTGGTCCACAGCATGGGGTGATTGATAAGTTTGTGGCCTAAGTAGAAGGAGATGAGTTATTAACTTTCAAACTTATTGCATTTTCACTCAAAGAGTTGAATTGCACGTGCATGTGACGAGAGCTGTGTAACTCATCTCCTTCTATCATAGGCCACAAACTTATCAATCACCCCTGCTGTGGAACACTTCTACAAAGAAGGGATCCGTATGCTCCACGACCACTGGACTAAGTGTGTACATGTAGGAGGGGACTATGTTGAAAAATAAATGCACTAGGTTTTCCAAAATTGACTCCTTCTACCTTAGGCCACAAACTTATCAATCACCCCTCGTATAACTTGATGACTTTTGGTATCATTTACTGATCATAAAAGGAGTCAAAAACAGCACATCTTTAAAACTGAGCTTAAATCAACAATGAACGTGTGCAATTGCATCATGTAACATGAGCGGATCGAAAGAATTGTGCATGGCAGCATTGAGGAGGCTGCATTATCTGAGCTTCCCAGATTCCTTGCAAGAGCAGTGGAGATGAACCCCAGTTTGCTAATCGCTTAGGATACTGACCTTGTCCTGAAACAAGATGGATCATGATTTGGATTGACTCTTCCACGTTCATCAATGTGCTGTAATGATGCTAGTCATGTGGCCTTTGAGAAGTGAAGACACTTTCTATTGCTACAAGGGTTCCAGCAGCTCCAATAATCTACATTGTTTGTTAAAATACCTGTATGTCAAAAGAGGTCAAGCATGACATGACATCAATGCAATATTTCCTTCTTTCTTTTGTGGCAAAAGTTACAATCCTTAATGGACAAGGAACCTGAACATGCAGAAATACAGAATGTATTTCTGGTGTTGGCTATTATCTAATAGTAAACCATCAGTGGCATCTTTTACCTTTCTTCACATTGGTGCTTACTTATTTTTGAGATCCTTCCCAATTATTAATCGGCTTGAATTTTATCTTTAGGAACTACCAAGAACTCCAAGGATGCAATTCCCCAGTAAAAACCCAGGTGAGTAGGTGATGAGTTTCAAAGGCCTTCCAAAAAGGCGATTTGAGCAAGACTCCACAGAATAATGACACTATTTCAAGACTCCCGTCCCGTTCAGGGACACCAGCAAAGAGGAATGTGATAGCCCCGTGGATCCTCCAGGTCTGAGTCCTGTTTGAAATCCAACATCTTAAAAAATTAATTGAACAAAGTTGGATCCTACACAAACAGTGAATCAAAAACAGACTCCTCCGTTCAGGAGTTGAGTGGCTCCATGTATGACATTTATCGGATACCAACACCATCCAATCAAGGGCACAACAACTGGATAGGAACTACCCGCCCAAGCAACTACACTCAAAGCTTCAACATGACAGAAGCCAACAATGTATTGCCATGCGAGGGAGGTCTTTCAAAACGATGTGAAATGGAAGTACAATGTGTTCTGTGCCCTGATTCATCACACAGAACAGACTAATTATATCCTTCGATACAGACTTGGTTAAATAATTAGATCAAGACTCATGAGTTCAATTAAACAAGGTCATTAGAAAATTTTGTAATAGACTTCCAGTGTAGGAGTGAAAGAGTTAGTGTAGACTGTTGGTCTTAACAAAAGGGGAAAATATTACTTTCAGGAATGTGATGAAGGCCATAAACATAGGGAAATAATTCACATTTCAACAAGATGGTAATTGCTCAAATTCTGCCTGATTCTTTCCAATGCAGCTGTTAGAGAGTGGCTGTATAAAAATACAAAATTTCCACTGTAGTTTGATAAGCTTTCACAATCCAGCAGTAGGTAATGGAAGCACAATTACTATTGATACGCACATAATATTATACCAATTTGGTCTTTTACTTGCTATGAGGTATTCAGTTGCATTGAGGATAAGGGATTGGTCCTTGTCTGTACACTGTGACATTGTTCCAGGTTCTGGGAAGCAAGCAGTCAGATTATATTGGGAGCTTTGGCCAAAATTTCTGGTAGACTATTTTGACTTTCAGTTCGATCAGAAATTATAAAATGTCATCTGGGTACCACAGGATATTAAGACCTATTTGGAGCTCAGTATTAAATGAGTGATCAACCAAATGTAGTACTTCCCTTGAGGGAATTTACTTATTAAAGGTAAAATAAATTCTCCCATTGTTGGTAGCCCCATTGTAGAAACACTAATTAAATTTTAATCATTAATACTTTGATAAATTTATCCAGCAAACATCTGAACTGGAATTGCGGGAAGAGGGGTTCTTATTTTATAGTGTACTTCCCATATCTACCAGTATCTGATACATTAAGTATCAGGTGTTGAATGCATTGGAGTTAGTATATATGTATTAAACAAGCACCAAAAAAAACCCCGAATCTTTCAGGAGATTATAAAATCGTTAGTTTGTTTAGATAGTTCAAAAGTACATCTTTTAAAGGAAAATTACGGGCTACAGATTGCAGTATATCTAGTAGAGTATCTAGTAGTTTTGTAATCTGCCTGCAAAACATCACCGTATGTCATCAGCACCATCTTGTTTTCGTCTTGTGGGAAGTAATGGCATGCAAAGCCTGCCACAGTTGATGAGCATTTGATTGCATCTCTATCTTCAATCAAAATTGCTTTTTCACTCTTCTGTAAGTCATAACTGTATTTCTGAAAGAGTTTTGGGTCACTTGTCTTGAACGCCACAGATGAAATCCTCAGCAGACTTTGAATCTCCTGGTTCATCCAGTGCTTATAGTTTCAATATATTCAGTAAGTTCTCAATGATAATACTCATCCACACTGGTCATGATGAAATCGGTGATGTCTGTGGCAAATTAATGCAGATCCAAAGATGAATCCCTGAATGTGGTCCAGTTTTCTAAAGCACGGCAGTCCTGTAAGCACACCTCCTCTCATTTTGCAGTCCTCACCACAGATGCTGCTGTCCACAATCTCTGCCATTTCACTTGGAGTAGAAGTACAGGTAGCTGATCGGACTTGCATGGTAAATGTTCATGATGGTGGTGTAACAGTGGTCAAGTATGATGAATCCTTTGGTTCCTTAGGTGACGGGTTGGCAGTTGTTTCAGAACTTCTTCAAGCTGGCTTGGTTGAAGTCCTCTGAATGATCAGGAAGGCATCATAGTGCACTACATTATGACAGTTGATCATGGTACTCAGCTCCTCCAGTACCATCTTAATGTTTGCCAGGGGTGAAATGTATACGGCAAACAAGAAAACTTCCTCGGTAAATAAAGCAGACAACACTTGACCTCCAAATGTTCAGGTTGGTGGAGCACATTGAGACAAAATCACTATGTCTGCTGTCCACATTAAGATCATCATGAAGCAAACACTGCTGCCTCTGCCTTTACCTGATGCCACTGTCCGATTCACGCAATGGAAGGTGAAGGCTGCAACTCTGTGTCTAGACTGCTGAGAGAGAGCCATGTCACTGTGAATCAGAGTACACAGCAGACACTGATGTCCCTCTGGTAATATAATCAGCCCTGAAATAGAGTCTTGTCCCCAAAATGTCAACTGTTTATTTCCTTCCATAGATACTCCCTGATCTGCTGAGTTTCTCCAATGTTTTGTGTACCCCAACGCTAATTCTACATTCATTTCTTTCTGATTCTCCCCCAAATCTCTTCAACACCCCCCTCCCAGATTTGACCTCTTACCTACTCCTTTGAGGCTATTTGTAATTAACTTGGCATTCCTCGTGTTTTTGGGATGTGGGAGAAAGCCAGAGCACCCGCAGGAAACCCATGCAGTCACGGGAAGAGTTTACAAACTGTACACAGACAGCTCTCATGTTTGGATTGAACTGGGGTCTCTAGTTCCCTAGATCTCTTTGTGAGGCAGTGGCTCCACGAGCCATACCACTTGTGCTACCTGTTTAGCCAGCTGGAGATCCCCTTTTGTGACAATGTGTGCCATTATTTTCTCAGGTTTATACACAGACGGCTTAAAAGTAAATTTAGAAAATTATATTAATGTGATTTCACAAATCCTATTATTTTATATTAATTCATTCACTGAATACACAATGGGTTACGGATTGCACACCATTTACAGTATATATAGCATTTTTTTGGGTGCATAATGGTTTAGTATGGCAACTGCTTTGCACATGACCACAAGAGACTGCAGACAGTAGTGGACACAGCTCAGCACATCACAGGGTCTGTCTGGACTCTGTCTCTACTTCCCACTGTCTCAGTAAAGCTGCCAGCATAATCAAGGACTCCACCAAGCTTTGCCATTCTCTCTTCTCTCCTCTGCCGTAGAGCAGAAGATACAAAAGCCTGAAAATACATATCAACAGGCTCACGGACAGCTTCTATCCCACTGTTATCAGACTCTTGTACGGACTTCTTTATGATAAAAGACACAGCCTCTCAATCCATTTCACTTTGACCTTGCACTTTATCTTATACCTAAAATGCACTTTTATGGTAGCTTTTACACTTTACTCTGCATTGTTCAATTCATTTTATTTCAATTTATTTCAAGTTTAATTGTCATTCGACCAGACAGGAATACAGCCAAACAAGGCAGTGTTACTCCGGGGCCAAGGTGCAAACCACAATTCTAACAGTCAAGCAGCACAAAGCACATATGGCACATAAATGTATCAGTAAGATACAGCCACGCAATAAAAAAAGTCCATCAAAACTGCTGAAATCTGCATTCAACCACAATAGAGCTTGTTTTCTGCCAAACGAACACTAGGGGTTAGCACTGTCTCCAATCAGGACGCCAATCTACACCACCCTGATGGAGCGCACTGGCTGGGACACCCTTCTCCTGTGACGATAAGCAGGCAATGCTTGCTATTCATTTACCTTATTCTAACTCAATGCACTGTGTAATAACTTGACCTGTACAACAGTATGCAAGACAAGTTTTCACTGTACATCTGCCAGTAATAAATACCAATTCTATTTATATTTTAAATTTAACATAGCAAAACAAGGTAACACTATTCAAACCAAATTTGACGAGAAATAATCTAAGGAGTACTTAGAATTGATCAAAGAGGATTGGAGTTATATGACCGAGAAGGATTGGAGATGAACGATTTTGGGGATCGGGGATAAAGGAGGAAATTCGATTAGTGTTGGAGGGATCGGGATGAATGAGTAAGGAGAGGAGAGAAATAGGATTGAAGAAAAAGTAGGAGTGATGGAGTGCTGTTGACTTTAGAAGATTGGGGTTGGTAGATTTTTGAAAAACTGGGGAACTCATGACAGTGGGTGACAGGCACGGAGTAGGAGATGAGACTTCTGCCTTAAACGTACAGTACATAAAGACTTGGCCTGCTCAGCTGCCTGTGACAAAGAATTCCACAGATTCACCACTCTCTGGATAGAGAAATTCCTCTTTATTTCCATTCTAAAAGGATACCCCTATTCTGAGACTGTGTTCTCTGGTCTTAGACTCTCCCATCATAGGAAACATCCTCTCCACATCCACTCTATCAAGGCTTTTCACCATTCAATAGATTTCAATGAGGTCACCCCTCATTTTTCTAAATTCTAGTGAATACAGGCTCAGAGCCATCAAACACTCTTCATATGACAAGTCATTCAACTGTGGAAGCATTTTCATAAGCCTTCTTTGAACACTCTCCAGTTTCAGCATCTTTTTTCTAAGATAGGAGGCCCAAAACTGCTCTCAATACTCCAAGCAACACACACAAAATGCTGGCAGAACGCAGAAGGCCAGGCAGCATCTGTAGAGAGAAGCACTGTCAGAACAAAGGGTGTTGGCCCGAAATGTTGACAGTGCTTCTCCCTATAGATGCTGCCTGGCCTGCTGCGTTCCACCAGCATTTTGTGTGTGTTGCTTGAATTTCCAGCATCTGCAGATTTCCTCATGTTTGCACAATACTCCAAGTGAGGTCTCACCAATGTTTTATAAAGCCTGAACATTACATCCTTGCTTTTATATTCCAGTCTTCTTCAAATGAATGTTAACATCACATTTGCCTTCCTCACCACAGATTCAATCTGGAAATGAACCTTTAGGGAATCCTGCACAAGGACTCCCAAGTCCCTTTGCACCTCATTTTTTATACTTTCTTTCCATTTAGAAAATATTCATCCCCTTAATTTCATCTACCAAAGTCCATGGCATACACTGCCCAACACTATATTCCATCTGCCATTTCTTTCTCCATTCTCTTAATCTGTCTCAGTCCTTTTGTAGCCTCTCTACTTCCTCAAAACTACTGGCCACTCCACCTATCTTTATATCATCTGCAAACTTTGCAACAAAACCATCAATTCCATCATCTATATCATTGACATATAACATAAAAAGAATCAGTCCCAACACAGACCACTGTGGACACCACTAATCACCAGCAGCCAAGGCGAAAAGATCCCCTTTATTCCCACTATTTGCCTCCTGCCAATCAGCCTCTGCTTTATCCATGCTAGAATCTTTCCTGTAATACCATGGGTTCGTAGTTTGTTTGTTCATAGCATTGAGGATACGTTGTAACTATAGAACTGTCCTTTAATCTTTAGCAAATGAAATTAAATATAATATTGTGTTGAACAGGCCTCTTCCTCCAGAGAGTGTCTCATTTTGTTGAATAAAAGACTACTTTTTTATCTACCAGCTGCGTATCTCCAGTACCTTTGTTCATGTTACAACATTGGGTTTCTTTGTTTTGTAGCTGTCTGTAAGAAGACAGATCTCAAGGTGGTATAAAGTATACGTACTTTGATAGCAAATGAACTTTCAACTTCAAACTTTTGAACCTTGAACATCAATCCTGAACATATTAAAATATGGGCAGTTTTGAAGGATTGAGAGACCTTCTCCTGCTCTTATTTTCTTGTATAGTGTTGCCCTTGTGATTCCTGAGAATGAGTGGTTGATTTATGAAGTGAAGTTGAATAGGTTGAAACTCGCGCCATTGGAGTTTAGAAGAATTAGAGATGAGCTTATTGAAGCAGACCATTCTGAGAGGGATTAACAGACACTTGTGCGGCAAGAAGGTCAAAAGCTTTGGTGAGGAAGTGGTAAAGTGATGATGATGCAAGTATTGGATCAGCCATGATCTGATTGGATGGTGGAGCAGGCTTGAGCAACTGCTCATTCTCTTATCTGCCACAACAGGTTGTCTACTGTTTCTTACGTTGTCATGCCCTGGTGTCCTTGCCTGTATTCCATATCTACAGGTAAACAGGTCAATGGTGCAAGTAAATCCTTCAGTTGGCTATTAGTTTCTCATATCAGTACATACACACGTGCTTGTCAATTTATAAAAATGCCTTTCATGACAGTTTCTAATCTGTGTGAACAGAATATTAGGCAGATAAAACCTAATGTGATATAATGTATGGCCAATCAGAACTATGACATCCCTTTCAATAATATTGACATCTAGCAAGGAAGACCTGATTAACAGAACATAGATTGGTAACTGTTAATTAAATCCTAATTAGGAAGTATAATTGGGGAGGTTAAATCTAAATTCTTGTGTCTGAGTTGACTGCTAATTTGATTGTTCTCATGTCCAGCCAATCGTTTGTATAATTTGGGTCAAAATGATAATTAAAAAGTTGATTATGATGGATCAAGATAATAAGAACAGGAGAATGGTGGGTGTGGGGTGTATCTCAATGAGATGACTGAAAAAAGGAATAAAACTTTGTCAATTTATAATAATTAGCTTTTTTTAATAGAATCTAGCATGACAGCTAATAACTATGCAATGCAGATTTTAACTGGTTTGCGCTTAATAAGAGGGAAAGGTCACACGATCTTACTGTTCAGTTAACGGTCTTTTAATTATATTTCCTGCAAGTGACTGAGGTAAGTTATAATGGATGACTGCTCCTGCAGGTCATTGTGAAGATGCTTAAATTGAAGAATAGAAGGATGGACCATAATTTCTGCATGAACAATGGGGAATAATGAAACGGGACACCCCTAAGAATAATGAAATCCCATCCCCCACCAAAAAACTGTGCATTCACTACATACAAAGTGCTGGAGGAACTCAGCATCTATGTAAGGAAATAAAAAGTTGATGTTTCAGGCTGACACTGTTCATCATAACTGGGTTTGAAACTTTTTTTTTACCGTGAGGAGAAATTGGTATTCATGCCATCAGGTTATAGGCTACCCAGACAGTATATAAACTGTTGCCCTTCCCCCCTGAGGGTGGCCTCATCTTGGAACGAGAGGAGGCCATATATCAACATGTTGGAATGGGAGTGGACATTGGAATTAAGATGTTTGGCCACTGGAAAGCTCAGCTTGTGGCAAGTGCAGTGGAAATACTCGATGAAACAGTCCCCCAATTTATGATGATCTTCGCCAATGTAGAGAAAGCTGCAATAGACGACTCCAGCAGATTCGCAGGTGAAGTGTTGACTCACCTGGAAGGACTGTTTGGTCCCTGAATAGAGGGGAGGGAGGAGACGAATGGGCAGGTGTAGCACTTAGGCTGCTTTTAGGGATAGGTGCCGGGAGCGATGAATGGACAAGGGAATCGCTGAGGGAAATATCCCTGTGGGAAATGGAGAGGGAGCAAAAAGATACAGGCCTATCTAGTGGTGGATTCCCTTTGGAGATGATATGTTGAATGCGGAGGCTGATGGGGTCTATGAGACATTGTACAATGTACATTGTACAGTTCAGAGTTTCCACTGCTGTGTCACCGATGTAAGGACAGATGTGAGTGGTGCAAGTTCTCCTAAGGTTGATAACCATCTCCTTTGTCTTATTGACAATGAGGAAGAGGTTATTTGCCTGACAGCAGGCATTGAGCTCTTCCACCTCCTGTCTGTAGAAACATCTCATCATTGTTGATGATGAGCCTCATCAGTTATGTCATCGGCGAACTTGACAATGTGATTACTCAGGAGTTTGGCTGGGCAGTCTTGAGTGAAAAGAGTGCACAGGAATGGGATCAGCACACATTTCTGGGAAGCACTCAAGTTGAGGAAGCTGGGGAGGGAGGAGCAGTTGTACGACCTGACTATTCGAGGTCTTTTGGTTATGAAGTCCAACACCTATTTGTACAGTGATTTATTTATACTGAGGAGTAGGAGTTTGTGGGATAATAGAGTTGAATGCCAAATGGAAATCCAGAACAGCATTCTGATATAAGTGCCCTTGTTTTTGAGTTGTGCCAGGGCCAAATGCATGATGACCTCTCACTGCTACAGATGGAAGTACCCACTTGCTTCAAAAAGGCAACAATTATACCAATGCAAAAAAAGATTAATGTGAGCTGCCTTAACGACTTTCACCCAGTAGCACTCACATCGACAGTGATGAAATGCTTTGAGAGGTTGGTCATGACTAGACTGAACTCCTGCCTCAGCAAGGACCTGGACCCATTGCTATTTGCCTGTCGCCACAATAGATCAATGACAGATGCAATCTCAATGGCTCTTCACACAGCCTTAGACCACCTTCTCAACACGAACACCTGCGTCAGGATGCTGTTCATTGACTATAGCTCAGCATTTAATACCATCATTCCCACAATCCTGATTAAGAAGTTGCAGAACCTGGGCCTCTGTACCTCCCTCTGCAATTGGATCCTTGACTTCCTAGCTGGAAAACCACAATCTGTGCGGATTTGTGATAACATATCCTCCTCGCTGACGATCAACACTATTGCACCTCAGGGGTGTGTGCTTAGCCCACTGCTCGACTCTCTTTATACCCATGACTGTGTGGCTAGGTATAGCTCAAATACCATCTATAAATTTGCTGACGATACAACCATTGTTGGCAGAATCTCAGATGGAGATGAGAGGGTGTACAGGAGTGAGATATGCCAACTAGTGGAGTGGTGTCGCAGCAACAACCTGGCACTCAACGTCAGTAAGATGAAAGAGCTGATTGTGGACTTGTAGTGTAAGATGAAGGAACATGTACCAATCCTCATAGAGGGATCGGAAATGTAGAGAGTGAGCAGTTTCAAGTTCCTGGGTGTCAAGATCTCTGAGGAATTAACCTGGTCCCAACTTAACGATGCAGTTATAAAGAAGGCAAGACAATGACTATACTTCATTAGGAGTTTGAAGAGATTTGGTATCTCAACAAATACACACCAAAACTTCTATAGATGTACCTTGAAGAGCATTCTGATAGGCTGCATCACTGTCTGGTATGGTGGTGGGGGGGGGGGGGGGGCGGGGGGAAGGGGTGCTACTGCACAGGACCGAAAGAAGCTGCAGAGGGTTGTAAATTTAGTTGGTTCCATCTTGGGTACTAGCCTACAAAGTACCCAGGACATCTTTAAAGAGCAGTGTCTCAGAAAGGCAGGGTCCATTATTAAGGACCTCCAGCATCCAGGGCATGCCCTTTTCTCTCCGTTACCATCAGGTAGGAGATACAGAAGCCTGAAGGCACACACTCAGTGATTCAGGAACAGCTTCTTCTCCTCCGCATCTGATTCCTAAATGGATATTGAACCCTTGGACACTACCTCACTTTTTTAAATATATATCATTTCTGGTTTTTACACAATTTTTAATCTCTTCAATATACGTATGCTGTAATTGATTTATTTATTATTATTATATTTATTTATTATCTTATTTAGGTATTTTTCTTCTATATTATGTATTGCATTGAACTGCTTCTGCTAAAGTTAACAAATTTCATGACACATGCTGGTGATAATAAACCTGATTCTGATTCTGAGATGTTATGGTAATTGTGGTGGAACGGTTCTGTCAGTCAGCATATTGGTAAGTGTCCAGTGTAGCACTGTAAAGTCCAAAAGCATCAAACCAAAGTTAGGCTGGACCAGTAAGATGCTAAAGGAACTCAATGGGTCAGGCAGCATCTGTTGAGAGAAATAGACCATCGAGATTTTTGGTCAAGACCCTCCACTGAAACTGAAGGATCATTACTAAAACATCATTGTAGTTTCCCTCCACGGATGCTGACTGACCTGCTGAGTTCCTCCAGCTTCTTATTTGTTGCTCCAGGTTCCAATTATTTTGTATCTTTTTCTTCATTTGACCAAATGGACAGGCTGATCAGGCTTTAAGATAGAAAACCAGATGTATCTGATCTACTTCCCCAGGAAACAGGGCACCCATTGTCTTCAAGGCTGGTTCTTCTCTGAGTAGTTTGTATTTGTTGCTTGTTGTCACTCCGCAGTGTCAAGTATGACTCTTTATCATGGAATCATACAACAGGCCCACAGAGACTTTCCAGATCCATATTTATTATGAGTTAGAGGTGAGGTCAAAAGTACCTGTATTAATGTTGACCAACTGATTGCTGTAGGATGCACAGCCAAAAGATGGCGAAGGAATCAGTGGCGATGAATTTATTCCAGGATTAAATTTAGAATGATCACCTGAAGAGATTACATAACCTTCATATCAAAAAATATGATGATTTGAAGTAACTGGAGACTCAATCCATGCAAGTTGTGTATTTCTATCTATTCCAGGACTAAAATTAGTTCTGGAATAAATTCATTGCCATAAATACGTAAGTAAGGCTTGCTTCTATCACACTGCTATAAGACTCTTAAACAGATCCCTAATATGATAAAAATGAACTCTTAACCTTTCAGTTTAACATGTGATGGCCCACGTTTCTATAACCTTTAACTTTATATTCTGCTTTCTGTAATTGCTTTGCCCCTTGTACTACTTGTTTGGACTGATGTGATGAAATTGCCAGTATGGTATCTAAAACAAAATTTTTCACAATATCTTGGTACATGTGATAATAATAAATTGATTATCAATTTATGAAATTGTAACCCAAGCATGTTTCCATTATTCTTTGTTTACTACACAATGCACATCCTTGTTCTGAAACGCTTGCTCCAAGACGTTATTGTAAACATCATTTTTCATAGATCTTTTCAGCCACTACTCTGTCTTTAATGTGAAACCCATTGTCTTCATTTCCCAGTAATTTAGCCAGTTCAGCCTTGTCACCACATCATCAAAAACAGTTGGAAATGTGGTTTGTCAAAAAGAAATGGGGAGGTCTATGGGAGCAGGTGTATAGAAGTTTTGGGGCATCACAGTCACAAATCCACAACCTCATTGTTCACATCTGGGAAGCAAAGGGTAAGAGAATGGACGACAATGTGGCCCTAATTACCTCCATCTTAAAGAAAGGGGATGTGTCCGGTTGTGGTACCTGTAGAGCCGTCTCTCTGGCATTACCAGGGTGCTCTTCAACAGCTAAGCCCCACTGATCCCTGAATTGCAGTTAAATTCCATCCATCCACTGGCATAGTCTCTGTAACAACTCCAGGAGAAATGCAGGGAGCAGTGCTAGCTATTATGCATGTCCTTTTTTAAAGCCTTGGATTCCATCAACAACTTGAGAGGAATGGTGGGCTCTTTCACCAGGCTTTTCATATTCACAGAAATTTAGCTCCTTTCCTACTTGATGGCAGGCAAACTATGATTCAGACCAGTGGGTCTACCGTAGAGACAATCTCAATGTGCACCAGTGTCAAACAAGACTGCTTCATTGGTACAGTGCTTTTTTCAGTCATTCTTGCTGCAAAATTGCCTCTCAGCTCCAAGAAACTCCTAATGGACTGGAGATAATCCTCAAAACTAATGAAAATATGTCCAACTAGTGGAGAATACATTCCAAAACCAAGGTTACCCAAAACTTAGATGGACTAAAGCGTGCTTTTGTGTATTCTTGGAAGCTGGGTTCCCAGCCATTGTTACAGGTTTATTGAAGAATACAATGGAATATATAGGTCTCAATATCAGTAAGACAAAGATCCTTCATTCACCTGCTCCCTCTGTACTCTCTGCCTTTTGACAACAAATGGTAAAATGCTGAGAGACATGGATCACTTCTTATCCCAGGAGATGCTTCTCGACGAAGGCTAACATTGATGATTACCTATACCATCATCTTCAGTACACCAGCATGGTCTTTGGTAGATTGAGAAAAGGGATCTCTGACATTCAAGATCACAAAATCTGTACAACATTCACGGTCAAGGATACAACTGTGATCCTTGCCCTCTAATGTGCTTCTGAAATCTGGGCTACCTACATCAGGTCTGTGGAAAGAACCACCAATGTGGACTTCGAGTATGATAAGCATTGATGCTCTCTTCTTGACCAAGAGTCCTAACATTGAGACCTTTATAAAATTCAGATGGTTCCATTGGGCCGGTCGTGCCATTCACATGTCCAACATCAGACTCCTAAAGGAGAATTATGGTGTGATTACTTGATGGAATAAAGGAGAAGGTACAAAGATATTCCCAATGTGTCCTTTTAAGCAAGGAACATTCCCATTGATTTCTGTAATTCCTGGCTTACCTGCTTAAATTACGGAAGGA
Organism: Hemitrygon akajei; assembly: GCF_048418815.1. Taxonomy (NCBI): domain Eukaryota; kingdom Metazoa; phylum Chordata; class Chondrichthyes; order Myliobatiformes; family Dasyatidae; genus Hemitrygon; species Hemitrygon akajei. The sequence goes on along the minus strand of NC_133152.1, from coordinate 12,961,293 downwards.
ATATTTGGAATAGTATTGAGGCACTCGGGTTCTTGCTTTAGGAACACACAGAAATCCAGCACAAACTGTCACCCTATCCCACCTGTGCAAAAAGCAATGTGTTGCATATCAAAACCAACCAGAAAATGTGGGAAAGAAAAGTGGAGTTGACACTTCAGGTCAAAGACCCCATGTTACATATTGTGCTTAGCAGTCACCTCTGAAGCCATTGAACTAGAGTGGAAGCAAGACATCCTGAACCTCTATGATGAAGAATTTCATTAGACCTCATCTCCTTACAAGACTTGCAGACCACTTCCTAGTACACTACAATGTGAGCAGAGGATGTCCATAATGTTAGGCTGATCAGGTAAATGAGTTTTGAACAATACATTGTCAACCCCATAGCTTTATTGCAGTGGAGTACTCTCAGATCTTTTACATTCACCTGATAAGGTAGGCTGACTGTTGTTTGATGCCTCACCCAAATGGTAGCATGACAACAATCCGATCTCGCCTTAGTACTGGAGGATTAGACTAGAATTTGTACTAAAGTCTCTGAAGTGGGACTAGTTCAATTTTCACTCTGATGGACAGGCATGACTAGTTGCTGAACAAAGTTGTGGGTCAGAATTCTCTCGCATATAAACTGGCACTTGAACAAGGCACTGGAGAGGCTCTAAGGTGACCAAACTTCATTCTCACAGCAGGGTAAAGATAAGAAAGGAGAACATTTGGAAATTTGCAACTATTTGTTAATCACTGCAGAGTTGTTGACTTTTGAGGATCTCAGGTTAAAAAATGTTTGATTTTTCCTTTTTCTCCACAATCACCAGCAGCTGATTATTTAAGCATGAAATTTAGTGTAAAGCTCCATGAAGGCAATTATTTCACACTGCTATGGTTACAGGTTCAGCTACAGGAGCAATCAAGGCTCAAGGACACTGCGTGTACAAAAGCTTCCATTGAATTCTCTTCAGATGTAATGTGTTTCTTTCGATTCTGTTTTTTTCCACACTGAAGGCAGACTTGTCACACTTAGAACCATAGAACCCTAGAACATTACTTAATCGGAGGGAAATAATAATTCTCTCTTCAGAGAAAGGCAGCTGCTACATGGTAGGCCGGGTAGGGTGGAAGGGGAGAGAATCTCAGCTGACGTTGAAAATTTCAGCATTTAGTTCCTTGCAGATTGAAATTTAGCATATTCCATGCTCTTCTCTAGTGGCAATTTGCAAAGTTTCCTAACCCATACATCTTACTACTGATCAGAAGTGATATATTAGACCCAACCTTTTTTTTTAAATTTATGGGCCAATACCATTAGGCAAAGGGTCCACCGACCCCAGGTTGGGAACACTGTTTTAGAGGATCAAACTACAATAAATGGGGCAGAAGAATGTGGATACTTGAAGGATTATAGAAACTGGGAGATATCCGACAAAAAGCCCATATTGTCCTGCTGTAGGGAGAGGTTGGAAGAACTTGGGTTGTATACCCTGGAGTGGCGGAGGCTGAGCGAAGACCTGACAGAAGTTTATAAAAATATGAGAGGCATTGATAAGTAGCAGGTATAATTTTCCTCGGGTCAAAATGTCTAATACTAAAGGGCAGGCATTTAAGCTGAGGGTGTGAAGTTTAAAGGAGATGTGCAGAACAGATTTTCTTCACAGAGGATGATGGGGACCTGCAATACATTGTCAAGCTTAGCAGTAGAGGTAGTGATGACTGACTGTAAAAGAGCCTCTTTGATAGGCACGTGACTATGAAGAGAGAAGGAATAAGGACCATTAGCAGTCAGAAGAGATTAGGTGTCATGAGCTCAATTACACAGATCATCATGTGCCAAAGGGCATGTTGCTGTGTTTTACTGTTCCACGTTCTATGTAATTTCTTGCATTTTCTTCAATGTAATAAAATATCCTGAGGAATTTCAGGTAGTTTCGGCTGAGAAACATGTAATGCTAAAAATACAATTCTACAAACTAACTAAAACAAAGCAGCAGATATAAATGCTGAAGGAATTCTGCAGGTCAGGCAGCATCTATGCAAATGAATAAACAGTCCATCTTTCGGGCCAAGACACTTCCTTTGGACTGATAAGGAAGGGAGAAGATGCCGGAATAAAAAGATGGGTGGAGGGGAAGGAGGATGGCTAGAAGGTGATAAGTGAAGACAAGTGGGTGGGGAAGATAAAGGGCTGGAGAGGAGGAATCTGACAGGAGCGGAGAGTGGACCATAGGAGAAAGGGAAGGAAGAGGGACCCAGGGGAAAGGATAGTCAGGTGAAAAGAGGTAAGAGGCCAGAGTGGGGAATGGAAGAAGAGGGAAGGAGGAGGGATTTTTTTTACCAGAAGGAAAAATTGATATTCATGCCATCAAGTTGGAGACTATTTAGATGGAATACAAAGTGCTGCTCCTCCACCTTGAGGGTGACCTCATCTTGGCACAAATGGAAGCCATGGTCATGTTCAATCAAATTCAGGTAACCACATCCAAAAATTTCTAGAAATGCTCAGCAGGTCAGGCGGCTTCAGTGAACAACAAACGACAGTAGATCATATCCAATGAATGGCAAGATCTTTAGGAGCATTGATACGTAAGGGATCTTACGATTCAAATCCACTGCTCCCTGAAAGGGGCCAGCAAGTGCAATCATGCCATTTTCTAGGTAAAGAACGCATCTGGTATGATTGCCTGCATTGATGGGGCATTAGTTATTGGAATCAGGAAGCCATGTTGCAGATACATAAAACTTTGGTCAGTCCAGTCTTGGAGCATTGTGGGTTGTTCTGCTTGCTTCATTAGAGGAAGGATGTGGAGGTGCCGAAGAGGTTCACGAGAATATTGTCTGGATTAAAGACCATTAGCTATAAGGTTGGATACAGATGGATTGTTTTCTCTGGAGTGTCAGAGGGGAAATTTGATAGTGGTTTCTAAAAATATGAGAGGCATAAATAGGGTAGTTAGAGTATTTTTTTTCCAGAGTTGTAGTGCCAAATACCGGAGGCCATTGCTTTAAGGATGAAAGGAGGAAGGTTTAAAGGAGATATGCAGGATTTTGTTTTTGCACAAAGCATGAGGGGTGCGTGGAACACTCTGCCAGGGGCGGTTGTGGAAGCCTACGCAGTGGTCGTGTTTAAGAGACACAGAGAGGTACATCAGCAGACAGGGCACAGAAGGATATGGATCATGAGCAGGCAGATTAGTTTAGTTTGGCGTGATGGTCAGCACAGACACTATGAGCCGAATAGGCTGCTCCTGTACTATACTGTCCTATAGACAAACACAGACCATGCCATCCGTGTCTACCGTAAATAAAGCTGTGTGCCTACTTTTAATTCCTGCACCTTTCACCAGCTAATCAGGTTTTGCCCACCCCAAATTTAAATGAAACCTTTATGGACCTGTTCCAGTTTGTCTTGAGAACATGTTGGAGCTGCAACTACATTAAATTATTTTTTTAACCACTGTTGTAAAGTATCACCAGCATTCCGAGTCACTCACTGTGCTTCGTGGCAGCAACATTAGCATCGTATCAGTGCCTTCCTTCCATGTCATGATGTACCTCCTCTCCATCTTACAGACACTTTTATCCCACTAGAGTGTGCACGTGCATCTCGCTTGCATTTCTGAGCAGCAGAAAGCTGGCAACAATACAGCACTAAATAAATAGGTCGCAGACAATCTAAAATGGGCCCCTTCATCTTACAAAGTGAGTGAACAGTTTTTAAGCTGAAATAAGCATTTCTTTCTGATTTTTGTGTGTGTGTGTGACAGACAGCAGACATGAATTTCCTCTCATGCTTTCTTTTGGGAAATGCTGACAAGTTTAATGAAAGACAAGACACTGAATCATGTTTGTTTGCTCAAGTGTGCAGCCTATTCTTGTCAAAGTCTGAAGCAAGCCTAATGCATAGCATTACATGGAGTACACAAAATAGAATTAGATGATACAGACTGGAGGGTAACATCAATGTTAAACTCCTTACTCTATATCAACTCTATACCAACACACAAAAAATGCTAGAAGAACTCAGCAGGTTAGGCAGCATCTATGTAGGGAAATAGACAGTTGACATTTCAGGTCGAGACCCTTCATCGCGAAGGAAAAGAAAGAGGGGAGATACCCAGTATGAAAAGGTTTGTGTGGGGGGTGGGGGGGGGGGAGGAAGGATGGAACAAGAGCTGACTGTGTTCGGTGGATCTATGTGAGGGGTGTGATGGGTAGGTGATGGAGGCAGAAGAGAGTAAATGATGTCAGAACTTGAGAGGTGATAGATAGAAGTGCCAAAGGCCTGAAGATAGGAGAGGATAGTTAAGTATGGAGTAAAGGGAGGGAGGTGGGGAGGGGCTGTAGTGGGTTGGGTGTTTAGGTGATGAGCAGATGGAGGGCATGGAAGAGGCTGCAGGATGATGAGGTCCAGTTGGATCAAGAAGATTGGGAAAATAAAAAGAGGGGACACAGAGGAACATTTACCGGAAGTTAGAGAATTCAATGTTGGAGGCTACCCAGGTGCTGTTATACCAAGCACTTTTTGCAGAGATCTCTATTTCTTCTTCCTCCATATTGCCTCCCTTAAACCCAGTCATATTATTTCACCCTGTCTACTCACTGTAGTTTTGCTCATATTGTAAAGTGCAATCTTTACAGATCACTTGTTCAGCCCTCGGTCATCTCAGTTCAAGAGTGTAGAAGAGGGTCTCAGCCTGAAATGTCAATTGTATCCTTTTCCATGAATGATGCCTGGCTTGCAGAGTTCCTCCAGCGTTCTATGTGTGTTGCTGGTCATGCCTGCTCATTCTATCTGGAGATTACATCATTGTTCTTTGAGAGCTGTTCTTTTAAAAAAAAATTATTATACTCTTTCCAATGCCACCTTAACCCTTAAAAATTGTGACCATAAATGTACCCAGCATTTCATGTGTGGTCGAACCATAGCCCAATACAAGTTTGACAGTCCTTCTGTTCTTTTCAATCATATCACCTTCAAATATTCCCTCATGATTGGTAGACATTAACTTGCATTGACTCCTTACATAATCTGTACATTTATATTTTCTTCTTCAGTCTGATTTAGATTCTCCTTATGCAATGACACGTGGCTTTGAACTAAATTGTTGTCTTTGTTGAAAATCATTTGCTAATTGCAAATCATTTACAGATTTAACTATTCACATTTCAACCGGTGCTGTTCCTCTTCTCATCCACACTTCTCGGAACAGGAAATACTGCAATGGGGCGAATGGAATGCAGGGGAGGAGATCACCAAGAAATGGGACAGAATGGTAATGAAGCAGTGAAGCTTGCATGGAAGAAGTAAGGGACAAGCTACCCTCAGTACAGGAAATACCATAAAACCACAGGAGCTCTGAATAGGTTTTAGACAGCAAAATCTCAAAGGTTCAAACACCTCATCAGAGCCAATGATTGACACCATATTGATAACCTGCCAACACAAACAGTGGACACAGCTGCCCATGGTGAACAAGACACCGTGTATGTAGAAATTGATGCAGCTTATCAGCGACAAACAGCAACCATCAACAAATACGCTCATCAGAGACAAACTAGACCACCCACTGACAGCTGTAAGGGAACATGAAATGCCCTGGCAGAGCAGATCAAAGAATTGCTGAACAGGGAGCAAGTTAAAGAGAAAGCCCATTCAGAAGGCAGAAGGAAATCTTGAGACCCACACAGACACATCAACATGCACAAAATGCCTCAAAAATCTTAAAAATAAAAGCTACCGGCAAGAGCAACGTGAATGTGGAATTGTTTAAATAAATCCAGTGTTTGCAGCATCTTTCCTGGTTTCCCTCTTCACATTAGGTTGGGAAAGTATTTCCCACTCAGGATCAATGAAATGCTTATTTTTATTATTATCAAAGGAAAATGAATCAGAGAGATGGACCAATGGAATTGCAGTTAAATAACAAAGAACAGAACACTCAATGGTCTTAATGGTTAGTGTGCTGGTAACTTTTTCTCTGTGGTAGGCAAGGCATTGTATGAGACTATGTTCAAGACCTGTTGATAACACCAGCTTTATAAATGGGGTAGATTCATAACCAGGTCTTTACCTACTGCTCAGAGAGGCACTAGCAGATTGACATAAACCTCTCAGACTTTCATTCAGCATTCCCACAGTTAGCTTATGGTGCATTCTCCATGGCAAACTCCACCTTACAGGCAAGGTTGATAACTGGGAGCTCACCTGTGAAGTTAAATGTATCAGGGGTTGTCATGCCAGCAATTCTCCTCATTATCATCATTCATTGAGTAATATGGTGAACAGAAGAGGCATTAGACAGACTTCCTATATTACGTGAGGAGACAACTTGCTCCCCTGTCTTGTTTCTAAGATCACATACAGGATCAGATGACCCAGCTCAGTGTAGTCAACCAACCAATCTTTAACCACAACAAAACAGGGGTCATGACCTTTGGTTTTACCTCACCGTTGCCAGTACAGAGAGAAGATTGGCGTCATTCATCAAGCCAACACAAGCAGTGGATACAGCTACCCATGATGAACAGGACATGTACATAGAAAATGGTGCAGCTTATCAGCGACAAACAGCAACCATCAACAAATACTCTCATCAGAGACAAACCAGGCCACCCACTGACAGCTGTAAGGGAACATGAAATGCCCTGGTAGAGCAGATCAAAGAATTGCTGAACAGGGAGCAAGTTAAAGAGAAAGCCCATTCAGAAGGCAGGAGGAAATCTTGACACCCGCACAGAGACCCCAACACTTCTTCAGGCAACACAAACACTTTATCAGACAGCACTGCCAACAAAGGTTGTGGGGAAGTTAGGACATCTAGAACAGAACAGAATTATCAAAGACAAGAACATCATCAGGAGCTTAAATGTTGCCTGGAAATGATCAAAACTCAGCACTAAAGGAACCTCAAGGCACATTGGAGCTGTGTACTTTTAAAACTTATATATGGTAAAGGTTGACAGGGGGAAGTGCAGTGTGACACGTCCACACACCACCATGCTCAAGGACAGTTTCAACCCTTTTTATTAGACAAAAGGTCCATTCAAGGTTTGTAAGACCTTGAATGGATCTTTTGTACATCAATGAACTCTTAATCTCTCAAAGTACCTCATCATGACCCTTGCATCCTGTTTGTCTACCTGCACTGCACTTTTTCTGTAAATGTATACTATACTTTGTTATTTTTTCCTTTCCTGCTACCAGGATATACTTATATATAGATTTATCTGTTTGATTGGCATGCAAAGTTTTATAATCAATAATGGTGTTACGAATTACCAGTTGTATTCATTTCAATAATCTGCCCAGATGAATGCTGCATGCCCTCTAGTTCAGAACAATCTCAAATCACGTGTACGTACTGGAACAGGCCCTTCACCCATTGAATCAGCTGGGACACGAAAAACCAAGGAAATGAGGAATGTATATTAATCATAGTCCAAGAACAATCAATATACTTGAAGGCAAGAATGAACTATGCACTGATCAGTTACTATTTTTGAATAATGTGCTGAGGAAAATTCAGACGTAGGAACTGGTATTTTTTAAAAGCAGAGTTGTTAGTGTGGCTCCAGTGATATTAGTCTCCTTTCCATCTCAGCCTCAGTCAGAATAATAAAGCACAGTACACAAAGCAATATTGTATTCTGCTGCAAGTTGTAATACTTTGGTGAATCAAAGAGGGAATGCTTCTTATTCCTAAAATTGCTCTCCTTCCGGAATTTGTGGATTTCTTCTTGCCTTCAAAATTGTATGTATTGATTCCTTTCCCATTCACTTCCCTCACCCTTACCCTGCTTCCCTCTCCTGTCTTCATCCTCAATGTATGCCTCTGACTTTAGCCTTGATATTGCTCTCAACACTTTATACAATAATTGTGTTTGAGTACTGTTTAGTGGAATATGTTTCCCTACAATGTGCCAAATATCCTAAGTACAAAAATCTCAGTGTCGTTTGTCAATGTGTTTCTCATTTTTGGAAACCTCTCTTTTCATTCCCTCACTTATTGGTTGTGGCCATGCCTTTCTTGCCTGTCTGTGACAGACTGCTGACGTTACTTGCTGGCTCAACCTTACCAAAGAGCAGCTGCCAATCAGATACAGGCCAGATGAGGTACAAATGGGAACTTTCTTTCCTTAAAAGGAACAAGAGAAGCAGGTACATTATTTACAGTACTCAGCGGCTTAATGGCCACTGGTGTTTGAACTTAAGTATCATACTTTCACAGTGAATAGGAACATTGGCGCACTGGTTGCATGGCAACTTGGTGCAGAGCAATCTCACCTTTCTTCTTGTTCCCCTGTAGCCGGGCAGCTTATTCTTTACCTCATTACCCATCCATCATCCACTTTGATGTTTTACGTTATTGGTCTACACTAAGGTGTCATTTACAGTCATCAATCAATCGCACCGTGTTTTTGAGAAATGGAGGAAACAAGAGCATCCAACTGAGATCTATGCAACGTGTGGACATATAATGCTCACACATGCAGAACCAGAGGTCAGAGCTGAAACTACAAGCATAAAGCTGAGAGACAAGCAGCACTAATTGCTGCACCACCATGCCAAATAAATGATAGAGTAAGAATTGGAATCCTCAATAATTCATGTCCCTGAACACAAGTTAACAAAATAGCATTATATCCAGTGCATCTTGTTGCCTCTCTTATTGTTAGCTACATATCATCCCATGCTGGTATCGGGTTAGAAAGGAGTCCAAAGTATGTGGAGGATACTCCATTGTCTCCTTTCCCATACCTGGAGAAAGGGATATTTGCCTCTTCTTTTTCAACAGTTTCCAATTTATATGTTTATTTTTTTCTCCATCACATTTCAGTATCAGTTGGTTTGTTAACCACGTGCTTTAGTGTAACTGGGCTTTCCTTAAAATTTCCACTAAACTTCTGGAGCATCTCAGATTCATTGAGTTACAGAGTACTACAGTACAGAGACAGGCATTTCAGCCCATCCAGTTCCTGCTGAACTGTTAATGTGCCTAGCCCCCTTGTCCTGCACCTGGACCATAACCCTCCCATCCATGTACTTATCCAAATTGCTCTTTAATTTTTCTGCTGGCAGCTTGTTCCACACTCTCGCCACCCTGTGGGTGAAGAAGTTCCCTTTCAGATTCCTTTTAAAATGTTACTTTTCACCCTTAACCTATGATCTTTTGTTCTAGTCTCACACATCCTCAGTGGAAATTCCATATCGACACCCATCGTAATTTGGGATGCCTCTATCAAATCTTATCCCATTCTCTATGCCAGGCAATAAAGTTCTAACCTTTTCAACCTTTCCCTATAACTCAGGTCTTCAAGTCCCAGCAACATCCTTGTAAATTTTCTCGATGTTCTTTCAATCTTATTGATATCTTTCCTGTATGTTGTTGAAATTTGGCCTCACAAATGTCTTGTACAACTTCATCATAATGTCCCAACTCCTGTATTCAATGATTTGATTTATATAGACCAATATGCTTAAAGCTCTTTTTACAACTCTATCTACCTGTGACACCACTTTCAATAACACTTATCAGAGCTCTGCCATTTACTGTGTAAGCCCTACTCTGGTTTTCCTCCCAGAGTGCAAGACCTTGCTCTTGACTGCATTAAATTCTATCTGCCATTTTTCAGCCCATTTTTCTATCTGGTCCAGATCTAGTTCCAAGCTATGATAGCCTTCCTTGCTGTCCAAAATGCACGTCATCTGTGAAGTTGCTGGTCCAGGTATCATCCAAATCATTAGCATAGATGACAAACAACAATGACCCTGCACGAATCCCTGTGGCACACCTCGAGATATAGGCCACCAATCAGAGAGGCAACCATCTAACACATTCCGGTTTCTCCTGCTAAGCCAATGTTGAATCCGATTTACTATTTCATCCTTAGTGCCGAGTGACTGAAACTTCTGGAGCAGCCTTCATGTAGGCCTTTATCAAAGGCCTTGCTAACATGCATGTAGACAATGTCCACAGCCTTTTCTTCACTAACTGTCCTGGTAACCTCCTCGAAAAGCTCTATCTTATCGGTGACTCGCTAAGGGCGGAGCTTAGTTATGATGGCACCTAATGGCGACTACTTTGCTTGCAGTTTCGGAAACAGCTCTATTTCCATCTTTAATATCTCTATTTTTCCCTTTCAGGGTTCTTTTGAAGACCCTGACCTGGAGTTGCACGCTAACTTCAGTTGTTTGTGGGAATGGGACCCGCTCTCGGGGATTCACATGCCAAGGATGCCGTTATTCCACTTGCCAAGGATGTGACCTGAGAACTTAGCTCACTTTCGGAGGGCTATCGATCTCATGGCTCTGGAGACGGGTGGATCGAAGGTCGGTGTCCCAGCCAGGAAATCAGGGTGTTGTGGGAGTCAGAAGATCTCTGGCTGTGTGTCCAGAGACCCGAGATCTTTGGGCACAGAGCTCGAGAAAAGCGATGCAATGGACTTTTAACATCATTAACGAGTGAGTTGATTGTTATGTCTCCCCTCTCGCTGTGAAATGGAGACATCTAGTTCTCTCTTATTAGGGAGAGAGAGCCTGTGGTATGTCGAATTACCGGGTGAACGAGTGGTCTTTGGGGTACTGCAAGTCTGTGTCTTTGCTGTTGCTTTGCTGCACGCCTGAGTGCTCAGTGGTGGGTTCGGAAGCATTTTTTTTGCTGCTGGGAGAGGGGGGATCATTGCTTGCTGCCGCTTATGCACAGGAGGGAAGGGAGCTGGGGGGGATTGTGGGGTTCTAACATTTAACTGACATTCATTCTTTGGGGGAACTCCTCTGTTTTTATGGATGGTTGTGAAGAAAAAGCATTTCAAGATGTATATTGTATACATTTCTCTGACATTAAATGTATCTTTGAAACCTGACACAGACATGTTTCAGTGTGACTGGCCTGCTGTTATCTGTCGTTCCAAACTGTACAGGTTCCACTTGTGCCTGATAATAGGGTCAGACAGAAAGCTATCTCACAGCAGGACACGACAGTGGTCTAAGATCTTGCCACCTATGGATATTGAGACCATTACTTAGCCTACTGTTCCACTCTCTCTACAACCATGATTGTGTGGCTAGGCGCAGTGCAAATGCCATATATAAATTTGCCGATGACACAACTATTGTTGACAGAATTTTAGATGGCGATGAGGAAGCATAGAGGAGTGAGATAGATCTACTGGTTGAGTGGTGTCACTGCAACAAAATTGCAAGCAATGTCAGTAAGTCAAAGGAATCGATACTGGACTTCAAGATGGGGAATTCAAGGGAACACATACACAGGTCCTTATTGAAGAAACAGAAGTGGAAAGGGTGAATAGTTTCAAGTTCCTGCGTCAACATCTCTGAGGTTCTATTCTGGGGCCAATATATTGATACAATTATGAAGAAAGCACAACAGTGGCTATTTTGAGGAGTTTGAGGAGACTTGCACACCAAAGACACTCGCAAATCTCTACAGATCTACTGTGGAGAGCATCCTAACTGGTTGCGTTGCTGTCATGTATGGAGGGGCCACCGCACGGGATGGGAAAAAGCTGCAGGAAGTTGTAAACTCTGCCAGCTCCATCATGGGCACTAGTCCCTGCGCCCTTACACCCTGCCCCAGCATCCAGGACGCCTTCAAAAGGCGATGCCTCAAAAACGTGGCTTCCGTCATTAAGGACCCCCATCACCCAGGACTTTTCTCATTGCTACCATCAAGGACAAGGTACAAGACACACATTTAACATTTCAGAATAGCTTCTTCACCTCTGCTATCAGATTTCTGAATGTACGATGAACCCATGAATCAGCCTCGGTATTTTCTTCCACTCTTCTGGCACTACTTATTCAAATTATTTTTATTTTTTATATATACTCCTTGTTGCAATTTATAGTTTATTTTTATTATTGTATATTGCAATCTACTGCTGCATAACTACAAAGTTCACGGCATATGCTGATGATATTAAGCCTAATTCTAAGTCTGGCCCTGATCCTGAGGGGCAGGATCAAGCATCACAAATGTCCAAACAATTAAGCATTTTTCTTCTAAGTGACCACATGAATGGCAGTGATGCATTACTAGATAGAACATATTAATTTAATGACGCCAGAATATTGTGACTTGATAACAATGTGAATGTAGGAAACAAAATGTACTTTTTATATTGTCTTTCCACTATATATCTTTTTATGAATAAAGTTTAGTTTTGAATAAAATGAATTCTGATAGTTGAGTTGGTTTCTCCTACAGCCACTGCCCTAAGCATAGCACATGTGGAATCCCATCTGTGTTAGACTGAGGAACAGCTATCCATATATATAAAAGTGCTGAAACCTTGCACTTTTTATAATCTACCAACTTTCTCCACTCCAAGTATTTATACAATATTCTTTCAGTTACTGTTGAAACTATTTCCAGTGCCCCTTCAGATATGCTATCCATGCTATAACAACTCAATCAGTAAAGGTTCCTTCAGTTCCACTGAACCATTTACCAAGTGACTTATAATTGTTTACTCTGACGATCAATATGACTGCAACCTGAAAATATTTCTTCTTATCTTCCACTTACCAGATATTGAAAACGCTGGAAGGAGAGTCTAGGATCCAAGGACATCTCCTCAGATAAAGGAGTGGTCCCATAAAATATTGATGAAGAGAAATTTCTTCTACCAGAGGACGATGATTCTGTCGAACTCACAGCCACAGAGGGCTGTGGCGGCCAAGTCATTGGATAGATTTAAAGGAGAAAATTGATAGATCCTCAATTGGTAATTGAGGTAAAGGTTACAGGGAGAAGGCAGAAGAATGAGGTTGAAAAGAAAAATCAGCCATAATTGAATGTTGGAGGAGCCTCAATGGGTCGAATGGCCTAATGCTGATAATCTTATGTGTTATGATCTTATCAACAATCACAGGATAAATTCTTTCATCAAGCAACCTGAGAAAATGAGATTTCAGTCATGAAGTTGGCTCTCAACTTCCATCTTCCATCATAACTTCTGTACACTACATTCAAGAGTATAATTTACATTTGTTAATACGAAGACACAAAACAAGAGTACTTATATTGTAATGGTCAACATTCTCCCCACCTGTGAAGGACCATTGATCCTACAGACTCCCTCACTCTGCAAAACAGTTGATTTGATATACTGGATAGTTTTGCTCTTGCCCATAACTTACAGCAGCTTCTATACCTCATTCCTATTAAAACCTTCAGCTCGGGTCAGCTCTCACCTCTCCCATCAGTGGATTCCTTATCAGCCCTGAAACTTATCAGCTACCGGTAGTTCAGTTTTGAGGGTTTGCTGGAGTGTTAATGCTTTGATGGGATGTCAGCCAGGATCCTTCCTGATTTTTTTTTTACATGGTAGAGAGTTACCTCTGACATCCAACTACCTATACCTCACTTAACAACACTAAACTGTTATGATCATTGTGCTGTTTGGGGGAGCTTGTTCAGTTCAAGTTGGAATCTGCATATCCTGTAACAGTGACAACACTTTGATGCACTTCATTGACTTTAAAGTAATCTGAAACATCCTAAAAGGAACAATAGAAATTAGAAATTAAAAGCCTTATTTCTGAAATACTTGACCTTTACTTAAATGTGATGTACATTGATATAACATCTCACTGAGCAAGTCTACATTACGTGATAAGATGCCATTTCTAGTATAAAGTACTTTCAACTTCTTGACTATCTCAACACAGTTTACTCATCGTAAATGGGGAGACAGTTTCGTTGAGCACCTCTGCTCTATCCGCCACAAGTGGAATTTCCTGGTGGCCAAATATTTTATTTCCGATTCTCATTTCCATTCAATCATGTCAGTCCATGGCCTCCTCTTGTGCCAAGGTGAGGCTACTGTCAAGGTGGAGGAGCAATACCTTATATTCCGTTTGTGTCCCTGATGGCTTGAATTTCAATTTCACTCTTACTATTAAAAAAAATCACCCCCTTCCCTCCTCCTGTATTCTCCACCCTGACCTTTTACCTCTTTTTGCCTGCCTATCACTTTCTCCTGGGGCCACTCCTCCTTCCATTTCTCCTGTGGTCCACTCTCCTCTCCTATCAGATTCCTTCTTCTCCAGGCCCTGACCTTTCCCACCCACCTGGCTTCACCTATCAGCTTCCGGCTAGCCTCCTTCCACTCCCCCCACCTTTTTAATTCTGGCATCTTCTGCCTTTCCTCTCAGTCCTGAAGAATGGTGTCAGCCCAAAATGTCGACTGTTCATTTCAATAAATGCTGGCTGACCTGCAGAGTTCCTCCTGCATTTTGTGTGTGTTGCTTTTGATTTCCAGCATTTGTATTTATGTTCAACAGAAGCTTCCATCTTCTTATTTTAAAGCAAAATCTATACTTTTATAAACAAGACACCAGAATACCATACTGTGGTACTGCTTGTGTTTCTTTCGAGAACATGTTTCCCTATTCTGAGTACAGGAGTAAACACTGCCCCCGCCCCCATTCCAGAAACACATTTCATTGTCTCCTGCATTTCTTTAAACTATTGTTTTTCTCAGTAATTTATTTCATATTGTGGACAGATTATGCTTTTAATGAACAATTCTAGTTTCTGAGATCTGCAACAGTGTGGGTAATTCATCAGGAACAGTTTGATCTTGCTTTCTATGATATTAATTTTTTTGTTCAGTTGCTGACAGCATAAAGGCAGGCCAATGTTACTCAGCCTTCTGCAAATCAAAAATTTAATCTTTTGTCAGAAATTCCTCAAATGAATAATAGCTGTGTGGAAATGTGAAAGGCACTACATAAATTCAAATTCTTTTCTTTTTTTTCTTTCATATCCTTGTATTTGTTTCTCTTTCACACATTTTATTCTTCCTTTTATCTTTATATGTTATTTTACTTTATTTCCAACTGAGTGACTAAATGGAAAGGTTTTAAAGAAAATAGATTTAATAGCTAAGGCATCAATAAGTGAAAAAGAAAGCAGCATTATGTCATTTTTTCCCTTGGTGCTCCCAGTGTCCTAGTCTTTCCAAAGATGCGTTTAATCACAGGAATGACGGATGGTTTAATATAAAATGTTACTGCAGAAGTCCAAGGACGTGAACTTTATTTAACGAAATGAATAGACCTAGTGAATGAAGAGCCGCTTTTTATTTGCAGCTTTGCTCAGAGGTCAAGCATCTGTCCAACACTGAGTTTCACACAACATAATATTTCAAAAGAGATATTAAAGCAATAAGTCACTTTCCAAAGGTCTTGATGAATCAATCCAAAAGTATATCCCAGAATGGCACACACTGAAGAAGGCTGAGGTGTAGCACCGGAACTGAGATGCGTTAGCACACTTCAGGGCAGGAGTACTTATTGCTATTCATTTGTGTGTTACGGGCATTGATGGGTAAAGAAATTTATTCGTTTGTGTGGAATGGATATTGCTGGGCAAGGGAATTTGTTGATTTGTGTGTAATGGGCATTGCTGGATAAAGATATTTATTCAGTTTTGTGTGATGGCCATTACTGTGTAAATGTATTTATTTATTTACGTGGAATGAGCATTGCTGTGTAAGGGTATTTATTCATTTGTGTGTAATGAGCATTGCTGTGTAAGGGTATTTATTCATTTGTGTGTAATGAGCATTGCTGTGTAAGGGTATTTATTAATTTGTGTGTAATAGACATTGCTGGGTCAGGTTATTTATTCATTTCTGTGTAATGGGCATGGCTGGGCCCAAGGGTATTTATTTATTTGTGTGAAATGGCCATTTCTGGGCAAGGTTATTTATTCATTTTTATGTAATGGACATTGGTGGTTAAGGGTATTTATTTATTTGTGTGTAATGGCCATTTCTGGGCAAGGTTATTTATTCGGTTTTATGTAATGGACATTGGTGGTTAAGGGTATTTATTTATTTGTGTGTAATAGGCATTTCTGGGAAAGGGTACTGATTCATTTGTATGCAATGGCCATTGCTGGGTAAGGATATTTATTCATTTGCGTGGAATGGTCATTGGTGGGTAAGGGTATTTATTAATTTGTGTGTAATAGACATTGGTGGGTCAGGGTATTTATTCATTTGTGTGGAATGGTCATTGCTGGGTAAGGGTATTTATTCAGTTGTGTGTAATGGACATTGGTGGGTAAGGGTATTTATTCAGTTGTGTGTAAAGGCCATTTCTGTGTTAGGGTATTTATTTATTTGTGTGCAATGAGAGGTGGACCGAAGTCAAGATGGCGCTAAATGGTGACTCCTTTGCTTGCATCTTCAGAAGCAGCTCTATTTGTATCTTTAATGTTTTCATTTTTCCCTTTCAGGGTTCTTTCGAAGACCCTGACCCGGAGTTACGTGCTGACTTTGGTTCTTTGCGCGAGTGAGACCGGTTCTCGGGGTTTCAGAACTGGCCGTTGTTCGGCACACCAAGGGCTTGGCCTGAGAGTCCGGCTCGGATTTAGAAGCCTAAGATCTTGGGGCTCTGGAGACGGGCAGATGGAGGGTCGGTATCACAGCAGGAGACCCGTGCATCGTCAGGGGAGTCGGAAAATCTACTGCTGTGTGCTCAAAGACCCGGGATCTTTGAGATCTTTGGGAACAGAGCTTGGAAAATCCAATGTTACGGACTTTTAACATCGTAAACCAGCAGGTTGTTTGTTATGTTTCCCTGATCGCTGGGAAAAACGGAGACACCTCCTTCTCCCTTATTAGGGAGAGAGAAAGAGAGAACCTGTGGTATGTTGAATGACGGGTGAAGCACGAAATCTTTGGGGTAACTGCAAGCCTGTGTCTTTGCTATTGCTTTGCTCATGCTTGGGTGCTCGGTGTTGAGTGCTGATGCTTTTTTTTGCTGGTGGGGGGAGGGGGGATTGTTGCTTGCTGCCGCTTACGCGTGGGAGGGAGGGGGGACTTTGGGGTCCTTATGTTTAACTCTCGTTCATTCTTTGGGGCACTCCTCTGTTTTTGTGGACGTTTGCAAAGAAAAAGCATTTCAGGATGTATATTCTATACATTTCTCTGACATTGAATTGGACCTTTGAACCTTTTTAATGGGCATTGCTGGGTAAGGGTATTTAATTTATTTGTATGTAATGGGCATTGCTGGGCAAGGATATTTACTCATGTGTATGTAATGGACGTTGCTGGGAAAGGGTATTGATTTATTGATGTGTAATGGGCATTGCTGGGCAAGGATATTTACTCATGACTCATGTGTATGTAATGGACGTTGCTGGGAAAGGGTATTGATTTATTGATGTGTAATGGGCATTGCTGGAAAGAGCAACATTTATTGCTCTTCCCAAACTCTCTTTGTGAGAGCATTGCATTTCTGAAATCATTGCATTTTTATGGTGGAAATATATTCACAAAGCTACAGGTTGGTGACGCTTACTCTATTTTAAACGACTTAATTGCTGGGATATTTCAAAGTGTGTGAAAGAGTCAGCCATATTGCTGGTTGTTCGTGTTAGTGAGCCAGATATGGTGATACGGTAATCCAACAGTTCCAGAATCACCATTACTGACACAAGGCTTGTTTGGAAGAATAAATTTAGATTTCAATAGAGCTACTTCATGGCGTAGGGGAAAATGTGTTGACATGGAGTGAAGACTGGCTCTTTTGTAAAGATAGAATAAATGGACTCTTTTTAGACTGGAAGGATGTAATCAGCTGAGTGCCTAATCTTCAGTTCTTGACAATCATTTAATATTTATGTTAATGACGTAGAGTAAAGTATGAGGTATCCATCTGTTGGCAACTAAAATACACTCAGTGGCTTCTTTATGAGGTACCTCTTATACTTCATGAAGTAGCTCTGAGTGTATACTCATGGTTTTCTGATACTGTAGCTCATCTTCAAGGTTCAAAGGTTCATATTATTATCAAAGTACGTATGCAGAATACAGCTCTGAGAATTGTCTTCTCCAGATAGCAATAAAATACAGAAAACCCTAGAAGTAGTTGAAGGTAGGATATTAATCCCACCCCCCTCGTCCTCTAGTCATAATCTCCCCACATCAAAAGAAAGAAGAACAAAAACTTGCAAGCTCCAACCCCTTCTTTGCACAAAGATTTAACAGAGCACCCATATGGAGAAACAGCAGCAAGAACATCAAACTCCGAGCCACCAGCCCACCAAAGAGCAACAAGAAAGAATGGGTGAGAACAAGAAAAAAGACATTGAACTGGAAGAGGCCAATATGAACTACAGCTAGTTGGAACTACAGTCCAATCCATAAACCTCAGAATTTTGAGAACATTCCTGAGAGCATCGAGACCCAAACCAATGGCCCCTCCGAGGACAGCGACTCAAACCAGCGGCCCTTCTGAGGACAGTGACTCAAACCAGCGGCCCCTCCGAGGACAGCGACTCAAACCAGCGGCCCTTCTGAGGACAGTGACTCAAACCAGCGGCCCCTCAGAGGACAGCTACTCAAACCAGCGGCCCTTCAGAAGACAGCGACTCAAACCAGCGGCCCTTCCAAGGACAGCAACTCAAACCAGCGGCCCTTCAGAAGACAGCGACTCAAACCAGCGGCCCTTCCGAGGACAGCGACTCAAACCAGCGGCCCTTCAGAGGACAGCGACTCAAACCAGCAGCCCTTCAGAAGACAGCTACTCAAACCAGCAGCCCTTCAGAGGACAGCGACTCAAACGAGCAGCCCCTCTGAGGCAGGAACATGAAGCAGCAGCCCCTCTGAGAGGTGCGATTTGAACCAGCAGCTGCTCCGAGGTGAGCAACTCGAACCTAGTGGCTTCTTCAAGAACCGTTTGCTCTCCTCCACATTTGTCATGATACTTCAGTCTTTCTCAATGCTTTAATGAAAGAGAAACGTCGTCGATTGTGGGCCTCTCCTCACTGCAGCTTGAGCTCCCATTTCTCTCCCGGTGTTTACTCGGGTACAGCAGAGCGCTAGCTCACTTGGTCGAACTACAGACAGTAGTTCCAACAGTTTCAAAAACAAAATTAAGATAAAAAGAATAAGTATAAAATCTGATATAACTATCTGAAAGATGGCGCCTGAGGAATCATTGTTTGCTGGTGTCATCTGGACTGGAGCGTGTCAACGTGCCCAGCGTGTTATGCATTCAGAAATACTCTCTCACACCATTGCTTAACCCTTGGTTGCTTGAGTCACTGTCACCTTCATGTTGTCCTGAACCAGACTGGCCATTCTCTGCCCTCTCATATTAACAGGGTGTTTTCGTTCACAGAACTGCCGCCCACTGGATGATTTTTCCTGAAAACTCTAGAAACCGTAATAATCCCAGGAGAGCAGCAGTTTTTGAGATACTCATAACACTTTTCTTGGCACCAACAATCATTCCATTATCAAAGTCACTTAGATCACACTTCCTCTCCATTCTGATGGTTGGTCTGAACAACAACCGAACCCCTTGACCATATCTGCATATGTAATGAGTTGCTGCCACATGGTTGACTGATTAGATATTTGCATTAAGAAACTGGTGTACAGGTGTACTTAATAAAGTGACTACTAAGTGTAATCTCAGGGCATCTTGTACGGAGGATATTTGGACTCTGCAAGTGGATATCAATGGGTTGAAGAGGTAAAATCTTTGCAAAAGTTTAATATGTGACTGTAAGATCAAGCATTTCAGTAATCGTAGTTCAAACGCAGTCTTTAATCTAAATGGAGAAAGACTGCAGATGAACGAAGTATAGAGGGTCTGAAATGTCCTTGTGCACAGATTTCAAGAAGTCGGCAGGCAGGTGCAGCTAGTGGTCGGGAAGACAAAGAGTGTGTTGAGTTGTATGGGAAGGTGGTTGGAGATTAGAAGTAAGGAAGTAATGTTACAATTGGGCTGAGTGCTGGTGAGACCTCTCCTGAGGGCACAGTGCACTTTGCTTCCTTTTTGTTAAGAAAGAACATGCTAGCATTGATGTTAATTATCTAAGCTAATTCCTGGAATGGGAAATTTATCCTATCACACATAGTTAAGGAAGTTGTAACCATATACCTTAAAATGTAGAAGAAGGAAGGGTGATCTTTTAGTAATGTATGAGATCATAATAGGTCATGATAGTTATTATTGAGATAGGGGATTGGTATTTAAACCTGAGGTACAGAAATTTCTTAATGCAAAAGGGTGGTAAATTTATAAAATTCTCGGCCCCAAACGGTTGTGGAGATTGGATCATTCGCAGTATTTAAAATGGCAGTTGGTACATTTATAAAAGATCAGGAAACTGAGGTTTATGGAAACTGGTGCAGGAGAGGAGTGGAACCTTGGGGTAAATCACCCATCATCACAGTGAATGGCAGGGTGGGTTTGAATGGGCAGGCAACCTATTCCTGCTCTAATTATCTTTGGTTCTTGATCGGTGTGCAGATGTGAACTGACACCTCTCGATAATTATTCCAGGTGTCTGAATCATCAGTCTGTTAACTTAAACTCTCCATTGCCAACCTCAGTACAGAGTCTCATTGCCCCAGCTCCCTTGCCAAATTGCCAGCTACAATCCCTTGCCTGGAGGTTGTACAGCTTGGGGCATGAGGCATCAAAGTGTACATGGAGTGAAGGATGGTCACTTGAGCAAGTCGTTGGGCAACTGCCTCATCACTCCTCAGAAACAAAGTGCAAAGAAAGAAATCCCTGATCACGAGGAATTCTTGGAAAGGTGATTATGGATGAGGATTAGAACCACTATGGACACTCTTTCACTCTTCCAACAGTCATGCACCTGAGGTCCTCTCCTAAAGCCACACCCCTGACATTGTGTAGCTGTTGCTATATTGACTTTCTGATCGTCCTGATTCATTACTGGTTGTAAAATATTGGTTCATTCAGGTAACCCATTAGACATCACAACTGATGTCCAGCAAAGCCCATCTATATAGGTATGTTTGGACTAGAGGAGTGTTTGGAGTGGTCTGGGGAGGCAGGAGCAGTGCAAGCCTTTTTAATGTCCTTGCCTTTATTTTTTACATCAACTTGTTCTTGCTTTGGACTCTCATGGAAATCTATTTCAATTTAGTTGATCAATAAATTGCAATGTTCCCAGACAAAAAGCACTCTAACAGAGATATCCCCTTCTCCTGTCCCTCAACCACCCTCTCTGTAACTTAGAAACTAATATGATTTCTCACTGCCCTAGTTCTGACAAAGGTTCTTCAACTTGAAACATTAATTCTATTTTTCTCACAAGTACTGAGTGCTTCCAGCATTTTTTTTCTGCTTTACTTCAGATCTTCAGCAATCTTTGATTTTTTATGTTCAGTCACAAAGTTTGATTGTCAGGTTGTGCTGATTGATTGAGTTCAGTGCTGCGATATATTTTGCCTCTAATCTCCCAGACATGGGAGGAGGAGAACAACAAGGTGGGCATGCTCATCCTCCTGCTGTTCCTGTTGCTAATGCATGGCCATAGTTCACAATGCAGTTCAAACCAAATCATTAAGTTCACTGATGGCGTAACAGTGGTTGGCCAAATCAACAATGAATATGAGACAGCATACAGAAAGGAGGTGGAGCAGCTGGTAGAATGGTGAAAGCACAACAGCTTGACTCTCAATGTGGACAAGATCAAAGAGATGATTGAGGACTTTAGGAAGGTTTAGGCTAACCAGTCCACCACTCTACATAAGTGGATCCTCTGCAATGAGATTTAGGAGCACCCAGTACATGGCGAAAGATCTCACCTGGTCCATCAACAGCACCACTTTAGTCAAGGAAGTTCAGAAGCATTTCTACTTACTGAGGAGACTGATAGGAGCCAGGATCCCCCCCTCCCCACACTGCAATTCCATCCAATTTTTACAGGAGCACCAGCTCATTATTGTCTAGTATGGAAATTACAAGGCACCTAACCACAAGACTCTAAAAAGCATTGTGAGGACTGCTGAGGAGTTTCTCTTCCACTCATCGAGATACTTATTTATTTATGTTTATTTACTGAGATACAGCGTGGATTAGGCCCCTTGAGCCACGCTGCCCAGCTGCCATCTATTTAATCCTAATCACAGGACAACTTACAATGACCAATTAAACTACCAACTGGTGCATCTTGGGACTGTGAAAGTAAACTGGAGCACCTGGAGGAAACCCATGTTGCCATGAGAAGAACGTATGAGCTCCTCACAAACAGTGGCAGGAATTGAACCCAGGTCACTGGTACTGTATAGCCTTGTGCAATCCACTATGCTTCCATACCAGGAGCGCTGCACACGCAGGGCCATTGGCATTGTCAAGGATCACTCTCTTCTCATCAATAATTTCCTTGATCCGCGAGCATCAGGCAGGAGGTACCATAGCAGTAAGGCAAGGACTGCTAGTATGGGAAACAGCTTCCTTCCCCACAATGTAAGACTCCTGAACTCTCTGCCACCACCCATGTCTCAGCACATATGAAGCGCCAGTAGCATTATACTGTCTACTTTTTAACTTGTGTTGTAAATGTACCTTATTATTTGTTAATTGATTAGTGGTAATATTACTTTATGTGTTATGTGTGTGAGTTCTATGTACTATGTTGTGCACTGGAGGTATGTTGTTTCATTTGGCAGTGTACATGTGTATGCTTGAAATGGCAGTGCAACTTGAAGTTGAACTTGTACACAGACAACTTGTTTTAAGGGAGGATTACATGTTGGATGTGGTTCCAGACACAATTTTGTCTGTTCTGTCATGCAGATGTTGGGGTAGATGGGGAGGAGTAGCACCTCTGGTAAAGGAGCTTATCGTACCCAATCTGGGGCAGTTCGCTCACCTTTGGTCCCCACCGGACACTTAGCCCTCACCCGTGGCTCCATGTAGCTGTTTGCACCTGACGGTGGACACGTCCTGGCACACCACCTTGACAGGTGAGCTAAACCAGGTAACGGTATCCGGTGGGTTTCAAACCCTGGTGAGATAGGGTCTTGCCTGTCTTAGCACGAGAAGACAACTTCGGTGGGCTGGGCGGATAAGATCTACAGTGAGATCCAACAGCTAGGAAGGTGGTACTGCAACACTTCATAGCAAGCAAAGGGCATGACAAGGCACAGAAGATCTCACGGTCATCCACTGCAATCAAGGAAGACCCCAGTTTGTGATGCTTGTTTGTACCAGTGGACCAGATCTTCTAAGAGTGGAACTGCCTCAGTGCAATGGCTTTTTCGCATTAAAAACTACCCCACACAGGTTTCCTGTCGTCATCAGATATGATGGACAATCACCATCATGCAGATGTGAGTATGGAGTCCCAACTGATCAAGTACCGTCCTCTCCTTTGATCCCATTTTCCGGTGAGTTACTCCCCTGCCATCATGATTTCAGCAGTTTAGGTTACTTGGCCGCTAAGATTGGGCACCTTGCCAAACATTGTTCCTTCAGTGTGATTTAGGAACATAATTCCCTAAAATTACAATATCACTGCAGGGATGCCAAACTAATTTTTTATGACATCCTCATACTCAGTCTGTCAGAGAAGAAAAGCCCAGTTAAAATTACAGGTGACATACAAAAATGTATTTCTCTGCTGATGTCAATAATAATTTCAGTGCTCTTGTATTTTGTTTCAATATGTGCTTTGAATTTATTTTGGCCATGGAATCAGAGGATCATAGCTACAGTATTCTAACCTATGCAGTTTGCAAAGGCGACAGATATTTCCATTTTAATGGGAAACTTTACTTGCATTTGATTATATTTTAAATGAGTCTCTGAACTAGCAATAAGCTGACTACAGGAGAAGGAGCTCAGAATGAGAGTTTCCTTTTTAGTTCCACTGAATAACACTGAACTCTTCATGTAGGTCAGCCCTGAAGGTCTCAGGATGAAAAGGTATTGAATGTAATTGGCCCCAACTGTCTTGTTTACCCACTCAAATGGTTCTGAATTGATTATTTAATGTTTATTGAATGGTATAAGATATTGACTTTAATTTTCAAAATTAGGAAACACTTTGGATCTAACACATTCGGGATGTGAGGGATAGGATGCTCCAAATAATTAAGAGCCAGGATTTTAACCTCCCAGTGTGTAAGAGTGACAGGGAAGAGGATGTGTCAGTGGCAATACATCCACAACTCTCAGTCATGCTTTTACTGCAGTCACCACACCAAATTTAGTTGCTGGGCTTTCTGGCCAATCGGGAATTTGTCCCTAGGCCTCCAGTTCTAAACTAAATGCCACCATTGGTTTTGTGATCTCGTCAGATGAGGAATGGTGAGTGGAGGTTAGCGAATCATATACCTCTTTCCTCTTGTGCATATTGAACAACAGTTTTGATATGCCCTATACTTCAACTCCAGAGCATTGTTTTCCACAGTAATTTTGCGGGATAGGTAATTGGTTGGGTTTCATAGTTCTTATTAGGGGTTCAACACATGAAAAAATCCAGAATTCCTATCCTGATAAAACCTGAGTTGAGTAATTATAATAAACTTCATGTGAAACCCCTTGTCTCGCTACCATTCTGCTATTGAACCCAAAGCATACACAACATCCTTGAGGGTTATTCTGCTGATGACAATGATGAGGCATGACTTTGGGACTGACCAAGACACAATTTTCATGATCGCAGCCTCTGTCTCAGAGATCCGCCTGTTGTCATTATGACCAGGTCACAGACTGCCCTCCCAGCTGAGAGAACATAACTTGTATGTAACATGAAACATTATTATTCTTTATTTCTCTATTTTCCTGTAAAGGCCTACAAGAAATGAATCTCAAGGTAGTACATGCTGACTGACATGTACATGTTTGATAACCCATTTTACTTTGAACTTTGAAGAATTTTGAATTTTGTACCATTAATGACTGTACGTTCAGTATCCCCTTTGATCTAATCCTAACTTCAGCACTTCATGTTCACCTCCTGGCCCAAGCAAATGGGACTTTGGTTTCGTCATCTTCTGTTATCTCTGTCCGCTCTTTGATACAAGGCTGAAAATCACAATTTCGAACTATGTTCCACGTGGTCAAACACAATTTCAATAATTATAAAGGACTTTATTACAGTAGAGCTTCATTTCAAATGAGATGACCATCTCAATGGGACTACATATTTACAATAAAGTTGTATTTCAGTTGGGAAAATACAAAATAAAGGGGCCTTCATCCACCTGTATTCCTTCATTATGCATTTGAGGGAATGTGAGAACTTGGGCCTGGGTGTGTGAAAATGAAGGTGTGACAATAACTACCTGGTGATGCAGATGCCAAAACGTAAGATTTCCAAATACTGTATTGATATACATGGGTTGGAGGTTTGGGTGCTTAAGTCCATCACATAATTTGAGTTGTCCATTCTGGCGGTTTCATGTAGTACTGTAAAAACAATGCAAATGTTGGAGGGAGCGTCAAATCATTGAAAAAAAGAAGCAAAATGCACATAAATGGTGAGAAGATAGGGAGGCACTGATTCATTTGAAGACTGGAGTTTAAGGGGTAGAAGACCTAGGGGATCTTGAAGTTCAGATGTGATAATTGCTAAAAGCTTGACATAGTCTAAAGGGAGCAAATCAAAAACTGAAGTTTATTAACTGAGGGATAGAAATGAAAGCTGGCAAAGTTCTATTAAACCTGCTTTGAAACTTGGTAAGACCATCTTTTCTGCAGATCTGGCACCATAATCTGCAAAGGATTTGGAGAGAATGGAGAGGGGGCAGAGAAGATTTATAGGGATCAGACCACAGCAGTGAGGGAGCATGTGAAAAGTGAAGATAGAAAGACTGGCTCTGGTTTAACGAGAAAAGAAGGATGAAGGGGTGACTTAACAGAGGTCTTCACAATTATGAAAATTTTAATGGAATTGATGCAAAAAAGAATGATCCATATTTCAACAAGGCTATAACCAGAGGATGTTACCAAGAGACAATCAACACTGACACACCTCAAAGATTACTGCTAGCCCACTGCTCTACTCACTCAACTCCTACATCTGTGTGGCTAGGCACAAATCAAACATCGTCTATAACTTTGCCAATGACACAGCTGTTAGAAACATAGAAAACTTACAGCGCAATACAGGCCCTTTGGCCCACAAAGTTGTGCTAAACATGTCCCTCCCTTAGAAATTACTAGGCTTACCTATAACCCTCTATTTTACTAAGCTCCATGTACCTATCTAAAAGTTTACTTAAAAGGCCCTATTGTATCCACCTCCACCACCATTGCTGGCAGCCCATTCCACACATTCACCAGTTTCGGAGTAAAAAAAAACACTTACCCCTAACAACTCCTCTGTACCTGCTCCCCAACACCTTAAACCTGTGTCCTCTTGTGGCAACCATTTCAGTCCTGGGAAAAGGTAGATCAGCTGGTTTAGTGGTGTCACCACAATGACCTTGTACGTTAATGTCAGTAAGACTGGGGAATTTATAATGGATTTCAGGAAGAGGAAGTCAAGGGAACAAAACCAGTCCTCATTGAGGGATCAGAATTGGAATGGCTGAGCAGTTTCAAATTCCTGGCTGTTCACATCACTGAAGATTAGTTCTGGGCTCATATTGATGCAATTACAAAGAAGGCAAGACAGCAATTATATTTTACTAGAAGTTTGTCACCTATGACTTTTGCAAATTTCTACGGATGTACCATGGAAAACAATCTAACTGGCTGTATCACCGTCTAGTATGACGGGGCACTGCACAGAATCTGAACGAGCTGCGGAAAGTTGTCAAATCAGCCAGCTCCATCATGGCCACTCGCCTCCCCAGCATCTAGAACACCTTCAAAACGTGATGCCTCAAAAAGACACCATCCATCTTTAAGGACTGCCTGAAAACATACCTTTAACTTTCAGGAACAGCTTCTTCCCCTCCACCAACAGATTTCTGAATGGACAATGAATCCATGAACACTACCTCACTATTTTTTCCTCTCTTTTTTGCTCTATTTAATTTTTATATCTGCTTATTGTAATTTATAGTTTATGCTTGTTATTATGTATTGCAACTTACTTGCTCCCACAAAACAACAAATTTCATGACAATTGCCAGCGATATTAAACCTGTTTCTGATTCTGATACATCAACCTATCCAATAGGGAATTCAGGTGAAACTTCTTTACCTCAAGAACGGTGAGAACGTGGAGCTCACTCACACAACAAATGGTTGATGTGAAAAGTGTGGAAGCACATTAGGGAAAACTGAAGATGATAGGAGAGAGAATGGTATAGATGTCTATACTGACATATTGAGGAAACGGCTGAAACAAAGCATAAATACCAGCACAGACTGAATGAATTTTCTGTGCCACCTCGCTGTGTTGTGTACCCACTCTGAAATCCAATCCATTGGACTCAGTGGAATTAACTTCAGTAGAAAATCACAGTGCTAAAAGTTGCAGCAGACTGTGTTCAATGGAGATAAATTTCCAGGCAGCAAGTGAGCAGTCGGATTCTGACCATTGGTCCAAAGATGTGAGCTGCAACCTGCTGTGACAATTAGGGGTTTACTTCTCTGAGTCAGATACACGTGCAAAACGAAAATAACATGTCTCTGGGGCGTCGTAGTGGCGTAGCATTTTGCACAACACTGTTACAATTTGGAGTTAATTTCCAGTGTCGTTTGTTGTACCTGTGTGCTCGTGGGTTTCCTCTCCACATTCTGGTTTCCTCCCACAGGTCAAAGATCTACTGGTTAGAAGGTTAATTGGTCATTGTAAATCGTCCTGTGGTTAGGCTAGGGATAAGGCAGTGACTTGTTGAATGACATGGCTCAGAAGGCTGGAAGAGCCTGTTTTACACTGTATCTTGAAATAAAGAAAATTAAATAAAATAGATGATAGCTGTGAAACTGTTGGAATGTCATAAAAACCCACCTGGCTCACGAACACCAGTCAAAAAAAGGTTAGAGGCTAAAAATTCAAGATAAAAGCAGAAAATATCAGGTCAGTCTAGATCAGGAGTTCCCAAACAATTTTTATGCCATGGACCCTTACCATCAACCATAGAGTCCATGGATCCTGGGTTGGGAACAGTCGATTTAAATGAAATGTCTTTGACCTGAAATGTTGGCTCTGGTTGACTTCTCACAGAAGTGGCCTGACCTGACAAATACTTTCAGCAGCTGCTTTTTTAAAATTATTTTTGGTTCACAGATGTCCTTCAGTGAGAGGAATCTTTTGTTCTTACCTAGTTCTCAGGGGTATATGCCATTCCATATTGACCCACTGTTTGCCTCATGATTGTCTTCTCAGTACAGAGATAATTTTGGATGAACAATAAATGCTGGTATTGTCTGCAGAGTCCACACCTCAAGAAGGCTACATGTGGGCAGCAACCATCTGCTGCAGGAACACAGTGGGTTAAGCAGCATTCGTGTAGAGTGAGGGATGGGTCTTGGGGAGATGTGGAGAAATTTTCAACATTTCTGGTTGAAATCCTATACAATATCAATTGGTTTGCAATATATGTACACTTGCATTAATACATCCATCACATCCTGTAGCGTCAGCATGTTTCAAAGCATCTTACCATGAAGATTATTTGAAGCGTAATCACTCAAAACATGTAAAGCTAAAAGAAAAAAAACAATGACGCTGTTTTAATCCAAATAAAGGGAAAGTAAATCAATTTGTGAATACCAGATTCATTTAAGCATTGAAGCAATCATAATTGGACAGGATTATTTGTCATCTCCAACTTCTTGATTTAAAAAGTACACAACTGCTGCTTTTATTCCCAATGCCATGAAGAGCTGCTTTCAAACTTCTGCCTGAGGCTCTATGTCCTTTGCTTATAGAATGTACATTTGCTCTGGGAAATGCATTCTCCAACCAGCTACAACATTCTGTCTGTTCTTTCGTTAGTTATTGATTGTGGACAATCTATCTCTCATTGTCTCCACATCTCAATCTCTGTCAAGTTTAAATGAAACCTTCTACATTCTTACTGAGTGATGTATTATTCAACAGAACCAAGCATCAGAAAGTCAAACTCTTTGACATGCTTTGCAAATATTTTAGAATGACCCAGTAAGAACAGCTTTCCTTCTCTCACCTTATCTCATTGCCTGCTCATCGTCTCCCTTTGGGGTTCCTCCCCCCTTTTCTTTCTTCCATGGCCTTCTGTTCTCTCCTTTCGGACTTCCCCTTCTCCAGCCCTGCATCTCTTTCACCATTAACTTCCCAGCTCTTTACTTCATCCCTCCCCCTCCCAGTTTCACTTATCACCTTATGTGTCTCTCTCCCCCTCCCTCACCTTTAAATCTACCCCTCATCTTTTTTTTCTCCAATCCTGCCAAAGGGGTCTCAGCCTGAAACTTTTTTCCATAGATGCTGCCTGGCTTGCTGAGTTCCTCCAGCATTTTGAATGTATTGCTTGGATTTCCAGCATCTGCAGATTTTCTCTTGTTTGTAAGTAAATTAAATGGCTGCTCTTTATGGGTGAGAGGAGAATTGGAGGTGGAAGGAGGGGAGTTGGTAGGCAGCTGAAGAGGAATATTTTACTGGGAAATGAACTGAGGAAAGGGATTAATAAGATTTCCCTGAAAGCTTGCTTAGATTCAATAGACCATATTGGCATAAAGAAATATAAAACATAATATGAAAAATTCCCTCTACAAAACACTCAGTGGCCAGTGAGACTTCCAGAGGTTTGGAGAGTTAGAGTCAATGTAGAAACTGATCCCTTGGGTGATTGGAGAATCAGCGGAATAGAAATTCATTATTTTAGGGATCAAAGGTGGGGAATGCAGATGGCCTTTTGCTTTGTTGTCAGTTGGCTCCTTTGATTTTGCTTCAATGTTCATGACAATCACACATATTTAAATACCAATAGAAATAACATAAACAGTGAAAATATTAGTGTATTTAATTTAACTAAGTGAAAATTACGCAATTAGTGTAAAATAATATTGCTCCTTTCATTAAATAACACCAAAAATTGCTGGAAGCATTCTATAGCAACATATATGGAGAGAAAAATGTTGTTTGTGGGCGACAATCTTTTTGATAATTTGAACATAAATTCTATATGCTTTTCCATAAACGCTGACTGAACTGTTGAGCATTTTCCAGTGTGTTTTTTTTTAATTTGGGATTTTGACATCCCATTCCATTGACTAGAGAGGAGTACCAACACAGAGGCTGTGTACAAGAAGGGCCAAAGTCACCACCACTTCCTGAGGAGACTGAGGGCCCTTGGAGTATGCATGTTCTACCAGTCTGTTGTCACCAGTACAATTTTTTTATGTGGTGGTGCGCTGGGGCATTGGCATCAACAGGATCAATAAACTGATTAGAAATGCTGGCTCTGTTATATGAGTCAAACTGGACACACAGGAGGCTGTGGTAGAACAAAGGACCCTATGGAAAATCCTGGCAGTTCTGGACAATGTTTCTCACCCTCTGCATGCCACCTTCTGAACATAGGAGCACTTTTAGTAATAGACTAAGACAACAGTGATTCTCCGAAGAGTGCTTATATGAGGTCATTTTTACCCTAGGCCATTGGCTCTATAATGAGTCAACCTATAGCTGGGGAAGTGATGATCCCCTCCTGTTAGAATGTTTGAGATAAATTATTTTTTATTCATTCTTACTTCTCTTCAGATACTTGTATATCTGTGCATTACACAAGCACAGATAGTTAGAAAGCATCTATCTGAATATCCACCTGTCTATCCGTGTCTCTTTTTACCGGCTCACTTTATTCTTTTCTCTCCCTCTCAAGCATACAACCACTGTTCAAGAAGGGCCATGCTCACAGGCCCCAGTGCAGAGAGTGAGGGAAGATGGAAAACCTACATCAGTTCTTAGAACAGACTAAGATTTATTGTGAAACACTGATGGAGTAGATGGAATAAAAAAAAATCACCTTTTTAAAATAAAAAACAATTTGCTAAATCTTTGCGAACACGAGGAAATCTGCAGATGCTGGAAATTCAAGCAACACACACAAAATGCTGGTGGAACACAGCAGGCCAGGCAGCATCTATAGGGAGAAGTACAGTCGACGTTTCGGGCCGAGACCCTTCGTCAGGACTAACTGAAAGAAGAGATAGTAATGCGTTCCACCAGCATTTTGTGTATGTTGCTATATCTTTGGCTGAGGTCTAAAGGAGGGGTAGGGATTATTCCTTTCAGCTTCCTAGATGCTGAATTCAGAGACAATCTATCTGAGAGTCACTAGAGAGCGCAGACTGGAATCTGGAGCGACAAGCGAATTGTTAGAGAAACTCAGTGGGTCAAGCAGCGTCTGTGGAGGAAATGGTTGCTATTTTACATTCAGTCTTTGCACTGGGATTGAAAGTAGAGAGGAAAGATGGACAATATATAAAGGAGGGAGGAGAGGTGAGACAGAGAACAGAGGAGCAGGGGAGGATAGAACCATGTAGTAGAGGGGGAGGGTTGAAGTTAAGAAGTGCAGATAGGTTGATGATATGTGGACATAGACAAAAAACAAATCAAATGGAGTCACCTGTGAGAAGGGGAGTGTGAAGGTGCAGACAACTAGGAGAGTGATTAGCAGGAATTGAGACAATTAGAGCTGAAAACAAGGAAGCCAGCAATGGAAACCATTAAGAGGGAGATGAAAAGCTGATGGAATCAGATAGGGGAAGGTGGTGTGTGCATGTGGGGGAGGGAGGTAAAATGTGCGAGTAGTAGCAGATGGAGCCAGGAAGCAGAAGCAGTGGGGTCATAAATGGAAAATTCAGGCTGGAGTGATAGGGATGGGGTTGGCGTGGGAAAGTCTATCAGAGGAACTGGTAGACTTTAAAATGGAGATGCTCAGTTGGGGAACTCTGCTGATTTATGGATGAAAAGCTGAAATGTTGGATCATGAATGACTCTTTCCACAGTGTCAGCTCCGACATAATAGGCCCAACTGTGCTGCAATTTTTTAGAATTTTGATTCAGCTTTAACTCTGTCAATGTATTGATTTTCTTTCACTCTGAAACAAATTTTCTCTCCATGCTGTTCAGCAAAGATACAACTATCATTTAGTATTCTGTATGGTAAATTTCTTTGCCAATTTGATTTGCACTTCCAGTGCTTCTTAAAGTAGACAAAAGTGCTTAATATTTATTGGAAAAGGACATAATTCGTAGCACACTGCAATTTGAATAAAATCACAAATCAATAGTTACTATAATGACATTGTGCATTATGCTGATAAAGTAATAATCCTTTGCTGTATTTTCAACCATCTCAATAAATATTCTACTCCTGACTTGTTATTAGAATTTCAGTTCTTGTATTGGAAGATTAAAAATAATTGCAGGATATTTATCCTTACCAGAGTCAACCATAATTATTGTATTTAATTTTTCTCTCTTAATGAGAGATAAGTGAGGGACTAGATGATAAAATGGTTTAACACTCTGCCCTTTGTCTATTGCTTTCAGTGCAAAACAGACTAATGAGATGCCAAAGTCTCCTCCCTTCTATGCATTTCCAACCAAGTAATTAATGGTCATAAACTCACAATTCTGTAGTGACGACAACTGAACTTGATATATCAATTAGGAAAATTGACAATTTCTCTTTGCAGATTGTACACTGCAACTTTACTCTTGATAGCCAGAAATTTGAGTTTTACACTGATGCTTGTTTTGGAAACAATTTATTCTGGAGATGTGAACAGGAAGAGAACGAGCATTTCTTATGGTGGGACATCCTTTCCTTGAAAGGTTTATTGATGTTGAATTTCACCCAGAAATGATGGAGAAATTAAGTGCTGGGTGAAATAGCATCAGACACGATTGTCTCTATTGTTGGACATAGTGGAGACCAGGATACAGGAGGAGCTCTGAAGATGTCTTGGTGTGCCTCTCGGTAGTACTATATCTTCCAACTAGCTCTGAGGGAAAGTAGACAACACCTCAAAAACAAGGACACATGCTATTTCTGGATTTCATTTTGGCATTCAACACCATTGTCCCACAGACCCTGGTGAACTCCCCGGTCTAAGTATACCACTGTGCAACTGGGTGTTTGACTTCCTAATCAACAGAATTCAGATTGTCTATGGAAAAATGAACAGTTGATGTTCCAGGCCAAAGTCCTGCCAAAGGGTCTCAGCCCAAAACGTCAACTGCACTTTATTCCATAGATGCTGCCTGGCCTGCTGAGGTCCTCCAGTATTTTGTGTGTGTGTTGCATGAATCCTGTGCCCAGCGGTACTTTATAGACACACAGTCAATCCAAGTACTGTATATAAGCTATCCTATATTTGTCGTGTGTTTTTATTATTATTATGTTTTTTATCTTATGGTGTCTTTGTGTGTGCTGCATTGGATCTGGAGTAACAATTATTTTGTTCCCCTTTACATTCGTGTACTGGAAATGACAATAAACGATGTTGAATCTTGAATCTTATATCTGAATGTGATTACTTTCAAGACAATTTGTATACCATGCAATACATTTCTATTCTGCTGGACACTGCAGCCTTTTAAACCTTGCTTAGCCAATGGTTAATGATTCTTTTGTAACGCCTATGTGCGTTGGTATTGGGAGGAGGCTCTGTGGATATATGCGTTCAGCTGTATGCAAAACCAGAACAATTGATTACCATTGTTGTCCGGCTGTGGCTAAACAGTAGCAGGTTTCAGAGCAATCACTGCGAAGTAACTATGCCTTGAGCTAATTCTGATAATGCTTTCCAGCTAACTTTAATGGTTGCAAGGTTCAAAGGTTCATTTTATTGTCAAAATACACATGTATAATACAACTGTGATTTTCGTCTTCTTCAGATTGCCATAAAATACAGAGAAACCATAGGACCTGTTGAGAGAAGACATCAACCCCACTCCCTGCCCTCACCACACAAAAAAGGAAAAGAAAAAGAAACAAAACTCACAAACCTCAACTGCCCCCACTTAAAAAACTAACAGGTTGCCCACACAGAAAATGGTAGCTAGAACATCAAACCCCAATGCCCCCACCCCCTCCCTTGCACAAAAGCTAACAGATCACCCACATGGAAATGACAGCGAGAATACCAAGCCCCCAACCACCAACCCTCTCCCTCACATGAAAGCTAACAGACTGCCCACATGGAAAACGGCAGCTGGAACATCAAGATCCAAACTCCCTGCACCTTCCCTCACGCAAAAACTAATTTGCAGTAATCCCAGGACTCAGAATGTTTGCATGACTCAATCCCTGAATTTGAATACAATTACTGAACCATAACATGGCAACAGTCAGCCACACACACTGTCCCAGGCTAAATGGTGCTTTGAGTCTAAATCAGACAGCACTGGTGTCCCAATGACATTGGTTTATAATTCAACATTTCTTGCTTTGTTCAAACTTTAGCCCTGGGTCATTGTAGTAGTCTGGTCCAAAGAGTTTTCCTTAATTCCCAAGTTAAGCCTCTTGTTGCAAAATGAATCCAATCCAGCCTCAAACTCAAAATTGGCTACCCGTTAAAAATATCAGGAAAACTTATAATAACAAGAGCTAGTAGCGGAACTTGGTTTATGGTGGTTTTCAGAGAGAGAGTACAGATAAAGCATGTATTTTTTCACATATGTGGCTGGGTAATCTGAAAAATCAGCATTAATGAGAATTTATCACCAGAATGCACTTCAAATAGCTCCCAAATTATCAGTAAAATAGAGCTCTGTGCAATCCAGTTGGAAGTCGTGTGATTAGGGAAAGAAGTTAGCTGCTACCAAAAGCAATTATATCACTTGAAAGTAGCCAAGCACTTGAAAGCCATCCCTGAAACTTCGTCATCTGTGGTGATGAAAGGCAGCAGGTACACGCCATGACAAATGTACTTCAGAGACCTTGGTCACTCTTATCAAATTGACAGCAATCTTTGCTTCAATGATCTGGGAATGGTGTTACTGAACTATATTCGTAAAAAGACTCCTGGGAACACACCGCTGAAGGTTCTTCAGGATGTTGCGTCTGGACCCCAATGACAATCTGCAGAAGACACACTGAACAATTGGCTGCATAGTACATGACAGGACAAAGGAACAGATTGGTAATACATAAGATTGTGCTTTATTTGCTTGATTGCTGCCCTTGACTTCAGGTGCTGCAATAAAGCATTGGAGAAACATCCACTAGAATATCCATTACATCACCAAAACCCCTCATCACAGATTCAAGGAGTGCAGGTCTGTTCCCTCTGTATTGAGGGAAACTGAAGTTTAGTGGCCACTATGTTTTCAATTCTCACCCTTAATGCTCCAATACAGGAACACAAGGAGACAGAACAATCCCATGGCTCCATGAAAATCCCTAAGTAAATGTAGGAATGTAAACCTCTTGGTACGACATGCATTGAAAATTCACATCGCTCCTTTTAGCATCTGGGTGTGCTGGACAGGCTGGATATAGAGTCAGCTGAGTGCATAGGTTCAGGTCACTCCCAGTAGGTAGCCCATTCCACTAGAAGTAGTCCGTTTCCCTTTTAAAAGGGGCAACATCAGTAGCCTCCAGCAAGTTACTTTGAAAAATGTATTTACTTTTTTCTATAGGCCCTTTACCAATTTGTTGGAGTGTTTCCAAGTTTAAATCCTCAGCTTTCTCAGTCCGCATGGTTTTGCTGTTCAATGCTGATCAAAAATATTCATGGCAGAGATGCCATCAGCTCAGACTGCAGATATTCGCAGTGAGAGATGAGTGGGAGTGATGGCATCCACTGTCAGATGAGGAGTTTGAGCTTCCGGTCCATGAGATGACAGAGGGTAAATCTGCACAAGGGCTACCTCCTACATAAGGTCAAACACAAAATCAGTTCAATGGATCCTTTTGATTATCCCCAGTTTTCACCCCTTCTTTGCAGTTCTATTGTTACAGCTATCCATGTCCAATTTAAATTGCCCAGCTAATTATTGCAAGTGGTGCATTCATTGAAAGTTGACATCAGAGAGAAATTCCATTGAGAACTTGCCCAATGTCCACCTATTTTCAGCAGGGTCACTATCTCACATGACCTGAGGTTTTTTGCTGAGCACTATCTGCCCAGCTGCATTGCCCAAGGCACAACACAGTTGGACTAACTCCGAGTATAAAATCAATGTGAATCCACAATACAGTGACATAATGAGGAAACGTGCTTGTCTGTATAATTTGGTTAAGAACGCATAGCTCAGAAGAAGCTGTTCAATATTCACTCTAATCAAAAAGGAAAATGGAAAGTTGGCATTTATCTCCAAGGGGAAAGCATTTTAGATACACAGCATCAGTTGGACTTCAGCCACATGAATGGAGGAGGATATATTGGCAATAGAATAGGCATAGCCCATCTTCATCAGAACAATTCAATTAAAGGATTAAACCATGATTGCATGAAGAATGGCATATATTCTGTTGCATATAGAAGGCTGAGGATTGATTGAGCAAATGTATTCTGTCATGAGCCCTGTAGACCTCTACAGTTTGCCATAGAACATTAATCCTCTCAGTTTCTCGAGTACCTGTGTTTAGTAACCATTATTTTAACTAGGGCCATTAAGCCCTTGTGTTTTTGGTTTAACCTTGTCAAGTTAATAGTGACTGGCACGTGTTTTGTTCATTCTGAGGTTAGTTAAAGGAGTCTCCAGTTGGCGTTTTAGTGGAGTCCTCCGCTCCTGGGTCGAGTCATGAGCCTGCCATCTGCTGCTCCTGGATTGACCTGGTGCCAGCGACTACCAAGACAGGGAGAATCTGCCATTCCTCCGCACTTCAGTGCACTCCTCAAGTGCACATCACGACAGTTTACAGTACAACGACAAAGTGATTCAGTAGCATAGATAAGAGAAACTATTTCCACTGCTAGGAAGCCTGGTTGATAGAATGTCATTGTAAAGTCAGGGCTCAGCATTTTGGGGAAGAGTCAAGAAAGATTTTGTCACATAAAGGATTGTGTGATCTATTGTCTACTCCCCAGATTGTTAGGTTCTGCGACCATTGAAATTTATTTAAGTCCAAGACCAATAGGTCACTTTGCTAGATGAGTTTAACGAAACAAACGAAGAAAAGTTGGGTAATGCTGCTGAGGTTCTTTTGAGTTTAGATCTCTTGCGTGTTATTGCTGGATGATGGGCCAAATGCTGCACTTTAAACTGACAGTAGTTGGGGTTCTGATGGGGAGAGGAATTGTTGGTAGTACAGAAACTCAGAAACAAAGGACTTGGAATGGGTATGGAGCCTTTGGAATTGGGTGAGAAGGAATGCAGGAGATGTAGATCAGTATACATGATGGAGACTCAACAATGGGGGTTGGATACTGTTGGTTGATTGAGGACTGAGCAAAGACTGAAGGAGAGAAGGAAACTGGGAATCAATTTCAAGAATCGAAGTGTGGGAGAGATAACTATTGAATTGGGATGGGGAAGGTTTCAGTTACATTTTGAGAATGGACATTGGAATCAAGGCATGGTATAGCTCTGTGAGAAGGGGACTGGAGACAGAGATCAGTTAATAAGAGGTGAAGTGAGAGAGGCTGGTTGGCACTTTCAGACTTTTTTCCTCTCTTTATGGCCAAGTTCCATGACTATTCTAGGCAGAAGCATCAGCATTCGCTGGTGCTTGGCAAATCACTTGGACAGATTTCTGTACTAAGTGCTAATTATAGGCCAGTGAGTAATGTTCTGGTCAGGAAGCCATGGAGAGATACAAGTTCTGCTCAATTTTCCTTTCAAATGTAGTGAACAGAGGATAACACCTGCAGAAAGAAGTGGAGAAGTGGAACACATGTATAAAGGACTCTGTCATAATAAAGGTGGAACAAATATTCATATCAAAAGTATCCCCAAGGGGTGTAATGAACTTTCCTGTGTTAATCATTGCATGCAGTGCTCTGTGCTGATTAACATTGCCATGTTCTAGTGTTCAGACAAGATCAATGATGCATTGCAGTAGGAAGGAATTAGTTATGTCAGTGGCATAATGCAGATAATGAACTGCACAGTTGATTATTTTTTTCATTATAATTACTTATTTCACTCATTAGTGATAATTATTTTAGTTACAACCTGCTTCTGATAATTGTTCTTCAGTGCATTTGGACATCATACTCTTGTAATAGCTGATTTGATCACTAATAACAGGAAAGCTATCAAAGATTATTATTCACGTGCAAGGTGAACAAATTGCTCGTTACTGAGGTGACACAATGGATTATAAATTATTGAGGAATCAGAAAGAGATCAAACGAGGAGGCACTGAATTTGATGATCTAATTGCAGATCTCATCTGAACTGTCAAAATGTCCAGGAGACACACACTGTTCAGTAGATGCAACAAATTCTGATGCAAGTTCTGTGGAAGAACAGTTTGTGAGTGATAGATTGATTCTTTTCTGGGTTGCCTGATGTCCAGATGCTGTTGTTACTCAAACTGTCCACACATACTAACATGTGTTGCCACTAATGCATCAGCAATAATTCCCACATGTCAAAGTCGGCTTTCCAGTTGACTCAGTCCTTTATACCTCAGGATTAGAACCTTCAATGGTTCAATGGTTCCATTTAATATTAGAGAATATATACAGTATATAACCTGAAATTCTAACTCTTCACAGACATCTACGGAACAAAAAAACCCCAAAGAATGAATGAAAGGAAAAATGTTTGAACCCCAAAGCAATACCCCACCTACACACAAGCAGCAGCAACAGGATCACCACTCCCCCTTCTCCTTCCCCACTTGCCTCAGCAAAAAGCATCAGCCCCCACCACCCACCATGAAAGGACTAGCAAAGCCCCCAAGAGATCATGATCTGCAGTCATTCAAAAACCAACACCCAGCAACCAACAGTTTGACATGTTGGTCTATCTATCTCTCTATCTCTCTCTCTCTATTTCTATCTCATCTCTTCCTATCACTGCCTCTATCTCTCTCTATATGTCTATTTCTATTTCTCTATCTCTATCTCTCTCTCCCTCTCTCTCTATCCCTGTATCTCTGTATCTCTTTTTATCTTTCTACCTCTCCTGCTCTCTCTATCTCCCTCTATCACTCTATCTCTCTCTCTACCTCAATCTCTATCTCTCTCTCTGTCTCTATCTCTCTAACTCTCTATCTCTGTCTGTTGAGAGAGAGAGAGAGAGAGAGAGAGAGAGAGAGAGAGAGAGAGAGAGAGGTGTATTACTGCTGGCCCAGTGAGAGGGGAGAGCAGCAACTCAGTGTTTCAATGTTACAGTCTGCATCACTGCTTATTTCGACAGCAGCGAACACTGCTGCCTCGATGTTTCGATCTCCCGCGATGCTTCAGTCGGCAACACTGGCATGGAATCAGTTCATCCAAGCCGCTTCTGGAGATATTAAAAATGCTAGGCCACTCACACGCTCAAAGAGCGGGAAACCACCGCCATGAAGAACCACAGTCTGATTGCAGCTGTAGACCATGGACTCCGACAGGACCCCAGCCGCCTTGAAAAGGAAAAGAACTGACCTTAGAGAGAATAATTTTAAAATGTTTTGCAGATGGACTGAGAGAAGTGGCCCTTTGGGGCCAGCTTTAGCTCCTCTGTGTTCTGTGAAGTCCACACTTAACTGGTTGCATTAACAAGCTCATGCAAAAAATAAAACACATAGGGCAACTCTCACTCCACGTCAGGAGCTCAGGATCTGGCACCTCAGGAGGTGCATGGATAGTTTCAGTACAAACACAACTGGATTGCGACTGCTACCGTAACTCAGGAGCTCTGGTGCCTTGATGTTGGTGCCCTGAATGGGACATTTGGCACAAGGTGGTCAGCTTAAAGATGAAGGTGCTGGATCTACCTTTTTCTGGAAGAGAAATACCTTTTTCATAGGGTTGGTTTGCCATCAAGAATGAGTTAGTCCAGCATTTCAATAAATCCCCCTGTAGAACTATGAATGCCCATGAGCTTTAGCTCAGTCTAGAGTACAAACACGTTATAGTTGCTCACGCACCAACAATTGAAGCTTTAATTGTGGTCTGATGGTACACTCTGAGATGCAAGGACTGATGTGTAAAATTTTAATCATATGCTGGGGTACCACTACGTTGCATCTGCCATACTTCCTCATCAGTGTACAATATGGAATGCGCCTTGAATTATGGAAATGCCATTCTCACTGTACCTACAAGTGTGTTTATACTGTGATCCTGATTGGACAGAAGAATCAAGTGGTGTACTACCTTGTAACAAGATTACACCAAGAACCTCTCAGTATGTTGGTAGTTTAAGTGGTCTGTCTTGCAAATGTAGGGCTCTCAGTACCAGTAACTGTGGTGTTAATGGTTCAGGCTAACAAAATGGCTTCTCTGTATTGTTATAATGAAATGGCTTCTCTGTAATGTTACTTAATGCTGTAATGGGTTTCTGTAGCTGGAATGTTTGGGTTATAACTGCAGACAAGAGGGGAACTAACCAATGGAGAATTGTTATGCTATCTTGTATGTGTGAGCTGAGTGGGAGTTTGCGCGCTTTTTCGGGAGGAGAGCGAGGAGGACGGATGTGTGAGGAGCGGACAGTGGATTCAGAGCAGGGAATACTGGATGTCGGCGGTTTGGACAGTGGCCAAAGTCTCGGAAGGTCGTTGTGGATGGAACCTGAGGCGTGAGCTCCAACATATTAAAATATTATGTGCACAAACTGATAAACTTATTGATTTGGTGCCTTTAGATTATCTGTTTTTACCAACCCATCACTAGATAGATAGATAGATAGATAGATACTTTATTCATCCCCAAGGGGAAATTCAATGTTCCTCCAGTATGATATCACATAAACACAAGACAGACCAAGACTAACTGACCAAAAAAACCACATAATTATAACATACAGTTACAACAGTGCAAAGCAATACCGTAATTTGATAAGAGCAGACCATGGGCACGGTAAAAAAAAAGTCTCAAAGTCCCAGATAGCCCATCATCTCACGCAGATGGCAGAAGGAAGAAACCTCCAACGTGGCAAAACTTCCCGATGCAGCCTCTGGAAGCACCCGAGCACAGCCCAACTGTGAGTCCGTCCGAAAACTTCCGACAACTTCGTGCCTCCGACCAGCCCTCCGACACCGAGCACCGAGCACCATCTCTGCCGAGTGCTTCAACCCCGGCTCCGGCCACCAAGCAACAGGCAAAGCCGAGGATTCGGGGCCTTCCTCTCTGGAGATCTCTCCGATCGCTCAGTAGCAGCGTCAGCAGCACAGGCATGTCAGAAGTTTCGCCAGATGTTCCTCCGTGCTTCACACATCCGTCTCAATCAAATCAGGATTGTGCACGGCCCCTACTTACAGATAACGGATATTCCTTACTGGAGTGGCCGCTGCGCCCTGCGTCGTCGCGCCGCCATCTTGATGTTGATGAAATCTTGATGATTTCTTGATGAAGAAATAACTATAAAGTTGTAATTATTTACTCGCCTTTGGTGTATTGTCTGATATTTGTGTTGTGAGCGTGTACTGGGGGGGGGCATTACTCCGTATTTACACCAAAGTATTGCACTGTTGGTTCACCCTAGGCCAACGGGGGTAAATTGGGGGCACAGATGCTACACAAATAAACCACTACCTTTGGGTATTTGTATAATACATTCATGAGGGTACAACAATGATATAGCTTTCTCAGCTGATCATCTGTTGAAAAACTCCTTCAAAAATACAATCACTGAGAAACTCAGCTAGTCAAGCCACATCTGTGGGAAGAGAAGCTGATTAGTGTGTTGGGTCAGGAAATGTTAACTGCTTCTTCCCTCTCGCACATGCTGCTTGACTGGCTGAGCTCCTCCAGTATTTTCAGATTCCAGACTTTGCCATGTTATTTGTTCTCCCTTACCGCTGAAAACCACTTGTCTGCCATTGCTGCTTTCACATTCCCCTGCTCCGCTGCTTCCCCACCTCATCTTCCAACTTCTACCATCGTCAAACTTAAATTCATCACTCCTGTTGCAAGAGCATCAAATCCCAATTGATTGTAACATTTAAGAGAAGTTTAGATTGGTACATGCATGGGAAGTGTTGGGAAGAATATGATCTGGGTGCAGATAGATGGGACTAGTCAGATGATCAGGTCAGCATGGATTAGATGGGCTGAAGGGTCTTCTGTTCCTGTGCTGTAGTACTCTATGTCTTACCATCCTAGTGCACGCTGAGATCTTCTGGCTTGCATTTGCAGACTGGCAACATCTTGATTTTAAAATTAACTCCGTTTCTCCGTGGCCTCTCCTCTTTGTTCTCATGAGCTGCTCCAGTAATTCAACTCTCCAATTTGATATTTCAGGGTGTTTCAGATTGTGCCTGTGATCTATTTCGGGAGGGTCCTGTCACAGAGTCTTGGCCCAAAATGTAGACTGTACTCTTTTCCATAGATGCTGCCTGGCCTGCTGAGTTCCTCCAGCATTTTGTGTGCACTGCTTGGATTTCCAGCATCTGCAGACTTTCAATTGTTTGTGATAGGGAAGGACATGATGTGTAATTAGTACTTGGGCCACTGGCAGGAGTTCTGCCTTCCTTGTAGTGTTCCAGAACTCCACACTGCTCCATACTATTTTTTTAAATCAGTATTTAGCTAAAATTTATGCAATGATGCATTTTGCTCAAAATAAGCCAACGTTGGGGGGTCTGACAACTGGAGTGAAATTTGGAAATTTCCACTCATGAAGGAATCATCAAGATTCTTATCCTAGCATGCCTTATGGAACCAATGTGATGTTTGAATGTATTTTTAAACAAGTTGGGAAATGAAAACAATGGGAGAGGAGTTATTCACACAGACACCATTCATCTAATGGATATATTGACCAGAAATGTATCTGAAATAATCAGCCACATAATGGTGTGAGTCTGTTTAAACACAACTGTGTCTCCTGTTCATGGAACTCCTGTGGTTATTTATTAACAAGATTTGTTTTTTAACATGACAAGTAATGACTATGGTCTCACCAAGTCTGGATATACCCCACAGCAACAAAGTAGTAACTACAATAAAATTCTTTCAACAATTGATTAAAATGCTGATGAACTGCAAATCATGTACATTAAGCGTCATTTGTTGGTGATAAAAAAATCAATGATCACACATAATAGTATTTCCTTGAGGCAATAATAACTCAATTGTCTTAGTTTAGTATTTAATGTATTAATTGGAAATTAAAGTTTTAGAATGGAGGTGTGCGTTTCCTGCAGCATTTTACGTGTGTTGCTTGGATTCTAGCAACTGCAGATTTTCTCTTGTTCTGTGTGGGTTTGTCTTCCTACCACTGCAATTTGGTTCAAATTTGAATATTCTGTTGTATAATATCTTCAGCATGGATAGAGCTCCTTGTAAACAATATCTATTCATCAACTCACAACCTACTCAGGATTGGATCTAATTCGACACCTAGCATTTTGGATGGTGGAATAATTCAGTGGAAGAAGAGGCCATTCAGCTCATTTTGAAATTTCCCGGTCATCCTGAAAACTACTTCCACCAACACTTCGTTTTACAAACAAACCTAACTTTTCAAATTACGTTCGAGAGCCTTCTGGTCTTCGGTGCTGGAGGCTAATTCAACCCAGTAACATGAGCTCACGCTGAATGGTTCCCTCTTGGCTTGCTGGCAAGACACCAAATGTTGGGTAAAGAGCTTCAAGCAACAGTGGCTGTTCAAGGACTGTCAATTTAACTCAATGGACAACAACTTTTAGGATCAATAATGACCTGGGAAGATGACTTCACTATGTAAGAAAGGAAGGCGAAAAATAAAAAGGGAACTGCTGATTTATTAGTCTAATATCAGTAGTGCGGTGTACGCCTGAACCTACAGCAAAAGTTGTAATAACAGAATGCTAGGAATGAAGACAGTCAACACGATTTATGGAAAGAAATTGAATTCCAATTCTCTGAGGATGTGACTAGAGAATATATATAGGTGATATATGTACATTTAACATCAGAGAAATGTATACAATAGACATCCTGAAATTCTTATTCTTCCCAAAATCCATGAAAACAGAGGATTTCCCCAAAAAATGAATGACAGTTAAATGTTAGAACCCCAAAGCCCCCAACTGCCCCTCCCACACCCAAGCAGCAGTAAGGCAACGATCCCCCATCCCCACCAGTAAAAAAGCATCAGCCCCCCCCCCTGACCGAGCACTCAAGCATAAAGCAAAGCAATACTAAAGACAGAGACTTGCAGTAGCCCAAAGACTACTCGTTCACCCGATAATTCAGCACACCACACTCTCCCTCTCCCTAATAAGTAAAAAAAGGTGTTCCCATTTCACAGCGAGGGGGGAGACATAACAAACAACAAGTCTGTTGCGTCGC
Source organism: Hemitrygon akajei (assembly GCF_048418815.1). NCBI lineage: Eukaryota > Metazoa > Chordata > Chondrichthyes > Myliobatiformes > Dasyatidae > Hemitrygon > Hemitrygon akajei. The sequence goes on along the minus strand of NC_133152.1, from coordinate 12,917,216 downwards.
TTTTTCTAAGCTCTGCGCCCAGAGGGTCGGCCCCGGAAAGGCGTAGCTCTCCTGACACACAGCCCCCGGCATCTAACCTGCTGCTCCCGGTGTTCCATCTTCTCCCACAGCGCTTCAGCCCGGGCCACTCAGCAGGCTCGCTAGCCTTCCAGGCCGCATCCCCAAGTTTGCTGATAAGACTAAACAATGTAGAATTGTGAATGGGAGGAGGATTGAAAGAGGTTTGAGAGGGTTATAGACAAATTCTCTCCCTGTAACTGCCCCTGCATGCTTCAAAGCAACCAGAGCTCAAGGGAGCAACAGCAACCTGCCTTAATGACTATATCCTGTGCACTGATCTCAGCAATAATGAATTACTTTGAGTGACCGGTTATGAGACATCTTAAATCCCATCTTCCTGCTACATTGGATCCTTTCCAGGTCACTTCTTGCTCAAATCAATCCAATGAAGATGTTATAACTTCTGCACTCCACTCCATCCTATCCCACCTGGAGAATGGGGCCTAAAACACCAGGATGCTGTTTATTAGTTTCAGCTTGGCAATTATGCCTCAGAAGGTAAACTGTTCTCGTTAAGTCCAAATACCTCTCTCTGTAACTGAGACTTCTTGATAGAAAGGCCACAGTCAGTCCGTGTTGGCAGCAACATCATGAGCTCCATCAGGCTGAGCATTGTCAAACCCTGGTGCTGCGTGCTCAGCCCACTGCCGTTCATGCTGCTGATGCATGACTGTACTGCCAGAGCCAATTCAGACCAAATTACTGATGACAGTCATTTGATGACACTGTTCACTGATGACAGAACAGTGGTTAGCCTCATCAACACTGACACGAAAACCAGGAAACCTAACAACGAGGAGGAACCCATCACTACCGCTTGTCTTCCCTATATTTCCATGGTTCCTCGATGGATTGCCTGGATCCTGGAGAAATGCCAGATTACTACCATGCACAAACCCTGAAACCATGGGAATATAGGGAAGATGGGTGAGAGCGATGGGTTCCTCCTTGGTGTTAGGTTTCTTGTTTTTCCGTCTGTCTTTTTAAGGGCCCGAATGATTTCCTTCTCCTTGTAGCCATTCTGTAGGAACGTCATGCGTAATCATCTTATTTCCCCATGGAGCGTTTCTGGGTTTCCCTATATTTCCATAGTTTCTGGAAGGATCGCCAGGATTTGAAGAAATATTAGATTAATACCACCCACAAACCCACAAGGAAGCTCAAATCACAGCTTATGCAGGTCAAGGAGAGACCTGGGACACAGAATGGCTAGTATTTACAGGATTCCCTGTGAGTACTGTTTCAAGGTACATGTGATTGATAAATAAATAAATCAAATCAATAAATATAGCAGCCAGATGGGACACACAGTGGAGACCTGCATCAAGGAGCACAGGAAGTGTATCCATTTGGGTTGCCAGAAAAATTGGTGGTAGCAGAACATTGCATTTTTAATGGCCATTGGATTCACTTCAACAGCACAAGACTACTGTGCCGTGCTAATGTCTTTTGGGGCTGCCTGGTAAGGAAAATCATTGAAACAAAACTAGAGGAAAAGAATTTTAACAAAGACAAAGGTTTCACTCTAAGAACTGGAGTTTGATTGTAAACAGGATGGGACAGCGGAATGCTGATTGGATGAGGACTGACCAATCAAGAGGGACAGATGATGGAAGTATAAATACCACTGGAATAGACATACCCAGACATCATCCCAGATGAAGATGGCCAAGTTTGTCATCAAAACATCAGTTAAAATCAATCCCAGTTATGCCTGCCTTTTTGTTGGCTTTGTGGAACAGTCCATGTTCCAAGGCTATACCGGTATCCATCCCCCTCTTTTCCTTCGCTACATCAACTACTGCATGGGCGCTGCCTCTTGCACGCATGCTGAGCTCGTCGACTTCATTAACTTTGGCTCCAACTTTCACCCTGCCCTCAAATTTACCTGGTCCATTTCCGACACCTCCCTCCCCTTTCTTGATCTTTCTGTCTCCATCTCTGGAGACGGCCTATCTACTGATATCTACTATAAGCCTACAGACTCTTACAGCTACCTGGACTATCCCTCTTCCCACCCTGTCTCTTGCAAAAAGGCTATCCCCTTCTCACAATTCCTCCATCTCCGCCGCATCTGCTCTCAGGATGAGGCTTTTCTTTCCAGGATGAAGGAGATGTCTTCCTTTTTTAAACAAAGGGGCTTCCCTTCGTCCACCATCAACTCTGCTCTCAAACGCATCTCTCCCATTTCCCGCACATCTGCCCTCACCCCATCCACCCACCACCCCACTCGGGATAGGGTTCCCCTTGTCCTTACCTACTATTCTCCCATCCCTTCCCACCGATCTCCCTCCTGGCACTTATCCTTGTAAACGGAACAAGTGCTACACCTGCCTTTACACTTCCTCCCTCACCACCATTCAGGGCCCCAGACAGTCCTTCCAGGTGAGGCGACACTTCACCTGTGAGTCGGCTGGTGTGGTATACTGCATCTGGTGCTCCCGGTGTGGCCTTTTATATATTGGTGAGACCCGACGCAGACTGGGAGACCGTTTCATGGAACACCTACGCTCGGTTCGCCAGAAAAAGCAGGATCTCCCAGTGGCCACACATTTTAATTCCACATCCCATTCCCATTCTGATATGTCTATCCATGGTTCCTCTATTGTCAAAATGAATCCAAACTCAGTTGGAGGAACAACACATTATATACTGGCTGGGTAGCCTCCAACCTGATGGCATGAAGTTTGACTTCTCTAACTTCCGTTAGTGCCCCTCCTCCCCTTTTTACCCCATCCCTGACATATTTAGTTGTTTGCCTGTTCTCCATCTCCCTCTGGTGCTCCCCCCCCTTTCTTTCTCCTGAGGCCTCCCGTCCCATGATCGTTTCCCTTCTCCAGCTCTGTATCACTTTCGTCAATCACCTTTCCAGCTCTTAGCTTCATCCCATCCCCTCTGGTCTTCTCCTATCTTTTCGCATTTCCCCCTCCCCCCACTACTTTCAAATCTCTTACTATCTTTCCTTTCAGTTAGTCCTGACGAAGGGTCTCGGCCCAAAACGTTGACAGCGCTTCTCCCTATCGATGCTGCCTGGCCTGCTGTGTTCTACCAGCATGTTGTGTGTGTTGTTAGTTAAATCAATACCTGTATCCAGCTGGAATTTTGAGAAGAGTTTATTCAACATATTGTATGAATCGCCAGTACTCTACTTACTTTTTGAGTTATGGTGTTAATGCGCCTTATTACTTGTTAATGGATTTATGGTAGTATTACCTTATGTGTTGTGTGTGAGTTCTATGTACCGTGAGTTATATGTACTTAGTTGGATGGACTGTTATTTTGTTTGGCAGTGTACATAAATACGGATGAAATAACACAGGGATGATAGAATTTAATGTGGAAAAATGTTCACTTTGATGAACGTCAGATTTGATTTATTTATTTATCAATCACACGTACCTTGAACCATACTGTACAGTGAAAGGCCTTGCTTGCATTAACAACCAACACACTCTGAGGATGCACTAGGGGCAGCCTGCAAGTGTTGTCGGCATGCATTCTGGCATTAAATTAGCATGCTCACAATCTTCAGCAGAGCAACAAAGCAGAGGATTTGTTAAATGCTGAGAACGTAGGGGTATAAAAGAATCTGCTGGAGGAACTCAACAAGTTGAGCAGCATCCATGAGGGAATGTTGACTTTTCAGGTCAAGGCCCCGCATCAGGGTGAGAGTGGAGTGGATATATCCTTGGTATAAAGAGGAGAGGAGGAGGGTTGAGACAGCGGTCAGGAGGTGATCGGTGGACTGAGGGCGAATGAGTAGAAAGACCCAGGTGGGGGATGGGGCAGAGGAAGGATAGAACTGGAAGACAGAGACAGGTGGGTGATAGGTGGAAGCAGACAATGAAAATAAAGGGGCAAACACACCTTGTACAAGAAACCCAAGCCATTACACGAAGAACGTGCTAACTCCGCATGTATTCCACCAGATCGAACTTCGGTTCCTGGATCTGGGAAACAACACTAGTTATTCTGTCTAAATATTTACTACTTGAACAACATCAATATATATAAAGAACCACAAACTCTCTGGTCATTTGCTGCTTGATGGAGATTACAAAGCCACATTGTCTGCAAGGGTTCCTATATTATGAATGGGAACAGTTTAAATAATTGCACTTCATTGACAGCTATGAATGGAAGTGCACAAAGGCACTCCATTAATGCAGGCTTCTTATTGATGTTTTGTGATTAATGTTATTGTAGTCCTATATCTTATTGCTGTAATATTGATGCCTCTTCCATGGAATAGGTAGCGGTATTACAACAACAGGATAAAGGACTACAAAATCATTATCACACTGATGTAATGGAATATCTGCTCATACCTGTATAAGTTATAAGTAAGTCAAGTAAGTCAGGACAAAGAGACAGAAGTGTAGTTGCCTCTGACCTGTGGAGTAGGTGACTGCCTTCAGAAACATGTCACCTTCGGAACATTGCACTCATCCTGACTGGCCACGGAATATCTCAGTCTCTGCAGCAGAGTGGTGAAAACCATTGGTATTGCTTCCTCATGCGATATATTGCACAGCAGACTTTAAAGACTCATTTCATCTGGAAAATTTGGTCACTTAATTTCCAAAAATTAAACAGGTTGGCTTTAGTCAGTCATGCCTATTTAATTGGGCTTGTAACAGCACTGGAGAATGGCAAAGTTCCCTAGATTTAGATCGACCTTATACAATTGGAATTTTCAGTCCATGGGTCTTTTAAAATGACTATTGAATACTGATTCTTATTCTGTCTGAATCACAGATTACCGTTTGGTACTAACTGAACACAAATTTTACCAATGATCCAAATGTATGACCAACCTTGGTATCTAGCAAAGGCTTTGACTGAGGAGCACAAATGTTGTAGATGCCATTTTTCCTCAGAGTGACCTCTCAAACTCTCACTTGCCTTATTATTCTTAAGACCCTGTATGAGCCTGTACACATTACTCACAGAAAGTTCAGCCAATCATAGCTTACCAGACTGAAGCTGAGACCCAACAAGTCACCTCACAGAAGATGAGAAACATTGCTGTTTTAGCCAAATCCACCCAGATCCCAGGCTGCTTTCTGGCGAGGTCAAGCTTCCACCATCACAGATATAACAACTTTGTCCTGCTGCCCTCAATCCCACTACATACACTCATACACACCTCCTTCCCACCCTCAATACAATCTCCCAACCATCCTCAATCCCACCTCTTACCCACCCTCAATTGTACCTCCTTTTCAGACTCAGTACCACCTCCCTCTCACCTTCAATCCCATTTTCTTTCCACATTCAGTACCACCTCCCTCTCATGCTCAATCCTATCTTTAATTTTAACTATTTCCCACCTCAATCACATCTCCCTCTTAACCTGAATCTCATCACCCACCCTAAATCTTGCATCTATCCCTGCTACGATCCCACCCACATCCTGCCATTTCTCTTCCTCAGATAGAAAATCACCATGGCAAGAAAATCTCTTGTGATTCTTGAACCACACACTCCAGTCCAAACACCGACAATTTTTCTCCCATTACTGTCACTGAGAATGTCATACCGCTGATGCAGAGCTGGAAACCGAGGTAATTGATTAATCCCAAGGGTTATGGCCTGAGTATGCGATAGAGTTTGTATCTTCACTGATTAACTGGATGGGCCCTGACAACATTTACTCCTTTTTCAATCACACTTTAGTTACTTGTGCACTTGTTCAGCACCTGACTCTAAACTGTTCTGAAACTTTAGCTCAGAACTGCCAATTTTATACAACTATTGATCTAGAAGACAACTTCGAGCACTTTCTCATTCTTTACTTGCATATATAAGTACCAATCATAATATTTTCTTCAGGTGTTAATAACAAAAGAAAACTATGTCTTAATTGACAATTATATCTCAGTGTTAGTTAAACCATTGACCAAAAGTTTGTGCCATGCAACCCTTTACATCCTTGTCTTGGTCTGCTGAGTCTTTGGTACTTCATTAGACCCTCCGAAAGCTGTTCATAGAAGCGCTCTTTGCAGATGACTGTGCACTCATGGTGCACCAAGAGGACCACCTACAAACAATGGTCAGCAGATTCTCCGCCGCATCTAAATTGTTTGGCTTTACAATCAGCCTCGGTAAAACAGAGGTCTTCCTGCAGCCTTCACCTAACAGCGTCCCGCCACAGCCATGCATCACCATCGATGACACACAACTACGAAACGTTGACAACTTCAAATACCTGGGGAGTACCATCTCCAGCGACGGTGCCCTCGATAAAGAAATCACGTCAAGGATCCAGAAAGCAAGCCAGGCACTCGGAAGGCTCCGGGTCAAAGTTCTGCAGCACAAAGACATTCACCTCTCCGCTAAACTGAAGGTTTACAATGCTGTTGTGGTCTCATCACTTTTATATGGCTGTGAAACCTGGACACTGTATCGCAGACATGTCAAACAGCTTGAACAATTCCACAATCGCGCTCTGCGATCAATCATGCAAATCCGCTGGCAAGACCGTATCTCCAACCTGACAGTCCTGGACCAAGCCAATTCCACAAGCATTGAAGCCAAGGTTTTGAAGGCTCAGCTCAGATGGACCGGCCACGTGATCCGCATGGATGAGTCCAGAACGCCGCGTCAGTTGTTCTACGGAGAACTGGAGCAGGGCAACCATGCCCAAGGTCGCCCAAGGAAGAGGTACAAGGACAACCTCAAGTCAAACGTTAAGTGGGCCAAACTCCAACCCCGCGATCTCGAACACACTGCTGCTGATCAGTCCAAGTGGCGCAATCTATGTTCCAAGGCAGCAAACAACTTCCAAGCCAACTGGCGCATGCAGCGCCTCAAGGTGAGTCAAGAAAGACACAGGAATGTGTCCGCTCCTGCCCCAACAGGCGGTGCTCCTTGCCCCACCTGTGACCGTATCTGCACTTCAGACTTCAGCCTCAAAAGTCATATGCGTGCCTACAGACGTTGACTGCGCAACACATTCGTCTTCCTCAGACTTCGAGAGACTACTACTACACTATTACAGTTCACATGGGACCTATCCTGCCAAGAACTCTGTCCTGTACAGCTGCAGATTATTGCACAATATCTTAATCACTCTTCAGCTTCTACAGCCATCCAGCTTCCCTTACCGTGAAGGGACGGATGTTTGTCTAGAGTGGTGAGCCAAGGGAAAGCTGTTGCCAAACTGCCAGAAACCAACAATCACAATTTTAATGGGTGAATGCCAAGCAAGTCCTTGATAATGCACGCCTGTAGTTCAGTCCTGAGTGAGAAAGTTGCCAAGAAAATTAGTGGTATCCCTTTTTAAGTATATATTGTCTCGTGACAGGTTACACGGAGTAACTATACCAGTTATCCCAGGTTATCCACACATAATTAACTTCCAACAACATAGGAGTACAGACTAGTATGTAAACAATTTTATTTTGCTCCCACTGACTGTCAATGCTTGTAAAATTGTACTGTTATTTGTTACACGTAAACACAATGTACTAAAATAGAAAAAATAGGTTTGGAGTAGATGGATATTGAAAGACCTGTTCTTCTGTTGTTTGGTTCTGTGATTTTAATTAAAAGTGAAGAAAAATTTTGTTTTCCAGTGTTCTAAAATATAAACTGTTCCAATGGCTCAAACCTCAATGTGATGTGACTCGACTCTATTCAATTGTGCTATTGAACATTCCAAAATGATTCATCACTTGTTTAAACACCAAACTTCAAAGAAAAGCCAGTGGAATTATATCATTAGAAGAAAATTGTAAAGATGTATTAACATGAAATTACTACATACAGGGAACATGACAATCATGTTAAAAGCACCTTACCCCCAAATAAAAATCATGATCTCAATGGGTGAATACTGTACAATCCCTTCAATGATACACACATGTTGTTTGGCCTTGGGTGAGAAAGCTGCAAAGAAAATTAGTGGTATTTCTTCATTCATTGATGCTGTGTCATACAGAGTTACAGAGAGCGAATCATTACTCCGATTGATTTCCGATTAATTGAAAGAGTGAAAAAAGTCAGGCTAACTTGCAAAAGAGTTCTAAGAATTAACGTTTGAAATGCTGTGGTATTAATAGTTTACCTGCGTATCAGGGCAGTTGTAATACTTGCATCAGGCTGCTGTTTATTGACCGCAGCTCAGCATTCAACACAATCATATCCTCAGCTCTAATCGACAAGCTCCAGAACCGGGGCCTCCGTACCTCCTCTGCAACTGGAGGCTTGAGTTTCTCACTGGGAGACCACAGGCAGTGCAGATCAGAAATAACACCTCCTCCTCGCTGACAGTGAACACTGGTGCACCTCAAGGATGCGTGCTCAGCCCACTGCTCTACTCTCTCGACACCTATGATCGTGTAGTGAGACGGAGCTCAGATCTACCACACCATCTACAGATTTGCTGATGACACAATTATCATTGGCAGGATTTCAGGTGGTGATGAGTAGGCGCACAGGTGTGAGATGGACAGATTGATTGAGTGGTGTTAAAGCAACAACCCTGCACTCAACGTCAGTAGGTCCAAGGAATTGACTGTAGACTTCAGGAAGGTGAAATTGAGGTAATATACACCAGTCCTCATTGAGGGATAAGAAGAGCAAAGTGTAGTGTATTAAATATTTCAGTAATATTTGAGTAATGTTGTAAATGTCTTGTTTGATAGCGTATTCTTTGTTTGTTTACATAATTCATTATGGGTTATCTGTATGAAGCACACGAGTGTCATACGTCATTATACCATCACATCATATGTGAGCGCCTCACGAAAAATTCACGTCAGTGGTGGACCAATCAATTCGCAGAGAGAGAGCGAGCGAGCTTTGCACAGGTCGGGGAGAAGAGGTCAAATAAAGGAATGTTTCACGGACCAATCAATTCACAATTCCTTAGCAGGCACAAATAAAAGCAAGGCAGGGTCAAAGTGGAGCAGCCATCGTGTGAGTGGGCCAGTGTAGGAGTGGGAACTTGAGGCTTCGGCGGGGAGGCACAGGTAAGTATCAGGTAAGGCTGTTGTAGTGGCTGGATAAAAAGTCGCTAACCACAGCTAATTAAATAAAGTAGGGATGAAGCAGGATCAGGTGATATGCTGCAGGCTGTAGGAGTTGGTGGACCCCATTGTGGTTCCTGGTGACCACATCTGGAGCCAGTGTCGGCTGCTCGAGGAACTCAGGCTCAAAGCCGATGACCTGGAATCTGAACTACAAACACTGTGGCACATCAGGGAGGGGGAGAGTTACCTGGATTTTCTGTTTCAACAGGCAGGCATGCCCATTAGATGAGCTGCCTCAAATTCTGTCTGTGGACAGGGACAAGAGGGTGTGACTGCGAGTGAGGTGGGGAGTGGGATCCAAAAGACAGTACTGGAGTAGCCTCAGCCCTTGAGCTTGTCGAACAGGTCTGAGATTCTTGCTCCCTGTGTGGATGAGAGTGGGGGCTGTAGAAAAGATGAGCAAACTAACTGTGGCTCTGTATTTCAGGGAGACATTCAAGAGGGAAGAGAGAAGAGAAAAGTAGTGGTAATTGGGGATGGTATAGTCAGGGGAATAGACAGAGCTCTCCATTGCGAGGGTAGAGCAACCCAAAGGCTGCCTGGAGCCTGGGTTCAGGACGTCTTATCTGACCCGCTGAGGAATTTGCAGTGGGAGGGGTAAGATCCAGTTGTCGTGGTCCATGTGGGTACCGACGACATAGGTAGAATGAGGAAAGAGGTTCTGCTGAGGAAATTTGAGCAGCGAGAGTCTAAATTAAAAAGTAGAACCAAAAAGATGGTAATCTCTTGTAACCTGAGCCATGTGCAAATTGGCAAAAGGTCAAGAGGATTTGAAAGTTAAATGCATAGCTCCAGTGCCTAATGATATCCTCATTCTGGTAATTAAAACTGTGATTTTGTGAAGGCAACTGCCCTTAATTCTTGTAAGCTGACTGCCAGCAACAGGCTAAACTTCCTCAGCTCTTCCGTGGCAAAGCACTAAAGCCAGTGTATAAATTGGAATGTGAGCTTGTAGCTTTTCAGTCTAAAAAAAGTCTCGTTTGTTCGAATCCTTTCCAGACTTACAGTTGTTAATCATGGTGGCATTTCTGGCAGATACATGTTATCACTTCAATGACCTAAATATGTCTGTGTAGGGAAGTGCATTCAGTGAAATGGAAGACAGGTTCATACTTTTGTTTTAATAAAGTTTAAAGTCTGGACAAATGTTTTGACATGCTTCCATCTCTTGTATTAATATCCATTGATGACTGCAAAGATTTCAATCATATGCTGCAAAACAAAATTAATATCAACATCTTTAACATCATCCCCCCCAAAATTCAAAGAGTATTTCTCTTCTTACTTTGATCCATAGAAAGAATGGATTCAAGCCCCTTTCTCAATCAGATACTCTGGGACATCACTGTCATTGTAGAGAACAAGGTGTTGAAGCTTCAAACAATGAGGGCTGATGTGGCAATTTCCGAACTTGCTTCCTGCATTAAGGTCAAAACAGAATATTCAGAATTCACTGAAAGCCCTCACTACCTTTCCATTCTATCAACAGATGCAAAAGCAGATTTTCAGAAAAGACAGCAAATGAAACCAAGAACCCAAAATAGATTATCGGTCAGTAGTGCAAATGCAACCTCGTCCAGCATTCACCTCCAGTTTCACCTGCCCACCTTCATGCCCTTCCTGCCACCTCCCTCTGGTCTCCCCTCCGTCCCTTTCTTCCATGGTCCACTCCTCTCTCCAATTAGATTCCTTTTCCAGCCATTTATCTCTTCCACTTATCCCCCAGTTTCTTAATTCATCCCCTTCAGGAAGTCATTCCTGCCTGTGGCCATCAAACTTTACAGCTCCTCCCTCAAAGTGTCAGATACCCTGAGCCAATAGGCTGGCCCTGGACTAATATCCACTTGGCATAATTTACTTATTATTATTATTATTTAATTATTTATATTTTTTATATTGCTATATTTCTACACTATTCTTGGTTGGTGCGACTGGAACGAAACCCAATTTCCCTCGGGATCAATAAAGTATATCTGTCTGTCTGTCTGTTCCCCCTCATCTGGTCTCACCTATCACCTGCCAGCTTGTACTTGCCCCCCCTTCCCTTCCTCCTCCCCATCCCCTTTTTATTCTAGCCTCTACTCTCTTTCTTTCCAGTTCTGATGAAGGGCCTTGGTCTGAAACATCAACTGATTATAACCATCCATAGCTGCTCTCTGACCTTCTGAGTTCCTTCGGCGTTTGTACAAGTTTGTACAGATTGCATTGAAATGATTAGCAGACAAATCTCATTGCATACATCGATTGAATTATTTTATCTTAACTGAAATATTTATAATATGTGAATGTAAAGCAATAACAAGAGAGCTTGAATTTGTTATTATGTTTTTGTAATACTGATGCATTGGAACCTGTACTTCAGGAATGGGAGGTATGCAATACGCAAAAGCACTTTCCACTGTGCCACAGGAGACAGGGCAACATTTAAAAAATGTCAGCACTTGCTTCATGTCAAATGTTTCTTCTAAATGGGAAGACTTCAATAAAAAGAGCAAACATTTTATTTTTATTTTTGCCTGTACTCAGTGGGTGAGATTTAAATTATTGAACTAGTTAACACCCTAGTATATGTAACTTCAGTTAATTTGAAGTTTATATGCATAAATTTCAATGTAAGTATAAATAACAATGGCTGAGACCTTAAAAAACATCATATCAGTTTAAAAAGGCAATCAGAAAGATTGTGAAACATTAGTGCAGGGAGATACCTCCTGGCACCTAGCCTAAATTTACCATTCATGGTTATATCTAGACACCAGCTATCAAAGGATTAAGGCAGTTCAACAATCTGTTCAGAATTCACCTGGGTGTAGAGGGAATAGCCATTTGAAACACTATTATGTATTGGCAAGGTTCCCATCCCAGCTCAGGAAGTGCTTATAGTGCCATACCATTGTTTTGTACATTGGTACTGGTAAATGGCTTGGCTGATTCCTCATTCAGACAGATGTAACCGTATGTTTCAGCTAGTATTCCCAGGAGAGCACCTGAGAAGGAATAATAAGACAGCCTTTCACCTAGTTATTAGTAACTATTTATGAGACCAACAGCCCACACGCTTCTCTGGACGCTTCCATACTTACTTCTGCCCCTAATGCAGTGACAGAGATGTACGGTTATGGCCCAAATGCAGAGGAAGAGACACTGAAGAGGATGAATAGATCATTGAATTTTAATAAGAACTGTGCAGAACAAAATAAAATACAGTAAACACTGGGCCAAATGGGTCGTTAACTAACTGTCTCAAACTGAAAGCTAATAACAACGTTGTGGCTCAGAAGCAGTAACAAAATGCTAAAAAATACCACTCCTTTACAGAGTCAATCTAAATGGTAGTCTTCTTCCTCGGAATGAGGACAAAGGAGAGGAGAGTGACTGCAGCAAGGAGCATTGACGTTGCTGTGCTTTTGGTCAAGATTTGACAAGACTGAAACAAGAGGAAGGGAATTAAATGCAACCACAATGAAACACAAATAGGCTGAAACGTGCATACTCCAAAATGTGATTGCTGACCCTGATCAGCAGCCCAGCAGCAGGGCGCCCAGACTTTGCAGCAGAGTCTGAGGTTGTGACAGTGCCCTCCTCCCTGGGCACAACTCCCAAGGCACTAGATGCCTGTACCTGCTGGAAGTTCCAGCTGAGGGACTTGCCCAGCATGGCATGGGCTAGAATGCAAGAACATTCCTCAAAACCATGCCCCTCCCAATCCACAAGATACTGGACCCTGCCCTGCACCCAGCAAGGTGCCAGGAGGTGGTGCACAGAAGTCTGAGCACAGCTGAGAGATCAGGACACTGCTTACAGATCAGGATATGAGACAGCTCTCAGGTCAGCAAGAACTGCACTTCCCCGTGCTATCAGGAAGGCAAAATTGGATTATTCACAGAGGATATACAGCCATTTCTGCGACACTAGAGACAAGGGGCACTTGGAGCAGGACATTCAGACCATAACAAACTACAAGTCCACCCTGCACTTCAACTTCGCTTCCTGATAAACTGAACGTTGTTTATGCTCAGTTTGATGCACAGAATGATGTGCCAACAAAGAAGGTTTCCTCTTCCACCTCAGGAGCAGGCACTCTGTCTGGCCATGCTGATGTAAGTAAGACCCTAGCTGGGGTCATCCCCATAAAGATGCGAGGCCTGATAATATACCTGCAGCCCAGTTGATAGAGGTTCTAACAGACATCTTCAGCATTTCTCTGGAACGGTCCACTGTCCACTCAGGGTTCAAGGTGTCCAGCATCATCCCAGTGCCTAGAGAGGGCAACAGTAACCTATCTCAATGACAACAGTCCAGTGGTACTGACCTCAACGACTTTGAGCGGCTCATTATGGATCACATAAAACCCCATCTTCCTGCTACATAGGACCCTTTCCAGGTTACTTATCACTCAGATTGGTCCACTGATGGTGTCATAGCCTCTGTACTCTGCTCCATCCTGTTTTACCGGAAAAATCATGTCTCACATGCCGGGATGCTGTTTATTGACTTTCAGCTCTGTCAGAAGCTGGTGGATAAACTGTCCTTGTTGGGTCTCATTGCCTTTTTCTGTAACTGGATCGTGGACTTCTAGAGAAAAAGGCCAATGTGAGTTTGTGCTGACAGAAATATCTTCAGCTCAATCACGCAGAGTATTGGTACTCTCCAAGGCTGCGTACTCCCCCAACCGCTGTTCACTTTGCTGATGCATGACCTCATTGCTAGATCTAGTTAAAACTGAATCATCAAGTTTGCTGATGGCAGAACAGGGGATGGCCTCATCAACAACGATGATGAAATGGCTGTTAGAATGGTGCAAGCGTGACATCTTGAGTCTTATGGTGGACAAGAACAGAGTTGTTTATAGACCTCAGGAAGGTGCAGGCTGACTGCTCCCCACTTCACATAGATGGCTCCTGTAATAAGCTCATCAGTTTGTGCAGGGAGCTAGAGAGCATTGAGCTTCAAGTCTTTTAAGAGCACATGAATTGGTTAATTATTGATAATGAAATTCTCTAATCGCTTAGAGTTTCCTATGATTTTTCTCAAGCGATTCACTCTTTGTAATGTGGTCTCCTGGTGCTGTTTGTTTAAACTTGTTAAACTTATTTTGATAAGCTCAGAGATTCTGTAGTACTTGTACTTTTAAGTGGACTCAAGATTAACGCTAATTGCGGGGTGCTAGTTTTGAGAATGTTACATCTCGTAGTGTCACTCGGCTAAGCAACCAAGTTTCTGTTGGAATTCCTATGAATTAGTTCTGGTTGCCATCCCTATATTGGAGTCTGTCTTTCCTCCACACTTGGTTTCTGACAATGTCAGTGTGCATCATGAAAGAAGGACTCTGGCATGTAATGGACCCAGTGGAGGTTGAAAGAGGTGTTCTGACATTGCTTGGCTTTAGGTGGGCATGCCATCTATTCTCAAGTCCATGTTCTGAGTTTCTCAGGTCCATGTTCCGAGTCTATGTTACTGGTGTCTCTAATCTATATTCCGACTGTCTCTAGTGTACATTCTGAGTTTATCAAGTCCACATTCTGAGTTTATCAAGTCCACATTTTGAGTTTACATTTCAAGTGTCTCTAGTCTACGTTCCAAGATTCTCAAATCCATGCTCTTAACTTTTCTTGTCTATGTTCTGAGCTTCTCCAGTATGCGTTAAAGGCTTTTTTTTGTCTCTCAGGGTTTCCAGTCTATGCATCCCTGGTTCTCTAGCCTCTCATGGTCATTAACGTTCTCCAGGTTTCCAAGGTTTATTCAATGTTTTCAGGGATATTTTCAATGTTCTTCCTGTCTTGAGATTCCCAAGTCTCTCTCAAGGTTCCCAGGTCTCTCTTGAGGTTCCTCAGATCCCTCTTAAGGTGACCCTGGATCTCAAATGTTAACATCTCCCTGGGCTGTTAGATGTCAGCAATAGGGAGCGGGGTACTGTAATGAACTCTTTGGGTTAGTACTGGGTGCTGGAGAGTATTGGGCTCTGAGCTTTTTTAAGAGCTTTTTTAATTAATTGCTATTTAATGAGTCATTAATCATTTAGAGTTCCTTGTGTTTCTTCTCAAGCAATTCACTCTTTCTAAAGCGGTACCCTGGTGCATTCTGTTTAAACCTGTTTATTCTGATAGGCTTGGATTTGCATGTAACTTGCATTATTTGAGCAGATGCCTGATTAGTGCTAATTGCAGGGTCATAGTTTTGAGAATGTTATGTCTTGCGGTGACACTCAGCTGATTCACTCATGTTCTGATGGAATTCTTATGAATAAACTCTGGATGCTCTCTCCACATTGGAGCCTGTCTTTCCTGTGCACTTATGTTTCAACATTGCCAGCGCACGTTGTGGCAAGCTCCTCTCTAGAACGAGTAAGGAACACCAACTCTTTGGTCAAGAAAACACAGAAACATCTCCACTTCCTGAGGAGATTGAAGCAAGTGAAGACCACCTCCCCCCATTCTAACCAATTTTTATAGGAGCACCATCGAGAATGTCCTGACCAGTTGCATCACTATCAAGTAAAGGAATTAATTGCAAAGTATCTGATCACAAGGCCCTACAAAGGATTTTGCAGACTGCTGATCATCAGGGTCTTTCTTCCACCCATTCGAGATATTCATCAGAAGTGCTTCATATGTAGAGCCCTTAGCATTTTTAATGATCTCTCCCATCCGTCCAACACCCTCTTTGAATCCCTACCATCAGACTGGAGGCACCATAGCACTAGGACAAGAACTGTTAGGATAGGAAACAGCTTCTTCACCTAGCCACAAAACTACCACCCAGGTCTCATCACATTTGAACCACCAGTAGCAGTTTATAGTTTACTTTTTAACTTGAATCGTATATGCACCTTATTAGTTGTCGATTTATTTGTGACGATATTACTTCATGTGTTTGAGTTACATGCACTGTGTTGTTCACCTTGTTCCGGAGGTATTTGGTGGTATACATGTGTATGGCTGAATGACAATAAACTTGAACTTGGACTTGGATTTGTGCTGGAAACATAGAGCACTGGGTGAATCTTCACCATTGATGGTAGGTGCAATCGATATGAGGCTCCCTTGATAGTCTTCTCCATTATGAACGTTGCCAGGTAGCGTGGGGCCCACTTGCCGCTCTCAACTTCCAAAGAATCACAATCAGAAACAGCATGCATGTCGTGAAATTTGTCAACTTTACGGCAGCAGTACAATTAAATACATGATTAATAAATATAGAGAACAAAACTGAATCATATGTACGTCTATTCACTAGTTCAGTTAAAATAGGTAGTGCAGAAGAAACAGAAATAAAGAAGTAGTGAGGTAGTGCTCATGAATTAATGCCCATTTAGAAATCGGGTGGTGGAGGGGTAGAAGCTGTTCCTGAATTGCTGACTGTGTGACTTCAGGCTTCTGTACTTCCTTCCTGATGGTAACAGTGAGAAGAGGGTTCTCACTGGGTTGTGGGGATCCTTAATGATAGATTCTGCTTTCCTAAGCCACCGCTCCTTGGGTACAACAGAGGCTAGTACCCATGATGGAGCTGACTAATTTTACAAGTTTCTGCAACTTACTTGTGCAATAGCACCCCCCTCCCACCCCCATAACAGATGGTGATGCAGCCTGTCAGAATGCTCTTCACAGTACATTTGTTAAAGTTTTCGAGTGTTGTAGTTGACAAACCAAATCTCCTCAAACTCCTAATGAAGCATAGCCGCTGCCTTGCCTTCTTTATTGCATGAATATGTTGCATCCAGGTTAGGTCCTCAGAGGTATTGACACTCAGATACTTGAAAATGCTCACTCTCTCCACTTCTGATCCCTCTATGAGAATTGGTTTGTGTTCTTTCATCTTACCCTTTTTAAAGACCACAATCATCTCTTGTGTCTTGCTTACATTGAGTGCAAGGTTGTTGCTGTGACACCACTCAACTAACTGGTATACCTCACTCCTGTATGCCCTTTCCTCACCATTTGAAATTTGGCCAATAATGGTTGTACCATCAACAAATTTGTAAAGGGCATTTGGCTGGTGCCTAGCCACATAGTCATGGATGTAGAGAGAGAACGGGCTATGCACACATCCCTGTGGTACACCAGTGTTGATTGTCAGCGAGGTGGAGATGTTATTTCCAATCCACAGAGATTTCTGGTTAGAAAGTTGAGGATATGTTTGCAGAGGGAGGTACAGAGGCTTAGGTTCTATAGATGTTCAATCAGGACTGTAGGAATGATGGTGTTAAACAGCATGATCCAGGTGATCCAAGACCATGTGGAGGGCCACTGAGTTCACATCCGCTGTAGATCTGCAGCACACTGCAAATTGCAGTGCGTCCAGGTTCTTTCTGAGAAGGGTGCTGATTCCAGCCATGGCCAACTTCTCAAAATGTTTCCTCACTGTAGATGTGAGTGCTACTGGATGATCGCCATGAAGGCAGCTCATGCTGTTCTTCTTGAGCTCTGGTATAATTGTCGGCCTTTTGAAGCAGATCTCTAGATTCCGGCAGACTTTCTCCCCTGGCTTCAGAAGCCTCACCGATTGGTAGAACCGATCAGCCGGCCAGGGATGTTGTTTCTTGGTGCACAGCAGAGAATCCCTGGTTTGCTTCCACTTGTGCTTGTAGTATTCGACCAGCCATTCAGCAGCAGAAACTCCCACGTCAATCGCTTGTTCAGAGAAGAGCAGTGACTGGAATCCATTCCGTCATTCAAGGAGGGATAGGCCTGTGGAGGACAGTTAGAGGTTGTTGTGGGCAATCTCTGCCCAAACCAATTTGGAGCTCTAGGTTGTGGGTTTGGAAGAGACAAGACAGTATAGGGTTGTCTCTAGCTCCTGATTCACTCCCTCAGTCCGGCCATTAGATTGGTGGTAGAAACATCATGAGAAGCTGGCTGTGGCTGCCAAAAGAGAATAGAAAGCCTTTCAAAAATGGGACGTGACGCTTTGTCCTGAAGGAAGCCACGCAGCCTGAAAATGTACTGAACCATGGGAGTCTCACGAGCCAACAGGAGCCTGGGGAGAGCAATGAAGTGGGCAGCTTTGAAGAGCAGTCCACAACCACCAGAATAATAGTGTTTCCATCTGGCGGGGGAAGAAAAGAGACAAGATCCACTGAGATGTGGGATCAAGGACTGTGAGGCACAGGCAGAGGGCAGAGCAAATGTGATGCCTTGTTCTGACACAAGTGGGACAGGCAGTTACGAAGTTGTAGACATCCAGGGACACAGAAGGACACCAAAATTGTCTCTTTATAAACTGTTGTAAAACTAGCTGGCCAACCAGGCAGGAAGAGTGACCCACTCTAACACTCAGGGTCACATAGTGGCAGGGAATTTCAGTAGCGAGGTCCCCCACCAGGGCTTTGATCTGATTGTTGGGCAGACTTCATCTCTGCTTCTATTCCCTAAATCATCAGAGCAGCATTGTACAAGGGAAGAAGGATGGTCTCTGGGTTGGTATTATCCTCAGATATCAAAATGGCAGGAGAGACAGGAGAGAGTGTTGGCCTTGGTACTCCTGCTGGCAGAATGGTAGGTGTGGGTGAAATCAAACTGTGAAGAAGAGAGATTCTTGTGATCTTCTGCCCCCTTCAGCCAGTGTCGCCAAGCCTCCAGGGCCTCTTTGACAGCCAGACATTCTCAGTTCCTGACACTGTAGTTTCATTTAGCTGGAGTCAAGTATCGGGAAAGAAAAGCACAGAGGTGCAGCTGATTATCTGCAGAAGACCTCTGGAAGAGTATAGCTCCAATGCCAGGGTCTGATGCATCAGCCTTGATGACGATTTGACGGGTTGGGTCTAGATGTTCTAGCACCAGGACAGTGGTGAAGTGTTACCTTAATTATGAGAATGCTTTGTTTGCTTCACTTGTTCATAAGAGTCCAGCAGTCATCTTCTTAGTGAGTGCATTTGTGAGGGTGGCAATGGAACTGTTACTTATGTTGAAGTGATGATAAAAGTTTGCAAACCCAGTGAAACGTTGTTTGACTATAGAAAGCTTGGGCCACTCTGTGACTGCCTGAACTTTACGTGGGCCCATTTCAGCACTGAAAGGGGTAAGGATATAGCCCAAAAATGGTACCAGCTCTTTGTAGAGCTCACACTTCTCTGGCTTGGCATAAAGTTTGTTCTTGAGGAGCCATTTGAAAACCCTCTAAACATGCTGCATGTGTTCCTGTCAAAAATGGGAACGGAAGAGAATGTCATTCAAGTACACAAAAATAAACTGATTCAACATGCCCTGGAGCAGATTGTAGACAAAGGCCTGAAAAACAGCAGGAGCATTGGCCAGACCAAAGAGCATCATGAGGTAGTCATAGTAGCCTGTGGAGATGTTGAGTGCTGTCTTCCACTAGTTCCCTTCAATGAACCAGGTTGTAAGTGTTGCTCAAATCTATCTTCAAGAATATGGTTGATACTTGGAGAGGTTCATATGCAGAGGCAAGCAGGAGAAGAGGGGTATGGTTCTTCACTGTGATGTTGTTGAGGGCTGATAATCAATTCAGGGTCAGAGATTGCCCTCTCCTTGCTCACAAAAAAAGGAAGTTGGCTTCTACTGGGGAGGTTGATGGATAGATAAACCCCAAGGGTAATGCCTCCTTGACATATCTTTCCATGGTTACCATTTCAGGATGAGAGAGGAAAAAGAGCCAGCCCAGGGAAGGACTAGTACCAGGTAAGGGAACATGGCCCGTGGCCAGCGTAGAGGCAGGGAGATGGCTTTTTTTATTACTGAAGACCCCAAGAAGGTCAGCACATTCAGCCAGAACAGCAGATGGGTCCACATTGGCAGTTGGTACAGGAGGGGATGTGTTGACAAGGGCTTGAGCTGGACCCAGGCAGGTAGACTGGCAGGCTGGTCCCCAGACCTGATGGACCTTTATGGATCAATCAGTCTATGGGATGTGCCGAGATAGCCAGGGTAGGCCAAGCACCAGCTGCAGTTCAAGCGGATCAACCAGGTAGAAGGAGACTCTTCCCTACGTTTGCTGTCTAACACAAGTTGGAAGGGTTCTGTGGAAAGGCAGATCTTGCTGGTGTCCAAAGGCCAAC
This sequence comes from Hemitrygon akajei, assembly GCF_048418815.1. NCBI lineage: Eukaryota > Metazoa > Chordata > Chondrichthyes > Myliobatiformes > Dasyatidae > Hemitrygon > Hemitrygon akajei. Next base: position 12,897,104 of record NC_133152.1, on the reverse strand, counting down.
CATCCAGAGCCTTAATGTTAATATTCTCTCTCATAACTCTCCATTTTGAGACAGTGAGATATCGATATGTGGTTCCCATCTACTCAGGAATCAATAAATGCCTGAAGCTCATGAGTCTGAACTCCCCACAACAAGGAAGTTAGGAGCATTACATGATTAGGGGAAGATGATTGCAGAGAAAAATCGACCTATCAGAATTCCCCTTCCTGCTGGTGGGTATCCTCTTTTACTGGTGTTATGCCATCGGCCCCCTCCTTTGTGAGAATCTCAAGAACCCGAGTCAAGAGGGGGGTCAGCTGACCCAAAAGAGGAAGGGACGTGCTGAATAGACCCAGGGAAATGGGAGAGAGAGAGAGAGACCACGTTCTCCCAAGAAGCAGAATAAAGGTGACCTTGACTATTGTCTCATGGAGACCACGTGAAAAGCCCTCGGGCAAAGTGGGCTGGTTGAGAGAGAGATCGCATCACCTGCAACCTGATTGACACCTGCGATCCCTTGAAGAAGTATAAAGGAGGGTCTGAGGGGGGGGGGAACCCTCAGACGCACCCAGGAGACGAAGGAAGCACGATATCGATTCCCGTGGGAGCGGGAAGCCATTCTGAAGGAAGCCACGTGCGTTAGATTCCAACTTTTGAATCTGTGGCTAGAACCAACGAAAGACTGCTTTTAGCTAACAATGGGGAAGTCTGCTCCCCTGATTCCAAGGATTTGCTCTGCCAAGACGACGGGCAAGTGTTTATCTTTTCCAAATCATCTCTTTCTCTCTACAACGTGAAAACCCCAGCGGTTCCCAAAAGGGAAAAGCCTGCAAACTTCTGAGTGACTCTTTATATTTCAATTGGACTCTGTATTAACCCCTAGACAACTGTAGAGCTTATTTCTGATTGATTATGGTTACACCGGTGTTTTAGATTGAGTTGACGATGTATATGATCTGAATGTTTTGTATTAACCATACGTTTGTGCCCTTTTCGAATAAAACGTTTGAAAATAGTAGCATCCGACTCAGCTGATCCATCTATCTTTGCTGGTAAGTTACCTGGTTACGGGGTTACGTAACACTGGGCACTTGTGACATGATGACCAGAAGTGTCCTGGATTGCCATAGTAGCGGCAGGAACCTGTTTTTCTGCACTGATGTCATTCCTCCTACAATAGCTGCATGCATTCCACCTGCACAGGCTCCTCTGCAGACTGTATACTGGATGTTGAAAGCCAGAGTGAAGACAGACAAAGGTCTAATGAGTAGAAAGCTCAGGGCATTGTTTCTCTTCACCACTCAGATGACCAGTTGTAAATTCAAATGGCCACCTTTATCATCCTATCCAAGTCATGCACTGGGGTCTCATGCTGAACCCCTGTGCTCAGCCCACACTGGAAAGCAGTGGTGAGAGGTCTCGTTTCAACCTCTCTCAACCACAAGCATGTGAAACTTTATATCCCTAGGTGCCGGCCCAGGAGTTAGTAGGCTGCTTCCTAATCCCGTACTGGAAGATCAAACACTCTCTTGAGCTCAACCACAAATTGTTGGAAGGACTGTGCAGCAGAGGATCTTAGTTGTGGCAGAGCTTTGAACAGCTGACTGGGAATCCATTCAAGGGATTCGCCATATAAGCCAGTTTACATGCATGATCATGGAATGGACCTGGCTGAGTTTGGAAAGTCAGTTCACACTGGGTAATAGGAGAGAGCAATGATGTGTCAGGGTTGAGCTACTGAGAGCAGTGCCGGCAGAGTCCGGCTGACTGTGGTGAGTCGCTGAATTGTCACTGCGAGTGCTGACTCCTTTTCCACAGGCTCATTCTGGGCTTGCCGCTCTGAAGACAGTTCTTGCACTGCGTGAGCCATTTCTGCCAACCCAGACACCATTCAACTTGTCCTCCATCTCACCAACCAATCTTAGGTGGGACTGGCAACCCACACTGTGCGTATTTGCCACACTGATTGGGGCACTTTAGCCAACTAAGCTTCTACTGACTTCAGCTTTTTCCTATCTGCCTAACAAAATCCAGGGCTGAGATCATCTGTTTTCTCTCTGCTGGGTCTATTTTGGTTGGTCAGGTCCTGCCTACAGAAATGTGTGGTTATGGCCCAAGTGCAGAGGGAGAGACACTGGCTCGGAAACGGTAGCTAAATATTAAATAAATGCTTTCCCTTTACAATGTCTATCTAAATGGTGTCTTCTTCCCTAGAATAAGGGCAAAGTTAAGCAGGGAACAATGTCATTGCTATGTTTTTGGTCAAAACTAAAACGAGAGGAAGGGAGTTAAATTCAACAACAATGAAACACTAATTGGCTGAAACGTGCATATTCAAAAGCACGATTACCAATCCTGTTCAGCAGCCCGCCTGTGAGACACCCAAATTTCATGGCTGTGACACATAGAGCATTTATGAGAAACAGAGTACTCTGTTAGTAAAGCCCACTTTAACTATAAATGAGATGATGTGTTCTTCAGCTGAGGTGAATCAGGGCAGAAAGTACCCAGCTGGGACTTTGGTTCCTTTTCACATCATATTCAATATACCTAATATTAATAACCTTGGCATAAATTCTTAAGGAACCTATATTTTGCAACAAACTGTTGTATCCAAATTCTATGTCAAATTGTTTATTAACTAAATGACAGCATAAAAGTTCAGTATTTTTGAAGGTGATATCATTTTCTTTCATAAACATCTGGACAAGCACTATGAATTTTGAGAGCCTGGTCTGAAAGAAAATCATAACAATGGAGATTTGAATGGAGTTTGCATTATCTCTCCTTGGAGGCATATACAAAACTTTAGAACAGGATTCCTTTTACAGCCATTTAAGAAAGAGGTTTTATAAAATTGTGCCTCTGTGAATCATTTCAATAACTGTGTGATAAATTGTGTGTAGTAACATTTGTTAAAGGTGTCTGCGGTTTTAAGTCTGATACCACCTTTAAGGAATGTGATAGTTGACTGGGGTTTTTATGGAATACCTGCAGAGTCTTCCTGCAAAAGCCCGGTGATGCCCTGGGAATAATGTCACCCAATGGTGGATTTTTGAGGCTTTTAGTTGAGTCTATTTTTCATTCACACGGTTAAGCAGAAAACACAGTAGCAAAGAGGACAGATTTCAGAAAATGAGTGAGAGAGGAAGATATTACAAGTCCAATGGGTGGACTTCCAATCAAGTAAATAGGAAATGATGATTACAAACAGACTCCAGAAAAAAATATATATGCATCAGTCTCAGGCTGGATAAGTGGGTAATAAAATGCAGGAAGCTATTAATATGATCGTGGAGATATTCTCTACCATAGAAAACAAATTGTAGAAGTAGGAGGAAGTGTTGGTGAATAGAATATAGCCATTTGCGAGCATGAGTACTAACCTGCTGGTAGACAGGGGTTTGGAAATGCTGTTTTATTGATTACTGAGTGAAAAATCAATGTTTTATTCAATAAAGTTCTTAAAACATTGTGGAACCACTTCAAGTTGGCACCATCAAAAATGTTTGAAAACTATCATTTTGGAACAAGTAGCCAAAAGCCAGCAGAAGTGATTGGTGATTGTATTGTTGAGTTGCAATTTCATCAGAGCATTGCAATTTTGTGACTTTTCTAGACCGTGCATTAAAGGATTGCTTTGTACATCGGCTTACAGATGTAGGCTAAAGCTCTTTCATTAGCTAGAGCTCACAATCAAAAAGATACATTGCATTTCACCAGCCATGAAAACAACATCAGAAGACACTTGGAAATCACACTGAATGTCAAAGGAAAACTCTACATGCTGTGAGTAAAGCAACGGGAAATCTACATCAATATCTAAAGATGGGCAAGTTATCACCAAAATCAAATGGGTAGACTGATGGGACTGAAGGCCAATAAATCCCCAGGGCCTTATGGTCTGCATCCCAGGGTACTTAAGGAGATAGTTCTAGAAATCGTGGAAGCATTGGTAATCATTTTCCAGTGTTCTATAGATTCAGGATGAGTTCCTGAGGATTGGAGGATAGCTAATGTGATCCCACTTTTTAAGAAAGGAGGGAGAGAGAAAACGGGGAGTTATAGACCAGTTAGCCTGACATCAGTGGCGGGGAAGATGCTGGAGTCAATTATAAAAGATGAAATAATGGCACATTTGGATAGGAATAGCCGGATTGGTGTGAGTCAGCATGGATTTACGAAGGGGAAATCATGCTTAACTATATCGTCTGGAATTTTTTGAGGATGTAACTATGAAAATGGACAAGGGAGAGCCAGTGGATGTAGTGTACCTGGACTTTCAGAAAGCCTTTGATAAGGTCCCACATAGGAGATTAGTGGGCAAAATTAAAGCACATGGTATTGGGGGTAGGGTACTCACATGGATGGAAAATCAGTTGGCAGACAGGAAACAAAGAGTAGGGATTAACGGGTCCTTTTCAGAATGGCAGGCAGTGACTAGTGGGGTACCACAAGGCTTGCTGCTGGGATCGCAGCTATTTACAATATACATTAATGACAGATGAAGGGATTAAAAGTAACATTAGCAAATTTGCAGATGACACAAAGCTGGGTAGTAGTGTGAAAAATGAGGAGGATGTTAGGAGACTGCAGGGTGACTTGGACAGGTTGGGTGAGTGGGCAGATGCATGGCAGATGCAGTTTAATGTGGATAAATGTGAGGTTATCCACTTTGGTGGCAAGAACAGGAAGGCAGATTACTATCTGAATGGTGTCAAGTTAGGAAAAGGGGAAGTACAACGAGATCTAGGTGTTCTTGTTCATCAGTCACTGAAAGTAAGCTTGCAGGTACAGCAGGCAATGAAGAAAGCTAATGGCATGTCAACAAGGGGAGTTGAGTATAGGAGTAAAGAGGTCCTTCTGCAGTTGTACAGGGCCCTGGTGAGACCACACCTGGAGTATTGTGTTCAGTTTTGGTCTCCAATTTGAGGAAGGATATTCTTGCTATTGAGGGAGTGCAGCGTAAGTTCATGAGGTTGATTCCTGGGATGGTGGGACTGTCATTTGTTGAAAGATTGGAGCGGCTTGGCTTGTATACACTGGAATTTAGAAGGATGAGAGGGGATCTGATTGAAACATATAAGATTATTAAGGGATTGGAAACACTAGAGCCAAGAAAAATGTCCCCGATGTTGGGGGAGTCCAGAGCCAGAGGCCACAGTTTAAGAATATGGGGTAGGCTATTTAGAACAGAGTTGAGGAAAAACTTTTTCACCCAGAGGGTTGTAGATTTATGGAATGCTCTGCCTCAGAAGGCAGTGGAGGGCAATTCTCTGGATGCTTTCAAGAAAGAGTTAGATAGAGCTCTAAAAGATAGTGGAGTCAAGGGATATGGGGAGAAGGCAGGAACGAGGTACTGATAGTGGATGATCAGCCATGATCACATTGAATGGCGGTGCTGGCTCAAAGGGTCGAATGGCCTACTCCTGCACCTATTGCCTATTGTCTATTGTCAAGGCAACAATTCGTCTCCATTGTAGTAATTGAAAATAGCTGGTACTTTCTCTGTCAGAAAGCATGACACCACAAGTTGGCCCCCAAAAGCAGAGAAGCCAGACACAGGTAATTGTAATATGCAGGAACTCAGACAGGAGGGAAGGACGCTTAGAAGTCAAGGACAAAGGAGTGTTCCACATACCACTGAGATAAATAAGGTGATAGCTACGTGTTTTTAACAATATTTATTCCACGGGCAGTGGCCTATAGATGACAGCAAATGTTCACGATCGTGAAGGTTAAATGGAAACCAGTTTGTGTTGAAGTGGAGACTGCACAGGCAGGTCAGTCCAGGGGTGGAATGGACCTGCTGAGTGGTTCAGCAGCATTGCTATAACAACAGCTAGTGAAGCACTTATAATTACACGTCTGTTATTCTTTGTTTTACTACCAGTAAATAATTTGGTTGATTCCTTATTCAGTCAGGTGCAGATATAATTTACAGTTAGTATTCTCAACAGACTATCTGGGAAGGAATTATAAGACAGTCTTTAACCTTGTTACAATAAATATATATGACGTGAACACTCCATATTCTTCTCTAGCCTCTCTTCCCTATTTTCTGGCTCTGCTGTACGGTGGCATAGACCATTATCGAGGATCATAGTGATCTTCCTTAGTAAAACCCTGTTTAACAGTCAGTGAGATACTGTGATCTTCAGTTGATGTGGATCATGGCAGAATGTACCCAAATTTGTTTCCTTTTCCCAGCAAGTTTTGCTTCCCCAGCATTAATAATCTTAGCTTTTAAGTTTGCACTGTTGTTGGACGAATCAATGGTGGCAATGATTTGGCATATAAAAGAGAGATTAAAAATCTCGTTGAATGGTGCCACAAATCTTGGGCCTCTGTAGATCCCTCTGCAAATGGCTCCTTGACTTCCTCATCAGGAGATCACAGTCAGTGCAGATCAGAAGTAACATCTTCTCCATGCTGACTATCAACTCCCGCACAGCTCAAGGATGTGTGCTTAGCTTGCTGCTCTACATCCATGCCTGTAAGCACAGTCAGAGAGCAAATGCTATCTATAAAGTTGCTGATGGAACAATTTTTGTTCCCAGAGTCTTAGATGGTGATGAGGAGCATATTGGAGTGAGATAGATCAGCTGGTTGATTGGTGTCACAACAAAGTTCAAAGTTCAAAGTGCATTTATTATCAAGGTCTGTATGAATCATACAACTTTGAGATTCATCTACTTACAGGCAACCACAAAAGAAGAAACCTGAAAGAACTCATTTAAAAACAGACCAACCAACACCTAATACGAAAAAAGAGGAAAAAATACACAAATTGTGCAAAAAATTCTTGCAAGCAATAGCATTCAGAATGAAAGTGAGTCCATTGACACAAAGCCTGTGGCAGCTGGAGTAGGCCCATAGCCTTGGCCTTAATGCATTGGAGAGCGGAGCAAACGTCCAGCTCGTACCCGACATTTCCAAATCGGCCTGGCACTTAGTTCGATCAGACCTCGCTCTCAGTTTAGGTGAAAAGGCTCTGGACCTCCTCCACTTTGCACAGTCTGTTTCCATCTTGACCTCACACCAACCACTTCTCCTGAAAACATGCCTTGACCTCAATGAGTAGATCATGCAGTCAATGCCAGTAAGACCAAGCAATTGATTGTGGACTTTAAGAAGTGGAAGTCAACGGAACAGAGATGAATCCTCTTCCAGGGGACTGCAGTGGAAAGAGTGAACAGATTTAAGCTCCTGGGTGTCAATATCTCTGAAGAGCTATCCTGGTCCCAACATACCGATACAATGACAAACAAGTGTGCCAGCAGCTACATTTCATTAGGTGCTTAAACAGATTTTGTATATTACCAAAGAGTCCAGCAAATTTCTACAGGTGTATTGTGGAGAGCACTTTAACAGGCTATATCACTGTTTGGTATGGAGGCTGTGATGCACACAAGCTGAAAGGGGCTGTAGGGCATTGTAGACTTAGCCAACTTCATCATGGGCACAAGCCTTCCCACCATCAAAAGACGAAGCCTCAAAAAGACGCCGTCCATCACTGGGGACTCTTACCACACAGGACATGCCCTCTTCTCATTACTACCATCGGAGTTGAGGTATAAGAACCAGATGGCACACACTCAATGCATTTGGAACAATTTCTTCCCCACCACTATTAGAATTCTAAACTGTGAACACTATCTTACTATTTTGCTCTCCTTTTGCAGTACTTATTTATTTTATATATTTCTTACTGTAATTTATTTATGCTTTATGCATTGCACTGCTGCTGCAAATCAACAAATTTCACGATATACGTATGTCAGTGATAATAAACCTGATTCTGATTCTAATTCTGAAAACAACAAACTCTCACTCAGCATCAGCAAATTCAAAGGGCAGATTATCAAATACAGGAGGAAGAAGCTGGAGGTCTATAAGCCAATCCTCATTAGGGGATCAGAGGTGGAAAGAATCTGAAGCTTTAAATTCTTTGGTATTAACATATCAGAGAATCTGTCCAAAGACCAGCACATAGGTGTCATCACAAAGAAGGCATGACAGTGCTCCTACCTTCTTAAAAGTTTACAGAGGTTCAGCATGTCACAAAAATACTTCTGTGGGTACACAGTGGAGAGTATCCTAACTGTCCGCTTAATGCTCTGATATGGAAACACTAATGTCCTGGAATGGAAAATGCTACAGAAAGTGGTGTATACAACCCAGTCTATCAGGCAAAGTCCTCCCCATCATTGAGTACATTTACATAGAGCATTGCCATAAGAAAGCAGCATCCATCAATCATAGACCCTCATCGTCCACACCATTCCTTCTCGCTACTACCATCGGGCAGAATGTACAGAAGCCTTAGGACTCACACCAAAAGGTTCAGAAACAGTCAAAACTCTACAAACATCAGGCTTCAGAACAGATATGGATAAACTGATTCTATGATCTGCACACTCACCTTCAAAGACTCCTTATAACTCAGGTTCTTAGTAATATTTGAGCTTGCACATTTCATCTTCTTTTGCACATTGGCTGCTTGTCCGTCTCAGCTGTTAATGGACAGTATTTCATAATATTCTATTATTTTTCTCTTTTCATGTAAATACCAACAATAAAATTAATCTCAAGATAGTATATGTTAATATATACATACTTCGATACTAAATTTACTTTAACTTTGAATGCTTATTAAGGAAACTATCTTATGCAAAAAAAAATGTATCCAGATTACATGTCAAAAACTTCATTACCTGAATTGTAATGTAAAGGTCAGTCTCATAAAATTAAGAAATGTTTTGGGGAGGATAGGTTGATTATTTTTGTTTGCAAATATCTGGGCAACAATGATTAAAAACCATACTTTAGCAAACAGCAGCACAGCGTTACCCACATGCATATTTGTTGGAGCCAGTGGACGAAAAGTTACACTGCTTGTCCCAAGGATCAAAACATTAAAATGTCAGTGATTGTGATTGCTGCACATACTGTCTGTTCTATGACCAGAGGTTAGCTCTGGGGATTCAAACTGCATGAGCTACAGATCTGCACTTTTAATATAACATCAGGACTAAAGAGATTTGAATACTCAATACAATCTAAGAAAATGACAGTGGCATTGAGGGGTTTGGACTTACATTCGTATTTAGTAGGATGCAAAGCTGTATTGGGCAGACCAAGATCATTTCCTGATGTTCTACACAAAAAATGAGCTACAAAGGTTGGAACAGTGCAAGATGCTGGTTAAAGAGCAGCAGGTGATTGGCCACGCTGGTTGTCATGGTTCCTTTGTCTGATTAGACTGTTTGCCTTTGCAGCCAATCAGAGCTAAACACTGGGTGATGGACACACCCACTTTCTGCATCCCAGGAGCGGTATGTGGAGCAGGCAGGCGGGCAGGCAGGCTCCAAGGGAGCATGAACAAGCTGATTTAACACATGCTTTTATACAGCTCAGCATAGGCCAGATATGATAATGCTATTTGATGATCCATACCTTTCAAGGCTCACAGACCAAGTTACCATATGGGGTAAAATCAGTCTGTGAAATCTTTCAAGTGATCATGGACCAGATGCTGCACACATTATGCACTGTGTCTGTGTAGCCAAGATGCCATATTGAATCTACAGCGAATGAGGGCAAATACTTGTGCAGACATAGAACATAGAACAGAAGAGGAAGAATAGGTCCTTTGACCCACAATACCTGTGCAAGTGTGATGCCATAAAATTAATCCCTTCTATCTTCACATGATCCATATCCTTTCATTCCCTGCCTAATAATGATTCTATCTAAAACCTTCTCAATGTCGCTATTGTGTCTACTTGAGGAAATATTTAAATATTTAAAAGCACAGCAACGAATTATACCAAATTCTCTACTCATTATCTCAAAGATTCAAAGATTGATAGTACTGTACATTTATCATCAAAGTACTGCATTTATGCAGTATACAACCCTGGGTTTCGTCTTCCCACAGACAGCCATGAAGCAAAGAAAAGCAAAGGAAAGACATCAAACCCCATCCCCCGACATGCAAAAAAACCCAAATCATGGAAAACCAAGCGAAAAACACAGAAAACAAAACAGCAACCCACAGTCATCATGGAAAGAGTCAAGGTATATTCAGTTAAGCTCAGTTCTGTTCAATCTAGTGGTGTGTCATTTGTTATTTGCAGGCCGCCCCAATCAAAATCTCACAAAACAGCATAAAAACAAATGAGCAGCCAGAAACCAGAAACACATCATAATGTGAACTAGAGTTCAATCCACAATCGAGCCTTGCCCAAGACCCAGGACTCTGGCACCATCCTCTGACTCCTTCCTGTCTTCAGGCTTCTTGCTTCTTGGCCTCAAGGCTGCATGGTTTGCCTGAAATATTACTGATTTACAGCCTCCAGTAGTAGCAGAACCACACTTGAAAGAAAAAGAAGCTGTAAAAGAAGTGAGAAAAGTAGTTTCGCAAACCGTCTGAAGAACAGGAAGAAGGATGCCTGTCTACAAAATGAAGTTGTGCATCTTAGTCTCAGGGTAGATAAGGAGAGGTTGAGACTGGTTACAGTGATATTGCCTGTAGTATTATGTCAGGTTTTCTCCCTGTCCTGTTGGAAGACTGAAACCCTACCACTGACTTGTCAAAATACAAAGCCCTGCAGGGCAGGAAACATCAGAAGCAAATATAGCACAAGTACAAAGTGAGCCTCAGCAGTGAAGCCTTCTGATAAATTCTGACGGGAAGAGCCTCTGAATCTGGGCTGTGATGCCCCTAAATATACAAGGGGTGATAGATAAGTTCATGGCCTAAGGTAGAAGGAGTCAATTTTAGAAAATCTAGCACATTTATTTGTCAACATAATCCCCTTCTACATGTACACACTGAGTCCAGCGGTCATGGAGCATTGTAGAAGTGGTCCACAGCAGGGGTCATTGATAAGTTCATGGCCTAAGGTAGAAGGGGATGAGTTACACAGCTCTCGTTACATGCACGTGCAGTTCAACTCTTTGAGTGAAAATGCAGAAAGTTTGAAGTTAATAACTCATCTCCTTCTACTTAGGCCACAAACTTATCAATCACCCCATGCTGTGGACCACTTCTGGAAGTCCAAGAAGCCGACTTCTACAAAGAAGGGATCTGTATGCTCCACGATTGCTGGACTAAGTGTGTAAATGTAGGAAAAATAAATGTACTAGGTCTTGTAAAATTGACGCCTTCTACCTTAGGCCACGAACTTATCAATCATCCCTCGTATACTGAAAAACTCCCTTAATGAGCATATGAATGTTCAGAACTGTCAATTATTTTCTCACCGGGGGCTGACTTTCATGTTCCCACTAACACTCCAGGACCAAGCAGTCTTCAGTCAGGTTCCTCTATGAAGAAACAAAGGCAAACTGAGAGAACTAACTGTCCTGCTATAGGTATCCAAAATGACTTCCCATCAGCAGCTGAGGGCAGGAATGGGAATGCACTCTAGTTGGATAAGATGAGCCTGTTCTCAGTGCTAGAGATAAAATGCTTTAACTGTGAGAAACAGGAAACAGGTTTGTGTCAAATGGTAATTCTGAGAAGTTATCTCCCCGATCACTTCAGATGAGTATCTTGATGGAACTTCATGCTCTTCATGAAAATGCCCTTATGAAGATGATGGTCCATCAGTTAGTTTCCTACTTTGAGATACAAAGTGTGTCAGGAAGAGGGATAACCTGCATAGCTTAGCAGGACTGTGGGGCTCAGTGCCCACTAACACCTATACAAGTTGCCTGTGAAAGCATTCTGGAAGTGTCACATCAGCCACAGCAGAAAGACTAGAAAACTTGTGATGCCAATGGATCATTTCTGGCAGTGAGATCAGTGGGCTGTTGAAACAGAAGGGTAAATTTTCACCTGGCATGGCTTGCCAGAAAAACTCTTGCCAGACACCAGGCTGCACGTTTGATCCATTCAATCTGAACATCTTATGTGCATCAGTAACTGTGAAATGCAAACTTACCTCACTGCACTTTCCTGCCACAAATGGAGAAATGGAACACTCCATCTACATCATGCTTAAAAAGTAAGAACTCAATAAAAGGACAGATTATCCTTGAAGCATTGTATTGACATTTTCTTCTGTCATACAGAATGATTCTGTTCAGATGATTGTCTAATGAGGTAAAAGTTCTGGATGATGGAGGAGAGAAGAAGGAGCTACAGAGGAGCTGAACAACCAGACAGCAGGACAGTTTCAACTGCAGGCACTTAGACCTCCTGGTAGAGCATAGACACCTAGATGAGATCTGGGGAAAAGTCAAGAATAGAAAACCAATAACTATTTGGTAAATAGAGACAGAAGATTCAGGAAGGTTTCAGTAAGCCACCGACTGGCTGAATGCAATTCAGAGTGAAGAGTGGATGAGAGACTGAGCTACCCGGTGGGGAATATTTTTGCAGAGACTGATGCAGGACTACATAAGGAAGCAAAGGGAAGGACATACTGATATCTGAAAGAAATGCAAGTGAGATATATGTCACACTAACACAATTAGGTCTGATAGTGAGGAGACGGCTGATGCAATTGAACCTAATATTGTGTTCTACATATGTATTATGTCATTGAGTTTTACAAAATGATGTTCTTCTCTTTATCCTTTTCTCAAAGATGAAGCCATCAGTTCAAAGTCAGGAAGTGGCTATATTGTTAAGCACAGAATTCTGTCTCTATCTGCTCTTCAAATGGCGGCAATTGTTTACTGACACATTGTGAAAGTATGCAAGGGCATTGGAATAAACAGTCATGACATGCTCAGCTCTTAAGTCTGTTCACTTCTTCACTCACAAGATTGTGCAGAGAAGGTGGAGGTTTAGAGAATGAAAGGATGATGGGATGTTAAATTATAACATCACCAAGAAGGGTTCAGTTCCTAAAGCTATCAATACAAAGCTCTGTTGATCAATATCATTGTCTTTATTCACCCTTTGAATATGAGAATAGTCAATTAGTGGGATAAAATCAACGTGGACTATGTTTTCAGCATCAAGTTGGTTTCAAGGGACAGTGTCAGGAATGGGAAAGAGTTGACTTTGGTGATAGAGAAGATATTTCAGTGCTATTGGTGAGGGGCCTGCTTCAGTTATGTCATAGCTGGTGGGGTAGGGGTGCTGATGGGATGTTATGTATAGAAACGATAGCTTTCTCCAAGTTTCATTGAAGGAAACTTCAGCTCACACAGGAATGGATTCTGAACACACATAGGTATATTTCTACAGAGAAATATTTCTGCTAGGCTTTCAAGGTGCATGTAAACTTTTCACTAAACTAACAATTCTAAAACTGATTGTTTCAACAGTTATTTCTTTATGACTTGTCACATACTGGTCAATGTTGATTAACTGCAAAGTGCCTTTGCATATTCTGCACTGATGATAGGATCGTAGAATTGCTGCAGCGCAGAAGGAAGCCACCAGGCCCATTGGGTCGGGGTCAGCTTTTTGGAGAGAAGTTCATTTCATACTGTTCTCTGGCTTTACTTCAGGCTCTGCAAAATGTTTTATCTTCAAGTATTTATCTAATTCCCTTTTGGAAGCCAGAATTCACACAGCGCATTCCAGATATCTAAGCTCTGTGTAAAGAATTTCTTTTCCACTACAGCCTTATATTGCTTGCTAAACACTTTAAATCTAATCCTATATATTTTGACTTTCTCAGCTATTGGAGACTGTTAAAATATTCCCACATATCTACTAAGTCTGTTCTTAGCCTTCCGAAAAAAGTAAAAACATTAGCTTTTCTTTTGTGATTGTTTGCTTCTGCTCACAGTTTCTATTAATCTCCAGCTCAGTGTTCTTCATCAGCACTGGATGCGTTGTAAATAATGGTACATTCGGAAGGATGTAATGTTTTGGATGATCTGTTCTATTTTTCAATAGAACACAACAGCAATTTATGATTATAATTCAGTTCATCATGATCAAATATTCTTTGAGATTCATCTTTGTACATTACAGCAAAGGTCCTTTCGTTACGACAGGATCTAATACAGGTGTTCCCAACCTCCTATATGCCATGGGTTAATACCATTAAGCAGGGTGTCTGCGGACTCTAGGTTGGGAACCAGTAATCTAATGCAAGAAAATATGAAGTCAGGTTCTGAAGATTTATAGCACAAACCATATTCAAGTTAAGCACCTGGTGGTGAGAAAAGGAGAAACAATGAGTGAAGTTTGATCCTGCTGCTGTTTTCTGTTTATTCCAGAGCTGTCAGACTCATTGATCTTGAGTTGATTTTTTTAGTGTCACTTTTATTAGCAAGCTCATCTTAATCCATCTCTTGAATGTCGGTGTATCAGCTACTAAGCACTCTTTCATTTATTTTGCATTAAATTGTTGACTCATGAAAGCCTTTAGCATTAAGTAGCTGAATCTGACTTGACTATTCCTCTGGTCTCTGAGCTGCCTGTGGCTGTCAGCTCTGTGATATAAACTTCTTAAAAAACATGTTGCTTGTCTTCTACCCCACAGCAAGTCCCTCCAGCCCATTAACCTTCTTGTCTCTAAATTTATGTACCTTGTCAGCCAATCCAGTCATGTATTTTTTGGTAATTTTTAGTTTCGTTTCATCTTTGCCAACATACCAAAGGTCTCCCAGGTTTCTGGGCTTCTCCAAAGAATGTCTCTCCAGCACATCCCTGATTATGATGGCTTCACAGGTCCGTCGATAGTCATTCAGCTGCCTAAACACCAAGACTTGAACTTCTCTTCCTAAACCTTTCTGCATAAGTGCATTTGTCTACATTTAATTCCACTTTAAAACCCATCTCATTGGCTAAATTTTAGGTCACCTAATTTTTTGGTCACTTGGGCCATCCTCAAAGTTTGGCTAAATATAGGCGAAGTTGCTTGTTTAAATCACTATTTATATGAAAGTTGGTGTGCTTTTGGCATTTTAGATGTCACACGAATATTTTAAAAGCGCTAATGCCTGAGTTTTCGTTCTGGGCCAGTGGACAATTTAATATACTGCTCATTTCAGCTCAAAAAATTAGATCAGCAGATCTGGTGCTTGATTTCTGCCTTGCATAAGGATGAGATTAGATGGCCTCAGCAAGGTAATGCACTGACTCTTGTAACTAGCCTCAGTACCTCATTAGTGGAGAACCTCACATTAGCTTCCATCAATGGTTATGCATCTAAAGTTGAGTTATAGCTTTGAATTAATGATGAAGTTTGTAGAAATTTCAAGTATTTGTTCTAAGTTCATGGTGAATAGTTTGTCTCCACTCAAGACCTCTCTTGCCCTATCCTTTCAAGATTTCTTTCTAATCTTTCCTCCCTCTTGCTTTCATCTAATTTCCTTAAGATTATCTGTACTACTCAACTTCCACATGTTAGCAATCTCCCCATTCTCAGCAATCACTGAGTAGTTATTTTGGCTGAAGATGTTACTGGATGTATCAGCAACTCATCAGTTTTAGGCCTCACTCCCAGGCAGCAATATTTTCATCATGTCTATCTTATCAAAATATTTTACTAATTCAAAGGCTTCAGTTACATCACCGCACAGCAAAATGTCCTGATGTTGGAGCACCAACCGTCTCACAATGTTGCTGTTAAACCCACGGATAATTATTGCTTCTTCTCCAGTGCTTCAATATGTCCTTTTTTATATGAAGAGCAGACCTGAACAGCAAATGAATAACTTTGTGACATTTGACAGATTCTGTGTTATTTCATAACTTGCAAAGGGTTGTTGGACAAGAGAAAGGTCAAATGAATATCTGTACCATGGCCTTGAATATCCAGTCTATGCTGGTGAACAATGAAGCTTAACGAAACAGTAATAACACATACTGCATTTCTCATATTTGTTATGACATAGAAGACTATTTGGTCCATTGAGTCTACACCAACAATCCCATTCATTCTACAATGAGACAACTGAGGAGAATAACGCTAAGACTTGTTTACTCAGACAATAGAAGGACTGAAAAGGATTATGAAACTCAATTCTCAATCAACCATAAAGCTACAATTACAGTTGTCTGTAACAAATTAGGTTTTATCTTGATTGAAAGACTCTTCAGCTACAGTGGTGCTGCTGTTAGGGAGGGTGGCCTGATCAGTCACTGGAGGATATGCTCCAATGGATCTTAAGCAAATTGATCCCCAGGATAGCTGTTAGTGCAGTCGGCTCTCCATAACCGCGGGTTCCGCATCCACAGATTCAACCAACCGCGTATCGGGATCGAAAAAGAACCTGGAATTCTCTCGCTAGCACTCACTGTTTGAGCATATACAGACATTTTTGCTCGTCATTATTCCCTGAACAATACAGTATAACAAATATTTACATAGCATTTACATTGCATTAGGTATTACAAGTAATCTAGAGATGATTTGAAGTATACGGGAGGATGTGTGTAGGTTATATGCAAATACTACGCCGTTTTATATATGGAACTTGAGCATCCGCAGAATTTGGTAATAGTGGGGGGTCCCGGAACCAAAACCCCACAGATATGGAGGGCTGACTGTATATGCAAGGTCTAGTTTATAACACAGAATTCAGAGTAAAAGGGAATAGTATCCTAGTTTCTGTTGTTTGTCATTGTGTAAACCATCAAATTTTAATAAAGTTATTTCGCTGCAGGATAAGGATTCTTTTCTGGCATTTGCTAAAAATCCCAAGTCAGGACAGTTGGTAGAAATTCAATTAATGGTCCATGGTTGATGGGGAGAGAGGGGAAGAAGTTCCACATTGAACTGCCAAAGTTTGCAGAACTCAGTGATGACATGGGCTGTACAGTGGCATTGTCAGTAGAGCTGCTCCCTTACAGTTCCAGTGACCTGGGTCAAATCCTGAGTTCCGGGACTAAGCTCAGTTTGTACGTTCACACGGTGGCCACCTAGGCGTCCTTTGGGTGCACCTATTTTCTACCACATTTCAAAGGCATGTGGACCTGTAGATGAATTGGTGGATGGAAAAATACATTAGTGTGTTGGTGAGTGGGAGAATCGCGGTTGAGTTGATGGGAATCAAAGTCAAAATCACATCTGAGTTTATTGCAAATGCACAAGTACGTGTACGCACAGGTGCAATGAAAACTTACCTGCATTAGCAACACAGTCACGTAGAATCAAGTAAAAAAAAATCATGGAAAAATGTAAAACAACATAAATTGTGAAAGATTCTGCAAAATTATGCAAGAAAGAAGACAATCAAAATAAAACACAAGAAAGTCTATTGTCATGCAAAGTGGTCATGGTGTTGCTATACGGTGATAGTGAATTTGGTTGTGCAGGTTGGTTTTCTTACTGAATAGTTAAAGGAAAGTAACTGAACTTGAACCTGGCGGTGTGTGATTTTAGGTTTCTGTATCTCAGGAGTTCCCAACCAATGGTCCATGGACACGTTGCTTAATGGTAGGGGTCCATGACATATAAAAGGTTGGGAGCTCCTGCTGTACCTCCTGCCTGATGGTAGTTGTGAGAAGATGGCATAGTGGTGTAGCCCGGTTGATGGGGATTCCTGATGAGAGATGTTGCTTTCCTGGTCCATAATATATTGGATGAGTCCTCTCTTCTCAGCAACTCCTTACATTCCTACGCATTTGAATTATGGCAATAAAATTGGAATAAATGAGACTTCAAAGGGAAACACAAGGTTTTCTGTGGATGCAGGAAATCCAGAGTAACACAAAAAAGATGCTGGAGGAACTGAGCAGGTCAGGAAGCATCTATGGAAAGTACTGAACAGCCGACATTTCAGGCTAATAACCTTCATCATGAACTCAAAAAGTTAATGGGTCTGTTTCCATGCTGTGTAATGTGACAACTCTGAACCTTAAGCTCCATAACTATTGTCCTTTTAAGAGCTTTTGATAATAGCATAGATCGACGTAGATCCTATGCTGAGCAGTCCTAAGGCCATAAGCACTTTATGCCTTCCCCGAACTTCTTGAACTTTCTTGTGACACTAGAACAGCCAGCTTCCACCCCTGCAGAGATAATTAAAGTTTTCTGAATGACGAAGTTCTACAGAAATCTCTGTGGTCACCAGGACTGGGATTCGGGCAGAAGAGCCTGATTCAAGGGTGTTCCACCACTGACTGCTGAAACTGCAGCTGGAAGTCAGGGTGGCCCGATGCATAGTGATGCTGTTGACAACATATGGGGTTAAGGACAGACAATGATTGTCGCAGCTCAGAATAACATAACAAAATTTTAACGAGAAACGCATTGTGTGGAATGATATCTTTGTTGAGACTTTTTTCCATTTGTCTTGGTAATTCACAACAAGGAGGTGCACAGGCTAATTTCTGGAATAATATAAAACACAGAAATTAATTCCAGATAACATTGATTTTCATTGGCATGTTTCTTAGAAAGAAAACAGAACTATTTGAATGAATTTTTATTGCCAATTTTTTATTAAATTATTGTTACAAAGAGTATATTTTGAAGATTGACCATTTCAGAAATCAATATTTTTGCAATTTTCATGTGAGCATTAATTCTCAGTATGGAATGTTTAATATCTGCTAGTTAAGCACTGCAGACTTCATCATCTGTAATCACAAACACATTTTAATCATTACAGAGATCAGCAATGCAAATCAGTACTGCCAAAAAACATGGCTCCAGACAAAAAGTGGAGATTGATATTGCCAAAATGCTAATGAAGAATACTTCTTAGGACTTGGATTCCACTGAGATAGGAGGAAATCTGTCATGAAGATGGACCTGCTGCTTGGATTTATATGAATCCAATGTTTACTGAAATATTAAGGTGTGGTTAGAGTTAAATATGGAAAGATCTTCTTCATGTCATCAAGTGATAATGTTATTCTCCAGAGGAAACTTAGAGAGATTCTTCTGCATGACACCACACCATCGATAATTTGTGTAGAAATGTTGGCTATAAGGTCATTGCTCAGGAATTTCCCTGAATCCATTGTAAGAAAGTTGTGGCAGTGTTATTGTAGAGTTCCGGCAGGCTTACAACATCACTGTGTAGTTACTGAATTTCATTTCCAAATGAAGGACAAAGGATGTGACAATACTGGGGCTTCATGAGGCCCATTAAATCATCAGAACACCTAAATACAAATGCCAAAAAGCATTCAAGCACTTGAGTGACAGCAGAACGAACCTTCAATCTCACTGAAGATGTGCTGCATTCCTTCTGGCTTATTCCAGCTCTTTATGTTGATAATAACCATTGCTTCTCAATAAGACAGTGAGACTGATCATTGTCACATAGCAAAATTGATTCAAGCATTGCTCGAGGTCACTAATGGATACTACAGCAATGGTCGGAGGTACATTGAAGAAAAGCAATCTTAATTTTTAAAATATACGAGGAGAATGCACGTAACAGGTTATTTCTTCTGCGATTTGATTGGGGCATGACTGCGCAAACACGTGGATGTCAGCCAGAGAGAACAGCAAGAAGAGTTTAAAAAGAGACAGCTTTATAGAGCGGGCAGTTCAGGAGTGGGCGATGGAGTAGAGGGAGACAGAGTAGGAAGGCTTTGGCTCAATGAGTCAAGGTCAGGTAGGTTATCTGTGTAGAATACAGACAGGAAATATGTGTGTGAGGCCGATGTTCTGTGCTGGGTGTCAGACGTGGGAAGTCCGGGAGATTCCCAGCCTCCCGGACTGCCACACCTGCACCAGGTGCGTTGAGCTGCAGCTCCTTAGGGACTGCGTTAGGGAACTGGAGATGCAGCTCGATGACCTTTGTCTCGTCAGGGAAAGTGAGGAGCTATAGGCAGGTAGTCACACCGGGGTCTCGAGAGACAGATAAGTGGGTAACAGTCAGGAGAGGGAAGGGCAAGAGGCAGATACTAGAGAGTACACCAGTGACTGTCCCCCTTAACAATAAGTACTCCTGTTTGAGTACTGTTGGGGGACGACCTACCTGGAGGAAGCAACAGTAGTTGCGCCTCTGGCACAGAGTCTGGTCCTGTGGCTCAGAAGGGTAGGGAAAGGAAGAGGACGGCAGCAGAGAAAGCGGACTCTATAGCTAGGGGGTCAGACAGGTGATTCTATGGATGCAGGAAAGATGTTTGGTAGTTTGCCTCTCAGGTGCCGGGGTCCGGGATATTTCTGATCACGTCCATGATATCCTGAAGTGGGAAGGAGAACAGCCTGAGGTCATGGTACATTATGGTACCAATGACATAGGCAGGAAAATGGAGGAGGTCCTAAAAGCAGACTACAGGGAGTTAAGAAGGAAGTTGAGAAGCAGGACCACAAAGGTAGTAATCTCAGGATTGCTGCTTGTGCCACGTAACAGTGAGTATAGGAATAGAATGAGGTGGAGGATAAATGCGTGGCTGAGGGAATGAAGCAGGGGGCAGGGATTCAGATTTCTGGATGCAGAGTGGGTGCACTCAGACCGATGGTTTGAGATGTGTCTATTTTAATGCAAGGAGTATTATGAATAAAGCGGATGAGCGTAGAGCATGTATCAGTACTTGGAACTATGATGTTGTGGCCATTTCGGAGACTTCGATAGCTCAGGGGCAGGAATGGTTACTTCGAGTGCCAGGCTTTAGATGTTTCAGAAAGGACAGGGAGGGAGGCAAAAGAGGTGGGGGCCTGGCAATGTTGATCAGAGATAGTGTCACAGCTGCAGAAAAGGAAGAAGACAAGGAGGGATTGTCTATGGAGTCACTGTTGGTGGAAGTTAGGAATAGGAAGGGGTCAATAACCCTACTGGGTGTTTTTTATAGACAACACAATAGTAACAGGGATATCGAGGAGCAGATAGGGAGACAGATTATGGAAAGGTGTAATAATAATAGGGTTGTTGTGGTGGGAGATTTTAATTTTATCAAGTATCGATTGGCATGTCCCTAGAGCGAGGGGTTTAGATGGGGTGGAGTTTGTTAGGTGTATTCAGGAAGGTTTCTTGAAACAATATGTAGATAAGCCTACAGGAGGAGCAGCTGTACTTGATCAAGTATTGGGAAATAAACCTTGTCAGGTGTCATGTCTTTCAGTGGGAGTGCATTTTGGAGATAGTGATCATAATTCTATCTCCTTTACCATAGCATTGGAGAGGGATAGGAACAGACAAATTAGGAAAGCGTTTAATTGGAGAAAGGGGAAATATAAGGCTATCAGGCAGAAACTTGGAAGCATAAATTGGGAACAGACATTCTCAGGGAAATGTACGGAAGAAATATGGTAAATGTTCAGGGGATAGTTGTATGGAGTTCTGCATAGGTACGTTCCAATGAGACAGGGAAAGGATGGTAGGGGACAGGAACCATGGTGGACAAAGGCTGTTGTAAATCAAGTTGAGAAGAAAAGAAAAGCTTACAAAAGGTTCAAAAAAATAGGTAATGATAGAGATCTAGAAGATTATAAGGCTAGCAGGAAGGAGCTTAAGAAAGAAATTAGGGGAGCCAGAAGGGGCCATGAGAAGGCCTTGTCGGACAGGATTAAGGAAAAACCCCAAGGCATTCTGCAGGTATGTGAAGAGCAAGAAGATAAGACGTAAGAAAATTGGACAAATCAAGTGTGAGAGTGGAAAAGTGTGTATATAATCAGAGGAGATAGTAGAGGTACTTAATGAATACTTTGCTTCTGTAGTCACTACAGAAAAGGATCTTGGCAATTGTAGGGATGACTTACACCAGACTGAAAAGCTTGAGCAGGTAGTTATTAAGAAAGAGGATCTGCTGTAGGTTTTGGAAAGCATCAAGTTTGATAAGTCACTGGGACTGGATGAGATGTACCCCAGGCTACTATGGGAGGTGAGGGTGGAGATTACTGAGCCTCTGGCAATGATTTTTGCAACATCAATGGGAACAGGAGAGGTTCTGGAGGATTGGAGGGTTGTGGATGTTACTGTGTTATTCAAGAAAGGGAGTAGAGATAGCACAGGAAATTATGGACAAGTGAGTCTTACTTCAGTGGTTCAGTGATGGAGAAGATCCTGAGAAGTAGGATTTATGAACAACTGGTGAGGCATAATATGAATAGGAATTGTCAGCATGGCTTTGTCAAAGGCAGTTTGTGCCTTACGAGCCTGATTGAATTTTCTGAGGCAGCAACTAAACACGTTGATGAAGGTAGTGTACATGGATTTCAGCAAGGCATTTGACAAGGTACCCCATGCAAGCTTATTGAAAAAGTAAGGAAGCATGGGATTCAAGGGGACATTGCTTTGTGGATCCAGAACTGGCTTGCCCACAGAAGGCAAAGAGTGGTTGTAGATGGGTCATATTCTGCATGGAGACTGGTGACCAGTGGTGTGCCTCGGGGATTTGTTCTGGGACTCCTACTCTTTGTGATTTTTATAAATAACTTGGATGAGGAAGTGGAGGGATGGGTTAGTAAATTTGCTGATGACACAAAGGGTGGGAATGTTTTGGATAGTGTGGAGAGCTGTCAGAGTTTAAAGCAGGACATTGATAAGATGCAAAACTGGGCTGAGAAGTGGCAGATGGAGTTCAACCCAGATAAGGTTGAGGTGGTTCATTTTGGTAGGTCAAATATGATGGCAGAATATACAACTTTGTAGTATTAATGGTAAGACTCTTGGCAGTGTGGAGGATCAGAGGGATCTTGGGTGCCAAGTCAATAGGACACTCAAAGCTGCTGTGCAGGTTGACTCTGTGGTTAAGAAAGCATACGGTGCGTTGGCCTTCATCAATCGTGGGATTGAGTTTAGGAGCCGAGTACCAATGTTGCAGCTATATAGGACCCTGGTCAGACCCCACTTGGAGTATTATGCTCAGTTCTGGTCACCTCATGACAGGAAGGATGTGAAAACCATAGAAAGGGTGCAGAGGAGATTTACAAGGATGTTGCCTGGATTGGGGAGCATGCCTTATGAGAATAGGCTGAGTGAAGAGAGCCATTTTTCATTGGAGTGACAGAGGATGAGAGGTGACCTGATGAGTTGTATTAGATGATGAGGCATTGATTTTGTGGATCATTAGAGGCTTTTCCCAGGGCTGAAATGACTAGCATGAGAAGGTACAGTTTTACAGTACTTGGAAGTAGGTACAGAGGAGATGTCAGGGGTATGTTTTTTTACTCAGAGAGTGCTGAGTGCATGGAATGGGCTGCTGGTGATGGTGGAGGTGGATACTATAGGGTCTTTTAAGAGACTCCTGGAAAGGTACATGGAGCTCAGGAAAATAGATGGCTATGTGTAACCCGTGGTAATTTCTAAAGCTTAGGACATGTTTGGCACAGCTTTGTGGGCTGAAGGGCCTGTATTGTACTGTAGGTTTTCTATGTTTCTATCTATAACACCTTCACCTTAAAATCAAAGATCACCCTTTTTTGGGGACAATGATTAGGGCACAGAGTACAGTGCACCAGAGGAGAATTATGAAATAGTGAAGAGCATATTAGAGAGATCACTGAGTGATTAAAAGTTCACCTCTGCAGATATGAACAGAAGCCGTTGTTCCATTACTGCCCTGACCACAGGTAAGTGAGTACCTTACTTGTATTAAGGGCAGCATCTATAGAGGGAAATAAACAGTCAATGTTTTGGGCTGAGTCCCTTCAACATGTCATTGGTACTTTCAGACCTGCTGAGTCCTCGAGCATTTTTCTCAAGATTTCCAGCATCTCCAGAATCTCTTGTGTTACAAGTACACAAGTCAGCTCTTAAAGAAATCTCTCCATGACATCTAGGGTACATGACTGAAGGAAGCATGGTTCACTCCCAAGGTCTATTTAATATTTCAGTAATATTTGAGTAATGTTTTAAATATATTGTTTAAGCTTTTTTTGTTGTTTATAGACAGTTATGGATTATATGTAGAATTATGTGAATGGAATATGTCATTATGGCTCATGTCATATGTATGCACCTCACTAAAATAAAAATGAAACAAAGCACACTCATCTCTCAGCTCCGTGTTTTCTTTCAATTAATTTTATGTCTTGGAGTTAAATAAGAGGAGTAAGTTTTAAAACAAACCTAAGATGACTACGTACCTGTTGAAGCCCAACAAGACATACTAGTTTAATAAAAAGTGAAAAAGATTTGTTTCATCACAAGAGGAAGAGAAAGACAGTCAAGTTTAAAAAAAGCAGAAAATGGATATGAAATTCATGGGTTCATAAACAATGAGTCCCAGGTGATAGTGATCATAAATTTAAGAAAAGCAGAAATGACTGGCTCCATTGGCAAGATAGATGCAATCAATAGCACAAGAGATAACTGGATTTTGAATACTGAGCAAATTGAGCAGTATTTTGAAGCAAATGAAAAGTACGTGCCAAATTTGCCAGTGTAGTTTGTGGAAGAGCATACTTTGAAGTTTGACTGCACCAATCAAACCAGCCAATGTCAGCTTTAGTGATTTTGCAAAAGTAATGTAGGGACCATTGTTGATTGCAGAACAGTTTAAAATTTAAGTGGAATCAAAAGGAAAGGGAATCCATTTCAGCTCATGTTACTGAATTGGAGAAATTGTCAAAGAAATTGTCATTATTGAATTGTCATTATTGTCATTCAATAATGGGCTTATTGATGCTCTGAGAGATCGTTTGGTTTGTGGAGCCTAACAAGAAAACATTCAAAAATGGCACCTAACTGAAGCACAACTCATATTTAAGAGCAGTTGAAATCACTACCAATGGAAACATCAGGCAGAGATCCAATTACGTTGCAGGCAAGAATGGAAATGAACATGAACAAAATTGAAAAATGTAAACAGAAACCAGTCTGGCTGAACAAATTATGTTCTCGTTGTCACATACACCAGATCAATGCAGAGTTAAAGGTGAAAATGCAACAAAGAAGGACACATACAAAGAACATGTTGGGCAGACAAAAGTAGGTGGACTGTGGAAGGAAGACAAAAAGATAAAGTGAAGTTGCAGCTTCAAAATGAGCACTAATCTATATGCAGGTGATGAAAAATCTGATAATGATGAGTGTGACAGTACTCAGTAGCCTATATATACACAATGTAAAAACTAACAATAGGAAAGCAGTATGGCTTGCACCACAAATGAATAGTAAATTAATTAAAATGGAACTGGACACCAGTTTGGATATTTCTGTTGTTCCATAAAATGAGTTTGAAAGGCATTTCAAAGATACTGAACTGAAGTTTGCAGATATCCAGCTAAAAATCTCATGTTGGAGAAATGATAATTCCTTTGGGAATGATATTAGTAACAGTGAAATACAACAACCAACAAGCCACATTGGGCTTGTATGTGGTAAAAACAGGAGGGCCAGGATTGTGGGGGTAAGATTGGCTGAGACAAATACAACTTTATTGGAGATCCATCCACTAACTTCATGCCACATCTCCTGCAATAAAGCTATATGAAAGTGAATTAATAAAGATACTGGATGAGATTACAACAGTGTTCAAGGATGACATTAAAAAATTCAAACATATCAAGGATGGAACAGAATTAAATTAAAATGCAACAGCCAAGTTTTGCAAACCTCTGTTCCTTATACCGTCCATGATAAAGTGGCCAGCCAGCTTGATCGCATGAAGGTTGAAGGAATTCTAGCCAAGACTGAGTGAACACCATGGGAAATGCCATTGGTCCCAATAGACAGGAAGAATGGGTCTCTCAGGATCTGTGGTGATGTTAAGGTCATCATCAACCAGGTACTGAAAGTAGATCAATGCCCTCTGCCCAGGAAGGAAAATATCTTTGCACATCTTTCTGGAGGGAAGCACTTCAGCAAAGTGGATTTAGCTAAGGCCTACATACAGATGAAGATGGAAGAATCCAAAGTGCATCTCACTATCAGCACTCACAAAGTGCTTCATCACTATAGCAGGTTTATGCTTGGAGTGTCATAGGTCAGGTGTTGAATCAGGACCCAACTGCAGGACACAGACATGAGACAGGACAGTACACAGACAGGACTCATCTATAACTCCACATCAAGGTGGGGCAGGACCATCCATCAGTTAACAGCAGAACAGCCTGACTTACCCCATAGAGGCAAGGACAAGGCAAGACAGATCCCCCCCACACAGCAACAGCAGAACAGCCAGACTTACCCCACAGGGACAAGGACAGGAAGAGACAAACACCAAGGAACAACAGACAGTTCCACCTCTGCATCAGCGTAGCTCCAAGTAGCCATTACAGCCAGCAGCCTTGGCTGGCTACAGAAACAACCAGATCCCAACCTAACTCAGAGTGGCTGACAGCCAGCCAGCTGGCCCAGGAAATAGCTGAATCCATACCACAATGACCACTCCAACTACTACCAGCAAGGCTCCCAGAAGCCATAGTTCTCCAACTCAGCCCCAAAGATGGCAAGAGCCCATTCTTAGCCTTCTACCAGTCATCTGTGCCTTGAATATCTTGACAAGACAACCCCCAACCACACTCAATACCAGGGCCACTTATATTCCCAGTTCCAATATGAGCCTCAGCTGTTTCTAGTTAAGTCCAACCACAGTAAGGGACCGTCGGAAAACCTGGAGTCCGGAGTCCGCGGACCGGACCGCGGACTTTGGACTGAACCACCACATGGAGTAGCGTCTGTGCCTACAGTCTGGAAGAAAGCTGTGGAGCAGCTGCTGCAAGGCTGCCCAGGCACTCAGTGTTACCTGGATGGCATCATTGTTAGCAGTGAGGATGACAAGGAACATCTCCAAAATCTCAAGACAGTGTTAATAGGATAAGATCATTGGCTTGGAGCATGATGCAACAAGTGTGAAATCTTTAAACCGACCATTACTTACTGTTCGCCAGAGAAAGCAGGATCTCCCAGTGGCCACACAGTTTAATTCCACGTCCCATTCCCATTCTGATATGTCTATCCATGGCCTCCTCTACTGTCAAGATGAAGCCACACTCAGGTTGGAGGAACAACACCTTATATTCCGTCTGGGTAGCCTCCAACCCTATGGCATGAACATTGATTTCTCTAACTTCTGTGAATGCACCTCCTTCCCTTCTTACTCATTCATTCATTCATTTATTCATTTATCTATCTATCTATCTATCTATCTATTTATTTATTATTTCCCCCCTCCTTTTCTTCTCTCTCTGCCCCTCTCACAATCACTCCTTGCCTGTTGCCTGTTCTCCATCTACCTCTGGTGCTCCCCTCCCCCTTTCTCCCTAGGCTTCCCGTCCCATGATCCTTTCCCTTCTCCAGCTCTGTATCCCTTTTGTTCCAGCTCTTAGCTTCACCCCTCTCCCTCCTGTCTTCTCCTACCATTTGGGATATCCCCCTTCCCCTCCCACTTTCAAATCTCTTACTATCTTTTCTTTCAGTTAGTCCTGATGAAGGGTCTTGGCCCAAAACGTTGACTGTACTTCTCCCTATTGATGCTGCCTGGCCTGCTGCGTTCCACCAGCATCTTGTGTGTGTTGCATCACCTCCTGTGGTCACACAATTGGAATACAAGTATGCTGAGAAATTTTAAGCAGTGGCAGATGCCCAAGGCCACAGGACGTTTCACAGTTGCAGTTCTTTTTTAGGATTTCTCAATTACTATAACACGTTCCTGCCAAATCTGGCTACTGTGCCTCACCCCTTGAACTTATTACTACAGATCAGGAAGAAATGGGAATGAACAAAGCAGTGCAGGGTGGCTTTCAGAAGGACAAAAGAAACGGTGACACTGTTCTCACATAATTATGATCCGTATCAGCCAGTGAAGCCTGTCTGTGACACCTCGCCTTATGGAAGAGGTGTGGTCATGTTACCGTTAAGATTGATGGAAGTAATACCCCATAGCCTTTGCTTTATGTTCCCTTGCCACTGCAGAGAAAAATTATGCACAGGATGACTGTGAGGCTTTAGGTCTAGCTTGGGGTGAAAAATATTTCAACCAGTAACTGTACAGGAGTTACCGTGTTGTACTAACAGCAGCGGCATGCTTGCAGAGGTGGGCTTTATTTCTTGGAGGACACAATTACAAGATTGAATTCAAGAGGATGAGTAATCATGGAAATGCTGATAGATTTTCATGTTTACTCTTAAAAAAAGAAATACATGAGAGAACTTATAAAAGAGGACACATCTCTTGACAGATTCTCCTTAATGCAAATTGAAAGCCTCGCTATTACAGCAGAGATAATCTAAAGGAGAATCTAGAAAAGACCCCGCACTCTTTCAGGTCAATGTAGTCCACGAAAATGGCTGGAACGTGCAGCAGAGATCTCAGTAGCCCCACTTTTACCTGCGCCGGGATGAACTTGCCCTTGATGGGGGTTGCTTTAAATGGGGGTAGAGAGTCACTGCACCATCCAAGCTCAGAGCAAACGAGTTGGAGGAGCTACATACTGGTCATCTAGTCGTGGTCAAAATGAAAGCATTGGCTGGTGGCCTGGGGTAGATCAGCAGATCTAGCAGCTCAAGATACTGTTCAAGATACATCCAGAAGATGCCAAGAGCGGCACTTTGCCATCCCGGGGAATGGCCTGCGTTGCCATGACAGAGGATTCATGTGGAATTTGCTGGATTATTCATGGACATAGATGTTTTGGTAGTAGTGGATGCAGCTACAACGTGATCAAAACTGTTCCCAATGGCCTCCACTACAGCCTCACACTGTTGATGTGTTGAGAAGCCTCTTAGGAACTCGTTTTCGAGAAAACTTAGTCAGTGACAATGAGCCACACTTTATTGTGGAACAGTTTCAGTCATTTTTGGAAGTGAATGGAACGTGACAAGTTATACCTGTCCCATCCCAACCACTAAACGATCCCTTGGTAGAAAGGTTTGTTCGGAGGCTAAAGAATGCACTGCGAGCAATGTTAGCAGAACACACTACACTGACACTGAATCAGAAGCTCACCAATTTCCTCCTTGCATATTGCAATGCAGCACTCTCCACAACCAATAACTCACCAGGTGTGCTGTTCCTGGGTCGTCCCTTGAGCTCATGCTTGGATCTGCTCAGTCCGAATCTCTGAAGGGATATGCAGGACATACCTAAGACAAATTGAGGGCTCCTTGAACAAGGAAGTTTGATGTTTCATCCTGTACAAGTGATCCTGGTGAGGGACTACAGAGGTGACTAAAAGTGGGTAGTTGAAACGACCAAGAGCAGAACAGGACCACTCCCCTACACAGACTGCATCTGCTTTCATCTGGAGATGACACATTGATCAGTTGAGGAGATCAGAGTCAATTGAAGAAAGGGGTCCAGAGCTGTCAGAACTATTTCCTGCAGACCCAGGACTCCTACAACTCCTACAACCACCACGGAGGAGGCCACAGAACCTGAGATTGTTTCACAGCCACAAGTCTCACCTGTCAAGCAGAGTGATCCCCAGAATAAATAAAATGAATTACAGTAAGTGTATATTTTGTATATTAAATTGATAAACTAAAATAGTAGTGCAAAATAATAGAAAAAAGTGCGATAGTGTTCTCGGGTTCAATGTCCATTTCGAAATCAGATGGTAGGGAGGAAGAAGCTGGTCCTGAATCACTGTGTTTGTGGCTTCAGGCTTCAGTACCACCTTCCTAACAGTAACAATGA
Organism: Hemitrygon akajei; assembly: GCF_048418815.1. Classification (NCBI taxonomy): domain Eukaryota; kingdom Metazoa; phylum Chordata; class Chondrichthyes; order Myliobatiformes; family Dasyatidae; genus Hemitrygon; species Hemitrygon akajei. The sequence continues at coordinate 12,867,715 of NC_133152.1, read as the reverse complement.
AAAAAGGGCATGTCTCGAGTGTGGTAAACTATGTATACCTGTTTGGACACACCCCTCTGCTGACTGCTCCTGTGGCTCCTCCCACAGACCCCTGTATAAAGGCGATTGGGGCACTGCTCCCCCCCTCAGTCTTCGACATGTCGTGCTCACTTTTCTCTGTTAATCAAAGCCTATCGTTCACTTCCAGTCTCCTAGAGTTATTGATGGTGCATCATCGAGTGATGGGGGTCCTTAATTACGGGCACCACCTTTCTGAGGCATCACTCCTTGAAGATGTTTTGGATGCTAGGAAGGCTAGTTCCCATGATGCAGCAGACTAATTTTACAACTTTCTGAGTAACATTTGAGCAATATTGTAAATATATTGTTTGATTAAGTATTCTTTGTCATTTATATAATTCATTACAGGTTATATGTAAAATTACATCAATGGCATATATCATTACGCCTCTGAATCACATATGCATGCCACGCTAAATGTAAAAATGAAACTTATCACACGCATCTCCCAGCTCTGTGTTTTCTTTCAATTAGTTTTATGTTTTGAAGTTACAAAACATAACAACTCCAAAGTGGCTGAATTGTGTCGCTCAATCCATTGGCATGCTTTGAGTAGCTCCAAAGAACATGATATGTGTAATAGCCATTTTGTACACATTAGATTACCAATACTCAAGGGTCTAAGTTACAGTGAGAGGCTAAGAGACTGAGGATTGATCTTACAGATTTGTATAAATTTATGAAAAGGGTGAACACACATAGTCTTCATCCCAGGGAAGGGAACTAAAACTGAAGGGTACTCACCAACAAACAGGACCACGAGGTAAATAGCCATTACTGTGGAGATAATGTTTGCGGGCATGTGTCTCTGCATCTCTGAACCAGAGCAGATCTTTCTCATAGTTTTAAATTGTCTCTTGTTCACTTTTTAAATAGAATAATATCCTACTCTACAGCATACTTTGGAGAATTTTAAAACATTGTTGTTCAATACTAGATATTCTCTCAGCGTTTACAATTAAATTCTGGATCATGATTAGAAGCTGGAGTTCTGGAATCATTTACCTCTCACTACAGATTATCAGTCTGTGCACGATGAGCAACTGTCAGAGAACCAACTAGCAAATCTCCGCAGTATTCTCCTTTAATCTCCTGGGATAATTCAGATTTTATTGCAAGTATGCGCAGTTTAAATATTTTGGTATTTATGGGTTCCATCTCTTTCCTTGATAATCTGCACATTCAGCTACCCAGGGCTTTATCTCCAGTGTCAGCATTCGCAGGGTGGTCATGATTCAGAGGCTGCTGTATTAAATAATCAGAATCAAAATTTCATGCGCTTCATTTTATTTTCTGGCTATCTGCCTTCTTGAAGAATATGACAGCATTCACACACAGAACAAAGAAAAGCCCAAGATCAAAAGCTTTTCTTCCTGAGCAGTGTTACTTGCCTGACACCCAACTCTTTCACTCCTGTACATAGAACATCAAACATTGAAGAGTACAGCAGAGGAAAAGGCCATTCGGCACACAATGCTGTGTTAAACCATCTAATAGCAAATCAAAAACACTCAGAAACTAATCCCTCCTACCTACACCATGTCCATCTCCCTCCATCTTCCTTCCATCCAGGTGCCTATCAAAAAAGCCTCTAATATATTTGCCTCTATCACCGTACCAGGTAGCACATTCCAAGCATCCATGACTCTCTGAGTAAAAAACTTAACCCCTTTTGAACCTACACCCTTCCACCTTCACTGCACGATATCTGGTATTAGACATTTCAATCCTGGGAAACAGATACTCTCTGTCCACTCTAACTATGTCGCTCATAATCCTGTAAACCTCTATCAGATCTCTCCTCAGCCTCTGACTCTCCCAAGAAAACAACCCAAGTTTATCCAGCCTCTCGTGATAGCAAATGCCCTCTAAACCAGGCAACATCCTCCAAAGCCTCAACATCCTTCCTCTAGTGGGGTGATCAGAACTGTACACAATACCCCAGATGTGGTCTACCCAGAGTTTTATAAAGTTGCAACATAACATCTTGACATTTGGTCTCAGTGCCTTGACTAATAAAAGCAAGTATTCCATAAGCCTTCTTAACCACCTTATCAACTTTTCTAGCCATTTCAAGGAGCTATGAACTTAGATCCCAAATCTCTCTGCTCAGCAACACTGTTATGGACCTTGCACTTAACAGTGTACTGTCTCCTTGCATTTGCCCTGCTGAGGTACAATACCTCAGATTTATCTGGGTTAAACTCCATCTGCCACTTCTCAGCCCATATCTACACCTGAACTATATTGTTCATTATTCTTTGCCAGTCTTCTGTGCTAACCACAACTCCATCAATCTTGGTATCTACACTTCAACAAGTGATATGATTCTCAATGTGCGGTTTAGACATGGAACAGTAGGCATTCCTAATTGTCTTTAAGCAGTGGCCATGAGTGTCAGGACCCCTGGTGCTGCAGGTTATATGCTGGATGTAATTGGGCAGAGATTTTGTCGAAGTTGTGTACAGAAAGTTTTATACATCCTAGGATGTATCTCAGCACCAGTTGGAGCACATGGTGATAGTCAGCCATCGTGTTGGTGACAATAGTCACCAACACAATTATTTTCAGGGAAACTGGAAGACATTGCTTGTTCATCTTCAATTAATCCCATGTGATCTTATAGATAGATAGATAGATACTTTATTCATCCCCATGGGGAAATTCAACTTTTTTCCCAATGTCCCATACACTTGTTGTAGCAAAACTAATTACATACAATACTTAACTCAGTAAAAAATATGATATGCATCTAAATCACTATCTCAAAAAGCATTAATAATAGCTTTTAAAAAGTTCTTAAGTCCTGGCAGTAGAATTGTAAATTGTATATGGCTTTACAAAGAAATAAATCAGAGTATCTTTAAAGAGAATGAGAAGACTGTTGGGCTTCAAGGTATTTTCCACATGGAATTGACAATGCACAAACTCTGGAGAATCCTACTCTATGTGGAATGTAACACTGTGGTCCTGAAAAAACATTTTCTCATTTTTACTATGTACTGTACCAGCAGTTATGGTCGAAATGACAATAAAAAAGTGACTTGACTTGACTTGACCTGACTCCGCAATTTTTGTTCACTTGCTAAGTAATAAGGATTACCAGGTCAGAGAGGCTGTGGTAGGAGGTGAACTTGAAGGCAGCATTTTGGCAAATAATATGACAGAATCAGAATTAGGTTTATTATCACTGACTTAAATGATATGCAGTTTGTTGTTTTGCAGCAGCAGAACAGCATAAAGATATAAAATTATTTTAAATTGCTGAAATAAATAAATAGTGTAGAACAAAGGAATAACAAGATAAGGTTCATGATTTAGATCCGTGGACTTCTTCAAAAACCTGCTGCAGGTCAGGAAGCTGCTTCTGAATTATTGAGTGTGGGTTTTCAGGTTCTTTCACTCCTCCCTGATTGTGGGAATGAGAAAAGGGCTTGACCCAGATGATGAGGCTAGATAATGATGGATTTCTTCTTCTTAAATCACCACCTCATGAAGGTGTCCTTGATGGCATGGAGGGCTCTGCCCATGATTGAACTGGCTAACTCTACAGCCCTCTGCAGCCTCTTGTGGTCCTGTGCAGCAGAAGCTTGACTCCAGGTGTCAGAATGTTCTCCATCTTTCATCTGTAGAAATCTGCAAGACTCGGTGGTGATGTACCAATTCTTCCCAAACTCCTAACAAAACAAATTTGCTGCCATGCCTTCTTCATGACTGCAACAATATGATGGGCCTGAGGTAGCTCTGAGAAGAAAACTCATCCGTTGAATGTTGAGGAGCAGTCAACTCTCTAAAAATCTTATGAAGTCACTCTGGTAGTAAATTTTAAAAAAGATGGAGCAAATGGAGAGATTAATTAGCATCCAATATCAAACTGTAAAAAACTCACCTGAACCTGCTCACTGACTTGTGCATTGGTTTGGTTTAGAACTGTTTAACATCGACTGTCAGTATGTTCATATTTATCAAAAAGAGAAGTGTTTAGTTTTCCATGGATTGCTAATCATCCCACATTACTTAACAACCAATTAAAATTTGTTGAGGAAGGAATAAGTATAAGTAATTTGACCAACTGTCTTCAGTGCAATTCAATCTGAATTGAATGTTTACATCTTCAATGCCCTCTCAGTCAAGTGACATCAGACCATATGCTATGAGGAATTTCATTGATTGTGTAGGTTTGTTAATCCACAGTCACAAGCTAAAGTCACCTTGAAAAGAGGCAATTACTGAGATACAACTAATTTAGGTACTGTAGCATCATAATTAACCACATCTGTATTAAAATGCATCATATATTTCATTAAGAGGAACTTTGATTAGATATAAACAAAATCAAAGTTAATCTCACTTCATATTTTCTTTCTGAAGGAAAATTCAATTCAGTTCCTAGTGTGTGTAAGTGCACGAATGCACAACCTCTCAAAACCTCGCAACTTATTCTCAGCTCAATCAGAGAAGGGAGAAATGGTGACCACCAAAATTTGTGTATATCTGCATAGTCACAACTACCTCCCACCTTCTAGAAAATGCTTTTCTTGGGTCTAAAGTGTGGGTAACTTTCCCACATAAGTCTAACATTGAAATAATCCCAGAGAAGGTGGTGGAGGCACATCCAACAATGCTTAAAAGACCTTTAGACAGGTACTTGGAATGGACAGGCATAGAGGGATACAGGCCTCATACAGGCTAATAGAATTGCCACAGAGAGACATCAGGCTTGGCATAGATGAGATGGCCCAAAAATGGCCAGTTTCTCAACAGTACTTTCCTATGATTTTGAAACAATTAGTTCAAGTTTTCCACTAATTCCACAAAAAATTATGTATTATAATTTAATTGTAAACATATGCCATTACCAATGTACGTATAGCTTTCCTCTCTCCATCAGTTTAACTACTCCAGAAATATACAGAAGTATATTTTTGTGCATATGGAGCAAAACACAAAATGCTTTTCAAACCCATTTTTCCTATCTCTCCCTTTGTACCATCTGCCAATCACCTACATGTTTTATCCACTCAAATCCCTGCACTCCCCCTACTGTTCCCATCTGCCCACCATCCCTTTCCTTGTCTAATTCGTCTCACAACTTTCCTTTCTTATCAGATTGCACAAACTGCAGCAATTTGTTGTCTCCACCTCCCAGCCTCTATTGCTAACTCTGCACCCCCCCCCCCCCTCACCTACCGCCTTCCTGGCTCCAACCGCACCATACCTGGACCAGTTTCTTACCAGCATCTGCTTCACTTCACTTACTCCACTCTCACCTTTCTCAAAGTTCAAAGTAAAATTTATTTTCAGAATGCAGGCATGCCACTACATAAACCTCTGAGATTCTTTTTCTGCAGACATACCTAACAAATCTGTAGAACAGTAATTGTAAATGGGATCAATGGGCAACAAACTGTAGAAATAAATAGCGATAAATAATGAGCATCAGATAACAGGATAGAAGAGTCCTTAAGTGAATGTAATTATCCCTTTTTATTCAACAGCCTGATGGTTGAAGGGTAGTAACTGCTCTTGAACCTGATGGTGCAAGTCCTGAGGCTCTTGTATCTTCTACCTGATGGCCGCAGTGAGAAAAGAGCATGGCCTGGGTGGTGGGGATCTTTGATAATGGATGCTGCTTTTTTACATCAATGTTTCCAGTGGATGTTCTCAATAGTTGAGATAATTTTACCCTTGATATACTGAGCTGAATCCACTAACTTTTGTAGGATTTTCCATTCAAAGGCATTGGTGTTTCCATACCAGTCAGCACATTTGTACATACTGTATCTATAGAAGTTTGCCAAGGTTTTTGATGGCAAGCCTAATTTCCACAGACTCCTGAGGAAACAGGGGCACTGTTGTGCTTTCTTTGTAATTATATTTATATTTTGGGTCCAGGACAGGTCCTGTGAGATAGTGACTCTGAGGAATTTAAAATTACTGTCCTTCTCCAGCTCTGATCTTCTGATGATTACTGGCTCATGGACCACTGGTTTCCCTCTCCTGGTCTACAATCAGTTCCTTGGTCCTATTGATATTCAAAGGTTCAAAGGTTCATTTATTATCAAAGTATACAACTCTGAAATTCTTCTTCTCCAGATAGCCACCAAACCAAAAAGATGGCAGCACAATAATCAACCCACAAATACTTCCTCCCCACACACTAAAAATGAGAAAGATTGGGTGAAAAACATAGAAAATAAAACAATATAAAATTGAAAATAATCTATAGTCCAAGTCCATATCCAAAACGCAGAAAAACTGAGTAACACTCTTTGGGCATGGCTGCAGGCCTTTCCCTTTCCGGCAGCGATCAAAGGGATCGCTTTTTATCCTCCAGCCATAAAAAGACAATCCCCCCCCCTTCCCGGCAGCTGACACGCACCTTCCGCATTCGCCTCAATGTTTCACTCACCCTCATCACTTTATTCAGTGAACAATTGAAGCTTTAATTGGAAAAATGGAGTTGAACGTTGGCTCATGCCTCCATCTTGCAGCCTTCTTGTCACGACGTTCACACATGCTGCCTCTGTCTCCTAGAATCCTCCCTGAGACTGCAGCACTCAATCGATCTCCAGACTGCAACCCATGGGCTCCAAAAGTTCCAGAATCACGTTCAAGACAAAAACCAAATGTTAGACATAAAAGAAATGAAATGTATGATTTCATGATCTATCCAGAAGATGTTGACTGAAGGAGGGTTGCAGACAGGCGTCATTCTGACCAGAAGTCATTGATTGAGAGGTTGCTTTTATTACACCACTCAGCCAAATCTTCATTCTCCCTCCTGTATGCTGATTACACTGGCTATTGCCCATTTGCACTCTCAATCCTGATGCAGGGTCTAAACCTTCTGATCAAATACACTTTCTGTTCAAATATACTGCTCGACCTGTTGTGTTCTTCCAGCAGTTTGTTTTTTGCTCTAGATGAGAGCATCTGCAGTCTTTTCTGTCGCTCACAGGGATGTATACAGAGAAAAATGTATGGTAGCACCTTTGGCTCTATTGATTAGACTGAAGCTGTGCACCAGCTGTGATTCACCATGGTTAAAGGTGGGAGAATCATGTTTTGTATTTTACAGAATGGATCAATGAACTCAGGGAAGAACAAAAGAATTGTTTTTATGTCATGTAATGTGTTATCATGGGTCACCCCTTAATACTTCACAGTGTACACAATTACAGACCCAATCCACAGTGATTTGTATTGTTATAGAGACTTTTAATGAAAAGGATGCACCAGGGGAATTCCTAATGGTGGGGGAATGGACAATAGGAAGAGGTTGAACGTGGGCTCCATGCCATGAATGGAGTATTTAGGTGAATCTGCCTGCAAAGAAAAGACCTGAGCAGGGATTTGTTCAGTGTGAGCAGAAACGAAACAAGCAAGGAAATCTTGGGCAAAACACACGGAACATTGGAGGAACTCAGATTTCTGCCCTTTCCTTTCCAGTCCTGAAGAAGGGCCTCAGCCCAAAATGTCAACTGTTTATTTGCCTCCGTTAATGCTGTCTGACTTGCTGAATCCCTCCACCATTTTGTGTGTGCTGGAGAGGGAAATGAAATCATTCTGAGAGGGAGATTCAGACATTAGTTAATGACCCCTGTGGGTTTTGTGTTTAATACTGAGGTCTTCTAGTTTTATTAACAATGAAATCTAATGAAGTAGAAGCTGGGGGGTTTCCATCAGAGGTGTCCAATGGGATAAGTATGGAACTCTTGTGATGAATGAAGGAAGAGGTGGAGATCAAACAGTCATGTTAAGGCAGCTGTCGCTCTCACCTCTCATCAGTGGCTGAGAATGCCCACATAGCCTTCCTTGTTGGATTGAAACCCACCAGCATCTAGCAGTAGGGTAAAGTAGGAAGACGATTGGTAACTATAGTAGGGAAAGACATTGTATTACCTTTTACACATAGCTGCTCTGTTCCCCACCTCAGTTCTCCGATATACAGTATACAGGAAGGACACCCACATAAAAAGGCCTCACTGAAGACTTCACTCAATGCCGGATGGTAAATGAAACTTTCACGGGATGTCCAGGTGGCAAGTGATAGCAAGGAGGTGTACCGTAAGCAGAAGCAGCTCGTACAAGAACAGCCCTCATGAACCACGAAACAGCTCATTGGTAAGGCAGATCATGTTGTGTGGGACCGGCTCTCTTGAGAGATTTCAAACCTTAGAACCAGTAAGTAATTCCGGTCAAGCTGGAATTAGCATGACCGGGGCCACTCCATACTCCGATGACCCCTCAACACCCACTGCGACAGAATGGAAACCAGCTTCCCTCATGTCCAAAGAACTATTCTCTGCTGGCAGAAGAGCACTTTGACTGCAGGAGACCATGTCCCAGACTTGTACCATCTACTAAAAAACCGACACGCAGAGCGGCACAGCCAATATTCACTGCTGGGAGTTTTATAAGCCACTGGTGTCCAGTGTAGGACCAGTGTAAATGGCAATGTGGACTCAATGGGCCACAGGTCCTGCTTCCACACTGTATGGCTCTGCACCAAATTAATCTCAACAGTGCGTCTGAGGGGGAATCCTGTTTATCTAGTCTCTAGAAATTTCTAAACTTACCTTGACTAAAATTCAAATCAGCCATGATCTTTTTACATGATGGAGCAGGTTATAATGTCCACCACCCCGGACATTCTCTCTTCTCTGCTCTGCCATCAGGCAGTCGATACAAAAACCTGAAAACACGTACCACCAGGCTCAAGGACAACTTCTACCCTGCTGCTATCAGACTCCTGAATGGACCTCTTGTACAAAAAGATGGATCCTTAACCTCACAATTTATTTCTTTACGATCTTGCACTTTATCATTTATCTGCATTGCACTTTCTATGTAGTCTTTGCACTTTATTCTGCGTTATTTTTGTTGTACTTGTCCTACATCAGTGCACTGTGTAATGATCTGATCTGTATGAACATGATGCAAGACAAACTTTTTGCTGTAGCTTGGTACAGCTGTGGGGCTGTGGAATTTACTGCCCCAGAGAGCTGTGGAAGCTACTACACTTAATAAATTCAAAACGGAGATAGACATTTTCCTGGATAAAAATGGCATTAGGGGATATGGTGAGCGAGCAGGTAAGTGGACATGAGGCTAGGTTTAGATCAGCCATGTGATCTCCTGGACCAGTTTTCGATAGCCTGGATGGGTCGGAGAGGAATTTTCCAGATTTTTTCTCCTCAATTGGCAACTCGGTTTTTTTCCCCCAGGTGATCACATGGGTTTGGGCGGGATGAATAATAAAATAAAATGGGCGGCATGGTGCCCTGTTGGTTGGCAATGTTGCCTTGTGGAATTTGGTGAAAACTAGAGTTAAGATTGGATCAGCCATGATCTTGTTGAATGGTGGAGCAGGCTTGAGGGGCTGATTGGCCTACTCCTGCTCCTATCTCTTATGTTCTTATGTACATGTGACAATAATAAACCAATACCATTACCAAGATTCAAGAGAATGAATGGCCTGCGACTCCTTCTAGACACATTTTCATGTGTATGTCCTTTGACCACATCACCTGTGGATTAGAGCTTGAACCAGAATGTTCTTTTTGAATATTATAAAGTCCTCATTTTTCAAAACTACCAGGTGCACCTGCTTTGCATAGCACAGAGGCCGCAGCCCTCCATCTACGACCATTAGCCTGACATGAGATCAGGTAATCCGCATGAACCTTGATTCCAATTGAGTTGATTCTGTCATAGCTGGTTTTGGTTCAAACCAGATGAAGGATCTCAATTCTAAATGGCAACTGCCCATTTCCTCCCACAGAAGCTGCCCGACTTAATGAGTTCTCCCAGCAGCTTGTCTGTTGAATCTTGAGAGCTCTTGGGTGATGCGGCTTGAAGGGGCTGAAAGGGCCCTTCCATGTGTACCTCTAAATAAAATAAAAATTAATTAAATTCTAGCATCTGCAATCTCTTATGTCTCCTTGACTTGGACTTTGCATAAGCTAATAAGTCTTGCAGTAAGTGCTGATTTCTCATCCAACCCTTGGTTGCGCTCTGGATCTCCTGAATTAATATGTGGAAATCAAGCTGGTTAAAGCACAATGTGAATAATGATCAGCCAGTGGTTAACACCTTCAAAAGAAGAGAGGAATTTATTGAGCAAAATTGCCGTTAAGAATGAAGATTTATATAATCGGCATAGTTATTATTTGCCATTAAGTTGCAGAATGATACAATAATCTAAAAGCCAATGACGCCTCATAAGATGTTGATCTAGAGGTGCAAGTCTTGATCATAGTCTAGGCCAGGGGTTCCCAACCTATTTTATACCTTGGACCCCTAACATTAACTGAGGGATCCCTGGACCTTTGGTCTAAGTTGGGAATAATGGAACAAATTATTCATCCTATCAAAGATTTATGTCATGAGCAGGACAGGACATTAACATCTTTTGTTAGTCACAGATTTGGCCTTGGGAACTCTGTTGCTGTCGTGTTGGAGTGCCCAGTGACTGAACCCGTGACTAGGCTGGTCTCTATGCCTACCACTTGCAGAGCAGTCAGTCCCCAAGATCAAACCTTCAGCTTTCTTTATTATTTATAAGCAATGCCTTCAACTCCTGAATCCAAGAGCTGGCTGAAGATTGAATAGGAAGCATTGCTATCGTCCAACTGGAGCTGTTGTACAGCGAGCTCCCAAGGCTCTTTTTTCCCATTTTCATTTGGCTATTTTGTGACCTAATATGTCAAAGACACATATTGCATTTTTGATAGCATGATAGTGTTGTTCCAACAAACTCAGGCTGCTGAAGCTTTTCATCAGCCAGTCATTAGTAAAATGTATCTTACTAGTTATCCACTTGTCAGTGTGAGTAATATCCCAGGCATGTCATATTGTGCTTAGCATCAACATTGACTACATAACCAATGTCTCCCTCTGTCTATCAATTGTCAGTTCTAGGACAATTTCTCTGCTAACAGGCAATTCCACAACAGAGAGTATAACTATATTCCCTGTCAGGACAGCAACAACATTAAACAAGGCTGCCTTGCCTTAAGGAAAAAGAGGAATGATCATCTGTTGAATGTTGACAGAGAAATGTGATAGGGCATCTATTAGTGACTATCACCAAAGGGCATTGGCACGTGCAGCAAGTTTTGACAAGAAACTTCATTCAGGATAGTTCATTGTACAAGACATGGTTTATCATTTCTATAAACAGCTATGACCAAGTAATTGAAGGTTCAGTTTATTCAGTAAGAATCTCCTGTGATCCTTTCACACACGTACACACACACACACACACACACACACACACACACACACACACACACACACACACACACACACACACACACACACACACACACACACACACACACACACACACACACACACACACACACACACACATCTGGTATTAAAACCAGATGCTGAAATCAACATAAACAAAATACAAAATTGTCCTGCACTTTAAGACATAGACAAATTTAAGTGAGTAGTGATAAACAAGAAATTTCCTCATGGTGAACTGAGTGGTATCAATGTATCATATGAATTTATGAATGTAGCATATGAATTTACCAGTTTATGTTAGGCTAATGAGAAGTTGTTCATGGATGCACCAATGGTAAATTCAGTGCTTTATAAATTACATTGTGTGTGTCAGTGAGCAGTTGTTTTATGATCTACCAGTATATAAATATTTTGGGTCCATTCATGCACCATTGAAAGTCACAAATGTACATTTGATGCCTCTGTACTTGTCTTGCATCCACTCAACAAGAGCAGATATCAAATCCAGCTGAAACCATGGACATGTGCACACCTCACATATACTCTCTAATTTGCAAACTCCTTTTTCATTTTAAATTGGATTTGCAGGTTAAGTATCCTACATCTGGATAATTGCCTTTCAGTTGTGAATTGATCTTTTTTCTTTACTGCTGCATCAGATTTGCCATGCATTTAACCTATGTTTTCAGATATTCCTTCCTACTCTTCTCTTCTGTCCCACCTGCTGACACATCTACTACTGTCCACCATATGCCTAAAGATCTTCACAGCTAACTTGTTAATGCTTCCTAAGTACCTGCTTCCCATAAAGATGGGATATTTTATCTTTATCCCATCTATTCTGATGATTACAGGTCAGGAAATCATTATGGAGGAAACTATGCATTTGATAGAAGACTAGGCTTAGCAGGAGAATATCAACAGTTCACCATGTTACTCTTCTCATGTCCCTGTGTGACTGATGACAGCTTTGGGATTTGCACAGAAACGAAGAAACCCTCACGTTACTCTCATCTTGGAGTGCACCAAGGTTTTAGAAGCCTTGATAATTCCTCAGCACTTTCACTGGGAGATCTGCACAAAGCTCTTCCTATCGCAGCAAAGACTGTTCTCACTTGAAATGGAGGAGTCAGTATTGGGGACAAAGTAAGCTGAAGGTAGTTCACCTTTGCTGAATTGTTTTAAATTATTTAAATATTTAAAGACTTTGGTTTTGTTTATATTTTAGAAATGTTTAATAGCAATTACAATGTAGGCAGTTCTGGGATCAGATGGTAAGCTGCAGCTCTTTCAGCTCTTAAAGCTTCTCATTTTGTGTAGGTACGGTTAATTTTGTATCATGGTCCACCACACTGGAATAGTATTTATGAACGTAAAGACCGAATAGCAAAACTGACCTTGACTATGAGTAACATGCCATAGGACACCTGCAACAGATAAATTTATTTTTTGATTTATTTATTGAGCTGCAGCATAGAATAGGTATTTGGCCCTTTGAGCCATGCCACCCAGCAATCCCCTGAACTAATCCTAGCCTAATCATGGAACAATTCACATACCAGTCAGTATGTCTGTGGACTGTAGAGGAAACCCACCCAGTCACGGTGAGAACATACAAACTCCTTACAGACTGTGGTGGGAATTGAACCCAGGTCACCTTTTACTATAAAGTGTTGTGCTAAACACTACCCTGCTGTGCTGCCCCGTTGTGGGTTAAGTTCTGACCAATGGATGGGGCTTGTGGGAAATGATTGCACATCACTTCTGGCTGTAAGTTCTGGGCTAATTTAAAAAATGTTGCAAGAAACCAACTACAGATGTGTATTGTGAAAATGTCAAACAAGCTGTTAAAATCACATGTGTGTGACAAGTCTACAGCAGATGCAATTAATTTCATTTAGTAAAAGTAACAACATATTGATCATTTATGTGGAAACTGAAGCTTGGATTGTTTGTGCATAAATTATTGAACGTGGGAGGAAAGGTTAAGAAACCAGCTAAAAGTAAATTGCATCCTAGGCATTATAAATAGAGGTGGAGGGAACAAAGTCATACAAGTTATGGTGAAACTACAAGTAATAAGAGTTCAACATTAGAATTATAGAGTTATAGAGTTTGTGCAGCACAGAAATAGCTCCTTTGGCCCAGAATGTTCACGTTGACTTCTATGCACTTCTCCACTAATCCCACACCTACATTATGAGCAGATCTTTCTCTGTTTGGTCTATTAGAGTGTCTGACTAAATGTATCTTAAACATGTTCATTATACATCTGACTTCACCACCTCCTCTGACAGCACACTCTAAATGTTACCCATTCTCTTTGTGGAAAAAAATGCACCTAATTGATACTCCTAAGAATCTATCCTCGTTCCTTAAAGTTATGCCCAGTTCTTGATCCAGACATTAGGAAAGCTATAAACATTTTAGAGAGTCCATATAAGAGCTTTTCAGGATAGAGAGTAGAGCTAAGAATCACAGATTAGGAAGTAGGCCAAAAATATTGGCATTGTTCCTCTTTGAGCATCAAGTACAAAAGGAGACTTGACAAGTCAAGAACAATTTAGATAGCTTAAATAAATAAAACCCTTTTCTAATAACTTCAAAGGGAATTAGCACAGATTACAAGCAACTGCAGAAATAACTGAAATGGCACGAATGTCAGCTTCTTTCTGTAACAAACTATTAGGATTTAGAATTGATTGGTTACAGGAGGAGATTACAAGTTCAATAACAGTCTTCAAATAGGAATTTGGTAAGCACATCCCAAATAAAAGCAAGCAACATGGATGATAAGAGAGGTTTACTCCCAGAGGAGCTTAATGACTTGTATGCTCATTTTAACTCTCAAAACATGGAGGCACCTTCATGAATCCCAACAATCACCAATGACCCTGTGATTTCAGTCTCTAAGGGCACTCTTCAGGAGGGTGAATCCACTGAAAGCATCTGGCCAAGACAGCATACCTTTGCCAAGTACTGAAAACCTGGACTAATCAACTGGCTGGTGGGTTTATGGACATCTTCAACCTATCACTTTGACAATCAGAAGTCCCCACCTGATTCAAGAAGAACCTGGTAAGTCTGCCTCAATGACTACCATCCAGTAGAACTTACATTCAATGTAATGAAGTCCTTTGAGAGGTTGGTCGAGAAGCATATTAACTTCTTCCTGAAAAGTGACTTGAATCTGCTCCAATATGTCTTCTACTGCAATAGGTCAACAGTAGATGCCACTTTATTGGCTTTTTATTCAGCTCTAGAACAGCTGGACAATGAAGGTGCATACATGGATGCTCTTCAATGTCTACAGCTCAGCATTTAATACTATCATTCCCTTGAAACTAATCATTAAGTTCCAGTACCAGGACCTTGATAACCCCTTATGCGTCTGGATCCTCAATTTCCTCACTGGCAGATGCCGGTTAATATAGATAGGCAACAATATCTTTTCCGCACACCACGATGATCACAGGTGCATCACAATGCTATGTGTTTAGACCCCTGCTCTTCTCACTTTATAGCATTATCCAATTCCAAGGCCATACTTAACCATGTTGTCTGAATTATAGATGGTGATGAATCGGCATATAGGAGGGAGACTGAAAATCTGGTTGAATGGTGCCGGAACAACAACTTCAATGTCAGCGAAACCAAACAACTGATTATTGAGAATAGGAAGAAGAGCTGAAGGTTCATGAGCTACTTCTAATGAGGGGATCAGATGTCGAGTGGGTCAGTAACTTTAAATTCCTTGGCATTATCATATCAGAGAAGCTGTTCTGGGACCAGGACATAAGTGCCATCACAAAGAAGTTATGACAGTGCTTTTATATTCTTATAATTTTGAGTAGATTCAGCATGTTGCCTAAAACTTGGACAAACTTCTTTAAATACACAGTATCCTAACTGGTTGCATCATGGCCTGCCAAGGAAACACCAATGCTCAGGAACATAAAGTCTACAGTGTGGTAAGTACAGCCCAGTCCATTATAGGCAAAGCACTCCCTACACTGAGCACATTATAAGGAGCACTGCTAAAATAAAGCAGCATCTGTCATCAAGGACACCCACCATCGAGGCCAGGCTCTCTTCTCACTACTACCATCAGGTAGGAGGTACAGGAGCCTCAGGTCCCATATTACCAGATTAGGAAAAGGTTATTACCCTATCATCATCATGTTGTTAAACTGATGTGGATAACTTCACTCACCTCAACTCTGAAGTAACTCCACAACCTGGAATTGAAAGGGCGGAGCTTAGTTATGATGGCGCTGAACGGCGATTCCCTTGCTAACATCTTTGGAAACAGCTCTATTTCCATCTTTAAAATCTCTAGTTTTCCCTTTCAGGGTTCTTTTGAAGACCCCGACCTGGAGCTGCATCCTGACTTCAGTTCTTCGTGGGAATGCATCTTTGCTCTCAGGATTTCATGATTGGCCATTATTCGACATGCCAAGGTGTGGCCTAAGAGCTTAGCTCACCCTCGAAGGTCCGAGATCTCATGGCTCTGGAGACAGGCAGATGGATAGTCAGTGTCCCAGCAGGAGATCGGTGTGCCGGGGGAGTCGGAAGATCTTTGACTGTGTGCCTAGAGATCTGAGATATTTGGGCACAGAGCTTGGAGAAAGCGACGCAATGGACTTTTAACATCGTAAAGCAATGAGTTGTTTGTTATGTCTCCCCTCTCGCTGTGAAACGGAGACACTTCTTTCTCCCTTATCAGGGAGAGAGGGAGAGCCTGTGGTATGTTGAATACTGGGTGAACAACTACTCTTTGGGGTACTGCAAGTCTGTGCCTTATTGATGCTTTTCTGCACGCTTGAGTGCTCGGTGGGGGTGCCGATGCTTTTTTTTGCTGGTGGGGGAGGGGAGAATCATTGCTTTGCTGCTGCTTACGTGTGGGAGGGGGGAGATGGGAGGGCTTTGGGGTTGTAACATTTAACTGTCTTTCATTCTTTGGGGGCACTCCTCTGGTTTTCGTGGATGGTTGTGAAGAAAAAGCATTTCAGGATGTATATTGTATACATTTCTCCGACATCAAATGCACTTTTGAAATCTTTGAAACCTGCAGACCTATTTTCAAGTACTCTACAACTTATGTTCTCAATTATATCTGTATTGTATACATATATACTAAGAACACGAGCTGTACACTGTGAAACTAGTTCAGAATTGAGGTGGGCGACTCGTCAAATTAATAAACTTCACTTGACTTTGCCTTGGAAAATAAGAAGCATGGTGAATGGGAAAAGGCAGACTACTTCAACCATCACAGTATGAGTCAAGTAACCTCTGTCCCTAAAAAATTATTCTATAACTTGATGACTTAATGATCTCATGGTAAAAGAAATCAACTCATAATTCCATTTCATTTCATTTTTGTCCTTTTTTTTCACTCAAACTTCTCCTTCCTTCACTTTATTTATTTTTCCATTTATAATGACACCAGTTCATCTTCCCACTTTATTTTTGCTGGTTTGCATTCCTCAAGTAGCGATAAAAAAATGTAGAATGCTGTTGCAATAAGTGTCCTAACTTACCTGCTCATAGAAAGCCATTCCCCATGGGGGGCAAAGACTGGCCCATATAACGGGCAATACAGCCCCTCCCACTAGCCTCTATTTAGCTAATGACATCATGTTGCCAGTAGAGTTCAAATCTGGCGTGTGACAACAATGCTCTCTTTTTCCTCTTGGGTCACCATGCATGAGGTAGACGATAGGAGCCGCAGAAACAGTGGACAATGTGGGTTATGCTGCAGTGAAGACCCATGCACACACTTAAGTATCTGCCATTATGAGTATATTTAGTATCTATTTGTCCTGCCACTTCGGGCACTTAGTTTGAATAAGTACCTGTAACTGAGTTTAGCTTGAAGGGTTATTGAATGTTTCATGCTGTAGTTTGTGACTTAGGAGCTTAAATGAGTACTTGTTTGACTTAGATGTTTTGTTGAGCGTTTCACTGCTTGTCTTGTAGATATTTAGTTAATGTGCTTACTCACAATCAGTGCTAAAACATGAGTTGCTTTTTTTAAGTCTGCTTCTGTTTAAGATATACTCAAGGCACTTTGAAACCAAACCTAGTGAGTGGCAGGATTCTGATACTCAAGTATCATGAGGAGTCCAGTCCTGAAGACAAGCAGAAGAACAGACTGTAACAACTACTTCCAGCATGTAGTATTTTGATAGGTCTTCATTACTACAGTGATATTATTTGCTGTTTTATGATTTATCATAGGGAAGCTCTCAATTAGATCCCTTCTCCCCTATTCTAGTGATAAAGAGATTAGCATGAAAATATCAAATATGTTGAAACATCTCATTATCTCTCCTGCTTTACTAATGTCTATTGAAAACAGTGTGGATTTTCTCTGATATGAAGCTATTACTTTAAGATAGGGGTTCCCAACTTTTTAATGTCATGGACCAATGCCATTAAGCCAAGGGTCTGTGGACACCAAGTTGCGAACCCTTGCTTTAGGTCTGTAATGACCCAGAATTTATGGCAACCTTGTCAGGTATGTCCCTAGGATGACCATTGACAGGAGGATGGCCCAATCGCTCCACTGATCAGATGGTAATTTTACAAGTAAAAACAGGAGCAGAATTATGTCACTTGACCCCAGATGCCGGTCTCATTATTCAATAAGGCTGATCCCAGACCTCAACCATTGACGGGAATATGGCCCAGACCTCAACCTCTTCTCTTTGCAGATCCCCATCAATCTCAAACCCCTGATCTTTTCAAAATATATCAAGTTCCAATTTAAATTCTTTTGATGAAATTGTCCCTGACAATATTCTAGGACAGAGAATTCCAGAATTTCACCACTCAGTATGAGAAGAAATTTCTGCATGTCCACAGCTCCTCTACAAAGGTATCCTACAGCCTTCACCAGTATAATTAGCATAAAAATAAAAGCTCTAAGGGTAAATATATACAGCTTGTGGAGAAATGAGGAAAGAGTCAAGCTTTTCAACACTTGAATGTGAACCAAGTATTAATATATATTACTCCTTGATTGACAGCATGAAATTGTGGGGCCCTAGGGGCCTCCTTCATACAGTTTAACTCTACAGCTCTCGTGAGAGCTATTTGCTTCTTCTTCTTCTAGAAAAGATGACGCCAGTGAGCAATGCTACCATAGGCAATATTCTCCAGATGGTCCAGGAAACTGTTTCTTTCACTTCACTTACATCTTCGTTTACTTTTAAATGTGGCTCTGGTACTGCTAGAGCCTGTGATCTACAGTTTGATGTTGTGATTTCAGGCCGATTGAGCGACCTCGTGCTTTGCTGTCTCTGAGAAGGTTTCGGGTGACAAGCGGCCTCAAGTCCAAGGAGCTTACAGATGGGGCATGAGCCCACGATTGATTGCATTTCTTGCCAGTCATGCCAATTACAGTGTCGAGGAAGACTGAAAACTTGGAGGCGAGTATGGAAAGAGAGCGAGTGTTCAGCACTGTCTACCAGATGTAGGAGACAGAGAAGCAGTTTCAGCGACAGGTTACTATCGATGCAATGCTCCTCAGACAGGATGAAGAGATCAATACTCCCCAATGCCATTCGGCTTTACAATTCAACCGCCAGGAGTAAGATATGTTAAAGTGCCGGGGTTAGGACTCAATGTATTTAAGTAAACTACTTAAGAACTTTTTAAAAGCTATTATTAATGCTTTTTGAGAGGGTGATTTTAGATGCATATCATATTTTTATTGAGTTAAGTATTGTATGTAATTAGTTTTGCTACACTAAGTGTATGGGACATTGGAAAAAATGTTGAATTTCCCCATGGGGATGAATAAAGTATCTATCTATCTATTTATCTATCTATCTATCTAGGAAGGTGTCTGCATGTGATGGTCTCTCCCTCCCTCCCTCTCCTTTGATGCTGTCAGAGGATGCCACCGAAGTTCTGGGTCCTTGATTTGTGGATAGGACTGTAGTTCCTGGCTGCTTCTTTTTCCGTTGCTATTTTGCTATTTTGGGCAACTTTGAAAGTTGAGGTGGCCTGCAGATAATGAACACTGAGCTGAACTGAATATGGACTCTTTTGATTTTGGGTTTTTATATTCTGTGTTTATGTCATTTGCTCAATTTGTTTTTTGCACGTGGGTTGGGGGTGTTGATGTTTTTCTTTATAGGGGTTTCATAATTTTCTTTGCCTTGTGGCTGACTGTGGAGAAGGTGAATCTCAGGATTCTATACTGCATATATACTTTGATTATAAATGTACTTTGAATCTAGGAAAAAGAAAATTTGTATTTTTCCATCCCTTCAGGATGGTTCTGATATAAAGTGTTTGACCTGAAATAACTCTGCTCCTCTCTCCTTGAGTGCTGCTTGACTCATGAATATTTCCAACATTTTCTGTTTTCATCTTCCAGTATCTATAGTACTTTATTTTTGTATTTACAAGCTGCGATTGTTGTAAAAGTCATTATGTTTCTCCTTGTTAAATGAAGTGTACGAAATGTTAATAGTATGCTAAACTATAATTTCAGTCAATCACCTCTCTGATTGTGAAAAAAAACACTATTTATATAGAATCCAATTCTTTCAAATTAATTAGTTCAAAATTCTTTGCAATTAATATGACTATTTTAATTTTTAATGTGTAAATTGTTTCAATTTGTATCTTAGTCTATTACCCTTTGATCAGGAACTGTGGGGCATCCATTTATGAATCAGACAAGGCTGAAGACACAGGAGTGGCGCAGTAGCATAGAGGTTAGCAAAACACTTCACAGTACAGGAGACCAGGGTTCAACTCCAGCCGTTGCCTTTAAGGTGTTTGTACTCTGTGACTGCGCAGGTTTCCTCTGGATGCCCCAATTTCCTCCCACAATCCGAACACATACCAGTTGGTAGGTTAATTGGTCATTGTAAATTCCCTGTGATGAAGCTAGGATTAATTTGGAGGATTGCTATTCGGTGGGGCTGGAAGGGCCTATTCTGCGTTGTATCTCAAAAAATAAATAAATAAACAACCGGTGAAGCTCTATTATGTTGTACTGACAGTTTGGCCAGAACTAGACACCTAAAACATACACCCATAAGCTCAGGGTAAGAAGTGAGAGGTTTAAAGGGGATCTCAGGAAGGATTTTTTCATCCACAGGGGAGTTGAACTCTGGAAAGCATTGAACTCCAGAGTCACAGATTGATAAATTGGTGATACAAGATTACTGGCGTTAGATGTGGGCCAAGTGTAAAGCAAACAGGATTAATAAAGATTGCTTCTTGATTGACAGCTTTAATGTGTGGACCAAAGAGCCTACTATTGTGTGAGCAAGTTCTTACTAATGATGAGAACAACCTCGGGAGAAGATTCAACAATTGACGCCACCATCAATAATGTAATGATGTGATGTTGCTGGTGAAATGTGGTATTGTGGCACAGTGCCACTGCACCAACATGAGAACGAGCTGGAGTGACACTGACTGAAGGATAACATTGCTGTACTTAAGAAGGTTTGCTTTGTTGTGCTGAGGCTAAGTCAATACAGTTACAATCTCCTGGAAAATAATGACCAAAATATACCTTCCTTCTGAACTCTCAGAACTGACTGAACAAACCTCAATGCTGCAAATGTCACCCAGAGGGAGGAGACTGATGTTGATTTGTTTCTCTTTTCAGTGAATTGTTTATTTTTCCAGTAAGTATTTCTGAGCTGCTTGCTATAGATAGACCAAATCTCTTTAAGCATAGAGGATTCGGTGATTATTGCTACTCGGTAGACTAGGTCAGGTTTAAGGCTTTGATACTCAAACATTTCTTCCATCAACCAGCCAAAGTCTGTGTTGCTGTAGTGAAGTTGCTTTTCATCAACAAAATCTGAGTACAGCTTCCCAAGGAATGAAAGGTGGTCCACGTTTTCCAAAACCTTTCTTGTTAAAAGGTAATGCTGTACAGTAGAGGAAGGTTCTCTAGTAAGTATTGAGGATTAGGCCCATCCACTTGATATTAAGAAAGTGGTGACAATGATCTGTGTCCTATCACATAATGTCTGAAGTTGGGGTGACCATGTTCTGGAATGGAGATGATGTGTGTTGGACAGCTCAGCATTAACTTTGTCAACTAGCTACACTCCTGCACAAGACTTGTTGAAAGTGCAACAACGTTGTAAGAAAAAGAGTTGAAAATAATCAAAGTAACAGTGGAGAGTTGATTGACACCTCCCTTCACAGTGATTTGGAGGGTAATTCTTCAGCCATTGTGACGCAATGGTTAAGGAGGGTCCTGGCATTGACTTTTCCTATGCAGACAGAGAACTTACCACAGGTGAATTAGTCTCCTTTCTTGAAGATGATCACAATTACAGAATCTCTGAGCTACTCTGGATTTACTCCTCTTCTCACACATAAATGATGAGTTTATGGATTCATAATTGAAGCTTGTCACCACCAAGTTTGAAATGTTCAGCTGGGTACTGTCTGCTGCCACAGTCTTGTTACTTCTTAGTTGGGATGCGGCCTATAGCATCTTTAGTCAGTCAGGAGTGGTGGTGAAATGGGATTGACAGGGCGATAGAGTAAACAGAGCGCACGTAAAGGACAGACTCATGACTGAGCAGGTCTTCAAACTGTTTCCCCCATCCTGACTGCGTTTCTGTTCTTGATCATTTGAAATCTGTTCTTGGTTCTCTTTAAGAGCTGGGGCCTTGGTTCTTAAGTGTTAGCTATGGCCTTGCAAGCACTGGACAGCACACGTAAGAGGTTATCTGTGACTGGCTAAGCTTCTTGCACTCATTCCACCCACCAGTGAAAAGTTCTCACAGCTCCAGAGCCCAGGGTTGAATTTCAGATTCTGGTCCTATCAGATGTGGGATTTCTGGGAGCCTACCAACCTCCCTGATGGCCACATCTGCATCAGGTGCATCGAGCTGCAGCTCCTTAGAAGCCGTGTTAGGGAACTGAGTCTGCAGCTCGATGACCTTCAGCTTGTTGGGGAAAGTGAAGCAGTGATAGACAGGAGCTACAGGAGGTAGTCTCCCCAAGGCTACAGAAGACAGATAAATGGGTGACTGTCTATAGAGGGAAGGGAGAACCTTATATAGTGGAGAGCACCCCTGAGCCCTTCCCCCTCAACAATAAGTACATTTTGGGTACTGCTGGGGGGCGGGGGGGGGGGGAACCTTCCTGGGGTAAGCAACAGTGGCCATGCTCTGGCATGAAGTCTGGCCCTGAGGCTTAGAAAGATAAGGAACTGAAGGGGATGGCAGTAATAATAGGGGACTCTATAACCAGGGGGACAGATTGGCAATTCTGCAGGTGTGAAAAGAACAGATGGATAGTAGTTTGCCTCCTGGGTGCTAGAGTCTGTGATGTTTCTGAACGCATCCACAATATTCTGAAAAGGGAGGGTGAGCAGCCAGAAATCATGGTACATATTGATACCAATGACATAGGTAGCAAAAGGGAGAGGTCCTGAAAGCAGAATACAGGGAGTTAGGAACGAAGCTGAGAAGCAGGATCTCGAGGGTAGTAATCTCAGGATTGCTGCCTCTGCCACACAACAGTGAGGATAGGAATAGAATGGGGTGGTGGATAAATGTGTGACTGAGGAGTTGGTGCAGGGGGCAAGAATTCAGATTTCTGGATCATTGGGACTTCTCCTGAGGCAGTTGGGACCTGTACAAAAGGGACGGGTTACACTTGAATTCGAGGCAGTCAATATCTTTGCGGGCAGGTTTTCTAGAACTGTTGGGAGTGGTTTAAACTAATATGGCAGGGGGATGGGAACCAATATGATAGAGCTGAGGACGGGCCAGCAGGTTTACAAGTAGATGATGTAATATGAATGTAAAGAAGGACAAGCCAGTGATTGGGTACAACTGCAGACAGAACAAAGAGTTAAGTTGTACCACAGATGCAAAATTCATATGGGCGAAGAGTGCAGGACTGAAGGTGCTGTATTTAAATGCGCGTAGGTGGACAAACTCATGGCGCAATTAGAGATTGGTCGGTATGATGTTGAGGCCTTCATTGAATTGTGGCTGAAGGAAGGTCATAGTTGGGAGCTTAACAACAAAGGATATACTTTGTATTGAAAGGACAGGCAGAAAGACAAAGGCAGTGGTGTGGCTCTATTGGTAAGTGACGGAATTACATGTTTAGAAAGAGGTGACATAGGGTCAGGGAATGTCGAATCTTTGTGGGTAGAGTTAAGAAACTGCAAGGGTGAAAAAAATATTATGAGAATCATATACGTAGGCCTCCAAAGTGTAGCCAGGATGTGGGGTTGAGATTGCAAAGGGAGCTGGAAAGGGCATGTAATAAGGTTAATGACACAATTGTAATGGGGGGCTTCAATATACAAGGGGATTGGGAAAATCAGGTTGGTGTTGGATGGCAAGAGAGGGAACTGTTGAATGCCTAGGGGATAGCTTTTTAGAGCAGCTTGTGCTCAAGTCTACTCAGGGAAAAGCTGTCTTAGATTGGGTGCTGTGTAATAACCCAGATTTTATTAGTCAGCTTAACATAAAGGAACCCTTAGGAGGTAGTGATTATAATATAATTGAATTCATACTCCAATTTGAAAGTGAGAAGCATAACTGACATGTAACAGTAACACAATGGAATAAAGGGAATTACAGAGGCATGGGAGAGGAGCTTGCCCAGTTGGATTGGAGGAGGATACTGGCAGGGATGATGGCAGAACAAAGGTGGCTGAAGTTTCTGGAAATAGTTCATAAGGAACAGGATAGATACGTCTCACAGAAGTTCTTAAATAGCAGGGCCAGGCAAACGTGGCTGAGAATGGAAGTTAAGGATTGCATAACAGCCAAGGAAAGGGCATATAAGGTAGCAAAAGTGAGTGGGAAGTTTGATGATTGGGAAGCTTTTAAAATCCAAATCGAAAAGCTATAAGAGGCAACTAAAAAAGCTTCAAGAAGGGAAAAGATTAAATATGAGGGCAAGCTAGCTGGTAATATAAAGGAAGATACTAAAAGTTTTTCCAGTTATATAAAGAATAAAAGGGAGGTGAGAGTTGAATGATGCTGGTGAGTTAGTAATGGGGGACAAAGAGATGGCAGAAGAACTTAAACAGTACTTTGCTTCCATCTTTACTGTGGAAGACACTAGCTGTATGCCAGAGGTCTGTGAGTGCCATTGCTTTTACAAAGGAAAAAGTGCCAGGCTAACTGAAAGGTCTTTTTTTTAGAAATTTTTTATATTAAAAAAAAGTCAACCCCCTACCAACTACAAAAGAAAAAAGCTGATGGATGATAATGGATAATTAGAAAAAACCCATATTCACTTAATAAGAGAAGATAGAAATAAACATAAAATTCTGTGCGCTGTTAAACTTTATAAATTGGAAAAGTAATTTAGGAAAGGTCCCCAGATATCATAAAAAGATCGTTTCAAATTTAAGACTGAGCAGCGGATCTTCTCTAAATTTAAATAAGACATAATATCACATAGCCATTGAAGATGTGTAGGAGGGGTAGACTCCTTCCATTTAAGCAAGATTGCTCTCCTTGCTAAAAGAGAGGTAAAAACTAAAACCTATAGGTTAGGAGTATTTAAAGTTATGTCTTCATTTGCAATAATACCAAACAAGGCAGTAAGGGGATTTGGGTCAAATTGGACCCTAAAAAATTGTGAGAAGGTATGGAATACTTCCTGCCAATACTCTTCAATTTTAGGGCAAAACCAAAACATATGAATTAAAGAGGCATCAGCAGAATTGCATTTATTACAAAGTGGAGAAACGTTTGGATAAAAACTGGACAGCTTCTGTTTAGAAATGTAAGCTCTATGAACCACTCTAAATTGTAGAAGAGAATGACAAGCACAGAAAGATGACTTATTAGCCCATTTAAGAATTTTATTCCATCTTTCATCAGAAATCTGACAATTTAGGTCATCCTCTCAAGCTTTTTTTTATTTTATCTGAAAAGACTTTTCTAGAATCAATCAACAAGCTATAGATACCGGTAATAGAACCATTAACAAAAGGTTTTAAATTTAAAAGATCGTCCAGTAAATTTTTATCAGGACCTATAGGAATAGTAGTTAATTGGAAATGTAAGAAATCTCTAATTTGGTATCTGTAAAAATGTGCTTTTGGCAGTGCAAATCCTTAAGACTGACAAAGTCTTTAAGGATTGGGATGAACTAGGTATTAAGTGTTTTTGGGACATGTTTATCTCAGGATCTCTTGTTTCATTTGACCAATTGTCAACTAAATTTGCACTGCTGAAAGGTCTTAAGGTGGATAAGTTACCTGGACCAGATGGACTACATCCTAGAGTCCTGAAAGAGGTTACTGAAGAGCTAACGGATACATTGGTCATGATCTTTCAAGAATCACTTGGTTCTCCTATGGTCCCGGAGGACTGAGAAATTGCAGATGTCACTCTACTCTTTAAGAAGAGAGGAAGACAAAAGAGAGGAAATTATAGGCCAGTTAGCCAAACCTCAGTGGTTGGGAAAGTGTTGGAGTCTATTATTAAAGATGAGGCGTTGGGGTACTTGGAGACAAATGATAAGATAAGTTAAAGTCAGCCTGGTTTCAGTAAAGGAAAATCTTGCCTGACAAATCTGTTAGAGTTCTTCAAGAAGTAACAAGCAGGGTAGACAAAGAAGAGACAGTAGATGTTATTCACTTAAATTTTCAGAAGGCATTTGATAAGGTGCCTCACCTGAGGCTGCTAAACATGGTAAAATCCTATGGTGTTACAGGAGATATACTGGCATGGATAGAGGAATGGCTGACGTACAGGAAGCAGCAAGTGGGAATAAAGGGGGCCTTTTCTGGTTGGCTGCCAGTGACTAGTGGTGTTTCTCAGGGGTCAGTACTGGGACCCTATTTTTCACATTCTTTGACAATGATTTAGATAGTGGAATTGTGACTGTGTGCAAAGTTTGCAGATGATACGAAGATAGGTGGAGGGGTAGGTAGTGCTGAGGAAGCAATGTGATTGCAGCAGGATTTAGGCAGATTGGAAAAATGGGCAAAAAAGTGGCAGATCGAATATAGTGTCGGGAAATGTATGATAATGCATTTTGGTGAAAGGACCAATAGGACCAATAGTGCAGACTATTATCTAAATGAGGATAAAATTCAAACATCAGAACTGCCAAAGGTCTTAGGAGTCCTCGTACAAGACTCCCAGAAGGTTAATTCACAGGTTGAGTCTGTGGCAAAGAAAGCAAATGCAACGTTGGCATTTATTTCAAGGAGACTAGAATATGAAAACAAGGTGATAATGCTGAAGCTTTATAAGACACTAGTCAGGCCACACTTGTAGTATTGTCAACAGTTCTGGGCCCCTTATCTCAGAAGTGATTTTTTTATCATTGGAGAGAGTCCAGAGAAGGTTCACAAGGATGATTTTGGGACTGAAGGGGTTAACATATTTGGAGCATTTGGAAGCTCTGGGCCTGTACTTATTGGAATTTAGAAGAATACAGGGGGATCTCATTGAAACCTACTGAAAGTTGAAAGGAATAGATAAGGTGGATGTGGAGAGGCTGTTTTCTCTGGTAGAGGTATCCAGAGCTAGAGAGCACAGTCTCAAAATTGAGGGGTGACCTTTTAGAACAGATGTAAGGAGCAAACATTTTTTGTGGTGTATCTGTGGAAAGCTCTGCCACAGACTGTGGTGGAGGCCAAGTCTGTGGGTATATTCAAAGTGGGAGTTGATGGATTCCTGATTAGCCAGGGCACCAAGCAGGATAGAACTAGACTACAGCGCACAGAGAGGACTGCCGAGCACATTATTGGAGCCTCCCTGCCCTCTATTGTGGACCTGTACTCTTCCAGGTTGAAGAAGAGGGCGGGGAACATCATAAAGGACTCCTCCCATCCTGCGCACGGACTGTTTGATCTGCTTCCGTCTGGTAGGCGCTTCAGATCCCTCCAGACTAAGACTAATAGGCACTGGAGAAGTTTTTTTCCTACTGCGGTCACTTTGCTGACCAGTTAACTGCCGGTTAACTGTCAGCTAACTATTACTTGGATTGCACTACCTGTATGTACAATTTATATTTTCATTTATATTTATCATTATTATTGTTATGAGCAGAGAGACAACATCTGCCGGAAGTAAATTCCTTGTATGTGCATAGGTACTTGGCAATTAAAGTCTGATTCTGATTCTGATATGGTGAGAGGGCAGGTGTATGGGGTTGAATAGGATCCAGGATCAGCCATGAAGAAATGGCGGAGTGGATTCGACAGTCTGAATGGCCTAATTCTGCTGCTATGTCTTATGGTCTTCCTAGGTAGAGTTTGTACGTTCTCCTTATGACTGACTGGATTCTCCTTGGCTGCTTTGGTTTCATCCTACATCCCAAAGGCAAGTGGGTTGACAGGTTAATCGGCTGTTGAAAATTGCCCCTTCTGCGTAAATGAGTGCTGGAATGTGTGGGAGGTGATGACAATGTGGGAGGAATTACAAATAGACTAGATGGTCTTCAGAGACCCTGTGGTGAACTACATATACCTGTCTGGACTGCTCCTGTGGCTCCTCCCACAGACCCCTGCTGACAGCTCCTGTGGCTCCTCCCACAGACCCCCTGCTGACTGCTCCTGTGGCTCCTCCCACAGACCCCTGCTGACTGCTCCTGTGGCTCCTCCCACAGACCCTGCTGACTGCTCCTGTGTCTCCTCCCACAGACCCTGCTGACAGCTCCTGTGGCTCCTCCCACAGACCCCTGCTGACTGCTCCTGTGGCTCCTCCCACAGACCCCTGCTGACTCCTCCCACAGACCCCTGCTGACTGCTCCTGTGACTCCTCCCACAGACCCCTGCTGACTGCTCCTGTGGCTCCTCCCACTGACCCCTGCTGACTGCTCCTGTGGCTCCTCCCACAGACCCCTGCTGACTGCTCCTGTGGCTCCTCCCACAGACCCCTGTATAAAGGCGATTGAGGCCTGATGCCCGGCCTCATTCTCCAGGATGTAATGTTGTTCATTCTTGCAGTCAATAAAAGCCGATATCTCGCTTCTTACGTCTCAGAGTGAGTTATTGTTGATGCATCAGACCCTGTGGGCAAAATTGCCTGTTTTTAAGCTGTATTCTGCCTGTGGTTCATCACCGTGCTCCCCGGCAGAGAATTTCTGTAGAAGTCTAAGAGCTGCAAATATCTTTGCTGAGTATACTAGCATATTCTATCGGCAGGCAAAACAAATGACGCCAGTAACTTTGCACAGAAAGTGAACTCAAAGTAAGTCAGGAGAACTATCTCTAACAACTTCCTTCTAGAGTCAGAACCCACAGGCACAGCTGTCACCAACAGCAGTCACACTGTCTGGAGAAAAGTCGTCCTGACAAGGACAAAGATTTGAAAGGCAGGAAAGTACAGCAATAGTAACCAAAAAAGTTAAAATGAAGCAAAATGGAAGAAACATACAGCTGGTCAAATAGAGTCTGTGCAGAAACAAGAATACTGATTCCTATTTCCATTCTATCATGTCTGTCCATGTCCTACTCTCGTGCGAAGATGAAGCCACCCTCAGGGTGGAGGAGCATCACCTTATATTCCGACTGTGTACCATCCGACCTGATGGCATGAAGATTGGATTTTCCTTCCTGTAAACAAATCTCGCCTCCCCCTTTCTCTGTTGCCCACTCTGACCTTTTACTTCTTCTCACCTGCCTATTACTTCCTCCTGGGTCCCCTCCTCCTTCCCTTTCTCCTGTGATCAACTCCCCTCTCTTATCACATTCTTGCTTCTCAGCACTCGACCTTTCCCACCCACCTGGCTTCACCTATCACCTTCCACCCAGCCTCTTCCCCCTGATGCACCATCAATAACTCTCCGAGACGTGAGGCAAGATATAGGCTTTTATTGGCTGGAAGAAAGAACAAGCAGCAATTGACACCACACTACATCCTGTAGACTGAGGCCAGGGCTCAGGCTCCAATCGCCTTTATACCGGGGTCTGTGGGAGGAGCCACAGGAGCAGTCAGCGGTGGGGGGGGGGGGGGGGGTGTCCAGACAGGTATCTGTAGTTCACCACACCCCCTCCCACCACCTTTTTATTCTGGGATGTTCCCCCTTCCTTCTCATTCCTGAAAAAGGGTGATTTTTTCATTTCCATAGATGCTGCCTGATCTTAGTTCCTCCAGAATTTTGTGAGTGTCGCTTAATATTCCTGGCCTTATCATTTTGTCCAAATTGAAGAATGTTACAATTGAGCTAGTTATGAAGAACAGGACCAGGGTTATGAGAATAGTGGAGTGGGGAGATAATACAGTTATTGCTACTGAAAACTTTCAGGTTTAAAATAACTGGGCAATTACCACTGCCAAAGAAGCAGATTAACATAGCCACTTGTGTAACCATCTGTTTCGAAGTTTCAAGTTCCTATTATTTTGGGTGAGATACAGTGTTTACTCACTAATTACATTTGATTCTGCTGGGTGTTTCTGAAATTCAATTACTCAGCATCAGAAGCTGAATTACTACAAGGTTTCTCTCTCAAATCACTGTTTGTGCCATTTACTTGCATTTGAATGATTAGTTTCTTTGCCATATAAATTAAGCCCTCATTTACAAAAGCGTATTATTAATTGTTCATAAATTGCTTTGATTTTGGCTGGTTCTGAATCTGATTGAATTATACACAAACACACATCAACAGAATACATTTGCTTTAAAAAATGTCACCAAATTGTAATGAAGCCTATTTGACAGCAGCAGTGCGTGCCAGGGCTCTTCAGATTCATTGTGAAGTTATGCAAGTTCTAGTCTTGGAGAAACAACAGACGAACATTTGCTTTTTGAAGATAGTGCTTTCTACTAGCCTCAGGATCTCACTGCCACGTTATAAAGGCCACTGTCTGTAGTGGCTGAATTATATTCACACAAACCTGAAATACAACACATTATTAAATGACAGCAGGAACAAATGTGCTTGCAGTTTACCTCAGCTGAGTATGTTCCTCCAAACTGTATCGTCCACAGCTATACTCTCTCTGCCAATAATAGAGGTTCCATATTTCCCCTATATTCCATTTTCTGCTGCTTACTGCTTGCTTCCCCGTGGCAGAGCTAATTTCAACCTCATCACAAACATGACAGGAACCTCTTTCCTTTATAAACGCAGGAAGTGACTTCAATCATTTGTATGCAGCCCACATATTCGTAAATTGCCAAAGGAAAGGCAAGTTGCAAGCCTTTTTATTGGACACAGGTTACAACGGAGATAATGAATTGTCACTTAAATGTTATTCCATTTACTTCCTTATTACCAGAGGGAAGCATCTTCCTAAGTCAAGAGCAATATGATAACAATGCTTTAAACTTGTCTTGGTTACTAGACATCTTCTGCTTGGAATGCATACAGTAGATTTTGGAAATGTTGGCTTGACACTTGAAGCTACAGCAGATTCTTCCTTTTGGACTCCACCCATTAATGCATTTGTTTGCAGTTGAGATTAAGGGATATTGATTTTGCAACCCAAAATTACAGTCATTCATCAACTGCATTTCTTCATAGCTTGAAACACAATGAAACGATCTGTTTTCATGATGTAGCTTTATACAACAAAATAAAACTCTGCAAGATCTTTTATGTGCCTTCTGGTAACCAGGGAGATAATTGGTAGAGTCAAAAATGCTTTTGTACCTGCAGGCTCGTTGTGACAAATTGGAATCATCAACAAAGAAAAGAAGTAAACTGTAGGGGCTTATAACATTGGCTAACCAAACTATTAGGAGGTTGTTCAACCACCCTAAACATGCTAATGTTGTGTATCTTCCTCAGGCAGTTCTGATCAAAAGAACAAGGGGCTATCAATGATACATACTTAAAAAGGGAACACAAAGTACATTTGTTCCTGCTGTCATTTAATAATGTATTGTATTTCAGGTTTGTGTGAATATGCAGATGCTAGGGTCAAAGCAACATGTACAAACAAGCTGGAGGAACTCAGCAGGTCAGGCAGCATCCGTGGAATTGAGCAGTCAATGTTTTGACTGCTCAATGTCGAGACCCTTCGTCAGGACTGAAGAGGGAGGGGGCAAGGGGTCCTATAAAGAAAGTGGGGGGGAAGATGGGAAGGAGAAGGCTGGTAGGTGCCAGGTGAAAAACCAATCAGAGGAAAGATCAAGGGGTGGGGGAGGGGAAGCAGGGAGGGAATAGGCAGGAAAGGTGAAAAAGGAATGTAAGGGGAAAGCACTATGTGTAGTAGAAGAAGGCAGAATCATGAGAGAAGTGATAGGCAGCTGGAGGAGGAGGCAGAGTGAAACTGGGATGGGGGAAGGGAGGGAGGGGAATCCCCCTGTAATTTCAAGGAAAACTTGCAGGATTGAGGAGAAAGAGAAAGACAGCAGAACAATTGGATCGCTTTTCTCAAAGTAACTAGCGCAGGCAAGGTAAGCTCAATAGCTACTTTTTTTGCTGAACCATTGCTTGGTAGGCGGGCAGTATTTGCTGCTACAGGTGTAGATTCAATTGTGCTGCCAGCTGATCTTGGATGAAGGGATGTCTTGAGCCAATTTGACCTTGTTGTCCAGCAGAGTGGGCTTCACAACCCACCAACAAGCTACAGACTCACAAAGTGGCAGTAGATTTAGCTGGGTGTTTAGAAGATGCTCAGGTGCAACAGGGAGTGTGACTGAGACATGATGCCTCACTGAGGACAACCTAAAGGGAGATTCTGTTTTTCTGTTTGGTCTTCAGCCCTTATTCTTCCTTAACACGAGATAAAGAAAGAAACATTCTGAGTGATCTTAATGCTTCCTCTTGAGGAAGAATCTAACCATCATTCACTATTTAAACATAATCGTTTTACCATTTAAGACCTCTGACTTCAATGAACAAGACCTTATTTTAACACCATGAATCTTTGCAATTCTCAGGTGAGTATTTTAAAATCTCTTCCTCAAAGGGCAGCAGCAGCAGGATCTTTAGGCAGAAGTAGCTGGATCCTTGATGAGCAATAGATTGAGACACTACTGAGGATTGATAGGGATGCAGATTTGGAGTTGCAGTTGAATTAGATATTATATTAAAGAACAGGGTAGGCTTAAAGGGTGGAGTGGGGTACTCTTGCTCTTAATCAGTATATTTGTCTCCATTTGTACAAGATTGTTCATGGTTTTAGTCCAAGCCGAAACACTCAAACACCCTGTGAAATACTTTTGATGAAGGGCTACTCTCATAATACAAGGAGCATGGCAACTAATTTACACACAGCACAGTCCCACAGTCAATGCCATGATAATCACAAAGTACAACCTATTTCTTTCAGTGATGTTGATTGAGTATTAAATATTGACCAGGACAGAAACTTCCTCTGTGCACTGTACAAGCTATATAAGTTGCTTTTTTTTTTATCCTACTGGCATCATGAGATGTTGATACAATTTACTCGGGCCATTAGATTCTGGAGCTAATCAATATCAGTAAATTAATATAAAAGTAAACTTCTTGATATCATCTGGCATGCTCCTTGGGCAACTGTTAATGACTGCTCCAGCTTCTGGCTCAGGAGAATGAGGTGAGACCCAGCCATCGGTGCAACTCAGCCATATGTGAGACCCAACCATGGGTGAGGCCAGACATGAGCGAGACACAGCCGTGGGTGAAAGCCAGCCATCGGTGCAACTCAGCCATACATGAGACCCAACCATGGGTGAAATCCAGACATGAGTGAGAGCCAGTGGTAAGTGAAACCCAGGCATGGATGAGATCCAACCACAGGTGAGGCCCCGCCTGTTTGGGAACCTCGCTATTTTGGTGTGCAGACAAATTTAAAATATCTGTTGAACATTCAGAAGGACGTGACTTGAAGGAGATGCTCAATGTACAGAAACTGCTTATTAACCATGATCAAACATTCTGTCCATGTACTCACCCCTTCTTTTGTTTGTAGTCCCTGACTGCTCTACGTCCTCTCAAGAAGTGTCCAGTTTACTGCAACAGTTATTTATGCTCAGAAAAGCTTCTGAAAAATTGAAGAGCTCTGCTCCACCCTGCAAACATTGGAAACATGAATACTATCATACTTGACTCCCTTTGCAGACTCTGTTAGCTCACTATCTGTCTCCTCTTAACTTCAGCCTTCTTTCCTGGCACTAGACATTGAGTCAATTTGTTTTCAAACTCATCCTCCTGTTGGATTCTAAGCCGAATCTTTACCCTATTCACATCATCAAGATCACTTTGACAGCATTATCTGTTTGCTGCCAAGTCCCTTATTTAGGCTTCCTAAACATTTCCAGCATATTCCTGGCTTCTACCCTGCACGCCTGTGTTCTAAACTGTGTCATCCATAATCTGAAACTAAATTAGGTCCAATAGAGGGCAGCATGGTGACACAACCAGTACCCTTCCTGGATCACAGCTCCAGTAACCCAGGTCCAATCCTGACCTCCACTGCTTTCGATGTGGCAGTTGCACACTCCCCATGTGGCCACGTGGTTTCCTCCGCATGCTCCGGTTTCATCCTACACCCCTATTACATAAGGGCTGATAGGTTATTTGTGTAGATGAATGCGAGAATCTGGGGAGAATTGATGGGCTTGTGGGAAGACTGACATAGATTTGATGGGCCGAAGGGCCTGCTCCTGTGCTGTATCACTCTGTGACATCCACCATTTCTCTGTTTGCTGACCAAAACAGCATGTAATCCAGCAATTCCATCTGATTTCTCACCCAGGTGCTCTGTGCTCTTGCACCTCTTCACATCCAAGAGCCCTCAGTTCAGCATTCCTACAATACTCGACTCTTAAACAACCCTTGCCTCTGCGGCACCATCCTTGGCAGCTATGACATCAGGGAGAGTGCTTCTGAAACTCTCTCCCTGAAGATTCCATGCCCTCAACTCTAATCTCTCCTTTAAAATACTCAGTAAAAGCTATGACTTTAATCATCTTGGCTATGCATCTGTTCAAAGGTTTCCATCAAATACGTTTTGTACCATGGAAGTTTCATTTATATGTGCATTATCTATGGTATCTTAAAATATCTAATTTAGATTAAACTAGCACTTGCATTTGGGCTAATGTTGCACAAGGAAGCATTGCTATACAGTGCTGCAAAAATAACCCCACCCTTCGACTCTCTGGCTTGCGTGCTGCCTTTTGATTTATAGCCACCCTCTTTTATTTAAATTCAGTGACTGTTTGCACGTCCCCCTCGGTTCCACAGACATCAAATTCTGTAGCTATTTTCCCCATAGCATGTTGCAGATGTGGCTGTTAGAACATTAGAGCACATTACAGACCCTTTGTCCAACAGTGTTGTGCTAACCACTTAACCCATTCCAAGATCAACCTAACCCTTCCCTTCCACAGGACACTCCAATTTTCTTGTAATTCTTGTAATTGCCTATTCAAGAGTCTCTTAAGTGTCTCTAAAATACCTGTTTCTATCACCACTCAGTTACGGGCACTTAAAAATTTCTGTGTAAAAACCTACCTCTGGCATACCCCACAAACAAGAGAAAATCTGCAGATGCTGGAAGTCTGAAAAACACACACAAAATGCTGGAGGAACTCAGCAGGCCATGTAGCATCTATGGAAAAAAGTACAGTTGACGTTTCAGGCAGAAACCCTTCAGCAGGACTCTACAGTTGACATTTCGAACCGAAATGTCGACTGTACATTTTTCCATAGATGCTGCTTGGCCTGCTGAGTTCCTCCAGCATTTTGTGTGTCTTGCTCTGGCATCCCCCCTATACGATTCTTCAAAGGCCTAAAAGTGTGTCTTTTCATGTTGACCATTGCCACCCTGAGAAAAAAGGGGCTGGCTTTCTACTCCATCAATGCTTCGATCATCTTCCCTCTCATTGTCCTTCACTACAAAGGGAAAAGCCTTAGCTTGCTCAACCATTCCTTATGGGAAATGTTCTCTAATCCTGGTAAATCTCTTCTGCACTTCCTCTAAAACTTCCAAATCTTTCCTATAATGAAATGACCAGAACTGAACACAATACTCCTAATGAGGTCAAACTAGAATTTTATAGATCTGCAACATTACCTCACAGTTCTTGAACTCAGTCTCCTGAATAATGAACAACACACTATATGCCATTTTTCACCAAGCTATCAATTGTTCAGCACCTTTCACTCTACAAAAATATCCTGCCAGGAGACACAAGGGTTGGCATCTTGTGGGTATAGTGACGAGGTTTCTCACAGGTTGGCGATGCTTGTTTAAAAGTGCAGAACGGACAAGCAGGGCACAGTTTTGGGAGTAGGCCAGTTGTAAGAGTAGGATTGTCAGGCTTTGGCTCGAAGGAGGCTTCGGCTTGAAAAAGGTGTTGTCTCTGAACAAGTTCCTGTTAAGGTTCCTTTCTTCTTTCTCTCTTACTGTACCTAGTGTAGTAAATGGCTGTTGTGAGTCCTTCGTGCCGGATGTTAGAGTCCTGGGAGACCCCGTTTCCCAGGAAACTCCATCTGCCCGAAGTGCAGCCAGGTGTAGCTCCTTGAAGACCATGTTAGGCATCTGTAGCAGCTGATGACCTTCAGCTTGTATGGGAGAATGAGGAGAAATGGAAATGTTAACAGGCATTTAGCACAAAGCACCCTGAGACCATTCCCCTCAAGAATACGTATACTGCTTTGGATACTGTTGTGGAGGATGACTTTCCAGGAAAATACAATGGAGACCGGGTTACTGGCACTGACCATAGTTCTGTGGTGCAGAAGGGAAAGACGTAGTAATAGCGGACTCAATAGTCAGGGGAACAGACAGGAGATTCTGTGGACGTGAACGAGACACCTGGATGGTATGTTGCCTCCCAGGTACCAGGATCAGAGACATCTCGTATCATGTCCATAACATCTTGGAGGGGGAGGCAGGGCAGCCAGATGTCTTGATATGTATTGGTACCAATGACATAAGAAGGAAAAGCAAAGAGGTCCTGAAGAGAGAATTTAGAGAGCTGGGGTGAAAGCTGAGAAACAGGACCTCCAAGGTAGTAGTTTCTGGATTGCTACCTGTGCCACGCACCAGTGAGGGCAGAAACAGGATGATTTGGTATATTAATATGTGGCTAAGAAGCTGGTGCAGGGGGCAGGGCTTCAGGCTCTTGGATCATTGAGATCTCTTCTGGGGGAGGTATGACCTGTTCAAAAGTGACAGGTTGCACCTACCTGAGTGGCGTGCGGCCAAGTGGTTAAGGCGCTGGACTAGCGATCAGAAGGTCGTGAGTTCGAGCCCCAGCCGAGGCAGCGTGTTGTGTCCTTGAGTAAGGCACTTAACCACACACTGCTCCAGTCCACCCAGCTGAAGATGGGCAAAAAATGCTGGGGGTTAACCTCACGATAGAGTGCCGTCCTATCAGGGGGGTGGGGGTGGAGTCTCATACTGTCAGTTCCTTCACGTCATGGAAACCATCATAAGCACTGGGACAGACTTTAACTTTAACTAGCACCTACCTGAGGGGAACCAATACCGGTAATCTCTTTCGGCAGGTTTGTTAGAGCTGTTTGGGGAGGGTTTAGGCTAGCTTGGCTGGGTGTGGGAACCGGAGTGAAGGGACTCAGGATAGAACGTAAAAAAACAAAGATAGCGTGCAGTCAGACTGTCAGGAAGGCCAGGCAGATGATAGAACAAAATTGCAGCCGGCAGGGCGAGTATTATGATACAGAATCAAAAAGGGTAGAAAAATGCCCCACTCGAAGAGTTATATCTTGATACACGGAGTATAAGAAATAAGGTGGATGATCTTGATGCACTTTAACAGATTGTTGGGTATCATGTGGCCATTATTGAATCATGACTGAAGGGGCATTGTAGTTGGGAGCTGAATGTCCAAGGTTACACGTTGTATCAGAGTGATAGGAAAGTAGGTAGAAGGGGTGGCATGGCTCTGTTGGTGAAGAGTGGCATCAAATCCGTAGAAAGATGTGAATCCTTGTGGGTTGAGTTGCAAGGGTAAAAGAACCCTGATGGTAGTAATATACAGGCCTCTCAACAGTAGCTAGGATGTGGACCACAGATCACAGCAGGAAATAGAAAAGGCATGTCAAAAGGGCAATGATATGATAGTCCTGGTTTCAATATTTCAATATGCAGGTCAATTGGGAAAATCAGGTTGGAAATGAATCCCAAGAGAGTGAGTTCAATGAATGCTTATGAGGTAGCTTTTTTGAGCCATTTGTTGTTGAGCATAGTAATGGATCAGTTAAACGTGACTGGGTGTTATGTAATGAACTGGAGGTGATTAGGGAGCTTATGGTAAAAGAACCTTTAGGAGACAGTGATAACAATATGATTGTGTTCAAAGTGAAATTTGATAGGGAGAAAGTAAGGTCTGACACAGCAGTATTCCAGTGGAGTAAAGGAAATTACAGTGATATGAAGAAGGAGTTGACCAAAGTAAATTGGAAGGAAATGCTGGTAGCAGAGCAACAATGGTGTGAGTTCCTAGGCAAAATGAGGAAGTACAGGATAGATGTATTGGAAAAACAATGAAATACTCAAATGGCAAAATAGTACAAACGTGGTTGACAAGGGAAGTCAAAGCAAATGTAAAAGCAAAAAAGAGGACTTTTAACAAAGCAAACATTAGTGGAAAGACAGAGGATTTAAAACAGAGAGCGACTAAAAGAATCATTAAGATGGAAAAGATGAAATATGAAAGCAAGCTAACAAACAATATCAAAGTGGATAATGAAAGCTTCTTCAAGTAAAAAAATAAAAGAGAAACAAGAGTGAACATAGTACTGCTAGAAAGAGACGCTGGAGAAACAATAACAGGGGCTAAGGAGATGGCAGATGAAGTGTATGAATATTTTGCATCAGTCTTCACTGTGGAAGACACCAGCAGTGTGCCAGATGTTGAAAGGTGTGAAGGAAGAGAAGTGAGTGCCATTACTAATACAAGGGAGAAGGTGCTCAAAAAGCTAAAAGACCTAAGTGTACATATGTCACCCGGGCCAGATGAACTGCACCCTAGGGTTCTGAAAGAAGTACCGTAGATTCCAGATTATAAGCCGCTACTTTTTTCCCACATTTTGAACAGCTTTGAACTCTGCGGCCTTTAATCCAGAGCGGCTAATACATGGTTTTTTTTCATGCCGCCTCGTAAACATTTTGCCTCGTAACAGTAGACCAATAAAATTGATGAGTAGTTCACAGAGGTCCAATGAAATTGTACGATAAATCAAGCGCACTTTCACAATTAAATTATTGTAAATCAGTCATTTGTACTCACCCTCATCAACATGGAAAACACTCGAAGAAAAGCATTGTGCTGCCTTTATGGCAGTTACTTAGTTTATAATATTTTCGCTTAGTAATTCATTTGTTAGTTAAAGTTAGAAGTGTTTTAACTATATTTGTTTTCTGTACTACATCCCGGGATGCTATGACGTTACACCCGGTTTCGCCGCGTCTTGTGGGATACCGGTTTGCGATAAACGGGAAGGTGGGGGCATTACGCGAGCTCATCAGACCCGAGCACATCAGACCCGATTAGACCCGATCGCGTTACGCGAGCTCATCAGACCCGAGCACATCAGACCCGAGCACATTAGACCCGATCGCGTTACGCGAGCTCATCAGACCCGAGCACATCAGACCCGAGCACATTAGACCCGATTAGACCCGATCGCGTTACGCGAGCTCATCAGACCCGAGCTCATCAGACCCGAGCACATTAGACCCGATTAGACCCGATCGCGTTACGCGAGCTCATCAGACCCGAGCGAAAACGCTGCTTTTAAGTTAAAGGCGATCAATAACTTTTCCTGGTAGGCTGCAGTATATATATATTTTTACCAGTCGCTAGGAGATATTGGAATGTTGTTCGTGCTGTTCAGTAAAAAAGTATATGCAACGTAATTTGTGTTACCGATACGTATGTATATTTAAAAGTAGTCGTATTACAGGCACGGTTCGAAAAAAAGCATTTGCAATATATATTTGTTTGTTACCATATGGATTTAATTAAAAGTTAAAAAATCCTCACGTGTAATATCTTTCTGTGTAAATATCTCATATTACAACGTGGGACACCTGCGGCCGAAAATCCGGTGCGGCCTGTACAAGTAAAAAATTGATTTTATTTCTAAAATTAGAGCCAGCGGCTTTTAATCAGGTGTGCTCTGTAGTCCAGAATCTACGGTAGTATTAGAGATTATAGAGGCATTAACTAAGATCTTTCAAAAATCATTTGCATAGCACCAGAGTACTAGAAAATTGCAAATGTTACTCCACTCTTTAAGAAAGGAGGAAGGCAGTAGAAAGGAAATTACAGACCAGTTAGCCTGACCTCAGTGGTTGGAAAAATGTTAAGAGTCAGATGTTAAGGATGAAGTTACGGAATACTTGGTGACACAGGACAAGATCGGAGAAAGTTAGCATAGTTTCCTGAAGGGAAAATCTTGACTGACAAACCTTTTTGGAATTCTTTGAGGAGATTACATGTCAGATAGAGAAAAGGGATGCAGCGGATGTTGTATATTTCGACTTTCAGAAGGCCTTTGACAAGGTGCCAGACACAAGGCTGCTTACGTAGTTAAGAGAACATGGTATTACAGGGAAGTTACTGCCATGGTTAGAGCATTGGCTGATTGGTAGGGGGCAGTGAGTGGGAATAAAATTAACCTTTTCTGGTTGGCTGCCAGTGACTAGTGGTTTTCTGCAGGGGTCGGTGTAGGGACCGCATCTTTTTATGCTGTATATCAATGATTTAGATGATGGAATAGTTGGCTTTGTTGCCGGGTTTGGAGATGATACAAAGTTTGGTGGATTGGCAGGTAGTGCTGAGGAAACAGGCAGACTGCAGAAGGACTTAGGCAGATTAGTAGAATGAGCAAGAGAGAGGCAAATGGAATACAATGTTGGGAAATGCATTGTCATTTACTTTGGTAGTAGAAATAAATGTGCAGACTATTTTTTAAATGGGGAGAAAATCCAAAAATCGGAGATGCAAAGGAACCTGGGAGTCCCTGTGCAGAACGCCCTAAAGGTTAATTTGCAGATAGAGGCGGTGGTGAGGAATGCGAATGCGATGTTCATATTCTTTTCAAGAGGTCTAGAATACGAGAGCAAGGATGTGATGCTGAGGCTTTATAAAGCACTGGTGAGGCCTCACCTTGAGTATCGCAAAGAGTTTTGGGCTCCTTGTCTAAGAAAAGATGTGCTGGCATTGGAGAGGGTTCAGAGAAGGTAAACAAGGATGATTCTGGGAATGAAAGGGTTATCATACGAGAAACACTTGATGGCTCTGGGTCTGTTCTTGCTGGAATTTTGAAGGATGATGGGAGACTTCAATGAAACCTTTCAAATGTTAAAAGGCCTAGACAGAGTAGATGTGGAAAGGATGTTTTCCGAAGTGGGGGAATCTAGGACAAGAGGGTACAGCCCCAGGATAGAGGGGTATCCATTTAAAACAGAGACGTGGAGAAATTTCTTTAGCCAAAGGGTGATGAATTTGTGGAATTTATTACCACAGGCAGCTGTGGAGGCCAGTTTGTTGGGTGTATTTAAGGCACAACTTAATACGTTCTTGATTGGACATGACATCAAAGGTTATGGGCAGAAGGGCAGGGAGTGGGGCTGAGAAGGTGAAGAAAGGATCAGCCATGATTGAATGGTATAGCAGAACTGATGGACCAAATGGCCTAATTCTGCTCCTATGTCTTATGGTCATGAACTGTTTGGTATGGACTGTAAAAGTGTAGAAGAGGTATCTTTGCTCAGCTGCAGGTTGGTCATTTTGAACAAATATTTAGGCCTTTGACATTTGGCACTTAATTAACTGTTATAAGCCTAGCTGGAAGCA
The DNA here is from genome assembly GCF_048418815.1 of Hemitrygon akajei. Classification (NCBI taxonomy): domain Eukaryota; kingdom Metazoa; phylum Chordata; class Chondrichthyes; order Myliobatiformes; family Dasyatidae; genus Hemitrygon; species Hemitrygon akajei. The sequence continues at coordinate 12,826,681 of NC_133152.1, read as the reverse complement.
TTGAAGGACTGTTTATCTTAGCATTTATCTTATTGATACAGGTAGGAGGATGTCCCAATTTACGGATAATGAGGTCAGAGTCAGAATCAGGTTTATTATCACCACATATTTTGTGAAATTTGTTGACTTAGCAGCAGCGGTAAAATGCAATTCATTGTAATATAGAAGGAAAAAATAAATAAGTAAATCAATTACAGTAAGTATATATAAGTATATCAAATAGTTAGATTAAAATAGTGCTAAACAGGAATAATATAAAAATGTGAGGTAGTGTTCATGGGTTCAATGTCCATTTAGAATTGGGTTGTAGAGAGGAAGAAGCTGTTCCTGAATTGCTGAGTGGGTGCCCTTAGGTTCCTGCACCTCCTTCCTGATGGTAACAATGAGAAGAGGGCACATCCTGGGTGATGGGGGTCCTTAATAATGTATGACACCTTTCTGAGGCACCACTCTTTGAAGATGTTTTGGATACCAAGGAGGCTGGTACCCATGATGGAGCTGACTAATTTTACAACTTTCAGTAGCTTCTTTTGGTCCTGTTCAGTAGCCCCAACCTCCCCCCACCCCCATACCAGACAGTGATGCCACCTGTCAGAATGCTCTCAATGGTACATCTATAGAAGTTTTTGAGTGTTTTTGCTTTCAAACTAAATCTCTTCTACCTCCAAAATATAGCCACTGTCTTGCCTGCTTTATATCTGCATCCGATATGTTGGGACCAGGTTAGATCCTCAGAGAGAGACACAGGAACTGAAAATTGCTCACTCTGTCCACTTCTGATCCTTCTATAAGGATTGGTTCATCTTCCCTCATTTTACCCTTCCTGAAGTTCACACTCAGCTCTTTTGTCCTACTGACGTTGAGTGCAAGATTGTTGCTGCGACACCACTCAACCAGCTGGTATATCTCGTTTCTGTATGCCCTCTCACCTCCATCTGACATTCTACCAACAATGGTTATATCATCAACAAATTTATCAATGGCATTTGAGCTATGCCCAGCAACACAGTCATAGGTATAGAGGGAGTAGAGCAGTGGGTGAAGTACACATCACTGAGGCGCGCCAGTGTTGATCATCTACAAGGAGGAGATATTGCTATTAACCCCAACAGATTGTGGTCTTCCTGTTAGGAAGCTGAGAAGTTGAGGATCCAGTTGCAGGAGGAGGTACAGAGACCCAGGTTTTGTAGCTTATCCATCAGGACAGTGGGAATGTTGGTGTTAAATGCTGAGCTATAGTCGATGAACAGCATCCTGACATAAGTGTTTGTGTTGTCCAGGTGATCTAAGGCCTTGTGAAGAGCCATTGAGATTATATCTGCCATAGATCTATTGTGGTGATAGGCAAATTGCAGTGGGTCCAGGTCCTTGCTGAGGCAGGAGTTGATTCCAGCCATGACCAACCTCTCAAAGGATTTCATCACCGTAGATGTGAGTGTTACTGGACGATAGTCATCAAGGCAGCTCACACTACTCTTCCTAGACACTAGCATAATTGTTGCCCTTTTGAAGCCGATGGGAACTTCCGTAGCAGTGAGAGGTCAAAAATGTCCTTGAATATTCCCACCAATTGGTTGGTACAAATTTTCAGAGCCTAACCGGGTACACCATCAGGGCCTGCCGCCTTGCGAGGGTTCACTTTCCTGAAAGACAGCGACATCAGCTCTGAGACAGAGATCACAGGGTCATTGGGTGCTGCAGGCATCTTCACAGATGTAGTTTTATTCTCCCTTTCAAAGTGGGCATAGAAGGCGTTGAGCTCTTCTGGTGGTGAAGCATCGCTGTTATTCATGCTATTGGGTTTCGCTTTGTAGGAAGTAATGTCCTGCAAGCCCTGCTAGAGTTGACATGCATCCAGTATCACCTCCAACCTCTCTCGGAATTGTTTTTTCACTTTCGAAATAGCCCTTCGCAAGCCATACCTGGTTCTCTTGTACCTAGCTCACCAAACTTAAATGCCATAGATCTAGCCCTCAGCAGATGATGAACCTCCTGGTTCATCCATGGTTTTTAGTTTGGGAACATATCACAAGTTTTCACAGGCACAGATTTATCCATACATGTTTTAATGAAGTCGGTAACAACTGCAGCATACTCATCCAAATTCAAAGATGAATCCCTGAATACAGCTCAGCGATTCAAAGTAGTCCTGGAGTGCTTCTGTGTTTCCCTTGTCCATACCTTCATGGTCCTCACTACTGGTGCTGCAGTCTTCAGTCTCTGCCTATACTCAGGGAGTAGAAGTACAGCCAGGTGATCAGACTTCCCGAAGTGAGGGTGTGGAATAGCACAGTAGGCATTCTTGATGGTGGAGTAACAATGGTCCAGTGTGTTTCCTCTGGTACTGCAAGTGATTTGTTAATGATAATTACTTAGTGACTTTTTCAAGCTGGTGTGGTTAAAATCCCCCAAAATGATGGTGAAGGCGTCAGGGTGTGCTGTTTCATGCATGTTGATCACATTGCGCAGATCATTTAGAGCCTGTTTGACCGTGAAACAATGGATGCAAGTGATCCTTTGTAGGTACTTTGAAGATTACTCTTAGACTGCACAAGCATGAGTGGTCATTCTGTACAGATCAAGCTCCTGCTAAAAGATGTGACCAGATGGTCTACCATTCATGTCATTCGCAAATAAGTTATGACAGAGAAGAAAGCCGTTGACCCCCTCGCTTCTATGCTGTGTCCAAATAACATGAGCAATCCTGTTCATTCCCGTCAACACTATCCAGATTCTTTGACCTGCCTACTGTAGGGGTAACTTCCAGCAGCTAATTGACTTACTGATCCACACGTGTTTGGCACTTGAGAGGAAAACTGGTGCATACAGGAGCAACCCACATAGTCACAGGAAGAGTGTGCAAATGTCCCACATTTTCTGTGACAGCTGAGTGTTAAATATATCACAAGCCCTCCTTTCAAGTACCACCTTGGGATCTTTTGCATCAAGCCAAAGGAGAGCACGAAGCTGTAATATTTCATTAGCCCTCCTTACTGTTTGACAAACATGTTACTTTAGAAATTTAAGCTCAGCCTTCTGAAGTGACTCAGACATAAATGGCACAGTTGATTGAAAATGGCTGCTTATAGTCCACCTTGGCCAAACCACCAGTCCCTGCAAATAAAGGCATGGATCAAGAAAAAAAAGAGATGAGTGATCAGAATAAAGTTTATTTTCACTGACATAGGTCTTGAAATTTGTTGTTTTGTGTCAGCAGTACATTGCAGGCATAATAAGGTACTGTGATTCGATTTAAGTTTAATTGTCATTCAACCATATATGAATACAGCCAAACGAGACAGCATTACTCTGGGGCCAAGGTGTAAAACACAATCCCAACAGTCACACACAACACAAAGCACACATTGCTCATAAAAGATAGCAAGCACATCTAAAATGCATGTAAGATAAAATACAGCCATGCAAAAGAAAAAGTCCAGACCCGAGTCCATGATTGCCACAGAAGTCTGCTGTCAAACACAATACAGCTTGCCTTCTACCGAGCAACCACTGGGGGGGCGGTGGGGGGGGTGGTGGTCAGCATTGACTCCCGTATAGGTGTCAATGCTGGTGTGCTCCACCAGGGGCAGTGTGGTGCAGTGTCCAGGCTGGAGCCGGTGCTGCCTGTCCATTATTCCCCGGGCGGAAGACAAGCTGTCTCGTGGTCGACTGCAGATTACTGCGGTATTCACGGACTCAGGGCCTCAAACCACGGCGTTGCCTGTTTACAGCTGCCAGGTTGAAAATACATAAATAAACAAATGGTGCAAAAGAGGTATACGAAGGTAGTGTTCATGACTTCATGGACTGTCTGATAGCAGAGGGGAAGAAGTTGTTCCTAAAACTTTGAAAAATGAATTCTTTTATTGATGAGATTCTCATTCAGAACAAGCCAAAACGCTATCATGCTTCGAGGCATGATCTTTCATGCATGGTGCGATTTTATGTATAATTTATATTATGTATCTTATATTTACAAATGTGCCTGTGGTGTTGCTGTAAGCAAGTTTCTCATGTTCCCTGAATCTTATTGTATTTGTGCACATGACAATTGTTATGACTGCAGCCCCCTCCTTTGTGAGAATCGCAAGAGCACTGGGGGGTGGGGGTGGGTCAGTGGACCCAGGAAATGGGACAGAGACGTGCCGGATGCCTCGTTTCCTGGCGATGCAAAATAACGTGACATTGGCCATTGTCTCTTGGAGACACATTTGTGGAATGGGGACTAGGATACGTGCAAGCCCTCGGGCAAAGTGGGCTGGTTGAGAGAGAGAGATTGCATCACCCCCAACCTGATTGACATCTACTACCCTGCGAGTCAAGATAAAAGAGGGGCTGTAGAGACAGCCCCTCAGACGCACCAGAAGACACGTTAGCGATCCCGTAATAGCGGGCAGCCATTTGAAGGAAACCACGTGCGTTCGGATCCCTTGCCTAGGAGCCGGTGGCGGGTACCACAGAAACGATTTTCTTGAACTAACAATGGGGAACCAACTCCCCCGACTCAACGGTTTGGCCTCATCAAAAGACCCGGGCAAGTTTCTTTTCTCACAAATCTCTCTCTCTCCCACAAGTGAAAACCCAGCGGTCCCCAAAGGCTGAAGCCTGCAGGAACTGAGTGACTTTTATATTTCCATCGGACAATACATTATCCCCTAGACAAACGATAGAGCTATTTCTTATTGATGATTATTACTATACCCACGCTTTTAGATTGAGTATTGACAACGTATATTATCTGAATGTTTGTATTAATCTTATTTTTATGCCCCTTTATAAATAAAGACTTTTAAAAATAGTACCATCAGACTTCAACGGACCTCTCTATCTTTGCTGGTAAGTGACCCAGTTATGGGGTACGTAACACAATAAACTTGACTCAACTGGATAATCCTAATCCCTTGCACTGGATGATAAACCACACGTGAGCCAGTAGCAGACTTTGAGACGTGGTGGTGATCAGCAGTAGAATGGTGCTGGGGCATGGGAGCTGAGCGTTCCCCTGATTTTGAACCTGATCCTGGTCTTGACTCCGACTCGGATCCTTTCCTGACCCTGATGCTGGCCCTCACCATGACCCTGATCCTGACTCTGTCTCTGATTCAGGCCCTGACCCTGACCTTCTCCCTTACTCTGGGTTTCTGATACTTACTGTGACCCTGACTATGACCAAACACTGTACTTAACCCTATACCTAAGGATGACCCTGACCTTCTCCCTCATCATGACTCTGACCATCATTTCCACAGGCAGAGCATGCTAGCGAGGTTACATTTGGCTTCGGAGCAGTGCCAGTCTCAGCGAAGACAGAGCATGCAGACGGTCTGGTGAATGGCAGTGTCACCCCATGTGCATAAGTAGAACTTGTTTTTCACATTGATGAGGTTAAGAGCCTCATTGCAAACGGAGTTAGCACATCACACTACGTAAAGACAGGGAAGTAGTGTGCTGGAAAAGCAAGCTAAGGAGAAAAGAAACCTTGCTTGGAAAACCAGGGAACACTTCTAAAGGCCATTCAGGTACCTAGAAGTGCCCACAAATGGCTCCACTTTGGATTAACAACTGCATACCACTGTAATTGTGCGTCTTAGTGTTTAGCCAACTGTCTCTTGTTAAAGACATTTAAAAGACATTCTGAGATGTTCTTCAGGTTTGTCCAATATTTTTGTGACTTACAATAACTTGTGATCATTTGCTCACACGTAACCAATCAACTAGCTTCCAAGAAGGACTAAGAAGGTCAGGGAACAGTGCTGCAATCAATTCTTTGATATTCCATTGACTTCATGTGTGGTGGGCATCCGCTATAAACGGGAGCTTTTGACTGTTCGCATTGAGCTCACTCCTACTGCAGGAACAGGTAGGTGACTTATTTCTTAAGACTGATGAAGTTCTATATTAAGTAACAACTCCTGACACCTAACCTAGTTATCTGCTTATACAGCAAATATGCATGTCCTTGATCTTCTTTCATGCATCGAACTTTTAAAGCCTAAGGAAAATCCAATCAATTCAGTGCATAAAAATTGACAGGAGAGTCTCCTTTTAGTCTTTTCTTTCCTGAAGCAAAAAAAGGTCCAAACACTTCAGATTTATCATAAACACAGATCTTTAGGAGTGCATTAAAGGGACTCAGCGCACAACATTGGCTATCCACTCCCCTGCACAAATGCTGCCTGACCTACAGTGTTGCTTCAGTATTTTGTATGTGTCGGACCAGATTTACAGCAGCCAAAGTCTCTTATGTCACTTCAAGCTATATATCAACTTTAAACTTTCCTCTAATCCACTGCTCCATCATCCATTTACGCCAAACCAGAAACTTATAAAAACACAGTGTTCATAATGTTTATTAACTAATATGTAATTTCCCATTACATCATGACCTGGACACTTACAGTAGCTGTAAATTAAAAATGATGTTATGGAGTGACAGAGTGATACAGTATGGAAACAGGCCCTCTGGCTCAACTTATCCATCCTGCCTGTCGTTGCGAGAATGGTCACCAGAGAAATGTACTGGTAGTTATGAAACAGCCTCTTTAATGGACAAAACAAGATATAGCAGGTATCATATGGAGATGCTTTCATTTGTGCTGGCCCAACGTGTGGTTCGATATGTTATCTGATAAATATCAAAGGACAATTCCATATTTACAATGCTTTCTTTGAAGCTACACACAAACTTCACACCTCCTGATTTGGACTCACACCACAGACATTGAAGTGAATTTTAGTCAGCACTGTCTGGCCTGTGATTCACGGCTTTTAGGAACCTAATCTACTCAAATAGGGCAACTAATGCACCATCAATAACTCTCGGAGACGGGAAGTGAACGATAGGCTTTTATTAGCAGCAAAAAGGGAGCACGACATCTCGGAGTCTGAGGGAGGAGCAGTGCCCCAATCGCCTTTATACAGGGGTCTGTGGGAGGAGCCACAGGAGCAGTCAGCAGAGGGGCGAGTCCAGACAGGTATGCATAGTTTACCACAATGACACAAATGCCCTACCTTGGAATTCACCCCCCAACCCGTTACTTTATATGCGGCTATTATCACTAATCGCTACCTACAAACTGCTAGCGGAGGGGTTGGTCCAGAAATTTGAACAACAGTCAGTAGAAATGCGGCTTTGTTCGTAGGCCTGGTGGCTGTACCCCTGTTGGCCGATTGCAGCTTAATCACATTCCTCGTCTTCACCCTGATAGCTAAAACTCTCTTTCCAGGGTCAAGAGCAAGGTATGTGCGTTACGCACACAGGCCCTCTCATCGATGTACAGGAAGGGGTTGGGGTGGTCTCTATTGGGATGAGTGCAAGGACCTCTCCCTGGTGGCACTCCCTTCGGAACTGTCTAGTTGATCGCTGGTCCAACTACTGAAAGGGCCCAGCTCAATTGTATTCACTCCCCATTCAGACTGCCTTCAGATGCCATGTGCAATCTTTCTCAGACTGCCATGCCATCAAAGTTGTGGAACCTGATGTCTCTGCTTTAACTTAATTCCCTCCCCATCTATTTTCCCCAATATCTTTTCTATTCAACAAATCATCTACCTTCAGCAACCAGCCTTCATTACAGAGTACCATCGCATTCTTTCATGCTCTGGGCTTTTGTGTTTACTACAGGTCTGTTTCCATCAGCTGTGGTCAGATCTAGTGTGGCCGGCTGGTCTTCATCTCTTAGGTTCTCTGTAATTACACGGTTATTGGGTACACTTGATCTCCTGCTCTTTCTGTGTGGGAGCAGTAACAAAGTGAGTCATACAGTTTAACCTGAGCGCAGTGTTTCCACTGTTTGCCTCGCCGAGTCTGCACAAAGACACAGGTGTCACTTACTACAAGTACCGTCTGTGGTCCTGTACATCTGGGAGCAAATCCTGCCTCTTCAGGCAGCACCCTCACCATGACTTGGTCGCCCAGCTGTGGGAGGACTATCCCCTTTCCCTCCAGCTCTCTCTGATCAGCAAAGCGCAGCTGTTTTGCTCAGTCCTTCAACACTTTATGATGGTTACAAAGGTCTTTCACACACTGTGTCATTCTATCCCTGTAAACCTCAGGCTCACCACAACCCGTAATTGCCCCATAAGGGAGTCACATTGCTTACCCCATCAATAACTAGTAGGGGCTGACACCCAGTACGCAGTTTGTGGTTGCTCGTGGTCCCATCAGGATTCTTGATAATGCGTCAACCCATGTCTTTCCTTTCTCAGCTACAGCTTTGGCAAAGGCCTTCTTGATTGTTCGGTTCATCTTTCCTACCATCCCTGAACTCTGAGGGTGGTAGGGTAGGTGGAATCATTGTTGAATCCCTAAGGGTCGGTACATTCCCTTCATTACTTTCCCTGTGAAATGTGCTCCCTGATCCGAGTCCGCTTGGATTGGGATTCCCCACCTCGGGAGGATTTCCTGGACTAGAATCCGTGCAATGGTGCTGGCGGTGCAGTCCCTTGTTGGGAAGTGCCTATCCACTGGGTGAAGTGATCCATCATTACTAGACAGTAGCTTTTCCCTCTGCTTTTTTGCAGGGGCCCTGTAAAGTCCATCTGCATGTTTTCTCAGGGTCCTCTTGGCCATGACTGGTTTGCCAGCTGTTGTTTTATGCCCTTTCCAGGGTTACGCCAGACACAAATTATACAATGGCAGCAGAATTTCTCAACGTCCCCTCCCACCTCTGGCCACCACCGATCCTGCTGGAGGATCATAATCACGATCCGCCTTCCCTGATGCATCATCCCATGATATAACTTCTTTAGTATCTGCCTAATATATAGTGGGGCCACTGAGACTTCTTCGTCCCCGTGGGTCTATCTCCCATCTGGTCCCTTTCTCTTTCATTTCCTCTTCTCTTCTGCCTCCACCGCTTCATATAATTTTATTGAAATGGCTGCCGTCGTTTCTTCCTCCACACTTGCAATTTCAATTGCCTCTAGTTCCTCTGCTGCCTTCTTCGCATCGATGCCTGCCCACTCCTTTCCTTTCTGCTCTTACTCTCCCCTTTACGGTGAGCTTTTACTTTAATTACTGCCACCTCGGCTGGCAGACGCTCTGCTTCCAGCAGTTCTTGTATTAGGTGCCCATGCTGAATACTCGCCCCTGTTGAGATGACAAGTCCTCATCATGCCGTGCCAACGGATAATCATGCACTACCCCAAAGACCTACCGGCTGTTTGTGTATGTATTTACTGGAGCACAGTGCTTCTATCAGGGCCACCAGTTCCACCACCTGAGTTAAGCTGCCCTTCTGCTGTCAGTGACTGCTCTCTGCTTCCCCATATTCAGGAGCTCTGCAATGGCATGTGGTGAGTGTACTATGAGTTTTCCTATCATTAACACTGGTTCCCTTACTCGCACTGCCCATGCGATGCAATCTGAAGGTGCTATGCAGCAGTGAAGTACTACTGCAATGGGTGTGTTTCATTGAATAATATGCCACTGGCCTTCTTGGTGTTCCCATGGTCCTGCACCACTACTGTGTTGTAATATCCTCCTTTATTCAAGGCCACTAGCGCCAGGAACCCTGGTATGAAATTACAGCAGTAATTGAATAGACCCACTACCTTCCTCACTCCCATTGCGCTTACTATTCGAGGCATGAAGTTGATTGCCGAATGTCTGTCATTGGTCACTTCCTTTCTCCCCTGGGAAATGGTAGTCTAGGTACTGTACGGTTTGTTTTCCTATCTGAGACTTGTTAGGACTGATTTTAAATCCCTTGTTTCACAGTATCTCTAAAACCTCGGCTATCACCCCTGAATGACCTTCTTCATCTTCGAAGCAATTAGTAGGTCATCTACATATTGCAAGATGGTCGGCTGATAGGACAGTAGATGGAGCTTTTCCAGAGTCTGTGCCATGACCTGCGAAAAATAGAAGGGCTATTGTGGAATCCCTGGGGGCGTCTGGTCCATGTGGACCATTTGCCCACTTAGGGTGAAGGCAAATTGGTCTTGGTGCTAAGGGAAGCCCTCAAAATTCCCCTATGTCAAATAACATGTCCCATTGCCAGCCCCTAATAATGCTGTTCTGCACATCTATGAGTCACTAGCACTGGCACTGGGGGCCACAGCCACATCTTTTTCTGACTTAGTAGCCGTCTCTCCAATTCTTTGACCTAGTCAACAGTAAAATGGGTCAGACTGGGTGCTGATGGGGTGAGAGATTGCAAGTCTGCTGTGACTTTCATCTGTTTTTCTTTCCTATTTTTGGACACTGCCTCCAACCATGTCCAGACAGGCCACAGCTGTAACATATCCACTCCTTTACCCTCCCATGTCTATTCCAGCAGTTCCTTGCCACATTCCCCAGCTGCAGGCACACAAAACAAATCCTCTGTGACATCACAGCAACGGCTATAGCCACCTCACGATTTCTTTTTGCACTTTCTTTGGTCTATTTCACTAGCTCATGAAATCGCAGAGTAGGTCAATCCCACTGCCGTCCCTAAATCTAAACGTTCTGGTGTGCTGAGTTCAGGCTTTCCTTGAGCATTTTCAGAAAGACTGGGTCTTCCCTCCTTGGATTATCCAGCCCTGAATACTGCTCATACGTTCAATGTTTACATTCTGCATAAACCATGGCTCCTGTAATTACCACCATTACCGTTCCCCAGTTACTCTCACCCACGCCCCCCCAACAGTCACTGCCTCACTTCCCCGTCGTTCATTGCTGGCCTTCCCAAAAGTTGCCCATGTACTGTACAATCCTGCACCCCCCGCACCATACTGTGCCACATATTCCTTGGGCACTTTGCTTTTACCATCATGTGTGTATCTTACGGGTGCACCTGGTGATTTTCAAACATTTCCTCGAGCTTGCACCAGAATTCTGAATTCCCACATATGTCTTTAAGTGAGGGCAGCTCTGACAAAATGCTGCTTCTCCTAGGGGATGAGGGGCTTATGGATGGTCGTAATCAGAATCAAGGGGCCGATCCGGATCATCGGGGTTCTCAACCTGATGTTGCCTGACCTCAATAGGTGCTAACCTGACAGATTTAGCTAGGTAAAACCTCTCTCTGAGATATCTCTACATTAATTCCCACACTATGCAAAATATAAATGATGGGTACCAGTTAAACAGCTCATACTTAAAACTGCAGAGTGTGTACTTCGCAATCTGCCACCTCTGAGTGCCTGAATTCAAGATGCCTGCTGTATTCCAGACAGACAGACAGACATACTTTATTGATCCCGAGGGAAATTGGGTTTCGTTACAGTCGCACCAACCACGAATAGTGAAGAAATATAGCAATATAAAACCATAAATAATTAAATAATAATAAGTTAATCACGCCAAGTGGAAATAAGTCCAGGACCAGCCTATTGGCTCAGGGTGTCTGACACTCCGAGGGAGGAGTTGTAAAGTTTGGTGGCCACAGGTAGGAATGACTTCCTATGACGCTCAGTGTTACATCTCGGTGGAATGAGTCTCTGGCTGAATGTGCTCCTGTGCCTAACCAGTACATTATGGAGTGGATGGAAGTCATTGTCCAAGATGGCATGCAACTTGGACAGCATCCTCTTTTCAGACACCGCTGTCAGAGAGTCCAGTTCCACCCCCACAACATCACTGGCCTTACAAATGAGTTTGTTGATTCTGTTGGTGTCTACTACCCTCAGCCTGCTGCCCCTGCACACAACAGCAAACATGATAGCACTGGCCACCACAGCCTCGTAGAACATCCTCAGCATCGTCCGGCAGATGTTAAAGGACCTCAGTCTCCTCAGGAAGTAGAGACGGCTCTGCCCCTTCTTGTAGACAGCCTCAGTGTTCTTTGACCAGTCCAGTTTATTGTCCATTTGTATCCCCAGGTATTTGTAATCCTCCACTAAGTCCACACTGACCCCTTGGATGGAAACAGGGGTCGCCGGTGCCTTAGACCGCCTCAGGTCCACCACCAGCTCCTTAGTCTTTTTCACATTAAGCTGCAGATGATTCTGCTCGCACCATGTGACAAAGTTTCCCATCGTAGCCCTGTACTCAGCCTCACCTCCCTTGCTGATGCATCCAACTATGGCAGAGTCATCAGAAAACTTCTGAAGATGGCAAGACTCTGTGTTGTAGTTGAAGTCCGAGGTGTAGAAGGTGAAGAGAAAGGGAGACAGGACAGATCCCTTTCATCTAACTGTGACACCAAGGCACACACAGACACTCGCAAAATGCTTATGCTAAAAGTGCAGCCCCCCACCCCAAGCAACGTCGCAAACCTTCAATTACAACCCTTCGCAACTGGTGGTTCTGTCTCACCAAATTAACACACAAAGATTTGTCTCATACATGCATGCCCACACAGTATTATATTAACCCGTTCAGCTCTCCGCGTCAGTGATAGCTCGTGTTCTGGCAAACCACCGACCAGAACAGATCCAAGGGTGAGTGCTAATTTAAAAAAAATTCTTCTGCTGAGATCACTGCCACATGATGGGTTGGACGAAGGTATCCCACTCCTGACACCAAATGTTGTTGCATGAATGAAGTCAATGAAGAAAAATACTGGTAGTTATGAAGCAGCCCCTTTATTCGACAAAACAAGATACAGCAGGCATCATATGCAGATGCTTTCGGTGGAAAGGTCTTGCTTGTCCAACGTGGGGTTCGATATTTTATGTGATAAACATTAACGGACAGTTCCATCTTGAATTGATTTGTCATTATTTCTTTCATCCTTCACATACACGAGGAGTAAAAATCTCTGTCTAAATGTGCAATGTACAATCATAGCAATTTATAGTAATTTATAATAAATAGAACAGTCAATGTAACATCGAAATGCACTCAAATCAGCGTGAGTTAATCAGTCTGATGGCCTGGTGGAAGAAGCTATCCTGAAGCTGTTGTCCTGGCTTTTATACTGCGGTACTGTTTCCCAGATGGTAGCAGCTGGAATAGATTGTGGTTAGGGTGACTGGGTCCCCAATGATCCTTCACACCTGTCTGTATAAATGTCTTGAATCATGGGAAGTTTACAGCTACAGAGGTGCTGGGCTGTCCGCACCACTCTCTGCAGGATCCTACAATTAAGGGAGGTACAGTTCCCATACCAGGCAGTGATGCAGCCAGTCAGGATGCTCTCAATTGTGCCCCTGTAGAAAGTTCTTAGGATTTAGGAGCCCATATCAAACTTCTTCAACCATCTGAGGTGAAAGAGGTACTGTTGTGCCTTTTTCACCACACAGCTGGTGTGTAGACCATGTGAGGTTCTCGGTGATGTGGATGCTGAGGAACTTAAATCTACTTATCCTCTCAACCCCAGATCCATTGATGTCAATAGGGGCTAGCCGTCTCCATTCTTTACAATGCTTTCTTTGAAACAAAACATAATCTTCACATCTCCTGATTCGCACCAACACGACAGACATCTAAATTTTAATCAGCATTGTCTGGTCTGTGATTCACTGCTGTTAGGAACCTATTCATTCGAATTAAAATCTACAATTTACATTCAGATTTGAAGACTGGTGGCTGAGAAGTCATTTGCTAAATGTAAATGTGCTAAACCTAAAAAATCGCTCTTAACACTCACTAAGGTATTTATAAGAGCTACTCCCATTTGCCTGTGTTTGGTCCATAGTACGGTATCATTGTATCGTACCCACCTCTAGAGCAGGAGTCCCCAACCTAGGGTTCATGGACCCCTCGGCTAATGGTAGGTGTCCATGGCAATAAAAAGGTTAGAAACCTCTGCTCTAAAGCTTCCTCCAGCAGCTAGTTCCATGCATTTACCACCCTCTATATGAAGAAGCTTCCCTACAAGTCCCTCTTAAATCTTTGCCCTCCCACCTTAAATCTATGAACCCCTAGTTTTGGATGTCTCTAATCTGGGGAAAAATCTGTGGCCATTATGCCCCTCATGATTTTGTGTACATGATCACACCTCAGCCTCCACTCCAGGGGAGAAAAGAATCCCACCTATTCAGTCTCCCCTTGTAACTCAAGGTCTCCGGTCCTGATAGTATTCTCGTGAACCTTTTCTCTGCCCTTTCCAGTTTAGCAGCTTGTATCAGTTTGCTCAGAATCCTGTCCAGGTGACTTTGTGTGGACCTGATGTCTGATAGGGAATAGTACCAGCTAAGCCAGATTCTAAACTATCAGGAGTTCAAGACAATCGGTTAGAAGATTAACATAGTTTTACTGTTCTTATGCTGAAGTTGTGTCCCTGACTCTAACACTAATCCCACCTGCACCCAAGGACACACTCCTCCTTTGTATGAGGCAAACTGATATAATTTATTTCAGTCATTTTTCCAATGTATGATTAACAGAGGGCAGTTTATATGTTACCGAGAGGACAGATCAGCAATAAAATAAGAGCAAAGAACCTGGTTGACGATAGATTTGTCAATAACTTAAAAAAAAACTGGTTTCTTTATAACCAATACAATGGGGAAAGTGGGAGAAAGTCAAGACAGAAAAAACAACCTTCTGAGGGCGAAGGACTAGATAAAATATTAAATTATGAATCTTCCTTGTTATGCCCAAAAGAGATTAAGAAGAGATAGCAGCAATCATTCCTTTAACATTGGGCCATTTTCTATTGCTGGTCAATGCATGTTCTGTTACAGACTGATAGAGCCACAGCAGCTGAGAGTAATGAAGGTAATAACAAGTAATCTCTTCAGTGGTTATGAAGAGCTGAGAGATTGAGAGATGAATATGTCCAGGCACTTAAGTTTTACCTTAATCGTCAATGCATAGATGGCATGCAGGTACCTACCCCGTGTGGTGCCCCTCTCTTTCAGTGATGCCAGGATTATCATAGGATGCTATCGTGGCTCTGTGTTAATGGATTGGACTATTGCAGTTATAGACTGTGAAATTTTTTCAGACTTATGATTTTCATAGTCTGCATTTTCTATCACATGTTCCTTTTCCATTTTGTTCTGTGAGGGGAGGGGGTTTGGGGGGGGGGGGGTCAATGTTCCTGTTCCGTTTTGTGTACTGCGGAGTGGGGTAAGGTTTGGGGGTTGATTATTCAGGATGCCGTTTTTTATGTGGGGGATGGGTTTGATGTTTCTTTCCGAACAAATCTCATGTCCTTCCTTTGTTTTGTGGCTATCTGGAGAATACGAATTTCAGAGTTGTATGTGGATACATGCTTTGATAATAAATGAGCCTTTGAACCTTTTCTCCCCAACATCCAGGTCAATCTATTGCTCTAAATGATCTGTTAATGGGGATTGTAATCATTGGAAGCACCTTGCTCCAGACATCTCTCTATAAACTTGTCCAAGCAATGTCCTGCACACAGTCCGTCAACTAGAAGTGAGGCTTTCTCACTGCAACTGGCACATTCAATACCCTATCCCAGGTGTATTCCCACAACAGAAAGAGCATGTTGCAGGACATTTTAAGCTTCTGCAACAAAGCTCCCTCACATGTCACTACCTTTGACCAGGGCCTTGCCTCAGGGATAGCTGTGGTAACCGGAATGAATACAGAACAGGATGGGAGGACATATCGGTGGAAGAGGACGGACAAGGCATCATTGCTTGGGTCCAATTGGATACAGAGTAGAGCAGCAGGACACTGCCAGCACAAGCAGAGCATTCTCATGGTGAAGAGGCAGCTGTCATTCAGTTGCTAACACAGAGTGGAAGGCAGCTTTCCAGTGGGGAATAGTCTGGAGAAAACTCACAGGCCATGCATCCGTTTATAACTTTCTAGATGAGGTACAACTCCTTTGCAAGTATGGAAAGTATAGAGACATGAGAGGCTGCAGATGCTAGGGGAATTTATCTGGATCTAAAGGGTCCATTTCCTTCCAGAGATGCTGCCTGATCCGTTGTATTCTTCCAAGGTTTTTGTGTGTTACATCTGTAACTCTGATGCCACAGGATCGTCACTTACAGAAAAGTCATGTGCAAACCTTCAGAACTTTCTTCATATTCCTCTGTCTCTTCTCAGCTTCCTTCATACCTTGAGAGACCCTTCCAGCCACTCCTTCTCCAAATGATCTTTCTCATCTCAGATTAGGATATACCCTGACATTGTCAATAGCCAGCAAAGACTAAGCAAGAGACAGTTGGACTGATAGGATTCCAGCATCTGCAGATTTTCTCTTCTTTGCTCCCAGAGAAACCCATTCATACCCACACAGAAAACAGCAGAGATCAGGACTGAACCCAGATGGCTGGATTTGTGAAAGAGCAGCTCTGCCACTGTGCCAAAATGTTTCCCCAATGTCTTTTCCTTTATCAAAATATAAACTGCTGGAGGAACTCAGAGGAATGAGGAGCATCTGTGTTGGCAAAGGAAAGATTGCTATTTCAGGTCAGGTTTCACAGATACCTTCAAAGAGGAGCAATAAAACTCATTGGGAACATTTCTCTAAGAACAAACCTGGCAGAGTTTGCACCCTCCAACCTTCCCAAGACCCTAGAGAACTCTGACCATCTGTGGTGGCATGGTGATTTTCTGACTGGTGAAGAACAGTGAGGCCACCATCAGTGTGTGATGCCTCTCAACTCTTTCGAGCAACCTCTATCTGAATGGAAAAGATGAAGAATATTACAGAATGCGTCATGTATTTCTTAGTGTTTGACAAAGTGTGGATTGTGAAAGGAAGGTTCCTTCTCTGTCAACATTCACTGTGAATAAGTGCCCATCAAGTGGGAAGATTCTACACATATGGATATGCACTTTGATGAAGTTTTCATGGCTGATGAAGTTGCTAATGCATTCAACAATAATTTTGTGATGTTACAAGTCTGCGAGTCATTATTCAACTGACTGCCAATGGTTAGCAAGTAAATGTGTACAGCTAACACTTTATGTAAATTTGCAACTGCATTCAGAGCGCAAGTTCTCAAGAACAGCTTGGACTGCATTGGCTATCCTCTCACTTCCTGCAACCAAAAAGATATGGGCTCAAACCACGAATAAAAGGGAAAATATATGATAGAAATTATTTTTACATCAGGTCTTTCACAACTCAAAAGATTCAAAAGTATTTGAGAAAAAAACAAAAACTGTTGATTCTGTAAAAATCTCTCTCTGGCTATCCGTCCCATAGGATGATGATGCTTCCTTTCAGTAGAAAGGAACAGTGTATGCGTGAATGGATTTAGGTGAGTAGGGGGTTTGCACAGGTCCAGACCCACCCTCTCGACATCCCCTCTCGGATCCAGCAGCATAGTGGGATTCAAGACAGCTGGGGGGGAAGTTCTGCTGCGGTGAATGGCCAGACCAAGCTTCGATGCAAGGGATGCCCTTTCCGTGCTTCAGGGCACGTGTTTGCTAGATGGACGTTGACCCTACGAGAGGGTTCATCCGCCCTTTGACAGGTCTTGTTTTTTGTCCTGCTGGTGTCTAGCCACCCTCCTCATCAGGCAAGCCTGGGGGTTTGGGGGGGGGGGGGAGCTGGTTTAGTCACCGACCACCCGACTATGCGACAGGTAGTACGGGTTACATTGTACCAGTAACACTCAGATGAGAGACCTGACTGTGATCCTGTAAAAATACAGAGAGCCTAGTTGCACGGTTCAAGGCAACAACTTTTCTTCTCAATGTGAGCAAAGCAAAAGAGCTGGTCCTTGACTTTAGGAAGTGTATCAATACAATAGTTTTAAGTTTCTAGATGTAAATATCATCTAAGTTTGGCAAAGTCAAGCTTATCTTAAGAAATGTTCAGAAGAGCAAAATTTAGCAAAGTGAATAAACCACGAACAAGAGAAAGAATGCAGATGCTGGAACTCCAAAGCAACGCACAAAATCCTGGAGGATCTCATCAGGCAAAGCAGCATCCATGGAAAAGGATAAACAATTGCTGTTTTGAGCCATTCAGTACAAACTTACTACCTGTACCTTGTTCTTGAACTTCCTGTCTTAAAGTTTTAAAGTGTCCCTTTACTGTCTATCTCATGGTAATGCAGATTAAGGTTTGAAATGACTTATCACACTGGGAATTAACATTAAGCAAGTATCCAGTCATGTTTCACAATGTTCTGAGATTCAAACTTATTAAACGTTAATGTTTTACTTGAATAATTATGTCATTGATCTGACATTTTAGGGTTTATTTTATGTCATTCTGCAGAACATCACGATTTCATGGTCTGCCCAAGGCATTTATAGCTTTTGTTTTAATTACTAGCTCCTGTCCTTGGAGTTACCAGGTTGAACATTGGCTAATATCTCTGTCTGCTGGGTACACATTTGGCTGTCACAGTCATTGCTGTGCAGAGGAAATTAGCACAAATCCTTCTTTCACTTTTAACCAGAATGTACTTCTCTCAAGAGTAGGTTTTACTCAAGTATCCATGTTCAGATCTTGTTTCAACTTTACTTAGGGTTTCCTCAGTTTATTACTCAATTCTGATATATTTGTTTGTCACTGTCCTATTCCTCTTGTGATCACTTCAGTTAATGCTCAGTTAATGTGTATTAAGCTTTTAGTAAGAAGCTTTCTTCTAGATGCAAAAAGAAGTTCTTTGTAAATTGAGAATATAGAACAAGATATTTGGACAATATCACAAACAAGATCTTCACAGCTTCATCCATAGACAGTACAAACTTCACATTGTAATCCTTCCCTATCATCACTGTCTGAGCTATTATCCCTCTAAACTTTCCTTGTTACATTCAAATAGTGCCTCAGAAATACCCGTCTCTTTCTATACTGCAGTCAGAGCAGTTTCCAGCTTTAATTCAACCTTTCCTGTCATCTCAAACAAATGGAGATCTTTGTTCATTTAACATTATTGAACTCAGCACTTACCAAAAAAAATTCCTAATATGTTAAGGGAAACATTAGTGAAAAGATAAATAAAAGATTCTGGGATGATCCCATTAATTTGAGGATGAAGCTGTTAACAGGGCATAATCAGATGCTGGAAACACTCAGATAGCATTTTTGGGGAAGAAGACAGATCCAGTGTTTCCTGGCTGGATGCATCACAGCTTGTTATGGCAACTGCTCTACCGAAGACTGCAAGAAATTGCATGGGAGTTGTGAACAGAAACTAGACTATCATTTAAACCAGCCTCCCTGGCATTAACTTTACGATTCCTGCTACCTCAGGAAAGCACCCAGTGTAATCATGGACCACTTCCACCATGGTCATTCTCACTTCTCTCCACTTCCATTAGGCAGAAGATATAAAAGCTTGAAATACAATACCAGGTTCAAGGGCAACTTTCTATCCTGATGTTCTGAGGCTTTTGACCAGACTTCTTCCCAATTAAGATAGTCTCTTCATCTCCTAATTTACCTTACCATGGTCCTTTTCTTTAGTTGTCAACCTGCACTGAACTTCCTCTCTAACTCCAACACTATTTTCTGCATTTTGGTTTTTTTTTCTTTTGTACTATCTTGAACTAATCTATGAAATTAGTCTGATATACTATTTGGATGGTATGCAAATAAAAGCTTTTCACTGGATTTTGGTACCTGTGACTATATTAAATCGACTACCATCGTATGTCTGTTTATTGGGTAAGGCAGAAATATGGGCCACAATCCAGAGAAAAAAACTCCAGCTAGAGAGTGGTGAGAACGTGGAACTTGCTACCACATGGAGTAACTGGACTGAGTAAGCAGGATGCAGATAAGGTGAAGCCAAGTCTACACATGACATTAGAATCATAAAAGGAGAAAATAGAAGTGAAAAGCTATTCAGCCCTACAGGCCTGCTTGGCTATTCAACATGCTAGACTTGAGTAGCATGTCTGTCTTCTCCCTGTTTCACTTGACTTTTTTTTTGGGGGGTGGGTTAAAAAGTATATCTACCTTCTTTTTAAATATATTTATTAACTGGCCTCTATTACTTTCTGTTGCACTGTTTTATGCACATAACGTAGTCCCGTGTAGGTCTGAAGTCTAGTGTAGTTTTGTGTTGTTCATGTAGCACCATGGTCCTGGAGGAACATTGCTTTGTTTTTACTATGTACTGTACCAGCAGTTATGGTTGAAATGACAATAAAAGCGACTTGATTTGACTTGTAGAAAATTACACTGGTTCACAACCCACTAACAGAAAACAAAATTTTCTTGATTGTGATTTCAAAGGGCGCTGTAACCTAAGACCGTAAACTCTGGTTCTGAACTCACTGACCATTCTCATTGGATCTAGTCTGTCCAATTCTGTTAACATTTTACAGGTTTTTATTTTCTGAATTCCAGTGAACAGAGGTAGACCAACCCAACCCATTCCCTCCTCATTGTTCCTCACTCTTATTCTAGAAGTTATTCTGGTGAACCTTTGTTACACTCTCTTCATGTATAGAACATTGACCTCAGATAAAAAAAAGACCATCACTGCACAGAAAGCTTCAGCTGGGGTCAGAGAGTCCTGGAGTAACACAACACTGAAACATGCCTTTCTGGTGAGGTGGCAGTGTTCTTGGTCATAGCGAACTTTCTAGGTCCAACAGTTGGTACAAATGTTTGCCTTTCTTGTGATTGCAAGATCCTGTTAGATACTCATATTAGAAAATAATGCATATCTGGTTCATTGGTGAGACCAACAGCAGGGGGGAGCTGTGTGGCCTTAGGGTGTTGCACAGACCAGGCTACCATGCCCTAGAGAAGCCTGTTACAACCACCTAGGGGAGGAGGCACAGTGGGTGTACTGTAATGCATGCTGGGTTGGCGGCTGGCCCCGGCAGGTCTGCTCTTCTGGTTAGCGCTGCTGTCCAGTTTTTGCGCACTGAAAGACAAACCGGATTGCTTTCATCTGCAACTGACCCAGCACGAGATGAGGAACCGGTGTGTGCTTGTTCTTGCAGAAATGTGGCTCCTGGATGACATTCCATGCACCATCAATCTTTAGGCCATGCCACTTAAGATTTATGCTAACATAACACTCATTTTGCCTAGTGGCATGATCTCAGGGGTGATAATCTCCTGCCCGGCCAAACTTTAGAGCTCTCGTTTGGGTGGATACTGCGTGATGTGTCTCCTGTGTCAAATCAGTACGCCGATATTACAACCAGTACACAATATGCAGTTAATCAAGTAAGATTTTATAACTCTTACTTTGACTATGAGACTAGTAGAGAACAAAAAATAAAGTAAAAGGTGCCAAGAATTTTATTAAACCAGTTCATGCACAATTCATTGGAGCTCACAGTTTTCCCCTCGCTAATCTTCCTTCGATCATCATTGACCTCTGAGCTCCCACCCAGAGCCCGGAGGATCAAGCAGCCCACCGACTCCTCAAGTCGTGCCTCCTCTCTTCATTCCCCTCGCGCCTTCTGGCCAAAGCCCGTGAAAACCAACAGCTTTCAGACAGACAAGAAAGAATAACATCTCTCCCATTGGTTAAAGTCCCATTATCACTAGTCATAACCCAACCATTGCAGCTACAGAGAAACCATTACGTCAGTAGTTAACAGTACAGAGAAGCCATTACACTATTATTTTGTGATTGTTTGTGCTATCATAAGTACTGTATACGTACTGTGTTGACTGTATGTACTGAGTTTTGCAACTTGATCCCAAAGGAATGATGTTTCATTTATCTGTATAGCTGTGCATAGCTAAATTACAATTAGCCTTGAATTTGAGCTTCAGCTCAACTGGTCCCTGCCAACCACAGCATTCCCTCTGCTAGCCCCATTTGCCTATATTTCTCTCATAATACTAAGCCCTCCATGTATCCATCCAGATGCCCTTGAAATGTTGAAATGTTGAGATCCACTTCCACTGGCAGCTCAGTCCAAGAATTCACTCGCCTCTATGTGAAGAAGTTACCTTTTTAAATGTTTCCCCTCTTATCTTGTATCTGTGGCCTCTAGCTTTGGATACACTAACCCTGGGGACAAGGCTCTGAATATCCTCCTTATCAATACTCCTCATGGATTTATAAACTTTTAGGAGGTCACATCTCATTCTCCTTCACTTCAGGGAGTGGAATTCAAGCATGGCCCACCTCTCTTTATAAATCAGGCTCTCTAGTCCATGCACCAACCTTGTAAATTTTGTCTGCACCCTCTCCAACTGGACGTCTTTCTTTAAATTGTGTAACAAAACTATACGCTATACACCAAGTGTGGCCTCACCAATGCCTTATATAACTGCATCATAATGTCCCTACTCCTATACTCGGTGCCCTGACTGATGAAAGCCAGCATGTTAAATGCTTCCTTCACCACCCTGTTTATGTGCATGGCTGCCTTCAGTTAACTGTGCACGGGTACTCCCTGGTCCTTCAGTTTCAAAACTCTTGTCAGTGCTCTGCCATTCACCGCATAAATCCTATTCTGGTTTGAATATCCAAAATGCACCACCTCACACTTATTAAGTTGAATGGTCGACCAAATAACAAGGAACGGAGGCAAAAGAAAAAGCAACATCAGGAGATGGAGTCAACTCTCTCAAACGGAAATAACAACTTCCCACCTCTCACCCTAGAAGAATTAAAGGATGAAATATTACAGCTAAAATCCAACAAAGCTGCAGGCATAGATGTGATTCTTAATGAATTCCTTAAACATCTTGGACCTAAAGCACTCCACTGGCTTCTGTCCCTTTTTAACTCTTGCCTAAGGTCATTAAAAATACCTAAAAATAAGAGAAGCCTTGCCTCCTTTACACTTGTCACGAACAGGACTAACGTCAGGATAAAACCACGATAATTTAGTTTCAGATATATGAGCCCTATGTAGAACCTTAAACTGCAAAAGGCAGTGGCGAACACATAAAGAGGTTGAGTTAACTGACTTAAGAATTGATTCCCAAACCACATCAGATAAAGAAATATTTAAACCATGCTCCCGAGGCAGTTCTAATTTTATCGAAGGGGGCACGCCTCAAGATCACTAACTTATCACAAATAGTGGATATTAAAACTTTACCCAATGGATTAATGCAAAGAAACAGGTCCACAACATTTTTCTTGGGCAATTCAGGAAAATTTGATATTAAAGGATTAATGAAATGTCTAATTTGAAGATATCTAAAGAAATGAGTATTAGGTAGGTTAAACTTTACAGACAGTTGTTGAAAAGTTGCAAAACGATCATCTATGAAAAGATCTTCAAAGTGCCTAATGCCCTTTCTGTACCAATTATGAAATGTTGAGTCTTGCATAGAAGGTAGGAAAAGATGATTGTGTAAAATAGGACTACAGAGAGAGAAACCGTGAAGGCCATTATATTTCCTGAACTGAGCCCATATTCTCAGAGTATGTCTAATAAGAGGATTAACAATTAGTCTAGGCAAGTGATAAGGAAGTGCAGATCCAAGAAGTGCAGAAATGTAGAGATCCTGATTAGTGTTCAACTCCATTGCCACCCATTTTGAGCAGTCAGACTGGTTATGAAAGAAGGATCAAAAAGTAAGACAATGAATATTGGCTGCCCAATAATACAAAGTTAGGCAAGGCCATACCGCCTTCCTTTTTACATTTTTGAAGGTGAGCTTTATTAAGTCTCGAACATTTGCCCTTCCATAGATAGGATGAAATAATAGAATGTAACGAATCAAAAAAAAGCTTTAGAAATAAAAATTGGTAAAGACTGAAATAAGTATAAAAATTTAGGAAGAATATACATTTTAATAACATTAATTCAACCTACCAGAGACATGGACAAGGGTGACCACTGTGTCAAACACTGTTTTGTAGAATTTTAAAGATTAGCAAAATTTTCTCGAATAAGATTCTTGAAGATCCTTGTTACTGTAATACCAAAGAAAATGAATTGATTATTAAAAGGGAGGTCATGAAATGCTAATGCTTGTGCTTCTCTATTGATTGGGAAGAGTTCGCTCTTGTGTAAATTAAGTTTGTAACCAGAAAGCTGACCAAATTGATTAAGAAGTATAAACATTGGGGGTAAGAAAGTAGTTGGATTTGATATAAAAAGCAAAAGATCATTGACATAAAGAGAAACTTTATGCTCAACACCTCACCTCCAAATCCCCATCAATTCAGCACAGCTATGAAACACAATTGCCAGTGGCTCTATGGCCAAATCAAAAAGTAAGGGACTTAATGGGTATCCTTGTCGGGTGCCACGTTTAAGGCTAAAAGACTGGGTTTGCTGAGAGTTGGTCAAAACTGAAGTGGTGGGACATGAATATAACAATTTAATCCATGAAATAAAACTTTGTCCAAAATCAAATTTTTCTAAAGCCACAAAAATTTAATTCTGCTCCACACGATCGAATGCTTTTTCCGCATCAAGAGAAATGATGCATTCAGGAGTTCCAATTGAGTGTGAATATAAGATATTCAATAGATGCTGTATATTAAAAAAGGAAGGCGATTTTTAATAAAACCAGTTTGATCTTCAGAAATAATAGAAGGTACAATGTTCGCCAATCTACGAGCCAAAACTTCAGCCAAAATTTTGACATCGACATTTAACAAAGTAATCGGCGTATACGAAGAACATTCTGTTGGATCTTTACCTTTTCTGGCTAAAAGAATGATACATGCCTCGTTAAACAATGCTGGCAATTTACCATGTTTAATTGAATCAGATAGAACTAAGAATAGTATATTATTATGTACTGGGCATGTCCTAGTTTAGAGAAATTCTGAAGAGAATTTTTTTTATCTTTATCCCATATTTTTAATTGCCACTTAGAACCTAACCCTCTGATTGCCCTCTTTGGCACCTTGGGTGAAGTAAACATGCATTTGAGTCCGACTAAACGTCGAACATTATCTTTTGTCTCTCTTTTGGCTAGATGGTTAGTGCTTCTCAGGTGGAGAGATGTTGTCCCACCCGCTCATGCTCAATGGCTTAGTGATATTATGTCCTGTTTAGATCTTGAAAAGATTCATTATACACTTCTTAATTCAGAAATGAAGTTTCATAAGGTGTGGGGACATTTCTTGAATACTTTCGTAAGTCCTCTTTAGATTGTTTAATTTTTTTTGTACTATAATCCCTTACTTTCAGCTTTTTTTCCCTGTAAGTTTTACATTTTCTTTGATGTGAATTACATTATAGTTTTGGTAGTAGGCATTATATTTTCTTTATATATATATTTACAGCTCTGGGGGGTCGAACACTCTGATTAATTTTTCTTTTACACATTGAAATGGTTGACCTGGAGTGGGAGGGTGGGGAGGAGGGGAGGATACTAATTTTATATGATTTTATTTTAGGTGCTTTTTCCCTTATTGTTATGAATTATATATTAGACATGTTTGTTTTGCACTGTATAAATCTCCATATTGTTGATTTTTTTGTAGTTGTATTGTAGAAACTCAAAAAATTAATTAAAAAAATAACTAACAAGTAGAGAAGGGCCAAAGTTGTTGCTCTCCTAAAACCCAATAAAGACCCCAACATCCCTAAAAGTTACAGACCGATTTCCTTGCTCTGCACCCTCTATAAACTCTATGAGAAACTCATACTGAAAAGAATATCCCCCTTAGCTGAAGATCTTCTAACACCAGTCCAAGCTGCTCTTGCTGTGGTCAAGTCCTGAACTTAACCCAGTATATTGAGGATGGCTTTGAAATGTGACAAATTACAGGGGCAGTATTTGTTGACTTAACAGCAGCATACTGTGAATCATAGAGGCCTTCTACGGAAATTATCCAAAATGTTAAAGAATGAAACCACAGTCAAAGTAATAACAAGCCTCCTAGTAAATCGCAGATTTTATGTAGAAATGAATGGAATTAAGAGTAGGTGGCATCCACAAACGGTAGAGTCCTGGCACATCTACTTTTTAATGTTTACACATATGACCAACTAACCTTTCCTAACACGCGCAGGTTTATCTATGCAGACGACCTATGCATAGCAACACAAGCTAACTCCTTCCAAGAAGGTGAAGTATGATTTACAGCAGTCCTTGAAGCAATGAAGCAGAATTATGAAAAATGGTCTCTGAACCCAAATCCATTAAAAATTCGAGTGTGTGTGCGTTCCACCCGAGGAGTTGAGAAGCAGCTTGGAAACCCAAGATCTTCTGGTGTGGGAAGGAGCTCAAACAACATCCGACTCCAATTTACCTGGCGTGACACTGGATAGGACGCTCTCACTTGCCACCCACATCCAAAAACTCCCAGGGAAAGTTGGCTCTCAGAATTCTCTCTTGAAAAAATTAGCAGGCACAAAATGGGGAGCTAATGCTCACACACTTAGATCAACTGTCCTTGCACTCTGCTATGCACCTGGTGAATACTGTGCACCTGTGTGGGGCAGATCATCTCATACAAAGAAAATAGACCCGCTGCTTAATGAAGCCTGCCAAATAATCACAGGCACACTGTGCCCCACACACACTAACATAATTTACAGACTTGCAGGCATTGCTCCCCCAGAGATCCGAAGACACACTACAACAGCAATTGCAAAAGGGAAACAGAACTCTGATCCACAGCACCCACTACATCATCATGTGCCAGTTTCCAACCGCCTAAAATCAAGCAAAAGCTTTGCTACGGTGGAGGAACTACCACACGGAACATCCCCCCAAAACATACAGGATTGACCTCTGGCAACAAACAGAAGCCAGAACCCCACCAAACAATACAGTGCAAGACCCCACAGAAATGTGGCCAGACGGGGCACTGCTTGACAGACGGAAGGGGTGCACTCTCAACAGAGCGAGAGTGGGAGTTTGTAGGATGGGAGACAATATGGGGTTTAAAGACCAGCGAATCCTGTGAGTGTGGCAGAAGGGTGCAGTTCTGCGCCACTGCCCACTCTCACCTGATTTAGCTGACACTGACCTGCTCAACATCGACCAAACAACACTAGAGTGGCTGGCTGTCTGGTGTGACAAGCTATGATTATGATTAAGTTGAAATCCATTTGCCATTCCTCAGCCCATCACCCAAACTGATCCAGATCTCTGTGCAATTCATTGTAACCTGCTTCACTGTCAACAAGCTCCCCTAATTTGTTATCAGCAAACTTGCTCATTATGCCACATATATTCATATCCAAGTTATTTACATAAAGAATGAATAACAAAGGTCCCAGCATTGAACCCTGGAGCACTCCACTAATCACAGACCAACAGACAGAAAATCAATCCTCAACCATCATTGGCTTCCTACCATTGAGCCAATTCTGAATGCCCCTTGCTAGTTTCGCTCGATTCCCATGCACCCTTACCTTCCTGGTCAACTTTGGAAAAAGCCTTAGTTAAGTCCAAATAGAAAACATCGACTGACTTACCTTCACCAATCCCCTCAGTCATTTCTGGAGAACTCCAAAGGAATCATCATACGTGACCTCCCAGGCACAAAGATGTGCTAACTACTCCTGATCAGACTTTGTTTATGTAAGTGACAATAGATCTTGCCCCTCACAATTCCCTACAGTAACATCTCTGAAGTCAGGCTCACTGCATGGGGTTCTCTGTTCTGTCCTTCCAGCCTTTTTGAAACAATATTAGCTACCCTCTTCCCCTCTGGAACTCCACCGCCAATAGCAAATATCTTTACAACAATTTTTGTGATTATTCCCCTGGCCTCCCGTAAAGTCCAGGGGATGAATTTGGTCAGGACTTGGGTTTGCCTTCCTTAATATGCTTCAAGGCTGGAAGTACGTCCTTCCTCATAATATGTTGTTATGAATGTACCACAGCTCTGAGGGGCCGAAGGGTGCAGGACCAGCCCCCTCCTTCCGGAGAATCGCAAGATCGCTATTAATTCGGGTCTTGGACCCAGGAAATGAGAGACAATGCAACGGATTTGACCATTGTTCTTAGAGACAACTGTGTGAATTGCAACTCTATAGTACGTGCCAGCTATCAGGGACATGGACACCCTCGGGCAATGTAGGGTGGGGATTGTATCACCCTACCTTGATTGACATTTACAAATCTGCCAGTCATGATAAAAAGGAGACTGCAGGAGGCAGTACTCCAGCGACGCACCAGAAGGAGAGACCATCGCTCATCGCTCCCGTGAGGACGGGAAGCTGTTCGGGAGCCACGTGTGATTCGGTTCCCCTAGCTTGGGGAACGAGTGGCTGATAACCCCGAAAAAGACTTCGAAATGACAACGGGGAACCCACGTTCCCGATTCAACGAGTTGAGTCCAAAAGGCTGGCAAGTTTATTTTCTCTCTCCAACACGTGAGACCCCAGTGGTCCCTGAAAGGCTAAAAGCCTGTATGAACTTCCGAGACTTTGATATTTCCACCGGACAATAGTTTTACCCCTAGACAAACGATAGAGCTACTTCTTATTGATGATTATTACTATACCCGCACTTTAGATTGAGTATTGGCGACGTATATTATCTGAATGTTTGTATTAACCTTACTTTTGTGCCCCTTTATAAATAAAAACGTTTAAAAATAGTACCATCAGATTTCAGCGGACCTCTCTATCTTTGCTGGTAAGTAACCCAGTTACGGGGTTCGTAACAACATGTATAATTCACTACTTGTTGCTGTCATTGAACCTATGAACACTACCTCACTACTTTCTTTAAAATTTCATTTTTTGTATTCCAGCTGCTGAAAGACTGTATTAAGGAGCTGGAGCTAGAGTTGGATGAACTAAGGATTATTTGGGAGGCAGAGCAGTTGATAGAAAAGACTTGAGCAGGTGGTTTCACCCAGAGTGCAGAATTCAGGAAGTAGATGGGTGAAAACGGAGAGAGGTCAAGGGAGAAGGAAGTCAGTGCAGGGTCCCCCTGTGGCCATTCCCCTCAGCAGCAGGTATACCCTTTTGGATACTGATGACAGGGAAGACCTGTCTGGGCAAGGTTGCAGCAGCCAGACCAATAGCACTGTGGTCAGCTCTGAGCCTCAGGAGGGTAGGGTGAAGTCAGGCGGAGCAATAGTCGTAGGATACTCAATAGTTAGGGGGATAGATAGGAGATTCTGTGGCAGCAAGAGAGATGCCAGGATAGTGTGTTGCCTCCCAAGGGCTAGGTTATCTCTGAACAGTCGCAGAATATTCTTGAAGGGGAGGGTGAGCAGCCGAAGGTTGTGATACATGCAGGTACCCATGACATAGGCAGAATAGAGTTATAGGTCCTGTGCAGTATGTTTAAGGAGTCAGAAAGGAGGCTGAAGAGTAGGACCTCCAAGGTGGTAATCTCTGAATTGCGCCCGGTACCACGAGCTAGGGAAGGTCAAAATAGGAAGATAGCACAGAGGAATGATTGGCTGAGGTGATGGTACAGGGGGCAGGATTCAAGTTGTTGGATCATTGGAACTTTTTCTGGGGAAGGGGTGACCTGTACAAGTGGGGTAGGTTGGACCTGAACTGGAGGGGAATCGATATCGAAGGAGAAGGGCTTGCTGATGCTATTGGGGAGTGTTTAAACTAGATTTGCAGTGGGGTGGGAACCAAAGTGAAAAGGCAGATGATGGAGTGGTTCGTGACAAGTAGAGTCAGCTTGTAGGGAGTTTGTGAGGAAGGATAGGCAGATGTTACAGCAAAGATGCACTCAGCCGGATGGTTTGAGATGTGTCTATTTTAATGCAAGGAGTATCATAAACAAGGCGGATGAACTTAGAGCGTGGAACTGTGACATTGTGGCCATTACGGAGACTTGAATGTTTCAGGAGCAGGAATGGCTGCTGAGTGTGCTGGGCTTTAGATGTTTCAAAAAGTACAGAGAGGGAGGCAAAAGAGTTGGGGGAGTGGCACTGCTAATCAGGGATAGTATCATGGCTGCAGAAAAGGAGGAAGTCATTGCGGGATTGCCTACTGAGTCATTGTGGGTGGAAGTCAGAAACAGGAAGGGGTAATAACTCTAATGGGTATTTTTATAGAATTCCCCCCCCATTGTTAACAGAGACAACAAGGAGCAGATAGGGAGGCAGATTTCTGGTGCAATAATAGTAGGGTTGTTGTGATCGGTGATTTTAACTTTCCTAATATTGATTGGCATCTCCTTAGAGCAAATGGTTTAAATAGGGTGGAGTTTATTAGGTGTGTTCAGGAAGGTTTTCTGATGAAATATGTAGAGAGGCTGTACTTAATCGGGTATTGGAAAATAAACCTGGTCAGGTGTCAGATCTCTTGGTGGGAGAGCATTTTGGTAGTGATCACAACCCTATCTCCTGTACCATAGCACTGGAGAGGGATAGGAGCAAACGATTTGGGAAAAGATTTAATTGGGATAGGGACAAATATGATGCTATTAGGCAGGAACCTGGGAACATAAATTGGGAGCAAATGTTCTCAGGGAAATGCGCAGCAGGAATGTGGCAAATATTCAGCGAACAATTACATGGCGTTCTGCAGACTTATGTTCCATTGAGACAGGTAAAGGATGGTAAGGTAAAAGAATCATGGTGTACAAAGGATGTAGAAAATCTAGTTTACATGGAAAGAAAAGGTTATGAAAGATTCAAGAAACTAGGTACTGTTAGAGCTCTAGAAAATTACAAGGGTGCCAAGAAAGAGCCCAAGAATGAAATTAGTAGAGCTAGAAGGGGCCATGAGAAGGCCTTGTTGAGCAGGATTAAGGCATTCTACAAGTACGTGAAGAACAAGAGAATGAGCTGAGTGAGAATAGGACCAATCAGGAGCGATAGTGAAAACTGTGCACAGAGTCAGAGGATGTAGCGGAGGTTCTTAATGAATATTTTGTTTCAGTATTCACCAGTGATAAAGACCTTGGCAATTGTGTAGATGACTTACAGTGGACTGAAATGCTTGAGCGTATAGACATTAAGAAAAAGGATGTGCTGGACCTTTTGAAAGGTATTAAGTTTGATAAGTCACAGTGACCAGATGAGATGTACCCCAGGCTACGGTGGGAAGTGAGGGAGGAGATTGCTGAGTCTCTGGCAATGATCTTTGCATCATCAATAGGACCAGGAGAAGTACCAGAGCATTGGAATGTTGCAAATGTTGTTCCCTTACTCAAGAAAGGGAGTAGAGATAACTCAGGAAATTATAGACCAGTGAGTCTTACTCTAGTGTTGGGCAAGTTGTTGGAGAAGATCCTGAGAATCAGGATTTATGAAGTTTATGAAGTTAGTAAGTTTGTTGATGACACAGAAGTTGGGGGTGTTGTGGATAGTCTGGAAGGTTGTCAGAGGTTTCAGCAGAGCATCAATAGGTTGCAGAACTGGGCTGAGAAGTGGCAGATGGAGTTCAACCCAGATAAGTGTGAAGTGGTTCATTACAATAGGTCAAATTTGAAGACAGAATATAATATTAATGGTAAGTCTCTTGGCAGTGTGGAGGATCAGTGAGGCATTAGGGTCTGTGTCCATAGGACACTCAAAGATGCTGCACAGTTTGACATTGTTCAGAAGGTGTATGGTGTGATGGCCTTCATCAACCATGGGATTGAGTTTAAGAGCTGGGAGGTAATGTTAAAGCTACACAAGACCTTAGTTAGACCCCCACAGAGTACTTTGTTCAGTTCTGGTTACTATATTACAGGAAGGATGTGGATACTATAGAGAGTGCAGAAGAGATTTACAAAAATGTTGCCTGGATTGGAGAGCATGCCTTATGGGAATAGGGTGAGTGAATTTGGCCTTTTCTTCTTGGAGCAATGGAAAATGAAAGGTGACCTGATAGATGTGTACAAGATGAGAGGCATTGATCCTGTGGATGGCCAGAGGCTTTTCCCCAGGGCTGAAATGGCTAATACAAGGGGCGTAGCTTTAAGATACTTGGAAGTAGATACAAGGGTATGTCAGAGATAAGTTTTTCCACACAGAGTGGAATGCATTGACAGCGATGGTGGTAGAGGCGGACACAATAGGGTCTTTTAAGAGACTCTTAGTTAGATACATGGAGCTTAGAAAAATAGAGGGCTACGTGATAGGGAAATTCTAGGCAGTTTCTAGAGTAAGGTACATGGCCAGCACACTGTGGGTTGAAAGGCATGTAATGTGCTGTAGGTGTCTATATGTTCCAGCAACGGCCTGGAAGCTGATTTCATCCCATAAACCATCTCCATAATGCACCATTGCCTTCAAAAAGAATGGTTGAAAAGGAGTGCAAGAAAATCCAGTTTTGTTGTAATTGAGGAAACCAATTGTAATCACGCTGATGTGTCATTAAACTGAAACTATCATAGGGATGATAGGGAAGAGGTAATTAATCTCCTCTACATAAAAATCAATTTAAGTGATTGCAGGAGAGTCTAAAATTGGGAGCCCAAGATAATTCTACATCTCATCCCTGTTGCAAATATCCAACAGTTTATTCCTTTTGTGCTGAAGCCACAATTTTTCCTCCTCTTTCAAATGTCTGCATTTACTTCCTGGATTGACTATGGTTTTACACCTCCTCCCCAAGTATACAGAACAACAACTAGAAAGAAATTTAACTTGTTGGGTACTTGTCCTTGAAGAGTCAGGAAAATAGGAACTTACCTTACAAAGATTTTTTTAATTGAATACCCTCCAGTGAGTTTTCCAATAAGTAATATACAGTGTGGCTGGAAATCAAAATGATCAAATCTTGTCCTGGGAGCAAAAAGCTAGGCAACCTACTTTTTCTTCCCCTAATGGGGTGATTACCCGTTCCTGAATTTGGTTGTAGTTTCAACCAGAAACAGTAACAAGACTTTTCATGGATCTTTTTGGCTGTTGGATTCAATTGCTTTCTTCTCATCTTTGAGAAGCTTATTTGCTCTAAACAACCATCAGCACCTGATTACCCCTGGGATTCCTCCATTACATAAAGCCATAGAAACAAGGCCTTTTGGCCCACTGAGGCTATGCCAATCATGAAGTACCTTCTTTAATCCCACACTTTAATCCTGATTTTACTCTCTATAGCCTTCACATTCACCACTTGCTCATCCACTAGGGAGAATTTAAGATGACCAATTAAGCAACCGAGTTGCATGACTTTAGGACGTGGGAGGAAATCCAGCACCCGGGTGAAACCTTTATGTCCAAGAAACCCACTTGTTCTCTTGGTTTGTAAATAAAGTGAATCAAGGTCAAGAATTTAAGTAACCATATACTGTGCCAACTCTGTGGTTATCAGCTCCATCATCCCAACCCATCTGTAGTCAAGACTCTTACTTTGTCGTGATTATTATTGTCAAGGAAAGTTGAATTATTCTGATCCCAATCTTATCTAAGTATCAAAAACAATTTACTCAGTATTAAGCAGCACACATGTAATGCAGGAAGACCTCAGCAGGTTATGCAGCATCTATGGAAAAGATGAAAAATCAACACTTTGGGCTGAGACCATTCTTCTGGCCTCAAAAATTGGTCAAGGCCCAAAAAGGTCATTGACTCTTTACTGTTTTCCATGGTTGCTGTATGATCTGCTGAGTTTCTCCAGCATTTTGTGTGTGTTGCTTTGGATTTCCAACATCTGCAAACTTTCCCGTGTTTGTGATTTACTGAATATTACTGGATTGGGTAATTTAGTGGATATTGTTCTGTGTTAACTTAAAAATGCCGTGGAAACAATTAATCCAAGTTAAAGCCTAATCTCAACAGTAAGTGCATTTTCCAGTTAGGTTCATCGTAAATTTCTACAAAAATCTCTAGAACTCCCAATCTACAGCATCTCTGCCCTCTCATTTTATTTTAAAGATGAGCTTTATTTGTCACATGTACATTGAAACAAAACTTTTCACCATATGTCAGGACATGTGACAATAACCAATTAGAATTACATCCCCAATGACTCCACAATTCTCATTATGTTATGTTCATTCGTCTCTCACTATTGATGAGAACTGAAGCCAGAGAATAGAACAAGCTGGAATTCAGTACATCTCTCAGTTCAGTAAAGCTCTTTATAAGAGAGTAAAAAGTAACTATTTCAGCTGGCCACTGAATGCTGATAGTTTTGGCTGACCATAACACTTCCCTCTTGAAGACAATTACCTGTAGGATTTGAGCTGAGAGCTGACTTGGAGTGGAACAACTGGTTTACACCAATGGTTAGTCCCTCTTAGTGGTTGCAGGCTGTTACTCTCCTAAAGTGATGTCACAGTGCTGTTGATGGTGGTTGGTTGGGTTGGAGTAATTCAAACCCTTCCAGGTGGAGGTAAAGGTCCTGCTCTGTTTGAAGATCTGCCTAACGAACTTGTTGAGCCTTCAGAAGCACATGGTCACAACTGGTTGATGTGGTGACACCAGCAATGTCCGTCTTTGATAACCATGAGCACTTTACTCATTTGTTTGACAATTGAACGTGGAACCCAGAGATCTTGCCCATTATGATACTGTCTAGCCACACTGCAGCAGCTCTGGGCTTGAATGATTTCACCGGTGGACCAAGGTTGACGTGGCTGTCTTTGTGCACCTGACCATCTGCTGTCTCAGATGTCGGATGCTTTTGTGACATTGCATCCAACGCTGTGTGCAGTTTTCTTCCCAAAAGCGCTTCAGCTGGAGACTTCCCCTCAAGGCCTGGATGCAGTGCAATTCACCAGGAATGTGTTGAGAGCTTTGGGTGAAGTTCCTACCCCTCTTGATTTCAAAAGCTTCTGTTTGAAGGTATCCACAAGTCTGACTGCTTGGTCGTTGGACTGTGGATGAAATGGTGTGAGTCGATGTAGATAATTCCGCTGTTCTGGCCGAATGCAGCAAATGGCTGTGAACTGAATTGAGTGCCATTGTCAAAAACAAGCATTTCTGGAATTCCAAAGTGACTGAAGATCTGCAGCAGCTGTTGAATGATAGACTCCATCATTGTTGACATCATAGGTAATACTTCTGTCCTTTTGGAACAGGCATCAACCAGGACAAGGTAGGTACACCCATTGATTGGGCCAGTGAAGTCAATATGTACCGTAGATTCCGGATTATAAGCCGCTACTTCTTTCCCCACGCTTTGAACACTGCGGCCTTTACTACGGTGCGGCTAATGCATGGTTTTTTTTCATGCCGCCAAAAACATTTTGCCTCGTAACAGTAGACCAATAAAATTGATGAGTAGTTCACAGAGGTCCAATGAAATTGTACGATAAATCAAGCGCACTTTCACAATTAAATTATTGTAAATCAGTCATTTGTACTCACCCTCATCAACATGGAAAACGCTCGAAGAAAAGCATTGTGCTGCCTTTATGGCAGTTATTTAGTTTATAATATTTTCGCTTAGTAATTCATTTGTTAGTATTTTCTAGTTAAAGTTAGAAGTGTTTTAAGTATATTTGTTTTCTGTGCTACATCCCGGAATGCTATGACGTCACATCCGGTTTCGCCGCGTCTTGTGGGAAAATACCGGTTTGCGATAAACGGAAAGGAGGGGGAGAGCGCATTAGACCCGAGCGAAAACGCTGCACACATATGATGCAGCTTTTAAGTTAAAGGCGATCAATAACTTTTCCTGGTAGGCTGCAGTATATATTTTTTTACCAGTCGTTAGGAGATATTGGAATGTTGTTCGTGCACTGTTCAGTAAAAAAGTATACGCAACGTAATTTGTGTGTTACCGATACGTATGTATATTTAAAAGTAGCCGTGTTACAGGCACGGTTTGAAAAAAAATATTTGCAATATGTATTTGTTTATGTTACCATACGGATTTAATTAAAAGTTAAAAAATCCTCAAGTGTAATATCTTTCTGTGTAAACATCTCATATTACAACGTGGGACACCTGCGGCTTAAAATCCGGTGCGGCTTGTACAAGTACAAAATTGATTTTCTTTCTAAAATTAGAGCCTGCGGCTTTTAATCAGGTGCGCTCTGTAGTCCGGAATCTACGGTACTTGATTCCAAGGTCTGGTAGCCTGAGACCTTGGTTGTGGATTGGCTTTATGTGGATTCTTTGCTGCTTCAGAGCACAGAGTAAGGTGCTTGCATACTGATGTAATATCTTTGTCTATGCCCAGCCAGTACACAAAGCTTCGTGCCAGGGCTTTCATTTGATTGATGCCCGGGTGGCCACGGTGGAATAGTTTCAGTACCTTCAGTCAAAGTTTTTGTGGAACTGCTATTCTCTCCTCAAACATTAGGCAGAAAGCCACAGTTGACAGCAATGAATGACATCATAGAAAAGTACAACATCATCCTCAAACTTGACTGGCCATCCATCAATGAAGTATCTGGAGATACACTGAAGAAGCAGATCTCCAGCTGTTTCTGCTCTGATCTTGCCAACCATGACTGGAAGATCTTCAGCAATATCCAATACAACCCATGGACTTCACAATCAATTGAAATCACAGTCACAACTGTGTCTTCATTTCACAAACCTACTGATTCATATGTCAGGAGATCTGCTTGACCAATTTTCATGGTTATCTATTTGATTTCAAAATGATAGGCTAATAACATTGTTGCCCACCTTTGTTTGTTGTCTGGGATGCCTTTCTTTGACTCAAAGATGGACGACAGTGGTTTGTCATCAATAAGGATATTGAAACATCTGCCATAAAGCACCTTGTAGAATTTCTTCATGTGAAGACGATTCCCAAGGTTTCCTTTTCAATTTCTCAATGGTTCCTTTCTGCTCCAGTCTATGATCTGGCTGCATGCATGACAGCTATTTCAGAACCATCAGGGAAGATATGGGATATGACAGCTCCTGGTGCTCCTGTAGTTGGGCACCCCTGTCATGATGACGATTGCCAATTCTGGGTTGAAATTGGTCAAGAGAAGATCCGATAACTGCATGTTCTTAACCTGACCGTTAGCTTCTTGGTATTATTTGGACCATTTGCAAGTGGCACCCCTGTTGAGCAGGGTATTCAGTGGTTCCCACAGCCTGCACATTGCTGGGAGAAATGCTGAAAAATGACTGATCATACACAAAACTGATTGTAACATGTTGTCATCTGATAGTGGAAGCATCGCCAAAGTAGCAGTGATGTTTTTGGGATGTGGGCAAAAACCTTGTTCATCTATGATGAATCCCAGTTACTTAATTGAAAACATTATGAAGTTCCAGTTTTCTGTCCCAAGTCATAATCCAAAGTCTTTTAGTTTGTTCAAAACTTGGCTCAGGCATTGGCATAGTTCTGTCTGATCTGTGCCCATTACAATGATGCTGTTGAAATAAATACAACACCATCAATACCACTCAGCATGCTCTCTGCAAGCTGCTGGAATATTGAAGGAGCTGACTTCACCCAAAAGGCAGAGAAAGGAAGGAAAACAACCCATTATATGTTGTAATGATGAGAAGCTCTTGTGAATTCTCTGTCACTTCTACCTGGAAGTAAATCCAACTTTGCCAATTAGTGACCACTATTCAATTTTGCAAAAAGATCTGCTGGTACTTGTAATGATACCAGTGTGTCTGCAGAGCCGCAATGAGACCAGTTGAGAAGTCTGCACACAACCTCTCTGTACTGTTGATAATGACTCTCAAAGCTGGCCAGTGGGAGTAGTTGACAGCTTTGATCACACCAGCTTGTTGCAGGCAACCTAGCTCTTGCTTCACAATTGGTAAGGCTGCATATGGTACTGGTATTTCAGAACAGAGAACTGGCTTTATGTCCGAATGGAGATGGTTCTGCTTGCAGTTTGGTGCAGCAACCTGAACGTCCTTGAAACACTGCTGCATAACATTTTTGCAGTTGTTGTTACACAGTGTCACATACCGATGATGCTACAGTGTCGACTGATATCAGTTGAACGGCCAATGACTTCATACAAACTTCATCCGAAGGATGCTACAGAGATCAAGCTTTTCCATCCAGTCAGTTCCAAGGACATTCAGATCAGGCTGGTCTGCTAGGTAACACACCATTGATGTGGTTACTGTACAGCATCACCATACTGTGAAGTTTGTCAATCAGCTAGAGAGCTCCACACGATGCATTGCAAATGGAGTGAAGAATTGATTTGACTGGTGGCGACCCAGGTGCCTGCCATGTGCATTTGGAAATAGTGCTGATATCTGACATGGTGTTGAGTTGTAGCTTCACCACCTGATTGTTGATAAATATGTTGACATACGTTCTCCTGGGGGCAAGTCTACTTTGAACATCATTGAATTCCTTGCAGAGATTGATGGCCTCAAACACAGTGAAGGAGGGCAAAAGCTTTCCTTGTGACCAGAACAGAGGCATTTGCTGCACATGTATTTTTTTCTATTGGCAATTTCTTGCATAATGCTATGCATCACCATTCCAGCAAGCTGTGCTTGGCTGCTTGGAGGCCTGCTGAGTGATGATGCTGGTCCATTGGACACCACATTGATGTTGGTCTTTCCAACCAGGTTGGAATCATGTTTCAGGTTGATCAAGCGTTGACATTCTTGAGTGACAGCTTGTTGAGTCATATCAGGGTCTTGCTCCAGTCTGGCCAGAAGTTTGCAAACTTCTGCATTGCCAGGTTGTTGAAATCCGCAAATAAAAATTAGACATTTGAACTGTGATTCAATCACGTTATTGGGCTCGAACTTTTCATATTCATGATTGACGATACCAGCATACGTGATAAAGTCATCATTGTTTTGTTTAACAAGTATTAGGCAATGGTATTGAGTACTGAAGAGTGATGACTGCTCTCCAAAAATGCTTGTTAGCTGTCAGGCAGTTTCATCAAATGACAGGTCCCATGGGTTCTTCGGCAGAAGGAAGTTGAAATAGTGTTCATATTCAGACATCCTCAATTTTCAAAACAAAATGTGTGTTTTCCAGAAATCATCTTTATCAGTGAACTCAACCCCAAAATTTATCTATCTTCATAG
Organism: Hemitrygon akajei; assembly: GCF_048418815.1. Classification (NCBI taxonomy): domain Eukaryota; kingdom Metazoa; phylum Chordata; class Chondrichthyes; order Myliobatiformes; family Dasyatidae; genus Hemitrygon; species Hemitrygon akajei. The sequence continues at coordinate 12,788,218 of NC_133152.1, read as the reverse complement.
CTCTTGAATCATGATTCAAATCTAAATCCCAAAGCAACATCAAACTGGAAGTTGAAAATGGATGCAACATTTCACTCAAATGAGTTCTCTTCAGTGTTGTCACCAAAGTCACTGGACTCACTGATAACCTGCTGGTTAATGTTTCAATCAATTTCAGCTGGGCTGCCTCAGATTAAGCTTTCTTCTGAAATTGGCATGTCAATATAATGGAGTACCTCATTACCAATTTGTTATGTTCACTCACCTATAAATACTGATGAGACCAAAAGCCAGACAATACAACAAGCTGGAATTCAAAATAACCCTTCATTCGGTAAAACTACACCAGTCTCAAAACTCAACTCAAACTCACACTCCCCTGTATGATTATTTAAATTGTTTGCCCCAGAACAATTCAGTCCTTGATTAGACAATGACTAATCAGTGAAAGTCAGCCTGACATTGGTTTCAGCTGACTGATTGTTTTGGCTCAGTGCAACATGTTATTGGCTGTAGTGCAGAGCATGTTTCAGAGATAGTGTATTCCATTTTATGTAAAGAACAATGCTTAACATACCACAGTAATGGAACACAGTCTTTTTGAGAATGCTACGATTACATTATAGCCCTCACTGTGCTTTGGGGTAACAGGATTTTCACAGTGATCCATCTGAAGGATAAGACTATAGTGAAATGTGGGCATCACTGGGGCCGTCGGGATGCAGTGGCCAGCATCGGGTTGTAGAGCAAGGAGGAAAAATGTCGAGTAATGTCTTCACTCAGATTATGACAACCTCTCAGAATTTATTACCTCAGAGGGTTGAGGAGGGCAAGCCAGTGAATATAAGAAGGAAAAGCATAATTTTTCAGACTCATAATGCATCAAGGGGTAAGGGGAATGAAGATGAATTAGGCATTGAGATGAAGGCAATTATGGCTATATTTCCTGGCAGAGCAGATTAAAGAACTGCATGGACTGTCCCAGCTGCTGTTTACCATGTTTCTTAGCAAATGAGGTCATTCTTGTTTAGCGACCACTTAGCAATCCTACTAAAACAAGGTTATTGGCTTTTTAACTTAGAATGCAGACAAGAAATTGGGCTAAACCTTCATAAAACTCTGATTAGGTCTCATTTAGAGGAATGTGACCCATTTTGGGCATGTCACTGAATACTTTCATGGAGCTAGAGAAAGCAAAAGAGACTTATACAGTGGATCATTGAACAGTGACATACAAGGCACACTTTGCATGTAGGAAAATGCTGCTAGGTACTGTACATTTCCAGAGAGGTAGTAATGAGGAACAAAGAAATGGCAGATGGACTAAATAAGTATTTTGTGTCAGCCCTCACTATGGAAAACACTAGCAGAATGCCAGAAATGTGGAAGTGTCGGAGGGCAGAAGCGAGTGTTGTTGCTATGACTAAGGCAAAGGTGCTTGGGAAGCCAAAAGGTTTGAAGTTTGAAGGGTAACCTGACACAGCTGGACTACCCCAGGCTGTAGGCTGAAGGAGGTAGCTAAAGGGATTGTGGAAGCATTGGTAATGATCTTTCAAGAATCACTAGATTCCGAAATGGTTCCAAGGGACTGGAAAACCGCAAATGTCCCGCCACTCTTTAAGAGCGGAGAAAGGGAGAAGAAAATAAATTTTAGACCAGTTAGCCGATTTCAATGGTTGGAAAGATGTTGGAGTCTATTATAAAGGAGGATGTTTCTAGGTTACTTGGAGGCGCATGACAATATAGGCCAAAGTGAACATGGTTTTCTGAAGGGGAAATCTTGCCTGACAAGTCTATTGCAATTCTTTGAGGAAATAACAGGGAGGACAGACAAAGAAGAGTCGGTAGATGTCATTTATTTGGATTTTCAGAAGGCCTTTGACAAGATGCCATACAAGAAGCTGCATAACAAGATAAGAGCCCATAGTATTACAGGAAAGATACGGTTAGAAGATCGGCTGACTGGGAGGAGACAGCGAGTGGGAATAAAGGGGGCCCTTTCTGGTTGGCTGCCAGTGACTAGTGGTGTTTCACTGGGCTTGGCATTGGGACTGTGTCTTTTCGTGTGATATATTAGTGATTTGGATGAAGGAATTGATGGCTTTCTGGCCAAGTTTGCAGATCATACAAAGACAAGTAGAGGAATAGGAAGTTTCCAGGAAGCAGGGTGTCTGCAGAAGAACCTGGACAGACTGGGAAATGGGCAAAAAGGTGACTGATGGAATATAGTGTAGGGAAGTGCATGGCCATGCGCTTTGGTAGAAAGAATAAAGGCATTCTCTATTTTTTAAGTGGGGAGAAAATTCAAAAATCTGAGCTGCAAAAGGACTTGGGTTTCATTGTGCAGGATTCCCTCAAGGTTAACTTGTAGTTTCAGTTAGTGGTAAGAAAGGCAACTTTCATTTTGGGAGGACTAGAATACAAAAGCAAGGACATAATGCTGAGGATTTATAAGGCATTGGCCAGAAACCACTTTGAGCATTGTGAACAATTTTAGGTGCCTTATCTAAGAAAATATGTGCTGGCATTGGAGTGGGCCCAGAGGAGGTTCATAAGATTGATCCCAAGAATGAAATGCTTAACATATGAGCTCTGGGACTGTACTTGCTGTATTTGTACTTGCTGAAGAATGGGAGGATAGGGGAATCTCATTGAAACATTTGGAATTCCTCGTGTTTGGAATATTGAAATGCCTAGATAGAGTGGATGTGGACAAGTTGTTTCCTAAAGTGGGGGAGTCTTGGACCAGAGGGCACAGCCTCAGAATAGAAGAAGGTCCCTTTAGATAAGGAGTAATTTCTTTACCCAGAGGGTGGAGAATCTGTGGAATTTATTCCTATGGACAGCTGTGGAGTATATTGGGTATATTTAAGATGGAGGACCATAGGTGCTTGGTTAATTGGGGTGTCAAAGGTTATGGAGAGAAGGCGGGGGATTGAATTTAAGAGAAATAATAAATGAGCCATGCTGGAATAGCAGAGCAGGCTCAATAGGCCAAATGGCCTAATTCTGTGTGTACTGCATATCTTATGGTCTTAACGCTGGATGCTGCCTTTTTGAGGCATCATCTTTTGAAGATGTCCTCAATGCTGTGGAGGCAAGTGCCCAAGATAGAGTTCGCTCAGTCTGCAACTTCCTTTAGCTTTTTACATTCCTTAGCAGTGAGCCCTCCATACCGGATAGGTGATGTGACCAGTTAGAATGCTCTGTACATACATCTGTAGAAATTTGCTAGTCTTCGGTGAAATACCCAATCTCCTCAAACTACTAATGAAATATAGCTACTGTTGTGCCTTCTTTGTAATTACGTCAATTGTTGGGCTCAAGGTAGATCTTCCGAGATGTTGACACCCAGGAAGTTGAAGTTGCTCACCCATTACACTGCTGATCCCTCGACAAGAACTGGTGTGTGTTTCTTCGACTTCCTCTTCCTGAAAACCACAATCAATTCCTTGGTCTTACTGACATTGAGTACAAGACTGTTGTTGAGACACCACTCAATCAGCTGATCTTTCTTACTCGTGTATGCCTCCTCATCATCATCTGAAATTCTGTCAACAATAGTTGTGTAGTCAGCAAATTTATAGATAGCATTTGAGCTCTGCCTAGCCACTAAGTCATGGTTGTAGAGACAGTAGAGCAGTGGGATAAGCACACATCCTCGAGCTGGCCTTACTCCTCGACAATTGTGTGTCAGAAAGAAAGATGGAAATCCTCATCTTCTTATCGATTATAGGGACCTGAATAAGAAAACTATTCCTGACCACAAGCCCGTTCCATGAGTGCAAGACATCATGAACAGCCTAAGGGGTAATGCTTGGGTCTCGTTAATTGACTGTGGGAAAGCATACCACCAAGGATTCATGGTAAAGGAAACCAGGCCACTAACATCCTTCATAACCCCCGGGGCTTGTATGAGTGGGATCGAATCCCCTTTGGACTCATGAATGCATGAGCAGCCTACAAACATTTCATGGAGGAGTGCCTTGAAGGATTAGGAGTTCAAGTCTGAGTACCAAACCTGAATGATACATTCACTAAGACCTTTGATGAGCATATTGTTGCGGTGAGAAGTGTGCTACAGCAAATGCAGAAGCATGGAGTGAGATGTAAACCCACAAGTGTGAGTTCTCTAAGGCTGAAGGTCACTACCTGGGGAGAATTGTGTCGGCAGAGGGAAATCCGATAGGTTCTGCAGAGTCCATGGCAGTAACAGTGCTAAAAGAGAAGAGGCCAGACACAGTGAGAGAACCGAGAAAGATTCTGGGTCCATTAAGCTACTATCAGCAGTACATTAAAGATTTTTGTAGAATTGTGACCACCCCACCCCCCCATGACCTGTTAAAAAGCAGAGATGACAGTCACCAAAATCAGCTTGGTAGGGGTAGCATTAGAAAGACAAATAAAAAGAGGAACCCTGTGCCTTATTGCAAACCCATCACGTGGACAGAGACACTTAAAGAAACTTTGGAAAAGTCGATTGACTGCCTAGTGCAGCCACCTGTGCTGGGATCCCCGGACTTTGCAAAACCACTCATTCTCCACATTGATGCCTCCAATCAGGGGTTGGGAGCAGTCCTGTATCAAAAGCAAGATGGCAAATTGAGAGTCATGGTCTATGGTTCACGAACATTGACGATGCAGAGAAGAACTACTGCCTACACAGTGGAAAATTGGAATTCCTTGCCTTGAAGTGGGCAATTACTGAAAAATTTAGGGATTACCCCGACATTCACAGTTTGCACTGGCAACAACCCCCTCACATATGCTCTGTCTTTGACAAAGTTGAATGTAACCGGATATAGATGGGTTGCTGAACTTGCCAATTTCTACTTCGCTATCTGTTATCGTCCGGGAAAAGAAAATGTTGATGCAACTAGTAAATGTCCTAGTAAAGAATCTGACACCCTGTAGAGGCCCAGGAAAACTTCAAAACTATTGGAAGGACTGCATCCTTATTGTTGTATGAAAGGTTGGGGAGAAAGTCCCAATCTATGATGAAAAACCTGAACAAGGAAAAGGAAGATCCAGTGTACTACATCACAGTCTCCTCAGGCCATGTGGACATCTACCTTTGGATACCAAACCACAAATGGATACTGCAACAAAGCAAGGGTGTCTGCTAAAATGCAGCACCAGGGCTCGTCCTCCTAAAGAAAGGGAAGAGAGTGAACCAGCTAACGACAGTGAGGATAAATGTCCCCAGCCTCACAGTGGCAAGGACTGCAATAGTTTTGAAGTAGAGCCTACACAACCTGCTGAGCAGCAAATGAGGGCTGAAGATTCACAATGCTCCCAGCGACAAATATCTGAGATTGAATGATTGTTGAGCTTACCTGCTTGTGAACCAATGCCAGTTCCTGTATTTCCTGCAAATGATGAGCCCAACAACCAGAGGGAGCAAAGACAAGGGAGCTCAAAGTTTCCTCGGAAAGAACAACGACCACCAAAAGGCTTTACTTACGATAGGGTTGGGACCCCCACATGTCACAACATACAGACTGTAGACTGTAGGCCACATCAGTATCAGGCCTTATCTTATAATTGTGCAATGTCAGTGACTTCATGGCTACCTGTCCCTCAGTTCCTACATCGACTTCCACTTGCCCACTAGAAATCAAAGGATTGGTTCGAGTAAGAAAAGTAGTGATTGCAAGTCTAACACTAGTCTGACAACTAGGAGATGTCAGGATGACTTCAGTTTCTGAGGGGGAGTGTGAGACAAGGTTGAAATCTGTTCAATTTAGTTATAAGTATTTGCTTAAATGATTTTTAAAAGAGTTAAAGTAATTTGTTTCTTTTTTTTAGTAATTTTTTTATTGAAGTTCATCATCAAACAAACATTTCCATAAGATGTATTTCAGACATTGTACATATATATCATATAATCATATATGCCACAAATCTCCACAAACTATTTATCTGAGGTACACACTTATAGAAAAGAGTGGAAAGAAAAAACAAGCAAAAGGAAAGAACAATGTACAAGTAGGGAGTGATCTTTTTTTTACAACAGATTCATTGATTTGTGAGAATAAAATCAGGCCTATGAGGCATTATGTAGTTAAACTATTTTTCCGAGTATGAATCAAATTGTTCCAAATTGGATAAAATTCTCTTATGTTTGATTGGATTTAATAGCCCATTGACATTAAAAGAAATGAATTTTACCTTGTCCTTAGCCATCTGTATTTATCTGTCAATGTATCATTGAAATTAGAATAAAACTTAATCGATCTACTCCCTGAACAAATAAGAACCAAGAAACACACACACAAATATATACACACATACACACACACATATATATATTCTCATTTTGGTGGAGAAAAAGGAGTAAGTGAGCGAATAAAGAATAACAACTAAGTAATATAAAATCTGCATTATAATAAGTATTTCTCGAGATAGGTGTATCACCGTGCACTTTTGCTTCCGTTTAGCTTCTCAACATTTTTAAAGTTAGCCAAACCTTATGGCTCTTCTGAAGGGGGTGAGGACTGTCTTTGGGAAACTTCCGGTCTCTTCCTGATATATTTCTCTCGGCCTCCTCCCGTCTCCTGCCTTCTCGATTCTCGCACTATTTCCCAAGCGGAGAGGGATAATTCCTATTATTTTGTGTGAATATCATTTCATGTTGAGGAAAGAAAAGGGTTATTACTTGAAAAACATACAAATGTGTTTAGTTGATCATTCCTGAGCAGCTGCATGCAAGGTATTCTTTTATAGTATTGAGCACTAAATCTGCCATCGACTTGTAAGGGCTTTCCTTCAATCTTGAGCACACGATTGTTTGCTCATGCCTGCCCGAATGCCTGCGGAGGGGCAGTACATGTTGTACTTGTTCCATAAAGTGACTGATACATGAACGTAGCATATCTATCTTTCATTTGCTACATCCCTTTGCCAGGGGTACTACACTTGTCTTCTTCATAAATCTGGTCATGGAATAAAAAAAAATCTAGAATATTATGTTTCGCTTCACAGAAGACTGGTTAGAACACAGCTGGAGTATTTATGTTGTTCTGGTTGCTGTAGTGATGCACCATCAATAACTCTCTGAAACGTGAGGCGAGATATAGGCTTTTATTGGCTGGAAGAAAGAACAAGCAGCAATTGACCACCACACTGCATCCTGGAGACTGAGGCCGGGGCGGTGTCTCCAATCGCCTTTATACCGGGGTCCGTGGGAGGAGCCACAGTCAGTGGGAGGAGCCACAGGAGCAGTCAGCGGGGGGGGGGGGGGGGGGCATGTCCAGACAGGTATATGTAGTTCACCACATGTAGTTTAGAAGGATATATTTGTTATATAAAGAGTGCAGAGGCGATTCACCAGGTGATTCCTAGATTGGAGGACTTGTGCCTTGGGGAAAGTTTGGAAAGGCTGAGCTTGTGTTCCTTGCAGCAAACAAACTAAACAGTGACTCGATGGAGGTTTATAAAATTATCGGAGGCCTCAACAGAATTATTTTTCCCCCAATGTTAGGAAACAACAGGCCTGAAGGGTGTGTTTCCATGATTCAAACATGTCAACATTTAAAAATTCTTGAAGAACAATTTATCCATTATCTCAACTGACTACACACTCGGTCAGAAACTCCTGAGTGGTATTGTAGCAACACAAATGGTATCAGTGAATACATCTTTTTCAGTAACAGCCTCACTTTTCTGAGCTACTCATTTGCTACAATGCTACAATTGCTTGATACTCATTCTGAAGTTAGTTGTGAGCTGTGAGTAGTATGTGTAAAAAGAGTAACAACTGCCATGCAATTTTGTAATATAGAAACGCCTTCACATCAAAGATGCTTTAATGAAGTAAAACACTAACACTTAGGGAATCACTGTTAATTTTGTTCCAGATCCTGCCTGTTATTTCCCTTTCTTTCAGTGGCTGAAATTTGAAATTCTCTAATTGTGCTCACATTGGAGGAACTAAACAATTCTGGGAAGCTGTAAGTTATTTAATTTATGCCAGTTATTTCTTATGTGCCAAATGGCATCAGTGAAAACATTTATTGAGTAACAGTAGGCGATGCAACAATTGTTTCATATTCATTGGGTGTGTGAGTGTGTACACGTGTGACTATTATATGCAATACAGCTTGTGAGCAAAGCAGATTGAAAGCCCCATGTGAAAACAAGGAATTGATGAGGATTAGAGTAGTCACTTAGTGTGCATTGATTCAAGGTGCAGGTGTCTGGGGGATCATGGCTTGTGTCCAACTGCTTGTGACGTTTCAAAGGCTTGTTAACTGGAAGTTCCAATAGCTAATGTTTCTCCATTACATAGATAAGAAAAGAGATTAATTGTCCCCCACACTTTCTGACATGATTGCTTTTTAAACAATAATGGAAAATGCAATGTTTGGCTAATTTTAGCAATCACTCCTGATCAATTTGTCTTCTATAGCCCAGGTGAGACATAATAATCCCAAGTGATGAAGAGCTTTGGTAAGCATAAGAACAAAATCGCCTTTTCCCTCCTAATCCCATTACACTAATGCCATGTCACATCGCAATTGCAAATGAACTACATCTCGGAATATTTTGGTCTGACAGGAATCTTTTTAACTTGACTGAATCAATGCCAGCTACTTCGCTATCTCCCTGGGAGGTTGGTTCTATAAATTGATCAAGAGATCACTTATGTATTATTTTGGTATTGGATTGAGTTTTGAATTTACCCTCTGGTGAGCACAGACAATGCTTTTCTTTCACTGCCATGGTTGTGATTAAACAGCTTGTCATCGACTAGTCCCCATAGAATCATAAAAGCAACAAATACATCACCTCCTGTCTTCTGTCTTCCAGTGAGGAGATTCCCAATTAACATAATTGTTCATTCCATCACAACCTCTTTAACTCCTCCATTATTTATATTGCTCACTGCTGCATCTTTTCAATTTCCATAATGTCCTCTTTACATTGTGGTGAGCAGAAACATACACTGCATCCAAAACACCAAGGCACAAATGATTTATAAAGATTTCCTTCTCTAAATCTCCTTAGTATTGAGTGTTTAATCTATTGCAACATCTGATTTGCATTACTCACAGTAAATGAGCTTTGCTGTCAGGCTGTGACCCAAAGACACTTTCATTTTTTATGCAATAGACAGTAGGTGCAGGAGTAGGCCATTCGGCCCTTCTAGCCAGCACTGCCATTCACTGTGATCATGGCTGATCATACACAATCAGTACCCCGTTCCAGCCCTCTCCCCATATCCCTTGACCCCGCTATCTATAAGAGCTCTATCTAACTCTCTCTTGAATGCATCCAGAGACTTGGCCTCCACTGCCTTCTGGGGCAGACCATTCCACATATCCACCACTCTCTGGGTGAAAAAGTTTTCCGCATTTCTGTTCGAAATGGCCTACCCCTTATTCTTAAACTGTGGCCTCTAGTTCTGGACTCACCCATCAGCGGGAACATGCTTCCTGCCTCAGTGTGTCCAATCCCTTAATGATCTTATATGTTTCAATCAGATCCCCTCTCATCCTTCTAAATGCCAGTGTATACAAGCCCAGTCGCTCCAATCTTTCAACATATGACAGTCCCTCCATTCCGGGAATTAACCTTGTGAACCTACGCTGCACTTCCTCAATAGCAAGAATGTCCTTCCTCAAATTTGGAGACCAAAACTGCACAGAATACTCCAGGTGGGGTCTCACCAGGGCCCTGTACAGCTGCAGAAGGACCTCTTTACTCCTATACTCAATTCCTCTTGATATAAAAGCCAGCATGCCATTAGCTTTCTTCACTGCCTGCTGTACCTGCATGCTTGCTTTCATTGACTGATGTACAAGAACACCTAGATCTCGTTGTACTTCCCCCTTTCCTAACTCAACTCCATTTAGATAGTAATCTGCCTTCCTGTTCTTGCCACCAAAATGGATAACCTCACATTTATCCACATTAAACTGCATCTGCCATACATTTGCCCACTCACCCAACCTGTCCAAGTCACCCTGCATTCTCCTGACATTTCACACTGCCACCCAGCTTTGCGTCATCAGCAAATTTGCTAATGTTATTTTTAATCCCTTCATCTAAATCATTAATGTATATTGTAAACAGCTGCGGTCCCAGCACCGAACCTTGCGGTACCCCACTGGTCACAGCCTGCCATTCCGAAAGGGACCCGTTAATCACTACTCTTTGTTTCCTGTCAGCCAGCCAATTTTCAATCCATGTCAGTACTCTGCCCCCAATACCATGTGCCCTAATTTTGCCCACTAATCTCCTATGTGGGACTTTATCAAAAGCTTTCTGGAAGTCCAGGTACACTACATCCACTGGCTCACCCTTGTCCATTTTCATAGTTACATCCTCAAAAAACTCCGGAAGATTAGTCAAGCATGATTTTCCCTTCATAAATCCATGCTGACTCGGACTGATCCTTCTACTGCTATCCAAATGTGTCATAATTTCCTCTTTTATAATTGACTCCAGTATCTTTCCCACCACTGACGTCAGGCTGACCGGTCTATAATTCCCTGTTTTCTCTCTCCCTCCTTTCTTGAAAAATGGGACAATATTAGCCACCCTCCAATCAGCAGGAACTGTTCCTGAATCTATAGAACATTGGAAAATGATTACCAATGCATCCACGATTTCTAGAGCCACCTCTTTAAGTACCCTGGGATGCAGACCATCAGGTCCCAGGGACTTATCAGCCTTCAGACTCAACAGTCTATCCAACACCGTTTCTTGCCTAATATAAATTTCCTTCAGTTCATCCTTTACCCTAGTTCCTTTGGCCACTATTACATCTGGGAGATTGTTTGTGTCTTCCCTAGTGAAGACAGATCCAAAGTACCTGTTCAACTCATCTGCCATTTCCTTGTTCCCCATAATAAATTCACCCCTTTCTGTCTTCAATGGCCCAATTTTGGTCGTAACTTTTTTTTGCTATTCACATACCTAAAGAAGCTTTTACTATCCTCCTTTATATTCTTGGCTAGTTTACCTTCGTACCTCATCTTTTCTTGACATATTGCCTTTTTTGTTATCTTCTGTTGCTCTTTAAAAGCTTCCCAGTCCTCTGGTTTCCCACTCATCTTTGCTATGTTATACTTCATCTCTTATTTTTATACTGCCTTTTACTTCCCTCATCAGCCACAGCCGCCCCTTACTCCCTTAAAGATCTTTCTTCCTCTTTGGAATGAACCGATCCTGCACCTTCTGCATTATTCCCAGAAATACCTGCCATTTTTGTTCCACTGTCTTCCCTGCTAGGGTATTGTTCCATTGAACTTTGGCCAGCTCCTCCCTCATAGCTCCATAGTTCCCTTTGTTCAACTGTAATACTGACACATCCGATTTTCCCTTCTTTTCAAATTGTAGGTTAAAACATATCATATTATGGTCACTACCTCCTAATGGTTCCTTTACCTCGAGGTCCCTGATCAAATCCAGTTCATTGCACAACACTAAATCTAGAATTGCCTTCTCCCTGGTAGGCTCCAGTACAAGCTGTTCTAAGAATCCATCTCGGAGGCACTCCACAAACTCCCTTTCTTGGGGTCCAGTACCATTCTGATTCTCCCGTCTACCTGCATGTTGAAATCCCCCATGACAACTGTATCATTACCTTTGCGACATGCCAATTTTAACTCTTCATTCAACTTACACCCTACATCCAGACTGCTGTTTGGGGGCCTGTAGATAACTCCCATTAGGGTCTTTCTACCCTTAGAATTTCTCAGTTCTATCTATACTGACTCTACATCCCCAGATTCTATGTCCCCCCTCGCAAGGGACTGAATATCATTCCTCACCAACAGAGCCACCCCACCCCCTCTGCCAGAGTCTGTCCTTTCGATAAGATGTATATCCTTGAATATTCATTTCCCAGGCCCTGTCCGCTTGAAGCCATGTCTTAGTTATTCCCACAACATCGTACTTGCCAATTTCCAACTGAGTCTCAAGCTCATCTACTTTATTCCTTATACTTCATGCATTCATATATAATACTTTTAATTCGGTACTCCCCTCTCCTTTCATATCAATTCCTATTTCACTTGGCCATACTGTATGATCTCTTCTTGAGCTTTCTACTCCATTGATTCTGTTGTCCTTTTTAACTTTTCTTATTTTCACTTTCCTTTTAACTCCATCCTTGTATTTCCAGTTCATCCCCTCCCCCCCCCCCCCCCCCCCCACTACTTAGTTTAAACACATCCGTGTTGCAGTGGCAAACCTGTCTGCCAGAATGCTGGTCCCCCGCCTATTAAGGTGCAACCCGTCCCTTTTGTACAATTCATCCCTACCCCAAAACAGATCCCAGTGGTCCAAGAATGTAAATCCTTTCTTCCTGCACCAGTTCCTCAGCCACACATTCAGATCCATTATCTCCCTGTTCCTGCCCTCTCCAGCATGAGGAACTGGAAGCAAACCAGAGATAACCACCCTGGAAGTCCTGCTTTTCAGCCTTCTTCCGAGTTCTCTGAAGTCCCGCTGCAGAATGTCCTTCCTCTTCTTCCCGATGTCATTTGTGCCAACATACACTACCATTTCCGGCTGTTCACCTTCACCCTTGAGGATTCCCTGCAATCGGTCTGTGATGTCCTGGATCCTAGCACCAGGAAGGCAACACACCATCCTTAAATCTTGCCTGTTGCCGCAGAAACCCCTTTCCGTACCTCTTACTATGGAGTCCCCTACTACCACGGCTCTTCCTGATGTCTGACTCCTCGGCTCTGCTTCTCCACCAATTTTTGGCTCGCAGACCTGTCTGCCTCTTAGACTGGCAGTATCTTCTGTCCTGACAGCTTCCAAGAGGGTGAACCTGTTTACGAGAGGTACATTCCCTGGGGTCTCCTGTACTTCAAGCATCCTTTCCTTCCTCATCGTCACCCCCCTCCTCTCTTCCAGTATCCTCGGTGTAACAACCTCACTGTAGGTCCCGTCCAGAAAACCCTCGTTTTCGCAGATAAACCTGAGGTCATCCAGTTCTTTCTTCAGTGCTGCAACATGCTCCTTCAGAAGCTGAATCTGGACACACTTTCCACAGCTGTAGAAGCCAGGGGCACCATCAGTGTCCCTAACCTCCCACATCATGCACGTAGCACACTGAATCAGCTTAACAGTCATGTCTTCACCCTCTGCAATTGTGCCTGGCGTAGTCTCCTCGCCGAAGCCTCTCGAGCCAAAGACTAGCACTTTTCACACCAGGCACTTCCCTCGACCAGGCCACTTTCCGACAGGCCGCTCCGCTAGAGCTCTCCCTCTTTTTAACTGCCAAAACTGCGAGAATCTCTCGAGCCAAAGACTAGCACTTTTCACACCTGGCACTTCCCTCGACCAGGCCGCTTCCCGACAGGCACTTTATTTTTTTTTCTTTTATTTTATGCACTTTATTTTAATGGTGCATTTTGTGACTCCCACATGTGCATTTCTTGAGGCGGAATTTCATTTGACTAACCAGAATCTGACGGACCAAAACAACATCACAGGAATTAGGGAGGAAAATGGCTAACTTTATTGATAGTCTTTCGAGGCTATTGTTTTCTGTATTGTTTATAAATGACCTAGGTAAGAAACTAGGTTGAATGATTAGTAAGGTTGCAGATGACACAAGAACTAATGAAGAAGGTTGTTTTATAAATAACAATGGGACCTAGATCAACTGGGGCACTGGGGCTTTGGGTAGAGTGGTGTTAGATGAAATTTAATCTAGGTGGGTGAGGCAATCTACTTTAGGAGGTCAAATTCACACAGAGTAAATTGCCTTGGGGTACAGGGAGATTTTTATTTACTTATTTATTGAGATACAGCACAGGGTAGGCCCTTCTGATCTCTCAATTTAATCCTAGCCTAATAACAGGACTATTTACAATGACTAATTAACCTACCAGCGTGTTTGGACTGTGGGAGGAAACTGGAGCATCCGGGGGAAATCCACACGGTCATGGGCAGAATGTACAAACTCATTACAAGCAATGGCGGGAAATGAAGCAGAGTCACTGGCACTGTAAAACTTTGTGCTAACCACTATGTTATTGTGCTGCCACAGTCTGCATCATGGGTGATGGGCTGCAAGTACGTAACTGCCTGAGACTGGCTACATGAATGGATAGGATAGATAAAATAGCATGTAGTTTACTTGCCTTTATAAAAGAAGACATTAAGTTGGTCAGTCACATTGCAGTTCTACAAAACATTGTTTAGGTCAGATCTGAGTAATACGTACATCTGGTTGCCACACGGCAGGAACGATGTGGCAGCAGTGGAGGGGGTGCAGGAGTGATTCACCAGGATGTTGCCTGGGGCAGAGGTATGCACTGAAAAGAAGAAGTTCAATAGGACAGGTTCATTCCTACTGGAACGTAGAAGGCTGACAGGTAATTTTATAGACATTGCAACATTCTGAGGGGCATAGACAAAAGAGATCAAAACATTTTTCCCAGGGAAGAAGAGTTTGGAGGGTGAAACTTTTCATACAGAAGGCGATAAACATTTGGAATTAGCTACCAGTAGAGGTATTGGAGGCAGAATCTATTATGATGCTTAAAAGGCATTTGGACAGTTTCTTGTACATGAAAGGATTTTGGCATAACATAGATTAGCAAAGACAGGAATCATGTTCTGTATTGATCAGGCAGGGTAGAAAGGCCTGTTTCTTTGATCCAAAGGTCTACATAGGTATTAATGGGATGCAAGATTCCTCAGAGAATGATTCCCTGTCAGGTTGAGACTTATTTTCACCAGTTTCCCAAGGAAAGTGTTCAAGCCACTGGTGCACTTCCGGGATACGTGCTTAGCCCACTGCTCGACTCTCTCTGCATAAGTCAAATGCCATCTATAAATTTGCCGATGATCCAGTTGTTGACAGAATTTCAGATGGTGGCAAGAGGGTGTGCAGAAGGGAGCTATGTCAGCTAGTTGAGTGGTGTCACAGCAACAACATGCACTTAGTGTCAGTAAAAGCAAAGAACTGATTGTGGACTTCGGAAATAGTAAGATAATGGAACACACACCAGTCCTCATTGACGGATCAGAAGTGGAAAGATTGAGCAATTTCAAGTTCCTGACTGTCAATATCTTTGAGGACCTAACATGGACCTAGCATATCGATGCAGCTACAAAGAAGGCACAGTGGCAGCTATATCTCATTAGGAGATTTGTTATGTCACCAAAGACACTCACAGATTTTTACAGTTGTGCCGCGATGAGCATTCTAGCAGGCTCATTACCATCTGGTATGGGTGGGGGCACTGGACAGGATTGAAATAAGCTGCGGAAAGTTTTCAACTTAGTCAGCTCCATATCCTCTGTAGTATCCAGGACATCTTCAAGGAGCGCTGCTTCAAAAAGGCGGCATCCATTATTAAGGACCCCCATCACCCAGGACATGCCGTATTCTCATTGCTACCATTGGGAAGGAGGTGCAAAGCCTGAAGACATATTCAGTGATTCAGGAGCAGCTTCTTCCTCTCTGCCATCTGATTTCTGAATGGACAGTGAACCCATGAACATTACCTCACTACATTTTTATTTCTATTTTTGCACTATTTGTTTAACTATTTAATCCTAATTACTGTATTTCATGTTATTTTTCTCTATTATTGTGTATTGCATTGTAATGCTGCTGCAAAGAACACAAATTTCATGATGACTGCTGATGAAACCTGATTCTGATTCTGATCAGTTTACCAGGAGTACCTGTTAAGTCTCTGAAAACTTGTGCCAACCAACTAGCAGGAGTATTCAAGGACAGTTTCAACCTCTCACTGCTACAGGCAGAAGGTCCCACTTGCTTCAAGAAGGTAACAATCATACCAGTGCCTAAGAAGAATAATGTTTGTTGCCTTAATGACTATTGCCCAGAAGTACTCGCATTGACAGTGATGAAATGCTTTGAGAGACTGGTTATGACTAGACTGAATTCCTGCCTCAGCAAGGACCTGGACCCATTGCAATTTGCCTATTGCCATAATAGGTCAATGGCAGATGCAATTTCAATAGTTCTCCACATGGCTTTAGACCACCTGGACAACACAAACACCTATGTCAGGATGCTGTTTATCGACTATAGCTCAACATTTAATACCATCATTCCCACAATCTTGATTGAGAAGTTGCAGAACCTGGGCCTCTGTACCTCCCTCTGCAAATGGATCCTCAACTTCCTAACCATAAGACAACAATCTGTGTGGATTGGTGATAACATATCTTCCTTGCTGACAATCAACACTGGCGCACCTCAGGGGTGTGTGCTTAGCCCACTGCTCTACTCACTGTATACACATGACTGTGTGGCTAAACAGAGCTCAAATACCATCTATAAATTTGCTGACAATACAACCATTGTTGGTAGAATCTCAGGTGGTGACAAGAGGGCGTACAGGAGCGAGATACCCCAACTAGTGGAGTGGTGCTGCAGCAACAACCTGGCACTCAATGTCAGTAAGACGGAAGAGCCAATTGTGGTCTTCAGGAAGGAGCACATACCAATCCTCATAAAGGGATCAGAAGTGGAGAGAGTGAGCAGCTTCAAGTTCCTCAGTGTCGAGATCTCTGAGGATCTAACCTGTTCCCAAGATATCGATGTAGTTATAAAGAAGGTAAGATAGCAGCTATACTTTATTAGGAGTTTGGAGATTTGGCATGTCAAGAAATACACTTAAAAACTTCTATAGTTGTACCATGGAGAGCATTCTGACAGGCTGCATTATTGTCTGGTATGGAAGAGCTACTGCACAGGACTGAAAGAAGCTGCAGAAGGTTGTAAATCTAGTCAGCTCCACTTTGGGTACTAGCCTACAAAGTACCCAGGACATCTTCAGGGGATGGTGTCTGAGAAAGGCTGCGTCCATTATTAAAGACCTTCAGCACCCAGGGCATGCCCTTTTCTCACTGTTATCATCAGGCAGGAGATACAGAAGCCTGAAGGCACACACTCAGCGATTCAGGAACAGCTTCTTCCCCTCTGCCATCAGATTCCTAAATGGACATTGAAGCTTTGGACACTACCTCACTTTTTTAATATATGGTATTTCTGTTTTTGCACATTATTTTAAATCTATTCAATATATGTAATTGATTAACTTGTTTATTTATTATTATGTTTTTATTTATTATTTTTTTCTCTCTCTCTGCTAGATTATGTATTGCATTGAACTGCTGCTGCTAAGTTAACAAATTACACGTCACATGCCGGTGATAATAAACCTGATTCTGATTCTGATTTAAAGATTGTGCTATGAAGAAAAGTTTAGCACAGTCAGTGATTGAAGGGAAAAGTGCTATATGTGGTATAAGTTACAAAATAAAGGTCTCAGTGATCAGTGAGATAATCATACCAATGGTGTAGGTAAGTCAAAGGCTCATGATTTTGAATTACAAATGTTAGGAACTGCTTCAACTCTCTAAGATTAGATAGATTCTGCAACTTGTCTCTTTGACTGGAAGCTGGGAAGCAAGCACTCACCAACTACAGATGCAGGAAGAATACAGTTAAGAATTACCTTGCCAATATAAGTCTGATATTGGGAAACATATATCATTTATTGCTTTCATCTTTTTACATGAAGTAATTATAATCATTGGCTTAAGTAAATTTAAACATCATGCAACACCACATGCAAGAAAGCAAATTAACAATTCATAATTTGTCTTGTCTTATCAGACATTTTCTGTCTCTGGTTTCCAGTTGGAAAGGTTGAAGGAACACTTTCATTCAGCTGGACCACTGCTACTACATTCCTTAGCAGTCTAAGATCAAACCGAAGTTGAGTTTATTGTCATACATAAGATGCATTTATGCACAAATGCAAAGAAGAACTTACTTCTAGCAGCATCACAGACACATAGCATCATATAATGACTTGGCTAGTCAGAAATGACTTGGCTAGTTACCCATGAATACAGCCAAATGGAACAGTGTTACTGCAAGGCCAAGATGCAAAACACAGTACCAACAGTCATTTACAGCATGAAATACACATAGCGCATATAAGACAGTAGTAAAATGCAGTTACACAAAAAATATAAAGTGCAAGTCCCCAAATCCATAAATGTTGGAGCAGTCGGCATACAAAGACAATACATCTTGTCTTCTGCCGAATAAACTCCGAAGAGCAGCACCGACTCCAGCATGTACTCCATGCCACACCACCTCTGGCACTCCAGTGGAGTGCACAAACTCTGCTGCCTCTCTCCTAATGGCTGCAAACAAGCAACACCATGGTCTGAAGCCTTGTCCTCACTACAACCAAGGCTAACAGTTCCCCCGCTATCCGCCAATAAACAAGTGAATCGGATTTACAGCGTTCCACATTGACAATGTCCAACAGGGTCTTGCGATCTCAGGAAATGTGACTAAGACAAAAGTTTTCTTTTTGACTTCACACTTCTTTCGTGCGCTCAATCCGGAGCCTCTCTGACGCAGGCAGCAGCACGACCTGCGCCAAGTCCTGCTCCTTCACTTTCTCTGCCAACGAGCAGCTCACTGACAGTGTCAACCTGTGCTATCTTAAGTTCTTAATATCTTCCAATCCTAAAAAATACATTAAAAAAATCAACAGCAACTTTGTTTGGTTCTGTATAAGCCACTGCGTCTGAGCACAACACCATCTTACCGCAAGTACTTACTGGTATGATCTGAATTTCTGCTTACTTCATGGTGCATGGAACAATAGTTGGGAGTCAGTTTCCTCATATTTTGTACTATACCATTTTCTCCTTGAAATTTACATAATTATTTCATAGGAATCTTGAAAAAATCTTAATGAGATAATGGCATGTTTCTTCTCCAGTTCTGTAATATGCAGAGCTCTAATTCACCTCAAGCTAAAGAAACCCAGGATATTAAAACTGGATCACTTGAATTGTAATTGGGTTTTTGATAGTTGTACCAATAATATTTTGAAAGAGTGAAAGTAATCTATTTTTTAATGAACGGGCTGAGCCTTATCAAGGTAGAATGAAGTTGGTTAGTGAAGAAGGGTTATCAGCTGGAAGACTCATCTGAACTGAAACTGTAATTTCTTCAAATCATAAGCACTGAAAATTTATTCCATAAATGGAGTCGGTAAAACCATCTTATGATTTTAAAACTTAGAATTATGCCCTGTTATTGGGAGATATTTGCAATTTAAAATTAAATAACAGTGCTTTGGAAGCTCTCTTAAAGATCACAGCTGAGAGGCAAACATCCACATATACACATCCTATAAAATGATAGGTGAGACAGCAGAGGGGGTGGGGTTGATTGGTTGATAAGAATGAAATCAAATCCCGAGCAAGAAGAGACATAGAATCAGAAAATACTTCTTAACTCTACCAGTGGGTAGAACCAGATTTCAAGGGATTTCACTCGATTTCTTTCATCAAGATGGCACCCGTGATGATCGGCGATGTTCCATGGGCTGCTGAAAATTGTTCCAAAAATTCTTTTTAAATATACCTCTTCTGAGTTAAACTCACTGCAAACTGCAACTTGTAACTTCCTTTATGTTTGTCTTCTGCACTGTGGTTGAACATGTTTTATCGATTCTGTTATAGATACTATTCTGTGGATGTATTGAGTATGCTCACAGGAAAATGAATCTCAGGGTTGATTATGGAGACAGAGATAAACTTTGATAATAAAATTTACTTTGGACTTTCCCCTGAGGAATCTTTGAAGATTCTTTGTTGATTTACTTTGGTAAACATTCAACATAATCTAATCATTTTTCAGAATCCTCATCAACTTCACTTTTTATTGGCCATTTAGCACCAAGTGAACTCATCTGACACAAAGGATATGTCAGTATCAGTTAAACTGTAGCTGAGATACTTCCACGTGTACAAGCCCCAGTAAGTCCATTCTGAGATCAATGGTGAATTACCTCTTGCTTTCTGATTCTTTGTTTCATTCAGGTAAGAAAATCAGAAAAGTTAAAAAAATGTGATTGCCAATGAATAAAGACAGGTCTAGCAATATTGGGATAGAATTGTATTGCCAGGCTCAAGGGCAGCCTCAGCCCCATGGTTATAAGACTATTGAATAGTTCCTTAGTACGATAAGATGGACTCTTGCCCTCACAATCTACCTCATCATCGGAATCAAAGTCAGGTTGATATCATTGGCATATGTCATGAAATTGGTTGTTATGTGGCAGCAGTATATTGTAATACATAACAATAAAATTTTGGTCTTGTACAGTGTCCGCCCCCCCCCCCCCCCACAGCAGACAGTGATCCAGTCATTTAGAATGCTCTCCACAGTACATCTGTAGAAATTCGTGTGTGTTTTTGATAAGTTACCAAACCTCCTCAAATAATGAAATACAGCTGCTGTCGTGCCTTCCTTGCAACACCATTGAGATATGTTGAGCCCAGGATAGATCTTCAGAGATATTGACACCGAGGAACTCGAAATTGCTCGCTCTGTTCACTTCTGATCCCTCTATGAGGACCGGTGCATGTTCCTTGTCTTATCCTTCCTGAAGTCCACAATCAGTTCTTTGGTCTTACTGACGCTGAGTGCAAGGTTGTTGCTATGACACCTCAAAATGACCTGATCTATCTCACTCCTGTACACCCTCTTGTCACCATCTGAAATTCTGCCAACAATAGTTGTATCATCAGCAAATTTATAGATGGCATTTGAGCTGTGCCTAGCCATGGGTGTAGAGAGAGTAGAGCAGTGTGCTAAGCACATATCCTTGACATTCATAATATTGCCTGGTGGCACTGCACTTTCTGAGTATCCATAACACTTTATTCTGCGTTCTGTTATTGCTTTTCCCTTGTATTAACTCAGTGTACTGATGTGATGAAATTAACGGTATTGATAGTATGCAAAACAAAGTTTTTCATTGTACCTCGAATCATGTGATCATAAATAAACCAACTAATAAACCAATATTACATGGAAATTATTTTCACTTCAAAAGGTTTTTCAATGCAGAATTTTCTTTCTCTGTGTTAGCATTCCCATAATTGGTGAGTTTTCCACTGCTATTCATCTTTTGGAATTAGGTAGATTTTGAAGACAGGACAAATTTTTCTTCTTACAAAATATTCATTGTTTTATGAGCTCATATGACAAGATATATCTATTAGAAAGTATACTACGGATACCTTTGTCAGTGAATAATGGTTTTGCAGATAGTGGAAAGCACAAACATCAGGTGGAAGGAATGTAAAAAAGATAATTATAATGCTAAATGGTTAACTGTTCAGCTTAATGCAGAGGATGTTGGAACTATGTCTTTAGGTGCATTTGACGATTTGGACACATTCTGCAGCTAAAAATGACAGTAGATTTGAAAACCACTATATTGTGTACTATAATCAATTCGTTAATAGATTCCATTTTCAAAATCCATTAAAACATGACCTCTTAGTGATCTCACACTTTACAACCACTGGAGCCACCCTGATAGCCTCTGAATGAGCCGCATTAGCAGGAACATGTTGTGGAATGGCAGCAGAGGGGCTGGTATTGTAGGACAGGTCAGCTCCTGAAGCTACATCTTCATACCCTCACAAATGGCTATGGAAGCTCACTTTGCATTGAATATATCTGATGGTGAAATTATTGAAGATTTTTGTTTACACGACTAGAGTGAATTTTGCCATTAAAAAGAGAATACTACTTAAAGATTGGATGCAGTAGTTAAGCTGTAAATTGTAAGATTACTGATAACTGTTACTTTAGCCAATGTTGTTACATTCTAGGATTTTATATTTAGTTTGCTCATGTCAAAAAATAACTTTATATGACAGCTCTTATATCCATTCTTCTTTCCAAAGCTTAGGGTCAATGAATAAATTCTGGACTATTGCCATTACCATTTTGTAGGAAAAAAATGGCAAAGCAATTGTACACAGTAAGGTCCCACAAAAAGATTAATAGCTGTCATATCTGTGGTTGATCGAGTGGGATAAACTGAGCGATGACCGGAGCATTTGGAGAAGGCTCCGTTTTTTGCAGTTAGTGCCACAGGATCTTTTATCACAAGACTGACTTATAGAGCACTCACTGAAAAGTGACAACATAGTGGCTCTTAAAGTTTTGCTGATGGTCACCTAAAAGAGGAAATTGTGCTGGAATAAAAGTAGGTTAGATGTTGGCAATGTACTCCTTTCAAGAAAGAAGAAAGGTTTAGATATGTATTAATGGATAACATTTTAAATTTTTATTCTATATCTTCCTGTAAGCACTAATGGCACACATAGGACTCTTACTTTGATTCAAAGCCTTTTAATATTAAAAGAGTGAGAACCATTGCTGATGCAGGAGTGCTGATATGGGTGTTCCATAGAACTCAGAGCAGTATATCACAGGCCCTTAGGCCCACTATGCTGTGTTGATCTACATGAACCCATATCATGGTCAATATAACCCTTCTCTTCTACTTAACCCATAACCCTCCATTTTTCTTACATCCACGTGCCTATGTAAGAGTCTCTTGAAAGTCCTCAACCACCTCCACTGGCAGTAACTTCCACGCTCCAACCACACTCTGTAAAAAAAGAGCTACCTCTGATATCCCCTCTAACCTTTCCTCCACTCACTTTAAAAGAATGTCCTCTGCAATTAGCCAATGCTGCCCTGGTAAAAAGCCACAGTGACTGGATATCTGTGTCTCTTATAACCTTAGACACCTCTGTCACATCGCTTCTCATGCTCCTGTGTCAGGGAGCAACTGAGCCTGGGAACACACCCTTCGACTCACTAAGTCTGTGCCCAACATCAACCACAATACTTCACAAATCCTACACCAATCCCATTTATCACCAGCAGCCCCCAGCGTTCTCATCAATTCCTTCCAGATTCTACATACTGGGGCCAAATTAAAAAGGCTAAATTAACCTTCTAACCATTTCTTTAGATGTGGGAAGAAACTGGAGCATCCATCTTCTTCCACCCATGTTCTCTCATGCAGTCACAAGGGAAGCATGCAAACTCCACATAGACAGCACCAATGGTCGGGATTGAACCTGTGTCATTGAAGATGTAAGGTAGAGGCTTGGCTATTATGCTGCCTTCTACTCAAGGCTGAATTGGTCCCTTCTTCCCTGAGGGGAAAAATGAAGACTCTGACATTCACTTGTTTGCTGCGTGTGGATACAACCTCCCAGAATAATCTGATGATGCTGGAAGTGCTGCTGGCTGTGAAAGACACGTCCTGTCATTTCTACTTCTGCCAGAGCATCAATCACACAGATGTCATCCTGAAGAAGAACTCAGCAACGGCCTCTGTTATGGAACAGAGGTGCATGGGAAGGAGGTGCTGATGGGCGGGGGGGGTGGGGGGGCAGTGGTGTAGTGGCAGCAGATGGCACAAGAAGCTTCAGAGTGAATCAGCACCAGCATTTTCTGATTCCTTACAAGCTCTCCTTCAGAAATATGAGGGTGCACATTCCAAATAATTAAAGGAGCATTCAGCTTCAGTTTAACTGCCAGCAACATAGGAGAATGTAACATTAGAAGAGTAGTCAGTAATGCAGCTAAAATTAGGGAATTAAGATTGAGAAAAGTAGAAAAATACATTGATGGTTTGGGGGCTTTGGATTAAAAGGCAGCAGTTGGACAGAGACCTAACATAGTTGGCAATTTGACTGAAGGATGGCTTTTGCTCAAAAGTGTGAAAGAGAAAGGTTAAGCCTGATGAGATGAAACCTTACAGAGTGCAAAAGGAACAGGGAAGCAATGTCTGCAACTAGGAGATAATATCTTTGAACAGTAAGATATTGTGGGAGACTCTATCACCTATTTTGCCTGCAGTGGATCTTACAAAGAAGGTGCAGTTGTTTCCATTTCCCTTCAACTTTCCCATATTCCTGCAAGTTTTATCCTCCGCATACTAAACCAAATTCTTTCTCGCTTTGTAGCCTTTGGAGGCAGAGTAGTTTTGGAATTGAAGGAAGCCATTTGGACTATCATCCCTTCAGATGTTGCATTCTAGATAATAATAGCTACCAGTAAAGAAGATTTTCCTCATGAAGCCCTTGTAATTTTGCTGCTCAGGTTAAATCGTAGTCTTGTGATTATCTTTTCTTAGTCATTCATTCCTAGATGTACGATCCAAAACCACTCATGACTTTAACTCCAGTTTCTCTGCTTCATTCCTAAAAATATATTCCCTCTTATTATCTAAACATATAAATAAACCTTTTCAGCACACTCTGCAAAGCTTTAATATCATTCCTAAACTGAGCTGGACATAATTCAACTGGGCTGGAATTATTACTTTGTATAGAATTAGCCTAAATTCTTGTCACATAGTCTAAGTCTCTATTTATAAAACTCCTGATTGTTTGTGAATGACTTTGTATTACCTGTTCTACTACCTTTATGTCTGTGCAAACACATCCAGGTAACAGCCATTTTAATCAACTTATTCTACAGGTGCATTCTGGAAAACTTTACAAAACAACTTTTCAAACAAAGTCAAACTTCCACCAATGCTCTCTCCTTTCCAGCACTGAGCTTTCTCTTTTTCTTAAATCCATCTTGATTTCTGAATTTCAGTTTCTGAGCTCAGTATGTCCTTGGGACTCACTCCCTGCTCCCTCAACTCATTCCAAACGAGCTCTTCAAATTTCAGTTACTAGTCCTGCATCCCAAGTTGGCTTTCATTAACAGTCCTTTCACCTCAAATCACCAGCCTCTCATCGACAAACCAACCTTGACAACCATTCCCATTAAAAATGTCAGTCAGAAAATTTTAAAAGCAATTAAAATTGATTTTACAAAAATCAATAAAATGTCAATAGCAATAAAATGCCTAAACAGTTGCAAGAGATTAAATATTTTATTAAACATAATCCAGAATGAATTGTTTAATCTTTTGCAGCTGTTCATCCCCATTAAATATGTCAGAGAGATGATCTTAGAACAAGGTAACAAAGAGTTCACAACTCGAGCAGAGAGCAAAATGTCCAACGTTGATCATGTCAGACAGAATTCCACCAGAATGGCACAGGAAGCCACAGTCATAATGGTCAGGGATGCATGAACAGGGGGCTAAGCATATAGCACAACTCCAATGCCATATTCATATTTACTTATGGCATCAAAAGGCTGAATCAAAGGTGGTGATGAATCAGCATACAGGAGGGGGATTGAAAACTTGGCTGAGTGGTTCCATAACAACAACCTCTCATGCAATGTCAGCAAGACCAAGGAACTAACTATAGACTTCAGGAGAGGGAAACCAGAGGTCCATTAGCCATCCTCATCGAAGGATCAGATGAAGAGAGGATTAGCAACATTAAATTCCTGGGTGTTACTATTTCTGATTACCTGTCCTGGACCTAGCACATAAATGCAATTGTGAAGAAAGCACAACTTCCTTAGGAGACTATGGAGATTCAGCATGATATCTAAAACTTTGACAAACTTCTATAGATGTGTACTGGAGAGTATATTGACTGGCTGCATCATGGTCTGGTATTGAAACACCAACCCCATTGAACAGAAAATCCTACAAAATGTAATGGATTCAGCCCAGTAGGTTATGGGTAAAACCGTCCCAACTATCAAGCACATCTACATGAAATACTGTCATAGGAAAGCAGCATCCATCATCAGAGATCCTCACCACCGAGTTTATGCTCTTCTCACTGCAGCCATCAGGTAGAAGGTACAGGAGCCCCAGTACTTGTACCACCAGGTTCACGAACAGTTACTACTCCTTAAGCATCAGACTGTTGAATAAAAGAGGATAACTGTACTCACTTGCTCCTTCATTGTAATGTTCCTACAACCAATCGTCTCAATTTAAGGACTCTTTATCTCATTATAAAATGTTCTCATTATTGTGTCATGTACCATTTAGCTAAGTCTTCTAATATAAAGTAAACTGCAGCAAATTCAGAGCGGATCAAATTAGAGTGCATTTATTATTCCATTGGCAAGGGAAGTTCTATTTTCCAGCCAAGTGTCATCTGAAAAATTGCTTCGATATATCTCAAACAAAGCACTTATATGCTTTTTAGAGAGAACAGGAGCAATAATTAATTCACTCCATTTAATGTCAGAGAAATGCATACAATATACATCCTGAAATTCTTTTTCTTCGCAGTGTTACGTATTCAGGCAACAATAATTGAGTTAGACAATGATGAGTTAGACGAAGGGTTTTATAACAAATAACACGTTTATTAAACACTGATAACAAACCCCCTTCAAATGTAAACAAACCCAAACAATGATCCGAGCTCAGCTGCTCAAACAGTTCTTAATAGCGTTGCAGTCCCAAACAGTCTTTAAAGCAGTATTGAAAAGAACTCAGTTTTTTTAAAGCGATATGCCAACAGTTCAAAAGCTCACGGTACTTTTAAAAGGAGAGACTTTTTAAAGCGATGTAAATTCTCTTCCACGTCGATGTCCTTCGATTCCCAGCGTCGAACTCCCACGTCGAATTTTATTAAATATAACAACTTAAAGTGACTGACCTTCCTTCCACAATATTCTCAATCTCCCACTTTTTCCAGCGGAGACTATCATGAGAATAGTAAACGAAATCCTTCCGAATGAGGATCACACAAGGTCGAAGTCAATCCATCGTCGAAAATCGATTCTTCTCGATTTGTCTTCCAAACTTCACTCTCCATTAGCAAAGAAACCGTTGGCTCTGACCTTTTAAACTTTAGGCATTATATAAAACTTCATTTTTAACTAAACTGCGTCATCACATTAAATCACACAGTGATATGAAGTCATCTTGGCAAATCCAGCCACGAACTGCCCCACCTGACAGGGTGGGTCTCCTTTTTATACCCTGTAGAAAAAACCTGTCACATGACCTCTACTGGCGGGAAAATGACATCACTCCACCATTACCTCATGTCAAGTATAACTTCAACCCCAGTCACGTGACAAGGGTACCACTGTCACGTGTCACGGGTACGTAACACCTCCCTCCAAAAAAAACATTTTTGGTCTGACAAGAACAAAAATTTTAACAATTACTTACAAGAAAAACAAATGTATAAATTATATAACATACACAATATACAATACAGTAGGAATGTTACAATAAAAAAAAACCACTCCAAAAAAACAAAATTACATTGTACATTCAACATCGAGATAGACAATCAGCAACCACATTATCTTTACCTTTAATATGAGTTATCACAATATTGTACTCTTGTAACATCAAACTCCAATTTAACAATCTTCTGTTTTTGTTTTTCATCTTACTCAGAAAAACTAACGGATTATGATCAGTGTAAACAATAAGTGGTTTTTGAGTTGTACCAACATATACCTCAAAATATTCCAAAGCTAAAACAAGAGATAACAATTCTTTCTCTATTGTTGAATAGTTTCTTTGATGCTTATTAAATTTCTTAGAAAAGTAAGCTACCGGATGATCAACCTCATCACCCTCATTCCTTTGCATCAATACTGCTCCCGCAGCTTCATCACTAGCATCTACAGCTAATGAAAAAGGTTTTTCAAAGTCAGGTGCCTTAAGCACAGGTTGTTCACATATCATTGTTTTCAATTTTTCAAATGCTTCCTGACAAAACACTGTCCACACAAACTTCACATTCTTCTGCAGAAGGTTAGTTAATGGAAGGGCAACATTAGCAAAATTCTTACAAAATTTTCTATAATATCCTACCATTCCCAAAAATCTTCTGAGAGTTTTTTTCCCCGTCGGAGTGGGAATTTCAAAAATTGCCTGAACTTTTGCCTGAACAGGAGCTACCTTACCTTGACCTACAACATAACCAAGGTAAGTCACAGTAGCATGTCCAAATTCACTCTTGGCTAAATTAATAGTCAAGTTAGCTTTTGAAAGCTTTTCAAACAATTTCTCCACCGCAATTATGTGTGCTTCCCAAGTATCATTTCCTGTCACTAAATCATCAATATAAGCATCAGTATCTTTCAAACCCTGAATCACAGAATTAATCATCCTCTGAAAAGTACCTGGGGCATTCTTCATCCCAAATGGAAGAACATTATACTCATACAACCCAGATGGAGTTACAAATGCAGAAATCTCTCTACCTCTGTCCGTTAATGGAACACACCAATACCCTTTCAATAAATCAATCTTTGTAAGGAACTTTGCTTTCCCAACTTTATCTACACAATCATCTACTCTAGGAATTGGATATGCATCTGTCTTCGTTACAGCATTCACCTTCCTATAGTCCGTACAAAACCTAATACTACCATCAGGTTTTGGCACCATAACACATGGCGAACTCCAATTCGAGTTAGAATGTCTAATAATATCATTCTCTAACATGTATTCAATTTCCTTCTCAGCAAGTTCACATTTTTCCATGTTCATCCTATATGGATGTTGTTTAATAGGTTTGGCATCTCCAACATCTACATCATGTGAAGCTATAGTAGTCCTTCTCGGAACATCTGGAAACAAATCCTTATACTTAAAAATCAATTCCCTCATCTGTTGTTTCTGCTCTAGCTGTAAATGTGCTAATTTCTCATCCATATTTTCCAAAATGGTTGAATTAGGTAACCTAACAGAAACAATGTTAGATTTAGAATGAAAGTCAGATGAATCATCTATCATGTTCCCAGTTAAATCCAACTCATTCTCACTAACCACAACAGTCACAGTATCAGATTGTTTCTCAAAATATGGTTTAATCATATTTATGTGGCAAAGTTGTGTTGACCTTCTACGATCTGGAGTTTTTATTACGTAATCCACATCATTAACTCTAGACACAATTTCATAAGGTCCATGAAATCTAGCTTGTAAAGGATTTGTCTGCACTGGGAAAAGAACCAACACCTTATCTCCAGGCTTAAACATCCTCATCCTAGCTTCCTTATCATACCAAGTTTCCATTTTCTCCTGAGCCAACTTTAAATTCTCCTTGGCTAAGCTACAAGCTCTATGTAACCTGTCCTTAAATTTCAAAACATAGTCCAACAAATTAGTATGCACTTCCTTACTAATCCACTGTTCCTTCAATAAAGCTAAAGGTCCTCTAACTCTATGTCCAAACACAAGTTCAAATGGACTAAAACCTAAAGATTCCTGTACCGATTCCCTTACTGCAAATAAAAGTAAGTTTATACTCTCATCCCAGTCACTTTCATTTTCCACACAATATGTCCTAATCATATTCTTGAGAGTAGAATGAAACCTCTCCAAAGCACCTTGCGATTCTGGATGGTATGCAGACGAAGTAATTTGCTTAGCTCCCAATTTATAAACTATCTGTTGAAACAATCCAGACATAAAATTACTACCTTGATCAGTTTGTATTTCCTTAGGCAATCCAAAATAAGTAAAGAATTTTATAAGAGCCTTCGTCACAGTTTTAGCTTTTATATTCCTAAGTGGTACTGCCTCTGGAAACCTAGACGAAGTACACATGATAGTCAACAAATACTGATAACCAGTTTTTGTCTTTGGTAATGGACCAACACAATCTACAATAACTTTAGAAAATGGTTCACCGAATGCTGGAATAGGTTGTAATGGAGCTACTGGTGTAACCTGATTTGGTTTACCCACAATTTGACAAGTATGGCACGTCTTACAAAACATCGCCACAT
The DNA here is from genome assembly GCF_048418815.1 of Hemitrygon akajei. Classification (NCBI taxonomy): domain Eukaryota; kingdom Metazoa; phylum Chordata; class Chondrichthyes; order Myliobatiformes; family Dasyatidae; genus Hemitrygon; species Hemitrygon akajei. The sequence goes on along the minus strand of NC_133152.1, from coordinate 12,758,733 downwards.
CTTTTCTTAAACCAGGCCAGTAAAAATGTTTTAAAATCTTGTCCACAGTTTTCCTTACCCCTTGATGTCCACCTAAAGGCACACTATGAGCTAAAGTCAAAATCTCATTCCGATAAACTTTAGGAACAACCACCTGATAAACAACATTCCATTCCTCACTTGCAGGAATTGTAGGCGACCTCCACTTCCTCATCAACACTCCTTTTTCCAAATAATATCCTACTGACACCTTCTCAATTTCACTACCTAGTAAAGCTTGTTCCCTTAATTTTATAATCTCAGGATCTCTATTCTGCTCTGCTATCATCTCCTTCCGAGACAGAGATAAATCTTCATAGTCAGACTTACTCCCAGAATCTTGTTCAAACAACGAAGGTAAGAAAGTCTCTGACACATCCTCAAAACTCAAATCCTGAGTTGAACAGTCATGAGTAACAACCTCATTCTGCACATCAATTTCTTTAGCCATAGCTCTAGTCACAACACAAGAAGAATCTGTGTTAGAATTCACCTCTGGTTCCTCTGACTCCATTGTCAAATGCACTTCAGGAAAAACTTGTCCACCTGCCAAGTCATTACCTAACAATAAAGAAATACCCTTCACAGGTAAGCTATGCTGTAGTCCTACTTTAACAAATCCTGTAACTAACCCTGACTTTAAATTTACTTCATGTAAATGTACAGGCATAAAATCACTTCCAACACCTCTTATGTAATTTACCTCACCAGTATCACTCTCTTCATTAAACTTCAACACACTATCTAACATCAGTGATTGAGAAGCTCCAGTATCCCTAAGAATTTTTATTGGCACCAGAGTAGATCCTTCTTTCAAGGATACAAACCCTTCAGTTATAAAATAATCATATCCCTTTCTAACTTTGTCAGACTCTAACAAATCCTCATTTGTGTTTACCAAACCCTGTAACTTTACAGGTGCTTCAGTATGTTGCACACAAGCATCCGGAACTGCTTCCTTCTCTTTCTTTTTCAATTTGAAACAGTTAGCTATTACATGGCCAGGCTTCTTACAATAGTTACAAATAAGACCAAACTGTCTTTCCTTCACAGGTTTTCCTTCCTCCTTACCTCTCTCATTAACCTCTAATTTAATTTCTGATTTACCTTGAGTCTCCATATTATTTTTCCTCTTAAAAATTCTACCCTGAGGAAATTTATTCTTATGGATTAAAACATACTCATCAGCTAATCTAGCACAGTCCTGCAATTTATCAGTATCCCTCTCATTTAAGTAGGTCCTTACTTCAACAGGAATGCTTCTTTTAAATTCCTCCATCAAAATCAGCTCTTTCAATGTCTCATAGTCCTCATTTACATTTTTAGAAGAAACCCATCTCTCAAAACACATAGCTTTATCATAGGCAAATTCCACATAAGTCTTTTCCACAGACTTTTTCAAACTCCTGAATCTTTCCCTATAAGCTTCTGGGACCAATTCATACGATTTGAGAATATTTTCTTTCACAATATCATAATCTAATGCTTGCGCAGCAGTTAAAGCTGTGTAAACCTGTTGTGCCTTGCCTTTGATTACACTCTGTAATAACACTGACCATTTATCTTTCGGCCACTCTGACATCCGAGCAATAGTTTCAAAATGTTGAAAATATCTTTCCACTTCTGTTTCACTAAATGGAGGGATCAATTTAATTTCTTGGCTAGCAACAAACGGTTTTTTAGAATCAGCAGACTGTTCTACAGACCTTAATTTCTCCATTGCATATTCAAAATCTCTTTGCTTTTGCTCAGCTTCCAATTTACACCTTTCTAACATCATTTGTTCGATTTGCAACTGCATCTCCAGATTACTTACTGGAAACGATTCTAAAATCGATTCTTCAAAAGCACCCAAAGCCACATAGTGAGACGCGATTTTTCTCTGTATTACAGCTTTTGATGTAGTCGACAAAATCCCTTTAAGATGCAACCGATTAGCAATTTCAGAGACTTCAGTTTTTTTTGCCTTCGCTAACAAATCCGCGTCTGGCGAATCCAGAAACTCATCAATATTCATCGTTGCCGAATACCACTCACAAGCCAATCAAACAAAAAAAAAATCGAGCAATCCCCGTTACCAAAACACCGATTCAAAATTCAAAAAGCTTATTAAACTCAAACAATTCAATTCCGGACGTAGCCCCCATATTTATGTTACGTATTCAGGCAACAATAATTATAGATGAGTTAGACGAAGGGTTTTATAACAAATAACACGTTTATTAAACACTGATAACAAACCCCCTTCAAATGTAAACAAACCCAAACAATGATCCGAGCTCAGCTGCTCAAACAGTTCTTAATAGCGTTGCAGTCCCAAACAGTCTTTAAAGCAGTATTGAAAAGAACTCAGTTTTTTTAAAGCGATATGCCGACAGTTCAAAAGCTCACGGTACTTTTAAAAGGAGAGACTTTTTAAAGCGATGTAAATTCTCTTCCACGTCGATGTCCTTCGATTCCCAGCGTCGAACTCCCACGTCGAATTTTATTAAATATAACAACTTAAAGTGACTGACCTTCCTTCCACAATATTCTCAATCTCCCGCTTTTTCCAGCGGAGACTATCATGAGAATAGTAAACGAAATCCTTCCGAATGAGGATCACACAAGGTCGAAGTCAATCCATCGTCGAAAATCGATTCTTCTCGATTTGTCTTCCAAACTTCACTCTCCATTAGCAAAGAAACCGTTGGCTCTGACCTTTTAAACTTTAGGCATTATATAAAACTTCATTTTTAACTAAACTGCGTCATCACATTAAATCACACAGTGATATGAAGTCATCTTGGCAAATCCAGCCACGAACTGCCCCACCTGACAGGGTGGGTCTCCTTTTTATACCCTGTAGAAAAAACCTGTCACATGACCTCTACTGGCGGGAAAATGACATCACTCCACCATTACCTCATGTCCAGTATAACTTCAACCCCAGTCACGTGACAAGGGTACCACTGTCACGTGTCATGGGTACGTAACAGCAGACATCCATGAAAGTGGAAGAGTGCCCCAAAGTATGAGTGACAGTAAAAATGTTAGAACCCCGAAGCCTCCCTCTACTCCCCCCTCCCATGCACAAGCAGCAGAAAAGGAACAACCCACCCCACCCCCAACCACTTCCACAAAAATGCACCTGCATCTTCCACCCACCAAGCATTCAATAGCGAGACCCCAATAAAGACCATGATTTGCAGTACAACAGAATTAATTGGTCACCTGACAATTTGACATGCCATAGGCTCCCTCTCTCTCCCTAGAAATCTTCCCTCCACCAATGACAGAGAGATAGAGAGGGAGAGAAAGAAAGAGAGTGCAGCTCACTAAATTCAGAGCCTCTGACAGCCGATCCACTGTTCCCAATGTTCCATTTTCCCCCGTGACGCTTTAATCAGCTCAGAATCAGCCTCTCCCCAGGGTCACAAAACCTCATAAACCCAAAGGCATGCTCGTAGGCTGTGTGCTTGGGATATCAAAAGGCAGCTGGTCATGAACAGGCTCCATCACTGCAAAGAACTGATATCTGAATGCAACTCCAGGTCAGCATCTTCAAAAGACCCGAAAGGGAAAGTGAGCGACATCAAAGGAGAAATTAAGTTGTTTTCACAGATGAACGCAAAGAACTTGCAATTTAGCACCAGCATTTCTCTACCTTTGCCTACGAGTCCCAGTTAGGTTGCTCCATTCCGTAACATTCTTCTGATATCTTTATCCTAATCTGGTTCCGACATTTGTTCTTTAGAAGCTCTGTCCTGTTTACCTCTGTTGTCAAAACATCCCCCAGCCACAAAACAAATCTCCTGTCATGAAAAGAACACACAGCTTCCTATCATAAAACATGCACAGACTTCTAAGCCTCTCATCCAAGCCAGCAAAGCACCTTAGCATTTCATAGGTTCTATTTTACAAAAGTTACACGTTCATAAAGACTTCAATGGTACAGATATATTTCCACATTCCCTCCTGTTTGTCATTTCATGACAGTACCATAATTATTAAAGCACAATTGTTGAAGTATGAGTATAGTAATCAAACTGATTTTTATTATTCAAATAATAATACAAGCTCAGAACTTCAGTTACACAAAATCCCCTTTTCTTGGTCCAAATCAACAAGTACCCATTTTCACTATCCTCTCCTTCTTAATCCTCCTATGCTACTCAAAAAAATCACCGAAGAATAACAGCTATTATTATTATACCAATGATTATACTGTAATGTAGGATAATTGCCCATCATCGTCTTCTTAGAAGGAAATGTTTCAACCCATCATGAGAACACTTCAGTAATGACTAATACATACCTATACCCTTCACATTGAGGCAATTCAATGAAGTCCAAATGCAAGTGTATAAAAGAGCCATCGGATGGTGGGGTATGAGCCCCTATTACTTGTACCAATTTTCCAAGATCATGTAAAGCTCATATTATACATAATCTACAGATTTGTTCTGCAACTTGAGATACTCCAGGGGCATCCCATGTTTGTTTTTTAATCAATCATTCCCCTCTAGCCTACGAGTGTAAACTTGTGTACACGTCATGCAATCCACAGTGCCAATTCACCTGGGGCCGCATTGAGTCCATCGGGGTGAAGCTACATACCATCATGTTGCTTAAAACCCAGCCTTTTCCCACTTTTCCCCTTTTGTCCTTTGGACCCGTGGACTGGTATGCTCACAGTGGGAGGTGCCGTCAAAGCCAACTACGTGGGGCACTTGCTTCTGGCACAACAAGGATGGGCCTAATTGCAGCCGGTTTTACAGTACAATCTGTCATTTTATTGTCATCACAGACCTCATCTGGTATATGCTACACATTCAATAATCACAGCCTTTTTAATCTCCTGTAATACTGATTATAGTCTGGGAGGCCGAAAGCTGAGGCAGATATCATTACCTCACTTATACAGTCAAATGCTTCCTCACTTCTGAATTATAACAGACCTGGATGCAGGGAAGAGGTACTTCCTGGAGGGGCCTAACAATAGTGACATAATTTATAATCCACTGTCTACAATACCCAGTCATCCCCAGGAGATGCTTAATTTCCCTATGTGTTGTTGGTTGTGTGGCTTTAAATATTGCTTTAATCAATGACCTTGCATCCTGCAATAGGGTATGTCCCAGATAAGAAATGTATAGTTGTAGAAACTGTAGCTTCTGCTTGGATACTTCATGAACTTTCTTAGCTAATTTATGTAAGAGGTAGAGGGAGTCCTGTTTTCAAGTTTCCTTGCTTGGGAAAGTCATCCACATTCCGTATTAGAGTCCAGCCTCTGGGGAAACTCCTGGGGAGTACAGCCACTGGGGATGCAAATACAGTGGGCTGTTCTCACTTCCTCTGGTAACATTTATATAACTCATCTATTGGGTCCCCGTTGGTATTACCCATAACGGTCTGTATCACATTCCTTAATTCCTCTGGCATGTCTCTATGCTTCTGGCAAAGCAGAGTGTATGTTCAGATGCAAGCACGTTATAATCAATTTATTTTCCTCTATTATCGTCTAGACTGTGTTTTGCTCTCTGGTAACCAATTACTTGGAACATCTCTCTAGACTCATCCTCAGGCATATATGCCCCAATATCCTTAGCAATATCCCTCAGCTGCTATACTCTGAACAGAGTACTGTATGTTATATTTTGGTTCTGATTTTCTTGCCTGGCTCATCCCTCTCTGATAGTAACTAGGGGGGCCAATTGTGCAGCCTGTAGCACCAGCTCCTTATGGTTGTACATTGATGGAGGGGCAGGGGGAGTCCTCAGGAGGAGGCTCCTTGTCACAACTATATTTGGTCACCTTATCTGCTAGCTCATTCCAATCCGTATTTCCATATTCATCCTCTTTCCCTTTTTCAGATCCAAAAGCACCAATTTTGACTCTTTGTGCCGTAAGTTGGCTCTGCAGCATTTGCATCTACTTTATTGATTTATTATTTATTCATCTACTTTGATTGATTTCCAGTGTTATTTTCTTTTCATGTGCTGATTTCTCTTTCTGGATCAGGGAAGGATGTACCCTTCCCTGTCCTATCTTTTACTTTACCCTTATTTTGTTCTATTTACATTTACCAATATTCTATCAGCTTACCAGTTTTCACTACAGCATCCTGTAGGATTTAATAAATTTCAGTGTTTAGTTCAGATATCAAGTGTCCCTGACACCCTTTCATTATTGGATGGTTTGCTAATTTCCTTTCTCATATTACCTTAGAAAAATTTAACTCATCTCAGATGCTAAGTTGACCTGTATAAGTGTCATCGGCACTAAATCTATCCAATACATTTGAGCACATCTTTTTCACGCGTCCCTGATCGACTTAAGTGCATAGCATTGATTGCAGGGTGAAAGTGAGACAAACTGAAATCTAACTACTAAAAAAAATCCACAGAAGCAAAAGAAACTTACTTTTCCTTCAGTAATGCTACTCCCGAGGAATTTCCCCTAGGCATTTCTGTCCTTGGAATTTTTTGTGCCACTGTTATGTTTACATCCCTGTTGGACCTTAAAATTCTGTTGTGTACTGTTCAGCTAGATCTTCTAATATAAGGTAACAGATACAACAAATTCAGAGTGGACCCAATTAACACACTTTTTTTATTTACTTGCAAGGGCTAATTTCCAGCCAAGTATCATCTGAAAAATAGCTTCTATCTTATGTCTCAAACAAAGCACTTTTATACTTTCTACAGAGAACAGGAATTAGGTTACTCCATTCCATAACATTCCTCTGCTATCTTCATCCTTATCTGGTTCTGACATTTGTTCTTTAGAAGCTCTGTCCTGTAACTCATGTTGTCAGACATCATCACTCAGCCATAAAATATATCTCCTGTCATAAAAAAGAACATACAGCTTCCTATTATAAAACACACACAGGCATGTAAGCCGCCTTTCCAAACCATAAGTTCCATTTTGTCACATTGGATTTTACGAAAGTTACAAATTCATAAAGACTTCAGAGTTAAAGATGTATTTCCACATAGATTCATAGAGTCAGATGACATGGAGAATCCAGCTTGTCCATGTCAACTGTGTTGCCTAGAAAGTTGGCCCTCTCTGCTGCGTTTGTCCACCTCACTCTAAATCTCTCCTATCTACATCCTAATGTGGATACTGATGTGCACACCTCAACTGTTATCTCTAGCCACTCATTCCAACTACGCATTACTTTTTGTGTGAATAAGCTTCCCTGATGTCCTTTTTACATCTCACGTCTCTGGTCTGAAAAAAAATCCTCTTTATTTTAGCACCTTCTCCCTGGTGCTTTATCCATGCTCCTCATGATCTCATATTCCTCTGTAAGGTCCCCTTCATCACAGGGAATAATGCCCTAGTCTAATCACGGCAACTGAGGAACTTCTCTTCATTTCTTGATTACATAATATCTGCAAATTTATTTTATAGTCTAGTCTCAGTAATGAATCTCTGAATCATTTATAATCCCTCACTTCCTTCAGTGAAGGGAAGCTGACATCCTTGTGCAGTCAGTCTTCTGTGAGATTTCAGACCCACTGAGGTGATTTAATGTTAATGGGCTCTTCACTTTAGAGCCAAAGAGCCACAGGCAATAAACATTGGATTTGTCAAGTGGCGTCTGTGTTCCGTATGTGGTAAGGTAACAGGTGATTCTGCTGTTTGGATCACACGACTCCAGGGTCACTTTGGGTCAAGGCCCCGTCAAAAATTTCCAGCCTCATCACACTGAGGACACGGTGACCAAAACAGTGGGGTGGGAGGAGATTTGGTGGGGGGAGCTACAATTGATCTCAGCACCCCAAATTTAGCAAATTGGAAAATAAACCTAATTTATGCAGTGGCTCAAGCTCCATTCCAACCGAAGGCTTCTCAATCTGCATATTTGTTTCTTGGAATTTAGTCAATTGATGAATCAACAACTGATGACAAAAAAATGTGTGAAATATCCCAGAGCAAACAGTAAAAATGTTTCTATTTGCCTAAAGAAGTGTTTCTTCTTCCCACTGAACTATTAAAGTTTTGAATCAATACTAGCAGGGATCCAACATCATTAATTAGTTACTGACAATAGTAAACATATTGAATTGCTGCTTGATTGCCCACTTCATACTGTTCATACACTCACTCTGAATCCCAGGCATATTCTTCTTCTGGGATTCAGTAGCCAATAACAGCACAATCCAATTAAGGACTACATACTCAGACTTGATGATATCAATTATACGCCTCTATATATTAAAGAAAGTTATTAAAATAATTTTAAAAACAAGTATGAGAATTATTTCTCTGTGTGTAATGTTTCAACTGTGGCTCAGTGGGTAGCTCTCTTTGTCAATAATGCAGTCGTGAGCCTCAGTCACCCTTCAGCCCAGGCATCAATGCAGCATAGACATGGCTAAACTGCCGGACACATTCACGTTCAATAAGGAGGTGTTAATATTAAGTTTCATCAGGTGCACAAGATGTTGGCGAGGCTGATCTTAGAATATTGTGTTCCATACAGGTCACCCAGCAGTAGGAAAGACACTATTAATCGGGAAGGAGGGCTGAGGAGATTTACAAGGATGTTGGTAGGAATTGAGGGACTGAGTTATGGAGTGTGGTTGAACAAGATAGGACTTGACTATTCATTGGCTGTTGGAGAATGAGGGTGACTTTATAGAAGTGTATAAAATCATGAGGGGCCTAGATGGGGTGAATTGAATTGAATTGACTTTATTACTTACATCCTTCATATATATGAAGAGTAAACATCTTTACATTAAGTCTCCATCTAAATGTGCAATGTGCAATTTATAGTCATTTATAATAAATAGTATGTACAACAGCATAGTCAATATAACATAGAAATACAATTATGTCAACATGAGTCAAACAGTCTGAGGGCCTGGTGGAAGAAGCTGTCCCGGAGACAGTTGGTCCTGGCTTTTATGTTGAGGTACCGTTTCCTGGATGGTAGCAGATGGAACAGTTTGTAGTTGGGTTACTCTGGTCCCTAGTAATTCTTTGGGCCGTTTTTACACACCTATCTTTGTAAACGTCCTGAATAATAGGAAGTTCACATCTACAAATGCGCTGGGCTGTCCGCATAAAATCTCTACAGAGTCCTGCAAATGAGGGAAGTACAGTTCCCATACCAGGGAGTGATGTAGCCAGTCAGGATTCTCTCAATTGTGCCCTTATAGAAAGTTCTTAGGATTTGGGGCCCACACCAAACTTCTTCAACCCTCTGAGGTGAAAGAGGCACTCTTGTGCCTTTTTCACCACACAGCCAGTGTGTACAGACCAGGTGAGATCCTCAGTGATGTGGATGCCAAGGAACTTAAAGCTGTTTGCCCTCTCAACCCCAGATCCATTGATGTCAATCATTGAGTATGTGCCTTTAGGTTCCTGTACCCCCTCCCTGATGGTAGTAATGAGAAGAGGGCATGTCCAGGGTGATGGGGGTCCTTAATGATGGATGCCACCTTTTTGAGGCATCTCTCCTTGAAGATGCCCTGGATCCTGGAGAGGCTAGTGTCCATAATGGAGCTGACTGAGTTCAAATCCTTCTGCACCTTAATACAATCCTATGCAGTGCACCTCTTCCCTCCTTACCAGACAGTTAGAATGCTCTCCATGGTACATTTGTAGAAATTTGCGAGTGTCTTTGGTGACATACCAAATCTCCTCAAGCTCCTAATGAAATATAGCCACCGTCATGCCTTCTTTGTAACTGCATAACTTCCCCATCTTCCTCAACATGGCTGCCCCCCCCTCCACCAGGGCTACTTTCTGGTGGGGCTTATCACCATCAATGATGAGGTGGCCTACAGAGAGGAAGTGTCAGAGTCTGAGGCCTGGTGCCAGGCAAATAACCTCTTCCTGAATGTCAACAAGACAAAGGAGATGGTGATCGACTTCGGGAGAACCCGTACCACTCAACCCTGCCTCCCTCCCCCCTTACATCGGCAGCTCAGTAGTGGAAACGGCTAGCAGCTTCAACTCCTGGGAGTGCACTTTTCACACAGCCTCTCATGGACCCAAGACACTTTCTACACACTCAAGAGAGTCCACCCCTACTTTCTGAGTAGGCTTGAAGAGAGCTTGACTTTGCATGTTCATCCTGAGAAGCTACATTATTGCTTCGTCCGGAAACCAGACTGGAAGGCTCTACAGAGGGTAGTCAAAGCAGCCCAACGCATCACCAGCATCAGCCAAGATATACATACAGGAAGGTGCTAGAAAAGGGCCAGTAACAACGTGAAGGATCCCACCCACCCTGCTCAGGGACCGGTTGTCCCATTCCCATCAGGGAGGAGGCTACATGACATCCACACCATGACCATCAGACTCAAAGAAGGTTACTCTCCCCAGGCAGTCTGGATTATCAACACATCCACTTACTAACTCTATCACCACTACTTTATTATTTCTCATCCGTCACATTATGTACAGCCTAGCATCATTTTATGGAGATGAAATCAATCTATGTATATGAGCTATGTTAGGTCTTTATATTTATTGTGTGATATTACAAGATCTTTATCTTTTGTGTTTCTTTGTGTTGCATCAGATCCTCAGTAACAATTATTTCATTCTCCATGTGCTTGCAGTTAGGAAATTACATGAATCAATCCTGAATCTTGAATGACTCTGCGACTCAGTATAACCAAGCATTGAAAATATTCCTGGTGTCATGCTCAATATGTATCTCTTATCATAACAGAATCAACTATTTAGTTATAATCATGTCATCTTGCTGTGGAGAATTGACTGCTTCATTACTAAAGTGACCACGTTTCAGAAATACTTTCCTGCCAATATCCTCACAAGTGTACAGTTTGAAGTAAGGGCAAGGGTATAGGCTATTCTGCCTCTCTGGTCTGCTCCACCATGTTCTTCATTTCATCCCTTGCTAACTTTTAACCCCTTGCTTATCAAGAGTTATTTACGTCAGCTGTAAAAATATTCAAATTTCTAGAGAATACGTACACAATGCTGGAAGAACTCAGCAGGCCAGGCAGCATCCGTGAGAAAAGAGTAGCCAACGTTTCGGGCTGAGTAATAGACTGGGCTTCAGCCCTCTCTTCCCCCCCATTCCTGATGAAGGGTCTCAGCCCGAAACGTTGGCTACTCTTTTCTCACGGATGCTGCCTGGCCTGCTGAGTTCTTCCAGCGTTGTGTACGTATTCTTTGATCCGCAGCATCTGCAGTTGTATTTTTGTATTCAAATTTCTGCTCCCACTCTCCTTTGGGAAGGACAATTCTGAAGACTATAATCCTGTATTAAGGAAAAAAAAATCTGCTCATTTCAATTTTAAGTAGGTAATCTCCTGCTTTAAAACAATGACCTCCAGTTCTAGGTTTTCAACCAAGAAAACCTTGATCTCCACGTCCATCCTGCCAAAACTTCTCAGGATTATGTACATGTCAACCAGATCTTCTCTCATTCTTCTGAATTCCAGCAAATGCAAAACAATGTTTGTCCAATATTTCCTTAGAAGACAACTCACCCATTCCAGCTATTAGTTGAACAAAACTTCTCTGACCTGGTTGCAATGTATTTATACCCTCCTAAAGAAGGGAGATCAGTACTGTTGACAGTATTTCAGTTGTGACCCCAGCAATATCCCAGATATCTGAAACATACTTTGCTACCTTTGCATTCAAACCCCGCTAACAATAAACAATTATATCTTGCTGGTTTTCTAATGATTTTTATCACTTGCATATGTACTAACCTTCTGTAAATCACATACTAGGACACCAGGATCACTCAGTATGTCAGAACTTTGCAATATTTTGACATTAAGATGATATGATTCTTTTTATTCATCCACTCAAATCAACAGTTCTATCAAATTATGTTCAATTTACTCGACCTTTGCCCACTCACTCAGCTAATTTATATCCCTTTGTAGCAGACTCCCTCTGACCTGAAATGTTAACTCAGTTTCTCCCTTCACAGATGTTACCTGACCTGCTGAGTGTTCCCAGTATATTTGTTTTTATTTCTGCAGTTTTGGTTTAAATTTTGTACTTCAATTTTATCATTTAATAGCTTCCATGTGAGTATTTTACAATTTAGTTTCCTGTCTATATTTGTATCATTTGCAAATTTAGTAAACTGGTACCTTCATTTATTTAAATTATAAAAAAGCTGAGGCTTCACCATTGATCCCTGTGGCAAGCTACTCTTTTGACCTTGCCAACTAGAAGAAGACCCATCAATGCTTAATTTTCTATTAGTCAGCCAATTTTCAATCTGCACCAAAATGTACCTCCTGAACTATGAAGTCTTATTTTTCACTGTAACCTTTGACGTGGTAACCTATCAAAGTTCTTCTGGAAATCTAAGTGTAGTATATCCTCCAGTTCTCTTTTATCAACAGCATGCATTTCTTCTTCAAAGGACTCCAACATATATTTTCCCTTTCATAAAAATGATTGATTTTCTCTGATTACTTTGAACTTTTTCAGGTATCTTGCTGTAGCGTTGTCATGCTGAGCACCGGCAATGACTGAACCCAGGTGTGGAGGAATGTTGGACTCCCATGTAGAGATGGAAACAAGAGGTTATACAGAGAAATACCAACAGAACATCAGTGGCATGATCGAATACTACAGAGACACAAATCATTCTCAACACAAGGACTCCGCCAACAGCTCTCAATGGGAGTCCACATTAAGTAATCATAGAAAGTGGAAAACCTGAGCCAGTCACAATTAACTTGACAAGATTAAACTGAAAGCAGAAGGGCTTAATAACTCCCAGTAAGACAACAATTAGTAAATACGGGTACTCAAGAAACCAGGAAGCCCAGTGCTCTGTGGCACACTTCAGAGTCCCGCAGGGCTCATGACAAACATCTTTGAAAATCACAACCTCTCTCACTGACAGATGTTAAGTATATATTTTTGCTTTCTGTCATCCTTTCTGTTTCAGTAAAGCTGTGCACTTGCTATTTTCCAATTTTCTATGTTCCTAGGAATAAAGCCTGAACCTTTGCAATCTGTCCTTATAATGCAGGTCCCCCAGACCCTGAAACATCCTTGTAAATTTTCTCTGTACTCTTTTAACCTTATTTACATCTTTCCTGTAGGTCGATGACCAAAATTGCACACAATACTAAAATTAGGCCTCACCAATGTCTTACACAATTTCAACTTAATATCCCATTTCCTATACTCAATATACTCAATACTTAGATTTACAGTGCCTATAAAGTTATTCACCCCCTCCCCTGGATGTTTTCATGTTTTATTGTTTTACAACATTGAATCACAGTGGATTTAATTTGGCTTTTGTTGACACTGATCAGCAGAAAACACTCTTCTGTGTCAAGGTGAAAACAAATTTTTAAATTTATTACAATTATTAAACACAAAATCATTGGTTGCATAATTACTCATCCTTCAAGTCAGTATTTAATAGATGCACCTTTGGCAGCAGTTACAGCCTTGAGTCTGTGTGGACAGGTCTCCATCAGCTTTGCACATATAGACACTGCAAATTTTCCCCATTCTTCTTTTCAGAACCTCTGAAGCCCTGTCAGATTGCATGGGGATTGTGAGTGAACAGCCCTTTTCAAGCCACAAATTCTCCATTGGATTGAAGTCTGGACTCTGTCTTGGCCACTCCAGGACATTAACTTTGTTGTTTTTAAACCATTCCTGTGTGGCTTTGGCTTAATGATTGGGTTCATTGTCTAACTGGATAACAAATCTTCTCCTAAGTCTCAGTTCTCTTGCAGACTGCATCAGGTTTCCCTCCAGGATTTCCCTGTATCTTACTGCATTCATTTTACCCTCTACCTTCACAAGCCTTACAGGGCCTGCTGCAGTGAAGTGTGTTTTCGATGATGTGTGGTGTTTGGCTTACACCAAACATGGCATTTAATCTAATTACCAAAAAGCTCAATTTTGGCTTCATCAGACCATAGAAATTTCTTTCAGCTGACTTCATAGTCTCCCATGTCGCTTCTGGCAAACTCTAGTCGAGATTTCATGTGAGTTTTCTCAACAGTGACTTTCTCTTTGCCACTGTCCCATAAAGCTGAGACTGGTGAAGCACCTAGGCAACTGTTGTATGCACAATCTCTCCCATCTCAGCCACTTAAAATTGTACCTTCCCCAGAATTGTCATAGGTCTTTTGGTGGCCTCCCTTACTAGTCCCCTTCTTGCACGGTCACTCAGTGTTTGAGGACGGCCTGCTCTAGCAGATTTACAGTGAGCCATATTTTTTTCCATTTCCTGATGATTGATTTAACTGTACTCCAAGTGATATTCAGTGACTTGGAAATTTTCTTGTATCCATCTCCTGACTGTGCTTTTCAATAACCTTTTCAGGGAATTGCTTGAACTGTTCTGTTTTCTTCATGGTGAGGTGTTTGCCAAGATACTGACTCACCAGCAACAGAACCTTCCGGATACAGGTGTATTTTTACTACAGTCAATTGAAACACCTTGACTGCACACCAGTTGATCTGCTTTTAACTAAATATGTAACTTCTAAAACCAATTGGCTGCACCAGTAATGATTTGGTGTGTCATATTAAAGAGGGATGAATACTTACGCAATCAATTATTTTGTGTTTTATATTTGTAATTAATTTAGATCACTTTGTAGAGATCGGTTTTACTTTGACAGGAAAGAGCACCTTTCTGTTGATCAGTGTCAAAAAGCACCCAATTAAATCCATTTTGATTCACTGTTGTGAAACAATAAAAATTGAACGCTTTCAAGGAATCAACACTTTTTATAGGCACTGTATGAAGGCCAATCTGCCAAAAGCTTTATTTATGAATGTGGCATTACTTTCAATGAACTACAGACCTGTAGTCCCAGATTCCTTTGTCTACCGTACTCCTCAATGCCCCACTGTTCACTGTGTAAGACCTACTCAGGTTGGTTCTCCCAAAGAGCAGTACCTCACACTCTGATTGGTCCTAATAAAGTGCAACACCTTGCACTTGTCTGCATTAAATTCCATCTGCCATTTTCAGCCCGTTTCTCCAGCTGGTCCACATTCCGCTGCAAGCCACGATAGCCTTCGTCACTGTTGACTATACTCCGAGTCTTGGTGTCATCCACAAATTTGCTGATCCAGTTAACCACATTATCATCCAGATTGTTGACAGGGAACGCTAATCCCTGTGGCATTTCACTAGGAACAGATGCCCAGGCAGCGAGGCAACCATCTACTACACTTCTCTAGCTTCTCCCACAAAACCAATGTGTAATCCATTTTACTACCTGGTCTTGAATGCTGAGTAACCTTCTCAACCAATCTCCCATGCAGGACCTTGTCAAATCCCTTGCTACGTAGATAACATCTTTTGCCTTCATCAACATTCCTGGGAACGCTATAAGGACAATAAAGAATTAGCAGAGCAGCAGCTATGGGCTTGCTTTGAGTGGGTGGACTGAGCTATCACCTCCTACAAAGTAAAACCAAGTGACATCGGTGAAAAGAGTTCACTCCCAGATGAGCTCAATGCTTTTTATGCTTTCTTTAACCAATAAAACATGCAGGCAACGTCATGAGCTCCCACAGCCCCCAATGACCTTGTGATTTCAGTCTCTGAGGCCAACAGGAGAGCATCGTTCAGGGGGGTGAACACACGGAAAGTATTTAGCCCAGATGATGTAACTGGATGAGTGTTGATCAACTGGCTGGAGCGTTCACTGATAGCTTGAACCTCTGACTTCAGCAGTTTCAGATACCCACCTGCATCAAGCAGGTTTCAATCACATCGAAGAAGAACATGGTAAGCTGCCTCAATATCTCTCGTCCAGTAGCATTTACATCCACTATGATGAACTGCTTCGATTGGTTGGTGATAAAACATATTAACTAATGCCTGAGGAGCGACTTGGATCAGCCAACTGTCTCAACAGGTCAACAGCAGATGCAATTTCTTTGTCTCTCCTCTCAACACTGGAACATCTGGACAGTAAAGGTGCATACATCAATATACTCTTCATTGACTATAGTTTGACATTCAATACTATCATTCCCTCAAAACTAATCAATAAGCTCCAAATCCTAGGCCTCAGTACCTCCATGTGCAACTGGATCCTCTATTTCCTCTCTTGCAGACCTCAATCACTTCAGATTGGCGACAAGATCTCCTCCACAATCGCCGTCAGCACTGGTGCATCTCAAGGCTGTGTGCTTAGCCCTCTGCTCTACTCATTTTCTACTTATGACTGTGAGGCTAAGCACAGCTCTAATGCATATTTAAGTTTGCTGATGACACCGCTGATGTTGACCAAATCAAAGCTTTGATGAATCAACGTATAGGAAGGAAACTGAAAATCTGGCTGAATAATGCCACAACAACACCCCTTCACTCAATGTCCACAAAACCAAAGAGCTGATTATTGACTTCAGGAGGAGGAAACTGGAGATCCATGAGCCAGTCCTCATCAGGGGAACAGAGGTGGAGAGAATTAGCAACCTTAACTTCCTGAGCATTATTATTTCAGAGGATCTGTCCTGAATACATTTTGTAATTGCCATTACAAACCATCTCTACTTCCTTAGAAATTTGCAAAGATTCAGCATGTCATCTCAAACTTGGACAAACTTCTGTAGATGCGCGGTGGAGAGTACCCTGACTGGTTGCATCATGGCCTGGTACGAAAACACTAATATCCTTGAATGTGAAAACCTCCCCTCCCCCCCACCGTTGACCACATCTACAAGGAATACTGTCGCAGGAAAGCAGCATACACCCATCAAAGATCCCCACCATCCAGATCACATGCTTTTATCCATTGGAAAAAAAGAGGTTCAGGAGCCTCAGGTCCCACACCACCAGGTTCAGGAACAGTTATTATCCCTCAACCTTCAAGTTCATGAACCAGGGTAGATAACTTCACTTACCCTAACAATGAACATATACCACATCCTATGGACTCATTTTCTCAATATTTATTTATTTATTTGTTTGTTTATTTATTTATTATTTAGCTTTTTTTTTGTATTTGCACATTGTTTGCCTGTCTTTGTTGCGTACAGTTCTTCATTGATTCTATTGTGTTTCTTTGTATTTAATGTGAATGCCCACAAGAAAATGAATCTCAGGGTAGTATATCGTGACATATGTCTACTTTGATAACAAATTCACTTTGAACTTCAACTTTGAAGAATATTTGTCATGTTGTCAAATGGAAAGTTCCTTCCATTCCTGTGCTCCTCTATGTAATCATCTTGGTAAGAAAACTGGACTTATATTATCGGAAACTGCAGAAAAGTTGTCCCTAGATAATAAACGAGTCCTGTTTTTATAGCCATCTATAAGTCCATTTTGTGCATAAGTTGGAAAAAATGCATAACGACTGTATGATAACCATACCTCTGCTGTATGTTACTAATGGCATCATAAGCACATAAGAAAGAATAATATTTAAAAGTGATGAGAGAGTGGAATCTAGCTTTGTCATTTGTAGGTACTGTATGTATATAGTTCAGAATTTTGTTCGAACAGATATTGATATGTCAGGTGTTTGTAACCTCTGGATGGCCTATCTGGTGTTCTGTTTGGGTCATTGAGGACTCAGAGGGCCAAAGGCCCTGCTTCTGTTCTAAAGGACTTCACATCCCTCTGTCAATGTACGAGACTGGTTCTTCATATTTCCACTACAGCAATCTGACCCTGTCAGCAGGAATACACTGTACAATTGCTTGGGATAATTAATTAGGGATCTGTACATCACAAAACAAATCCAGTTTCTGAGGGCAGCTTTTCTTTAGCACTTCGATTGAGGTCTGATTTTTGCCAGTGACCCTGCTGCTATCTGCAGGCAATGTGACAGAGCATTTCCCCTTGATTTATGATGCTGCTTTATCTGTCTGGAAGGATAAAGAAGCACGGCAGATTCTCTTCATGATGATTGCTCTTCTTTGATCTGTTGTCACCCCCATGTACATATTCCTCTGGCATTGCAATGGATAACTAATATGGATAAAAACATCAACATTGCTCAGAGACTTGCAGAATACCTAACAAGAGAAAATCTGCAGATGCTTGAAATCCAACGCAACACACAAAAAATGCTGGAAAAAGTAGAGTATTTCCAGTCCTCATGAAGGGTTTTGGCCCAAAACATTGGCTGTTTACTCTTTTCTATAGATGCTGCCTGGTCTGCTGAGTTCCACCAGCATTTTGTGTGTGTTGCTCTTGGAATACCGAGTGGTGTTATCAATATTCCCAAGGCTTACCCATCAGCACAGCGCTTTTCCAATAACGTTGTCTTTCCTTCATGGGTGACGTTGGGCTGGATTCTTCTCTTGAAAAATTCCCTCAGAAAACACAGAGGTTGATCACTTTCTAAAAGATATCTGCAAAAGACAATTGTGAGACATCTTTACCTCTTGAGTCAGAAAGAAGGCTGTGGAGATAAGTGATGTGAATGGAAACTATGTTGAGTTGTTAGTTGTGCTACCTTTATGATGCAATGTTAACCAAGGAATCAGGGTCAGGTTTATTATCACTGACATAGGGGACAGAGAAGAGTATCGCACAGTATAGGCCCTGTGGCCCACGGTGTTGTGGCAACCCCTTAACCTACTCCAAGATTAATCTGATACTTCTTACCTATTCGACGCTCCATTTTTTCTTTCACCCATCTGGACTGAGCAATTTCAAGTTCCTGGATGTCAGTATCTCTGAAGACCGAACCTAGTCACAACATATTGATGTAGCTATAAAGAAGGCAAGACAGTAGGAGTTTGAGAAGATATGGTTTGTCACCTAAAACACTTAAAAACCTCTACAGCTGTACTGTGGAGAACACTCTGACTGGCTGCATCACTGTCTGGTATGGGGGGCGAGGGGGAATACTGCACAGGATCAAAGTAAGTTGCAGAAAGTTGTAAACGTAGTCAGCACCAACGTGGGTACTTGCCTCCATAGTATTCAAGACATTTTCAAGGAGCGGTGCCTTAGAAAGTCGGCATCCATCATAAACGAACCCCACCACCCAGGACTTGCCCTCTTCTCATTGTTATCATTAGGAAGGAGGTACGGAAGCCTGAAGTCACACACTCAGTGATTCAGGAACAGCTTCTTCCCCTGTATCACCCAGTTCCTAAGTGGACATTGAACCCATAAACACTAGCTCAATACTTTAAAAAAATTTATTTCTGGTTTTGCACGACTTATTTTAACTTAACTATTCAATACACACACACACACACACACACACACACACACACACACACATATATATATTCACTGTAATTTTTTTTCTATTTTTACCATGTATTACATTGTACTGTTAACAAATTTCATGACATATACTGACGATATTAAACCTGATTCTGATTCTGATTCTAATCTAAGAGTCTCATAGAAGTCCCTAATGTATCTTCCACCTCCACCACCACCCCTAGCAGCACATCCCCATGCATCTACCAATCTCTGTGTAAAAGATTTGTCTCTGAAATCCCCCCTATACTTTTCTCCTAACACCTTGAAGTCATACCCCTCTGTATTAGCCACTTCTGCCCTAAGAAAAATTCTCTGGATGCCTGCTCTATCTATACCTCTTATCATTTTATTCACCTCAGTCATGTCAACTCTCATCCTCCTTCCCTCCAAACAGAAAAGCCCGAACTGGCTCAACCTGTCCTCACAACATATCCTTTCAAATCCAGGCATCATTTTGGCAAATCTCTTCTGTGCTGTGTTCTTCCTATAATGAAGTAATGAGAACTGAATGCAATATTCCAAGTGTGGAAACAGTGATAGAATTAATGATTCAGATTAATGTCCTTTCATCCGAAGAATTATTTCTCTTTAAGGTCACTGAAATAAATTATCACCACATTAATGTTTGAAACTTGTATGCAGACTAACTGCCTGTTCTGCAATAAAACTGAAATAAAAACAATATAGATTGTTTTCCTCCACTCCAAGCTGTGTCACTTTCATCAGTGCTGCATTCTGTTGGTTCTGTTAGAAGATAGGAGGAAATGTACGTAAGATTTAGGAAGCTAAAATCAAACAGAATCCTTGAGGACAAAAAAGAACTCAAGGAAGGAAATTGGGAAAACCAAGAAAAGGATCCAACACCATTCTATACATACATTAAGAGCAAGCAATAATGAGGAAACAGATAGGACCGTTCAAGGATAAAGGAGGGAACATGTGCTTGGAGGCAGGGAATGTAATGGGATCCGAAATGACTTCTTTGCATCAGTATTTACCCAGGGTATGGTTCAGGAGAGTAGGGATATCAGTGTGAATCATGCTTATTTGGTAGGTCATTTCGAGATAAAGAACAATAAGGTTGACAAGTCTCTAAGGCCTGATGGGATATATTCCAGATTTTTGAGAGTGTCAAGACATGAGATTTGCCCTTCACCAATATCTTCATGTCTCCTGTAACCATATTTGATGTCACAGGGGTTTGGTGAATAGCTAATGCTTTTTCATTAATCCTGGAAAATATAGACTGTGTGTCAGTGGTAGGGAAGTTACTGGAGAGGATTCTTGAAGATGGGAGCAATGAAAATTTGGAAAACCATGGTTTAATTATGGACAGTTAGTGTAGCTCTGTGCAGGACAATTCATGTCTTAATATCTTGATTGAATTTTTCAAGAAGGTGATGAAAATGATTGACGAGAGTGGAGCTGTAGATGTTGCCTACCTGGATTTTAATAAGGCACTTGAAAAGATCCCTCATTTGAGGCTCAACCAGAAGGTTAAGGTGCATGGGATCCACAGTGAATTGGCTTGTCCATAGAAGGCAGAGAGTAGTGATTGATGGGACACATTCTGGCTAGAGGTCTGTGATTAACAGTGTTCTATTGGGATTCATAGTTAGACCTCTGATGTTTGTGATGACATGAATGAAATGTATATTGGCAGGCTGGTAAATATGGCAGTATTGTGCATAATGTAGAAGGTGATAAAGAATACAGTGTGATGTAGATCAGTTGGAGATGTGGGCAGAGAAATGGTAGATGGAGTTTAATTCAGCCAAATGCAAAGTTTTGCACCTTGGGAGATCAAATGCAAAGATACAGTACACTGTTATTGGCAGGTTCTTAACAGTATTGATGTGCAGGAGGACCTTGGTTTACACATCCAGAGTTTGCTGGAAGTGGCTATAACAAGGTGTGCCTTACTTAGCATGCAAAAGTTGGTCTGAAGGGCTTTTTTCTGTGCTGCATGACTCCATAAGTGTGTGACTCACCTTTGAGTGCAGTGCTCTCCCAGAGCAGTCATTCAGCCTCTCCAGTTCTCTCTTAGTATAGACCCTGGAACAATGCAGCACATGCCCAGTAGAACCCTTTAAACATTAAAGGGCACCCTTGGTACCATACTTTCAACTGAGAAACACATTGTCCTGTATGAGCTACAATACCTGGACAATGCCTTGTTGTTGTTATTGCAAGACCCTGTTGGACCTTGTTAATGAGGAATGCTACAAGTCTGATTCACTGATATATTGGGGAACAGCGAGGGAGCTGCATGGCCTCAGTTGTAGCAAGAACTAGGCCTCTAGCCTCAGTGCTGCCTGTTTGCAACTGCCCAAGAGAGACACATCAGAGTCAATGTGCTTCACTGGAAAGCCAGAGGCGGTGTGGTGTGGTGTACATATTGGAATTGGGGCTGACCTCTAGTGTTCACTCAGTAGAACACAAGATGTATTTGACGGCCAAGTGCTGCAACCTTCATGGACTCAGGGACTTGAACCATATATTTTTTATATGACTGTATTTTATTGTGGATCTTATATGTACTGTATGTGGATTGTGCTGTATATGAGTGCTAGTACTGTGTTTTGCACCTTGGCCCCAAAGTAACACTGTTTCATTTAGCCAAATTCACAGGCATTCATATATGATTGAATAACAATTAAATTTGAAAATGAACTTGAACTCATAATAAATAAGTTTATTTCTGACCAAGAGGTGAGATTTTGGCTATTGATCTAAACTGTTATGAAGAGCAATAAATTCCAAGGATTTACGGAAGTAATTTTATGTGAATCAACATTAGATGTCCACCAAGATTGCATCCCATTTTGTATCACTCTGAGAAACATACCAAGTTAGAAACATTAGATATCAGATCAGGCTAAGTACTGATCATGTTCCTCAGTAAAGGGATGTAGTTCGTCATCAGTAAGAGTTTTATGACCAAAACTCAGCTCACCAAAGTCCAGGGTGGGCTTTGTCAGAATCACCTGGCCCTGGCCTTTATTTTAGTTTATAACAGCACTGTCTTGTCAAAGCAAGAACTTCTTACTTTCATGCTTTTTTTTTCATATACAAATGTTGGATCACTGTTTAATTTCTGATTCTCAGGGTTCTTTCGGGAGTGAAAAATGGTGAGCAGTCTTAATCCCAAGATTTCAGTTTGTTTTAGATACAAACAAACATACAAATACTAAGCAATCCAAGTAAGGAGCTGAGAAATGATGCTAAGGGGGGGGAATTAATGTTATGGGGTGTAAAACAAAGGAAAATGTCTGAAAAATCTATCACTTTAGTAGATAAAAGAAATTCCTTAGATAGTGATGATTTAATTAATAGGCTACATAATTAAAACAATTACGCCATGTGAATAATGCGCTAATACTTACACTCCTTCCAGTGATCCCCTCCCCTTACAGTTCCTATGTGCCCACCCCACCTCCTTTAACCTTGCACTCAACATCAGTAAGACTAAAGAATTGATTATGGACTTCAGGAAGTGGAAGTTGAGGGAACACACGTCAGTCCTCATTGAGGGGTCAGCAGAGGAAAGGATGAGTAGCTTTAAGTTCTTGGGTGTCAAATTCTGAAGATCTATCCTGAGCCCAACACATTGATGCAATTACAAAGAAGGCATGTCACAGGCTATATTTCATTAGGAGTTTGAGGAGTTGAAGAAGACTTGGTGCGTCAACAAAGACTCTAGCAAATTTCCACGCATGTACTGTGGAGAGCATTCTAAAGTTGCATCGCCACCGCACAGGATCAGGGAAAGCTGCAGGGGTTTACAATCTCAGCCAGCACCATCACGGTCAGCAGCTTCACCTTCATTGAGGACACCTACAATGGACAATACCTGAAAAAAGGCAGCATCCATCATTTCGAGCTGTCACCCACGACATAGGCTCTTCTTATTACAACCATCAGAGAGGAAGCACAGGATCTTGAAGACACATACTCAATGTTTTAGAAACAGCTTCCTTCCCTACACCATCAGATTTCTGAATAGATAATGAACCAAGCCATGAAGACAATTGCCAGCCGGTGGTGTAGTGGGATCAGCACTGGATTTTAAGGGAAATTGTCCTGGGTTTGAATCCAGCTAGCTTCTTACACACTTTCCATCCAAGATGGGTTGAGTATTGAGCTAGCAACTTGGCCTTGTCAAAAAAAATAGACAATTGTTGTATCACAAGGTGTGGGGAGGAGCAGCATGAAGAATATCTCATTATTTTTGCACTACTTAATTATTTATAATATAGAGTTTTTATTGTATTTACAGTATTTTTTATGTATTACACTCTACTGCTGCCAAAAATCAACAAATTTCATGACATACTTAGGTCAGCAATATTAAATCTGATTCTGATTCATTTGTTTATATGCTTCACTATTCTTTCTTATCAGATTCCATCATCTGCAGCCCATTGTTGCCTCTATCTATTGCCTTCTAATGCTATTTCCACTGTCCCATCTGCCATATACCCATCACTCTTCCTCACCTGCATTGCTTGCCAGCTCTTGATACGCCCATCCCTTTCATTCCTTTAGGATGCCTATCTCCCCTCTATACTTCGGGGCAGATGAAAAGTCCTGAACCAAAATGACAACCGCCCATTTTCCTCCACTTATGCTGCCTGACCCACCAAGCTCCTCCAGCCTCTTGTGTATTTGTTTACACCCATTTTGCATCCCACAAACTTGCTGACGTTGGAATATCCCCAAACCTACACCACATCTGGAGTGTTCAGCAATCTGCCTCAGACATCCATAGTCAGAATGCCCTTAATGAGGGACTACACAAGAGACGATTAAGTACGATGAAAACCTGGGGCATTGGAGGTAATTCTGTGTATTGGTTTGGGTTGGTTACTGGACAGAAAACAGAGATTAGGAATGGGTAACAGCTGGCTTGTAAGGTTGTGAATGGTGGTGTGTTGTAAGGCTCAATGCTAGATATCAGCTGTGAACATTCCAAAGTTCAAAGTTCAAAATACATTTATTATCATAGTATGTATACTTTATCCAACTTTGAGATTCGTCTCTTTGCAGGCAGCCACTAAAGAACTCATTATAATAAGACCCTCAAACACCCAGTGTGCAAAGAGAGAGAAAGAAAAGCAAATTATGCGAACAATAAAACTAGGTAAATAGCTTTCAGGACTGAAGTTTATGGAAGTGAGTCCCAGACATGAAACCAGGCATACTACAGCCGATTCAGGAGAAGGCCACAACCTCAGTTCAGAGCAGAGTTCAGTAAACATTGTGGAGCAGCGAGGGGAATCTGATCACTGATTTGAAAAAGGGGAACAAATGTGACATATCCAAGTTTGATGACCACACAAAGTCGTGTGTTAGTATGGGCAATGTTTTAGTTTAAACTGTTTCAGCTCCAACATATTCAAGGTTCCTTTGACTAAACCTGGTTTGAATTTCTATCTTTGTTGCTATCCAAATACTTTCCCATCTAAGTGTTGCAAACTTAGAAATCAAACCATGTAAGTCAGAATGTATTAGGGAGTACTGTTATTGGATCCGGTGTCATAGAGTTACACAACACAGAAACAGGCTCTTTCATCCATTGAGACCACATCAGTTATCATGAACTCACTAATACTAATCCTACACTAGTCCCTTGAATTGTCCACTCTTTCTCATTAATCCCTCTAAATCCTACCACTGATCTACTTGGAAGTGCCACTATACCATTGCCAATTAATTTACTGGCCCGCATATTTTAGGATATGTGAGGAAGCCCGAGTAACTGAAGGAAACGCACATGGTCACGAGGAGATCATGCAAACTCCACGCAGTCAGCACCAGAAGTTGGGTTTGAAGCTGCTTCACTGGACCTGTGAGGCATCAGCCCCGTTAGCTGCACCACTGTGTCATCTTATTAGCTCCCCTAGCCTGTTCCACTGCCCAACTGTGAACTAAAAAAAGAGAGAATGCTGGTAATCATCAACAAGTGCAAAGGCAATTCTGGAAAGAGAAACTGAATTAATATTTCGTGAGAAAGGTGTGAGGGATAGATAGAAAAGACAGGTGGTATCTTTGTCCCTCTAATAAAGAGCGTGCAGTTAAGTTGGGGGTTGTGCAATCCAAGGAGATATGCCGGGCAAGTTTTTTAACTTAGAGTAGTGGGCACATGGAATGTGCTGCTGGGGGTGGCAGTGGAGGCAGCTATAATAGTGATGTTTAAGAGGATGTTGGGGTGGTACCCGAATGCACAGAAAGTGGAGGGATATGGATATTGTGCAGCAGAAGGGATTAGTTTAGTTCAGCATTTACTACCAGTTTAATTAATCTGACACAGTATTGTGGGCTGAAGGGCCTGTTCCCATGATGTACTATTTTATGTTCTATTTCAGATTTCTAACACCTGCAGTATTTGATATTCACTCACCCTTCTATTTGGTCTTTATTATCCCCCCTTCATTCATTTTTTACTCCACCCACATATTTGTGCAGATTGTTACAGCCTTAATAGCCTCAATTGTCCCAGCAACTGCAAGGAACTTGAGGAAGAGTTCCAAATTTTCTGAACTTTTTTCCAGACCCTGTTATTTCAGAGCCAGTCTATGCGGAATTAAATCCATGAGATTTGTGTGTTTACATCTGTAATCATTGTAGTTTAGTGTTAATACACTTCAATATTTGGGAAGTAGAAAAGGCCTTTTTGATCTTATCTCTAATTGCCTCAAAATTTAGAGTGTCAATCAAAGTCTGATTTCCCAAGGCAGAGTGAATGAGACATGTGAACACTCAGGAGATCGACAACTGAAAATATTTCACTCGCTACAATGAACCAGTTATCTCACTGCTAATGGTAAAACAATTTTAATGCTTCACACTGTTTGCCTGAGATTTGATTTGGCCGACTTCACACTTTAGTCACGCTGTACAACTTATGTTGATATGCAGCTGAGAATATCAGTGGAAGTCTATTAACCCCAACTCTGCCATTATCAGATATAATTTTCTGGATGAATCACAATAATTCAAATGATTGAATAATTCAATTTGATTCTTTGGAAAAGAGAACACTTTAAATTCAATGGCAAATTGGAAGAATATTTTTTGCTAATAGGAATTATAAAGTCTGTTCTTTGCTTTTTTTCTAAATGGTGATCTATATTGAGAATGTATTCGGAGCATTTTCATTCAACTATTCATATCCTGATAAACACTGGTGAGTTTTCTGATAAATTTGCTGCTATCGTTGCCTTCAAGTGTCATTTTGGTAGAGACAAGTCTAGAAAATGTCCTCAATTTTCATCAACAACAGCAACATAATAGAGTTATAGAATCACAGGGTAATACAGCGGAGGAACAGGTCTTACAGCCCAAAAGCTCCATGCTGACCATTGCTAGTCTCAGTTGCCTGTGTCAGACTATAATCCTCCAATCCCTTTCCCCTCCATGTATCTGCCCAAGTGCCTGATAAATGTCATAATTATACCTGCCTCGACCACTTCCTCTGCCACTTATTCGAGGTAATCATCACTGTCTGTATAAAGGAGTTTTCTCTCAGGTCTCATATAATATTCTCTGTTCGTATCTTGCATCTGTACCTTCTAGTTTTGGACTTCCTAGCCCTGGGAGGAATAAAAACCTATAGTTCTCCACCATATCTATACACCTCATGATTGATTTCATTGACATCTTCACAGTCACCCTCTTTCTGCTGTGCTTCAGGGAATCAAGTCAAGTCAAGTCACTTTTATTGCCATTTTGACCATAACTGCTGGTACAGTACATAGTAAAAATGAGACAATGTTTTTTCAGGACCATGGTGTTACATGACACAGTACAAAAATTAGACTGAACTATGTAAAAAACAGCACAGAAAAAAGCTACACTAGACTACAGACCTACCCAGGACTGCATAAAGTGCACAAAACAGTGCAGGCATTACAATAAATAATAAACAGGAAAATAGGGCAGTAAGGTGTCAGTCCAGGCTCTGGGTATTGAGGAGTCTGATAGCTTGGAGGAAGAAATTGTTACATAGTCTGGTCATGAGAGCTCAAATGCTTTGGTGCCTTTTCCCAGACGGCAGGCGGGAAGAGAATTTGGATGAGGGGTGCGTGGGATCCTTCCTAATGCTGTTTGCTTTGTGGATGCAAAGACCAGAATGTCCTAACACTCCCTATAACTGAAGCCCTCTAGACTAAACAGCATCTTCGAAAATCTCCTGATTAACTGCAGCATCCTCCACAACCAGTCCGTGTCAAGAAGTGCCCAGTTGTAATATCCACCCAGAGATTATTAAGGCGTTGATGGTGCATCAGTGAGCCCATTTTTCAAAGTTAATTCTTTCTTCTGGAACGAGAGGGGTGAGGAATAACTCGAGAAAGGGTTTGGCGGATGAGCTGAAGATGCGTGTGAAGTATCTGTGATGGCAGTTTGTATTTATGTAGAGGTTTTTAATAACTGTGAAGTATTTGCAGAATACTGTATTTGAGGTGTTTTGACAAAGCTTGGACAGAGAAGGGGGTTTTAAAGAGGATCTGAGAGCACTGGAGAGCCTTAGTGATTTGCTGAATAACCATAAAAGGCTTATTTTTAAGCTCTTTAGTACTGTTCAAAATTACTTCTACAGTATATCTATTACAGTCACCTATATTTATTTCATTCACTATGATTCTTGAACATGTTTCTGCTATTTTCAAATACCAGTACTGCTTTAGGAAAAAAATGGACTACACTTACCATATCTGATTTGTTTCTTCAAACATATCTTGTTTGAGGTCTCCCATAGGAATATTTGCCTTTCTTATCTAAGTTTTTTTAAAAATCCTCTACCATGTATTCAAAGTTCAAATTTCAAAGAACATTTTGTTATCAAAGTATGGATATTTTATACAACCATGAGGTCGGTCTCCTTACAGGCAGCCACGAAACCAAGAACCCCAATAGAACCGATTAGAAACAAAAGAATTCTGTCACCCATCCAATGTGCAGAGGGGAAAAAAAAAGCAACAGAATCTCTGGGATCCATCCTTATACATTTCTAGCTTACACTGTCCCTGTGAGGCAAGTGTGCTACCTTGATCCAGATGTAGATCTACCCTACACAGATGTGGATCTTTTGGATTATTCTTATCTGCATCTGCTAGCAATCTCAAGCATGTAGAAGCAGGCCATTTCATTTCTTGTTACGAGTCTGCTCTACCACGGAATAATATACTGAATTCTGTCAAATCATGTTTTCACTACTCTCAACACATTCTAAAATCTCGGTTCAGGTCTTCTAAGTTCTCCATCACTGTCATTTATAATCTATAAACCTGATATTGCAGATCTGAAAATAATGGATGCGTTCAGGCGGCATCTGTGGTGAGAAAAACAGTGAAAGCTTTAGGCCAATAACTCTTTATCAGATCTGTATCTATAATCTATTCAACATATAGATGCAGCTTTTCCTAACCCTTCTCAGTTTGACTCTCTGTGCCGTAACACTTTTTCCCTTCTATCCTTTGCAAAATCTATGAGCTCAGTATATTCCTAACCCTTAACAGTGCCCACGTATGCAGGAAGAATGAAGAGAGGTAATATCTCCATCTGTACTATAGGCTGATTCCAAGGAAAACTGTCAAATTGTGGGCAATTTATGCAAGGGCTCTTCACACCATGAAACTTTACACATTGTTGAAGCCCAGAGAGCAGTTGATCACATGGTACAATTTTCAAATGGGTGACAACCTTGAATAGCAATCATTATTCACAGTCATGTGGGTATACCAAACTGTCTGTCCTTTTTAGAAACAATGTGCTAAAACATATTGAATAATTTCACACATTTGACTGTCACCAGTTTCTGATCCTCTCAGGGACACTGGTGTTTCTGCTGTCAAAACTGGAGACTGACCAGCAATTATTGGTATGTTACCTAACTTTTGTTTTGATTAGTCATACCAACTCACTTAGACTATCATTTGAAGAAACAGCCATTGACTCCTCTTTGACAATGGCTGGTCTCGCTGTGAATGTTTTTTATCACCTTTGTTATACATTGAATTATAGAATCATAGAATAATTACAGTTAAGCAGTCAGCCATTCAGCCAACAGTTTTGTACTAGCTCTCTACTAGAGTAACTCACCAGTTCTACCCTCCATAAACTTGTAATTTTTTTCCATCATATGTTAGAGTCATTGAGTTGAGGCCATTCATGGGTTGGGCTTGACCAAAGATGTTGTGTTCCGGCTGACTACATGATACGTAAGCCAGTGTGCAAACCGGGGCAGTATGATATTGGGAGCAAGCTGTTGCCCATGTAGCAGGTTCTCCTTCTCCATGCAGCTGATGAATGCAGAGGAACAGCAGGAATTGCCGTTCAGCATTGAACTCAATGTCGGACTGCCTTAGGGACTCCAGCTCCAAATTTTTCCTCAGGGTTTACTCCTGAAGCCCTCCCCAGGAGCGGATGTAGCCATAAGGCAGCGGGGGTTTGAGATTAGAGCTTTCTCATCAACCACAGCTGATGAGCCCATCTACCTGGTTTTAAGGTGGCAGTAGCCTGACTTTGCCCTTTCTCCTGTCAATACAAATGGTTCTGCTGGGCGTAGTAGCTAAGCTACACATAAAGGCTAGGAGCTGGATGTTATGCAATTAATATTTCTGTAATACTGTAAATATATTGTTTGATTAAGCATTCTTGTTCATTTAAATAATTTGTGTGATTTGCATATGTCTAACGCTACCATGTGATACATATGCACCTCTCTAAAAGTGAAGAACAAACTTTAAGCTCATCTCTAGGCTCTTTTGTTTTCCTTTGAATTGCTTCAATGCTTCGGAGTTACAAACAGTGGTGAAGAGGTATTTTTAAATTGAATCTAAGATGGCTACCGACCTGTTGAAATGCAGTGAGGCCTTTGAGTTAAAAAGAACATCGAAGAATGGTGAAGTTTTTAAAAAAAGCAGTGCAGCACACTTTCTTCAGAAGGGAAAACACAGTCTAGTTTGTGTGAATAAATGGCAATGTTTAAACAGAAAGAGGCCTGGCTGGACAAATTATGTTACCATTGTGGCAGGGGGTTACATACACAGACCGATGCAGGATTAAAGGAGAAACTTGCAGAAAATACAACACAGTGGAACACATTCTATACAACGATCATGTTGGGCAGACAAAAATAAATGGACTGCACAGGAACAAGAAAAAGATAAAAAATCAAGCTGCATTTTCAAAAAGAACACTAATCTGCATGCCGTTGATGAAAAATCTGATAATGATGGGAGTGACACAGGACTGTGTAGCCTTGAGATTTACAATCTGCAAACTAACAAGTGACAAGCAATATGGCTTACAATAGAAGTGAAAGGAAATTTGATTAAAATTGAATTGGATACTGGCTCAGTTCTTTCAGTCATTCCACAAAACAAATTTGAAAGATACTGAACTGAAGCTTGCAGATATCTAACTAAGATTTTATACTGGAGAAATGATAACTTCTGTAAGAAATGATATTCGTAACAGTGAAATGCAGCAACCAACAAACCACATGGAACTTATATGTGGTCAAAACAGAAGGACTAGCATTGTAGGGTGTAATTTGCCAAGACAACTACAACTTGATTAAAGATCGATCCAACATTTCTATGCCACATCTCTGCAATTAAATCAACTAAAAGCAAGTTAAGAAAGGTACTGGATGATGTCGCAGCAGTGTTCAAGGATGGCATTGGAAAACTCAAACATGTCAAGGGTAAAATATTGTTAAGTGAGAATGCCACAACCTAGTTTTGCAAAGTGCGTTTGGTTCCTTTTACCATCTATGATAAAAGTAGCCAGTAAGCTAGATTTCATGCAGGCTATAAAAATCCTTTTCAAGGATGAGTGGAGCCCATAGGCAGTTTCAGTGGTCACAGTAGCCAAGAAGGATAGGTCTGTCAGGATCTGTGGTGACTTTAAGGTCACCATCAACCAAGAACTGAAGGTAGATCAATGCCCTCTGCTCAAGATAGAGGATATCTTTGCAAACCTTTTTGTAAAGAAACACTTCAGTAAAGTGGACTCAGCTGAGACCTACACACAGAAGATGATGGAAGAAGAGTCCAAAGTGTTTCTCACCATGAACATTCACAAAAGGCTTTATTGCTATAATAGGCTTATTTTTGGAGTAGCATCTGCACTTGCACTTTGGCAAAAGCTATGGACCAGGTGCTGCAAGACTGCCCAGGAATTCATTGTTAACTGGATGACATCATTGATGGCATTGATGATAACAAGGGACATCTCCAAAATCTCAAGACAGTGCTAAAATGATTAGAAGATCATGGAGTCAGAGCACATCGCAGCAAGTCTGAATTCGTTAAACCAAGAATCACTTATTGTTGCCACACAGGACATTTCACAGTTGTGGTCTTTTTTAGGATTTATAAATTACTATAACAGTTTCCTGCCAAACCTCGCTAATGTGTTCTACTCCTTGAACTCATTACTGCAGATTGGGAAGAAGTGACAACGGACAACACAGTGTGAGGTGGCTTTCAAAAGGGTAAAGGAAATGGTGATGTCAGACACTGTAGTCACAGACACTGATCCACATCGTTCAGTGAAGCTCGTATGTGACACCTTTCCTTATTGTATAGGTCTAGTCATGTCACATGTTATGAGTGAGGGATGTGAACATCCCATTTCCTTTGCGTCATGTTCACTTACCGCTGCAGAGAAAAATTGCACACAAATTGACAGAGAGGCTTTGAGTCTAGTTTGAGGTATAAAACAATAGACAATAGACAATAGGTGCAGAAGTAGACCATTCGGCCCTTCGAGCCTGCACCGCCATTTTGAGATCATGGCTGATCATCTACTATCAATACCCGGTTCCTGCCTTGTCCCCATATCCCTTGATTCCCCTATCCATAAGATACCTATCTAGCTCCTTCTTGAAAGCATCCAGAGAATTGGCCTCCACTACCTTCCGAGGCAGTGCATTCCAGACCCCCACAACTCTCTGGGAGAAGAAGTTTTTCCTTAACTCTGTCCTAAATGACCTACCCCTTATTCTCAAACCATGCCCTCTGGTACTGGACTCTCCCAGCATCTGGAACATATTTCCTGCCTCTATCTTGTCCAATCCCTTAATAATCTTATATGTTGCAATCAGATCCCCTCTCAATCTCCTTAATTCCAGCGCGTACAAGCCCAGTCTCTCTAACCTCTCTGCGTAAGACAGTCCTGACATCCCAGGAATTACCTTGTGAATCTACGTTGCACTTCCTCTACAGCCAGGATGTCCTTCCTTAACCCTGGAGACCAAAACTGTACACAATATTCCAGGTGTGGTCTCACCAGGGCCCTGTACAAATGCAAGAGGATTTCCTTGCTCTTGTACTCAATTCCCTTTGTAATAAAGGCCAACATTCCATTAGCTTTCTTCACTGCCTGCTGCACTTGCTCATTCACCTTCAGTGACTGATGAACAAAGACTCCTAGATCACTTTGTATTTCTCCCTTACCTAACTTTACACCGTTCAGATAATAATCTGCCTTCCTGTTCTTACTCCCAAAGTGGATAACCTCACACTTATTCACATTAAACGTCATCTGCCAAGTATCTGCCCACTCACCCAGCCTATCCAAGTCACCCTGAATTCTCCTAAAATCCTCATCACATGTCACACTGCCACCCAGCTTAGTATCATCAGCAAATTTGCTGATGTTATTCTCAATGCCTTCATCTAAATCATTGATGTAAATCACAAACAGCTGTGGTCCCAATACCGAGCCCTGTGGCACCCCACTAGTCACCACCTGCCATTCCGAGAAACACTCATTCACCGCTACCCTTTCCTTTCTATCTGCCAACCAGTTTTCTATCCATGTCAATGTCTTCCCCCCAATGCCATGAGCTTTGATTTTACCCACCAATCTCCTATGTGGGACCTTATCAAATGCCTTCTGAAAATTGAGGTACACTACATCCACTGGATCTCCCTTGTCTAACTTCCTGGTTACATCCTCAAAAAAACTCCAATAGATTAGTCAAGCATGATTTACCCTTGGTAAATCCATGCTGGCTTGGCCTAATCCTATCACTGCTATCTAGATATGCCACTATTTCATCTTTAATAATGGACTCTAACATCTTCCCCACTACCGATGTCAGGCTGACAGGTTGATAGTTCTGTCAACAACATTTCAACCAGTATCTGTATTGGAGAGGGTTCACCCTCATTACTGATCATCAACCACTAGTATCCATTTTCAATCCACAGAAAGGTGTTCCTTTAACAGGCACATCACAAATGCAGAGATGGACTCTTTTTCTTGCTGGACAAAATTGAATGGTTAAATTCTGAGGGATAACTAATCATGGAAATTCTGATGGATTTTTCTGTTTACCCTTGGAAAAAGAAATACCGGAAATTTTTACAAAAAAGGACTCTCCTCTTGATGTATTCTCCCTTATGCAAATAAAAAGTCTCCCTGTTACGGCGGAGATGATCCAAAGGGAAACCCGAAAAGACCCCACACACTCTCAGGTCTATATGGCCACCCAAAGTGGCTGGAATGTGCAACAGAACCTATAGCTCCACCATTTTTACCAGCACCGAGATGAACTTGCCCTTGACAGGGGTTGCCATATGTGAGGATTAAGAGTTGGTGCACATCCAAGCTGAGAGCTAAAGTGTTGGAGAAGCTACATGCCAGCCATCTAGATGTGATTAAAATGAATGCATTGGCTGGAAGCTCTGTCTGGTGGTCTGGGATAGATCAGCAGATGGAGCAGCTGGACTGTGTGGGTTGCCATTACATCCAGAAGATGCCAAGAACAACGCCTGTCCATCCCTGGGAATGGCCTGCATTGTCTTGGTAAAGGATGCATGTGAATTTTGCCAGATCATCCATGATCACAAATTTCTTGGTAGTACTGGATGCAGCTACAAAGTGGTCGGAAGTGATCCCAATATGCTCCACCACACCCTCACACATAGCTGGTCTGTTGAGAAGCCTCTTCTCAAGGACTAGTTCCAGAACACTTAGTCCGTGACAATGGACCACAGCTTGAGCAGACCACTTGCAGACTCTCCTCAAAATGAACAGGATAAGACATATTATACCTGCACTATATCACCCAGCTACAAATATCTTGGCAGAAAGGTTTGTCTGGAGTCTAAAGATTGCAATGAGAGCAATGCCACCAGAACCCACTACACTGACACTGAATCAGAAGCTCACCAATTTCCTCCTTGCATGTTGCTATGCAGCACACTCCTCGTCCAATAACTCACCTGCTATGCTGTTCCTGGTTCATACCTTGTGCTCACACTTGGATCTCCTCAATCCCAGTCTCAGAAGGTGTATGCAGGACAAACAGCTGAGGCAAATTGAAGGCTTCTTAAACAAGGAGGTTCAATGTTTCACTCCTGGCAAGCAGTCCTGGCAAGGGACTACAGAGGTGCTCAGAAGTGGGTCCTCAGAAGGATTAAGGACAGAACTAGACCACTCTCTTACGCAGTGGAGGTTGAGTCTGGTATCGTCCGGAGAAGACCCATCGATCAGCTGAGGAGAGTCGAGTCAATTGCTGGAGAAGGAAGGTGGCAACTACTGTCAGAACCAATTCCTGCACCTCAGAGTTAATTGCTGCAACCACCACGGAGGAGGCCCCAGAACATGACATTGTTTCACAGCCAGAAGTTTCAGCTACCAAGCCAAGTGATTCCCCCTTGTCAGGAATGACCTTATTCTACAAGTGTAAGAAATCCTCCACAGTAATAAATCTTTAGGCCTGAATGAGTCAATTTAAAATTGACTCTGCTGTGAACGCCTGTACTAGTGGTTGTATTGTATAGTATACTTTACATGCTTTCTTTATTGATTTGGAGTTTATTGTTAAGCGAGGGAGGATTGTTGTGTATTTAATATTTTAGTAATATTATGAATATATTGTTGATTAATCATTCTTGTGCATTTAGATAATTTACTGTGGGTTATATGTAAAAAATGCTTAAATTGCATACGTCATCAGGCTACCACGTGATACGTGCACACCTGACTGAAAGAACAAAGTTAAGACTCACGTGCCTCAGCTCTCTTGTTTTCCTTTGAATTAGTTTAATGTTTTGGAGTTACAATACATAACGGAGGGCTTGGTTGTCAGGTTATTTGAGACGCACGCCATTGGGAGCATTTGATAAATAGTGGGAGCTTACCTCCACTACCAGCCTCAGCTATGAGACAACCTTAAGGAACCATCATTGAGTTCATGCCAACCAAGAGCTCGTCCCATTTGTCTGTGATTGCCCCATATCCCTCTAAAACATTTATAGCCATGTACCAGTCTAAACTTTGTAATTTTACCCTCCTTCATAGCTTGTTCCATACATCCACCACCGTCTGTGTGAAATATTCATCCCTCAGGTCCCCTTTAAAGCTTACCCCTCTCACTGAAAGCATATGTCCTCTGGTTTTAAACACCCCAACTTTGGGAAAAAGATTGCGATTATCCACCTTATTCCCACTACTCATGATGTAATATACCTTAATAAGGTCACCTGTCAGCCTCTTGCACTCCGGGGAACATTATACTTATCTGTTTCCCTCCTAAATGGAACCAGTCTCCACCACATCTACAGGCTGTGCTTTTCAGATTCCAATCAAATGCTGCATAAAAATTTAATTCCTTTTCTTACTCTTAATTCTTTCTCACTTTATATGTGTGGTCATTGATGTTTCATCAAAGGAAATAGTCTTCTACAATCCGTGCTGTCAAGACCGCTCATCATTTTAAAGTTCGAAGTAAATTTATTATCATCAAAGTACATATATATCAGTATATACAACCCTGAGATTCATTTTCTTTTGGGCACACTCAATAAATCCATAGAATAATAGCCATAAAAAAATCAATGAATGACTGCACCAACCTGGGTGTTCGACCAGCGTGCAAAAGACAACAAACTGTGCAAATACAAACAGCAAGAAATAATAATAATAAATAAACAATAAATATTGAGAACATGAGATGAAGAGTAGTCCTTCAGGAGATCACGTAATCTGTAGGTGATTAAGTTAACTTAAAAGTACATTGCTTAAAGGGCAATTGCAGGCTGCAGACTGCAGTGAGAGTAATTCGAAAGAGGCATATTTAAAGTATTGTCTGCAGCCTGCAGAACGTCGTTGTGGTTCCCTGGTACCATTTTGCTTTATTTACTTCTACTAAATCTGTCAGCCTGCTGAATGAAATTAGCCCCAGATTCATCTGATTTACCTGTACTCCAGGAAGCATTCTCGTAAATCTGTTCTAGACAATTTCCAATCACCTTCACGTTTTTCTTATAATGTGGTGATCAGTTCTCCAGCTGAGGCCAAGCAAACACATCACAGATGTTCAGGATGACTTCACTGCTGTTTACTGTATGCTTCCGCTGACAGAGCTCAGAACTGCGTCAGGGTTCTCCCTACCTATTGCCACTTCAGTAGAAGATATAAAAAGCCTGCAGATAATGGAAGTCTGAAATAAAAGCAGAAAATGCTGGAAACTCTCAAAAGGCAGGCACTTTCAGGGGAATGAGAAACAGAGTTAATATTTCAAGTCAAATAGCCTTTGTCAGAAGTGCCATTTTCAATAATTTGTGCAAAGGTCATACTGCTCCCGCATCCTTTAGGAACAGTGTACTTTATTATACGGCCTCTCTACCCTCTTTTCC
This sequence comes from Hemitrygon akajei, assembly GCF_048418815.1. Lineage (NCBI taxonomy): Eukaryota > Metazoa > Chordata > Chondrichthyes > Myliobatiformes > Dasyatidae > Hemitrygon > Hemitrygon akajei. The sequence goes on along the minus strand of NC_133152.1, from coordinate 12,721,872 downwards.
CAGCAAAATACATTTTCTTTCTCTCCATCATAAGCTTAATTTTCCATGGACCTGCTTGTTCTGCCAGCCTCTTCATATACTGCTGCACTCTACCTCTTTCCTTTGTGAAGCTCACCCTACCACCACAGTTTGTGCCATCTCCAAATTTAGAATGTGCGTCTTGTGCCCTCAGTTCGAGGTAGATTACCAGAATTGGGAATGGTAAGAGTCATAGTGCCATAAGGCTATAAGATATAGGCTCATAATTAAGCCATTTAGCCCATCGAGTCTGTGTTGCCATTCCATCATGGCTGATTTAATATCCATTTCAATCCAATTCTCCTGTCTTCTCCTCATAACCTTTGATGTCCTTACTAATGAAGAACCCACAGGAGCGTAGCCATTAGAACAATGCTATAACAGCTTATGGCATATGAGTTGTTCAATTCCAATGCCTTCACTAAGAAGTTAGTATGTCCTTCCCTTGATGTGTGTAGGTTTCCTCTGGGTGCTCTGGTTTCTTCCTACATTGTGATGATCTACCAAGTAGTACGTTACTTGGTCATTGTAAATTGTCCTGTAATTAGGCTAGGGTTAAATAGGTAGGTTCCTGGGCAGTGCTGTTCAATAGAGATTAGAAGAATGGGGGCGGGGGATCTCATTGAACCCTATAAATCTCTACTCCAAATATACCCAGTGACTTGGTCTCCACAGACATCTGTGGCAATGAATTCCACAGATTCACCACCCTCTGGCTAATGAACTTCCTCCTCATCTCTGTTCTAAAGGAACATCCTTGTATTCTAAGGGTGTGCCGTCTGGTCCTAGACTTTCCTCACTACAGGAAACATCCTTTCCACTTCCATTCTATCTATGCCTTTCAATATTCCACAGGCTTCATTGAGATTTTCCCCCACCCTCCTATGTTATTCTTCTAAAATCCAGCTAGTACAGGTCCAGAGCTGTCAAACGCTCCTCATACATCTAACCTTTTATTCCTGGGATTATTCTCATGAACCTACTCAGGACTCTGTCCAATACCAACACCCTTGGTTTTATATTTATTCATTTATTTAGAGATACAGCATGGAATAGGTCCTTCCAGACAATTGAGCTGTGCTGCCAAGCAACCCACTGATTTAACCCTAGCTGATCATGGGAGAATTTACAACAACCAAATAAACTTTTAACTGGTATGTCTTTGCACTGTGGAAGGAATTGGAGCACCTGGGGTGAACCAAGCAGCACAGAACAATGAACACACAAACTTGCTTACAGAGCTTACCGGAATTGAACTCTGAACTCTGAACTCCAAATCCCCAAGCTGCAGTAGTATCACACTAGCCATCACTCTGCCGTGGTGCCCTCTGGAAATGAATGCTAACATTATATCTGCCTTCCTTACCACCAGCTCAACCTGCAAGTTAACCTTTAGGAAAACTTGGGGATAAAGGCTTTTTTCTTGGTGGCTGTTGGTGCTTTGTGGCATTCTGCAGAGGTCGGTGTTGGGACCACTTCTTTTCACACTATATGATCTGGATGAAGGAATTGATGTTACAGTGACATATGGGGATTGAAATTCAAATGGTTGGCCACCAGGAACTACTGGAACAAAGGTGCTTCACAAACCTGTTCCCTAATCTATGAAGGGTCACCTACTGTATCCAGTGCTCCCAATGCGGCCTCCTCTACATCGGTAAGGCCTGACGTAGATTGGGGGACCACTTTGTCGAGCACTTTTGCTGCACCTGCAACAAGTGGCGCTTCCCGATAGCCAACCATTTAAACTCCAATCCTCATTCTAATTCCAACATGTCTGTCCATTGCCTCCTCTACTGCATTGAAGAGACCACACTCAGGTTGGAGGAACAACACCTCGTATTCCATCTGGTTAGCCTCCAAAATGATGTAATGAACATCAATTTCTTCAACTTCCAGTAATTTTTCCCTCTTCCCCCTTCCTCCTTCTTCAATTCCCTACTCTGATCACCCTCCTACCTGCCTATTACCACCCCCAGTGCTTCTCCTCCTTTCCTTTTTCTCATGGTTCTTCTCTTCTCTCCTATCCAATTCTTGTTCTCCTTCTCCACCAATCACTTTTTCCATCTATCATCTCCAGCTTCTTACTTCATCTGCCTTCCCCCTTCCCTCATCCACTTAACACCTTCTCGCGTGTACTCCTTCTCACCCCTCCCTTCTTATCCTGGCTTATTCCCCCTTTCCTTTCCAGTCCTGAAGAAGGGTCTTAGCCTGAAACATTGACTGTATATTCATTTCTATAGATCGTGTCTGACCTGCTGAGTTTCTCCAACACTTTTTGTGTGTTAATTGTTTATCGTTATCTTTGTGTTGAAGAAGTATAAAACATTGTGTCAAGAGAGTAAAATTCTTGGATTACCCTGGACTCTTTTTCTCTCCTGAAGGTTTGGCATGAGTAAAGACTTTTATATTTCCCAATTACGGTCTCAGTTTGGCTCAGTTCTTTGACAATAATGTGAAATGTCCATCCCAGGCAACATCCTGGTAAGTCTCGTTCGCGCTCCCTCCAATGCAATTACATTCTTTCCAAAGTGCAACCAAGTCCTCTGGCTTGACGATACAAATAATGAAAGAAACGTCCAGTTGAAGTGTTCTCTTGTGGATAACCTCTCTTTCAGGGAAGTGGCATGATTAGAGCAGTCTTGATAGTGACTACAGTCTGGGTCAGCACAAGAGATACTCTACAATCGGAGGTAAATAGGGAAGGTGTTACTGACGGGTTAACAGGTGAGCGGGTTTTGGAATAGATACAGGTGGAGGAAAGGTAAATGGAGCCATGTACTTGTCTCAAAGCAATCAAATTTTGCAGAAAAGCAGGTGGGAGTACTGTTGGTGGAGGTGTAGTAGACATATTGAAACAATCAGTAACAAATGGAGAGAAGGGGTTAAATCAATAACTGGTTACAGGGCAGAGACAGCGTCTTCAAAGTAAGCTAGTATCTGAAGGGGATGATGTGTGTTTTCTTGCTTCACTTGCTGATGTGATGGCATTGCTGTACCTTATCCCTGAAGTGTGCCTGAAACTCTCTACACTCATCTTGGACAGGTATATGGATGAGGGGTTTGGAGGAATATGGCCCGGGTGCAGGTCAGTGGGACTAGCCAGAAAAATAGTTCAGCATTGCCAGGAAGGGCCAAAAGTCCTGTTTCTGTGCTGTAATGTTCTATGGTTCAGAACAAGTGTGTAATTCACTTTGATTCAGGTTCAGATTCAGAAACACTTTATTTATCACGTATACCAAAACATACTGTGAATTATTTTGTTTGTGTTGACAATCAACACAACTTAAGGATATGGGGGCAGCTCATAGGTGTCACCACATGTTCTAGCACCAGCATAGCATATTCACAACGCTTGGCAGAACAACACAAGACACAACACAATAAACAACAACAGCAAAGCACACCTTATTCCTCCCTAAATGCACCCCCACCAGCCAACATACACAGTCCTCTAGGCTCAGGATAGTCCTCTGCTAGCTTCCAATGGACTTGCAGATTCACAGACACTGGGCTTTGTCTTCCCCTGTAGACCTGCGGATTCAGGGCTCCAGTCAGCAGGCCTTGACTTCCAGGCTTCTCACTGATCTTCAGGTTTCAAACTTCAGTATCAACCCCAGGACTCACCAGTTGATGAGGATCCTGGATGACGACTCTGGACTCTCTGATGACTGCGACCCCAAATATTAAGCCTCAAATTTCAGACTCCTCAGTGATCGGGATCCCAAAAACTATGCCTCAAACGCTGGTCACTGTAGTGACAAGTACCCTGAACACTAAGCCTCAAACTTGAGTCTCGCTGATTACTTTGTCTCTGGTTTGATCTTGAATTCCCTCACATTGCTATTCCTAAAAACTAACCTGACCCTTAATTGCCTGTCCTGCATTCAAAACGATACCCACAAATTAAAAAAAAACAACCAAGTTGGAGCTATTATCTCGACAGAGACCATAGCCAGTACCATCTTGACTGGTAGACCAGTTAATAAGGTAACTTATCTCTTCTGGTGAAAGATCATTCACTAAGTGCGTCTTACTAAGTATGACCTAAGTATGTGTGAGTGATTCCTTCACGATAAAAATGGGTTAGTTGGCTTTGATCTGTACCCTTACACAAGCTGCTTGGCTACCCAAATGCAAGTGGGTAATAACTGGGTAGATCCTACAAAGGGCAAAACTGTTAGGGGATCATTTCCGGTGAGAATTAAATTAAGGGTTTATCTACACACCCAGAACACTCTGAGAACAGTGGAGCTTGTTCTAGCTGATCTGCTTCCAACCATACACGTTATGCAGAGCCAGTAAGTTAACATTGTTTTGGAAGGAGAATGAGCTACACTCCCTTCATAAGAAGAAAGGCCATGTTTGAGGAATCGCTTTTTGGCCAAACCATGTTTTCTAATGTTTCATGAATATAATAGAATATAATATTGATGTAAAGCTACAGGTAAAGGAGAAAGGAGAAATAGAATTGTCTTGGCTGAGTGAAGGAAGCCCTATGATGGAAAGGCGTGGAGAAAACTTAACTCTTTCATGGCAGGGTATTTAATGTCAGCTTATAAAATGGTGGAGGAAAGAGGAGGATTGCTTAATGATGTCTGAATGGCATGAAGATAATTTCATTGATAGTGAGCTGAGTAGTCTGTAGGAGTTGACAATCTGTCTTCTTAGACTTGGGAAAGTACTATACTGGTCAGACTGTATGGAAAATGTATGGTCATGCACTTTGGTGGAAGAAATAAACAGGCAGACTATTATTTAGCTGGGGAGAGAATTCAAAGTGCAGAGATGCAAAGGGACTTGGGAGTCCTTGAGCAAGATACTCCAAAGATTAACCTTCATGTTGAGACGGTTGTGAAGAAGGTGAATGCAATGTTGGCATTCATTTCTAGAGGTATAGAATATAGAAGCAGGGGTGTGATGTTGAGGCTCTATAAGGCACTCATGAGACCACACTTGGAGTATTGTGTACAGTTTTGGGCTCCTTATTTTGGAGAAGATAAACTGACATTGGAGAGGGTTCAGGGAAGATTCACAAGAATTATTCCAGGAATTGAAAGGTTACTGTATGAGGAACATTTGGCAGCTCTTGGGCTGTATTCCCTGGAGTTCAGGAGAATTGGGGGGTGGGGGGGGGGGATATCATAGAAACATTACAAATGTTAAAAGACCTGAACAGATTAGATATGGAAAAGTTATTTCCCATGGTAGGGGATTCTAGGACAAGAGGGCATGACTTCATGATTGAAGGACATCCTTTTAGACTGAGATGAGGAGAAATTACTTTAGTCAGAGGGTGGTAAATCTGTGGAATTTGTTGCCACAAGCAGCTGTGGGGCCAAGTCATTTGTTGTATTTAAGGCAGAGATAGTTAGGCCCTTGATTAGCCAGGACATCAAAGGGTATGGGGAGAAGGCAGGGGAGTGGGGATGTTTGGAAGAATTGGATCAGTCCATGATTGAATGGTGAAGCAGACTCGATGGGCTGAATGGGCTACTTCTGCTCCTATATCTTATGGTAAGTGAGGGAGTATCAGTTCTTTCTGTTTTCCTTTCACCTTCCTTCACGCTTGCTTGTCAACCTTTGCAGAGTGAAACCTTTGGAGGATGCTATCACGTATTTGCTGCACAAATCACTCTCTCACCTAGATGGGGTCAGTTGTGCTGTGAGGATTACATTCCTTGACTTCTCTAGTGCCTTTAACACCATCCAGCCAAAGATCTTAAGGCACAAACTAACGGAGATGGGAGTAGACTCTCACATGGTGGATTGGATAGTGGAGTACTTGACAGATAGACCTCAGTATGTGCGGTTGGGAGACTGTAGGTCTGACACGGTGGTCAGCAGCACAGGAGCGCCGCAGGGAACCGTACTCTCTCCGGTCCTGTTCACCCTGTACACATCAGACTTCCAATATAACTCGGAGTCCTGCCATGTGCAGAAGTTCGCTGATGACACGGCCATAGTGGGGTGTGTCAGGAATGGACAGGAGGAGGAGTATAGGAAACTGATACAGGACTTTGTGATATGGTGCAACTCAAACTACCTGCGTCTCAATGTCACCAAGACCAAGGAGATGGTGGTGGACTTTAGGAGATCTAGGCCTCATATGGAGCCAGTGATCATTAATGGAGAATGTGTGGAGCAGGTTAAGACCTACAAGTATCTGGGAGTACAGTTAGATGAGAAGCTAGACTGGACTGCCAACACAGATGCTTTGTGCAGGAAGGCACAGAGTCGACTGTACTTCCTAAGAAGGTTGGCGTCATTCAATGTCTGTAGTGAGATGCTGAAGATGTTCTATAGGTCAGTTGTGGAGAGCGCCCTCTTCTTTGTGGTGGCGTGTTGGGGAGGAAGCATTAAGAAGAGGGACGCCTCACGTCTTAATAAGCTGGTAAGGAAGGCGGGCTCTGTCGTGGGCAAAGTATTGGAGAGTTTAACATCGGTAGCTGAGCGAAGGGCGCTGAGTAGGCTACGGTCAATTATGGAAAAACCTGAACATCCTCTACATAGCACCATCCAGAGACAGAGAAGCAGTTTCAGCGACAGGTTACTATCGATGCAATGCTCCTCAGACAGGATGAAGAGGTCAATACTCCCCAATGCCATTAGGCTTTACAATTCAACCGCCAGGACTTAAGAACTTTTTAAAAGCTATTATAAATGCTTTTTGAGATAGTGATTTAGATGCATATCATATTTTTACTGAGTTAAGTATTGTATGTAATTAGTTTTGCTACAACAAGTGTATGGGACATTGGAAAAAAGGTTGAATTTCCCCATGGGGATGAATAAAGTATCTATCTATCTAAATAGTACCTGCCATCGTCCCAGCATGCCTCTGTTGCTCTGGACTTCCTCAGCAGCAGTAGCTGCAATCACATTACCTCAAAGCCTCACTGGATCGTTCTATGAGTGGAAGAGAAACAAAGGAAGTTTTACAATTATATAGTGCCTGTGGACATCCCAAAGAGTTTTCCATCTCTTGAGATCCTTTTGAATGAGGCTATTTGTGCATTATAGGAAAACAACTATTAATCTGCATACAGCAATTTCCATTAAAAAGCAATGTGAAAACCCTAGACAATCGCAATCCATGGATATGTAAAGTATGCATGACTACTGATCAAGCACTAGTTCAATAAAACAAATACAGAGAAACTCCAGCTAATACAGACAAGCTAAGTACAGTAAATAGGCAATGGAATGCAAAAGGGATGAAAATATGAGGTTAAAAAGAAAAGAAAATTAGTCTTCTTTTAAATGTTGAGGGATTGAAAGGTTTTGGTGCTTTTGCACGCAGATCACTTAGAATGTAGCATAAAGCTTCACCAAGCAATAGGAAGCAAGTTCCATATTGTCCTTTATTACAAAATGGTCTTAGGCTAAAGACATCTTGTTGCAGTAATGAGATCACAGCTGGATTATTATGACCGGTCATATTATCTAAGGAAGGATAAATTTGGCTTTGAGGGAATCATGTTTATTCTGAGATTGGAAGTGAAGTTCTATGATGAGAGGTTAAGCAGACTAGGACAGTTCTCTGTAGAACAAGAAGTTATTTCAATGAAAAGTGTAAAATCCTTATAGAACTAGACAGGAAGGTGCAGGGGTCATATTTCCCCTGGTTGAGGCGTGGAGAATCAGGGTGTTATGATCTCAACCAGTGGGGTTGACATTTTGAGACTGAAGTGAGAAGAAATTTCTTGAGCCAATCAGCAGGGAATCTTTGAAATTCTCGACTCAGTGTATAGGGTCAGTTACTGAGTATATTCAAGAAAGAGATTAATAGGTTTTTCAATGATAACATAATTAATGTGGGATTAATGCAGAAAGGTGGCACTGGGATAAAAGATTGATTATAATCTCATTTAATGGAGGATCAGGCATGAATGCCTTGCTGCTATTTAGTGATCTTAGTTGAGCGATAGTTATTGACCAGAGGGTAGCATTGTCTTCTCCTGATACTCTTTCAAGTAACACCATCACAAGATCGCAAGACAAAGGAGCAGAAGTAGGCCATTCGGCCCTTCGAGTCTGCTCTGCCACTTCGCCATGAGCTAAACTATTCCCCTGTCTAGTTCCAATTTCTGGCTTTTTTCCCATATCCCTTGATACCCTAACTAATTAGATACCTATCAATCTCCTCCTTAAAAAAACCTCAATGATTGGGCCTCCACAGCTGTATGTGGCAACAAATTCCATAAATCCATGACTCTCTGGCTAAAAAAAGTTCTCCTCATCTCTGTTTTAAATGGGTACCCTCTAATTCTAAGACTGTGACCTCTTGTCCTGGACTCACCCACCAAGGGAAACAGTCTTTCCACATCTACCCTGTCCAACCCTTTCAACATTTCAATTCTTGAGAGAACAGCCAAAGCGTCAGTTTCCATTAAAAAAACTCAACTCATCCATTGTCCAAGTAGACTTTAGATTCAAATAAGAGAGCACCTGACCAAACCACCAGTTAATACATTCATTGATCTTCTTTTAGAGATGACCACCCTCTCCACCAGCAGAATAGGAGGGCTTTTGACCAGTGTCACTGCTGCTCGCCACTGCTATCGATGTCACACAACAATAGCAGCCAACAGAACTGTTACCTCAAAACTCTCATAACACAGGTTCAATCCCTACCTCTAGTGCTGTCTGTAGGTTGTCCCTGTGAACATGTAAGTTCCCCTGAGTGGGTTAATAAATTAAAGTGGCACTAGTAGTTATTGAGTGGTGGCGTGCCTTAGAAGCTGATGAGAATGTGGGGAAGAGGATAGGAATAGGGTAAAATAGGTACTTGATCAATGCAGTCTCACTAGGCTGAAGAGCCTTTCTTCATGCTGCATGACTCTGTGACCACTTATGCAGAAAAAGGTTGAGTTAATTTTTGCTGAGATCTTACAGAAAACACCATGTAAATCTCCTCATGAAGCAGGGAGTCCACTGGGATTAATGATCATTTTAAGGCTTTGAAATAAAACTGCTCACAGTTATCTTTTGGCATAAATTCAGTGCCAGTGGTGAGATTTGCAGTAACTTTTCCACAAGATTTGCTAATATAAAGGTACTTGAAACAGCAATTCATCAGTAAGTTCCGATAGTCCCTGACAATTTACAATCAGTGTGTTATTTCCTGAATCTAAAATTGCCCCTGCTGGAACATAAAATGTTTATTGGAACACTTTTCCAGATCCTGCAATACTTTGTTTCTGTATAATTGTGTTAAGAATATGGCAGCAAGTGAATGTGTGATTCTGACTCCTAGGATAAACATCTTGACTTGGCATCACATTATTTCCAAAATGTCACCAGATGATGACCTGTTACCAATCACATTACTCCGGACCCGATCCATGGACTGGCCAGACTGTAAGAAAAGAGATTTCCTTAAAAGAATTTTTATCAAATTAGTTGAATATTACAAGCAATCCAAAAGCTACAAGGTTGGTGTAACAGTTTTGCTTGCCCTGTTATGGGAAAGACATGTAAGTTTTATAAGGATGCTGCCAGGACTAGTGGGCTTGAGTTATACTGAAAGGTTGAACTTTGTTTCTTGGAATGTAAAAGATTGAGAAGTGAACTTAGAGGGATATACAAAATCATGAGGTGCATAGGTAGGATGAACACACATTGTGTTCTCGGGGAAGGAGAAATAAAAACTAGAGGGCATATGGTTAATGTCAGAGGGGAAAAAGAGCCTAAAGGGCAATTTATTCATTCATTTGGGGGTGCGTATAATGATTGAGGTGCCGGAGGAAGTAGTTGATGCAGGCATGACAGCAGCATTTTTAAGGCAGTTGGAAAGGTGCGTGGATAGGATGGGATTAGAGGGACACGGGCCAAACACAGGCAAACAGGACTAACCTGGTGGGCATAATTGATGGCTTGGATGACTTGGGCTGAAGTGACTGTTCAGTTGCTGTCTGCCTCTGTGATTCACTGAAAACTGCTTTTCACCTGCCGATTAAACCCGAATGACCTGGAGTTCCTAAGTCATCACGGTGGGGTTTGAACTCATGCCTTCTATCCCAATGGCAAACTAAACCCTAGGAGGAGGTGAACTTCAGTGACCACTTGAGATTGATCAACGAGTCATTCCGGCCACATTTAGTTTAGTGCTTGGTGTGTGTTTATGAATGGAATGATTTGTCTGAATGGCACGTAATCAAAAGCTTTTCACTGTATATGTGATAATCATAAACCAACTACTGATATGTGAAAGGCAATGAGGCTGGATCAGGTAACTCAAGGAAAGAGTACACACATACTCTTCTCATTTAACTCAAGTGCTAAACCTTCTCACAGCGTGCTGATTACATACCTGGAGAAGCCCCATGTCTGTGTATCAAACAATAAACAGAGAAACACGGCTGAAAGAGTCAGGAGATGTAATCGTTTATCAGCTTTGATTACTGCTTCAGTCTTTGTTGTTGTTCTGAAGACTTTAGTTGTTCATTTCCCTGGATAATTTTCTCTCCGAGTTTTCAGTAACACCTCTACTCTACTCTCAGGTAATCTTGCTGTGCAGTTCTTACATTTTCAGAAGCTCCTCGAGTTTTCTTCTGACTGGCAACAGCATTTTTGAAGTGTTCCTGTTTCAGATATTTATAGTCATCTTACTAATTTACAGACACGCCCTACAGAATGTTCAACTGGATAGCTCTCATCCCTAGCTTCACATCATCTTCACCCAGTGCACAGTGATGAAGGTTTATTCAGGACCCCTACAGATTGGACCGTGTTCCATGTGTTCAGTGAAGGGGCAAAGAAGTGGAGGTGGGGGCACGCACCTGATTACTCCCTTTGATGGAAATCCCATGTGACTGAAAGGTTGGGAGGAAGAAAAGAGCCTCTCTTATTACATTCAAAGTAAACAGTTCCTTCAGGCAATTACGGCAACAAGCGTGAGGCACGGTCACAATACTCAGGAGATGTAATTGTTCGCCGACTTTGATAGCCTTACATCTTCAATATTTGTTAACAATCTAGATACTTCAGTGGTTCATTTTCCTGGCTTATTCTTAGTTGGAATTTGCTGCAAAGTATTTAATTGCATGCCTATTTATTATTCCATTGGCTCTGCCGTTGGCTTTCTTCATCCTCCTCTTTTCTCTTCAATTTCTTTTTCAATCTTCAAACCATTTGAAACAGCTTGTACCCGTGGGGACGCCTGATCACATGTGTTGGAATCTTGCTTTTGTTTTGAATTCACCTCGTTGAATTATGGTGTTAAAAGTGTGGTGTGTTGCTTTTTCTGAGCTTTGTGCCCCAAGAACTTGGGTCTCTGGGCACACAGCCAGCAACCAGCTCGCTGCTTTCAATGCTCTGTGTAATCCCGCAGCATATCGGACGGCAGCACTGACCTCAAATCCGTCCACCTCCAGAGCCACCAAAATCCAGCACCCTGAATGTCTTCCGGGCTGTATCCTTGGCATATGAAATGCAGCCCGTCGTGAGGAGCTGAGAGCGGGTTCCATTTCCGCAAAGAACCAAAATCATGATGAGGCAATGCTCTTTGTAGCCATTGAAGTATGTTTTGAAGAGCCGTTTGCAATGTAGGAATTGTGACATGAATTCAAATAGACCAAATATGCAGTACATTATTGGCCACATACTTACATTAGTAATATCGGTTGAGAAAATGAAGTATTATTCCTTTTCTCTTTTTCACTTTTTTATATCTTTTGTATCCTTGAACTCTTTGGTGTTGAAACTTGCAAAAGCAAATAATCAAGCTAAATGCCTCAATAGAGCATCTTTAATTGAAGACAAAAGCTCTGAACTAATAGCAGTGTAGTCGGTTCTTAAAGATATCCTACAAAAATACACTATTCGGCTTCTTTTTATAAAAAGGAAATAAACTCAAACAAACCAATTATATCTACATATGAAGTTATACAATTGGCTAAACAGCTAAGCATGTATACACAATTAGCAATTTAAGTAAATTACAAATTCGGTCCATTTATATGTCTTCCCCAAGTGTTTATGTCATCTCCAAATTGTCCAACTCAAGTGGCCTCACTTCCTCCTGTACAATATTAGGTTATCCACTCAGTTTCAGGTTTTCTGGGTTCCCTAGCAGAGATTGTCTGGTCCATTTTGCTGAAGTGTTGAGGGATTTTCATGAGGTGGTCAGCAGACTCTGCTCATCAACATTTCCTGGTCAGTCCTGAAGGGCCTCTGTACTCTGTACAAACGTCAACTGTATTCTTCTCCATAGATGCTGCCTGGCCTGCTGAGTTCCTCCAGCATTTTGTGTGTGTTGCTTGGATTTCCAACATCTGCAGATTTTCCCTTGTTTGTAATTTCTGGATAGGTTTACTTTGTAGCCCTCATATTGTTGCCTAGTTTTACCTTATTATCAACATTTGCCTTCATGATTGCACTGGAACATGTGCCCAAGCTTAGAAGATGTAAAATGAATCAACTGATAGTATTCAACTGCTCTGTGCAGTTTGGTGAGCGAATGGAATCAGCTCCTGAGAAGCGTGCAAGTCAATGAAGCTTGACAGATTTTTCTTGGTTGTATAAATCCATGGCATAGTTTTATAGAGTAACACAGTCATATATCTATATAACACAGGAACAAGCTCTTTGCTTCACCATTTCTACAGTTTTGGGGTACTGTGCGATAATAATCCCATTTTCCAGCACATTGTCAATATTCTCTTACATGTACCTGAGGTTGTTCAGCACCACCTCAAGTCACTGAAAAAATACCTTCAACAATATCTCTGTAAAACCCTCCAGCTTCACTGGAAAAACAAACACTTATACCAATATCTATTCCTAGTCTATTTCTGCTCCTCTTTCCTGCATAAGCATAGTTGATTGTACACTTGCAAGGGGAAGAGCATGATGAAGATCCAGTATCATTGAGGAAGTACCTTTGGAGCTGAAAGTTGTGTAGCGAAAAGAAGGAAAGCCAGAAATAGATGATAACAAACGCTGGGTTCAGGATCCTGATTATTGTCCGAGGAAAGGAAGAAATGAGGATGGTGGTTAAAACACATCACAATTCAGCATCTTGCAAGTAAAAAGAGTTAGAGACAACATAATTAGCCTTGATATACACATACATTGAGCAGAGAAGGAGTTTACTATACAAAGCAAAGTATTTGGGAATGAGATCAAGTTGGAATAGAAATGGGGACCTGGTGGATGTTGCAAACAAACTGCGGAAGGAAGTCAGTGGGTCGAGCAGCATCAGTGGTGAGGGTGGGCGAGAAGGAATTGTCAATATTTTGGATGGAGACCCAACATACAGGCCTTGATGCAGGGTCTGAATCCAAAAAGGTGGACAGCTCCATTCCACCCACAGATGCTGCTTCACCCACTGATTTCCTTCAGCAGATTGATTACAAGGATAGAAGAGAGTGTGGGGAGAGAGGTGGGGGAAATTCAGAAGACTGCTAACCATGAATGGACTCTGAATGGAGTGAGTCTGTAGGATGGACTAGGTTCTTCTTGAGTTGAGACTGTGTCTTTCAATGCCAGAGTACTACTGATATAAGGCAGCCATGGCTCTGCGATGGGAAGACGTGTGCATTAAAGGTCTGTGCTCTCAGACTGCAGCTCTCTTTCTTGCATTCCTCTCAGAGTGTGAGGAAGAGACTGCAAAGTATTATTAAGCACTGGAGAGAGCAGATTGCTCAGCTTCCAATTAAGCAGTAGAAAGCTGAGGGAGGATTCATTTCTCCAATTAACTTTCAGTAGGCAGGGGTCTCTGCCTGTTATTGAGAAATAATGAGCTTTCTTGCTCTGAGTTTGACATATACATGGCCCCAAGAGTAACTACATTTATTAGCTCTTTCTTATTTATGTGCTTTAGTCAAATTTGTTTCAGTTATTTCTTTATGGAGACTAGTTAGAAGTAAATGATTGTCATGAGGAAGTGCCTAATGGCATTGTTCTCCCTTCCCAGTATTTAAATTTTCCATAGCAGATGCTATTTCTCTAATTATTTATTTCCTAATTTAAATGTTATGTTTTCCTCCTCTGGCATCTTAAATATCATGCATAGATTCATTAATGAGATAGACTTGAAGGAACAGTAACTCAAACCCAGACCCTGTTATTATTTTAATGTGCTCCTTGATATGCAGACAGGTTTAGTGTCTCTTTTCAAGCCCCCCGTGGAGCATCCACTGGGAATGTTCCTCTACTCCCTCTGATGCTGAGTTCGGACTGGGCACAAGCTGGGTCAGCAAGAGAACACGCAAGCTTCCAAGTTCCTGCTGTGACTTCAAATTTCAAAGTAAATTTAGTACCATCAATGACAGTGGCACTATTACCTTTGATAGTGTGGACATGGATGTGTTGAGGACCTACAAGCATCTGGATGACCTACAAGAAAGGCCAGAGTCGCCTCTATTTCCTGAGGAGACCGAGGTCCTTTGGATTATGCAGGCCTCTCCTTCACATGTTCTACCAGTCTGTTGTCGCCAGTACAATCTTCTATGCGGTGGTGTGCTGGGGCAATGGCATCAACATGGGTGATGCCAACAGACTCAAGAAACTGATTAGAAAGCCTGGCCCTCTTATAGGAGTCAAACTGGACACACTGGAGGCTGTGGTAGAACAAAGGACCCTACAGAAAATCCTGACAGTTCTGGACAATGTTTCTCACCCTCTGCATGCCACCCTGGCCGAACAGAAGAGTACTTTTAGTAATAGTCTAAGACAACTGTGCTGCTCCAAATGACCAATATGAGGTCACTCTTACCCTCAGCCATTAGGCTCTATGATGAGTCAGCCTATAGCCGGGGAGAGATGACACCCCTCCTGTTAAACTGTTCACGGCAACTTTTTAAAAATTTATTCTTCTTACTTCTCTTCTAATATTATACATTTATACACTTACAATGCTACTGTGACACTGTAATTTCCTTTGGAATCAATAACTATCTATTTTATCAAAGTATACAAATGTCACCATATACTACCCTGAGATTCATTTTCTTGTAGATATTTACAATAAACACTAAGAAACACTATAGGATCAATGAAAAAACACACATAAGATAGACGAACAGTCAATATGCAAAATACACCAACCTGTGCAAATATGAAACAAATAATAATAATAAAAACAAATAAATATGCATTAAGTATTGAGTATGTGAGTTATAGCATTCTTGAAAGTGAGTCCATAGGTTGTGGAATCAGTTCAATGTTGGGGTGAGTGGAGTATGTATATCCCCTCTAGTTCAAAAGCTTGATGGCTGAGGGATATTAACTTTTCCTGAATCTGGTTGGTGCACATGAGGCTCCCAATGACAGTAGTGAGAAGAGAGCCTGGCCTGTATGGTGGGGAAAGGAAGTCTGAACACAGCTCATAAAACTGGGCACAATATGAGTGCAGTAGAGGATGGATGCAGGGAAGATCTGGACAAGATGAATCAATGGGAAGAGCATGGAAGATGGAATAAAATGTGGGAGAATGCAAGGCCATCCATGTTTTCTGTTATATCTATCCTTTGACGAATGTAAGAAAAAATTGAGTATTTGCAGAATGGTAAGGAGTTAGATTCATAGATTCACAGACCACAGAGCTAGCCCTTCAAGCCACGAAGTCTATGCCAACAAATGAGTGTACTTTATATCCATATTAATCCCCTGTACAGGGACTTTATCCGTAACCTATGCTGCCTTGGCAATTCAAGTCTTTGTTTGAATGATTCTTTCATGTTGTGAGAGTATTTCCTTCCACTTCCTTATCAGGTTATACACTTGAAATTACAATCACCCTCAAGGTGAAAATATATTTCTTCTTTATATTCCCTCTTAATTTTCACCTTAATGCTAAGCACTCTGGAACCTCTTCCATGGGAAATAAAAATCTTCCTTGCTATCTACCCTGTCTATACCTCTCATAATTTTGTACTGTACTGTCAGGTGCTTTCTAGTCTCTCCTGCTCAAAGGGAAATAAGCCCAAACCTATCCAGTCTCTCCTTATAAATCAGACATTCCATTTCAGGCAGCATCCTGAGGAATTCTATCTGCTCTCTCTCCAATGAAGCCACATCCTACCTATTGGGTGGTCATCAGAAATACACCACAATATTCCAGTGGTGGAGAAATCAATATGCTGTCGAGTGGACCGTTGCACAAGGGGTCTAGATATGGTTGTAGACATCACTGAAGGCCAACATAGAGGTCTGCAGTTGGTTGGCTACGCAAATATTATGTTGCATCATTATCCAAAATGAGTTTGATTACAGGACCAAGGAAGTCTTAATTCATTCAAAGTACATTATTATTAAAACATGTATGCAGTATACAACCCTCTGATTTGTCTTCCCACAGCCAGTCACAAAACAAAGTAACACCATGGAATGTGTTCAAAGCAACATCAAACACCCAATGGACAAAAAAGGAACAAGTCACGCAGACGCCAAAAAAAGAAGAATAACACATAGAATATTAAACATCAGAACACAGAGTCCATGAAACAGTCTAGGAATGTTCAGTTCAGTTCAATTTGGTGCTGTGTCATTTGTTGACTGCAGGCCGCAGAGCCAGTCTGCCACAATCAGAATCACCCAAAACAACCTTAAACAAGTGTAACAAGAAACCAGAAACACATATGACATGGACTGCAGAGTGCAATCTACAAACAGCGTCAATCAAGCCTTGACAAAGACCCACCGTTCCTGCACTTTCCTCCAGCAGCAGCAAGTGAGGCAGCAACAGAGCCTTGGTGAGGACTGTGCAATTTTTGTCATCATAGCTCAGAAAGGATATACAGTATTCTCCGTGAAGTGTGTCCGGCCTACAGGAGCGCAGTACGTTTTGTATGCAGTTCATTTTATCTGAACATCACTTCCTATATGTAAACTGTTTTTAGAGAATTTCCTGCAAGGGTTAATTTGCATTTTGTTTTGAAGCACATTGTGGAAAGGCAGCTCCCTCTATTCTTCACTTGCCCTTGAAACAGCAATATCTGTGAGGCTAAAGTTTCTGTTGAACATTTAGTAGATATATTTTGAAGTAAGTATTATGTTTATCACACCATTATTAAGATATTGTTGTGCTATGAGTTTACCCTTACTTACATGGCATTGTTACAGAGTGTTACATGTGAGAATAATCATAAGTATTAATATATTCAGGCATGTGACAATTCTGTAATGAATTTAATATGTATTTTACTTTACTTCCTGAAGTTTCACAAGTCAGATTTCATTAAAAACCTTGAAAGAATCATCTATCAGAGGTAATTTTTGAGAAGATGTCTAACTCACTCCATAGCTTTGTACCTATGCATTGCGAGGGCAGTTGAAAGGGAGTTCAATGAGTATTCATTTGACTGGTTCTATGGCAGGCTTGCGGTATGAGATAGAATGGCCCTGTGTTGTCTAAAGTTTAGAAGAATAAGAGGAAATTGTAATTTAGTCCACAAAATGGATAGCCTAGAAGTGGAAAGGAAGTTTCCCCTGACTGAAAACTCTGGGGAAAAAAGGCACAATTTGAGAATCAGGATTAGGTTATTTATGACAAAGATGGGTAAAAAAAAATACAGAGGGTGAAACATTGGAATTTTATCCCAGAGAGTGATGAAAGCTCAGGCATTGAGTTCATTCAAAACATAAAGAAATGGAATTAATTCAGGGTGAGGTGAAGATTAGCATTCAGTAGTGGACCAGAATTGGAAGTTTAGACAGCTTACTTCTGCTCCTATTTCTTATGTTCATGTGATCCAGGATGTAATTCTTGTGGGATTATGGTTTCTGATACAAACCTCTAAAAGCTTAAAAATTTATTTAAAGTAATTTTGTTTTAATATGAATCTCTTTGTTGGAATACTTTATTGCATTCACATCAGATCTGTGAAAGACTTTTGCGTGTTTTACTGTGTTAAATTCTACATATAATGTGAACATTTGTTGATTTTTTTTAATAGTAGGTATTTGAAAAAATATTGATAGAGATAAATGTATTTGCAAAGTAGGGTCATAAACCATTACCAGTGTGGGTATGGATATAACTTAATCTAAAATGCTTGTAAGCTGAATTTTTTTTAAATACTCTACTCTCAGAGCTGACCTGGTAGACTAAGGGCTCCTTTACATCTTGCTTCTTTTTTCTGTTTATATTGCCAGATTTTCTGGTTTAATTAGAACACGGTTCAGGCACTGAACCTCAAATTCTTTGGTATTATTCATCATTTACATGAGGTTTTGTTGTAGTTTCTAGGAACAGTTAGTTTGTTAAATTCTTCTGGATCAAACGGGGCACTATTTATGCATTAGTATTGAAAGTTTTTTTTGCATGTTAAATGGTGCTATACCGTTTCAGCTAGTTTAGCAATCTTCAGGAATTAAGTGGACACACACAATTATATTTCATTTCAGTGTGGTTGACATTTAGTTAATGATGAGAACGGAGCATACATTTCCTGAACTACTGGCAGAAATTGGACATTTTGCATTCAATCTGCTGCCTTCATTGTTAGCTCACAGAAAAATGAAGGAGCACACTGCGAAGTGCGTGGGAATAAACGGGCAATTAGAGAGCCAGTCCTGTGACATCAGTATCCTGCACACCGCATCCCCCAGCCTCATCTTGAAAATCCAGCACCATAATAAATCTTCCCTCCGCTGATTACAGCCTTCCTCTTGAGAGCCTCATACTGCAAACTTTGCACTTGTTCGGAGTCAGGAGCTTAGTAGAGGAGTTGATGGCTGCTGCTTATTGCCTGGTCATAGCAGTTCCTGTGCCCAGGTTTATAGGAGAGCGCCACTCCCCCTCATCCCATTCTCCATCTGCATCAAAGCAATTATGGGAGTAGTCCTTTATGTTCTGGCTTGCTTCCCAGAAGTAACGCAGCTCAGTACAGAGACTGCCATGTGCTCCTTTAAGGTGCATGAATGTGGATTCTAAACATATATTTCTGGCCAATTTCTGATTGACTGACAACATTATAGGCAGCACATGTTCACCCAATTTAAAGAGAATGAATCCAGTTTCCCACTCAGTCACGTGCTATCCTCACTTTCAAATTACAAACTGTGAATTTGTTCTCATTTGGATTAGTGTGTGAGCTCTTAATAGTGACACTAGCCTGTTTAAAACCGATGGATTAATACTGTGTTAAAGTCGTTCCCAGAAAGCATTTTGAACAGATTCATTAATATTATTTAATGCTTGCAATATATCTCAGCTACTTTTTAATTAGCCTAATTCTGATATATTGAAATAGATGATTCTGGGTTTCTTAGGTTGCGTAAATCACAATATCAAGTGAGATTTCTCGGCCTGGGGCACTTTGAAACAGAAAGAGGAGTTGAGCATTCAGCCCCTCAAACCTGTACTGTTAGTAGATCTGCAACATCCCTTGACACCTTTAACTCCGTCAGTGTTTTTGAACATTTTGCTCGATGCTCAGTATCCACAGTCTTCCACGATGGGATGTCATGAAGATGACAACCCTCCATGTGATAAAATGCTTTCTAGTTTACAAGACGATGATTTATTTGCAGACTTCAGGTTCACACAGCATGGAACCAGGCCCTTTTTCCCACCATGTCCATGACAACATCAAATACTCAGCTACATACTAATGACTCACTAATGTCATTCAGGAGCATCTGTACCGTAACCGTCTATACCTTGACGATTCATGTAAAAACTCCTTAAATATTCTCACCTGCACTGCTCACTTTGGGACCAAGTCCCACTGTCATATTCCCTTTCTCTTTAGGGGGAAATTGGGGTGATGTCAGAATCATCCCCTCCATCTCACTCCCTGCAAGTTTCCAAACTTCTTATGTCTCCTTCTCATTTCTGACAAAGGGTGTCCAGCCTCGAGCATTGATTTAGATTTCTCTACCTCCAGAGGCTGCTTGACCTGCTCAGCGAATGCACCATTTTCTGCTTTTCTTTTACATTTCCAACATCTGTTTTTTTTAAAAACAACAATGTAATTCCACCTGTTTACTCTTGTGGTTCAAACATGAATTAGCAATCCAATGGCCCAGACTAACAATACAGAGACAAGGGTTCAAATCCCACCAAAGCAAATCTAGATTTGCAAAAAACAAAAGTAATGATCATGTAATTACAAAACTCCAACAGAAACTCAATATTCAGAAAGAATACATGGACACTTTGTCTATCATTCCGCAATCCACAGGTCAACGCTGAAAAGAAAAGCATGTGAAAGTGAACGGTATTTCTTTAAATTCTTCCTGGTTTCCCTTGTCATTCACACATTGATTTCTGCAATTTGGAAATTATTATACAATTAAAGAAATAAATTGATAAGATTAGTAGAACTTTCATAGAAATATGCATGTTTCATTTATTGCCTTTGAAGCCTGTCCTCAGGATGTGTTCAAAGCATTCAGCGGCCATGCTGAGTTAAAGGAATATGAACATATGTGGCAGGTATTATTAATACTCCGTGCCTTGAAATGTTTCAGTAGAGCACAGCACTTGTTTCTGACGGAGTCCTTGTGTTACAGTAGGAAACAGAAACCACGATGAAGTAGAATGATGAGAAATAGAAGGAAATTCTATTCTATGTGTGTGTCGTTATAAGACATAGGAGAAAAGTTAGGCCATTTGGCTCAATTCTGCTCTCTTTCCATCCTGGCTGAGTTATTATCCCTCTCAACCCTTTTCTCCCTTCTTCTCCCCATACCCTTTGATGCCCTGATTAATCAAAAACCTATCAACCTCCAGTTTAAATATACTCAATGACTTGGCCTTCACAGCTGTCAGTGGTAATGAATTACACAGATTCACCACCCTCTGGGTAAAGAAATTCCTCCTCATCTCTGTTCTAAATGGATGTTCCTCTGTTCTGAGGCTGTGGAACCTGGTCGTAGACTCACCCACTAGAGGAAACATCCTCTCCACATACAATCTATCCAGGCTTTTCAATACTTGATAGGTTTCAATGAGATCACCCCATCCTTCTGAACACCAATAAGCCCCAGCCCAGAACCATCAAATGCTCCTCATAAGCAATACACACAAAATGCTGAAGGAACTCAGCAGGCCAGGCAGCATCTATGGAGAAGTGTACAGTCGACATTTTGGGCTGAGACACTTCATTGGGATTGGGAAAAAAGATGATGAGTCAGAGTAAGAAAGCTGGGAGGAAGAACCACAGGGTGATAAGTGAAACCAGGAGGGGAACGGGTGAAGTCAGGAGGGGGACGGGTGAAGTAAAGCAATGGGAAATTGATTGGTGAAAGAGATACAGGGCTGGTGATAGGAGAGGACAGAAAAAGTGGGATCTCCCAGTGGCCACTCATTTTAATTCCATTCCCATTCCCCTCTGTCCTTTTCTATCACTTTCCCCCACTTTCTTACTCTGAGTCCTCATCTTTTTTTCCAGTCCTGATGAAGGGGCTCAGCCTGAAATGCCTTTTCTATAGATGCTGCTTGACATCCTCATCACTGACTCAACTTGCAAGTTAACCTTTAGGGAATCCTGCATGAGGGCTTCCAACTCCTTTTGCAATTCCAATTTTCAAATTTTGCTCCCATTTAGAAAATAGACCATGCCTTTATTTTTTCTCCCAAAGTGCATGATTATACACTTCCCTGCACTTTATTTGATCCGTCACTTCTTTGCCCGTTCTCCAAATCTGTACAAGCCTTTCTGTAGTCTTCCTGCTTCAGCCACACTTCCTTCTCCTCCACCTAGCTTTATACTGTCTGTCATTTTAGCCACAAGGCCATCAATTCCAACATCCAATTCATTGATATATAATGAGAAAGGAAGTAGTTCCAGTAATGAACCCTTTGGAACACCACTAGACACTGGCAGCCAAAGAGGATAGACCCATTTTATTCCAACACTTTGTCTCCTGCCAGTCAGCCAATCTTCTATCCGTGCAATTATCTTTCCATAAGTACCATAGGCTCTTATTTTGTTAATTAGCCTCATGTACAGCTCCTTACCAAAGGCTTTCTGAAAATACAACTACCTTAAACAACATGCACTAACTCTCTTTTATTGAGCCTGCCTGTTATTTCCTTAAAGAATTCCAACAGATTTGTCAGGCAAGATTTCCCCTTAAGCAAACCATGTTGACTTTAGTCTACTTTATCATATCCCTCCAAGTACTCTGAAACATCATTCTTAATATTAGAAACATAGAAAACCTACTGCACAATACAGGTCCTTTGGCCAATAATGCTGTTCCAAACATGTACTTACTTGGAAATTACCTAAGGTTATCCGTAGCCCTCTATTTTTCTAAGCTCTGAATACCTATCCAGGAGTCTCTTAAAAGACCCTGTAGTATCTGCCTCCACTACAGTTGCTGACAGCCCATTCCATGCAGTCACCACTCTCTGCCTTAAAACCTTACCCCTGACTTCTCCACTGTATCTACTTCCAAGCACCTTAAAACAATGCCCTCTCGTGCTAGCCATTCCAGCCCTGGGGAAAAGCCTCTGACTATCCACATGGTCAATGCCTCTCATCATCTTATACACCTCTAATCCTCTGTTGCTCCCCAATCCAGGCAACATCCCTGTAAATCTCCTCTGCACCCTTTCTATGGTTTCCACATCCTTCCTGTAGTGAGGTGACCAGAATTGAGCACAGTACTCCAAGTGGGGCCTGACCAGGGTCCTATATAGGTGTAACATTACCTCTAGGCTCTTATACTCAGTCCTACAGTTGATGAAAGCCAATGCACTGTATACCTTCTTAACCACACAGTTAACCTGTGTAGCAGCTTTGATTGCCCTATTGGATTCGGATCCCAAGATCCCTCTGATCCTCCACACTGCCAAGAGTCCTAACATTAAAACTACTTTCTGCCATCATATTTGATCTACCAAAATAAACCACCTCACACTTATCTGGGTTGAACTCCATCTGCCACTTCTCAGCCCAGTTTTGTATCCTATCAATGTCCCGCTGCAACCTCTGACAGCCCTCCACACTATCTACAACACCCGCAACTTTGTGCCATCAGTAGATTTATTAACCCACTCCTCCACTTCCTCATCCAGGTCATTTATAAAAATCACGAAGAGAAGGAGTTGCAGAACAGATCCCTGAGGCACTCCACTGGTCACCAACCTCCATGCAGAATATGCCCTATCTACAACCGCTCTTTGCCTTCTATGGGCAAGCCAGTTCTAGATCCACAAAGCAATGTCCCCTTGGATCCCATGCCTCCTTACTTTCTCAATAAGCCTTGCATGGGGTACCTTATCAAATACCTTGCTGAAATCCATATACACTACATCTACTGTTCTACCTTCATCAATATGTTAGTCACATCCTCAAAAAATTCAATCTGGCTCATAAGGCACGACCTGCCTTTAACAAAGCCATGCTGTCTGTTCGTAATCATATTATGCCTCTCCAAATGTTCATAAATCCTGCCTCTCAGGGTCTTCTCCATCAACTTACTGGCCTATAATTTCCTGGGCTATCTCTACTTCCTTTCTTGAATAAGGGAACAACATCTGCAACCTTCCGATCCTCTGGAACCTCTCCCATCCCCATTGGTGATGCAAAGATCACTGCCTGAGGCTCAGCAATCTCCTCCCTCGCCTCCCACAGTAGCTTGGGGTATATCTCATCCAGTCCTGGTGACTTATCCAACTTGATACTTTCCAAAAGCTCCAGCATATCCTCTTTCTTAATGTCAAAGCTCAAGCTTTTTAATCCACAGTAAATCTTCCCTACAATTGCCAAAATCCTTTTCCATAATGAATACTGAAGCAAAGTATTCATTAAGTATCTCTGCTATCTCGTCCCGTTCCATACAGACTTTTTCACTGTCACAATTGATTGGTCCTATTCTCTCACGTCTCATCCTCTTGCTCTTCACATACTTGTAGAATGCCTTGGGGTTTTCCTTCATCCTGCTCACCAAGGCCTTCTCATGGCCCCTTCTGGCTCCCCTAATTTCATTCTTAAGCTCCTACTTGCTAGCCTTATAATCTTCTAGCTCTCTATTATTACCTAGTTTTTTGAACCTTTTGTAAACTTTTTTTCTTGACTAGATTTTCAACAGTTTTTTTACACCATGGTTCCTGTACCCTTCCATCCTTTCCCTGTCTCTTTGGAATATACCTATGCAGAACACCACACAAATATCCCCTGAACAATTGCTACATTTTTGCTGTACATCTCCCTGAGAACATCTGTTCCCAATTGATGCTTCTAAGTTTCTAACGGAAAGCTTCATATTTCCCCTTACTTCAGTTAAATGCTTTCCTAACTTGTCTGTTCCTATCCCTCTCCAATGCTATGAT
This sequence comes from Hemitrygon akajei, assembly GCF_048418815.1. Classification (NCBI taxonomy): domain Eukaryota; kingdom Metazoa; phylum Chordata; class Chondrichthyes; order Myliobatiformes; family Dasyatidae; genus Hemitrygon; species Hemitrygon akajei. Next base: position 12,697,616 of record NC_133152.1, on the reverse strand, counting down.
AAAGGAGATAGAATTGTGATCACTATCTCCAAAATGCCCTCCCAATGAGAGACCTGACAGCTGACCAGGTTCATTTCCCAATACCAGATCAAGGACAGCCTCTCCTCTTGTAGACTTCTCTACATTTTATGTCAAGAAACCTTCCTGAATACACCTAACAAACTGCACCCCATCTAAACCCCTTGCTCTCAGGAGATGCCAATCAGTATTTGGGAAATTAAGATCTCCCACCATGTCAACCCTGTTATTATTACATCTTTTCAAATTGTCTCCCTATCTGCTCCTCAATGTCCCTGTTACTACTGGGTGGTCTGTAAAAAACACCCAGTAGAATTATTGATCCCTTTCTGGTCCTGTTTTGACCTGAATTGGAGAGTGTAAGGTCAGTGTACCTTTGATGAAATTCCCTCAACATTTAGACTGGCTCGGCTGAAATCATTAGAAAGACACTGATAAAAACAATGGAAACTCCACTTTAGTGATATGTTACATTTCCTAACCTAGATATAAATCAAACAAAAATTGACCACAGGTATGACAAACTCAAGATGGCATCAAGCTCTAATTTCCATCCATTCAGTCTAACCTGCTTTATGTTTTGGTGAATTGTGAACTGTGAACCAATTCAGAAGCAATTGGAATCTTTAGAAGCCTTTGAGCTAACACACCTTCAACTACATTTCTAATGACCATGGGTCTATCACCAAGTCAGAAGTGGAATGTTTGCCTGTATTAATTAGACCAGCCACTGTAACTGAAAGAGCAAACTTAACATTTTTCTCATTCTCAAAGCCTCTCCACCATCTTTGAATCTTAAGTCAGAAGGACATCACAGAAATCTCCACTTGCCTGGATACCTGCAGCTCTGTTTCTGCTCCAGGGGTGATGCAGTGTCATAGCGGGTGGAGCTGCTGTTTCACAGTCCCAATGATTTAGTTCCATGCTGATCTGGGGGGTTGTTCCTGTGGCTGTGTGCGGTTCTTCCAGGTGTTCTAGCTTCTACCATATCCCAATGACAAAAATGCCCCCAAAATTAAATTATGTTACTGAAGGAATATCATAAGTAGTTACTCTATGGTTGGTGGGGACACAAAATATCTCAAACCAGCAGTTTATCTGAATGTTCACCATTTCCTTTGTAACTTAAACCCCATGACTGCAGAGAGTACCACTTCCTACTGCAAAGTCTCAACAAGGACAAGAGCAGTAGGCTCCTATCATCACTCCAATTTCCACTCAAAGTTACCTTACATGATGACTCAGGAAAAGATATTTTTCCACTGGATGTTAAACCTCAAATTCACTGCTACTATCAACTAGTGTGTCTCCTCTTACTAAGGATATGATTTTTTTTACTAACAGAGGCACCTACCACCCCTCCCCCCCCCAACCTACCAGCCTATCATTGTAATGGGCTTTATGATTCCGAATTACTGCTGTTATTACCAGTTGAGTAGTTGCACTTCATAGTTTGTTACCTGGGGATAAACATCTTCTGACAAACTCTAGAACTTGTTAAGCAGAGATTAGTGGAAGCTATTACAATTTTCAATAGAAAGGAAACAATAACATTTTTTTTGTTTGGTTGGAGCAGGTACTTCTCATAAAGCGGCATATGGCTCAGAGGAAAGGCTAGGAAAACACACCTGAGACCTCTGAACATTAAGAAGGAACCTGTACTTATCTGGATGCACCTGTCACATGCCAGGTTCATGCCAGTCAGTTCTTTATACTGGATATTTCCCTTTGCACTCTTGCCCTGAAGTAGGTTCTTGATATGAGACCATCTTGACCATCTCTTTAGATGCCACCTGACTCACTGAGTTTCTCCAGCAGTTTGTTCAGTCTGGATTCTATCCCTTTATAGAACAAACTGTATCATCACATGCAGGCAGTTGAAATTAGTTATGTTTAATGGGGCTGCAGGGCCTATTGCTGCTATGTTCTCTATGTAACTCACTCAGTATAATATTTAGACACTGTGGTGACCCACTTTCTGCCCAGGCGAACCGGCTCTCAAATGGCCAGCGCGCGGGGAGAGACTTCGGTAATGCACCTCTTATGTCATTTCTGCCAGAGAGGGCGAGCGCTAGGGATTAAATGCCAGCACCGCAAAGTTTGAATAAACTAGTCTCGAAACGACTTACCGACTGCGTGTCGATGTCTCTCGCTCTGTATGTAGTACATCGCTACATTGGTGACCCCGACGGTCCAAACGGGATTTGGACCGAAGATGACCGACTCTTCATCTGTTCACGCAGTTTCACTGAAACTGCCGACTTTCTGGACGCTGCGACCACGCGTGTGGTTTAGCCAGGCAGAAGCCCAGTTCCAGATTCGGCAGATATCTTCTGATTCCACGCGTTACTACCATGTGGTGAGCGCCCTTGACCAGGAGACGGCCGCCCAGGTTGTGGATTTCATACAGTCGCCCCCGGAAGAAGGCAAATATGAAGCATTCAAGGCGCTGCTTATTGGGACCTTTGGCCTCTCACAGCGTGAGCGAGGTGCCCGCCTGCTTCACCTGGACGGTTTGGTAGACAGGCTGCCATCAGCATTGATGAATGAGATGCTGGCCCTGGCTGACGGACACAAGCCCTGCCTCATGTTCGAACAAGTGTTCCCAGAGCAACTGCCCAAGGACATACATCTGCTGCTGGCTGACGCAGATTTCAGCGACCCCCGGAAGGTGGCCGCCCGGGCAGATGTGCTGTGGAAAGCCAAGAGGGAGAGCATGGCATCCGTCGGTCAGATTACCAGGCCACGCTCCCAACAGCAGACCAGACCAGGCCCGGCAACGGAGCGCACACTACACAGAGGCAGGAGTGAGGAGGACAATGAACAGTAGTGTTTCTACCACCAGTGGTGGGACACAGATGTCTGCCATTGTCATCGGACCTGCAAGGGCCAGGGCCAGGTCCAGCTGCCGCCAATGACTATGGCGGCTGGCCGCCAGGACAGCCTCTTGTACGTCTGGGACAAACAGTCGGGATGCCGCTTCTTGGTCGACACCGGAGCGGAAATCAGCGTCTTGCCCCCGACGGGGTATGACACCAGCAATAGGAAGCCAGGACCCACCCTGAGGGCCACAAACGGCAGCACAATACGAACCTACGGCACCCGCACAATGCAGCTACAGTTCAGCGCCAGCCAGTTCACGTGGGACTTCACACTGTCCGCGGTGGCCCAACCACTCTTGGGGGCGGACTTCTTGCGAGCTCACAGCCTGCTGGTCGACTTGCAAGGGAAAAGACTGGTACATGCCAAGACTCTCCAGACATTCTCCCTGGGTGAAGCCAAGTTACCGGACCCACACCTGGACTCCATCACGCTGTCAGACGACGAATTCATCAGAATCCTGGCAGACTTTCCATCGATTCTGGCACCGCGGTTCACGGCAGCCATGCCCAGACACGGGGTACAGCACCACATCCCGATCCAGGGACCACCCCTCCACGCCCGCGCACGAAGGCTCCCCCCGGAAAAGCTCCGTCTGGTGAAGGAGGAGTTCAAGAGGATGGAGGAATTGGGGATCGTACGGAGGTCCAACAGCCCATGGGCCTCCCCCCTGCACATGGTGTCCAAAGCAGCCGGGGGTTGGAGACCATGCGGCGACTACCGCAGACTGAACGAGGCTACAACACCAGACTGCTACCCCGTGCCACACATACAGGACTTTGCAGCAAACCTGCATGGGGCAAGAATCTTTTCCAAAGTAGACCTCGTCCGGGGATACCATCAAATCCCGGAGCACCCTGAAGACATCCTCAGAACGGTACTCATCAACCCGTTCAGCCTGTTCGAGTTCCTCCGAATGCCATTCGGCCTGAAGAATGCCACACAGACGTTCCAGCGGCTAATGGATGCGGTGGGATGCAACCTGGACTTTGTGTTCATCTATTTGGACAACATCCTTATAGCCAGCAGTAGTCGCCAGGAGCATCTGTCCCACCTCCGCCAGCTCTACTCCCGCCTGAGTTATTTCGGCCTCACGATCAACCCAGCCAAATGTCAGTTCGGTCTCGATACCATCGATTTCCTGGGCCACAGGATTACCAAAGACGGGGCAACACCTCTGCCCGCCAAGGTAGACGCGATCCGCCACTTTACCCAGCCCAACACGGTCAAAGGCCTGCAGGAGTTCATTGGTATGGTGAACTTCTACCACCGTTTCCTCCCCTCAGCAGCCCGTATCATGCACCCATTGTACACCCTGATGTCGGGTAAAGGCAAGGACATTACTTGGGACGAGGAGGCCGCGGCTGCTTTCGTTAAAGCCAAGGAAGCCTTGGCAGATGCCGCGATGCTGGTGCACCCCAGAAGGGATGTTCCGACCGCCCTCATGGTGGACGCATCCGACACGGCAGTCAGTGGGGTGCTGGAGCAGCTCATCGAGGGGCGCTGGCAACCCCTGGCGTTCTTCAGCAAGCACCTATGACCACCCAAACTCAAGTACAGTGCTTTTGACCAGGAGCTGTTGGCACTGTATCTGGCAATCCGGCATTTCAGGTACTTCTTAGAAGGCAGGCCGTTCACCACGTTCACGGACCACAAACCGTTGACCTTCTCATTTATGAAGGTGTCCGATCCCTGGTCGGCTCGCCAGCAGCGACATCTGTCCTACATCTCCGAGTTCACGATGGACATCCAGCATGTCTCGAAAAATGACAACATCGTGGCGGACGCACCCTCCAGACCAGCTGTCCAGGCCCTGTCCCTGGGGGTGGACTATGCAGCACTGGCGGAGGCGCAGCAGACAGATGACGAGATGCCCAGCTACAGGACCGCAGTCTCGGGTTTGCAGCTGCAGGACTGTCTCATAGGCCCAGGTGAGAGGACCCTCCTGTGCGACGTGGCTACCGGCCAACCTCGCCCCATCGTCCTGGCAGCCTGGAGGCGGCGAGTTTTCGACTCCATACACGGTTTGGCGCACCCATCTATCAGGACAACTGTCTGGCTGGTCTCCAGCAAGTTCACGTGGCACGGACTTTGCAAGCCGGTCATTGAATGGGCCAGAACGTGCGCGCTGTGCCAAACAGCCAAGGTGCAGCGGCACACCAAAGCCCCGCCGCAGCAGTTCAAACCCACCCACCGGAGGTTCGACCACATCCATGTGGATATCGTGGGCCCCCTACCAGTGTCCCGAGGAGCGCGTTACCTCCTAACTATGATAGACCGGTTCACGAGGTGGCCAGAGGCGGTCCCGCTCACCGACACATCTGCCGATTCCTGCGCCCGAGCACTGATCGCAAAATGGGTAGCATGCTTCGGGGTACTGGCCCACATTACCTCTGACAGAGGCGCCCAGTTTACCTCCAGCCTGTGGTTGGCTGTGGCCAGCCTGTTGGGAACGCAGCTACACCACACAACTGCCTACCACCCACAGTCGAATGGACTAGTGGAACGCTTCCACTGTCACTTAAAGTCGGTTCTCATGGCCCACCTGAGAGGACCGAACTGGATGGACGAGCTTCCCTGGGTCCTGCTTGGAATTCATACAGCGCCCAAGGAGGATCTGCACGCCTCGTCGGCCGAGTTGGTGTATGGTGCACCCCTGGCTGTCCTGGGAGAGTTCATACCAGTCCCAAGGGGACAAGAGGAAGAACCCGCAGCAGTCGTGGACAGACTATACGAAAGGCTCAGCAACCAGGCCCCCGTACCAACTTCACAGCACGGACGGACCCCGACCCATGTACCCAAAGACCTGCAGGACTGTAAGTTTGTGTTTGTACGAAGGGGCAGACACCAGGCACCGCTACAACGGCCATACAAGGGGCCATTCAAGGTGATCAACAACAACGGGTCCACGTACGTTCTGGACATTGGGGGGAAAGAGGAGGTTTTCACGGTGGACCGACTCAAACCAGCCCAAGCGGACTTGGCGCAGCCGGCAACGCGGCGCAGAGGCAGACCTCCCAAACAGAGGCTGATCCAGACTGTGGACATTGGGGGGTGTATCACCGGTTCTGGGGGGGGGGGGAGCGGGGTTATGTGGCTACCCACTTTCTGCGCAGGCGAACCGGCTCACAAATAGCCAGTGCGTGGGGAGAGACTTCGGTAATGCATCTCTGATGTCATTTCCGCCCGGAGAGGGCGGGCGCTAGGGATTAAATGCCAGCGCCGCGAAGTTTGAATAAACTAGTCTCGAAACGACTTACCGACTGCGTGTCATTATGTCTTGCTCTCTATGTAGTACATCGCTACAACATGGCTGTGAACTTGATAGAACAGGCTGTACTGGAACCAGTGTGCTGCATATAGCTGTAGCAACCTGCACTTGATCCTGACATATGATATCGTATCTGTATGATCTCTCACTGAACACGAGTGTTTCCCTGGCCACTCCAGTCTCTTCCAACATTCCAAGCACCTGTGGGTTAGTAGATCATACAATAAGCCATTCAATCCTGGAATTATTTTCGTGAACCTCCTTTGACCCTCTTCAGTTTCAGCACATCCTTTCTAAGATAAGGGACCCAAATCTGTTCATAATACTCCAAGTGAGGCCTCACCAGTGCTTTATCAAGTCTCAACATGATATACTCGCTTTTATATTCTAGTCCTCTTGAAATGAATGCTAACATTAGATTTGTCTTCCTCACCACAGCCTCAACCTGCAAATTAACATTTACAGAATCCTGCACAAGGACTCCCAAGTCCCTTTGCACCTCAGGTTTTTGTATTTTTGGTCTATTTAGAAAATAGTCAATCCTTTTCATCTACCATAGTGCATGACTATACACTTTCCAATACTGTATTCCATTTTCTATTTCTTAGCCCACTCTCCTAATCTGTCTAAGTCCTTCTGTAGCCTCTCTATTTCCTCAAAACAACCTGCCCCTTCACCTATCTTCGTATCAGCTGCCAACTTCACAACAAAGCCATCAATTCCATCATCCAAATCACTGGCATATAACCTAAAAAGAATTGGTCCCAACACAGACCCCTGTGGAACACCACTCGTCACTGGCAGCCAACCAAACAAGGCTCCCTTTATTTCCACACTTCGCCTCCTGCAAATCAGACATTGCTTTATCTGTGCTGGAATCATTCCTGTAATACCATGGGCTCATAGCTTGTTAAGCAACCTCATGTGTGACACCTTGTCAAAATCCTTCTGAAAGTCCAATTACATCAACCAACTCTCCTTTGGCAAGGCAAAACTCAGTGGACAGGAACTATAGACTGTCAGACAGTTCAAGTATCTTGGCACCATCATCAGCCAAGAAAGATCAAAGCCTGAAGTCCTTGCAAGAACAGTCCAAAGAACAGCAATACTGGCCAAAGTAAACCCAATCTGGACAGACAATAGTATCCCACTCAGATCCAAGTTGAAGCTCTTGCATGCACTTGGGCTGTCTATCTTCATATATGCATGCGAGTCATGGACTTGGACAGCCGAACTACATAAAAAATCCATCAAGATCCTCGGCATCTTGTATACAGACCATGTCTCAAACAATGAAGTACAAAGAACCACATGAAACACTACGAAGACCTAATGAAGAGGAAACTGAAATGGTACAGCCTTTTAACAAGATCATGTGGACTCAAAAAGGCAATTCTTCAGTGAGTGGTGCAAGGGATAAAAGGGGGCAGACTGAGGAAGAAATAGACAGGCAACACTGCAGAGTAGACTGGAAAGAGCTTTGCCACAGCCCAGGCACTTGTACACAACTGTGAGAGATGGAGACAACTGGTGCAGCACTCATCTGTATAATGTCCCTATGACGTAGGTGCTTTGCTGGATTCATAACTGTAACTGTAACCTTTGTCTATCCTGCTTGTTATTTCTTCAAATAATTCCAAAAGATTTGTTTGGCAAGATTACAGCCTATTTTATCATGTGCCTCCAAGTGCCCTGAGACCTCATCCTTGACAATTGACTCTAATATCTTCCAATCCACTGAGGTCAGATTAACTGGTCTATAGTTTCCTTTCTTCTGACTCTCTCCCTTCTTGAAGAATGGAGTGGCATTTGCAATTTTCTAGTCTTCCGGAACCATTCCAGAATCTAGTGATTCTTGAAAGGTCATTACTAATACCTCCATGATCTCTTCACCAACCTCTTTTAGTACTCTGGAGTGTACACCATCTGGTCCAGGTGACCTATCTTCCTTCAGACCTTTCAGTTTCCCAAGAACCTTCTTTCTAGTTATGGTAACTTCACACACTTCATGACTCCTGACACCTGGAACTTTCACCATACTGCTAGTGTCTTCAATAACGCAGACTGATGCAAAATACTTATTTGGTTCATCTGCCATTTCATTGTCCTCCATTTCTACCTCTCCAGTATCATTTTCCAGTGGTCCAATATCTACTCTCGCCTCTCTTTTACATTTTATGTATATTTTTTCTTTTTACAATATTTTTATTCAGGAAAAAAAACAAGATTTACAGAGTGCAACACATAGATACATCTCAACATAACTTGTGTACATTCATATATTGTGATAAAATTGATCAAAATTTTATAGCATAACATGTAAAGGTATACCACTCTGTAATCAAAAATTTAAAGATAGGTCATACATCATAAAAGAAATTTTTTATATAAAAAAGTATCTGAAGAAACTTTTGGTATCCTCTTTAATATTAGTGGCTAGCTTAGTTTTGTAGTTCTGTCTTTACCTTCTTAATGATATTCTTTGTTGCCTTCTGTTGGCATTTAAATACTTCCCAATCCACTAACTTTCCACTAAATGTTTCTCTATTATGTACCCTCCTCCTTTTGGCTTTTATGTTGGTATTGACTTTTCTTGCAAGCCATAGCTGTGTCATCTTTCCTTTAGAATACTTCTTCCTCTTCAGGATGTATATATCTTGTGCCTTTGGAACTGCTTCCAGAAATTCCAACCATTGCTACTCTGCCATCATCCCTACCAGTGTTCTTTTCCAATCAATTCTGGCCAACTCCTCTCTCATGCCTCTGTAACTCCCTTTACTCCACTGTAAGTCACGAAATCTGTTGTTTGTGGCAGGTATAACAAATTACTATACAAGTTACAATAAAAATAAAGAGTGCAAAAGAGGAATAGTGCGGTAATGTTCATGGGTTCGTGACCATTCAGATATCTAATAGCAGAGAGGACGAAGCTGTTCCTAAAACACTGAGTGTAGGTTTTCAGGCTCCTGTACCTCCTTCCTGATGGTAGTAATCAGAAGAAAGCATGCCCCAGTTAGTGAGGGTCTTCAGTGATGCACACACCTTCTTGTGGTAGTGCCTTTTGAGGGTGTCCTCAATGGTGAGTAGGATTGTGTCTGAGATGGAGCTGGGTGAGTCTGCAACCATCTGAAGCCTCTTACAATCTAAAGCATTGGTGCCTCTAAGGCCTCCATGCCAGACAATGATATAACAAGTCGGAATGCTTTCAACAGTATGTTACAAGGAGTGACTGGCGGCGAACCCAAGTGCAGGACACAGACATGGAGACAGGGTTGAGAGATGCTTGCACAGTCATGAACGTGGAACAGATAACCAGGGGAGTCTTGACCTGGAGACAAGTTTTTCATAGAATATCTGGAGACTGGCGCTGAAGTTAGAACTAACGGTCCTAAGTGATTGGGAAATGAGGTTAACACACCAGAATTGACTAATGAACTGGCGACCCGTGGTTGTAATGCCAGAGTTCTAATCCTGCAGTCTCGGATGGAAACCAGGTGGGCTGTAACTAAGTGAATTAGCAGCAATTGGGAATCTAACGACTGGAATTAGGGCATAATCAAGGAGATAGGAGCGAGATGGAGGACAGCCAGGCAGGACCATGACATAGTACATCTATAGAAATTTGCTAGAAGGAAAACAGCAGTGGAGGAAATCTAAAGTAAGTAATGAATCCTGGAAACATTCTGTAGGTCAGGCAGTGTCTGTGGAAAGGGAAGCACAGTTAACATTTTGTGTCTTTGTTTTATAAGAGTAAATTGAGCCGCTATTTCAAAAGCCCTTGCATGCTGTAAGTATTATTGCAAAATAGATCTCCAAGTCCACCTAAGCTTATGCTACAGATAAGAATAAAGGAAACCCCTAGTTTGAAGCTCTTGCATGCTGTAGCTGTTATTGCAAAATAGAGCTTCAAGTCCACCTAAGGTCATGTTACAGTGGTACACTGGATATGTCTTTCACTATTTGGTATTCAGTCTGTTTCTATTATGTTCTGTCTCACATAAATGGATTTTATTTACAGATACTAATCCTGGTATTCCAAGAGTGTAATTTTTAATGATCTTCTACATTGTATCCTCTACATTACAATAAGTTATATTATCTTTCAAGAGATAAGAAATGATCAGATTTTTAGTTGTCCTAGAGTTTGCAATTCCTCCAAGATACAACCGTATCATAGGGTTTGGTGGCTTGCGCACCTCAATGATCCAGAGAGCTATGTTGGCTGCGGACAGAGCTATATGCTTTGACTCTTGTTAGGGTTACCCATTCCAAAGAGGTCAAAGGGTAGAGGCCAGGCTGAGAGTAGTCCATTGGTCCTCCAGGTTCAGGGGTTCAGCTCAGGGCTAACAACCCTAACTGGTAAAACAAAACCATCATGGAAACAGCAATGAAGAAACCTTGGTGGAGGATTACAAATACCTGGGGATATGAATTGACAATAAACTGTACTGGTCAAAGAACACTGAGGCTGTCAACATGTGGTAAACTATGTATACCTGTCTGGACACGCCCCTCTGCTGACTGCTCCTGTGGCTCCTCCCACAGACCCCTGTATAAAGGCGATTGGAGCACTGCTCCTCCCTCAGTCTTCGAGATGTCGTGCTCCCTTTTGCTGTTAATAAAGCCTATTGTTCACTTCCAGTCTCCGAGAGTTGTTGATGGTGCATCACTACAAGAAGGGTCAGAGTTGTTTCTATTTCCTGAGGAGATTGAGGTCCTTTAACACCTGCCGGATGATGCTGAGGATGTTCTATGAGTCTGTGGTGGCCAGTGCTATCATGTTTGCTGTTGAGTGCTGGGGCAGCAGGCTGAGGGTAGCAGACACCAGCAGAATCAACAAACTCATTCGTAAGGCCAGTGATGTTTTGAGGGTGGAACTGGACTCTCTGACAGCGGTGTCTGAAAAGAGGATGCTGTCCAAGTTGCATACCATCTTGGACAATGTCTCCCATCCACTCCATAATGTACTGGTTAGGCACAGGAGTACATTCAGCCAGAGACTCATTCCACCGAGATGCAACACTGAGCGTCATAGGAAGTCATTCCTGCCTGTGGCCATCAAACTTTACAACTCCTCCCTCGGAGTGTCAGACACCCTGAGCCAATAGGCTAGTCCTGGACTAATTTCCACTTGGCATAATTTACTTATTATTATTTAATTATTTATAGTTTTATATTGCTATATTTCTACACTATTCTTGGTTGGTGCGACTGTAACAAAACCAAATTTCCCTCGGGATCAATAAAGTATGCCTGTCAGTTTGTCTGCCTTCTACATCTGAGCATGATGGCATTCCTACTGAGTCTCCACCTGGAACTTGCACGATCGGCAGTAGTGAAATCTGAGCTACTGACAAGATGAAGGAAGCCCTGAACTCCAGAGACGGGGGACCTTCATTGCACCAGTAGTCATAACAGGGAAAAGATGAGAGTTTGCAGCTAGTATCTTGTGAATGAGAGGCTTACTTTCTGCTTCCCATCTCTGTCATTGTCTCTGTGGCTGAAAGGATGTCTCTGTCTTCCCTTTATCATGCTGAAACCCCTCTTCAGTTGTGTTGTTACATTCCATAATTTGGAAAAAAATTTCCTTGATGTTTCAAATATAATCTCAGAATGAGAAAAAGGTTCATGATCACTAGTATATAGTATGATTTTTTTTTGTTTTGCAGCAGCAGTACAATGCAAGACATAAAAAAGGACTATGTTACAATAAAAGTAAGTAAACAAATACTGCAGAAGAGGACTAGCAGCGAAGTGTTTGTAGGTTCATACATGGTTCAGACATCCGATGGCAGCGGGGAAGAGGTCGTTCCTAAAACAGTGAGTGTGGGTGTTTGGCTCCTGTAGCTTTTGCAGATGGTAATAATGAGAAGAAGGCATGTCGTAAGTGGTGATGATCCTTAAAGATGGATGCTGCCTTCTTGCGGCGCCCCCTTTTGAAGATGTTTTGTAGCCCTGAAGACAGGTTGATTCCAAGCCGGTGCAGCAGACGGAAGCGACGCGGGACAGAACAGAACGTTGGGAACAGAGGGTCAGCTGCCAGAGGCAATATACTCAGTGAGTTGTGCTCTCTCTCTCGTTGGTGGGTGCAAGTTTGTTGCCAATTCTTGGGTCACAGTAATCAGAAAAAAAAAAGTGGTGTGATGGACTTTTAACAGCGTAAGTCAGCAAGTTGTTTCGTTATGTCTCCCCTCTCGCTGTGAAAGGGGACACCTTTTTTCCCTTTATTATGGAGAGAGAGAGAGAGCCTATCGATTTGTCAGGTGACCGATTTGTTTTTGTTGTACTCTGGATCATGGCCTTGCTACTGTATGCTTGGTGGGTGGAGGGTGCTGATGCTTTTTTGTGGAAGTGGGCGGGGCAGGGGGAGGGTGGTTGCTTTGTTGCCTCTTGTGCATAGGAGGGGAAGTGGGGGGGGCTTTTGGGTTCTAACATTGTAACTGTTACTCATTCTTTGGGGCACTCCTCTGTTTTAGTGGACATCTGTGAAGAAGAAGAATTTTAGGATGTATATTGTACACATTTCTCTGATATTACATGAAACTATTTTCATATTATTATATTGGCTACGGTCAATTATGGAAAACTCTGAACATCCTCTACATAGCACCATCCAGAGACAGAGAAGCAGTTTCAGCGACAGGTTACTATCGATGCAATGCTCCTCAGACAGGATGAAGAGGTCAATACTCCCCAATGCCATTAGGCTTTACAATTCAACCGCCAGGACTTAAGAACTTTTTAAAAGCTATTATTAATGCTTTTTGAGATAGTGATTTAGATGCATATCATATTTTTTACTGAGTTAAGTATTGTATGTAATTAGTTTTGCTACAACAAGTGTATGGGACATTGGAAAAAAAAAGTTGAATTTCCCCATGGGGATGAATAAAGTATCTATCTATCTATCTATTGAACTGTGTCTTGTGTCTGTGATGGAGTTGGCTGATTCTGCAGCCCCCTGCAGCCTCTTCAACATGACTATAGTTCTTCCATTAACTCCCACTTTCAACCAGCCTCCTCACCAACTGCTTTACGTGATCACGCTCACATCTCTTAGAGGCTGCTCGGCACTCAGTTTCTCCCAGTAAGTCTATTATAGCTGGCTTGTAATTAATAATTCATGTCTTAGAGACTTGTAAATGGATAAAGTGGGGCCTTAAACAGTGGCTATGTTTTAGCTTGCATGTGTAACAAGGCATTATCTCAAACATGCATCCAGCATGGGGGCAGACCTCTGGAGAATCAGAACACATTACCTGCTGCCTAACAGACCTGCTGAGATTCATTAGAAGAGGCTGTATGGCATTTTTGAGGCTGTTGTTTTAACTAACAGCCTCTCCTAAGGCTGTCCAGCTGTTGGAGAGTAACCACAGAGCTAATGTGAAATTTAGATGCTCGTTAAAGGGATACGCAGTTCAGGCTCGTGGTTGCTGGAGCAGTGGAAAACTCCCTTGAAATAAGAGACAGCTTCTGACAATCTTTGGTGAATCTTCCCCAACCCTTGCATCACATTTCACTGTACCCTTTTTGGAAGTTTTGCATTGATCCAATTTTACATCTTGTGTGAGACAACAGCTTGGAAACGGACACTTTTCTGGGAAGTCCTCGTGGTCCGGATGGGAAAAGGCAGTGAGGTCGAGTTCATTTTCATGGGTTTAAGTACACTGAGGTACAGGGGTAATGAAAACCTGTTTGTGGCAGCATCAGAGTAACATAGAGTCAGGCAACACACAACACATAAATTATACATTTATATATTTTTAGAGGTACATCACAGTAACATCGCCTTCCGGCTCTCTTGGGTCCACATCACCCAGTTACACCAATTATCCTCCTAACCCGTATGTGGGAGGAAAGCAGACACCCATAGGAAATGCACACAGTCACAGGGAGAATGTAGGTTATGTAGAGAATGTGGATACATAGATTATACCGGAATTATATAAGACAATCAAGGAAGAACATTAGAGACAGATCTATGGCAGTGCAGGAGATGGCCCGTAGTCCTCCCTTGCTTAGGTAGGGCTAACATTATGTAGGTCGGTTTAGGAACCTAATGGTTGTAGGAAAATAGCTGTTCCTGATCCTTTTGTAGGAAGCTTCTGAGCTTCCTATCAGACACTAGCAGTGAGGAAAGGGTGTGACCTAGATGTGGGGTGGGTGTAATCTTCGAACAGTAGCAGTGACCAAAGCTCATGACCAAGATGGGGTGGGGTGAGGGGTAACTTTGATGATGACGGGGATGATAATGGGATAGTCAGAAAAGCTCAGTTGTTACAGAATCATAGCACTGTGCAGCTATAGGTTATAGACCGACTGTCCATTCCGACCATTTTACTTAACTATACTCACCCCACTTATTTGCCAGTTGTCTATAGCATTCTTTGCCTTGGCAACTCAAGTGCTTGTCTAGGTGCTTATTAAATAGTGTGTCAGCAGCAGCCTCTGCCATCACCTCATGCAACACATTACAGATTCCAAATTCTGAGGGAAAATACAGTATTCCCTTGCTTCAAAAGGCAAAACAAAGCAATGAAGGAAGGTGGTTCCACCCCACTTTGGATACAGAGGAGAACTCCTCCAACACAGTGTCTGGTGTTACATCCAAGATACTGGGCAGCATCTCTCTCCACAATGCGGATTTCCAAACAACTCATACACTCAGTGGAGCTGAGGACGCGTGGCCCCACACACTACTCACAAACTCCGAAACTCTAATGAAGGGTCTCGGCCCGAAACGTCGGCTCTCTATTCATTTCCATCGATGCTGCCTGGCCTGCTGAGTTCCTCCAACGTTCTGTGAAGATTTTCTCATGTTTCAGAAACTGTAATGGTGTGATGTCAGGAAGAAGCAGCGATGGGCCATCCTCTCAGCATTTATGGCAGAACAAGGCTACAAGTGTTTTAGCTTTGTTTTTAGTACTTAGCACTCACATACCACACACTCAGGCATCTCTAATACTCTCAGTGCTCTTCTATCAACTTTCCCCTGAAGATGTGACAGATTGCAACACTTGTGAAGACTACAACCTCACTTAAGACTTTCAAACTGCCCCATCTTTTCACATAACACCCATATGGTGTCGATTTTCACTCTCTCTGTGTGAGCTGACCTCCTGGGAGTTTTGTACGGGAACCTCAGCTCTCTTTGGTAAACCTGCTTTAAGCCAGCAGGAAAGGACTTTCGTTCTGCAGTATTTGTCTCCAAGCCTTGAGGTCGTTGTTTGAAATGTTGATGAAGGGGAATATCTCACTTGGACTCCAGTGTGATGCTGAGGTAGGTGCAGCACTCTAGAAGTGCTTTTCTAGAGTGAGATGTTGAGCTGAGGGCCCTTTGGATGTGGAATAGGATATTTACTAACTCAGTATTACTCATGCAGTTTTGTGGAATCACACAAAGCACAAATTGACCGCCATGTTTTCTGAGTTGTACAGTAGTCACACTCCAAAATGCTTCATTGGTCACAAAGTACTTTTGGGTATATTGAGGTTGAGAATTATGTTAAGTAAATGGCACTTATTTTATTCTCTTTATTTCTCTACTGCCTCTCTGCAGGTGCAGGGACCATCATCAGTGGGAAGAGAAAATCATGCTGAGGAGAGAAACGGAGGCAACAATCCATCCTTCACAAATCTATTGCCCTTTCATTCTTATTAAGTTCAATCTATGATGCACTATTAATGTTCCTGATATGTGTGCCCAGTTGGGATTCCCTAGTTCTTCAAAGTGTATTTTTTTGTAATTAATGATGCGTGAGAGATTCATTCATCCTGCGGTGTTTCAACATTACAAAATACCTTGTAGCTATAGGTTCTTGTCACTACTGGACGTGCAATAATCATCCCAGTGTGAGGATTATTCTGGTTAAACAGTCTCCAAGGCGATCAACTTCATGGAATCACATCTTAGCGAGACTTTGTTCATCCATTGAGTCATGGAAATAAGTTCTTTTTCCCTTCAAGTCTACACTGATCATTAGCCACCTTGCTTAACTAATCCTATATTGATCGAATGTCATGGTCCAGATTGGGTTCCCTTTAAATTTACCTAGTTTGTGTTACAATCCAGACCACTGACTCCTTGTTTTCCTTTAATTCCCTGTTTTCCCGTGTCCCTCGGGCTTGGTGATTAAAGGCAATTTACTATCGACCGAACCGACAGTTTATAAGTCCCCGCCTTCAGCTGTTCGGTGCGAGAGCGTTAATGAAGTCACCAAAGCTAGTGCGAGCCAAAGTCATCTAGCCGGAGCCAACTAAGTTTCTTGCCGGAGCGAGCCAAGTCTCCTCCCGCAGCAAACGCCAGCAAGCCACCTTCCCTTGCCAGAGCGGGTCTGGCAAGGGTAACCCGCCAGGGTGGGTCAAGAGCTGACCGCTGCTTGTGCCCAGTTATAGTACCGTCTATCGTTGTGTGGTCTCTGTATCCATGTCCTGTGTTTAAAAGGGGTCCCGGCCCTACACCCTAGAAGGGTCCTGACCCTGCATCAAGAAGAGTCCCGACTCCGTCCTGTGTCTCAGGAGGATTCCCGGCTCAGTGTTTCATGTCCTGTGTCTGAGTCTGTCCCGTGAATAAGAAGAGTCCTGGCTCCATGCCCTGTGTCTAAGGAGGAGTCCGGGCTCAGTGTTCTATGTCCTGTGTTTGAGTATCAAGTCTAAGCTCCAAGGTTCCAGTATCAAGTCCTGGCTTCAAGGTTCAAGTATCAAGTCCTGGCTCCGAGGTTCAAGTATCAAGTCTAAGCTCCAAGGTTCCAGTATCAAGTCCTGGCTTCAAGGTTCAAGTATCAAGTCTAAGCTCCAAGGTTCCAGTATCAAGTCCTGGCTTCAAGGTTCAAGTATCAAGTCCTGGCTCCGAGGTTCAAGTATCAAGTCTAAGCTCCAAGGTTCCAGTATCAAGTCCTGGCTTCAAGGTTCAAGTATCAAGTCTAAGCTCCAAGGTTCCAGTATCAAGTCCTGGCTTCAAGGTTCAAGTATCAAGTCCTGGCTCCGAGGTTCAAGTATCAAGTCCTGGCTCCGAGGTTCAAGTATCAAGTTCTGGCTTCGAGGTTCAAGTATCAAGTCCTGGCTCCGAGGTTCAAGTATCAAGTCCTGGCTTTGAGGTTCAAGTATCAAGTCCTGGCTTTGAGGTTCAAGTATCACATCCTGGCTTTGAGGTTCAAGTATCACATCCTGGCTTTGAGGTTCAAGTATCAAGTCCTGGCTTTGAGGTTCAAGTATCAAGTCCTGGCTCCGAGGTTCAAGTATCAAGTCCTGGCTTTGAGGTTCAAGTATCAAGTCCTGGCTCCGAGGTTCCAGTATCAAGTCCTGGCTTTGAGGTTCAAGTATCAAGTCCTGGCTCCGAGGTTCAAGTATCAAGTCCTGGCTTTGAGGTTCAAGTATCAAGTCCTGGCTTTGAGGTTCAAGTATCAAGTCCTGGCTCCGAGGTTCAAGTATCAAGTCCTGGCTTTGAGGTTCCAGTATCAAGTCCTGGCTTTGAGGTTCAAGTATCAAGTCCTGGCTTTGAGGTTCCAGTATCAAGTCCTGGCTCCGAGGTTCCAGTATCAAGTCCTGGCTCCGAGGTTCCAGTATCAAGTCCTGGCTCCGGGGTTCCAGTATCAAGTCCTGGCTTTGAGGTTCAAGTATCAAGTCCTGGCTTTGAGGTTCAAGTATCAAGTCCTGGCTTTGAGGTTCAAGTATCAAGTCCTGGCTCCAGGGTTCAAGTATCATGTCCTGGCTCCGGGGTTCAAGTATCAAGTCCTGGCTCCGGGGTTCAAGTAGCAAGTCCTGGCTTTGAGGTTCAAGTATCAAGTCCTGGCTCCAGGGTTCAAGTATCAAGTCCAAGCTCCAAGGTTCCAGTATCAAGTCCTGGCTTTAAGGTTCAAGTATCAAGTCTTGGCTCCAGGGGTCAAGTATCAAGACCAAGCTCCAATGTCCGTGTTCCAAGTCCTGGCTCCAAGGTCTGTGTTCCGAGTCCTGAATTCTGATCCGCAAGCTCCAAGTCCTAGCCCAGACCCTGAGTCCCGCCTAGTCCAAGGCCTGAGTCCTTGTCCATTATGCCTATTTGCTCTCCTTGATTTCTCTCTGTTCTATCCTTGTGTCACGACTCTCCTTGTAACTAGTAATAAACTCTACTTAGTTAACCCTACAAAACGTGTTTGTGTCCTGCATTTCAGTCCTCCCCCAGCACTCTTGCCCCCACATTGTGACACTGAATTTTTTTCTTCCACATTGTCTTCAACTCCCCCAAGATTCCACCTCTCACCCACACATTAGGGACAATCTACAATGGCCAATTAGCCAAAAAGCATATGAAACCCTTGAGGTCAAAGTCATAAAGTCACATAGCACAATGGTACAGAAAGAGGCCCTTTGAGACACCTGTTCTGTGCCAGCAGTCTTCTGTCTAATTCCCATTTACCTGCATTTGTACCATAACCATCCAGTTGTCTCTGATCCATGTACCTATCCAAACCTGTCTTAAAGGGAGAATGCTCAATTCCTTACAGGGCCAAGCTGAGCAAACAGAAAGAACAATTATTATACTTAATATTTTCTCTCTAAGACTCTAAAGTGATCTGGCACTGCTAGCAATATTAAATAAAATCTTTTCATTCTCTGGTGTCAATTTGACGTCAGATTCAACAGATGTTCTTGCGAATATGTTGGCAGATCTGGGATGGGTGCTGGGATGCAGATATAGAATTTGCCACACACCAGCAGATTCCCCAGTCACTTCTAATGCAATAAATGCAACCAACTCTCAAATCTGCTGATCTGCTTTCCAGTACGAGGGTGCCCCTGCAGTGCAAAAAAAATTATATCAGCAAGCACAATGGGGCATTCTGGGTAGGAGTTAATTAAAAATGAAAAAGGGAGATGAATGTTTAATAAACTGTTTGATAGATGCAGCTATCCCAGTTAGCTGTTTGTCACAGACTGTTCCATCAATTCTTGCTCACTCCTGAGCACTTGGAGCTTCATTCCAGAAAGATCTGAAAATTATTTATGGGGCAGATGCTAATTTATTTCCCTGTGCCTGTGATCAAAAGCACTTCAACTGTTGATACCAGCACTTAACCATTTCACTCTAATTCCCAACACTAAATGAGTAAACCCCCATTGTAGCTGGCTGCCCACCCTAGGTCGCCTGTAGTGCCATTGTTATTATTGACAAAGTGGCAGAGGTTGGTCTACGACACACTTCTCAATCTTGAGTGCCAGTCTTTGAAGAGGGGATGAACTCATAATCTTCAATCACAAAAGCAAGACACCCTCAGCCAAGTCAGGGTAGAACAAGCAGAGACATTTGAAAGGATATTGATTCAGAAGAACAGTTAAATTGTAAACAGGACCATCAGCATGTTCAGTCCACTCCAACCACCAGGCTCCCACCTCTATACTATTCCTACAATAACATTTCTTTTATTTTTCCTACATTCCCTCTTTCCCAGATTCAGCCATTTGTCTACATGCCTGAGATAATCGCAGAGGCCAATAAAACTACCTACCTGCATATTGGGGAGGAATTGAGCACCAGAGAAAACTCACAAGGTCACATGGAAAATGTGCAATCTCCACACAACAAACACCTGAGATTAGCGCTAAATCTGCGTTGCTGGAGCTGTGAGACAACAGATCTATGATCTATGATACTCTGCCCTACCAGGATACAAGACGATCTCATTTTCCTTCTCCAGGTAATGCCACAGGATCAATCCTACTCAGCAGAGTGAACAGTTACTCACTGCACATGCATTCATTGGCCACTTTATTAGGTACACCTGTTCACTAATGCAGGTGTCTAATGGCCACTTTATTAGGTACACCTGTTCACTAATGCAAGTGTCTAATCAGACAATCATGTGGCAGAAACTCAATGAAAAAAGCATATAGACATGGTCAGGAGCTTCATTTGTTGAAGAAATGCAAACAAAGTGAATTTGACTGTGGAATGATTGTTCTAAACAACTACCATCTGGTGGAACTGACACTAGTCATCATGAAAATGCTTTCAATGGCTGGAAATGGCACCTAATACAGAGCCCCATTCCTGCCACACTGGGCACTCAACAATATGCTCACCGACAAACCCGCACTGTGACAGATGCCATAGCATCTCTCATGCATCTGGCCTGGACACACCTGGAACACAAGGGCACTTATGTCAGAATTCTGTTTCAGGATTTCATTTTGGCATTTGACTCAATTGTCGCACAGATCTTGGGAGAACAAACTCGCACTTCTCTTTTACGTCAGCAGCACAGCAATGGAATGTACAAGCAGTTTCGAACTCCTGGGAGAGCACATCTCACACAACATCTCACAGGTTGAAACACATGGATGGAGTTTAGGAGGATGATGACACCTAATGTCAACTCCTTTGCTTACATCTTCAGAAACAGCTCTATTTCTATCGTTGGTATCTCTTGTATACCTTTTCAAGGTTCTTTCGAAGACCCTGACCTGGAGTTACACGCTGACTTCGGTTCTTTGAGGAAATGGGACCCGTTCTCAGGGCCTCACGGCCGGTTGCTGTTCGATAAGACAATGATGTGGCCTGGAAGACAAGCACGATGTCAGGGTGCTGGATTTTCGTGGCTCTGGAGGCGGGCAGATTTGAGACTGGTGCCGCTGCCTGATGCGTCGTGGGAGATGGAAGATCGTGAGCTGGCTGTTTGCCCAGAGACCCGAGTTCTTTGAGCACAGAACTCGGAAAAAACAATGCAACAGGCTTTTAACACCATAAATCAGTGAGTTGCTTTGCTATGTCTCCCCTCTCGCCGTGAAACAGGGACACCTCTTTTTCCCTTATTAAGGAGAGAGAGAGAGCCTGTGGTATGTCGAGTTACCAGGTGAACGAGTAGTCTTTGGGGTGCTGCAAGTCTGTGTCTTATTGTTATTTTGCTGCACACTTGAGTGCTCGGTGGGGGGTGCCATTGCTTTTGCGCTGGTGGGGAAGGGGGGGGGTCGTTACTTTGCTGCTGCTTGTGCATGGGAGGGAGAGTTGGGGAATTTGGGGTTCTAACATTTAGCTGTCATTCAGTCTTTGGGGCACTCCTCTGTTTTCATGGATGTCTGTGAAGGAAAAGAATTTCAAGATGCATATTATATACATTTCCCTGACATTAAATGTACCTATTGACCTATAATCTGCCAGGATCTGAATGGAGTTCTTATACCTATTTACTAAGGTCAGCCTGTACCTGTGTGAGTGAGGAAATCTAGGCAAGGCCCAGAGAGCATCAAAACCCAGACTCCCTCAGAAATCTATTTGGACTGAGCAAATTTTATATTCATTAGCTACTTGAAGCATTTTACACAATCAGGAAAGCTCACTAATCCCTTTGCTCTCTGAGGAGGCTGTAGAGAGTTGGACCATGCACATCTATAACCATGCCCTTCGACCAATGTGCAGTACAGAGCATCCCAACGCTGCACGGTACAGAAACTCCGCTGTAGCGGAGAAGAGGGCTCTACAATGTCACCCAACACGTCCTACCTGCCATCAAGGACACATATGCAAAAAGGTGCCATAAAAGGGCCAGTAACATCATGAGGGATCCCACCCTCCCTGCTCATGGACTGTTTGCCCCATTCCCTCCATAGCTTCCACGGCAGGAACCAACAGTCTCAAAAACAGTTATTTTTCCCTAGCAAGAGTCAGATTGTTGGGTTGAAATAGGCCAAGAGCGGGAGCTAAGGAGTGAAATAAAATATTAATGTTAAATCTGGTGCAATTTTGATTCCTTAGATGCCTGCTGATGGGTAACAACAGAGTAGGCTGTTTGAAGGCATAGTGTTCACCATCGTAGTTCGTACAATGAAAACAGGAAATGCTGGAAACATTTAGCACGTCAGGCCACATCTAGAAAGAGGAGTTGCCACAAATAAAATATAACAAGCAGCTAATGAATATGAACAATGTGACCAGTGCTTGACACACACCTAGCAGATCTTTAGACTGGAATGAGGAAAGATTTCATCCGGACTTCAACTTCAAGAAATCTCTCATTAGACATTTAAATATAATAATACAGCATGGTAATAGATTCTTCAGCCCATCTCATCCCTGCCAACCATGTCAAAGGGAGCCATCATAGTGTAGAGGTAGGTGCAATGTTATTGTAACTTGAGACATCAGAGTTTAATCCCAGAATCCTCTGTAAGGAGTATCTGTATGTCCTCCCCATTGAATGCTTGGGTTTTTTTCTGGACCTCCAGTTTCTTTCCATGGTCCAAAGATGTACTAAGTGGATTAAGTAGGTCATTGTGAATTGTCCTGTGATTAAATCGGGGTTGTCATGGGTTGATGAGGGTGGGGGATGATGCGGCTTGAAGGACCGCAAGGACTACTCTGTACTGTGTCTGTACTTTGAGCTCAATACGGACAGTTCAGCATTGAATAGCCAAAAGTGTAGTTTTTCTCCAGCAGTTGTCAAGGGAATCCATGTACAATAGCCTGACTTTAGGGAGAGTTAGTGAGGAAATTTGAACCTGCATCTTCTGTCCAGACACTCCAAAGAGACAGAAGAATAATCATCTCAGACTTAATGGTAGGATTAATCACAACTTCTGCTTAATTGACTACTGTTAACCACAATGGTTGAAAGACAAGAAAGATGTGGTAAATGGAACAAGAAGGCTAGAGAGAGGGGATATTCCACAGTAAAGTCAAAATTCCCAGGGACACTTCAGATAAAGCATCAGGTGTAGAAGGAGAATCAATCAATTGAAATGGAAACGTAGATTCCTACTGACTTCCAGAGAAAAATGAGTGGGATTCTGCAGTATTTGTAAAAGGTCTCTTCTTGTCATTGTAAAGATCAATAACTTAGATATGATAAGAATGTTTACAGGCAAAATAAGTCATATGGAGACACAAGACATCTGCAGATGCTGGAATTTGGGACAGCACACAAGAAGATGAAGGAACTCAATGAGACAGACAGCAACTGTGGAGGGAATATACAGTCAATGTTTCAGGTTGAAATCTAGATCCTCAGCATTCAAGATTCAAAATAAATTTATTATTGAAGTATGCATAAGTTACCATACACTGTAATACCCTGAGATTCCTTCTCCTTGGACCTGTTCTCTCTGAGATGAGAGGTCCTTTATGTACAGTATATGCTATATTTGAAGAGGAACCTTGACTAATCTATTGGAGTTTACTAATCATGCTTGACTAATCTATTGGAGTTTTTCGAGAATGTAACCAGGAAGTTAGACAAGGGAGATCCAGTGGATGTCGTGTACCTCGATTTTCAGAAGGCATTTGATAAGGACCCACATAGGAGATTGGTGGGTAAAATCGGAGCTCATGGCATTGGGGGGAAGATATTGACATGGATAGAAAACTGGTTGGCAGATAGAAAGCAAAGGGTAACGGTGAATGGGTGTTTCTCGGAATGGCAGGTGATGACTAGTGGGGTGCCACAGGGCTCGGTATTGGGACCACAGCTGTTCACGATTTACATCAACGATTTAGATGAAGGCATTGAGAATAACATCAGCAAGTTTGCTGATGATACTAAGCTGGGTGGCAGTGTGACATGTGATGAGGATGTTAGGAGAATTCAGGGTGACTTGGATAGGCTGGGTGAGTGGGCAGATACTTGGCAGATGACATTTAATGTGAATAAGTGTGAGGTTATCCACGTTGGGAGTAAGAACAGGAAGGCAGGTTATTATCTGAACAGTGTAGAGTTAGGTAAGGGAGAAATACAAAGAGATCTAGGAGTCCTTGTTCATCAGTCACTGAAGGTGAATGAGCAAGTGCAGCAGGCAGTGAAGAAGGCTAATGGAATGTTGGCCTTTATTACAAAGGGAATTGAGTACAAGAGCAAGGAAATTCTTTTGCATTTGTACAGGGTCCTGGTGAGACCACACCTGGAGTATTGTGTACAGTTTTGGTCTCCAGGGTTAAGGAAGGACATCCTGACTATAGAGGAAGTGCAGCGTAGATTCATGAGGTTAATTCCTGGGATGTCTGGACTGTCTTATGCAGAGAGGTTAGAGAGACTGGGCTTGTACACGTTGGAATTAAGGAGATTGAGAGGGGATCTGATTGCAACATATAAGATTATTAAGGGATTGGACAAGATAGAGGCAGGAAATATGTTCCAGATGCTGGGAGAGTCCAGTACCAGAGGGCATGGTTTGAGAATAAGGGGTAGGTCATTTAGAACAGAGTTAAGGAAAAACTTAGGAAGGCAGTGGAGGCCAATTCTCTGGATGCTTTCAAGAAGGTGCTAGATAGGTATCTTATGGATAGGGGAATCAAGGGATATGGGGACAAGGCAGGAACCGGGTATTGATAGTAGATGATCAGCCATGATCTCAGAATGGCGGTGCAGGCTCGAAGGGCCGAATGGTCTACTTTTGCACCTATTGTCTATTGTACCATTGTGAGTCTAGAATTGCTGTCAGATTCACCAAATGATCAATGTAGTTAGAGATTTGCAAACGAATGTGGCATTGCAACAGTCAATGATTAACAAGGTCAAGATATCATTGTTTCTGGGTCACATACTTGTACTAACTGCAGCCACAGGAAAATAGGCACCATGATTCTTAACACGAAGAACCTCTTGTGCCTGGTGTAAGCACCACACGTCCAAAGACCGGTTTGTAGACAGCAACCTCTGCTCTGTCATCCGATTTGACGCAGTATCACGTTCAGAAGCCATAAAATTTTATCAGTGACACGATGGAAGCCCATCGACTATACCTACTGGTTGATTTAGTCGATTGCCTGTGATTTGTGTATAAACCACTTTATTCTCATAAATAGTAAATTGCAGCTAAGATTTATAGGAAGGCTGACAAAGCTTTATGTAGTGAACTGTGACAGAAAACTATAATAAACAGCTTTAGAGCTCATTGTATTGGCTGTCTGATTTATTTATTCTATCTACACAGGACCCTTGGCTTTGCACTGCTTCCTTTGTCCTTTTCAGCATCTCCATGGGATTGAGGATGACTTGCTTTATGGATTCTGATCTGTCTGATGATAGAGTGTGGGAGATGCTAGCAGATGCGTCAGGAGGGACTGATAGGACACAAGGGTGGATAGTGAAGGAGGTGGTCCACTCCTACTGTGGAGTTGGCAGAACAGTCTATGCTCCTGTTGCATGGTCCTCCTCAACTAGGCCTAAGTTTCCCCAGGAGTCAGTGGGATGCTGCACTTCAAGGAATCTTTGAGCCCATCTTTGTATCATTTTCCTCTATCTAGCTGGCAATCTCCCATGACAGAGCTCACAATGGCAGCTTACTTCTGGATAAGAAAAACAAGGAGATCACCTGCCAGGCAAAGGAACAGCTGGGAATAGGTGACATTTCAGGTCAAACCAGTAGAAATCCTAATGCAGAGTCTCAGTCCAAGACATCTACCATCCCTTTGCCTCTTGACCTACCGAGTTCCTCCAGCAGTCAGATTCTAGTATCTCCAATCTCTTGTGTCTCGGTGTCTGTTTTGGACATCTGGTGTCAGGCATGGAAACAGCACAGACTGGCCTGCATAGCCAGTTAAGTGCAACTAAGGTTGCACTGCTGGAGATGTTGGCTACAACAGGACACTGACATTCTTCACTGGAAAGATAATTTAGAATCAGATTATTAACACGAACACCTATGTTATGAAATGTGTTGCTTTGTGGCTGTGGCACAGTGCAAGACAAAAAAATCCCAGAAGCCAAGCAGGAGAGCAGGGATTGTTGCCAGTTTTGATGTTGGAATTTTTAATAGAATCAGATTTATTATCACTATTATACAGAGTATGTCATGAAATGTGCTGTTTTGTTTCAGCAGTATAGTGCAAGACACAAAAAATTACTATAAGTCACAAAAATAAACAGCTCAAAAACAATGAGCAATGGAACATGTAGCAATCTGCTGATGGAGGGGAAGAAGAAGGAGCTGTTCTTAAAACATTAGGTGTGGATCTTCAGCTTCCTGTACATCTTCCCTGATGGTAGTAATAAGAAGAGGGTATGTACCAGTGGGTAATACACACAAAATGCTGGAGGAATTCAACAGGCCATGCAGAATCTATGGAAAAAAAGTAAACAGTCGATGTTTTGGGCCAAGACACTTCTTCAGGACTTGATGTACGCCTGTTATTCTGTCTTCTCCCCTTCCTTTCCAGTCCTGATGAAGGATCTAAGTTCAAAGTGTCAACTGTTTATTCATTTCATAGACGCTGCCTGGCCTGCTGAGTTCCTCCACCATTTTGTGCGCATTTCTTGGATTTTGAGCATCTGCAGATTTTCTCTGTTTGATGTATAGATGGTGTCCTTCCCCTCAATTGAACAATAAGCTGTGCCGATACATTGGAGGCAATGTTGCATTCATCAATGTCTGACGATAGTTCCGAATATAGGGGAAATGGTCCACTTTTCCAGTGTCTTGTCACAAACCCTTTGTTGTTGAAGGGGAGTGTGGTGCAGAGGAGCCAGGTTTGGAGAGAACTTCAGGCTTGTGCAGGTGCACATCTGAGCTTGAGTGCTTCAGTGAACAAGTCAACATTGCTCTTTGTAACAGAGAAACAGATTTGAGGATCTAGTGAGTGAAAGAGAAGAATCAGATTACAAGTGAGCTCATTAACTATTTATTTATAAATGAACAGTGAAACACTAAACTAGACATCTTGCTGAACAAGTGCTCATCTATACTACCCTAAACTACAATACTAATCATTCAGTAACCTTTTAACTTAACAGGTACTCCATCTCCCCAAGTTATACACTCTTTCCCAGTAGCCCTTCACCAATGGTTGCAACTTTAGCCTGAAGCAGGCCCCAGAGACAAGGGAAAGAGACTTAGTCTCTTGCATGTGCTATTATTATACCCCCGAGGCATCCAGAAGTAGAAACCAGTGCAGTGGTAAGCAATGAGAAAGAGCTGCTGCATCTTTGAATGGGCCAATCAATGACTTGGCACAATGGAAGCAACTGTCAACCGGCAAATAAGTTCACCCCTCGGAAGATGCGACACTGTCACATTTCAGTCTTCAGGCCAGTAAAACCTCTATGGCTGACCCATTAAACTACAGATACAACACAAAAGTTTAATATCCAGTATTATACGGACAATAGTCATCCAGAGTGCATTACAGTAGTCCGTTAGCCTCCTAGTGCCCTAAAAGATCCCATTTCCCCCCACCAGGGTATTATAGCTATGAAACTGGTCCCACCACTTTTTAATCTTATCCATCGACCTTCTAATATCATCAACCAGGTGAATGACATTCAACTCATCAGTTATGTAGGTACAGCATTCCTGACCAATAACAGCACAAATGCCACCTCTCTCTCTGAGCGGGTAACACTGGACAACAAGGATTTTGATTCCTGAATACTTTTGGGTGTATCTTACGGATTTTGGACTGCTGATCATGAAAATCACCATGAAATTTCCCTATCATGCACCCTGCTGGGTGGGGAGTCTGTACATTGGAATTAAACAAATTGTATGTAGGAAAATACCAGCCCTGAAGCACTTACTCCACTGGGGGTTACCAAGGCTCAAGCTCTTTAAAGCTGCTACCATTCCATGAGGCGAGGTTGGCTCGAATAGACTACTCCATCCTGGTTCCCACCCCCATCACAAAACCAAAATGTGGGAATGTGATAATTTCCCCCAGACAGTCTTTTTCCATGTCATGTAAAGGGATTGATATTAATGACATCCCTTCACAGCATAGTTAGGAGTCCTCATACAAATCCAGCAACCTGACACATTAACCCTTTTGCATTTGCATCATCTGCAGGGACATTTTACAGAATCGCCCACCACAGATCAGTGTCATCACCACTGCTGGCAGCATCCAGCACTTAGCCATTCTGCATTTAGGGAAACACACACACTCACTCCTGGTTAATCATTGGATATTCAGAATCATTCCTTGGTTCACCTGGTAACGCCACCCGCTACGTATTCCCCAGTCCATGCGCTACAAACTCCCCTCCACCCCGGAGGCCCCTGTGGTTTCTGCAACCAAACCTTCCCCAATTCCTCTGCACCTCCTCTAACTTCAGAGGGTCCAACACTGCTATACACTGGGACATTGAAGACCCGCCTGGACTCACTGGCTGGGTGTTCAGGTGATCCACCACTTGCTGCTCACCTAGCCACCCCGAAGGGTGCGGGTAGGAGTCAATTGCTTTATTTGTTGATTCAACAGCCCATTAATACGTTTGATCAACTCCGCTGCTAGTGGATAATATGGGATGATGAGGTTACACAGCTCCTATGTCAGCTGTCACTCCACCAGACAAGGGTAACAGACCCAAGGCAACTTACATTATCACTGTGATCACAAGTGAAATGTCTGAGATAATCTCCTACCGTTATATTGCACCAACTTCAATGTTGTGAAGTTTTAACTGATCAGATCACATGGGGCTGAACCAGAAATTGGCAGAAATGCTATTTGGAGTTACAGTTGCTTAAGCTAGAGAAGAGTGATTTGCTGGGAAGAAGCATGAAGAGTGAATAAAAAGAATTTAGATTTAGGTTTCGTGAAAGTGTGTCTGAAGATATCTGAATGTTGACATTAATAATTAATCATGGAGTGAAAACAGAATTAAATATAGAGTTCAACTTAATCATATTCAGCGGCAGAACAAGATTGAAGGGCTGAAGATGCTTTTATGTTACACAGTTGCTGCATTTATGATTTGAAAGCACATCTTGAGAACATAATTGGTTACCAGTATCATTCAGAGTTGAAAGATGTTTACTGCTTTGTAGTTTGCCTTTGTTGTTGCCAAGGAGCTTAGATCCTTATTTATCTACATGTACGTATATTTGAAATATCAGATGGATTTCGGATTTATTGAAATTTTATGAAATTTCTTTTGGCTTACAACCTTAAAATATTTTTTTAAAGCTAACAAATTGTTTGATGCCCAAACATATTCTATGGATCAATCTTCTTTGTTGGATTAAAAGACTTCCGATTTACTTTATGTTCAAATGAAATATTTTTCATTTCAGATATTGGTGTGTTTTGTTTAACAAGTCACTATTTAACCTCCATGAGGAATTAAGGATGGGACCTTCAAGCTGAAATTCTAAGTCCTCTCATCCAGTTTAAAATCAATTTAATGAATATAATTTAGCTACAGTGCTTTAAAATTAAAACCAATAGCATTGTTTAATATTGATGAGAGCAATTGTTAAAATACAATTGTTTATTTACTTAAAGCCAAGACCTAATGGAGATTAACTAACTGCACCTCTATAAAAAAGGGTTTGTAATATTATTGCTCATATTTCCCTATGACTTTACAAGTTATTTTATTCAGTGGCAGTCTGCTCCATTTCAAAGTATTCCTATCAGTCCCATTTTTTTTCCATTTTCAAGATGGCAGCTTGCAGCGGCCATTCCGGAGCTGATATGTTATTTGCTAAGCAGGGGTGCCGTGCGCAATCCTAATGTGGTGAACTACATATACCTATCTGGACACGCCCCTGATGACTGCTCCTGTGGCTCCTCCCACAGACCCCTGTATAAAGGTGATGGAGGTCTGAGCCCGGCCTCTCTGTCTCCAGGATGTAGTATAGTGGTCACTCACTGCTTGTTCCTTCTTCCAGTCAATAAAAGCCGATACCTCGCCTTTATGTCTCAGAGTGAGTTATTGATGGTGCATCACCTAATCTAATGAAAAATCGGACGTGGGAGCACAGAGCATGGAGGAACATCTGGAAATCTCCAGGAAGGCCCTCTTCATTGCTGCTGCTGCTGAGGGGTCCGGGTCTCTGCTGAGAAGAGCAGACCCCCAGTCCTCGGGGTTGCATTGCCAGTGGCTGTTGGCGGGGGCATCTTAATACGCTCTGCAGAGGATGGTGCTCAGAGAAGCTGTGCCGGAGGGGATGGTCAGAGGCTTGGAGGTTCGACGGATACGGAGTCCACTGCGGTCAGGTCACTTTCAGTGTGCGCTGTGTCTGCGAAGCTGGGTCCGGCAGAGCTTTCATTCTGTGCTGCGGCTGCGAGGCTGAGTCGGGCGGCGCCGTGGAAGTCCATAGCGGGGGTATTCCCTTCTGTTGCCGGCGTGGGATGACGAGTCTATCGGGACCCTGAGGACTTGTGGAAACTGTGTGGTTTAAGTTTCTTTTGAACTTATAGTCTTTTAACATCTTTGGACTATTTTTACCGTGCCCATGGTCTGTTTTTTTTTAAAAAAAAGTCAAATTATGGTATTGTTTGCACCGTTATAACTATATGTTGTAACAATGTGGTTTTGTGCAGGTCTTGTAGCTTTAGTTTTTGGTCTTGTTTTGTCTGGTGGATTTGGAGCTCCTTTCTGGGGAACTCACTAAGATGGTAGTGTGATATTAATACACAGCAGCCTCTCCAGACTCTGGATTGGGGATTGCCAAACGTTATGTGGATTTTCTGGTGTAGCCTATTTTGTCATGTGTTTTGTTGATATCATTCTGGAGGGACATTGTCTCATTTTTTTAAACTGCATTGCATTTTTGGTTTTTAAATGACAATAAACTGAATCTGAATTTAGTTTCTTAGATCCCTGTAAACTACTCTGCCTCATAAGCCCATCATCTCGATTAAATTCTCCAACCATTCACTAACACATTCAGGGTAATTTAAGATGATCCATTAGCTTCCAACTGGTACACCTCTGGGATGTGGGAAGGAATTAGGAGCATCTGGGATAGCCCATACAGCCACAGGTGGAAAATATAAACTCCACAGGTCAAGATCAAACAGAAGCTGCTAGAGTTGAGAGACAGCAACACTATCCAGAAGGAACTATGAACTGTTTTGATGCGATTTTTATTTTACTAACTTAATGAAAAACGCTGTACTTTCTTGAAGAAGTTTTAAAAAGGTATAGTTCAAGGATGTTGCTTTAAAATAAATTCACTAAAATTTGTAGAGTCGACACTGCACATTTCTCCAGCCCTCTTCATCCCTTTTCAACTCCTTTTCTGTGGAAAAATTCTAGTTCCAGAAGCACGAATATCACATTTTCAAAATTAAGATACAGTATTTGAACTAGTAAAATATCAAATTGACATGTTGGCACATATGAAGAGGTTGTCCTTATTTAATTACATTAATATTTAACAGAACGGTACTATCCAGTTGAGAAGAGTTTAGGTTCAAAATTTGTAGTTCTAAAAGAGAACTGCAAATATTCTCATTTAATATTTATGTTGCTTAATATTGCTTACTAACTGTTCTAACTAATTTTTGATTGAAAGGTAAAATCTGAATTAATTTTAATGAAGAGACCTGAGAAATGGTATGGATTCATACATTGTTACTGTTTTTGACAATTGTCTGAGAATCACAATCTACAATCCAGGGAGAAAACTGGCTGACTTTTGATGCTTTGCTAGCAGCGTATGAATTTTGAATCATCTGAACTAATGGGGATCATTCAAAAATTATTCAGGAAACAACAGGACTTTAAAGATCAGAAATTTTGCACCAATCATTCACGCTCTGAGCTAACACATTGGTAATGCATCTAATCGTAATACGACCACATATAGGGTAATGGCAATTCAGTAGTGCAGTTGTGCCTGACAAAATCTTAACACCACTGACAGAAGATAGTACTTTCCTGTGACAGCTCTCTCATTTTTTTCTGGTTCAATGCTCAGCAGTTTTAGTATTATTATTGTTAATCTTCAGATTCTTAATTGTGAATGGATTTTTCCTGACAGTGAAAAATTTACCCCATGGGCTTACAAGACCACATTGAAATATGTCCTCTGCGACTTTTTAAAGCAGATGACGATATTTTAACTGCAAGAAGTGCATCTGATGTAGGTACTGAGTCACATTTCCAGTAAGCTACATTTAATCCTGATCCCCCTGTGCTGTCTGGGTGGAGTTTGTATCTGTTCTCCAACTGACTGCATGAGGTTCTCTTGGGTGCTCTTGTTTCTTTCTACATTCAGAGAGGTGCATGGTTGCAGGTTAACTGGTCACCGTAAATAGTCCCATGTGGCTGAGAGATAGAAGCAGGGAGCAGTTGGTCAGAATGTACAGAATACAAAGATGGGATTTGAAGACCGCTGATGCTAGAACCTGGAGCAAAAAGCTGGAGGAACTCAACAGGTCAGGCAGCATCTTTGGAAGAAGATGCACAATGTTTCTAGAGGGACATATTCCGTTTGAGTAGTCTACAACCCAATGGCATCAGAATGGGATTCAAGTTTATCATCACCAGCAAATGTTGTGAAATTTGTTAACTTTGCAGCAGTAGTACAATACATATAAAAACTGAATTACAGTAAATATTATATAGCTAATTTAAATAAGTAATGCAGAAACAGAAATAAAAAAGTGAGGTAGTGTTCATGGGTTCAATATCCACTCAGAAATTAGATGGTGGAGGGGATGAAGCTGTGCTTGAATTATTGAGTGTGTGCCTTGGGCTTCTGTACCCCCCTTCCTGATGGTAACAATGAACGTTTAATTCACCAACTTCAGGTAACTAGCTCCTCCTCCATCTTTTTTCTCTTTCCTCATGATCCATCCAGTTTCTGCTACATTTTACCCCTGCTGTCATTACCCAGTTTCTTCCCCCCTTTTCCACTGACTTCATCTGGCATCATCCAAACACTCTTCCCAATGGATTCACTTTTCCCCACTGTTCCTTCTGCTCACCCCTCCTCAGTTATTTATTTCCATTCTCTATCATACCATCCTGTCAAATTCCATTGTTTGCAGCTGTCGCCTCCACTTATCACCTCCGAGCCTCTGTCACTATTTCTACCCTTCTCTGTCCTACCCAACCATTTGTCAACCACCACATTTCACCCAAATCCAGCAATCATTGCTAATTCCAGCTCCACCCCTTCCCCATGCTTCTTTTAAAATGGCATAATACAGTTTTACCCATCTACTTGGTGGAGACCAACTCTTCAAATTTCTTGCTATTATTTTGATTTAAACTCCCTTGCCAAGAGTTGACACGCTCACAATTCCCCAGAATGAATATTACTATCAGGTACTTACTAAAATCTAGCTTGTTAGCTTCTGGTTCCATCCATTCTTTTCTTGGAAAGTGTAATGGCGGCTGGCAGACCAACCTGAGGTGTATTACTGCCACCTACTGATTTGGAGTGTGGAACTCCTCCTCAAAAAACTCAAAAAAGGTCTACTGCTTTTTAAATGAGTCAAATACACAATTATACACATTACGATGGCAGTGATATCCTAACAAGCTTTGTGTTAAACTGTGTCTGTTCCAAAGATTTCAATTTAGCAATTAGATGCTTCATTTGCACCTCAAAGGAACTGCAATCAAACAATCTATATTGCACTATTTCTTGTCTAGTGCACTTCCTACAAATGTCCATATCATGCATATTAAATCTGAACAAGGGATTATTCAGCATAGTATGTTCAATCTGTAAATATGAAAATACAATTTCTGTGCAACACACACAAAATATGTCAGGGGAACTCAGCAGGCCAGGCAGCATCTATGGAAAAAAGTACAGTTGACATTTTGGGCTGAGACCCTTTGGCAGGACTAGAGAATAAAAGACGAGGGGATTTAAAAGGTGGAGAGGAGGAGAGAGAAAAAAAACACAAGGTGATAGGATGAACTGGGCAGGGGAGGGATGAAGTAAAGAATTGGGATGTTGATGGGTGAAAGAGATACAAGGCTGGAGAAGTGGAAATCTGATAGGAGAGAAACATGGAAGAAAGAAATAAGGGGGGAGGGAGGAGCACCAGAGGGAGGTGATGGGCAGGCAAGATCAGGTGAGAGGGAAAAGTGGATGGGGAATGGTGAAGGGGGGCGCACTACCAGAAGTTGGAGATATCGATGTTCATGCCTTCAGGTTGGATGCTACCCAGACAGAATACAAGTTATTGATCCTCCAACCCGAGTGCAGACTCATCACAACAGTAGAGGAGCCCTGACATATCGGAACGTGAACGGGAAGTGGAATTGAAATGTGTGGCCACCGGGAGATGGAGGGAGCATAGGTGCTCAGCAAAATAGACTGTCAGTCTCCACTGGGTCTCACCGATATACAGGAGGCCACACCAGGAGCACTGGACACAATATATGACCCCAACCAACTCACAGGTAAAGTGTTGCCTCACCTGGAAGGACTGCTTGGGGCCCTGAATAGTAGTGAAGGAGGAGGCGTAGGGGCAGTAGTAGCACTTGTTCCGCTTGCAAGGAGAAGTGCCAGGAGGGAGATCAGTGGTGATGAAAGGACAAGAGTTGTGTAGGGAGCAATCCCTGTGGAAAGCAGAAAGGGGTGGGGTTGGAAAGATGTGATTGGTGGTGGAATCCCATTGGAGATGGTGGAAGTTCCAGACAATTAAGTTCTGGACGTGGAGGCTGGTGGGGTGGTAGGTGAGGACAAGAGGAACCTTATGCCTGATAGGGTGGCCAGAGATGGGGTATGAGCAGATGTGCGTGAAATGGAAGGGATGCAGTTGAGGGCAGTATTGATGGTGGCAGAAGGGAAGCCCCTTCATTCGAAAAGGAGAACATCTCCTTCATTATAGAATGAAAAGCCTCATCCTAATAACAGATGCGGTGGAAACAGAGGAATTGAGAGAAGGGGGGGGGTGGCGTTTTTACAATTAACAGGGTGGAAAGACGTATAGTTCAGGTTGCTGTGAGAGTCTGTGGGTTTATAATAGACACCAGTAGATAAGCTATCGCCAGAGATAAAGACAGGGACATTGAGAAAGGGAAGTATTGGAAATAGACTAGGTAAATTTGAGGCAGGGTGGCAGTTGGAGGAAAAGTTGATGAAGTTGACGAGCTCAGCATGGGTGCAGGAAGTTGCAACAATGCATTTGTCGATGTAGCGTAGGAAAAGTGGGGGACGGACACCAGTGTAGACTTGGAACATAGACTGTTCCACGTAGCTGTCCAAAAGGCAAGTATAGCTGGGACCCATGCGAGTGCCCATGGCTTTTTACACGCAAGCTCAAGAAGAGCATCCGGCCTACAATTTGAAATACCCATTTTAATAGATGTCAAAACCGAGAACAAATCAGAGCATAGGAATGCATAATCAGGATGTAATTCTTTGACCCTTCCAAGGCTAAAATGACAGCAACCATCGCAGATGTGAATACTGATACTTTGATAGTTTTTTTATTAGTAGTCACCTGAACCTTTGGAACATAAACAGGAACACCCGTATAACCTGTCACTGGATCATTTGAACCATCGGCAAAGATATGCAAGAAGCCATAATATTTGACTTGCATATATAGCCGAACTTTGTGTGCCACTGATAACTAATCAATCTTCTCTTGAAGGCTTAAATCACAGGCAAAGGGGAAAATCCATGGAGCAGCAACAGAAAGCGATACACTGGGATCATATTCCACACTAAACAACCCCAAATTGTGCCCATTCATTTCCCATCCACACAAAACTGAAGATGACCTTACGGATGCCGACACTGCAACACTGTTGCCAATATGGATGACTAACTTTATGGCCTCTTACGTTAATCCAATAAACCATTACTACCTGTGCAGATGTAAATGTACTCCATCTATTTCTAGCAATAATGTCAAAATTGGGGATGATTTAACAGCACCGCACACAAATCTCAAACACAGGAATTGAGATTTATCTAGGGGCTTAAGACCACTGGTGAGGCTGACATAAGCAACACATTCATAATCAAAGACAGGTCTGATTAAAGCAATAGGTCTATGTTTAAGTGACCTCCTGCTCAGACCACAGTCACACCCATCTAAGACCCCTGAGCACATCAGGGGCTTTTTAAAAAAAAATATAAACACTTCTCTAGAATTGTATTCACATACAACTTCCATGTCAGCCTTGGATCCACCCACATAGCTAGAAACTAGATTTTGTTTGAGATTCACATACAACTTGAGCTTAATTGTGGGTGTAATATTCCTTTCAGGAAAACAAATAACTTCAGCTGTTGCAACAGAAAATTTAACTACACACCAACATCCTTATTCCTCTACTTCATTAATAGCTGCCTGCATTTTCCTACATATACAATTTAAATTCCTGCCTCTCTTCCACACTGCACCATCATCAGCATATAATGATTTGGAAATGTCTAAGCTATCATTTAAGAAATTAATCATAATCATTAATCATAATTCTAAAGCAGTGGGCTACACACTCTCCCCGTGG
The DNA here is from genome assembly GCF_048418815.1 of Hemitrygon akajei. Taxonomy (NCBI): domain Eukaryota; kingdom Metazoa; phylum Chordata; class Chondrichthyes; order Myliobatiformes; family Dasyatidae; genus Hemitrygon; species Hemitrygon akajei. Next base: position 12,661,325 of record NC_133152.1, on the reverse strand, counting down.
ACTCCCATTCTCTATCTCTGCTCCTTAGAGAATGTTGTTCCCACCCTAACTTGTATCTTCCCATCACAAAAATAATCTTGAACCCAATTGAACATTCTACCACCCATTCCCATCTTTTCAAGTTTAGCAACCCTTGTGCCCATAAGCATATCATAAGCTTTCTCTACAAAGAAAATTGTGACCACTGACTCTTTATTAACTTGGCACTTATGAACATCAGTTTGAGCATGGACTTAGTGTTTACATTCTTCCTTTACAAAATCCAGATTGGTATACAGCTAATTTTCCACAAAATAGGAAAGCCTTGCTATAATCATTCATTTCAATATCTTAATAGGTCTATAACTGGAAGGATCTGATTGATCCTTATCAATATAGGGATACAACTGCTAATTTTCAGGAAGCAGGAAGACACCCTTCAACCGATATTGTATTAATTTCTAAACCAACACAAGTTTCAAATCAGAGGGTTGTGGTGGATGGAGTACATTCAGATTGGAGGGTTGTGGCTAGTGGTGTCCCACAAGGATCTGTTCTGGGACCTCTACTTTTTGTGATTTTTATTAACGACCTGGATGTGGGGGTAGAAGGGTGGGTTGGCAAGTTTGCAGACGACACAAAGGTTGGTGGTGTTGTAGATAGTGTAGAGGATTGTCGAAGATTGCAGAGAGACATTGATAGGATGCAGAAGTGGGCTGAGAAGTGGCAGATGGAGTTCAATCCAGAGAAGTGTGAGGTGGTACACTTTGGAAGGACAAACTCCAAGGCAGAGTTGTTGTTGTTCATCCTTTAGAGTCGAAGACGACCACGACCAGGGTTTGTGACTGTGGGTCTGGAGGTGACTGGTGAGGCCAATCCGGGCCCTGAAAGCTCGCCCACATGTGGGACACGAGGGTAGGTGCTGCAGTGGAAGTGGAGGTAGCTCGAGCCTTGCGCGCGGCGCGTTTCCTCTGAGCCTCTGCAGTGCGTCTGATTTCTGCTGCATACGCTCCTTTAGTGGTCCTGCTCCACCAGGTTGGGTGGTCCAGAGCAAGCGATTCCCAGCTACTGGGATTGATGTTGAGGTCTTTGAGGGACACTTTGAGGCAGTCTTTGAAACGTTTCTTCTGCCCTCCAACTGAGCGCTTGCCCTGGCTCAGCTCTCCATACAGCAGCTGTTTTGGTAGTCGACTGTCAGACATCCTGACGACATGGCCAGCCCATCTGGCTTGGGCTTTCTGTAGGAGGGTGTAGACGCTGTGGGTGCTAGCCCGCTCCAGGACCTCCGTGCCTGGGACTTTGTCCTGCCATCGTATGTGGAGAAGTCTGCGGAGGCAGCTCAAGTGGAAGTGATTGAGCTGTTTAGCGTGTCTGCTGTAGACAGTCCAGGTCTCGCTGGCATAGAGGAGGGTGGTGAGAACCACTGCTCAGTAGACCTTCAGCTTGGTGGTAAGGCTGAGTCCTCTCCACTCCCATACATTCTCACGGAGTCTCCCAAAGGCAGCATTGGCTTTGGCAATTCTGTTGCTGATCTCTGCATCTATGTTCACCGCTCGTGATAGAGTACTGCCCAGATAAGTAAAGCTGTCGACTACCAGTAGCTTCTGCCCCTTTACTGTGATGTGTGGTTCCTGGTAGGGCTTTCCAGGTGCAGGCTGGTACATAACTTCGGTCTGTTTGGTGCTGATTGTAAGTCCAAAGTTGTCACAGGCTCGTGAGAGGCTGTCTATTTCTCACTGCATCTTCTGCTCTGTGCTGGCGTTGTGGGTGCAATCATCAGCAAATAAGAGGTCTCTGACAACAGTCTCCTCTACCTTTGTAACAACCTGTAGACGCCGGAGGTTGAATAGGCCAGCGCCAGTCCTGTATCTGACGTGTATACCATCCTGACAATCGCGGAAGGCATCATTCAGCATAGCAGAGAAGACCATGCTAAAGAGTGTAGGGGCGAGAACGGTTCCTTGCTTCACACCGTTCATCACTGGGAAGGCTTCTGACTCGTCACCATCATCCAAAACTTTCACCATCATGCCATCGTGGAACTGCCGAACAATCGTGATGAACCTGCTAGGGCAGCAAACTTCTCCATTATCTTCCATAAGCCATCTCTGCTGACCGTATCAAATGCCTTGGTCAGATCGCGAAGGTCATAAAGAGGTCGCTCTGGGGCTCTTGACATTTTTCCTGGAGTTGGTGTGTAGCAAATATGTCGACAGTTCCACGCTCTACACGGAAGCCACACCGGCTTTCTGGGAGGAGACCTTGCTCAAGGTGTTGGAGAAGGCGATTAAGCAGGACGCGAGCCAAGATCTTCCCAGCTATGGACAGGAGGGAGATGCCTCGGTGATTATCACAAGACTGGCTGTTGCCTTTCCTCTTGTAGATGTGGACTATGCTGGCATCTTTCAACTGTTGTGGGACCTTTCCTTCGTTCCACATAGACTGGAAGAGCTCAGTCAGCTTCTGCATCATGAATGGGCCTCCTGCTTTGTAGACTTCAGCAGGGATTGCATCTGATCCTGGTGCTTTGCTACAAGAAAGTTGCCTGATGGCTTTTCGGACTTCTTCTGTGGAGAGGTTGTCAAGGTCCAGGTTGATCTCCACCTGAGGTAGGTGAGCACTGGCCTCATCATTGATTTTGGCAGGGCGGTTGAGAACCTGGCTGAAGTGTTCAGCCCATCTCTCCAAAATCTGCTTTTTCTCTGTCAGCAGCCGAGTCCCATCTGCACTGAGGGGGGAGGAGCCAGAGGACTGAGGTCCATACATAGCCTTCAAAGCATCGTAGAAACGCTTGGTGTCGTGACTGTCTGTGTAGCCCTGGATCTCATTGGCCTTATTGCTGAACCAGACATCCTGCATCTCACGGAGTTTCTTCTGCACTTTCCGTCTTGCACTGGCGAAGGCATCTATCTTTGCTTGTGATGTGGGATCGTTCTGGTGCGCTCTGAACAGTTGGTGTTTCTCTGACAACAGTGCCTGTATCTCCTTGTCGTTCTCATCAAACCAGTCTTGATGTCTACGGATTGCTGGTCCGAGGTATTCGGGAGCGGTAGAGTAGACTGCATCTCTGAAAGCCGTCCACTGCTCTTCAATGCTGGTGTGGTCATCCTGGGGTGTGTCAAGCAGCCTGCTATCTAGGTCTTCACGAAATTCTTCTGCAACTACACTGCTCTTCAGCTTGGAGACATTGAGCCTCTTTGCAGTCTTCTGACCTTGGGGTCTTCTCACAGGCAGGTTGTGAAGTTTAAACTTGGACACTATAAGTCGATAATCCGTCCAGCAGTCAGCACCACACATGGCCTTTGTCACTCTCACGTCTCCCCAGTCCCTCTTTCTGGTGATGACATAATCGATCAGATGCCAGTGCCTAGAGCGTGGATGCATCCAAAATGTCTTGTTACGGGTAGGGAGGCGGAATAAGGTGTTGGTGATGACAAGGTCATGCGTAGCGCATGTCTTGAGGAGCAGCAGGCCATTGCTGTTACACTTGCCAATACCATGTCTTCCAAGTATCCCTTCCCAGGTCTGGTCATCTGTCCCCACTCTGGTGTTAAAGTCCCCGAGGACAATAAGCTTCTCTGACTGTGGGACTGCTGCTATGAGGGCATCAATTTCTTCATAGAACTTATCATTGATGTCATCTGGGTTGGTCATTGTTGGGGCATATGCGCTGAAAAGCGTTGCACTCCTCTTATTGCCAAGTGGGAGCTGAAGCATCATCAGGTGATTGTTGATGCCCTCTGGAAGCTTGGCAAGTTTACGAGTGAGGTGGGATCGGATGGCAAATCCAACGCCAGCCTCTCGTCGTTCAGTGCTGCTGCGACCGCTCCAGAAGGTGTACCCACCACCACGTTCTGTAAGCTGGCCCTTGTCTGCTAGGCGTGTTTTGCTGAGTGCTGCATTGTCCACATTATAGCAGGCTAGTTCTTTGGCGACCAGTGCTGTTCTTCTTTCTGGTCTGACAGCCTTGGTGATGTCAAGCAGAGTTTGCATGTTCCACATGCTAAGGTTGAGCACCTTCACTTTCGTCTTCTTTCTAGTTCGACCGCTGAGTGGGATCCCCACCAGCCGCGGTGTGCTGGCCAGGGTAAGATGAAGCAGTCTATGTTTGAGGCACCTTTTCTAGCCCCTTCCTCCATGGAGGTGAGCAGAGTGATTCCTAAAGAGGACTGCTCAGACACCCAGGGGGCTGCCAAGCTCCACTGCTGCTTCATTCCAGCGGAGAAAGACCCAATGCCCTGGGCCGCCTGTGTGCAGGTTTGTGACTACAGCTTCCAGTGTATCCACACCTGCTACTTCGCAACTTGCCCATCGCCACAGGACTTGAAGTTTTTTAGCGGAATGGGTTTGGAGTCGTGACTTGTGCTTGACATGGATTAAAGTGAGGGAGAGTTGCGCAAATCGTCAGCCTCACTCTCTCGTCCCGACCTATCTATATCCAGTTGCAAGACGGACTCCAGATGGCTGGAGATAAGTCGTGATGCAGTGGATGGCCAGCAGTGTCCTACGTGTCTCACTGTGCCCTGATTGCGCTCCATGACGCTTTGCTGGGTCCGCCTTTGTACTCGTTGGACTTCCAAGTGGTGGTCTCCTCCGCGTAGTTCGCTGAATTCAGTCTTCGCATGCGTAGGTAGACAAGCCCTAACTCACTGAGGGTTTGAGGCCCATCAGCCACCCTCACCAGGTTTTGCCAGCCAGTTGAAGCCATTGCCTGGGGTGTGGCCGCTGTTGCAAGTAAACAGCTACGAGGAACCACTGGTGAGAGCTGACTGTCAGGTGAGGACCAATGCCAACAAACTACTCAGAAGAATACGATGTGTTCCCCATCAGAGGTACTACCTCTCCCTGACACCCCATACTGGCAGAGTATAAAGTAAGTGGCAGGATACTTGGTAGTGTGGAGGAGCAGAGGGATCTGGGGGTACATGTCCACAAATCCCTGAAAGTAATGTGCTGTACTATTCTATGTTCTATGATAACCAAGCATATCATAACAAATATCATCTTTCTCGGGTGATTTTCGACCAGCACCTTTAACAGCATTTAAATTCAGACAATGTAAATTCAACATCCAAGAGGGAACTGGAACACTTTTTTTTTTCCCCTCAGCAATCCGAAAATTGCTTGACAAACCTTTCTCTACAAGACCCGTCCTCTTTACTTAAATTGGCCAAACTATGTACACTGACGCATGTTGTTGCTAATAATTCTGCTTTATCAGAGTCAGTAACTGCAACTTTCTCCCCACCATACAAAACTGGTAATGTATTAAGTTTTCTAACTCACCCCTTTTCCTGTATCATACCCCCAAATTTCCCCTACCTGGATCTCTTTCCTAATACTAGTGCAGTACATTCTCCAATACCTCTTGGCTATCAAGTTGAATATAGAGCACAGAGTATTATTTCTCAACTCTATCTTCCAAAAGCAAATGATCAGGAAACCTTCTTCCACAAATCTCAAATACATCCCAATTTAGCTTTTTTTTTTAAAAAAAAAAAATCCCAGCTAGAGATACGAGAACCTTTCCTCTGATATACATCTAATCCCTTTGTACAGATAACAGGGAATAATCACTCCCTACTGTTTTATCATATACACTTACCAGTTACACACACTTGCTATGTACTCAGATACCAGCGCAAGGTCTATAGCAGAACAGTGTTAAATCGATTTATCCTGTACTCCTACCATATTTCAAGCACACTGCACACCAGAAAGTCTTCCAGCACCATCCCATTCACATTTGTGTCACAATCACCCCACATAGTACTATGGGCATTAAAATCCACACATTATGATCTTATTTTCCCATATGCGCCCACACTTTGTAATGTATCTGGTGTTAACCTTTCACAAGGGTCTTAAAAAGAATCTGTATTTTACTACTCCCCCCACAAATTACAACAATTGACTTCTAAACAACTCCAATTTCCATGACTGTGTTGTTCTATTTTTGCCAGAAGTAATCTTTAATTCAACATAACCTTGTATCTTAAAACTTTGACAAGATTGCAACCACGTCCTACACACATACAGTATGTATTCGGTTTATCTGGTAAATCTTCAATAAATTTCTTTAATTTTTGACTATTAGCCAACCGGTTTCTAGCATTTCATTGTAAAATTACAGCAATCATTAACAACCCTTTTTGATGTTTGAACATTATTTACTCCTCCTTGTAAACCATCATTAATAACTTCAGGAGTTAAGTGTTTTATCTCTGGATGTTTTTCCTGCAGCTTTGAATACAATTTAAAATTTATGTCCTACTTTTACTTTTTGTTGTACAATTTACCACTTAGCAGACCCTTCAGCCCATCTAGTTCATACCTGCAGTGTACTTTTTCTATAACTTTGTCATCTGCCATGAAAATGAGAAATTTTAGTTCATCAACAAGCAATGAATACTCTTATATGATCTCACAGTCTAATTTATCTGTATTCTGGATATTAACAAGTCTCATTAACATGGTCTTCGGCAGAGTTTCTGCATACAATATGCCCATTTCCACCCAAAGGTACTGCACTTCCACAACTTTCTTATATACAGGAAACCATATAAAAGCAGTACTATTTTCTCCTTCACAGTTGCTACGTTTTAGTTTAACACTTACTCCACAGTTGCTGTAATCATGTTCTTCACCACATTCACCACACTACTTGTTACCTTTACACAGAGTTGCTACATCCCCAAACTTCTGGCAATGAAAACATCAGAGAGTGGCACAGACTCAAACCATACAATTCATATAATCTAAATTAATCCTATCAGGCATCTTTTTTTCCATGAAATGTAATCAACACTGATAAGCTAACTGTTATTACTCCACCACAAGACCCTTTTAAATGTTTACCATCCACAACTTTTCCCCCAACTGAACTATTTTTAAACAACACACACAAATTTGGCCCCTAGATACATCTAGACGCACTTCAAAGATTAATCCTCAAAGCCACTGTCATTTGACACAATTCCTTGTGTTACCTTCATTTTTCCACACAAACTTTGAACCCAACAGCTCTCTAACATTGCTTATTATTTTTACAAAACACTAGGAGTGCCCCACCTCTTAAAGGTTTGGTGCTCACAATATCACCCAATCCTTTTTTTAAAAAAAAATCCTTAGTTAACCTAATAGGACTGATATCTGCAACATATCCACATTCAAAACTCAAACTCTTGCTTCTTTTCTTTTACTTAAATCCTGTTTACTGACTTCATCACTGGAAATTTATCCACTACAATCCTCAATCCAGTCACCTTTATCTGTACAACTCCCATCACCAAATACCACCTCCCATTCACTACCTCCATCAGTTTCTGTCACCTACCTCTCTTCCTGCCTGACAGCAACTCCCAAAGGCAGACTCAGTCCTTTGCTCCAACCCCAATCATGACTCCAGTGTCTACCAATATGTCTCCCTTATTCTGCTTCCAAGCCAAACCCATCCATTCAATTTCTTCTATTGCTTTTTAATTGGCAGTTGACAGACCAAATAACAAGATGCATTACTGCCACCTACTGAACTGGAGTGTGAGGAGGATTCAGGAGAGTGATCCTAACACCACCACACAAAAAACACTTAATTAGTATAATAACAAAATATAAACATCCAAAGCTATTATCTTAAATTGTCTTAAACAACCCAACACATTTCAAGAAGTTAAATATGTGATTATGCTTCTTCTTGTGCTTCTTGGCCATATTCCATCAAACTAAGTATTATTGTTTGCCAGGATCTGTTTTCTCTCCCACTCAGGTGTCCTACATTCCAAAAACACACGAGATTGTCTTCAGAAGATGACATTGTCTACATTCGCCTAAGGTACGTTTATCAAGTCTAAACAATGTGGTATTTTAAGCAGGTGTGCCAAGTCCAAGCCATACAATTATAACATCCTCCATTCTGGGCCCTCCTCTTCTTTAAAGTAACTTTTTTTCCCTGAACTCCATATTATTGTCTCCCCTTCAATATGTGTCTCACATTGACACTGCCAGATTGAGAGAACATGGTCCTTAATGAAAACCTTTGCCATCTCCCTTACTAAGTGATATCAATATCAACAGCACTGACCTTCATAGATTACTCAGCCAGCCTATTGACTACTTCATTTCCTTACACCCTGGCACGAGGTGGGATCCAAAATAAAAAGGTAGACACACACTCCTAAGTACTAAGCCATAATAAAGTAGAACTTCAACAAATCATCTGATCGACTCTTGAACACACACACCATAAGACTACACAATACAGAGAAGGAATCAGAACAGACAACAACCCAATAGTACACCCTCTATCCACAGCAATGCAAGGATTGGACCATTTCAATAGTATAAATGGACAGTTTATTAGATAAACATTTACTAATTGACATCTGAAATTCTGGGACAGAGTCTGCTGCACCAGTGTTATGAGACACTGGGTCTGGAGAGCTATCTGTAAAACACTGGAACCATTCCATAATATTAATAATGCATATGTAGTCACCACAACCGCTTCAAGCACTCACCAGGCACACTGTGACATCCTGTCATGAAGAGTCAAATGTCCCCTCGATAAAGGAAATCAGCTGGGAGGAATAATGGCCAAAGCCACACTAGGAACATTAGTCATATTAGACAGAACCACGGTCTCTGCCTGATCATAACCTTTCTGCCCAAAACTATAAATCTTGCAATCTTGATGTTCCCTACAATCTTTCAATATATTCTTAGTTGGATGATCATCCTCATGACTATTGAGGTATACTCAATAATTCATAGCCACCTGCAATCTTTGCAAATACAATGCCATCTGAAGAATTTCCACCTACAGAGTAGAGACAGAAGTCCTAACAGCAGCACAACACAGACATAAAACCTGGGCTTGAATAACATCAACCCATCTATTAATTTTTGCGGAGCACCTGAAATAAAGACAGCAATTGTAGTGATTTAGTCAATAAATTGCCATTAGCCTTATTGGGAACAGCAGGCTGACTAGATTGTGTATAATTCATCTTGACTAAGACATGGTTAAATTAGTTGCAATTCTCCCACACTGATTGTTTTTAAATTGGTTATTGCCTGCAGAGGATTTCCTTTATTAAATTGATTCATGGGTTCCTGGCATCACTAGTAAGGCCAACATTTATTGCTTATCCATAATTGACTTGATGTTTGTGGATGGAGCTACCCTAGAATGCTGTTTGGGAGTGAATTTTTGGTTTAAGATCCAGTGGACAAGTATATTTTCCCTTAGTCATAAGTAACTTTGGGTGGAAATTGGAGTAATGATAGGAGCCTACTGCTCTTGTCCTTGATGAAACTTTGCAGTAGGAAGTGGTACTCTCTGCAGTCATGGGATCTGAATTACAAAGGGAATGGTGAACTTTCTGACAAGTTGCTTTCACCTAGCTGGTTTAAGGTTTGTTTTAGTTAAATGGTACAGAAGAAAAGACATTTTCTGCCCCCACTGACCATAAAGTACCTATGTATTCCTGCAGTATTTTGATATTTTTGGGACTTTTACCTTTGGGGTATGGAGGTGGGGGTTGGAAGAACCCCACACAGCCACTGGAATAAAGTGCAAAGCCTACACAGACAGCCCCTGACGTCAGCTTGGAACTAAATCATTGGGACTGTGAAACAGCAGCTCCACCAGCCGTGGCATTGTATCACCCCTGGAGCAGAAAGAGAGCTGCAGGTATCCAGTCAAGTGAAGAGTCAGGCTGTGATGTGCTCCCGACTTAAGACCCAAAGATAGTGGAGAGGCTTTGGGAATGAGATGAATGTTAAGTTTGCTCTTTCAATTACAGTGGCTGGTCTAATTGATACGGGCAAACATTCCACTTCTGACTTGGTGATAGATCCATGGTCATTAGAAATGCAGTTGAAGGTGTGTTAGCTCAGAACACTCTCCTGAGGTATCCAGTAACAAAGGCTGCTAAAGATTCCAATTGTTTCTGAATTGGTTCACAATCCACCAAAGCATAGAGCAGGATAGACTGAATGGATGGAAATTAGAGCTTGGATCCATCTTGGGTTTGTCATTACCAGTGGCCAATTTTTGTTTGATTCATATCTAGGTTAGGAGATATAACCTATCGCAAGTTTGGAGCTCCCATTACTTTTGCCAGTGTCTTTCTAATGAATTCAGCTCTGACAGTGACTGGGGAATTGCAAATGTAAGTTAATCAAAGATACACGGAATTTGCATTCTCTGCAATTCAGGTGAAAAATCATTCTGACCTCAGTTGCAAAGCTGGATTGATAACGAGCAGCAATTGAAGACAGCTACTGTATGGTATTAAAGGTGCACGTACACCTTTAAAAATTCTTATTAAAATATAGCTGAAATACCAAGGCACCGGATTAATTCACATCATAGCAATATGTGCACTGTGCCACTTTATTAGACACCTCCTGCAACTGACAAAGTGGCCACTAGGTTTGTGATCATGGACTTCTGCTACTGCAGCACATCCACTTTAAGGTTCAATATTCTGTGTGGTCAGACATGTTCTTCTGCACACCACTGTCGTAACTCATAGTTATTTCAGTCACTGTCACCTTCCTGTCAGCTTGAACCAGTCTGGCCATTCTCCTCCGACCTCTCTCGTTAACAAGGCATTTTCACCCACAGAACTGCCACTCACTGATGTTTTTGTTTAGTTTTTTGCATCACCCTCTATAAACTCTCCAGCAGGGGTTTCCAACCTTTCTTCTGCCTTGGGCCAATACCATTAGGCAAGGGATCAGTGGACCCTAGATTAGGAACTCTTGTTCCAGAGACTATTGTGAATGAAAATTCTAGGAAATCAGCAGTTTCTGATATATTCAACTTATCTATCTGACACCAAAAATTATTACATAGTCAAAGTCACTTAGGTCATATTTCTTCCCCACTCTGAATAACAGCTAAACCTCTTGACCATATCTGCATGCTTTTATACATTGAGTTGCTACCACATGATTGGCTGATTAAATACTTGCATTAACAAACAAATAAAGTGATTCCTGAATGCAATTCAGTGGAATTTTTGAAGCCATTTCCAATGATTGAAGCAAGTTACAAATAAGTTGAACTCAATATTGTGATAAATCGATATCTATCTGTGACTAAAGCTGCATTATGAATCACCACTCTTAAGTAGGTTAAGAAATGTGTGTATTGCAAAGCGAAAAGAGTTAACTTTTGACTTCGATAGTCAGAAAGTCTGCAAAAGGTGAGTTTTTAGCAATCAGTATTTATCGTGTTCAAGCAAGTTTTCAGGCAGTCTCATCACTCTTGCTGCCGTGGAATTGCTGAGTGATAGGATTGTCCCCGGGAATTTCTCACAGAGCGAACTGGGCCTCAAGCTTGTACGAACCATGTAGCAGCATTTTGCTCCCAAACTTCCAGCAGTTTCATGGTGACAGCATCGGCTGACATGTTCAGTAACTCCGGAATTGTCCTCAAGCATCAGGGTCACCAGTGTGGGTTTCTGCAAATAAAATGAAGTGAGGCATTTTCTGTTTATCAAAACCCATAACATATTTTACTGAATTCCAAAACCTACACAAAGGCGTGCTAAAAATGTTATACACAATAACGTCATCACGTCGGACCAGCCTCTTAAAGTGAAGCCGCAAATCAAAGTCAGTGGTTGAGAATTATGTACATTTCTCTCAATTACATTACCCTACAACTGTAACAACTGTGAGGGATATGGAATCAGTGAAGCTGAGCTCAACATGGTCCTGAGGCATCACAAAGATAATATCATTTACTGACCAAAAGTAAAGGATGATTGGATCTGTCCGCCTGAGGTCTGACAGAGTCTGACATTGCTTAAAGAAACAAACAGAAGTATGTTCAATACACTTCTCTAATGTGGAGTGTTATGAAATGTGTGAAAAGAGCTTGTTGGAGAGATCAAAAGAAAGAGAGAGAGAGCTTGAGATAACTGCATATTTGCAACATCCTGTAACAGATTGTGAAGGTAGAATTTCTGGTGTTGATGATGGTCCATAGTACCTCCTGGATACCCAGATTTTCACTACCAGAGTCTATTCTGGTCAATTCATTGTAGTGTTGTACAGCAGAATGGTGGAATCCTCAGTGTGAAGGTTTACACAAAGGTAGTGTACTAATCATTTGTACTAATGTCGTCATAGATGGATACAACTGATTGTTGAGAGTGGGGTCAGATAGGTTTCTCTCTTGTGTCAGACTGCTTGGTCCCCGTAATAGAATGCGTTTTGTGGCTCGCACTGTGTCCACCACCCATCCAACACCGGAGCACATTCTCTACCAATTTCATATTGTGTTATTTCAAGGGCAAATTGTAATTTGAGTTTTATGTTGCAATTCTTGCATTCAACTTGTCTCTCAAACTTCCAGTCAGAAATTCCAATACTAATCCTCCGGTGTGACCATAATGTAACACCTGTGTAGCACCCGTCTTATTGTGTGTGAATAGTCGCCGCAGGCTTTGAGAAAATCAAGTTACATTAGGTGCCAGTAGGCCATCAGAAGATTCTAGGTATCCGAAGGAGGCAGTGAATAGAAACCACACCCTTCTGGAAATAAGGTTTGTTTATAAGAAAAAAAACAGTATGTAAAAAACATTTACATGAGCAAGAACAATTCAAAATTCCAACATCCAAAAGGTTCCAAATCTTAGATATCAAACCAAAACAGATTCCTTTTTAATTAGAATCAGTGAGATCCCTTTATTACTCTAACTTCTCTAACTAATTAGATCTAGTTTTATTCCCTATTTAAACATTTACAGACTAAGCTTTCCTTTTTACTTATGCCTAGTTAGAAAACCAAATATAATTCCTATTCTCAAGTATTATAGTTAACTTCAGTTTCAGTTCCAGGCAGTCTATCTACAAGTTTAAGTTCAAATTCAAAACATATTATATACATACATAGTTTAACTCCTTTCATGACAATTCTCCAACATCACGACTTTTAAACAAAGTAAATCTCCTTCAGTAATTTATCAAAGTCTTTGCTAAAATAATCAGTTCTTGAGAAAATCTAACTCGGATACTTTGAATGAAAATAAACTTATACATTGAACCATATTAAATCCTCTGCATCATTACACATTTCTTTCCCGTGTTGGTTCGTCAAGTCTTGGGTGGCTTGACATCTTCTTCCTTGGTTCAATGGAATGAAATAGTTTATCATCCACAGTAAGTCAATTCACAAACTTGTATAAAAAACTTGACCAAATCCCTTGGTATTATTTTACAGGACTAATTCCCTGTTACACAGTAAAGATCTCGGTCACTGGTCTCTGCTGATATTGTCTTGTTATAGCTGCTGCGTGTTATAGTGTAGCTTCAATAAATCTTTTATCGCTATTGTCTCTCCTCCAGAGGTTTCACCCTGAGGGTTTCGAGTTAGTAGGGTAAGGATACTCACAACTAATTCCACTATTAACAGTTCATGTCTTCAGCTTCTAATTGTTGCTGCGCTTCTGTTCTTTTTCACCCTGCGTCAGCCATGCCTCCTCTCGCAAAGTGCTTTTTTTCCAAATTCTCTTTCTTTAAAATCGGTAAACCTTGTTTTCATTCTTCCGCAGGCGGAGCTTTCTGACATTACATCTTTGGGTTTAATTAACCTGGATTACAATAAACTCCGCAAAGAAGGTGGGTCTGAATGATGGTCGTAAAGAAGGAACAAGCGGTAGGGCAACAGAGATCAGAGGGTGGTGGAGTTGGGGGAATTTCAGAGTTGCTGCCTCAGGCAGACAATAGTGGATCAAGGTCAAGAGGGCAGAACTGGAGAATGTAGGGGAGGGCTGCAGTCCAACAAAGAATTGTAAAAAAAAATCCTACATTAAGGAATAACCAGAATGGGAATGAGGTTGGAATCGGGAGACATATTGAAGAAGGATTGTGTGATTGTTCATCCTTAATGACTTTTCCACGATTGCAAGGTACTGCTGATTATCAGGGACATCAAGTACTGCAGATCTACCCCACTGGTGAGCTGTGGACTTGTTGCGCACTGTCTTGTAACCTGCTTCAGCCACCCAGGGAAAAGGATGTCGGTGACGTATGGAGGCAATGTGCGATCGAGCAGGTGTGCGTGATTGTCTTGGACATTTTTGTTGTGATTGCAAGATCCTGTTGGACATTGCTAATGTAGGATTTTGCAAGTCCAATTCACTGATTGACTGGTGAGACTGATGGCGCGGGAGCTGCGTGGCCTCGGTGTGGCGTGGACCAGACCTCATTCGTGCTTCCGAGTTGACTGTTGCAACTGCCAAGGAAGGAGACGCTAGAGCTAGCTGTGTGTTGCCGGAATCCAGACTGGGTTGGAGGCTGGCTTCTCCCGTCAGCGCTGATCTCCAGCATTCGCTCAGAGACAGACAAGCTGGATTGTGTTTGATTGTGGCTGTACCGCGCGATATAAGGAACTACTGCAAACTGTCCCTGTAGAATCATGGTTTCAGAACAACATCTCAGCACTACCAATCTCCATGCATGACACTCAGGGACTTGGGATATATTATTATTCTTAATATCTTTTTGTAACATATGTCTTTCTGCTATCATAGTAGTGTGACTGTCGTTCTGTATTTCCTGCCTTGGCCCCAAAGGAAAACTGTTTCGTTTAGCTGTATTCATGTGCATGGTTGAATGACAATTTAACTTGAACTTGAACTGGAATAGTCAGCTTTCAAACTTGCTTGATCAGAGTAGACTTTCTTGAAGACTTCTGAAATAGTTTATAACCTTAAGGGGACTATACGAACTGTTGTTATTGTTGACCAGAATACTGAGGGCAGTTGTTGTAACCCAGCCACCGCTCTGACTGAGCAGAGCTAATTGAGCAAAGTCTGGGATTGAACCTTGCAGCTCTTCTAGGCTGCATGGCTCGTTTCCACACGGCCAAAGTCCCGTTACGGCAGCCGAGGGACTAATTTTTTCCTCGATTTAAATGTACAGTGGTAGCAAAATCCAGCTCCAATTTATGACCAAGGATGTGTGACAAAGGAAAATATACCCAGAAGGGAAACGTGTAGAACATTCTTCAA
This sequence comes from Hemitrygon akajei, assembly GCF_048418815.1. Lineage (NCBI taxonomy): Eukaryota > Metazoa > Chordata > Chondrichthyes > Myliobatiformes > Dasyatidae > Hemitrygon > Hemitrygon akajei. The sequence goes on along the minus strand of NC_133152.1, from coordinate 12,646,317 downwards.
ACAATATTGAATTTCTGTGACTGATGACTGAGTACCAATCCAGTAAAATAACAGGTACTCTATGAGATTGTGGCACAAACTGGTTTTTTATAGTTCCAGTCTGGTCCTGTGACAGGCTACTTTCATAACTCTTACTTTATTCAAAGATATTACATCCACAAAGATTACCAACTGAGCCAATTGAAAGCTGGCTAATGTAATGATCTGACATGGGAGCAGGGCTTCGTTTGAAGAGAATCTGAATCAGAGGTTCCACAGCTCAGTGATGTAACACTAACTCAGACTCTTTGTTTCTTCAGGCATTTGCCTGTCAAAATCATTGAATTCAGCTTCGTGGTCACTGAATCGTGATCAATATAATGGGTTCTATGAAGGATAACTGACCCCAAGCAGTAATTCCATTAAAATACTGATTCCACTTAAATGATGCTTTAATCATTTGTGTTCTCCAGTGAATGGGAATGATTGCATCTCCCTCAGCTCTCTCTTACCAAAAAATTGTTTTTGTCCATCACTATTTTACCTGTGATCAGCACTTCTAACACCACCTATCATCCTTCCTCAGCTGGATCCACCTTGCCAGTGCTCATTAAGTAAAAGATAAAGATATAAACTGATTGGATGAGGACTAGCCAATCAGGAGGGACAGACTACGGGGGTATAAATACCACTGGACTAGACTTGCCCAGGCATCATCCCTGATGAAGATGGCAGTTTGTCACCTTAAGCATCGGTTATAATCAATAATCTAGCTGGAAGCCCGAGAAGAGTTTATTCATCATATATGATGGGAAAGCACTAGATCCTTTTTGATAATCTTTATTTGTTATACGTACATTGAAAAATACAATGAAATTCATTGTTTGTGGCAATGACCAACACAGTCCAAAGATGTGCTGGGGGCAGCCTACAAGTGATGCCATGCTTCTACCATCAACATGGCATTCCCACAACTTACTAACCCTCACTAACTTGTAAAATTTTGGAATGAGGGAGGAACGCAGTACAGCACAAGGAAACCCACAAAATCACGAGAAGAATGTATATGCTCCTTATAGACAGTGGCAGGAATAACTGGTGTTGTAAACTGTTACACCAGCTGCTACACTGTACTATACTGCTTTTGCTCCACCCGTTACCTCTTTAGTGATCAGAGATTAACTGCCATCTGAGTAGCACTAGTGGAGCCTATCTAAGATTAAAGAAGAGAGTCTTTGAAGACCACGATCCACAGGTCCAAACAGAACTTCTAGTCTATAGAGCAGTTGTCCTTCCTACTTTACTATACGGAGCTGAACTGTGGACCAACTACAGTAGACCCATGGAAAAATATGACCAGAGAAAGATTTTGAGGATCAGCTGGAAAGACAATTACACTAAAACAACCGTACTGAGGGAGGCCAACAGGAACAGCATCTCCACCACGATAAAGCAACACCAACTCCAATGGATAGACACCTAACTCATGTTGCCAGCTGAAGGAAGGTCGGAGAGCCCCTGGTAGGCAAAGGAAAATTGTCAAAGATAATGTCAAAATTAGCCTGAACAAATTCAACATTACATCTAAAAACTGGGAAGACATTGCACTCAATACATACACCTGGAGGAAATCTATTCCAGAGGAAGCTGTTGTACTTGAGAATGATTGTTTACATATTTATTGAGACAGTAAATTATTTATTGGATTTGCAGCCATTTAAGCTGTGCCGGCTCGCAATCCCCCAATTTAATCCTAGCCTAATCACGGTTTTGGACTATGGGAGGAAACTGGAAGAGCTAGAGGAAGCTCATATGGTCACAGGGAGAACAGACTAACTCCTTACAGGTAGCAGTGCAAAGTGAACCTGGATCCGTGGTACTGCAAGGTGTTGTGCTAACCACTACACTACTGTGCTGTTGTGCCTCAGGCAAGTGGCAGCTGAGAAGGGAGAAGTTGAACATCCAAAACCCCAACCCCTAATCACAGCCACCTCTTACACATGCCCAGTCTGCACTTGTGGAAGAAAATTACATTTTGACTTAAATTTTGTTGTCAAGCTTGACTCGCGAAGTATTGCTCAAGACTTGGGTCATGAGGGTGACAGGATAAGATGCAGAAGTGCCTTACGTGTGTGAGCTAACAGTAGCTAGCAATAGATCATGCCAGTGATGAGGTATTGTTAACCTTTGTCTGAGATTGTCCAGCTAATAGAGGATGTGCAATTCTAATTTTGTGTTTTGTGCAGGAACATTGATGGACTTGCTGATACCTAACAAGTGCTTCTTGAAATCGCTGACCAAGTATGTTTAGTCATTGGCCGTTGCCCAAAATTTACAGCATAAATTTAAGATGTAACCTGACATTGGCGGAGTCATAAGACAATGGCTCCCTGTGATTACATATTGAAGGGTTAACCTGATATTGAGGTCTTTGTCTTTATTTCTGTTCCTTAATGGAGTAAAGTCTCTCACAGTAAATTGGTGACAAAATTCTTTTACAGTAACATACAATAAATCAGAATAAATTCTTCAGCAGCGCTAGGATATGTGGGTCCTGGATCAGCCTCTACAGCCACTTGAGGACCCACAATAGACAACCCCTTAGGAGAACATCTTACTCGACTCAAGTGATCACACTACTACCTCTTCATACCAGCTGTCTCTCCTCAGTCCTTCAGTCCAAATGATGTATCTTGATCTAAAATACTGACTCTCCATTTCACTCCGCAGACGCTGCCCGACCTGCTGCTCTATTTCAGCATTTTGTTTGTTGCTCCAGATTCCAGCATCTGCAACCTTTTGTGTCTCCAGTTAATTGTTCATCTCCATAGTTGAGTGAGGACCTGGGATAGTGTATCATCATGCACCACTGAGATATGCTTTTGGATCCAACCCAGAAGTACAGCAGAATGAACTCACATTGTTACAACACTTCTCACACCCTTGAGACATTACAGAGAGATGCACAACAAATCGGTAACTTCCAAAATGCAGCGGGCAAAAGCGGCAGCCAAATCTTTACTCAGCAAGATCCAGTGAAGATTGGGATGAAGAGTTAATGTCTCACATTGAAGCAATCATTCTCCCTTGCCTTCAGTTTGTGCTGTTGACATGCCACAGCACCAAAACTGGTCAATAAGATATTAGCATAATGCAGCCTTTGACAGGCAGCTCTGATTGTTTTCCATCTCTCAACATTACGGTCCTTGCTGAATCAACCTAGTTAGCAGCAAATAGGTTTGGGACCACAGCACGAAACTCTCTTAATTCTGCGGTAATTGAAAAAAAAACAGAGATGCTATTCAATTAATGAGCAAAGCAAAAAAAAATTACGCAGACATTTGGACCTAAGCACTTTTTATTCTACCTGCACTTCAATCAAAACCTTAATCCTTCCACTTCACGAGTTTGTGTTTAAAAGCACATTCTCATGTGCTGCAGGTGTGCCAAGGCACATCATTCAGGAGAAAAACTCTCCCTCACGCTCCATGCTGCTGGAGAACCGTGTCAGACTCCTGGGTCTTGGGCAAGACTTAACTGACACGCCTTGTGGATTGGAATCTGCAGTTCACACTATGATGTGTTTCTGGGTTTTGATCGCAGGTTTTTTGTTGCAATTTTGTATGTTTCTGATCAGGCTAGACTGGCTCTGCGTCCTGAAGTTAATGAATGACAAAGAGCTAGACTGAAGTGAATATGCCTGTACTCTGTTCATTAACTTTGAGGTTGGTGTTTCATATTATGGTTTTTGTTTCTCTTTTTTTGCCATTTGCATGATTTGATCTTTTTTTTTTGCTCTTTAGGGGTTTGATTTTTCTTTTTGAATGGATTCTATGGGTTGTTTCTGTTTTGTGTTGTCTGTGGGAAGACAATACATGGAGTTGTATACTGAATACATACTTTGATAATAAATGTACTATGAATCTTGGGAAGATCTTCTATAAAATGGGAACATTTAGAGTGATGCCGGCACAGTAAGATGCATCCCGTTGAGTCGGAATGCTAGTGCTCCTAGTGTACTAAGCATGATATTCAAAAGCAGAATATGCTGGAAAAACTCAGCAGGTCAGGCAGCATCTGTGGAGAGATTAATATTTTAGATATGGGAGTTGTCATCAAACTTAAGGGTATTGTCAAGAAAGTGCAGGAACTCTCAGCATGAATTGAAACACTTCCAGCTTTTCTGGAAACGAATGTGAAATCGCCACGGAGCAACTAAGTCAGTTCAACTCAAACAGTTGCTCACCTTACTCAGCCTTGGTGATGGTAAACTTTCAGAGCTAATGGATCACATGCTGCCTCTCCTGGAAAATCACCATCCTTGTTGTGTTTTTAAAGTACTCCATGCTGCAAGTGCCTGAGCAACTTCGCATAGAACCCACTAATGCATTTACTGTTCATTACGGGCACCCTTTCAAGGTGACGCTTACTGTGTGACAGGGTGCTCAAGTGAGTGTGCTGCCAGTATCACCTATTGATGAGAATGAAACCTTGCTGGAGGGAGGCTGCCAATGGCAGCAAGATTCAGATTTATGGGATATGACGGATGATCCTCGGCTTCAATAGGCGATGTTACACATGGGACTCCATGCTGGCTGAAGTGGCTAGACCTCTGCTCGATGCAGATTTCCTGCATGCCCAAGGGCTGTTAATCGATCTTAAGAACTGTCGCTAATGGAGGTCAGGGACTTCCGGTCGTTACCCTTCTTCCCCAGTAGGTTCCCCACAACAACTCTGTCCAAGCACATGCACCACCGCATGTGAGTTTACCCAACCGCTGGCTGAATTCGCAGGCCTCACCAAGCACACGCTCTCCACTACAGTCACAACACACAGGGTCGAGCAGCACATTTCATCAACCCATGGATCACAGGACCCGAGCCGGGTGGCTTGTCCAAGCTTCAGTCAGGCTCACAGTGCTGGTTTTAGTGAATTCTGGGGTGGGGGTGTGTGGTTAGTGGGGTTACTGCTGGCTGAATTCCCAGACCTCACCAAACGCACGTTCTCCACTACAGTCACAAAACACGGGGTCGAGCACCACATTCCCACAAGTGACCCACCAGTCTATGCCCACACGCGCAGACGGGACCTAGGAATGCTGGCAACTGCCAAGGCTGAGTTTGCCAATGTGGAAAGCCTTGGAATTGTAGGCTGGTGAAACAACGCCTGGGCTTCACCCCTCCGTATGGTCTCTAAGTGTGACGGTGGGGTTGTCACCCTTGTGCTAATGTGCCTTGTGCCTTGTGCAGGAAGGCACAGAGTCGACTATACTTCCTTAGAAGGTTGGCGTCATTCAATGTCTGCAGTGAGATGCTGAAGATGTTCTATAGGTCAGTTGTTGAGAGCGCCCTCTTCTTTGTGGTGGCGTGTTGGGGAGGAAGCATTAAGAAGAAGGACGCCTCACGTCTTAATAAGCTGATAAGGAAGGCGGGCTCTGTCGTGGGCAAAGTACTGGAGAGTTTAACATCGGTAGCTGAGCGAAGGGCGCTGAGTAGGCTACGGTCAATTATGGAAAACCCTGAACATCCTCTACATAGCACCATCCAGAGACAGAGAAGCAGTTTCAGCGACAGGTTACTGTCGATGCAATGCTCCTCAGACAGGATGAAGAGGTCAATACTCCCCAATGCCATTAGGCTTTACAATTCAACTGCCAGGACTTAAGAACTTTTTTTAAAGCTATTATTAATGCTTTTTGAGTTAGTGATTTAGATGCATATCATATTATTACTGAGTTAAGTATTGTATGTAATGAGTTTTTGCTACAACAAGTGTATGGGACATTGGAAAAAATGTTGAATTTCCCCATGGGGATGAATAAAGTATCTATCTATCTATCTATCTATCTATCTATTACCGGTGCTTTAGCGAGGCCACCATCCCGATCATTACCCGGTCCCACACAGTCAAGACTTTTGGTCACATTTAGCTGGAAAGTTAATATTTTCAATCTAGTCACGGGCTACATTCAGATGGCTGTGTGTGCTCGGAGGGCATTCCCAAAAAAGCTTTGATAACTCCGAATGTCATTTTTAAGTTTCTGTGCATGCTGTTTGGACTTAAAAATGCAGCACAGACTTTCCAATGGCTGATGAACTCTGTATTAGAAGACCAAGATTTTCCTTTTGTTTACCTGGATGACATACTTGTTGACAGTGAGTCCAAGTCCGAACATGTATCTCATCTCCACGTACTTGTTGAGCTAAATGCTAGTTTGGGTTGTCAGCCATTGACTTTCTGAGCCATTGTATCTCCACTGAAAGTGCAAACTCTTCCTGTCTAAGTTAGCCCCTGCTATTATGGATTTCCAACTGCTCTGAATTTTTTAGGCATGGTGAATTTCTATCACTGCTTCATTTTGCAAGCTGCTGAACTTATGCTTCCCCTGTATTGTGCACTTAAAGGTAATACCCCTACTGAAGCGCTTGACTGGTCAGTGGACATGACCAGGACATTTGAAGATGCCAAAAAAGCTCTTTCCTGCTCCCAAACACACCCATGGTCATTGCAACTGACATCTCATACTCTGCCACGCCAGCTGTGCAAGAACAGCTGGTTAGAGGCGTGTGGCAACTGCTCATCTTCTTCAATCGGCAGCTCAGTCGCCTCAAAAGGAAGTACAGCATGTTTGACCCTGAGCTTCTCGGTCTCTATCTGACTGTCTGCCATTTTCACTTTCCCTTCCTTCTACAGCATCGCCATTTTATGGCGTTCTTCATCCACAAAGCCCTCGTACACATGATGGTCAGAATATCAGACCCTTGGTCTGCGTGGCAGCAACGCCACCTGGCCTACATATCCGAGTTCACAATGGATATGCAACATGTCAAGGGGAAAAATAATGCTGTGGCCTATTGTCTCTCATGGCCAGCCATTGAGACCGTACACATGGGGTTGGTTATGCCAGCACAGCAGCCAATCAGGTTGCTAACCCAGAGGTCTAGGTTTACCGAACAGCAATCATGAGCCTGTGTTAGGCTGACATTAAGTTCAGGGAAGCCAAGGTTTCTCTCTTATGCAATGCCTCTCAACTGGTCGCCCTCACCCCATTGTGCCTGCAAACTGGAGATGGACTGTTTACAGCTCCATACATGGCCTCTCACATCCAGCCCAGAAGGCCTCGCAGGAACTGGTTGCAATGAAGTTTATTTGGCGTGGCCTCAGAAAGGCCATGCATGACTGGACTGCAGCTTGTGTGGAGTGACAGCAGGCAAAAATTAACCATCATGTTCAGCCACCACCGGCAACTTTTGAGGTTCCTGAGCGAAGGTTTGACTTTCTGGTGTTATGAACCCTGTAACTGGGTATCTTACCAGCAAAGATAGGAGTATCCGTTGAAGTCTGATGATACTATTTTAACAGTATTTATTAGTAAAAATACACAAAAATAATATCAATGCAAATGTACAGACAATATACGTCATCAATACTAAACCTAAAAGTGCGGGTATAATAATAATCAATAAGAAATAAGCTCTCTCGTTGTCTAGGGGATAATGAATTGTCCGATGGAAATATAAAGTTCAGTTCAGTTCATACAGGCTGCAGTAGTTGTTGTTCACTGTGTTGCAATTGTTGGAGAGAGAGAGAGAGAGTAACAGCTATTAACTTGCCAACTTTCCTTTTACGATCTTGATCCGTCGATGCATTGTTGTTGTGGCCATTCACATATGGCCTCTCCGTCCTTTAGCTAGACTGTTCCGTGGAGGACTCGTCACCCAGGCAAGGGTGGACACACACACAAGCCCCCACCGGTCTCGTAGCATCTCTCCTGGTGCGTCTGAGGGGCGTTCCCCAGACCTCACTGTTATCCCCACTCACGGGGTCTCAGGTGTCAATCAGGTTGGGATGATGCAATCCCTCAACCAGACCACTCTGGTTGCCCCCTGAGGGGTTTCAATGAATAGAACAGTACTCAATACATGATTCCTTCTCCAAGAGACAATAGCAGTAATCTCTCCCTTTGTCAATAGGAGACATTCCAACCTGTGCTGTGCCCCTCTCTCATAAATTTGTATGAGCTGTTTATCTCTCTCATTTCCTTTGATAACAGCATCGGAATAGTAGCGATTTGCGATTCTCCAAAAGGGGGGGGCATTGGCGATTCTGTACCCTTCTGCCCATCAGAGTTGCTTCTCATTCGTAACACCCCCATCCTTCTAAGAATTTTAACCACAGGGAAAAATTAACTAATACAGAGTTTTACAGAATTTCAGAAACTAACACAACACAAAAGAGTTTTTCACTACAGAGTAATACAGTTATACATTCAATTTAGCATCTAAACATTTAGCGATTACATTGTCACTTCCTTTAATATCTTAATATCTTGTACCTAATAAAATTCCTGTAGCATCAGACTCCAATTTAATAACCACCTATTTTTATTCCTTTTCTTCAGCAAAACAAAACTAAAGAGTTGTGATCTTAGCTTATGTGTATATTACAAAAGTTTATGCAAATACTAATCTTTATTTTACTTTCAAACTTAACAGTCAATCTTCCATGGTGTTGTCTTTATTATTTACATGCTTTGTTGAAATCCCTCAAAACCAGATTCTGTTATTTAAAGTGGCATTTTGTCAACCTTCGCCCCTTTTCCACTTAACGCTCACGTGGTTAGTTTGCTCACCAGTGTGGAATAGGCTTTTGCATGCTCCTTTCATAGGAGTTATTTTATCAACAATGCTTTCCAAACTTAGCCCATCTTCTGAACTTCCACACAATTCTTTATTTTTAAGCAAGTCGTTAGTTTTATCTTCAGGACCCTTCATTCTATTAGTTTTCAGTTTAATATCTGCAAGCGATCCCTCTTTGTCCAAACAACATTTCAAATTCTGCCTCTTCACAGCACACCCTTGAATAACATTAGCGAGTGGGGTACCTTTACATTCCAAATCAAACTGTAATTGATTCGTAGGTACCTTGTTAACAAGCCATTGTTCTTTCAGCCTGGTTACTGCTTCTGACACCAATCCAGACTTTAAATTTTCTTCATTCAATTTAGGAACTACACTTTTCCCTTCTCCTTCAATAATAATATCCACATCACCAGCTTTTATCTCCTCACTAACTTTTAACACACCTTCGAACACAAACAACTGGGAATTCTCACTTCCCACTAGTACCAAGGTTAACCCTTTCTTCACTGAACCAAGTCCATCTGACCCACAAGGACAGCATTCCTTTTTAACTGAATCAGATACCTCAGACTTTTCCTGAGTTTCATTACTAGGTTCAGTACCATGTGCATCCACATCTTGGACACACTCAAATGGGACATCTGCCTCTTCCAGGCTTTCAATACCCGTCCCCTTTTCAAATTCTAAGTTCCCCTGATCCTCCCAGTTACTCTCTGGGCAACTCCCTTCCAGAGTAAACTCAACCCTACGGGTTAAAACAACCTCATCTGCTAACCCAGCAGACTCCTTCAAGATAATGGCATCTTTTTCATCTAGGACTGCCCTTATTTCATTATTGGGAACACCTTTAAAATTTTCAACTTCTTCAAGCAGTTCTGTCAAGCCAGACAGATCGTCCATGTCCAACCCTGGACCTTCTAACAGCCTTATCTGTTCCTCATTTTTACTCCGTGCCTCTATAAATTTCCTCCTGGCTAAGGGTAGGTCTACCTCCTCTCCTTTACTCTCTTTCACCTCCCTATTCTCTGTTTTACCACCCTCTAACCCCTCTTGGTACAGGGTCGGTAAAAACGTCTCAGCCAAATCAACACAGGACTCATTTAAACTGGTCTCTTTCTCAGCAGCCTTTCTCGACATGCTGCGAGTGATCGCGCATGCGGGATAGATCTTGGAATCTAGGGGCGGGTCCTCAACACTTACAGGCTGGCTCGTCAGCTTCCTTGCTGAACACACGTCACCACCTGCTAAATCATTACCAAGAAGGACGTCCACGCCTTCTCTCGGGAATTCTGATCGCACCCCTATTTCAACTGGTCCAGATACCAGATCACAATTTATAATGATCCCATGCAAAGATACAGCTTCTGTCCATTTTCTATGCCTCTCAAAACTACCTCTCCCATCTCAGGACTAAAATCTAGTACCTTACTGAGAATCAATGACTGCTCAGCTCCAGTATCTCTCCAGATCCGCACTGGAACTGGTGTCTCTCCCTCTTTCACAGACATGGTCCGTTCTGAAATAAATTTCTCACGCCCCTCTCATATTCTATCTACCTGGGGCTTTCTCATGGATTTTCTGATCGACACAATACATCCTGCAAGGACTGCTGCTTTCCCTTTTCCTGTCTCCTTCCTTGGAGCAAAGCACTTAGATGCAATATGACCCACCTTTCCACAATTAAAACAGGTCAAGCCAGGAACCCTCCTGCCATCTTGCCTTTCTTCCTCCTTACTTTTACCACTAGCTCCTGGCTGAACTTCTGCCTCAGCCGGCGGGCTTTCTCTACCGTTCCTACGGTCTTTCTGCTAACTCTTATTCGAGGAAAACTTTGTCTTGTGGTTTAGGGCATATTCATCTGCGAACCTGACAAATTCTGATATGGACTTATTTGGCTTCTCGTTCAAATACATCCGGAAATCATCCGAAACACAACCTTTAAATTCCTCAATCAGAAATAACTCCCTGAAACACCGAAAATCCTCTTCCACCCTTTCTGCCGCACACCAGCGATCCAAGAGCACACCCTTCTCATAGGCAAACACTGCATATGTCTGATCCCACACTTTCTTTAAATCTCTGAACTTTTGTCTATAGGCCTCAGGTACCAATTCATAGGCCTGAAGAATGGCCTGTAATTCTCATACTCCTCCTCTTCCACAGACAACGCCGCATATGCCCGTTGTGCCTTCTCTTTTAACACACTTTGTAACAACGCCACCCACTGATCTCTGGGCCACTTCTGATTCACTGCCACCTTTTCAAAATGCAAGAAATAACTATCAACATCCGTCTCCTCGAATGGAGGTACTAACCTAAACTCCCTACTAACATTAAACCTCTCCTCTCAGTCTGCCCCTTGAGCTCTTCGCTCTTGCCTTAACTTCTCCATGTCCTGCTCATGCTGCCTCTGTTTCTCCTTCTCCCTCTGGTTTTCAGCTCTTTCCCTGTCCTTTTCAGCTCTTTCCTTCTCCTTTTCAGCTGCTTCCAGCTGTTTTAACCTAATTTCATGCTCCCTCTGCTTTTTTTCCGCGTCTAGCCTCAATTTTTCCAACTCTAACTGAACCGTCCCACTAGCTGGTACCTTTTCAGGGGTAGGTTCCACTACCTCAGCCAAAAACACCTCCTTATTAACATAATACTGAGCTATGGCCCTCTGTATCTCCCACTTTTTCATTGACGACTTCACCTCTGTGAGTTTTAATCTTTTCGCAATATTTACCAAGTCCGACTTTGTGGCATCCTCTAGCGCCTCCGGAGTCGGGTTTTTTGTAAATTTGTCTACGTCCATCTTTGCTGGTTTCCCGTCTGGCTACCCGTGCAACCAGATCCAAGTCTGGACTTAAAAGCCCGATTTATTGGCCCTCCAATTTGGTATCAAATCTCGAGACGAGGCTCCAAGTTGTTACAAACCCCGTAACTGGGTGTCTTACCAGCAAAGATAGGAGTATCCGTTGAAGTCTGATGATACTATTTTGAACAGTATTTATTAGTAAAAATACACAAAAATAATATCAATGCAAATGTACAGATAATATACGTCATCAATACTAAACCTAAAAGTGCGGGTATAATAATAATCAATAAGAAATAAGCTCTATCATTGTCTAGGGGATAATGAATTGTCCGATGGAAATATAAAGTTCAGTTCAGTTCATACAGGCTGCAGTAGTTGTTGTTCACTGTGTTGCAATTGTTGGAGAGAGAGAGAGAGTAACTTGCTGACTTTCCTTTTACGATCTTGATCCGTCTCCGTCCTTTAGCTAGACCGTTCTGTGGAGGACTCGTCACCCAGGCAAGGGTGGACACACACACAAGCCCCCACCGGTCTCGTAGCATCTCTCCTGGTGCGTCTGAGGGGTGTTCCCCAAACCCTCACTTTTATCCCCACTCACAGGGTCTCAGCTGTCAATCAGGTTGGGATGATGCAATCACTCAACCAGACCACTCTGGTTGCCCCCTGAGGGGTTTCAATGAATAGAACAGTACTCAATACACTATTCCTTCTCCAAGAGACAATAGCAGTAATCTCTCTCTTTGTCAATAGGAGACATTCCAACCTGTGCTGTGCCCCTCTCTCATAAATTTGTATGAGCTGTTTATCTCTCTCATTTCCTTTGATAACAGCATCGGAATAGTAGTGATTTGCGATTCTCCAAAGGGGGGGGGGGGCATTGGCGATTCTGTACTCTTCTGCCCATCAGAGTTGCTCCTCAATCGTAACACTGGACTTTGTTGGTCCATTTCCACCTCCCGAGGTTTCACTCACTTTCTTACCGGGGTGGATTGTACAACCAGATGGCCAGAGGTCATCTCTCTAGCATCAACAATGGCCACAGATGTGCCTCAGGCATTCGTCAGCACCTGGGTTACTCAGTTTGAAACCTGATATTTCCTCTGACCGTGACCTCCAATTCATTTCAGAACTCTGGGCTGCGATGGCCCAGAACCTTGGTGTTAGGATACGTCACACCACAGAGTATCACTCGCAGTCCAATGGCCTATGCAAGTGGTTTCACCGCTCCTTAAAGACTGCTCTGAGGGCTTCACTGACGGATGAGTGTTGGCATGATTGTCTCCCATGGGTTCTGCTGGAGCTCAGAACAGCTCCAAAAGTCATCCTGGAGGTCTCATCAAGATGAGATGGTGTAGGGGCAGCTGTTTCGAGTGCCAGGTGATTTCACTTCCGTTGCCATGACCACCTGGTCGGTCTCTCAACAGCATTCCACCTCCTCAATAAATTCTATTCCTTTTTCATCTATTCCTACCACCCATCATGGCATACAGCACTCTTGGGTCCCTGTTGATGTATATTCCACCTCGTTTATTTTCATCTGCCATGATGCACACCAACATCCCCTTAGGCCTACTTATAATGGCCCATTCCACATTTTGGAATGGGGAGAAAAGACTTTTATTGTAGATAAGAGGGGTAAACTTGAATGTATTTCTGTAGATCACTTAAACTGGCCATCAAGATTTGGAGTATTCCACTGTCATGCCCTGGTGTCACAAGAGTGAGTGGATGAGCCAGAGGTGACTGTGGTTCATCAACCCATGGAACACAGGACCTGAGCGGGGTGGTCATCCAAGCTTCAGACAGGCTCACAATGCCAGTTTTAGTGAATTCTAGGGTGGGGGGGGGGGGGGTATGGTTAGTGTAGGGTAATAAATTCAGGAAAAATATACGTAATTCGCAACTGCTGACATTGAGTTGGGGCTTCAGTTTAAGGAGTGGTCTGACATGATGATGTCATTACATAAAAGGTTTTTAGTGTACTTACGTTGTGTAGGTTTTGGAGTTTAATAAAATGTGTTATGGGTCTCATTAAACATAAAACGCCCTACTTTCTTTTATTTGCGGAAACCTACACAGTGACTATCCCTTGACTGGATATCAGATGCACTTCCCTCACTAACTAGGACTTTAATAATACCATATCAAGCAACGCTAGCACACTAAACATCCATGCATGTGGACATGCCAAGTGCTGTATCTTCACACCATGGTCACTATGTGTAACCATGCCAACAGTTTAGGACTCCCAATGCATGTGTAACTGCTGTTCAACTTCCTACTCATGCAGGAAAGCCACCGTCCCATGGCTTTTCAAACCTGCCAGGGGTTACTGCTGAAGATCATATTAACGTCCTCACCACCACACACCTCCTCCACCAGTGGTAGAGTTGTTCTAATACTCCCTAGATTTGGAGAAGCTTCCACTCAATTGCAGAACAAGAATATACCTCCTTTATTCAAAGAACTAGAAAGATAGAAAGTTGGATAAAACAGGACAGCCTGCCTAATATCTTCCATAGGGGAATATGTGAGCCATTGTTATCAAAGACATTTTAGAAAGATGCTTACAAAAATTCATTGCACCTAATCCAACTAAGTATTATTATTTATTTATAGAAAAATTGAAGAAAATCTCTGGGATGTTTTGTTTTAGTGTTATGGAGTACTGGAGAGATTGCATCTGGAATGATGTGTACAGTATTGGTTTCATGATTTAGGAGATAATGGGAAAAGATTGGACTGACATCCAGTTAGCCTTCTCCGGACTGAGTCTTGTTTCAGGGTTTTGACCCGAAGCGTTGACAGCTGATGCTCAGTCTGCTGAGCTCCTCCAAGAGACTGTTCATTGCTTCAGATTTCAGCAAATGTAGTCCCTTGAGTCCTGGAAAGGATGTGGATTATCTCATGAGGAAAGTATGGACATGGAGACATGGATCAGAGGAGTATCATAGTGAGCTCCTGGGATATTTTGAAATGGTGGATTGTAGTGTGTATTTTTTCCCTCTTGTGGAAGATACTGGAGCTCTTAGTCATTATTTAAATATAAGGGTTTAGCCATTATAGACAGATGGAATGACATTTTTTGCAAGACTTTGAATAATTTAAGGAATAGGTAGATTATCAATATATAAGGGGATGAAAGTTCAGTAGAGGTCAGATGGAAATGGGGAGCTGAGGTTATTATAACACAGCCAGGTCCACATTAAATAGTGATGCAGCCTATAGAGATGAGAGACTATTGCACAATGCTGATTCATTACAATTTGATTCTGACCTAATCAGTCTGTTCAGAAAAGTTGTTTTATTAGATAATTCAATGGTCAAGGTTCAATTTAATATCAGAGAAGGTATGCAGTATTCAACCTGAAATCCTTACTCTTCGCAGACATCCATGAAACAGAAGAAAACCCCCACATTAAATGACAGAAAATATTACAACCCCAAAATTCCCCCTCCCACGACAAGCAAAGCCCCCACCCCCCACCGTGCAAGCAATGACAAAGCCCATAGGGATTATGATAAAGAGTCCATCAAAAACTAATGTTCACCCCAACATTTTGACATGTCAGACAGGCTCTCTCTTTCACTAGCTGGGAGAGACAAATATCACTCCTGCTACAACGAGAAGGGAGACCAACAGCTCGCTTTTTTGATGTTCCAATCCCTGCTGCCTTGTCGCTTATCCGAGCCCCCCGACTTGAAGAGGAACAGACATTCACTCACCATCGAGGGAGAAAAGGGGAGCCAGCTGTGAACACCACCCACTGTCTCGATGTTTTATTCTTCCGCAGCACTTCAGTCGGTGACAAAGGCAAGGAATGAGGACATCCGCAGGGCTGCATCCCAAATTTGCACGTCTTCCAGGCTGCACCTGAAGATATCAAGATGCCAGGCTGTTTGGCGAGTTCTTAGAGTGAGCACCCACAGCCATGGAGGATTGTAGATTAACCTGCAGCTGAAGATCGCAGACTCCGACAGGACCGCAGCCACCTTGAGAAAAAGGGAAAACGAGATATGAGAAGAGAAGAATTAAACTGTTTTGCAGTAAGAACTGCAGAAGTTGCCCAGGTCTGCGAAAACCTTTGGTGCTATCTTTAGCTCCTTCCATTCCAAATCAGCAACACGAACAAAACGTTTACACTCTTCAAATACCCACAGTCCCCAGTCACTTTATGCTGTTTTTGGCAATAGCACGTGTATAAGCCTTGTTTAGTTGGTTTTGAGTAACGGGCCCTTCCGGCCCAATGAGCCTATGCCACCTAAATGTTACCAACTAACCTACCAAACTCAATGTCTTTGGAATGTGGGAGGAAACTGGAAAACCAGGAGGAAATCCAGCAGTCACGGGGAGAAAGTACTGTACCTTACAGGTAGGGGTGGAGGTAAACTCGGGTCACTGGATTCACACTAACTGCTACACTAATGTGCCGCCCAATGGAGCTCCTCAATAGCTCTCAACATCACTCAGCGAGGAGGGTAGTTTAAGGCATGGTCTGCTCAATAAATCCAGAAAACAAGCAGATCTTAATAGAAAATTAAATCAATGTTCTTATCTCCATTGAGCCAAGCCAAAACTATGGCAACAGCAAATTTAAACACATGCTTTTTCTAAACTTCTGATCTTTGACACCACCTCCAGATTTAATTAAGTTGCTTAAAACATTGATCATTACCACATCGGTGCTTTCTTTTGTCAACAATGTTGAACAAGCCGCTGAGTTGATGAACTAAATGGAACGTATAAAATCAATATTCTAAGCTTTTTATAACATTCTTGCTATTTTCCACATTATATTATAACGGCCTGCTCCTAAACTGCATGCTAATATGTTCTTAGTCTCCTCACAGCATGAGAACCACAAGTTTCCATTTATCCAGCAGCTCTAACACTGCAAGGTCATTCTGAAGCTCTCTCCAGGAGCTTTCAAAATCAAAGAAATTGCTGGCAGCACATGGGGGTGATGTTTGGACTGATGATGTACAGGTAAACCTTAATTAAACAGAGTTTAAGGGGTACCTTTGAAGAAGCAGTGGGTTGGCTTCAGGAGGAAGTTGCCAGAGCTTGGGGTGCTGGCAATGAAGGCATTGCTACCAGTGGTAATACGTTCAAAGTGTGGAAAAACTACCAGATTGCAAAGTTCTGAAGGGGGGGGGGGGTGACAATGCTGGAAGAGATGCAGATGCAGAGGAGAGGCAGGACTGTGAAGGGGTTTGCAAACAAGTTTAAAATCTTCAAATTGCAACTGGTAATTGTTGGTTTTTATTGTCGCATATACTGGTATTGACATGCAATGAAAAGCTTTTTCCAAAACGTTTCTCCCATGGGGGATAACTTCACTCACCCCATCACTGAAATGTTCCCACAACTTTCAAGGACTCTTCATCTCATGTTCTCTGTATTTATTGTTAACTTTATTATTATAATTTTTTTCTTTTTGTATTTGCGCAGTTTATCGCTTTCTACACTCTGGTTGAATACCCTAGTTGGGCGGTCTGTGATTGATTCCATTACAGTTATTATTCTACAGAGTTGTTGAGCATACCCAGAAGAAAATGAATCTCAGGGTTGTATATGGTGACATATATGTACTCTGATAATAAATTTTATTTTGAACTTTGAAAAGGTTTTGCTTGCATGCCATTCAGACAGATCATTACATAGATACGCCCATCAAGGTAATACAAAGTGAAAGGGAGGACATTGCAGACGGCAGTGTTTCAATTACAGAGAAAGTGCAGTGCAAATAGACAAATAAAGTGCAGGGGCCAAGGTAGGTGCTTGGCAGTGGGAAGTGCAGACAGAGTCAATGTAATGGAGGCTGGTTTTTTGTGACAGACTGAGCCACATTCACAATGTTCTGCATTTTCCGGGCTATATAAAGTAAGTTGCTCTTGATAAATTCTGCTAATGGTGCATGTCACCAGCCAGCCCATTCTTCAGACTACAATATTTTTATTGAAGCCTTTCACATTATAACTCTTCGAATCACTAATCTCTCCAGGAACCGGGTTTACTTTTTCAGTAAGGTTTCTCTGGTTTAAGTGATTTGGAAAAAAAAAAGATCGGAATGTCATAAGGTAAGGAAAATATGATCACAAAATATTGTTTCCAAACAAAAGTGTATTCATAGTATCAGTAACTTTTTGTCAAATGATTACATGCCTCACTTGATTCTACATTTGAAATAGTGATCTGGGCATCCTTAATGGAGAACTCCAGAGTTTGGTGCAGCAACATTCAGTGCTTCAGTATCCTTGCTTAATAAAACCCCTGGTCCTGGTGGGCTTGGGAACAGAATCTGAGATGCTACACAAAGCAATATAAATGCAAATGTGGCTGATGTTATTATGTTAGTCTCCTTTTATCTCCTACGTCTTCATGCATTTGCGTTGTTCTGTGTCTTGGATCTGGTATTACATTAATTTCTGAGGGAAATGTTCTTTTTTAAAAGTGAGCGATTAAAGTAGGTTTAATCGGAGTTTTCAAAAAATTTAAATAGACTTTGACTATTTAGTCTGTTATTTCCCCTCCTCTATTTTATGATCCAGCTTTATCCTTTGTGATTCATTTGTACAGATCATTAATGAGCACTCCTTTCTACCATAGCACTGAAAGCATCGGATTGAGAATGCTGTAAGACTGAGTTTTCTATGTCATTACTGTTATACACTTGCCTCCATTTTCTGAAGTTAGGTTAAGTGCAACTGTGCTCGGATGGGAAGTGATTGTGCTGATCAGCTCCAGGCTGAAATTGATGTCGCAAAGCAAGAGTTTGGAAACCAGCTAAAGCAAGAGTTAGGACGTCACAGCAACGTAGTGGTTAGCACAACATTTTACAGTACAGGTGACCTGGGTTCAACTCCCACAATTGCCTGTAAGGAGTTTGTACGTTCTCCCCATGACTGTGAGGGTTTCCACTGGGTGTCCCAGCTTCCAAAGACGTACTGACTGGTAGGTTAATTGGTCATTGTAAATTGTCCCATGATTAGGCTAGGATTAAATCAGGGGATTGCTGGTTAGTGTGGAAGGGCCTACCCCCTGCTGAATCTCAATAAATAAATAAGTAAAGTTATTGGCCAAAAACTAATCTAGCAACTGAAATGACAGAAAATCATCCCTAGTGGTGATGGAATGGAACTCTTGCTTATTCTCTCTTACTTCCATCTCACACTTAAAGCTGGTAATGCTCTCCTGCTGTTGCCACTAATATAGAACCTGCTTTGTTCCTTAATTCTGGTCTGAAGGCATGTGGTGATCTTATATAAGGGTTGCAGAAGTCCTGATGTGCCTGCAGCTCTTGTTACTGCTGTCTTTTGGTGACTGCTTTCATCTGCAGCCCGTTTTATCTGGGAATCTGTTGGAAACATGATAGGCTGAATAGAAAACCTTGACAAGGGGGAAAGGGATGGAAGCTGAAAGGCAGAGGGACTTCTTAATGATGGAAAAGTTCTGCTCAGATACAGAGAACGTGAAGGATTCTAGCCATCAGCACTGGGTCAGACAGTGTTTCATATGTAGATTAACAACACCAGATTTTAAAAAAAAGTTCAGGAGATTCACTAGGGTGTTGCCAGAATTGGAGAATTTAAGTGATGGGGATAGATTGCAATCTGAGCTTGTTTTCCTTGGAGCAAAAAAGGCGAGGAGTGACTAGATCAAAGCAAATGAGGTATGAGAGATATAGCTCGGGTAGATAATCAATATCATTTCTCCATGGTAAGAGTATCAAAGAAAAAGAGTGCAATGGTTTAAGATGAGAGGAATGAGTTTTACAGATTTAAGAGAGAAGTAAGTTTTTTGAGGCAGAAGGTAGAGCTGGCAGAGGTTGTGGAGTTATGTGACATTTAATTGGCCACATAAACAGGCAAGGCAGCGAAGGATATGGACCTTATGCAAGCAGATGAGAATCATGTAGATTGGTTAAAAATGGTCAGTATGGATCTTGTGGCTGAAGGACCTGTTGTCCGTTGGTTAGGAGGTGAAGATTCTGCAAAGAGCTTGAGGCTTCCAAGCATAAATCTTTAAGCAATTCAGATATAATAATTTAATGATTTAAGCCAATAACTGAAAAATATGTCACATTGCTATATTTAATTCATATGTTGAATATGATAATATTGCATATAATTATAAAGAATGGGTCTTTGTAAATTTATCTGTGATTCGACTTGAATTAAGTTGGTGAATTGCTGGGTGCTGCGTCTCCAAACTCCAGAATAGCCTAGTCTGCTCAAAATCTCAATCAATAAATAAGTATTAAACTTCTCTTCAAAAGCGAAAGAGGCAGTGTAGTGGTTAGCAGAATGCTTTACGGTACAGGTGACCCAGATTTAATACTCGCTGCTGCCTGGGAGAAGTTTGTACTTTCTCCCCCATAACCACATGGGTTTCCTCCGGATGCTCTGGTTTCCTCCCACAGTCCAAAGACATACCAGTTGGTAGGTTAGTTGGACATTGT
Source organism: Hemitrygon akajei (assembly GCF_048418815.1). NCBI lineage: Eukaryota > Metazoa > Chordata > Chondrichthyes > Myliobatiformes > Dasyatidae > Hemitrygon > Hemitrygon akajei. The sequence goes on along the minus strand of NC_133152.1, from coordinate 12,626,437 downwards.
AAAGTGTCCCGTGATTAGGCTAGGATTAAATCGGGGGACTGCTAGGCGATGTGGCTTGAAGCATTAGGAAGGCCCATTCTGCACTGTATTTTAATAAATAAATAAATCCCTGAAGATAATAATCATTTTCCTTTACTTTCTAGAACGGTGCCATTTTATCCCATTGAAACTCTGCCAGTGGGCAGACCAGTACCCATCCCTCATAATTATTCATAACCTCCTTCTTTGACATCAACCCGGTGTCTACCACTCAGCTATGTATTAAGAGCAGTTTACAGTGGCCAATTAATCTAAAGCCTGCACACCTTTGGGAAGTGGGGAGGAACTGAAGTACAGTACATGAAGCAAACCCAGGCACACATGCGAAGCCAGGGAGAAGGTGCAAACTCCACAACACAGCACCCGCGGTTAGAATTGAACCCATGATGCGGGCAATGTGAGACAGCAGCTCTATTAACTGTGTCACTGTGGCATTCCCAAATAATACCTTGGCCTTCTGCTACCAGAACTGTCCCTCCCTTTTCATCTGCACTAAACTTCTCTCATCGTTTTCCAATGTTTGAATAGAAGTTGTGATTGTATTGAATTTTTAAAGCCTATTTGCTGTGGAATATAATTGGGGGGAAAAGGTTTTGGGTTCATGTGATCAGAAATAAGGAAGAAAGAAGTATGATCTCTGTATGGACAAGGTGGGAAGCTGAACCCATGAGCTAAAGCCTGATGACTTGTCAGCTGAAGCTTCTCAGGTTCACAATGAGATCATTTGGGACTCACACCCATTCTCCAGCACAAGCTGTGAAAATGTGATAGGAATTCCTGAGGGAGGACCACAGAATAAAATACCGTTTAGAAACATTTCCCACCTTTTCTAGGGAGACGTAATTGAAAGCAATGTTTTAAAAAAATGCACAATCTCCCTGCAGGCCAGGGTTCTGCTGCCGAGAAATTCAATTGCACGGAGCTGTTTCTTTTAGTGGAATGCATTTGAGGTCATTATATCTCACAGCGAGCTGTAATTGTGGTAATTTTTCTGTTGTTTCACATCAGTGTGGAAATATGACTAGAAAATTCTGGGTCAATGTCACCTTTGTGTCTTTAACAGGATTTTAGCATTAAGAACATAGCAGATAGAGTCATACCACAAAGAAATGGGGCTATGGTGATCATTAGTATGTTATCTGTACTAATCCATTTCCCAGCAGTTGGTAATAGCCAATTATGCCTTAGCAATTGAAGTGTCATAGAGACATAGAATTAGAGAGTATGGAAACAGGCCATTTGGTGCAAAGCTTCCATGTTAGACCAAGATACCTCCTTGAGCTAATCCCATTTGCCTGTGTTTGGCTGTATCCCCCTAAATCTTTACCATTAACTTTCCTGCCCAAGTGTCTTTTAAATGGTGCAGATGCTGGAATCAGGAGCAACGAAGTGGTGGAGGAAGTCAGTGGGACAAGCAGCAACTGTGAGGGGTCTGCTGAAATTTCAGGTTGGGACCCTTCACCAGTACTCGTGACATAGGTAAGGATCTAGACCTGAAATGTGAACTATCGATGTCCTTCCACAGCTGCTTCCTGACCTGCCGAGCTCCTCCAGTGATTTGTGTGTAGTCTGCTACATGCTGCTGTTGCACCTGTCTCTATCACCTTTTCTAGCAGCAGCTTTTTCCAAATCCCTCTGCTTGAAGAAGTTGCCCCTCAGGACACTGTTAATCTTTCATCTCTATCACTTTAAACATAAGCACTCCAGTTTTTCATTCCCGTTCCCTGGGGGAACAGAAAGCCTGTGCTCATTCAAGTGTTCATCCAGGATGCTTCCCAGCTGTTGTGAGAATAGTGGCCTTGATCCCTGACTACTGTAACATGTTCCAGTGTCAGGTGGTGTGCCCGGTGTGGAACCCCATTTAGAAACTTTGTGTGGCAAATTAAACTACATTGCTTTGTTTTTACTCTCAGTACAATCAGGTTTTACTACTACCACTTGTAAGACTGTGCTAGGTCACTTGATGAGTTAATTCCTTATCCTCAGTGGTTAACAATTTGCACTGATTCACCCTACATATTTGATCTCATTAGAAATGTGCCTGCCCTCGATCCAGCCTCACACATAGTATTCTGTAACTCTTCAATCCCAATCCTTATACTGAAAGTACTCACAGCGATATAGATGTCCGTTCACCAAGTTCCTTCTCCCAAAGGCAACATGCCGATATCCTCTACTCATTCCTGACACCCGAGCGTGCCCTGCCCTTGTAAATGAGAAGCAATAATGTGCAGCATCTGCTCGCTCGTGCCCTGGGATATCAGCCTTAAGCATATCTGCAATTTTTGGCAGTAACCTACTGCTAGAAATAATGGTCAGTACCTCACTGCTGTGCCTAATACACAACAGGAGAATTTTTGGGCATATTTACTTAAGCACCAAACCAAGTTTACTTTCAAATTTGCAAGGTAAAAAATTATTCTTTTTTGGTATTACAAGTGGGCAATTTTTGAATCGGGCAGCTGGCAGATAATGAACACTGAACTGAGCTGTACCGAAATATGCCTTTTGTGTTTTATATTCTGTGTGCTTTTCATTTTTTTTTCTTGTTGCCATTTACGTATGGGGTGGGGAGGGGTTTGATATTTGATGTTTTTCTTGTAACAGGTTCTTTGCTTCATGATTGTCTGTGGGGAAGACAGACTTAAAGGTTGTATACTGAATACATATTTCGATAATAAATGCACTTTGAACTTTGAAAACCTTAACTCTAGTCATGTGTTCAGTACATCTGGCCAACTCATGTTCTTGATCTGGAAACTTACTTGAGCAAAGCCAGAAAATGTGACATCACACTGAGAATATTAAAGTGGTGTGAACCAATTTGGCACATCGTTCTCTTAAAGTCAATGCTAGCCTTTACTATAATGCGAAATTATTATGGTGACAGAAGATAATGCAAATGCTGGAATCTGGAGCAACAAATAATCTGCTGGAAGAACTCAGCGGGTTTGGCACAGGCTGTGGGACAGAAGGAATTTTTGGCGTTTTGAGTCAAAATTTTGCATCAGGAATTTCATGGTTTCCAACTGATTCAAATTATATTGCACCATCCAGATTTTACCTCCAGCCAGATTTTGAGCCACTTTGATTTGACTTGTAACCTGCATATTTCAGTCCTTAGAGAAACAACTTTAATTATATTGAAAATTGAAAATATGTTAATTACAGGGGCGGACAGATTTTGAAAATTTCTTTGCCATAATATGCTAGAATTCACACTGCACTTTGAGAGGAAGTAGATAAAGTCAGAGGTATCAGTATTTCAGTGGGGTAAAAAGAATTGCAGAGGTATGAGAGAGGAGCTGGCCAAAGCTGATTGGAAGTAGGCACTAGCAGAGATGATGGTAGAACAGCAATGGCTAAAGTTTCTGGGGCAATTCTAAAGGGGCAATATAGATACATCCCAAAGTTGAATAAGGGAGGATGAAGAAACTATGACTGACAAGAGAAGTCAAAGACAGCATAAAGGCAAAGGAGAGGGCATACAATATAGCAAAAAGTAGTAGAAAGTTAGAGGATTGAGAAGCTTTTACAAATCAACAGGTTTGTAAAACCAAAAACTATAAGGAGAAAAAAGATGAAATATGAAGGTAAGGTAGCCAATAAAATAAAAGGGGATGCCAAAACTTTTTTTCAGATAAAAATTAAAAGAGAGGTGAGAGTAAATATCAGAGAGCTGGAAAATGATGCCAGTGGGGACAAAGAAATGGCACTTCACCCTGGAAGTCACTAGTATTATGCCAGCAGTTCAAAAGTATCAGGGGGCAGAAGTGAGTGAAGTTGCTATTATTAAGGTGCTTGGGAAGCTGAAATATCTGAAGTTCGATAAGTCACCTGGACTAGATGGAGTACACTCCAGGGTTCTGAAAAAGGTAGCTGAAGAGACTGTGAAGGCATTAGTAATGGTATTTCACGAATTACGAAATTCTGCAATGGTTCCTGAGGACATTTCAAATGTCACTCTACTCTTTAAGAAGGGAGGAAGGTGGAAGAAAAGATATTATAGACCGGTTAGCCTGACCTCAATGGTTAGAAAGATATTGGAGTCAATTTTTAAGGATAAAGTTTTGGGGTACTTGGAGGCCCATGGTAAAATAGACCGAAGTCAGCATGGTTTTCTAAAGGGGAAATCTTGCCTGTTGGAATTTTTGAGGAAATAACAAGCAGCATAGACAAAGGAGAATCGGTAGATGTTATTTACTTGGACCTTTAACAAAATGCCGCACATGAGGGTGCTTAACAACGTAAGAGCACGTGGTATTACCAATATGGATAGAAGATTAACTGACTGGCAAGAGGCAAAAAGTGGGGGTAATTGGGGCCTATTCAGGTTGGCTTCCAGTGATGTTTTGCAGGGGTCAGTATTGGGCACGCTTCTTTTCACATTATATGTCAATGATTTGGATGACGGAATTGATGGCTTTATGGCCAAGTCCGCAGATGATACAAAGATAAATGTAAGACAGGTAGTGTTGAGGAAGCAGGAAGTCTGCAGTAGACTTGGATGAATTGACAAAGATGTGACAGATGAAATATAGTATAGGGATGTGTATGTTTATGCACTTTGGTAAAAGGAAAAAAAGCATAGACTATTTTCTAAATGGGGAGAAAATGCAGAAATCAGAGGTTCAAAGAGACATTGAAGTCCTTGTGCAGGATTCCCTAAAGATTAATTTGCAGGCTGTCTTGATGGTAAGGAAGGCAAATGCAATTTTAGCATTCATTTTGAGAATTCTAGAATATAAGAGCCAGGATGTAAAGCTGAGGGTTTATAAGGCATTGATCAGACCACACTTTGAGTATTGGAGCAGTTTTAGGCCCTTTATGGAAGAAAAAATATGCTGACATTGGACAGGGTTCTGAGGGGGTTCACTAGAATAATTCTGGGAATCAAAAGGTTATCGTATGAGGAATGTTTGATGGCGATGGGAATATTTAGAAGAAAAGACCAGAGTTTACAAGATTGAGGGTGGCACTCATTGAATCCTATCAAATAATGAAAGGCCAAGATAGACTGCATGTGGAGAGGATGTTTCCTACCGCGGGTAAGCCTGGGTCCAGACGGCACAGTCTCAGAATAGAGTGACATCATTCAGAACAGAGATGAGGAGGTATTTACTTAAGCAGATGGTGGTGAATCAGTGGGATTCATTTCCACAGATGGATGTGGAAGCCACATCATTGAGTATATTTGAAATAGAGATTCATAGGTTTTTGATTAATCAGGGTATCCAAGGTTATGAGGAGAAGGCAGGAGAATGGTGTTGAGAGGGTTAATATATCAGGCTTGATGTAAAGGCAGAGCAGATTCAATGGGCCAAATGGCTTATATCTGCTCCTATGTCTTATGGTCTTTTGGTTAATAGAAACTACAATCTAAAAACAAATGAGATTTGGATCTGGAAATTACAGTGGGATCACCCTGAAAATACAGTGGCCACAAATGCTAGAGGAAGTCCTACCAGAAGAGCAGAAATTTCATGGTTATTGGATGAGAAATTAATAAATTATACAGAGGATTGACATCTTTCAGATGAGGTGTCACCAAAGGTCCTCACCTTCGCTCACAGCTTTGACCTTAAGAAGAAGCTCTTAAAGAATCACAACAAAATACAACCAGACCCTTATGGTTGCCCGGGATGTTGACGGAAATTGAGTGAATGCTTCAATGAATTCCGAAATTTGCACTGTCTGCCCAGGAAGTGAAAGGAACTCATACAGGAAAAAAATCACAAGAGATAGTACGTTGGTACATAAGATCAATGCAAATACTAATGGTGTGCTTGGGTAAGTGTGTAGCTTTTGCGATTATCCTATAGTTTTGTATCATTTCCTAACTGTTGCTCCAGGAAAGGACATCTAGTTTTGGTCAAGTGATGATGACCGTGAGGATATCTGCCAGACCATGATAAGTCAATAAATCCACAGAAGAAATCCCAGACATTAGAGGGGAGTTAGAAGCTATGGCCAATGAACCTCATTACCAAAGGGTATTTAAGCATTGTTCTGACTTGGCCTCTGAGTCAGATATCATAGGATCACCAGATCTGCAGAAGTTTGCACAGATGTAGTTTTACTTTTCATCTCAATGCATGCATAAATGATATTGAGTTCATCTGGGAGTGAAGCACCACAGACCTCTATGATGTAAGGTTTCATCATGCAGGAAGTAATGGCCTGCATAACCCTGCCAGAGCTAGCATGCATCCTATTCCATCTCTAACTTCAATCGTAAGTTTTTTTTCACTCTTAAAATAGCTTCCTTGTTTGACACGTTTAGCACAATGGGTCAAGCAGTATCTGCGCAGGGAAGTGAGCAGCTGAGACCTTTCATCACGACTGGAAAGGAGGGGAGATAGCCAGTATAAAAAGGTTGTTGCGGGGGGGGGGGAATGGAGCAAGAGCCAATGGGTGATAGTGGATCCAGCTGAGAGGTGGCTGATAGGCAAATGAGGGAAGGGGAGAGTGGCGACTCTTGTGTTGGGACAATTTAAGTAATAGTTAGCTGCAGAGCTTTTGATTTATGAGCTTAAGGGTCTTTTCATTCAGACTTGTCCATGAACTGTCAATTAGTTAACTTGCTGGCAACATTTTAAAAGTTGTGAGTCCAGCTCCCATACATGTCACTCGGTATCACGCAGGTGGTGCAAGCAGCTTATGGTTCCTGTAATCCAGCTTCACACCCAATTTCCAGTGTTGTCAGTGTGGAGCACGCACATTCTTCCTGTGACGATGTGAGTTTCCTCCCATATTCCAAGAAACTATGGTAGGTTAATTGTTTTGATAGGCGGGTGAATTACATGGGTTGTAACATATCTAGGGAGGAGTTGTGAGGGAGAATTTGTTTCAGCTATATAGTGGGGAAATGGGATTAATGAGATTGCTTGGTTTGATATATACTCAGTGGAAGAAGTGAGCCTTTCTTATATCACAAGAAAATATGTAAAATGCACATACTGACAGAATGCCATATTGTTAAATATGATGTTAAACAAGTATCCTGTCAGCCTCATCTCATGGACCACAAGTGGCTGTTGGAGATCCAGTAATAGCTGTGATAAATGTTATTTTGGTTCTATATGCACATACTATTTTGATGTTTGTTGTACGAAATGATCTGTAAACCCACATTAATGATGAATGCACAGAAATCAAAAATAGATCCATTATATGTGAAATATTTTCAGTTAACTTGAGTGATATAATCATACAGATAGAAGTGTAAATGTTCCTTAATGAGTAGTGTACAGTCAGTGATCTGAATGGCTCGAGTTCTCTAATGTGGGAACACATTTGTCGTTGCCAGTTAACATAATCAAGCCCTGATTTTAAGTATTAAAAAATAGTAGAAAATGGGATGATGCCTAAAAAACTTGCAGAATGTTTACAACAGAAATATTGAAAGAAAACAAATCTCTTTGGGCTATGTCAGAAAGAAAAGATTAACTCCAACATCTCGAAAGACATGGGTTCAATTCTTCACGCTCAGCACGGTGACATCCATCATTAAGGGCACTCATTATATGGGCACGCCTTCTTGTCATTTCTGCCATCAGGGAGGATGTATAGAATCCTGAAGACCTGCAGCTCAAGGTCTAACCACCACTTTTTCCCCACTATCGTCAGGTTCCTGAGCTGACCTGAGCAACCCCAATTTTGTCTCAGATTACGTTTCACTCGACTTGCACTAATATTCTTATCAGCGCACACAAAATGCTGGAGGAATTCAGCAGGCCAGGCAGCACCTATGAAAAGAGTAAACAGTTGATGTTTCAGGCTGAGACCCTTAATCAGGACCCTGCTCGAAATGTTGACTATTTTTATCCATAACTGCTGCCTGGCTGCTGAGTTCCTCTAGCATTTTGTCTGCTTTGCTTGCAGTTTCAACATATGCAGATTTTTTTTTCTTGTTTGCGATTTGACGGATAATCTTATGTTACTTTTGTGTGTTGTGTTATCTGTTATATATAATTTATGTTACTTTAAGATTATGTAATGTATCTCCCCCATGTACTGTTCTGCTGTTACATAAGGCTAATTTTACATGGGATTTATACCCTGGGTACGTATGTCCATGACAATAAACTTGATCTTGTACATGATGATTGCTTTTGTTCTTTGTGTTGTAAGTGCTCAGTCTTGGTGTTTTCGGAGGCAAAAGAAGGCAAATATGTAGTAGTTGCTGATCATAAATAAACTCTGATAACATCAAGCAAAATCCTTGCAGGCTTTTATGCATGTTGGCTTTTGGTCACCCTCTCCATGTAGAACTTCCGTAATATTTTAGTAACTTGTAAAATGAGTGGAACTTATGGAAAGGGGGATGTTCTCTCTTTATTGGGTTGTCAGTGGCCATTAAAGAGCGGGACATGACAGTGATGCTGCTTTTGTATTTGGTTGGCCCTGAAGCAGAGATCTCTAGCAAAGAATCTGTCCTGCTATGATTGCGTGAAGTAGTTCTCAGTACCTTTGAGAGCCTCTGTGGACCTCTGCACAATGCGATGCAGGACAGTTCCAATTTTCATGAGCTATCAAGCAAGTGGAAAGAACTTTGACATGCCCTTGACTGCATTGAAGTTGCTGACTGCAAATTGTGACTCTGGAGATTTAAGGGGCTTGTTGGTTGAGAAGGAAGTTGAGACACAGGACTGAAGCAGAGACTGTGGAGAAAAACTGACCTGAACTTGTTGAACTTCACAGCTGAACAAAGCTGGAATTAATGAGCTGAATGGCGGGGAGCACATTCTTGTCCATGCAGGCAAATGAAAGCACAGCCAGGAAAATAGTCAAGTGTGAAGCAAGAAAATGATATGAGTGGTAAAAGGAGAAAAGTAGAAAAGCTCAGTAGCAAACACAAGAGCTCTGGTCAAAGGATCAGGCTGGTTCATGATGTCCACACAAGGCTGCACCAGCTGAGTAAGAAGGAGACCAATGTTTTCTATGTTTTTTTTCAATGTTTACTGGAGAGTTTAACATCGGTAGCTGAGCGAAGGGCGCTGAGTAGGCTACGGTCAATTATGGATAACTCTGAACATCCTCTACATAGCACCATCCAGAGACAGAGAAGCAGTTTCAGCGACAGGTTACTATCGATGCAATGCTCCTCAGACAGGATGAAGAGGTCAATACTCCCCAATGCCATTAGGCTTTACAATTCTACCGCCAGGACTTAAGAACTTTTTAAAGCTATTATTAATGCTTTTTGAGATGGTGATTTAGATGCATATCATATTTTTTTTACTGAGTTAAGTATTGTATGTAATTAGTTTTGCTACAACAAGTGTATGGGACATTGGGAAAAAAAAAGTTGAATTTCCCCATGGGGATGAATAAAGTATCTATCTATCTATCTATCTATCTATCTATCTATAGGACGTAGGTAATGATGCAAGTGAATGGAGTTGAGGAGACTGAACATCAGAACCAGGGGTTTGAGCAGAGAAGGGGTGTCCAGGCTAACACATAAATAGCATCATTTTCCTCACAGCTAAAAAATCAAGTGCAGGGTACTTCTACTTTCCTCCGGCAGGCAGGTGGAAACGTTCAGTATGCTCCTCTACTTTCAACAGTGGTGATTAGTTCAAAGTACACTAACACCTTGCATACATGCATTGGGATTATAATTTCATCTAAAGGGTCTCTACTAATACCCAGGAATGTGCAGAATGAGACCAGTTCCCAAATCAACATGCTTTTCAACCAGAAGTACCAAAATCCATTATTAGTGGGGTATACTTTCATTCGAACTTTGTTGGTTAGTTCAGTTAAACCATATTATTTTCTCGACTTTAGTTTGAAGAAACGAACTTATTATGAAGCAACGACCTTGCACTCACCATCAGTAAGACCAAAGAAATGATTGTGGACTTCAGGAACAGAAAGGTGAGGGAACACAAACCAGCCATCCTAGAGGGATCAGAAGTAGAGAGAGTGAGCAATTTCAAGTTCGTGGGTGTCAATATATCTGAGGCTCTAACCTGGTCTCAAAGTATCTATGCAGCTATAAAGAAGACAAGATATCAGATATATTTCATCAGGAGTTTGAGGAGATTTGGTTTGTCATCTAAAACACTCAAAAGCTTCTTCAGATGTACCACGGAGAGCATTCTGACAGGTTGCATCATTGTCTGGTATGGGGATGGATTACTGCACAGGATCGAAAGAAGCTACAGAAAGTTGTAAAATTAGTCAGCTCCATCATGAGTACTAGATTCCATAGTATCCAAGACATCTTCAAGGAGCAGTGCCTCAGAAAGGAGGTATCTATTATAAGGGACCCCCAACACCCAGCACATGCCCTCTTCTTATTGTTACCATCAGGAAGTAAGTACAGAAGACTGAAGGCACACACTCAGTGATTCAGTAACAGCTTCTTCCCCTCTGCCATTGATTCCTAAACAGACATTATATCCATGAACACCACCTCGCTTTTTTTATTATTTCTGTTTTTGCTCTAGTATTTTCAATGTAACAGTTTAATATACTGTACATATATTGTTATGTATTCAGACAACAATAAATATATGTGAGTTAGGCAAGGGTTTTTATAACAAATAACACGTTTATTAAACACTGAAAACAAACACCTCAAAAGTAAACAAACACTAACATAACCGGAAATCAGCTGCTGTGCGGCAGCTTAAACAGTTCTTAAAGCGATGTTGCAAAAACAGTTCTTTAAAGTGGTATTGCCAAAAGTTCAAAATGCTCAGTCCATTTAAAAAGAGAGACTTTTTAAGACGATTTAAATTCTCTTTCACGTCGTTTTTCTTCAATTTCCAAAGTCGAACTCTTCCCACGAAGAATTTTATGAAACGTAACGGCTTAAAGGCACTGACCTTCTCTTCCACACTATTCTCAATCTTTTCTGGTATTTCCCAGAGATTAACATGAGAATAGTCAACGAAATCCTTCCGAATGAGGATCACACAAGGTCGAACCCATTTCACCGTCGAAATTCGATTCTCCTCGATCTTTAACTCCCGAACTCCGATCTTCACTCTCCACTAGCAGTATTGTAAAGAAACTGCTGGCAATGACCTTTTAAACTTTAGGCATTAGATAAAACTTCATCTTTCAACTAAACTGCGTCATCACATTAAATCACTCAGTGGCATGAAGTCAACTTGGCAAATCCAGCCACGAACTGCTCCACCTCACAGGGTGGGTTCTTCCTTTTATACCCTGTAAAAAAAAACTGTCACATGATCTCTACTGGCGGGAAAATGACATCACTCCACCATCACAAGACCATTACCTCAAGTCTAGTATAGCTTCAACCCCAGTCATGTGACAAGGGTACCACTGTCATGTCACGAGTACGTAACAATATACTTACTGTAATTTATTTATTTCTATATTTGATCATGTATTGCATTCTACTGATGCTGCTAAGTTAACCAATTTTACAATGCACGCCTATGATACATATATATATTATATTATTTTGATTCTGATTTAAATGATTTTAAAGAAGCAACTCACTATAACGATTCTTGTCTTGGTGACCTAGGTCCATTAAAGGAGGCCAATACTCCAGTTATAGCACAGTCAATATTTCACATTGCATTAACTATTTGTTTTTACAACCTTTTCTCCTTCAAGGTAAATTAAACAATTGTTCCCTGCTCCTGTGGTCCACTAAATGATTTTCATGTTTGTAGTACAGTTGTTTTCCAACTAAATTCCACATTGATTTTTTTCTACATTGGTTCTCATCATGTTAAAATCACCTTTCCTAAAGGTTTGCCTATGTCTACCCAAAATATTCCTACAGCCCTTTCTCTCTGCAGGAAACCACATAAAACATGAGATCTTTTGATCACACCATGACATGTATCAAAGACAACTTGCAGGTGAAAGGCTGGTATGAAAAGGGCATTCCTGCACAATACATCAGAAATGCGGTCGATGAGATGATGCGATTGAAATTTGCAAAACTTGCTCGATGCAAGTTTGGTAACATGGCAATATTTTTAAACGTCATGTGTGGGATGTCATTTCTAGTTCTGGTTATATCTTCCTGACTGGCTCAGCCACATAATCATTCGGCATAGAACCAGACCCTTCACTCCATCAAATCTATATTAACCAGAAAATACAATTCATGCTAATCACACATTCTCATGAGTTCTGCCCAGATTCTCCTACTTATGCACACATTATACTCTGCATACCTCTGGGATGTGGAGGGAAGCTACTTACCCCGAGGAAGCAAACAAGGTCATAGGGATAATGTGCAAACTTCATGCACACAGCACACAGTCAGGACTGAACCTGGCTCACTGGAGCCGTGATACAGCAGCTCTACTGTTGTGCCACCATACCACACTGGCACCTTCATGTACAGCTCGAAGATCGTGCAAGGAGGTGAAATAGGTTGGAGGTTGGGGTTTTGGGGGATTGACAGAATGAGTGGGGCCCTGGGGGAAAATGGGCATTGATGCAAAACCTACAGCAAATCTTTCTCATCTCATTACAGAAAGAATAGATTGGCTAAGGCAGACAGATTTATTCTGCGCAAACACGAGGAAATCTGCAGATGCTGGAAATTCAAACAACAACACACACAAAATGCTGGTGGAACACAGCAGGCCAGGCAGCATCTATAGGGAAAAGCGCTGTCGACGTTTCGTGCCGAGACCCTTCGTCCTGACAAATGCTGCAGGCCTGCTGTGTTCCACCAGCATTTTGTGTGTGTTGCAGATTTATTCTGAGATGTTTGATATTTTAATGTTAAAGCCAATGAAGAGATCCCATATGCTTCTCTACAAAACCCTGGAAGCATGTACCACCAGGCTCAAAAAAAGTTTCTATCTCACTGTTATAAGACCATTGACTGGTTTCTAGATGGCCTCTTGACTTCACAATCTACCCTGTTACAATCTTGCACATTATTGTATATCTGCCCAGTGCATTCTCTGTAGCTGTCATGCCTTGTTCTTCTGCATTTTGTTATTGTTTTAACTTGTACCACCTCAATTCACTCTGTAATGAATTAATCTGTATGAACAGCATGCTGGACAGCTTCTCACTGTACCTTGTACACATGACAATAATAGAGTAATTACAATTCCTTTCCTGTCACACTGATGCCCATTTCATCGGAATGACTGAATTCCCACAATGTCGCACACCCAGCCTGACGCACGCAGCATTGATAAATTCAGGCACCAATACAAGTGACCAGTTTGTATAAGCAATGTCTCAAATCAGGCCTGTAAGCTCCTTGTATCACAACTGCTTTCCTCCTTAATGTGCTGTAAATTAGGCCATTACAATTCTGTTTTTCACTCCAGCGTAGCGAGAAAGGTAATTATATAGAGCAGGGCTCAGCATCTACATGTACAGCATCCACATTTCACTTGGTGTCACTCAGGAGAGAGAGCTGGGGAGGCTGTAAGTGCTTCCATTGAAACAATCATGCTAAGTTGCTTTCTCTGCTGAAGGCTGAAATGAGCTCGAAACCATAATACAGCTGTGCAGGAATAACATATTAACCGCTAATTTTAGTATGACAAAAGGCATTTGTACAGCTCACTGCGCTGAGGTCAAATAGTGGTCAAGGTTGCCAACCTGGTCTATCTTTGCTTTCTGAAGGTGAATCTGTTGGTGCTTACATTAAGCAGAGATTATGCAAGCTTTGTCATTCATTGTCTAACTGTGCTCATTGATATTGATCCAGTCATTAATTTGCTCCCTTGTACAATAGAGACTATTCATTTCTCTTGCATCTTTCTGTTTTATCAATATTACTGTTATCACTCCTCCCCTTATTTCCTCATCCTTCCACAAAATATTTCACTTCCCCATTGATGAACGGGTCTGCCACTTCAAACAAGTCCTTCCCATAATCTCTGAATTATGGAGCTTCACTTGAAGGCTGAACCATTTAATGCTGATTCCTTCCTATGTTCTGATATGTCTAAAAATATACATACTGACAAATTTGGTTTCAAGAACTTGCTTTTAAAATGATGGAAAATTATATTATAAACTCAGAATACATAACATCATCTCAAAGCCAGAACTCTTCTGAATGTATTGCACTTCAAGTGGAATGTAAGACTGAAGACCATAATAATGTATTAAAAGACCACATTAGTACTTGCCCAGTTCAGATGGAGATGAGGAAAATATTCTTTTCTCAGATTATGGTTAATCTTTGGAATTTTTCTACCCACAGAGAGGCTGAATGATTATACTATTTAAACCTGAAGTAGACCAATTTGTGTTTTTTTGTGGAATCAAAGGGTGCACGGAGCATATTGGAAAATAAAGCCGAAGGTAAGATCAGCCATGGTCTTATTAAATAGTGGAGCAGATTTGAAGGACCAACAAACTAACTTCTTCCAATTCTGCTACAAGGCATCATAGGCTATGGCCAGGTGCTGGTAATGGAATTAATGCAGATCAAATTTGGCCTAGGCACAGTGGGTCAAAGGGCCTATTTCAGAGTTGTATAACCTCTTGACTGAATGACTCCATAATTATTACAGTTTAACATCACTAAACCAAATCATTTGATCAATACTACTTGTGAGATCTTCATTACAAAAGAATAATTACATTTCACTTACATATTCCAAAATTCACCTGCACACACATATTGCCACTACCACTATCCCCACTAAGGCAGTAGGAGGGAGATTGTACAGACCCCAAACTGATAGCATCAGGGTTCAGGATCGAACCCGGGTCTCTGAAGCTGTAAGCTGGCAGCATCACCTGCTACAAAACAGTGTGACCCATCTAGTCCGTAAAAGTTGCACACAGGCTGTAGCACAGTCCATTTTAACTGTATTACTGCCTTTTAAGTGTAACCCTCTCACCATGGCTTGTCACAAACTTGGCTCTTTCACTAACTCTGGCTAACGACCACATGACTCAGCATTGCACGGGTAATGGTGAGAAGGCCACCTTCAATAAACAACACCCATCTAGGGTCGGTATAATTCATGTTTAAACTAACAGGAAAGTTAGCATGTTTTGATGAGGGGAAAAAAAATTGTAGTGAATGCTGTGTAAATGCTGCCCCTTGCAAAGTTATCATTCACCAGGAAATAACAGACCTTACAGCAGCGTAAAATGAAAATGGAAGTATATTTTCAGATATTTACACTTTAATGAACACTTAAAAGGGGAAAACAGAAAAGGACCCAGTACAATTAAAGCAGTCTGGATGTGCACATTAACGTTGGAGCTCATTTCTAGAGTAGTCAGGTGCTTTGCTTTGATTACTCACACACACTGATCCCATGTTCTGCGTGAAAGATACCAGCCACAGTTCAAACTTCCCTCAAAGATCATTTTGAACAAACTAGTTAACTCAGGAGTATTGACACCTCTTCCTTGGAACCATTCCTCCGCACAAAGCACTTCTTACAATGGGGACAAGCAGCACACACAAAATGCTGGTGGAAACAGGCCAGGCAGCATCTATACCATCTATACTTCTTACAATGGGGTCTCTCTTTTGGGCAGCATTCTGTGAATATCTTCTCTTGTGCTCTGCTCTGCACCACCTTTGTCTTCCAAATCCTGCCAACCAAAGACCCAAAACCAGATTACTGCCCTTCAGAAATCTGATCTCGCCCAGTGCTCTCGAATGTTCCATGGCATCCCTCTGGACAGAGTGTTACACCCTATTAACCCAACTGGCTGCACAACATTCCTGACTGAGCAAACAGCTCCTTATCTCAGCTGAAGCCAAAACACTAGTCTATGAAGCTTAACTAACAGGTCACACTGGTTGCAGAATACCGCTAAAATAAAAGACCTACCAGCGTAGCAGTAGAAATACATTAAAACATGTCCTTAACCAGGGCATTGCATAAGTAAAAGTAAAAAAATCTACAAAAAGCTTTTACACCCTAAGTCTGGCAGAATTTTTGAAACCTCTTCCATAAATGTCAGTTAATGCTTAGAAAAATATTAAAGTAAAAGCTAAGAGTGACAGATTTTTACTAAGCAAAAATATAAAAATACTATACAGTGAAAAGGTAAGTTTCCATCTTAGCCTGTAGATTAGTAGTGATTGTACTGTGCAAACATAAAGACTCAAGACACCCAAGTTCCTATTCTGGTTCCTTCCTTGTGTTCTGTCATGGTCTGAGTAGAATAAACTAGTGGATAAACAACAACTTTCATTGATATAGATCCTTTAACTTGGTAAAATGAGATCCTTCAGAGGATTGTATTTAGACAAACACTGAAACTAAGTTACATAAATAGATATTGGGATCAGTGGTCAAATGACTAATCATTAGGTAGCTTTTAAGGGACATCTTCTATAAGCAGAGAGACAGTATACCAGCACTTTAGGCTTAATAGCTGAAAGCAGGAAAAGTTGAAACAATTGAAACTGCTTTAAATCAAAAGACTGGAAAGGAAGGAGGACAGAGCATTTGCGAATTATCTGATGATCAAGAATGCGCATCACTTTCTTAGGCATCTGAGATGACTTAGGTTGTCCGTGGGCAATCTCTTATGGAAGAGCTAGAGGAAGTATTTTGATGGGTTGCATTTCAGCCTACGCTGTGCTGAGGGAAACTTTTGGAGAAGACACTCACAAAACGCTGGAGGAACTTAGCAGGTCCGGCATCATCTATAGAAATAAATAAACAGTCAATATTTCAGGCTGAGACCCTTCTTCAGGACTGGAAAGGAAGGGGGAAGATGCCAGAATAGAAAGGTGGGGTGGTGGGCGGGGGAGGAGGTTAGCTAGAAGGTAAAGGGCTGGAGAGGAAGAGGTCTGACAGGAGAGGAGAGTGAACTATAGGAGGAGGGAACCCAAAGGGGGATGAGAGTCTGGTGAGAAGAGGTAGGAGGCTAGAGTGGTGAATAGAAGAAGAGGGCAGGGGGAGGGGATTTTTCTTACACAAGGACATGAATATTCATGCCATTAGGTTGGGGGCTACCCAGATGAAATATAAAGTGTTGCTTCTCCACCCTGAGGGTGGCCTCATCTTGGCCTATGGATGGACATGTTGGAACACTGCCCTGTCCATCATAGACTTATCACTTCCTTCCATCCAGTCCATCTTTATGGTACATTGCTTCAGGAAAACCAACAGTATTGTCAAGGATGGCTGCCGCTGGCCATTCCATTTTCTCTCTCTCAGATTGCTGAACCAACTATCTGATTCACAGCCCCTTCCCTGTGGTGCTGCCACATGCTAGGTTTGTTTATCCTCCCTCTCTCCATTATTCCATTGTTGTCACTTCAGCATTTCTTTCTGCACGCCTAACTTTTACACTATTCTGTTGTTGTGTGTTCACACTTCTATTGTTGAACTAATTATTACCATATATACAGTTTACTCTGTGGGCCTGATGCTGACAAAGACTTTTATTGCCACTGGTGGATTGATGGCAAACCAATCTGAATTGATGGAAGATGATAAACACAGAGTTGATAACATGGTATGGAATCGTGTAGGTAACCAGCTTAAAACAAAAACTTAACATGGGCCGATGTTCATGAAAATAATCTGATTTTTTTTAAATTTTTGGTGTGTAGTAGATATCATAGGAGTGTTAGTATGTGCTGAATCGATATTTTGTGTTGCTTCTTTCAAAACTGCATCTTTAGTTTGGAGAATTGGTGGGACGTTGGTGATGATCAGAAATATGGAAACTGCAGCAGGTATTCCCTGCTAATATTCAATACAAATGAACACAAAGGAAAGCTCTTTATATGTTCTTTAATAGTTCAGAAATTTCACATCACCAAATGTGACCTCTCTGAGTGAGATTGCCAATTCATCGTCCATTAAGAACAAACCTGAAACCTGAACTCATTTTACACTAGACCATTACAGTCAAATAGTACAGAAAGCTTTTGAGATAGTATTGGCTAAATTCTAACCAAAGCATTTCTCTCATGGATATAAGGCTAATAATACATGACCATTGCAACAAATAGTCTCTGTAGAGTTACCTGAATTTGCAGGGAAATGTTGTTATTCAGTTTATGCATAAACATAAGAAGCCTTTACTGTCAGAATCAAAATGGATGCAAGCAAGATGTTAAAAACAGTTACCATTAATCCTTTGTTATTTGGCCTAGAAATTCACTGAACTCACAATTATGCAGCAATCAGTCATTGTGTTTTCCCCAATGACTGTTTTGATTATGGGTTAGTACTGTGAAAATTCAGTGATACTTAGACACTAACAATTTGATCTGACAAATGGACGGGGCTTTTCCTTCATATGCAGCTCTGATGTGGAGTGTGCAAAGGAGAAGAGGTCATAGTAGGATTAGTTCCGGGAGGTCCACGTATCATTAGTCTGGGAAAGTCCATGAAACAGCATTTATTTCAGTCCTGCTGGGGCCCACTATCCAAGTTCTTCACCCATTTCTTTGATGACTGCACATGTACTCAACTTTTACAGCCATCTTCTATCCTACTCTCATCTACACATGGTCCATCTTTGATTCTGCACTTCAAATTCCGGACCCCTCCATCTCCACCACAGGGATGGAGTAGACAAAAACATCCATGACAACCTCACAGACTTCCAGAGCTAGCTTGTCCATATTTCCTCCTAGCCTGCCTCCTGTAAATAGTCTGTTCCATTCCCTCAGCTCCTTCATCTCCATTCCACCTGCATCAATAATGAGGCATCCATTTAAGAGGTTGAGGAAGGCATATTAACAACACCCAATAGGTACTTGAACAGGTACCTGGAAAGAAAGATTTAGAGGAATATGGGTCAAACACAAGCAAACAGGTCTGTCTTAAATGGAAATCTTATTCAGTCTGCACCATTTGGGCTGAAGGGCCTGTTTCATTGCCGTATGACTCTACAACATTCAGCATGAATTCTTCTAATATGCTTTCCTCCATCCTGACCCATGGCTTCCACTTTGCCTTGGAAGACAGAGCCCTTGATCTTGCTCCATCTGTTTTCTGCACCACTGCTCTCACACATTCTGGGTCAAGCAGAAGCATAGTTTTCTTGTCCCTTACCTTCCACCCATGAGTCCTTTCCAGTTGAAGGAGTCACTAAGGTTCATGATCATCTCCACTAAGGTTCTCGACTGCATCTATATTCCCTCCTATAAGCATTTAAAGTGATCACTCCTTTAGCAAGTCTGGTCTTCCATCCCTGGCCATTGCCTCCCATCCCATGGCACTTTCCCATGAGGAGTTGCAACACCTGTCCTTTTACTTCGTCCCTTCCTACCTTCCAGGGAACTTCACTGTATTTATAGCTAAAGCTATAATTACATCCACTTCTGACCTAGTGTGCTCACTACGAGGTCTCCTCTGTGCTGGAGAAACCAGACACACAATGGGTGATTGCTTTTCACAGCACCTGATTTCAGTCTGCAGGAAAGACCCTGAGATTCCAGTTACCTGCAACCTTAATTCATCCCAACACTCCCATTCTGACCTTTCTCTTTGACCTCCTACACTGTTACAGTGAGGCCCAACACATGCCTGAGGAACAACATTCCTTCATTTTGGGCAAGTAGTAGCATTCAGGACACACCATGAAATTCTCCAACTATAGGCCTCGTTCTTTCTGTCCACAACAGAACTGGTCATTTCTATCTATCATTAGATTGATTCCATTATTCCTTTACTATGGTCTGTATTGTGACTTTAAATGGGCCAGTTGGGGATAGGGGACTGGATACGTAACAGGACCTGATTCATCACAAGCAGTCACATGGGGCGAGACCAGGTGAGAGAATCTTTATGAGCTCAAAGGACATTTTTCTTTACTCCTTAAATACAAAGATAATGGCAGATAATTAAATAGGATTTCAATAGCTGCAGTTGTATTGTTTACTTTAGAGAAGCAGTGTAGAGAACATAAGAAAGAGGAGCAGCAGTGGGCAAACTGGCCCTTTGAGCCTGTCTTTCATTCCATAAGACTATGGCTGATCTGGCCATGGACTCATCTCCATCTACCTGCCTTTTCCCCATAACCCTTGAACCCTCTACTCTGTAAAAATCTATTCATCCTTGTCTTAAATATATTTAATGAGGCAGCCTCCACTACCTCATTGGGCAGAGAATTCCACAGTTTCACCAGTTTCTGGGAAAAGAAGTTCTTCCCCATCTCCATCCTAACTCTACTCCCCCAAATCTTGAGGCTATATTCTGACGTCAGCCTCCAAGACAGAGATCACGTGTCACCAGACGTTGCACTTGTGTGGTTTTATTCTTCCTTTCAAAGCGTGCATAAAAGGCGTTGAGCTCATGTGGGAGTGAAGCATCACGGCCATGCGAGTGGTTAGGCTTCACTTTGTGGGAAGTAATGGCTAACTTCAATCAGAATTGTTTTCTCACTCTTAAAATAGCCTTCCTTACGCCATACCCTAATAGATAGATAGATAGATACCTTACAGATCCCAAAGGAAATTACAGTGTCACAGCAGCACTACAAGTGCCCAGATATACAAATATTAGAAGTAATAAAAAAATGAGTTACCTTGAACAGTCTAACAGGAGGGGTCATCACTTCCCCAGCTATAGGCTGACTCATTATAGACTCTAATGTCATATAGCGCTCTTTGGAGCAGTGCAGTTGTCTTCTTGTATGCTGCTGCACTGACAGATTCCTTCCATTATGCTTAGAAGGAAAATGACTACAAAAGGTATTCTACACCAGTGAATTAACCTCTATGCACCTGCTTTATTCAGAATAATATTGTGAAATCTTAGTTATTATGTACTTTCTGAATTGCATTTGTCTTGGAGTAGCTGATGAAATAAATCACTGAAATCTACAGAACAGACACAACCATCAAATGAAATGCTCAGAGCTCACTTTTCTTTCAATCAAAACAGTCCTTTATTACAACCTAATTTTGGCTCCACCATTCAATAAGATCATGGCTGATCTGGCCATGGACTCATCTCCACCGACCTGCCTTTTCCCCATAATCCTTAATTCTCTACTATGTAAAAACTGATCCAACCTTGTCTTAAATATATTTACTGAGGTAGCCTCCACTGCTTCATTACGCAGAGAATTCCACAGATACACCACTCTCGGGGAAAAGCAGTTCCTCCTCATCTCCATTCTGGATCTACTCCCACGAAGTTTGAGGCTATGTCCACTAGTTCTAGTTTCACCTTTCAGTGGAAACAACTTTCCTGCCTCTATCTTATCTATCCCTTTCATAATTTTATATGTTTCTATAAAGTCTCCTCTCATTCTTCTGAAATCTAGTAAGTATAGTCCCAGGCAATTCAATCTCTCCTCATAGTCTGACCCCCTCATCTCTGGAATCAACCTGGTGAATCTCCTCTGCATTGCCCCCAAAGCCAGTATATCTCTCCTCAAATAAGGAGACCAGAAATACATGCAAGACTCCAGGTGCAGCCTCACCAGTACGCTGTACATTTGCAGCAGAGCCTTCCTGCCCTTAAATTCAATCCCTCTAGCAATGAAGGCCAACATCCCATTTGCCTTCTTGATAGCCTGCTGCACCTGCAAACCAACCTTCTGTGATTTCCACACAAGCATTCCCACGTCCCTCTGCACAGCAGCATGCTGCAATTATTTTTTACCATTTAAATAATAATCTGCTCTTCCATTTTTTCTTTCAAAGTGGATGAACTCGCATTTACCAACATTATACTCTGTCTGCCAGACCCTTGCCCACTCACTTAACCTATCTATATCTCTTCTCAGACTCTCCATATCTTGTGCACAATTTGCTTTTCCACTCAACTTAGTATCATCAGCAAACTTAGAAACTCTACAGACAGTGTCCTCTTCCAGATCGTTAATGAATATCGTGAACAGTTGTGGGACCAGCACCGACCCCTGCGACACACCGGTCATCACTGATTGCCAACCAGAGTAACACTCTTGTATTCCAACTCTTTGCTTTCTATTAGTTTAACCAATCGTCTATCCATGCTAAAACATCACCTTCAGCTCCACGCATCCTTATCTTAAGGTGTCTTTTATGTGGCACCTTATTGAACGCCTTCTTGAAATCCAATTAAATAACATCCATCTGTTCCTCTCTATCAACTGTGCTCTTTATATCCTTAAAGAACTCCAGTAAGGTTGGCAAACAAGACCTGCTTTTGCTGAATCCATGCTGCGTCTGCCTGATGGATCCATTTTTTCCAGATGCTATGTCTTCTTTAATGACAGCTTCAAGCATTTTCCCAACTACAGATGTTAAACTAACTGGCCTATAGTTACCTGCCTTTTGCCTACATCCTTTTTTGAAAAGTGTAAAATCTCTCTTTGTCATGTTAGACATGTCCTCCTATATGAAGACCAACATAAAATAGTCATTCTAAGCCTCTGCCATTTCTTCATTACCCAATATCAATTCCCTTTTCTCGTCCTCCAAGAGACCTACATTCACTTTAGCCATCCTTTTCTCTGCTTTATATAATTATAAAAACTTTTACTATCCATTTTTATATTTTGCGCTAGGTTATTTTAATAATCTAGTTCCTCTTTCTTTATTGTTCGACTAGTGGTTCTTTGTTGCTTTTTAAAGTTTTCCCAATCTTCCAGTTTCCCATTACTCTTGGAGACTTTGTATGCACAAGCATTTGGTTTGATGCCTTCCTTTATTTCCTTAGTTATCCAAGGCTGGCTCTCCCCACCCTTACTGTCCTTGCTTTTAACTGGAATATACTTCTGTTGAGCACTGTGAATAATCTCTTTGAAAGTCTTCCACTGTTCCTCAACTGCCCCACCTTATAACCTATGTTCCCAGTCTACAATTCTGCCTCATCCCATTGTAGTCTCCATTTTTTATGCATAATACATTGTTTTTTGATCGAACGCTTGCATCCTCCATTTGTATGAGAAATTCAATCATACTGTGATCATTCTTTCCAAGAGGATCCCTAGCGACAAGATCACAAATTTTACATGTGTCATTGCACAGGACCAGATTTAAGATTGCACATTCCCTTGTAGGTTCAGGAACACGGTGTTCAAGAAAGCCATCATGGATGCTTCTATGAAGTCCTCCTCAACACTGCCTCTACCAACTTGATTCACCCGATCTATGTGCACGTTAAAGTCCCCCATGACAACTGCTGTTCCATTCTTACAAGCCTCAGATATTTCTCTGTTTATTGCCTGTGTCACAGTAATGTTATTATTCGGTAGCCAATAGACAACTCCCACCAGTGACTTCTTTCCTTTTACTATTCCTAATCTCTAGCCTGATGGATTCAACATTTTCCTCCTTAGACCTTATATTGCCTCTCACTATCATCCTGATTTTATCCTTAATTAAGGGCACTACCCCACCTCCCTTACCTTGCTGCCTATCATTCCATATTACGTACCTTATATCCCTAGATAATTAATTGCCAATCCTCTCCACTGTGCAACCGTGTTTCTGTAATGGCCACTAAATCACATTCCCTTGTACTGATTTGTGCCACAAGTTCACTGACCTTATTTCAAATACTACGGACATTCAGATAAAGTGCCCTTACACTCATTGTGCTTTTGAAATCTTGAATCATTTGCTCTTTTGCACTTGACTTTTCTTTACTCCACTCTTACTTTTCTCTTTTTTATCTTTTGCTTTTTCTTTATCCACATTTTCCTCTTTTACTTTATCCATACTTCTCCAATCTGCTGAACCCACACCCCTGCTATTTAGTTTAAAGTCCTATCCACAGCCCTAGCTATGCGATTCATTAGGATACAGGTCCCACCATAGTTCAGATGGAGCCCATTGCATTAGTACATCTCCCTCCTTCCCCAATACTGGTGCCAAACCCACGTCTTCCATACCAATCCTTGAGCCACGCATTTAACTCTCAAATCTTCTTGACCCTGTGCCAATTTGCACGTGGCTCAGGTAGTAATCCAGAGATTACCACCTTTTTGGTTCTGCTTTTTAATTTAGTCCCTAGCTGCTCAGATTTCCTCAGCAGAATCTCTTTCCTTGTTCTGCCTATGTTGTTGGGACCCACATAGACCACGATGACTGGATCTTTCCCCTCCCACTGCAAATTCCTCTGCAGGTCCGATAAGATGTCCTGAATCTGGGCACCAGGCAGGCAACACAGACTTCGGGATGCTCGATCCTCGCGACAGTGAACTCTGTCTATTCCCCTGATTATACTATCACCAATTACCTCTACGTTTTTCTTCTCTCCCTGCTCTTGAATGGCTCCCTGAACTACAGTGCCACAGTTAGGTTGCTCATCCTTCCTACAGCCCCCACTCTCATCCACCTAGGGAGCAAGAATCTCAGACCTACTGGACAAGTTCAAGGGCTGAGGCTCCTCCAGCACTGTCTCTTGGATCCCACTACCCCCTCACTCGCAATCACAACTCTTGCTCCTGACCACAGACCAAATTAGAGGCAACTAATCTAATGGGTGTGACTGCCTCCTGAAATAGAGAATCCAGGTAACTCTCCCCCCTCCCTGATGTGCCGCAGTGTTTGAAGATCAGATTCCAAGTCATCAACTTTGAGGCTGAGTTCCTCGAGCAGCCAACACTTGCTGCAGATGTGGTCACCAGGAACCACAATGGGGCCCACCAACTCCTACAGGCTGCAGCTACAGCACATCACCTGATGTGCATCATCCCTACTTTAGCTGTAATTTAGTGACTTTTTATCCAAGCCGCTACAAGGGCCTTACCTGTGCCTCCCTGCTAAAGCCTCAGGTTCCCACTCCTACACTGGTCCACTCACACAATGAGGCTCCGCTTTGACCCTGCTTTATTTTTATTTGCCCCGCAATACACTCCTTTTATGAACTCTTCTTCCCAACCTGTGCAAAGTTCTCTCTCTCTCTGTGAATCAATTCGTCCACTGCTAATGCAAAATAATTCCAAGAAATAGAGAATGAATTCCGAAGTCTTACATACCGTATGTACAATCAAGCACGTCTGAACTGGCAAGAACATTGCAGAATGTTCAGTCTCCTCTGCTGAGACAGGATAGGTTACAATTGAAAAAACACTTCTTGAGGAAGAAAATAAGACATCAAAACCACCTTCTCTTACCAATGTAATGAAAGTGGTGCATTCATAAACACTCCCAATGTTAAATGACCCCGAGTGTGTGTTAAGTGACAACGTTTTCCACACGGAGCTTCCCTGATCTCATGCTGGGTGTTTCAATGCAGTCTCATTAACATCGCCCATTTACCTGCCTTCTACTGGCTGGTTCTGAGCAATCTGTTGTATCACCTTACTTAGCAGATGAATCCTTACATATTAAGAGCTTGCCTTGTCACTTTCCAAAGTATACTTATTAAGTGCCTCCCTCTGTGAACCAACAGTCAGCTCTCTTCACTGATGTGATACTTGATTACGCAGCTGTCCTTGTAATTTTTAGTTGGATTACTGCTTGGGTGAGATAATTGGAAGCAGTTTGAAGTCACGTTCTTTTACATGTGTATTAATGATCACCATATTTTTCTCATTATACTTCCTGGCTTTTTCTGTTTCTTCCTTTCAATCTGGTTTGCTGGGTATAGCCAACTCCTGAACATCACTATTAACAGTAGATTACACAGTTAGGGTAGCTTAATCTGATTTTACTTGCTATGTAAGTGCCGCATTAATTTATCAGGTATCACCCTATCAGAGCTTTAGCCCTTATTCTACCCATTTCTCCTTCTCTTCCTCTATGAGCGAGCTTAATGTCTTTCCCAGTTCTCATGAAGCTCCCGGAGATGGAATGTTAACAACTTTATTTTCCCCACAGATGCTGCCTGACTTGCTACATGTTTCAGCATTTTCTGGAGGCCGTGGGGGGAAGATCAGGAATCAGAAGTGGGAGCTCTGGGAAGGTGTCATCTGTTGCTGAACATTTGATGACCAGCCTGGAGGTCGACAGTGGGTGTGCAGGTGAGTTTGCTCATTGTGTTGGTAGGTATTTGCAGATTCAGATGGTGTTGTGTTAGCAAACAGAGAGGTCATATTGTGAGAGAGGGTCCAAAGGGTCTTAATAGTTGGAGCCTGAGAAATGGGAGGTAAGTGAAGGTTTTGGAGAAATCTTCAGGTTTGTGTGAAATAGATCAAAAAGAGGTGAACTAAGATGGGCTACCCGTGCCACCAGAAAGTTTGTATTGCTGGATCTCCATTGCTTGGAGTGTAAGAGAATGAGACGTGACCTCACAGGAGTTTGTAAATTCATAAGGAGCATGGCTAACATGGATGGTCTTAGGTTTATCCCAAGGGTTAGGGAGCCCAAAATAAGACTGCATAGATACAAGATAAGAAGTGAGAGATTTAAAAGAGACCTGAGAGGTATATTCTTCACACAAAGCCTGGAATGAGCTGCCAAACAAAGTGGTCGAGGCAGGTACAATTGCATCATTTAACAGGCATTTTGGTAGATACATAGAGAGGAGGGACGGAGGGTTATGGGCTGAAAGTGGGACTAGCAGGGAGGATGTTGCTGTAAACATAGACCAGTTGTGCCAAAGGGCCTTTTTCTGTGCTGGATGACCCTTGGACTCTATGACTCTGCTGAGGAAATGGTGAGATAATCCATTAACAGCTACACTTTTATGTCATCAGCACTCATCTCTCCTGGAAATGTCGACGTGAATGTGGCATGGAGAATGAGGTCAGTCCATACTACATAAAAAATAGAACATCAATCAGTATAAAACATGGTCAGCCTCTTCAGCCCACAATTAAACTGACTCTCTTCTGCCTACACATGATCCTCACCCCTCCCTTCCTACATACTAATACCCTGTATCTACCTAAAACTTCTTAATTACCACTATTATATCTGCCTCCACTACTATCCACAGCAGCCTGTTCCATGAACCTACCACACACTGTCTAAAAAATACTTAACCTGCATATCTCTAATTTCCCTCCTCATCTTAAATTTCAAAGTTCAAAGTACAAAGTAAACTTAATATAAAAATACATATACTGTGTGCCTCCATAGGCAACACTGAAATTCACTTTGTGAGAACATACTCAATAAATCTTTAGAATAATAATAATAATTGTTAGCACAATACTTCACAGTACAGCAACCTGGTTTCAGTTCCCTCCACTGCCTGTAAGGAGATTGTACGTTCTCTCTGTAACCGCATGGGTTTCCTCCAGGTGCTCCGATTTCCACCTACATTCCAAAGATGTACTAGTTGGTAGGTTAATCGGTCATTGTAAATCATCCCGTGACCAAGCTCGGATTAAATCAGGTGTATGCTGGGTGGAGTGGCTCAAATGGCCAGAAGGATCTATTCCGTGTTGTATCTCAGTAAATAAGTTTTTTACGCAGAGAATGGCGAGTGCGTGGAATGGGCTGCCGGCGACTGTGGTGAAGGTGGATATGATAGGGTCTTTTAAGAGACTCCTGGACAGGTACATGGAGCTTAGAAAAATAGGGGGCTATGGGCAACCCTAGGTAATTCCTGAAGCAAGTACATGTTTGGTGCAGCATTGTGGGCCGAAGGGCCTGTTTTGTACTGTAGGTTTTCTATGTTACTACATTTCTATAAATAACAGTATTAATAAAAGACCGCTCAACTAGGGCATACAGAGTGCAGAAGATGACAAATTGTGCAAATACAAAAAGAAGAAATAATAATAATAAATAAATAAGCAATAAGTATTGAGAACATGAGAAGAAGAGACCTGGAAAGTGATCACACACTCCACTATTTGACTATGCATCAATGTAGAAAATGCATCACTCATATACACTCAATTCAACATTCAGGTTTTCAGGGTTTTTGCGACTGAAGCTGAAAACCAATGTGATAATTTTCCACTCCATATGGAAAACAATTTTCTTATACACAGTGCTGAAAGTGACAAAGCCATGGAATCATTTCACTGGGTAATCACACTTACATCAGCAAGTCACCGCAAATTTACTACAATACACAATGGCTGTGTCGAGCATGATGCCAAATTGAATTAAATCACTTCTGTGAAACACATCCTGTGCAGAAATCCCTGCAAAAGCTGAAATCATAGACAAGAAGTAAGTGAGTAAACTGGCCATCAATAAAGCATATTAGACTGGCAATCGTGGGAAGAGCAAAGTGTTCTGTGAAAGCTTGCATCACCACATAACCTGTACTTACCCCCACAAGAAGCAAAGAAAAGGTGAAGGTCAAAGAAAAACGTAGACTCTGGGTGTGCTGGTCAGGTAGCATCTGTGGAGAATGAAACAGAGTTAACATTGTAGATTTAAGTTCATCTTCAAAACACAGTAGAACAGTGGTTATCTCAATTCTTTACAGTACCAGTGACCTGGGTTCAATTTTCGCCACTGCCGGTAAGGAGACTGTACGTTCTCCCTGTGACCATGTGAGTTTCCTCCGATGATCCAAAGACATACTGGTTGGTAGGTTAATTGGGCATTGTAAATTATCCCGTGATTAGGCTAGGCTTAAATTGGGGTATTGCTGGGCTCAGAGGGCCAGAAGGGCCTATTACATGCCAAACGTCGGAAAATAAATAATAAATAGATAAACACTGACATTGTCTGAGATATATCAGGTACTCGACTGGGTTACCATGAATAAGTTTGGGCTCAAAGGAAAAATGACCCAGCAGAAGAAGGAAGTTTAACCTCTTTGTGGTTTGAGTAGTCTTGTCTTTTGACATTGAAACCTGAAGTTTAATGTAGGTTGGATCATTTCATGCGTTCTCTGTAGTTTACATTCCACAGATATGAAGACAGCAAGAAGCAATATGAACTGTAATTTTGATTTGTGTTCAGATTGTGTGCGTGTGTGTCTTATTTTAGCTGGCTACTCTCTTGGTTCCCAAAGCATGGAACATTTCAAAACCTGCACAAGACAACGTTCGTAGAATTACAGAGAGGTTAGCATTGAAAGAGACTATATGGCTCAACTCATCCATAGCAACCAGTGGGCATCTTGTGTCCTCCTCTACATTGTCGTAAATAGGGGGACCACTTCGTTGAACCCCTCTGCACTATCCACCACAAGCGGACTTCCCAGTGGCTAAGCATTTTAACTCTGATCCCATTCCCATTTCGATGTGTCAATTCATGGCCTCCTCTTGTGCCAAGATGAAGCCACTCTCAGGGTGGAGGAGCATCTCCTTATATTCTGTCTGGGTACCCTCCAACCTGATGCCATGAGTATCGATTTCTCCTTCTGGTAACAAACTCTCCCCCCCTCCCCCGTCTATTCCCCACTCTGACACTCTGACCATTCGCTGCTTCTCAGCTATCTATTACTTCTCTCTGGGTCCCTTGGTCCTTCTATTTCTCCTATGGTCCACTCTCTACTCCTGTCAGATTCCTTCTTCTCCATCACTTGACCTTTCTTACCTACCTGGCTTCATCTATCATACTCCAGCTACCTTATTTCTCCTCCTCCAGCGTTGTTATTCTGGCATCTTCCCCCTTCTCTCTCAAACTTGATGAAGGGTCTTGGCCCGAAACCTTGAGTGATTACTCTTTCCCATAGATGCTGCTTGACCTGCAGCATTTTGTGTGTGTTGCCTTGGATTTCCAGCATCTGAAGACTTTCTTGTGTTTGTGGCATCATTCTGTATTGAACCCATCCCTCACAACTTGGTCCATTGTCTTCTATGTCTACTCATCTTCAATCATGCCATCAGGTTGTGCATTGCAGGTACTTACCACTCTCTGGGTGGTCAGTCCACCATATATCCCCACTACCTAACCTCTTCACCTAACCTCATGTCCTCTACAGTTGATATAGTGAAAGAATTCTGGCAAACTACCCTTTCTAGACCTCTCATAATCTTCTATACTACATTTATCTTCCCCCTTAAGCTCCTTTACTTCAGGGAAAACAGACCTAGCCTCCTCAGCCTCTCCTCAGAAATGAACTGCTTATTTGCACCAATGCTATCACATTCTTCCACTACCTGTTGACCAGAATTCCAGCTCAGGTCTGACTAAGTTTTTATTCAAGATTCAAAGTACATTTATTATCAAAGCATGAATGTGATACAGACAGCTACGCACCAAAGAAAGAAAACCATGGAACCCATTCAAAGAAAAATATCAAACCTCAACATGCAAAAAAAGACAAATTGTGCAAACCACAAAAGAGAAAAAAAGAGCCAAAAGCACAGAATATAAAACTCCGAACCACAAATCATCAAGCCAGTTCGGGCATAATCGTTTCAGCTCGGTTTCAGTTCAATCTAGCTCGGTGTCGTTTGTTAACTTTAGGCCGCACAGCCAGTCCATCCTGATCAAAATCACAGAAAATAAAATAAAGTAGCGAACAGAAACCAGAAACTAGAGACCAATTCACAAATCACATTGATTAAACTTTGCCTAAGACCCATGACTCTGGCAGCGTCAAACGAGACGGAGAGAGAGACCATTCAAACCCAGGAACCTTCCTCTGGGAGCAGCGTACAAGACGCTGATAGACGGCACTGAACACCAGCTCGTCTTCCACTCACGCCTCAATGATTTCAATCTTCCTCATTGCTTTGATCAGCCAGGTCAGCGAGAAATGGAATCTATCATGGGCTCATGCCCCGTCTCCAGGCTCTTGGCCGCCAGGCTGCACACTTCGCTCAAAACCTCAGGGAGCGCCCTCGGAGAGAGCCGAGTGTCAGATCGCTCAGTAGGCCCGAAAACACAATACCAAGATGTAGATCACAGGACCACATTTGAAAGAAAAAGAAGTCAAGGTAGTTTTGTGAACCTTCTGAATGATGTCCCTTTGGTTGCATTGTTCACTGGCACCATCTTCCAAACAAGATCCATTAAAGTTGAACATTCCTATTTTTCTAGTTAATGCCTTAAGTAATGAAAAGCAGTATCCTATATGATCCCTCTTAACCATGAACATCTATGTTGCAGGATCTATTGATTTGTTCTTTAATATTCCCTCAGACCTTACCATTCACACATACAGTAAGTGTAAATCAGAGCCTCAGTGATGCTCTCCAAATGGATCACCTCATATTTGTTTGGATTAAACTCCCTCTTTCTTTTTTTCCAGCCCATTTAACCAATACACCAGCCTCAGACACCCTCCCACTTATCAACAACTGCACCAGTCCTTGTGACATCTGCAAACTTAACGATCTCGCCTCTCACATGCACATCGGAGTCAATCACGTTTATTACAAACACGAGGCAGGATTGCGTCAAGTTTAGTTTTGATCTCTGCAATTTCATTTCACAGTTGATAACAATCTGCAACTGAAATTGCTCCAATTTCAAATCGGCACATGTGCTGCAAAAATTTATTAAGTTGTCCTTAAGGCTGAAGGTTTTAGAGAGGAACTGAGCCATTTAACTCATCCATAAACTTGATGAAATATTTGATTGTTAGGTCTATTTGAATTTAGCTGACAAATATTTAAATTCATGACTACAGGTTTTGTATTAAAGAACAAGGGCTGTTCAAACTACCGGAATGATTTGTCACTTGCACGGTGATAAATCAAGACAGACAGATTTCTCATTTGGTACAACGGTGAGTAAATAGAAGTGACATTTCAGCAGTCAATGTCATAAGAAAGCACCCAAGCATTATGGGAAAAAAAGTATTCTGAGGTGTCAGAAAAGAGTGGTAAGAGACGTCGAAGTTGTTATACAGAAAATAAATGAAATCTAGATGGAAGTTAGAAAAATATCTAATGATGTAGAAAGAAAATTTACATTTACTGAAGAAGAAAAAATAATGTTCCAAGGGACTGTGAAATTATTTCAAATTACTTTACTTGATGTAAAATAAGTTTACAGAGAAAGTTATGAGACATAAGAAAGATAAATATCCAAACCCAATACCAGTATTGATAAAAGGCTATTAGCTTGAAATAGGAGCAATAAGTACTCAGCTGCTTATATGATGCTGTGTCTGTGATGATGCTGTAAGTTTTTCAATGCCGCAGCATCACCATCACATATCAACAGATGTTGTACATGTACATGCACTTATTCAAATGACTATAAACTCTACCTTGACTTCCAACTTGGACTAACTCAGTGGGTTGAACAGTTTCTGTGAGGGAGAAGGAACTGTTGAGATTTTGGGTTGCAAACTTGCAATAGGATTCCACTGATGATTCCATCCTCCTCTCCACAGATCTGTTGAGAATCCCGAGCAACTTGTTTTATATTTCATCCTGCGATGGTAAAATCAATCATATTAAAATGACCATTCCATGCTTATTCTAGGCATAAACTCCTAAAGCAGTTTACAAAGCAAAAGCACAAGCCGATATTGATCAGTTTAATCGGCATTTCATTGCAAAACTATAGGAATCCAATCATCAAAATTTGCAAATGCTTGGAAAACTTAGAGTATCCTATGGAATGTCACAGAGCCATAAGGTCATAAAACAGAGGAACAATCCATTGACCCTTTGCATCTGTTTAAACTGTGAAATATCTTTCTATAATAATCTTGTAGCCTTCTAACTCTTGGTACTTCAAATGCTCATCTAAATATTAATATAATCATGTGAGAATTACTTCCAGTACTCCTTTAGGCAGTGCATTTCAGATTTCAATCACTCCTTGGGAATAATCATTGATCTCCCGTGCCTTCTAAACCTTCTTATGTTTATGCCCTTTGGCTAAGAGGAAGAGCTGTTTACTGTCAGCCGCATCTATGCCCCTCCTAATATCAAAGTACCTCAGGACCACATATTTGTCTCAGCTCAACACAGCAGTGGATTACCATGGTCCTACTCTGCCACGAGGACGTACTGTCGGTCTGGGTTTCTGCACAGTCTGTAGCTCATGCAGAAAGTAAAATGAATGAGGGGTTGCTTTATTCCAGTGAGACATGGAGATGAATTACTCTTATTTATCTGGCCTTTGTTGTTATGGCATTCTAATGGGATGAATCACAGTAAGCTGTAATTTTAATGTTTCAGAGCATATAAATCCTAGCTAATACTACACGTCGTAATGTGGACAGAGTCAAAATACATCTTAACTGTGTTCCACAGAAGGACGATTGGGAGCATCCTGACATGTTGTATCTCCATCTGGTGCGGCAGCAGACCAAAAGTCCCTGCAAAGGACTGTGAAAACAGCTGAGAGGATCATAGGGGGTCTCACTACCATCCATCAGAGACATTTTTCAGGAACGCTGCATATGCAGGCCCTTAGTATCATTAAGGATCCCACCCGTCCATCCAGCATCCTCATACAAAATGCTGGAGGAACTCAGCAGGCCAGGCAGCATCTATGGAAAGTGCAGCTGACGTTTCGGCCTGAAACCATGAAATCATCGTTGGTGACAGACAGGCCGATTTTAGTATCTCAGAAATTGCTGATCTTCTGGGATTTTCACACACAGCAGTCTCAACAGTTTGCAGAGAATGATCAGAATCAGGTTTATTATTACCGGCATGTGACATGAAATTTGTTAACTTAACAGCAGCATTTCAATGCAATACGTAATATTGAAAAGAAAACCATAAAATAATAACAATAATAAATAACAGTATACGTGTATTGAATAGATTAAAAATCATGCAAAAAGCAGAAATACTATACGAGGGGTGATTGATAAGTTCGTGGCCTGAGGCAGAAGGAGATGAGTTATTCAGCTCTCGTTACATGCACGTGCAGATCAACTCTTTGCGTGATTACGTAGAAAGTTTGAAGTTAATAACTCATCTCCTTCTACCTTAGGCCATAAACCTATCAATCACTCCTGCTGTGGGCCAATTCACATCCACAACATTAACAGCCTTAAAATCTACACCAAGGCTGGTTTGGTAGTCGCTCTTACATGCACTAACTCTGCCCCGCAGAAGGTAGGGAATGAATGAGCTCCAAGTACCCCTCTAGACCAGACACACCTCAACTTGTAAATGCATTGCCATTCTGTCACAGTCCAAAAATCATCCTTTGTTTAACAGCACCAAAGATCACGATTATTACACACTTGTGGCTCAGTTGAAGAAGGCAGACAAGTACAATTTTAACAAAGGAACTAATGAGAAGCAATAAACATTGGATTGTCCTGATGAAGGGTCTCAGCTTGGCACATTGACTGTTTATTATTTTCTATAGATGCTGCCAGACCTGCTGAGTTCCACCAGCATTTCGTTTGTGCTATTCTGGTTTTCCAGCATCTGCAGACTTCCTTGTGTTTGTGAAATTGTCAGTACCTCCAGTTGAACTCTGCCTTTGTGTGTGTTTCCCCCTCCTTTTGCCTTAGGCCACAAACTTATCAATCACCCCTGATGAGTTATTAACTGATGAATCCTCTCCTACATTTATACACTTAGCCCAGTGGTCGTGGAGCATACGGATCTTGGACCTCCAGAAATTGTCCACAGCAGGGGTGATTGATAAGTTTGTGACCTAAGATAGAAGGAGATGAGTTATACAGCTCTCGTTGCATGCACGTGCAGGTCAACTCTTTGAATGATTAAGCAGAAATTTTGGTGTTAATTACTCATCTCCTTCTACCTTAGGCCACAAACTTAACAAACACCCCTGATGAGTTATTAACTTATGAGTTATTAATTTCAAACTTTCTGCATAATCACTCCAAGAGTTGACCTGCATGTGCATGCAACGAGAGCTGTATAACTCATCTCCTTCTATCTTTGGCCACAAACTTATCAATCACCCCTGCTGTGGACACTTTCTGGCGATCCAAGATCTGTATGCTCCACGACCACTGGACTAAGTGTGTAAATGTAGGAGGGGACTATGTTGAAAAATAAATGTGCTAGGTTTTCTAAAATTGACTCCTTCTACCTTAGGCCACAAACTTATCAATCACCCCTCATATATTAAAAAAGTGAGGTAGTGTTCATTGTTCATGGGTTCAATGTCCATTTGGGAATCGGATGGCAGAGAGAAAGAAGCTGTTCCTGAATCACTGAGTCTGTGCCTTCAGGCTTCCGTACCACCTGCCTGATGGTAACAATGGGAAAAGGGCATGCCCTGGGTACTGGAGGTCCTTAATAATAGGTGCTGCCTTTCTGAGACACCACTCCTTGAAGATGCCCTGAATCTAAGATGCTCAGAATCCAAGAAAGAAGGAAAAACCATCCAGTTCTGAATAATGAGAAAGGTCAGAGGAGTATGGCCAGATCGGTTCAAATTGACAGTAACTTGAAAAACTTTGTGTCTAGGAATCACTTACATTCCAAATGCTGTTTGCTTGCACAGTTTGTTTCTCTCTCTCTGTGCATTGGGTGTTTGTTGGATTTTCTTTAATGGGTTCCTTTGGGTCTCTTGTTTTGTGGCTGCCTGTAAGGAGATGAATCTCAAGGTTGTGTTCTGTGTACATACTCTGATAATAAATGTACCTTGAACTTTGAAATAACTACATGTGTGCAGAAGAGCATCTCTGAACACACAACACACTGAATCTTGAAGTGGATGGGCTACAGCAGCACAAGACCACAAACAAAAGGTGCCTAATAAAGTGGCGATTGAGTTTAAATTAAATAAATAGTCAGTCTTTTCTCCCCAAGGATGGAATTGCTAATTTGTACTTAAAATTCATTTCAACTATTAGCCATTAGTAAATAATTTTCATCAGTTAATATCACCTTCAAAATTTTCAAACTCCCCAACAAATCCCAAAATCTACTTTTCTCCCCCATGATAAAAGATCAATTTCACAAAAATAAACCCATTGCTCTGCTCTTCTGGTTGTTTTTTTTCCCATTTAATTCATCCTTGAACACAACCACGTTCACAATCACCCATATTTCACTCAGTTCCTACTCTCCTGAACTTCCCTGATCTGAATGCAGGGAGGAAAGTGAGTGATATTCAGGCCAGCGTGTATGTGACTGGTGTTTGAGTTTCATCAGGGTGAACTAAGTGAGAATAGGCAACCTGGAGATTAACATGTTAGGTGACCTAAAATACCTTGACCATCAGAGGTGATGGGACCTTGACTGACATACGAGTGGTGCAGAGGTCAATGGGTAACAACAAACAATGGCCATGAAATCTCTCTGGAAGACTTTGGCTGTCAAAAACCGTTCCGCCATCCCCCTACATTCATGTCAGCTGTCAAGAATGTTAGAGATTTTCAATGTTTCCCAATGCTTTTAAAAGCATTTAACAGCTATTATAAATTAAACAAAAATACTTTAAAAAATGAAAATTATTTTAAAAATCTAACACCTAACGTATTTTATGGATTTTTACACAATGTTGTTGTTAAGTCAAGTCCGACTCTTCAAGACCTCATGGACCGTAGGGTTTTCATGGCAAGACACAGAAGTAGATTGCCAAGCTCTTCTTCCAAGCAGATACTGCTGCTGCCCAGGTTGGGACCCGGCTGGGTTTGAACTCAGGACCATCTGCCTTGGTGTCCAATGCTGATGCCACTACACCACCAGCTGGCCCTTTTACACAACATTACTGCGTAAAACAAAGTGCCATACATGTCTCTTTTAATCTTTCCACCGCTCACCTTAGTGTTAATTACAAATTACAAGAAAAATTTAAATAAAGACCCATGAAAACTACCTTGCTACTCCACTTATTTATTTCTTATTGTGGCTTATGGTATTTAAAAAAAAATTGGACTGTACTCCTACTACAAAACAATATATTTCTTGGCAGATGTCACTGATAATAAACCTGATTCTGATGTTGAGCTATCGGTGAGGTGTGGAGGTTTCGTGTTTGACAGTGCATGGACTTCAGACTCTTTGGCATTTAAATGTGGAAATGTCAGGCTTTCGTTTTCTGCATTGGTTTAGAAGCACCAGTGAGCCTGTCCTGTATCTTTCTTGTAGCTGAAAGACACACAACTCCCAATTTCTGCGCCAACACCCTTAGACACTTGGGCTGCACTGTTTTGAATTCAAAGCATATTGCAGTTTCTTAGATACTCAAACTTACTCAAAACTTCAAAGCTCCTGCATCCACCCTCTTCATTATCCTATCACTTTCCTGCCTTGCTGAGTCCCCCTCTTAGTCCTTCTGTCCCCACAGAACTCTGTCCCTTCTCCTCATTTCCTATCAATGTTCACCTCACCGCAACACACACAAAATGTGGGAGGGACTCAGCAGGTCAGGCAGAACCTTTGGAAAAGATATTTTGGGCCAAGACTCTTCCTCAGGATTGAAGAGCAAGGAGGAAGATGCCAGAATAAAAAGGTGGAGGGGTGTGGAGGGAAGGGAAGGAAGACAGCTGGAAGGTGATAGGTGAAACCAGGTCGGTAGGAAGGGTAAAAGGCAGGAGAAGAAGGAATCTGTTAGAAGAGGAGTGTTCACCATGGGAGAAAGTGAAAGAGGAGGGAACCTGGGGGAGGTGATAAGAGGTAGGAGGCCAGAATGGTGAATAGAAAAAGGAGAGGGAAATACTTTCTTACCTGCGGAAGAAATCGATATTTATACCATCAGTTTGGATGCTTCCCATATGGAGTATAAGGTGTTGC
The DNA here is from genome assembly GCF_048418815.1 of Hemitrygon akajei. NCBI lineage: Eukaryota > Metazoa > Chordata > Chondrichthyes > Myliobatiformes > Dasyatidae > Hemitrygon > Hemitrygon akajei. The sequence continues at coordinate 12,589,084 of NC_133152.1, read as the reverse complement.
TCCTCCATCCTCAAGGTGACCTCATCTTGGCACAGTGGGAGGCCATGCCCCAACATGTTGGAAATGGAATGGGAATGGGAATTAAAATGTTTGGCCGCTGGGAAGCCCTGCTTTTGACAGATGGAGCAGAGGTGCTCAATGAAGTGGTCACCCAATTTATGACGGGTCTCACCAATGCAGAGCAGCTTGTGCTGGAGATAATCATCAAAGTGAATGTGTTGCTGTTAAGCCGAAAAGCTGCTGCGAAACAAGCAAAACATTTGGTAGCTTCAGCCTTTGCAACGTAGGCATGGACTAACCTCAGTCTCTCATCCAGAAGTTCCATGCAATGATCAAATCTGTGGGACAATCACATTTGCATTACAGTGGTGTTAGTGGGACAGTAATGCCTATGGGGCAGTGATATTGAGGGACAGTGTAATTTATGGGACATAGGTGTTTCTGTACTTGTGTTAGTGTACTAGGCCACTTCCCTTGGTCAACACTGAAGATGCTTCGACCATCCCTCTGCCTCCACAGAGGCTATCTAACCCAGTAATTTCCTCCAGTGGCTTGTTTCTGCTCAGGATCTCAGCCCGGTTATCAAAATGTCTTGAGTTTGTTAGTTCAACTGAGCTTAGAGAGAGAAAATCAGAGTGTGATCCTAACACTCCTGACCTCAATATCTACTTTGTTTCGACCTTGCTCTTTATCGCTTACCTGTAATACACTTTTTGTTAGCTTTTGCCCTTTATTAACTATATGGTAAATGACAAGGAAGATGTTCTCCATCACTAGTTAACACTGCATGACAGGAAAAGGAAAAACATGAAATGTAAAATACTGAAGATTTCTGGTTAAATGTCTCTATATGTTAAACAGAATCTGTTTGAATAAGGGGTTTGGAGCTGTCACATCAAGGAATGCATGGTGAACTTACACACTGCAATGTGATTCAAGGAGCAGATGGGATTTTATGACTGTGGTTATTTGAATGTTGACATTGAAATGCTGCCCATCAGGAGATCTGGGCTTACATATCCCACTGTGAGTAAAGTGACCTGTCCACAAGGTAAACAGAGCAGCAGCAAATGGAACAGAGACAGACTGGCTGCTTATTCACTGGGATGAATTATGTGTTACGTTCCGATATGTCTGAGTGTTCTAGTGCCCTCGATTGACTGACATTGCAACACGCATAATTATGCATCACCTCATCTGAGTTTGTTGGAAAAATGAGCAGTGAAAGAAGAGCTGGATATGGCAAAAGGAATTCGATGGTATCTGTCAGGCTCGTCAGCTGTGAAGCATTCCTGGTACTGTCTAAAAAGGAGAAGTTAATTCTCACTGGGTCTGGCGCAACATTCATTGCAGAACCAATGCTGTGAGATTCCACAATGTTCTTAAATGTGTGGTAAGAAATGCAGTATTTCTTTCTATTTTTATTTTTCTCTTCTTTACTCGTTTCTTTCTGGATTGGCTATAATTGCCCTCGTTGTGTCTCACTTGTGACCAAGGACATCCTAGTCTGGGAGTTCACTCAGAGTGACTGACCCAGCATCAGGCCCTTAATGGAAATCTCTCTGAAGTGCAGTTGGGTAGCAAATGAAATGAGTCCTCCTCTCTCGAAGTAATTTTACTGTCTGGTGATTTCTTCCATCGCTGTTCGTCCTGGAAAGCTTCTGGTGCAGGAACAGATGACAGCACCTAATCACACTTGGTTATATTCTAACATCAACACAGAAATACAGTCACTGGCTACTTTCCCTGTCCTAACTTTCAAAGTCTCCCAGTTGCATGCTTCCCTCCAGGGATACAAATCAATTCTGCAGCCTAGGTTGCTCACTTCGATTTCCATAGCATCTACCACCTCAATTCATCAACTCTTCTGGTCTTCTTTTATAGCTTTGTCTCCTCCGGACTTGGCCACTTCAGTCCACTTCTGGCTGGCCAAAGCTCATAAATATAGAACACAGAGCAGTATAGCCAGAGATAGACTCTTTGGCCCACGATTTCTGTGTTGAACAGGATGCAAAATTAAATTAAATCTATTCTGTCTGCAATGATCCCTGTGTCTATCCAAAACACTCTTAAATGTGCTTCCAATACGACTGCTTGCAGCCCGTTTCAGACCGTTTCAGACATCCACTACTCTCTGTGGGAAAAGTATGCAACATTAATCTCCTTTAAGCATTACCCCTTTGACCTTAAACACATAGAGTCGCTCAACCTCAGTGGAAAAAGCCTGCTTGCATTTGCCCTATCTATGCCTCAGATAACTTCATATACCTCTATCAAATTTCATCTCGTTCTCATATTCTCCTAACTATTCAAGCATGAGCTTGTCTTCAAGGCAATTGCCCATACCCTGATCTTGTCATAGGCTGTGCACCTACTACTTCAGTGCTGCCTTCCTGATGCAGGATCCCAGCCTCTCAACACCACAGTTTCATAAAGTCAAGGTTTAGTTTATTTTCATTATGCACATCTATGCATGGGTGCAATGAAAATCGTACTTGCAGCATCTTCACGGGCAGATAGCATCAGATACAGTACATAAATTTCACAAGAAAAAGAAATTAAGCAAAAATTTTACAAAGTTCTGCAAAAGTGGACACAATTAAAGCAAAATAAATGAACCCCATTTTAGTGCAAAGTACTCAAATTGGTCATCGTGTTGCTATACTGAGGCAGTGATTAGCTTTGTGGAGGTCGCTTCAACAACAAAACGGCTGAAGAGAAGTAGCTGTTCTTGAACCTGCTGGTATGGGATCTCAGGCTTCTGTACTTCCTGTGTGACGGTAGCTCTGACAAGATGGTGTGGATCTTTGATGATAGTTGCTGTCTTCTTGTAGATAATACCAGTGGCAGAGAGGGATGTGCAAGTGACATGAAGAACTAAGTCCAGTACTCTCCAAAGCTTCATAATTCTTATCCTTGTTTTTACATTCTTTCATTGTTCTCTGTCCAGATAACATCTGGCAGCTCCAGAAGTTCTTCATTAATCTTGGCCTCTTGTGAATCCCTAATTTTAGCTACTCCATCATTGTAGCTTCAGCTGGTCAGACACAAAGTTTTGAGATGTGCACATGTCTTCTCCACCATTTTGGCCTTCTTAGAGCTCGATGAGGAAATACAGCCTTTTGCCCAAGTTATTATTCATCACCTGTAAGAACGTATCCTTTCAGCTCTGTGTCAAACTTTAATTGATAGCCTACTGAGAAGAATATTAGGTAATTTTCTTTTTGCACAGAAGTCAAATAGTTTTCTTTCTCTCCTCCATCCCTCCTTCTCTTCCTTTTTCCACTCCTTCCCATCCTTCCTCCCTCACTCACTTTTCTTCCCCCTCCCTCTCTCAATCCTTCCCCTCTGTCTCTCTCATTCCTTCCCTTCGCACTCCCTCCCTCTGGTTGTTTTACCTGACCCGCTGGGTCTAAGGAAAGCAATAGTGAAGGAAATGAAGTGAATGTTTGTGACTTTAAGTTTGTAGCTGAGAATTAGCAAGTGATGCTCCAGCACTCCTGTCTAATCTTGGACATCATTCAATGTATTTCTATTAATTTCTTTCAGTACATTGACTGGTTTCATGCTGAGACTTGCAATGTTAACCCTCTCATTTGTGAAGAGACTGCACAGGCTATTTTCTTCCTGTCTGCTTCCATTTTCATAAAACTTCTCCTCTCATTTCATTCTTCAGCAATTTGCAGCAAGCCATTATACATCCTATCTTGATGCATCATGGCCTGATATGGTCACTGCTCTGCGTAGAACCGCAGGAAACTGCAGAGAGTCGTGGGCACAGCTCAGCACATTATAGAAACCAACCTCATGTCCATGTACTCTGCCTACAGTATATTTCTAAAGACCAGACTTATCCCAAACATTTTCTCTTCCCCCTTCTTCCATTGAACGAAAGATACAAAAGCCTGAATGTACATACCATCAGACTCAAGGACAGCTTCTACCTTGCTGTTATACAACAATTAACTGGTTCCATTGTATGATAAAATGGACACTTGATCTCAGCATCTACCTCATTATGAACTTGCACCCAGCTGTTTACCAGAATTGCACATCTTCTGTAGCCCTTCAATTTATTCTGCATTGTTGTTGGTCTATCTTGTTTGACCTCAATGCACCATGTAATGATGTAATACGTATGGATAGTAGACAAGGCAAGCTTTTCACTGTATCTTGAAACTTGTGACAATAGTAGGCCAACTCCAATTCTAATTCCACCCACTTGCCATCAATCTTAACTACTTGGACTGTTTTTTGCAGTGAGTGCAGGAAGGTTCTGGAATTGGATGGGATGTGCTTTAAACTTCCCTGCCTGTCAGGAAGCCAAGTTCAAATTCACAGAGATCAGAAAGATGAGCAGGAAGGCATGATACCTGGAGCGCTGAAGAACTGAGGTGAGGTTGTCGAGATCAGGGCCATATTGTGATAGATGCAGAAAACTATAGGGTCAGAGAATTCTAAAAATCATTTGGCAGTGACATTATAGAGTTTGAAGAAGAGATTGTGGGTATTTGGAGAGAATGTGTGGTTAGGATCATAAGACCTAGGAGCAGAATTAGACTATTCAGCCCATCAAGACTGCTACACCATGCCATCATGGCTGATTTATTATCCCTCACAACCTCATTCTCCTGCCTTCTCCCCATAACCTTTCATACCCTTACTAATCAAGAACCTATCAAGCTCCGTTTAAATATACCCAATAACTTGGCCTCCACAATCAACTGTGGCAATGGATTCCAAAGGTTTTCCATTCTCTAGCTAAAGGAATTTCTCCTCATCTCTGTTGTAAAGAGGCATCCTTGTATTCTGAAGCTGTGCCCTCTGATCTTAGATTCTTCCGCTATAGTAAACATCCTCTCAATATCCACTCTATCTAGGTCTTTCAATGTTAAATAGGTTTCAATAAGATCACCCCTCATTCTTCTAAACTCCAGTGAGTACAGACCCAGAACCATCAAGCACCCCTGTCTTAACCCTTTCATTCCCAAGATAATTTTCATGAACCTTCTCAGAACTCCAACTCCCCTTTTTATATAAGGGGCCCAAAACTGCTCAGGATATTCCAAATGCAGTCTGACCAATGCCTTGTAAAGCCTCAGCATTACATCCTCGCTTTTGTGTTCCAGTCCTCTCGAAATGAATGCTAACGTTGTATATGCCTTCTTTACCACCGACTCAAACTGCAAGTTAAATTTCAGGGAATCCTGCATGAAGGCTTCCAAGTCACTTTGCACCTCTGATTTTTGAATTTTCTCCCTGTTTAGAAAATAGTTTACACTATTATTATTTGTTCTCCCAACGTGCATGACCACACACTTTCCTACACTGTATTCTATCTGCCTCTTCTTTGTCTATTGTCTGTCAAAGTCCTTCTGAAGATTGCCTGGTTCTGCAAAAAATACTTATATTTCAACCTATCTTTAGATCACCTGCAAATTTGGTCACAGAGCCATCAATTCCATCATCTAAAGCATTAACACACAATATGAAAAGAAGTGGTCAATACAGACTGCTGCAAAACACCACTAGTCACTGACAGCCAACCAGAAAAGGCCTACTTTATTCACACTATTTGCTTCCTGCCAGTCAGCCAATCTTCTATCCATGCTGGTGTTATTCCTACAATGTCTTGGGCTCTTGTTTTGTTGAACAGACTCATGTGTGGCACCTTGTCATCGGCCTTCTGAAAATCTAAGTAAAAAGATCCATTGACTCTCAGTGGGAGAGCATTTTGGAGATAGTGATCATAATTCTATTTCCTTTACAATAGCATTGGAGAGAGATAGGAACAGACAAATTAGAAAAGCGTTTAATTGGAGTAAGGGGAATTTCCTGCCATTAGGCAGGAAATTGGAAGCTTAAATTGGGAACAGATGTTCTCAGGGAAACGTACAGAAGAAATGTGGCAAATGTTCAGGGGATATTTGTGTGGAGTTCTGCACAGGTTCATGCCAATCAGACAGGGAAGTTATGGTAGGGTACAGGAACCATGGTGCACAAAAGCTGTAACAAATCTAGTCAAGAAGAAAAGAAAAGCTTACAAAAGGTTCAGAGAGCTAGGTAACGTTAGAGATCTAGGAGATTATAAGGCTAACAGGAAGGAGCTTAAGAAGGAAATTAGGAGAGCCAAAAGGGGCCATGAGAAGGCCTTGGCGGGCAGGATTAAGGAAAACCCCAAGGCATTCTACAAATATGTGAAGAGCAAGAGGATAAGACATGAAAGAATAGGACCTATCAAGTGTGACAGTGGGAAAGTGTGTATGGAACCAAAGGAAACAGCCTAAGTACTTAATGAATACTTTACTTCAGTATTTTAAAATTGGTTAATACCTCATCGTTATGCGCTCGTCATTCCCTCTTACAACTTAAAGTGGTTCTTAGGGCACACATGTCTAAAGATAAGCTATCTCATTTTTATTCAGATATATCTCCTTTTTGTGATAGATGTAATAATGGAGAAGCTTCATTAATTCACGTGTTTCGGACATGTCTGAGCATTGAAAGATACTGGAAGGAAGTATTCCAAACGTTCTTGGTACTTTTCAAGGTAAATTTTAAGTCTAACCCTTTGACCACATTATTTGGTATTGTTGGAGGAAAAGACTGTATTTTGAAGACACCTGATATGCATATTTTGGCTTTTACTTCTCTTCAAGTCAAGTAATTTTTTATTGTCATTTTGACTATAACTGCTGGTACAGTACACAGTAAAAATGAGACAATGTCTTTCAGGACCATGGTGCTACATGAAACAATACAAAAACTACACTGAACTACATAAAAGCAACACAGAAAAAACTACACTAGACTATAGGCCTGGTCAGACCCCACTTGGAGTACTGTGCTCAATTCTGGTCACCTCACTACAGGAAGGATGTGGAAACCATGGAAAAGGTGGAGAGGAGATTTACAACCATGGAGAGGAGATTTACAAGGACGTTGTCTGGATTGGGGAGCATGCCTTATGAGAATAGGTTGAGTGAACTTGGCCTTTTCTCCTTGGAGTGATGGAGGATGAGAGGTGACCTGATAGACGTGTATAAGATGATGAGAGGCATTGATTGTGTGGATAATCAGAGGCTTTTTCCCAGAGCTGAAATGGTTGCCACAAGAGGACACAGGTTTAAGGTGCTGGGGAGTAGGTACAGAGGAGATGTCAGGTGTAAGGTTTTTACTCAGAATGGTGAATGCGTGGAATGGGTTGCCGGCAACGGTGGTGGAGGCGGATACATTAGGGTCTTTTAAGAAGCTTTTGGATAGGTACAAGGAGCTTAGAAAAATAGAGGGCTATGGGTAAGCCTAGTAATTTCTATGGTAGGGACATGTTCGGCGCAACTTAGTGGGCCAAAGGGCCTGTATTGTGCTGTAGGTTTTCTATGTTTCTATGACTCTCCTTTGTCTATGCTGCTAGTTATTTCTTCTTCAAAGTGTTCCAATAGGTTTTTCAGGCATACTTTCCAAATAAGGAAACCCTGCTGGTTTCAGCCTAATGTATCACATCCCTCTAAGTATTGCAAAAGATTATCCTTAATGCTGGACTCCAACATCTTCCCAACCATTAAAATTAGACTAACTGGCCAATAATTTCCTATCTTTTGCTTCCCTGATAATGCTGTGAAGGTCAAGATGGGCAAGAGATGAAACTGAAATTGCACAGGAGATTGTAGAGATGGTATATGTTGCAGAGTTCATCGAAGAACCATAGAAACATGAAGGCACAGGACATGACCCTTCTGCAAACTATGCCTGTGCCAGCTGCAAAAGATTTTGAGAAACATTTTGTCATGATTTTTTGTGGTAGTCTGATGAAAGTTTAGAGGATGGTTTGATTCAAGATATTGACTCAGTGACAGGAAGGAAGAGCTAACTGAACTCAACCCTACCAGACCCCACCATCTCCATCATTTTCAGTGCTTTGCTGCTTCTAGCTTTTGCTTACATTGCCATTTTCACACTCCCCTCCCCCACCTATCTACCCCTCCTCCTGATCCGCCAGCTCTTGCTCCAATCTCCCCCTTACCACTTTCTACTGGCTATCTCCCCTCTATGAAGAGACTCAACCCAAAACATCGATTGTCCATTTCCATCCACAGGTGCTGCCTGACTTGCTGAGATTGCTGTGTTGCTTCACATGCCAGCATCTGCAGTCTCTTGTGTCTCCTTCCAGTTTCATTCATGGCCTTCCCACTAGGACCATTCATTTTAACTTTCCCACTGTTTCACCTTCTTTACAACTTACAATAGTTTGTTCACTGAATGCTTCCAGTTTTGTTGAGAAGTCATTGCCCAGAAGCATTAATTTTTTTTCTTCCACTACATATGCCACTTGGCTTGAAAAGGATTTCTGGCATTTTCTGATACTCTTTCTCTATACAAGGTCCAAGGAGACAGACAGTACAAATTCTAAAGTTATTCCTGTAATCTGTGAATCATAGGCTAATTCAGTGTTTCTTTCAGGATGCTGGAGCAGGGATCCAGTTGCAGATCCAGTACCGTGCACACAGTGATATTAATTGAATAACAAATCCCAAGGTACAAAGTCGGCACTGAAGTTCAGGCAGAGGTCTAAACATCCAGAGAAATCCAAAAACCAGAATCGGGAAACAGGCAGAGTCGATATTCAGACGGACAGAGTACAGATACGAATGCTGGAAAGGCTTAGGAAAATTCACTGCACAATCTGGCTACAAACCGGTGAAAACACAGGATTGAAGTACACTGAGCAATAAACAGAGAGGCAGATGATAGGTGGAGCACAATGAGACACAGGTGGCAGCAATACAGGTAATAATGAGAAACAGATGAGAGACGGAGTACTCAGTACTATAGGGGCCGGAGTAGAGCAGGAGCGGGGACAGGAGCACATGGCAATACAAAACCACAGACTGACAGCTAGTGGGAAACACACAAAAAGACAGAGTTCAACTGGAGGTACTGACAATTTCACAAACACAAGTAAGTCTGCAGTCGCTGGAAGATCAGAATAACACAAACAAAATGCTGGTGGAACTCAGCAGGTCAGGCAGCATCCATAGAAAATAATAAAAAGTCAACGTTTCAAGCTGAGACCCTTCATTCAGGACAATCCAATGTTTATTGCTTCTAATTAGTTCCTTTGTTAAAATTGTACTTGTCTGCCTTCTTCGACTGAGACACAAGTGTGTAATAATGGTGATCTTTGGTGCTGTTAAACAAAGGATGATTTTTGGACTGTGACAGAATGGTAATGCATTTATAAGTTGAGGTGTGTCTGGTCTAGAGGGGTACTTGGAGCTCATTCATTTCCTACCTTCTGTGAGGCAGAGTTAGTGCGTGTAAGAGCGACTACCAAACCAGCCTTGGTATAGATTTTAAGGCTGTTAATGTTGTGGATGTGAATTGGCCCAGAAAAAATGTGGAAACCAGGATAAATACTTCAAATGTCAGGAATATTCTCTTTTGCGGATCCTCACCAGCTTGCCAATTAAGAATTAAAACTTACCTTAAAATATTGCCTGGATATCCATATAATGATCAGCCTGACTTTCAAACTGGTTACCATGAACAATGTAATCCAAGCCTGGTATTCAAAACACAAAGTGTGTCATTTATCTTAGAAATCGGTTATTATACAGCCTCCTTTTATAATGTTTAATCTATTAGAGTAAACAAACTAAAACTGATTGACACCTTTCAAAACACAATTGCTTGTTTATAGGACATAGATCTCAGAGGCTTGGTCTGTATTTAAGTAACACTGAGGAAAGACTTCTTTGATTATTGCGCTGCGTTCAATATTTAGACAATTTAATAGTCGAATATTACCTTGCAGCTAAAAGCGAGGAAGGTCTAGATTAGAATTGGATGATTGTGTTTTTATTGAAATAATTTTCCATGCAAATACTTTCTAGTCAATTGAATATAGGCTTATGTCCTTGCGTGAGGAAATGTTGCAGCAACATTTATCATTACAACTTTGCTTGTGTCCCAAAGCAGGGCAAGCCAACTTCACACATCACGTTTAATAGAAAAGCAAGGGATATTGTGCTTTATATGATTTGTGCTTAGTATCAAGAGATTGATATACTTAGATAACCATGTCCTTTGGTGGGCCAACAGGAGTATCTCTGGCTGTGTATATTATAGTCTGTTATCTATCTCTGTGACACTATGTAGAACATAGAACATACAACGTATCTCTCTGTACAGGCCCTTCTGCCTACTCCAAGATCAATCTAACCTTTCTCTCCTACATAGCCATCAATGTTTCTATCATCCATGTGCCTATCTAAGAATTACTTAAATGCCCCTAATGTATCTGCCTCTACCATTACCCTTGGCAGGGTGTTCCATGCACCCACCACTCTCTGTGTCAAACAATTACCTCTGACATCCCCTCCTATACTTTCCTCCAATCACCTTAAAATTATGACCCCTTGTAATAAATATGTTTGCCTTGGAAAAAAGTCTCTGGTTATCCCCTCGATCTATGCCTCTTATCATCTTGTACACATTTATCAAGTCACTCTCATCCTCCTTTGCTCCAAAGAGAAAAGCCCTAGTTCGCTCAACAGAGGGAGATGAAAGGTCAAAGATAAATCAGTCTATGACATTCAAAGGAGAATTATAGAACTTGAGAGAAGTGATGCCAGGATCTATCTAAGAATTTATCTGTTTATTTCAACAGAATCAAGGGAAGCTACCAAAAAAAATCAGCTGTAGCTGTTTGACCTCATTACCATGGTATCTAAGTTACTATTCAGAATGAATAAAGCTTCAACATACAGTACAACATTTTTGTCTGAAGGGCTTGCACAATGAGAAAAATATTTTTATGTGAAGTCATTCATTATCGTAATTTGCATGTATACCAATGGATACAGATTAAAGAGCTTTAGTAACTGATTTATAAAAGATCCCAGATGGATTTTAAGGGGTTGCAAGCTTGACAAATGAATGATTTTAGACAAACAATTATTTAAAAAGAGAAGTGTAGTATACCAGGGAGATTTTGCTTATCAGGCTCCATCATCTCTGATGCTGCTCAGAGGGTGACAGAGATAGAAGCATGCTCTATCCCAGAGATGAATAAACTACATTTACAATCTCACAGTAATTCTGTATTCTGCATTCACTTATTGTTTTTCCCTTGTACTGCCTCAATGCATTTTTGTAATGAAATTGTCTATGTGAATGGCACTTAGAAGTTTTCTTGCTGTACCTTGCTACATGTGACGTAACTAAATCAATTTACAAATTTACCATAAACACTTACAGGCTACACTGAGAAATAAAATAGAATGTTATCAAGATGGATGATCAGCGCTTTGGTCAGGAGAATTTTATAAAAGTAAGGCAGTTGGAGAAGTGGAGTGTTAAGGGCAAAATTTCCATAGAGTATACTGTAGATAGCAGCTGATGGTGAAGTAATTGGAGCTCGATAGGGCAGGAATGGAGGAATGCAGATATCATAGAGAACAGAGAGTTGGGGGAGGTTCTAGAGGCAGGATCTGATAACAAGGGTAACAGTTTTGAAACTAGGCAGACATCTAATAATATCTAATGAAGGCCAGCTAACACATGCTGAATAACATTTTGTGCATCTCTCAGGGTGAAAATGGAAAAAATGGTCATGAGAGAATTGAATAATGCAGTAACATCTCAAATCAGACACAGTTTTGGAGTGAAGGGATGGGAATAAAGATGTTCTGCTATTTACATTTTTTTCAGGTTAGCTATGGCTTAAAACACTTAAAACAGTAATATCTCAGACAACTCATCTTGTCCCGGATAATTCTGATAGCACGTGAATTACATCATATTGTCTCTAATCCACCTGAGGCCAAGTATGTGTTGTAGAGGGATCATGGGTGAATTAAACTAGAGGATTTAGATTTAGGGTAAGGGGTGAGAAATTCAGGGAGGACCTGAGGAGGACCTGAGAGTGGCATGTATCCACAATACACTCCCCAAGAGAGAAGTGCAAGCTAAGATACTGACAGCATTTAAGGAATATCTGAACAATGTCCAGGTAATGAAGGGCACAGGCCAAATGCTAGAAGATAGGATTGACATGGATGCCTGACTACTAGTCAAAGTCAAAACTCAAAGCTGATTTTATTGTCATGTATGCAAGTACATGTATACACAGCTAAAATAAAAACAAAATTACTTGCAGTTGCACCATATGCACAGAGCTTAATAAAAAAATATATATTTGTAAAAAAGTTACTGTATACAGATTTTTTTTACGAGAAAGAACACACGCAGAACAAAATAAAGTGCATTTTAGTGCAATGTGACCGATGTAGTCATAGTGTTGATAAACTGTAAATGATCAGGGTATTGCTGGTTGCTTCAAGAGCCAAATGGTTGAAGGGAAGTAGTTGTTCTTGAGCCTGGTTTTATGGGACTCTAGGCTTCTGTACCTCCTGGTATCTGCAAGAAGATGGCATGGCCCAGATGGTGGGGATCTTTGATGATGGACATTACCTTTTTGAGGCAGTACCTCCTGTAGATACTACCAAAGGTGGGGAGGGATATGCAGGTGATGTATTGGGCAGAGGCCACTACTCTCTGGAGTCACTTGCATCTTTGCACATTAATATTGCTGTACCAGACCATGATGAATCCGGTCACGATACTGTACATGTTTGTTGGAGTTTTCGATGGGAAGCTGGACCTCCCTAACCTCTTAAGAAAGTAATGACGCAGGTGCAGTGTGCTTTCTTTATATTGCATCTACTGTATGTTCATAGCCAGGACGGGTCATCCAATACGTTAACACAAGAATTTGTGTTAACAGAAATGATTCTGTCAACCACTAGACACCCAGTGTAGGCTGGCATATGTTTGCTCTCCTTCTCCTTCAATACCACCAGTTTGATTGCACCCCTCCTATTCTTGAGTTCTACCTCAATGGACTTAGTGTCTGACCCCTTCCATTATGTCTCCCCTGAGTGCAGCTGAGGTACTGTCCCTGATTAGTAGTGCAAATCCCACCCCCCATTCACTTCCTCCTCCATCTTCTCTAAAGCTTTGAAAACCTGGTACATTACTCACCCATTCCTGTCCCTCTCCCTTCATAAACAACAACAAAAAATTCAATACAGACCACAAAGCATCTATTCAAAAACAATTTCCCTTAATTATGGTGATAATGCTGTACAGCCTTTTGAAAAATGGGTACTTCAGATGATGAGTAGGAAAATGCCCTTGAAAGGTGGAACAAAGAATGTGTGCCAGAAGGAAGATACTGCAGACTATTGGTTAAAAGCTGAGAGATTGGTGAGAAGAGCAATGAACTAAAGCCCTTCCTAGAGTTCACTTTGTGTCTGACATAATGGTCAGTGTCGAGCGACTGCTTTTGCTTTGTTTGTAATGGAAGCAAAGGGCTGCACATAAAATGACTCTCGCATGTTTTATTTACAAAATCCTACATTTGCACCACAGTCCAAGGATGTGCTAGGGACAGCGTGCAAGTGTTGCCATACTTTGAACACCAACGTTATGCCTATAACTGATTAACCCTAAACCGTATATCTTTAGCATGTGGGAGGGAACCGGAGCATGCCGGGGAAACCTTCGTAGTTATGGGGAGAGTACACATGCAACTCCCTCTGGGCAGCAAACACAAAGTACACTGCAGATGCTGTGGTCAGATCAAGACGTACAAACAAGCTGGATGAACTCAGCAGGTCGGGCAGCATCCGTTGAAAGGAGCAGTCAACGTTTCGGGCCGAGACCTTCCCCTCTGGGCAGCAGCAGGAATTGAACCCAAGTAAATCAGTATGTTAACTGCTATGTTACTGTGTCACTCTGAGCTCCTGCGCATGGAGTTTCTGAGCTCCATGGATCTCATCTTTGGATGGCAGGGATAGTGATCGGAACTTCGCTTCTGATACACAATGTTCAGAAGAAAGACATAAATTAACAACACGAATTATATGGTTATTGTTACTGGAAAGGTGATGGGGTTCTACGCTTTGCACAGTATTGCACAGATGTGTGATCTGGAAGCAGAACTGGTCGCCTCATTATAAGAAGGGTGCAGAGGAGATTTACCAGAAGGCTACCTGGATTAGAGAGCATGCCTTATGAGGAAAGTTCTAATGAGCAAGGGCTTTTCTCTATGAAGCAAAGGAGGATGAGAGGTGAATTGTTAGAAGTGTATAAGATTATAAGAGGCATAGACAGACCGGACATTCAGTATTTTTTTTATCCCAGAGTTGAAAAAGCCAATACTAGAGGACATAAATTTAAGGCTTAGGGGAGAGGCCAGATGTAGGATTTTACACAGACAGGTGTACATAGGTGTACACAGGTAGGTGCTAAAAATGCACTGTCAGGGGTGGGGGTAAAAGCTAATACATGAGGGACTTTTACGACACACAGATAGACACACGGACCAAAGAAAAATGGAGGGTTATGGAGTATGTAGAAGACAGGTATTAAGTTGATTATTGAGTGTTTTTATATAAATCAGCACAGCATCATGGTCCTGAAGGGTATATACTGTGCTGTATGTTCTATGTTCTATACTCTATGAAAGGATAGACGCATCTGAAGTCTTTTCTGGTCAGTGGTGTAACTGACTCCAAACAGCCACAATAACATATATTCATTCTACAAAATGTAGTTGTCAATTTTAATGCAATTCAATCTTCCAAAGTGAAACACAGCCTGCTGTTGCGAAATATAAAGGGGATAGATTTCTTGGCAAAACTGTTTCAATGAATCATTCAGGTGGAAGGAGAACTACCATGAGGGTGAGGAGGATGCAGGAGTTGCAAGAGGAGCAGTGTCCATTGCTGCCTCTGGCGTGCCCTCCTTTCTCAGGCTCCTGTAATTCCATATCTGACATCCACCCTTCATTGCTCAATGTCCTCCAAAGCTCACTGATGAAAGAGGAGATGAGGAGATTGTAGTGGGTTTAAAGGTCTATTCATCCTCAGGACCTGAGGAACTGTATGCCGAGCTGCTACGAGAAGCAACAGAGGAGCTTCTCAGCGTCTGCCCGAAAGTTTCAAACCTCCTCTGGCCACAGATGAAATGCCAGACGACTAGAGGACAGCAAATGTTCCACCCTTATTCAACAAAGGCAGCAAAAGGACGGGCCATCAAGTTAAATGGTCAGTGAGCCGAACATTAGTGGAGGGGAAACTGGCGTTGGTAAGGCAGGCTGAAAAAAAATGGTTTAATTCTGAAAAAATGTGATTATTTGGAACTCAGGTATGCACAATGAACGGTGAGGCCCCAGGAAGTATTGATAAACTGGGAGATTTTGGTGCACATGAACAAGGATCCCTGAAGACAACAAGTGGTCGAGAAGGCACACAGGATTGGAACTGGAATTTGAAGTGGTTTATACTGTATACCAAGGTACAGTGAAAAGCTACTGTTCATACAGTTCTATTCATTACACAGTGCATTGAGGTAGCACAAGGTAAACAATAACAGGTGCAGAATAATAAAGTATAACAGCAGTAGAGAATGTGTAGTGCAGGTAAGTAGTAAGGTGCCAGATCATAAAGAGGGAGATGTCAACAGACCATTTACTGTCTTATCCTAGGCAACCATTTAATAGTCTTGTAACAGTGGGGTAGAAGCTGTCTTTGAGCCTGGTGGTATATGCTTTCGAGCTTTTGTATCTTAATAAGTTCAGCAAGATACAGACAGACATACTTTATTGATCCCGAGGGAAACTGGGTTTCGTTACAGCCGCACCAACCAAGAATAGTGTAGAAATATAGCAATATAAAACCATAAATAATTAAATAATAATAAGTTAATTATGCCAAGTGGAAATAAGTCCAGGACCAGCCTATTGGCTCAGGGTGTCTGATACTCCGAGGAAGGAGTTGTAAAGTTTGATGGCCACAGGCAGGAATGACTTCCTATGATGCTCAATGTTGCATCTCGGTGGAATGAGTCTCTGGCTGAACGTACTCCTGTGCCTAACCAGTACATTATGGAGTGGATGGGAGTCATTGTCCAAGATGGCATGCAACTTGGACAACATCCTCTTTTCAGACACCACCGTCAGAGAGTCCAGTTCCACCCCCACAACATCACTGGCCTTACGAATGAGTTTGTTGATTCTGTTTGTGTCTGCTACCCTCAGCCTGCTGCCCCAGCACACAACAGCAAACATGATAGCACTGGCCACTACAGACTCGTAGAACATCCTCAGCATCATCCGGCAGATGTTAAAGGACCTCAGTCTCCTCAGGAAATAGAGACGGCTCTGACCCTTCTTGTAGACAGCCTCAGATACAATGGCAAGGGGGATGTGGTACAGCTATATAGATAAAATGCTGGTAGAATACAGCAGGCTAGGCAGCATCTATAGGGAGAAGCACTGTCAATGTCTCGGCCCGAAACGTCGACAGCGCTTCTCCCTATAGATGCTGCCTAGCCTGCTGTGTTCTACCAGCATTTTGTGTGTGTTGTTGTTTGAATTTCCAGCATCCGCAGATTTCCTCATGTTTGCAGCTATATAGATTATTGGTTAGTCAATAGCTGCAATTCTGGTCACTAGAGAATAAGAACTTGATTGAATTGGAGTGGGTGCAGATAGAGCTTACCAGGATGCTTCCTGGCATACACAGAGTGACTGAATAGCGTGGATCTGTTTTCCTTAGAGTGGAGCAGGTAGAAAAGGACCTGATTAAGGAATAAAATTGTATGAGATGTAAAAGTAGATAGGGAAGATAGGGAGAAGTATTTCATCTCCACAGATACCTTTGTAATATAATGGCTTAAGCATAAAGTAATAGGAAACAATTTTATTGTCATTGCTCAAGACAATGAGATTGTGGTGCTACTCTTAGTCTGTGCAAAACAGATACTTACAATGCATGCTGCATGGCTTAATTAAAAAAATAATCTCATATTTACATGCAAGACGTGGCTTTGATAGTCCAGAATACTCAGCGGACAGTAGGGGTGTAGCATTATTCATCTGTACAACAGCCATCGGGAGGAGGCTGCTTTTCAGTCTAACTGCCTTGTGCAAGATGTTTCTGTATCTCCTTCTACATTGAACAGTGTCCAGGATGGGATGGGTCTTTAATGATGTTACAAGCATGCCATGGGCATTGAGAGTTGTAGATTGTCTCCAGGTCTTTTAAATCTGTTCAAATGATGTACTGAGCCTTCCTAATTCCCCTTAGGAGTTCTTTGTGATCGGGATTGCTGCAACCAGGGTACCGCACTGTCAATTCCATATGTCAGAATGCTCTATTGCACATCAATAAAAGTTGGCCAGCAATTTTTGGGGCAGATTAGCTCTCTTTAAGCACTTCAGGTAGTATGGTTGCTGTTCTCTACTATTGAGGCTGTGTTGATAGAGCAATAGAGCTCATCAGCGATGTTCACCTCCAAAAACTTGTAACTGGAGACCTTTTCCACTACCCCATCATTTATGAATAGTGGGGCTTGTTCAGGACCTCTTGCCATCCTGAAGTTAATTATTATTTCTTTTGTCTTCTTGATGTTGAGTGATAGGTTATGGTTCCTGCACCAATCAGAGAGAGTCATCACCCCCTTTATTTTGTAGATTTGTTATTGTTTGTGATTAAGCCAATCACAGTTGTGTCATCTGCAAGTTTGATGATTGAGTTTGTAGCATGGGCAGGAGTGCAGTGATCGGTGAAGAGAGAGGGTAGAGAAGTGGGATCAGTACACACCCTTGCGGGCACTCGTGTTCAGGGTTTGGGAGATGATATGCACTTGCCCAGTTTATCACGAGGGTTCGATTATTGAGGAAGAAGTTGGTGTGCTGAGACCTAGATTGTGGAGCTTTACAGTCAGCTTGTTCAGCAGTATGGTGTTGGAGACAGAGCTGTAATCAATGACAAACATCCTGATGTAGGTGTCTTTGTGCTCCAGGTGTTCCAAGACAGTATGAAGCGCAGTAGAAATGGTGTCTTCAGTTGATCTATTTGCCTTGTAGGCTAGCTGGTGCTGGTCCAAGGTAGCTGGGATTACGTCCTCAATGTGGAACATGACCAATCCTTCCGAGCACTAGGCAACTATGGAAGTGAGTGCCACTGGTCTGTAGTCATTGAGACATGTTGCCACCGACATCTTCGAGATTGATATGATGGTTGTTGCTTTGAAGAATGAAGAACCATAGCCTTAGACAGCGAAAGTTGTAAGCACTCATCAGAGCTTCCACCAGCTGGTTGACACAGGCCCTGAGTATCTGTCTGGGTATGCCGTCTGGTCCTGCTGATTTGTGTGCGTTAGCATTATGGAATACATACCTCACCTCATGTATATTCAGTTCCGTGCAGTTCCGCTGTCCGATGTTGAGGCCTTCGTCACTGATTCCTCGTTTTCCTTATCAAAACGAGCAAAGAAATTGTGTAGCTCTTCAGCTTGTTTGGCATCACCATGAGCAGAGCAGCTGAGCAGCAGAGTTTTCCTTTATTATCTGAGGTGGATTTGGTGCGTTCTCAAACACGTCAGGGACTGGCAATGTTATAAAACTATGTCTCAATCTGTACTTTATGACTATACTTGGTGGTGTTGATGAAGAGAGTCGGAGGTAGCTTGAGGAGGTAATTTGAACACTTGAACTGCCATTGCATAATACAGGAAGGGAGCTGGAGAATGAGCTTAATATAGATAGATCTGTGGTGGCTAGCTTGGACATAGCAAGTTGAAAAGCTTGTTTCCATGCGGTATGACAGTGTGAACCCCTGAGCTTCATTGTCCCAATCAAGTGAGGTTACCTATCAACTACTCATCAAAAATATTCAACCAGAAAGTCCTGCTGACAATTCAAAGAAGTGAATTGTAACTCCACAATATTGTATGAAATATTCACGTCCATGACTTAGTCCAAGTAAAAATTTGACTGCTCTTGGTCCCAATGCTCTATGTGTTTCACCCTTTGTGCAGTGAGTTGAGGTCGAGGCAGGCTGCTCACATTCTGTGATCACAGTTGAACATCCTCTGTACCTGGAGGTCTGGGATTGACTCGCCTACCTGCACCCACATAACCACTGGCCCACAGACAGGGGGCGGAATTTGAGCTACAAACCGCGGGGTGATTATGGAATGATTGCAGAGTCATGAAGAGATACAGCCCAGAAACCGGGCCTTTCACCCAGAGAGTCTGCACTGACCACTAACTACCCGTTTACACTAATCCCACAACAATGCCATTTCATTCTTCCCACATTCTCATAAAACTCTGCCCAGTATCCGTTACTCACCTACAGATTAGAGGCAATTTACAGTGGTAAACTGACCTAACAGCTTGACAGTCCAATTCCAGTTCCTTGACCAGAAACTTCCATCATCCCTTTATCTCCATCGAGGCAAACTAACAGTTTAGAAGGAGTCAACGGGACAAGCAGTACCTATAGAGACAAAGGGATAGTGAATATTTCTGGTCAAGGAACTGGCTTGTGGGTTAACTTATTGTTTGCTCTAAGTTCCAGAATCTACAGTCCCTTCTGTCTGTCCCTCCTTAGGAAGTGAAGAGAAAAAAACTGGAGCACCCTGAAAAAATCCACAGTCACAGAAAGAGTTTATAAACTCGATATGGTCAGAGGCCAGGATCAGGACTGAATCAGGGTCTGCGAGGCAATGGCTTTACTCACTTTTCCACTGCGCAGTCCTATTGTGGGTGATGTTCTCCTAAAATCAACAGTTAAAAGGATAAAATAACCCTTGCATTCAAAAAGATAGCTGAAATATCTGCATAATTTCTCTGAAAGTCAGTTTACAGTAATGATCAATGATAAAGCTGAGGCCATGAGTTTGTCAAAGACCATACATTTCACATTGAAAACAGCAGTGAATCCAGGGCATCTGGAAGAGCACCGACTTGGTTCTTGCTCAAGATCTGACTGGACAATGGGCAATGAGATAGACAACATGAGCTTTGATCACTTGGGCTCTCCCTGGTAACTCCACTTCCTATAGATATGCTGGTTGGTTAATGGGGTGTGTAATTTACCCCTAGACTGGGTAGTTGGTAGGGCAAATGGGGACAGCTGATCAGCATGTGAGAGAAAACAAATTACAGGACAACATGCAGCGGAACAGATTGACCAGAAAAAAATGTACATTCTGAATTCTGGTAATCTGAAGGAAAAACAGAAAATGCTGAGAATATTCAGCTGGTCAGTCAGCATATGCGAGAAGAGAGACCAAACTAATGTTTCAGGTCAAAGACCTTTTTAGGACACAGATTAAAGAAGCCCGTTAATCTGCATGGAAGCCCAGGAAAGAGAATGTCTCTGATAAATATGTCTCTGCAATGTTTGCGGGATTGAGTTGTAAACAAGTTTATCTGGTCAATGAATAAGTGGGAGCAGTGAGAGTGAGAATTTGGGCAAAGGATTGTAGAAGTTGTGAAATGTAAGACAGGGTAGCATTCCCAGCCTGGCATGATGGTGGGTGTGGGTATGGGTGTGTTTGCGTGTGTGTTGGTGCATGCGTTGGTGTGTACACAGTTTTGTGGTGATGTGTGCATTGCTTTGCCACTAGACAGAAGCAGACCTCACTCTTTCAGGTTTGTATTGTAGTAGGTGCAAAATGGCCATTACACATTAAAGAATTCACACACTGACATCTTCTGCTCCTCAGATCTGAAATGGAGGAAATCATCCCCACGTGTGGAAGAGTGCCTAAGGAGAACATATTTCCTTAGATACTGAGCAGCACTGATAGAACAAAATGCAAAGAGGTTTAAAGGACTGATTTTTGTCGATGGCTTGTATGTGCATGTCTTCTATTACTTTGAGCATAAAAGGCTGAAAATGTAATTTGAAAGGTTTACTTTGATGTGGATGCAGTGAATACAGTAAAATATTACTTCTCCAGCAGAGGGATCAGAAGTTCCCAAACAGAACCAGACAGTACAATGGCTCCTGCAAAATCAATAGCTTCTGGAGGATCCAAGAATGAGGTCAGTTGTGCATTGATGGTTGTGGAGAGTAGCAAGGAGAATGGAGCAAAACTGGTTAAATGGAGCACACTTGCTGATCAACCATGATCTAATTTCAATGAGAGGGATAATGAGATGACCCCTCTTGAATTATGCCCTTCTTCATCTTAATTCCCCGCTTCTATTGAGCTCGATTGATCTAGTCTAATTACAACAAGAGGGAGGTCTATCCAATATCTTCAGGTGTATGACAGGGAATTCAGGAATTGAATTGAATTGATTTTATTACTTACATACTTCACATAACTAGGAGTAAAAGTCTTTACGTTACATCTCCGTCTAAATGGGGAATGTACAGTTTATAGCGATTGGTAATAAGTAGTATGTACACCAGGACAGTCAATATGGCCTGGTGGAAGAAGCTGTCTTGGAGCTTGTTGGTCCTGGCTTTTATGCTACGGTACAATTTCCTGGTTGTCAAGCCAAGGAGTGGTAGTGGTAGTGGGGACAAGCTCCCACTACTGAAAAGTACTCCTCACGGCATGCGACTCAAATAGCGTCTGACAACCAAGTCCTACTCCTGGCCTTCTCGTGTGGATTAGCCTCAAAGCCCGGCCGAACTGTTTCTACTGACAGGAGAAGGGGCGAAGGCGGGTCCTGGCGCCTTAAAACCAGTGCTTCGGGTAGATGGCGCTCGACAGCCTGGGAGGGCAGTCCATCTAAGAGAGGGAAAACTCTGATTTCAAATCTCGCTGCCTTGCGGCCATACCCACTCACAGGAAAGGCTTCGGGAACTTGAGTCCCTAAGGCAGTCTGAAGTTGTCTTCAACCTCGCTCTGGCAACTCCTGCGACAACACTGGTGCCAAGCTGTATTGGCTTTTGCGCTTCCCTTGGACAACATCGGTGTCGTGGAGAGGGGAGACCTACTGTTTTGGCAACTGCCGGTCCTCCATACAACCTTGCCCAGGCCTGCGCCCTGGAGAAGACACTCACAAGACTTTCCAGGCGCCGATCCATGGTCTTGCGAGACTAATAGATGCCACACACACCATTTCCCGGATAGTAGCAGCTGGAACAGTTTGTGGTTGAGGTGACTCAGGGCCCCAATGACCCTTCAGGCCCTTTTTACACACCTGTCTCTGTAAATGTTCTGAATAGTAGGAAGTTCACATCTACAGATGCTCTGGGCTGTCCTCACCACTTTCTACAGAGTCCTGCGATTGAGGGAAGTACAGTTCCCATACCAGGGAGTGATGCAGTGAGTTAGATTGCTCTCAATTCTCAGAAAGATTAACATCACCCTCCACTTTCCCTCACCATTCTCCATTCCTATTTTGCTCTCACACCTTCTCTCCCTACCTGCCTATCGACCCCTCTGATGCTCCACACCCTTCCCTTTTACCCATGGACTTCTGTCCTCTCCTATCAGATTCCCCTTTATCTCTTTCACCAATCAACTTCTCAGACCTTTACTTCACCCCTCCCACTCTCCTAGTTTCACCTACCAGCTTGTACTTCTTCTTCCCCTCCCCACCTTCTTAGTTTGACTCCTTACCTCCTTTCACTCCAATTCTGATGAAGAGTCTTGGCCTGAGACGTTGAGTGCTTACTCTTTTCCATAGATGCTGTCTGCCCTGCTGAATTCCTCAAGTACTTTGGATATGTTGCTTTGAATTTCCAACATCTGCAGATTTTCTCATGTTCATGGTAGAACTTGTTGCAGACTTGCTCATAATGAAAATTTTAAGGTGGGGAAGAAGATGAGAGATGAGGCAAATCAGCTATTTGAAGCAAAACTCAGGCTGCAGCATCCACAGGGAAAACTTAAGTTGTAGTTCTATACAGCACTGACATATGTCTTGCAAATTCCCACCACTTGTTCCTAATTGAATCTCAGACTGCTACATAGAGAGCATTTGCCAATAGACAGTCACAGGTGTTGACTATGCTCTTATCTCTATCTGCCAATCAGAGACAGTACACCCTATCTTTAATTCACTCCCATTCTTCACAACTGATTTCTAAAGGATATCTCTAATTCTGCACATTCTCATTTTCACTAAATATCTTTGTGGAAGTGGAGAATTCCCTCTGGAAATTCTAAAGATAACATTCAAGGTCTCTCTAACTAACCAGATTGCACAAAAGCTTGTCTCCCTGAAACTAGTCCTAAGATCTACTTCTGCAGATTTACTTGTGTTTCATTAAACACCCAAAATGCACTTACTACATTTCAGGGAGTGTATAAATGTAGGAAGTTTCCCCTTCTCTTTTCCTTTTTCTCCTTCCATTGTATGTTTTCATTTCTTTTACTTCTTTCCCTTTCTCTTGCCTTTTCCTTCTTCACTCCCTTTTATTTTGTTTCATCCCTTCTTCCCTTCATTCTTTCTTTCCTTCCCTCCCTCTTTCCTTTCTTTGTTCCTTCTTTCATTTTGCTTTTCTTTTATATCTTTCCTTTTACTTCCTTCATTTGCTCCTTTCCTTCTATCCTTTTCTTTCTACTCACGTTTTCTCCTTTGTTTTCCTATCCCTGGTTGAAGTCCCATGATCTGCAAAGTTCTGCAAGACACAGATTGAGGTATTTCAGAATATATCAGTGATTTCAAAGCGAAGCCCGGCATTATGAATGGCAGTGATGCTTCACTTCCAGATGAGCGCAATGCCTTTTATGCTCACTTTGAAAGGCAGAATAAAATGACAGCTATGAGGATACCCAGTGACACTGTGATCTTTGTTTTGGAAGACAACGTCAGGCTGTCTTTCAAGAGAGTGAACGCTAGCAAAGCGACAGGCCCCGATGGAATACCTGATAGAGTTCTGAAAGCTTGTGCCAACCAACTGGTGAGGGTGTTCAAAGACATTTTCAATCTCTCATTACTACAGTCTGAAGTTCCCACCTGCTTCAAAAGGGCGACAATTGTACCAGTGCCCAACAAGAGCAGGGTGAACTGCCTTAACTACTATCAACCAGCAGCACTCACATCTACAGTGATGAAGTGCTTTGAGAGTTTGGTTCTGGCTAGAATTATCTCTTGTCTCAGCAAGAACCTGGAGCCACTGCAATTTGCCTATCACCACAATAGGTCTATGGGAGGATGCAATCTCATTGCATCCTTGGATACAGCCTTGGATCTTTGGCACAATACAAATACCCAAGTCAGTTTGCTGTTTGTTGCTACTGCTTGGTATTTCACACCATCATTCCTACAGCTCTGATAGAAAAGCTCCAAACCCTGGGCCTTTGTATCTCCCTCTGCAACTGGGTCCCTGATCTCCTAACTGGAAGACCACAAGCTATGTGGATCAGAAATAACAACTGGACCATGCTGACAATGAATATTGGCATTAGGATTAGGAGTTTGAGGAGATTTGGAATGTCGCCAATAATACCCAGGAGATTTTCAAGGAGCAATGCCTCAGAAAGACATTTTCCATCATTAACGATTCCCATCCTCCAGAACATGCCATCTTCTCATTGCTATCATCAGGAAGGAGGTACAAAACCTGAATGCACACACTCAACGATTTTAGAACAGCTTCTTCCCCTCTGCCATCCGATTTCTGAATGGACATTGAACCCATGGCCACTACTGCACTCAACACACACAAAATGCTGGAGGAACTCAGCAGGCCAAGCAGCATCTAGGAAAAGAGTACAATTGATGTTTCGGGCTGAAACGTCGACTGTACTCTTCCTAGATGCTGCCTGGCCTGCAAAGTTCCTTCAACGTTTTGTGTGTGTTGCTTGGATTTCCAGCAAGATTTTACCTTATTGTGTTTGAACATTGCTGCATTTATTTTCTCATTTCTATATATAGTAATTCACTTAATTTGCTGGTGCAAAGGTAACAAATTTCACGACATACGCCTGGTGATATTTAATCTGATTCGGATTCTGATTCCTTCTGTGCTGCCATGAATGGAGCCTAAGCCCATTTCATGCTCACTCTGGGCAAAGCCTTTGCCCAGTACACCACTGAGCAAGGGATCCAGCTGTGCTTTTTGTCAGTCTCTGTCTCTACCTAACTTACTCTCTGTCCCTCTGTGTCTCTCTCACTTTCCTGGTTGACAATTGCCATTAGAGAAGGCATTATAGTTCTAAATAGTGAACAAGAAAATCTCCCTCAACAAGTTGTGCAGGACAAGGCAGAAGAGGGGCAGGGAGGTATGAAAGTAAGTTCACAGAGCTGGTGCATCGGATGTTACCCTTTTTTGTTGAATGCTTCCACAATCTTTACAGGAAATGAATCAATAGTGGTCTGACTTTATCTAAATCTTAAAAAGAATATTTAAGAAGATACTTGAGAATCTGAAGCAGAAACAGAAATGCTGGAGCAACTTAGATGCCGATCAAGCTGCATCTGTGGAAATAGAAACAAATCAAAGCTTCAGGTCAACAGTTCTTCTTCAGGGGTGGGGAAATGTCGGATGGTTTACAGTTTTAATACAGAGCTGAGGGGTCTATGAGGTGTGAGACAAAAGTCTACACTGACTCTGGCTAAGATAGATCAGGTGATAAGGAGCCTAAGTACTGAGAAAGGAAATTAAGCATGATTTTGAGATGGATGAGCAAGCTGTATATTAGAAGTTGGAAAAATCAATGGTCACTCCACAAGGTTATGGTGAGCTACATATACCTGTCTGGACACGCCCCCTGCTGACTGACCGTGGCTCCTCCCTCAGACCCCGGTATAAAGGCGATTGGAGGCTCTGCTCCTCCCTCAGTCTCCAGGATGTTGTGTGATGTTCTCTTGCTGCTGACAGTGCTTTCTTCCAGCTAATAAAAGCCTATCTCTCGCCTCACGTCTCCGAGAGTTATTGATGGTACATCAAAGGTTATATTGATGGAAGATGTTGTCCCTCTAGTTTATATTGACCTTATTATTTAAAATCATAAGACCATAAGATATAGAAGCAGAAGCAGGCCATTCAGCCCATCGAATCATGGCTGATTTATTTTCCCTATCAAATCCATTTGCCTACCTTCTTCCCGCAACCTTTGACACACTTACTAATAAAGAACATTTCAAACTCCACTTTAAATATACCCAATGGTGAAGTGGTCTCCCAATCTATGTCAGCTCAATGTACAGGAGGCCACACTGGGAGCATCGGATCCAGTAGATGACCTACAATAGACTCACAGGTGAAGTGTCACCTCACATGGAGGAACTGTAGAGCTGTTTGAGGACCTGAATGCTATTGAGGGAGGAAGTGAAAGGGCGGGTGTAACATTTGTTCTGCTTGCCAGGATAAGTGCCAGGAGGGAGATCAGTGAGGAGGGACCAATGGATAAGGAGTCAAGTAGGGAGTGATTCCTGCGGAAAGCAGAATGTGGTTGGGGGGGCGGTGGAAGATGTGCTTGGTGGTGGGATCCCATTGGTGATGGTGAAAGTTAAGGAGGATTACATGCTGGGCACAGAGGCTGGTGGGGTGTTAGGTGAGAATAATATGAATCCTATCCCTGGTGTGGCGGCAGGAGGATATGGTGAGGGCAGACGTGTGTGAAATGGAAGAGATGCAGTTGAGGCAGCAGTGATCGTGGAGGAAGGGAAGTCCCTTTCTTCAATTAAGGAAAACATCTCCTTAGTTCTAGAATTAAGAACTATGAGCAGATGTTGTGGAGACAGAGAAATTGAGAGAAGGGGATGGCATTTTTAGAAGTAACATGTTAGGAAGAGATATAGTCCAGGTAGCTGTGACTCCATGGGTTTATAAAAGACATCAGTAGATAAGCTGTCTCCAGAGATAGCTACAAGGAGATCGAGAAAAGGGAGGGAGGTGTCAGAAATGGACCAGGTAAATTTGAGGGCAGGGTGGAAGTTGGAGGCAAAGTTGATGAAGTTGACGAGTTCCACATGAATGCAGGAAGCAGCAGCAATGCAGCCATCAACGCAGCGAAGGAAAAGTTGGAGAGTGATACCAGTGTAGGGTTCCTGACTACTATTCATACTATTCATCCAAACTGTCCTTCACCCGTACGTCTGTTGTGGTCATTTAGTGTATCTAGCACTCCCGGTGTGGCCTTCTGTATGTCAGTGAGACCAGGTATGTATTGGGAGACCACTTCAACAAGCACCTATGCTTCATCCGCTAGAAGAAGTGGGATCCCCCAGAGGTCACCCATTTTAATTCCACTTCCCATTCCCATTCCCACATGTCAGTCCATGGCCTCCTGTACTGCTGCGATGAGGCCACACTCAGACTGGAGGAACAACACCTTACGTTCCATCCGGGTAGTCTCTAACCTGATGACATGAACATTGATTTCTCAAACTTCCAGAAATGCCACCCCCTCATCGTTCCCCATTCCCATTTCTCTCCCTCACATTATCTCCTTACTTGCCTATTACCTCCCTCTAGTGCACCTCCCCTTTCCCTTTCTTTCATTGCCTCCTGTCCTCTTCAATCAGATTCCTCCTTCTCCAGCCCTTTATCTCTTTCACCAATTGACTTCTCAGCTCTTTACTTCACCCTTTCCCCTTACCCAGTTTCACCTATCAACTACCACCTTGTATTTTTTCCTTCCGCTCCCCCACCTTACTCCGACTTCTCATCTTTCTTCTCTGGTTCTGATGAAGGGTCTTGGATCAAAATGTCGACTGGTTACTTTTTTCCATAGATGCTGTCAGGCTTGCAGAGCTCCTCTGGGATCTTGTGTGTGTTGCTTGGTTTCCCAGCATCTGCAGGTCTTCTCCAGTTTACGTACACTGTGTACAACGTTGAGATTCATATCCTTATCGGCAGCCACCAAACGAAGAAACCCGATAGAACCAATTAAAAAAGTAAGTCTGTCAAAAGACAAGAAAATCTGCAGATGCTGGAAATCCAAGCCACACACACAAATTGCTGGAGGAACTCAGCATCTATGGAAAAGAATGAACAATTGATGTTTGAGGTTGAGACCCTTCATTAGGACTGGGAAAAAAAGAGGAGAAGCCAAGTATTTTAAGACTACCAAAAATCCAGTTCACAGGAAAAAACCATATCATGCAAACAATGAAAGTAAGTAAATAACATCAGGTCTGAAGTTCAGAAAAGAGAGTCCACAGCCACGAAGCAAATCACGGCCAATTCAGAAGCCCATTAGTTGCAGGCCACAGTCTTAAGTCAGCACAGAGATGAGTAAACCTCGGGAAGGGGTGAGTTGAAAACTGGCCTGCTCCCTTGCCTCCGGCCCTGACACCTGATCTTTCCAATCTGGTCTGTGCTTAATCAGCCGAACAGCAGGTCATTCCTTGCTCTTTGACCTGAGCCCTGCTGCTTCAATATGCTCTTGGGTCTGGGATCCATTACCTCGATTTGACCCCTATCCCAGCTTTCCAATTCAGCCTTGCACTTACAGACATCCCGCCTCTCCCGGAAGTTCTGAGAGTCTCCGGCATATTGATAGTGGCTCCCTGACGCCTGTAAATTATATACAATATCCTGGAAATCTATTGTTTTTTAAGAGCAAGTGAGTGAGAGGGAGAGAGACAGACAGACAGAGCGAGTGACAGATGTAGCAAGAGAGTGACAGGGAGTACATCCTGATTAGTCTCTCTTCATGCTAAGTAGACCTATCAGTTTTCTCTGTGGGCGGGCTTTACAGTCGACCTCTCTCTCTCTTTCATTGTCCATCAGTTCAGTTTAGTGTCCTACAGCGCTGTGGCAGAGTGTTCCAAAAAAAGAAAATATAAAACGTACTTCACCCCAGACTACACGAAAGTGTACCCCTGCCTAATAGGGGTCAAAAATAAAAACAGTGTTGCTTGCTGCACTGTTTGCAACAGTGACGTTCCTATTGTCCATGGTGGGTTAAATGACTGTAAAAGACATGTTGAGGTGAGTTTAACAGGTGTCATTCGTTCATTAGCATAGCTAACGTTATTTAAACATTCAGGAGATCGATGTGAGCTACCCTGAAACTCACCGCCCAGATGAAGAGCTTTTTACTGGATACCTGGCAAGGATCAGTTGCTCAGCGAGGAAACACACGAGATCCCCCCTTACAAGACAAAGCGGTTCTTCAAAGGTGCCAGAACATTCAATGCCAGGGGCTTTCAAAAAATCTTGGAGAAGTTCCCAGTGAGAGACCAGATTTTGAAAAATCTGTTAGTGGTCAATACAGAGAGCCAAGATGAAGTGAATCCACAGCAGATTTTGACTTTGGCAGAGAGATTTCTGAATGTGATCAAGGCAGATGCAAGAGAACAGCTCCACTTGGAAGTCCTCATTATGTCTCAACTAACCTTGAAGGACTGGTGCCAAACTATAGAAGCACTGGGGGAAGCTGTCCAAAGTAAAATCTGTGAGCACAGGGCAGTTGAGAGAGTTCAAAGAGCTCTGCCAGTTGATGAAGCTGCTTTTGGTGCTGCCCGATTCTAATTGTGATATAGAAAGGGCATTTTGCATGGTGCGTCACATTAAGACAGAATTCAGAAGTCAGCTGTCTCACAAAACACTTGTGAATCTGATGTCTTGCAAAATTAACAAATTCATTGACACAGACTGCTATGAGGTTGAGACTTCTGGCAAAATGCTCAAATCTGCCAAGCAAGCCACATCACAGTACAAGGAAAGTTTGCAAAAGAAATAGAAAAGCTATTTGCATTAGCATTTAGCTATTAGCATTGAGACTGCCAACAAAATACTCAACAAGGAATATATGTGTGTGTGCGTGTGTGTAAATAGTTACAATATGTGATCAAATAAATTGTTGTGTTCTTTCATAATCAAATGTCCTGTATACATACACCCTTGGAGGTCGATTGGGGGGGTGCATATGGGGTTGCGGGGGTCTGGGGTGGTGGTGCTACCTCCCTGAAATGAATTTTTACAGGGTGGGATGTCTGCACTTAATTCAGTCAAACCTTGGTTTGTTCCTTGCTTTCAGGCCCAGGCCCCACCTCCTTGGCTCTGCCTCTCCTTGATTCTGCCGCTTCAAATCTCCTCCAAGTCTGCTCCAGCAGCCAAACACTGGCACGCTCTCCGCTCATGGGTCTGGGCCCTGCCACCTCAATTCAGGCATACACGCCACACTGCAACTGCTCTGCATCTCTGAGAGCAGTTCTTACCGCAAAAAAAAGGCCGGGTTGTTCAGGCAGTTCAAAAGCTCGACTCTGAAAGGAAGGTTACAAGCTTTGATTGCAGTGATCATTCTCAAGCAAAAGTGTTATTAATAGTTAATAGCTGCTTTTGCTGCCAGCAAATCTTTGCTGTGCTTTCTCAGCGCCATCTTAAACGGAAAGCCATGGAAACCGAAACTCATGAAATACTGTTATTCACCACCAGGCAACCAGTAAAGGCCCCCTTTAGTCCCAGACTCAGTCTTCTTTCTGCCTGTTAGTCAATCGTTTATCCTTGCTACTATCTTTCCTGTAATGCTATAGGCTCTTATCTTGTATCAGCAACTTCTGAAATTCCAAGTAAGCAACATCCACTGACTCTCCTCTGTCTATTCTGTATGTTATTTCCTTAAAGAATGTTAACAGTTTTGTTAGAGAAGATTTTCGCTGAAGGAAACCATGGCATATTTATTATGTGATTCCAAGTATTCTGAAACGTCATCCTTAATAATGGACTCTAATGTCTTGCCAACTATGACAGTGGAGGTCATTGTTTGACAGATTGGTCAGTCTGGGATGGATTCGAGAATTAAATTGGCATACAATTGTACATCCAGAATCACTCCTGCAGACTGAGTTGAAGCTGATGGACATTGTAAAAGGGTATACCCAATAGTTAACTCATTTCTCTTTCCATAGATGCTGCCAATCTAATGATTACTTTGAGCATTTCTGTTTCTGTTTCATGAGAATGTTCTATCAAATCAAGAATGAAAATAGGCTTTGATAATTTCAGATATATTTATTGGTATCTTCTGGAGTTGGAGTGTGCAGACTCTATCATAATAACCATACCAAAAACTATGGACAAACACTTGTGCTATTCCAGCAAAGCCATTGCAAATCAGAAGCCTTTATCTCTAGTTATTAGTATCACCGGGGGATAGACTACAATTACCTGGTATAAATGGGCATAGTTATCGTTCATCTCAGCAACAGAGCTCAAAAAGTGATCTCTAAGGACCACATATATCTCAATAAACATGTAGAATGCCTGACTATTGGCACACCAATTAACCATTTCTGTTCCAGTCATCCTGCAAGTGACAAGGGTAATGCTTCATTTATACTGTCATATATGTCAAACTCAAGGCCCGCGGGCCAAATCCGGCCCGCGGTGGAATTATCTTTGGCCCGCGAGATAATATCTAATTACTATTAAAGCTGGCCCCAGTAATCGAAGCGCCTATGGCGTATGATATGGCTAATGGTGAGTTTATTCAGGTACCAGGTTTTCAGGGTTTTTAGTGTTTATTTGGCAGTCTTGCTCGGCAGTCTTCTTTATAAGAAACGGAATTTGTAAAGTGAAACACTTTGTAGTTATAGCAGAGACTGAGACACATGAGAGCAGGCTGAAAAAACGGAGGCAACGAAAGCTGCGTTCGCACGTGTCCGACTGATCCGGCCCTCATGAAGCTGCATTTTGCTCAATCCGGCCCGTGACCTAAAATGAGTTTGACACCCCTGCGTTATGGACATTGATTTATTTTTCATTTATCTCAGAGTTAGAGCAATACACAATGGATACAAGCCCTTAGTTTTAATGAATCTATGCTGAACATATTGTGCACCCAGCTAGACACAATGGCCATGTTTGGCCTACGTCCCTCCATATCTCTCAAATTCAAGTGCTTCTGAAATGATACCATTGTATCTGCCTCAACCACTTCCCCTGGCAACTCATTCCATATACTCATCACCCTCTGTGTGGAAAAAGCCCATACAGTCCCTTTTAAATCATTTCCCCCTCACCCTCTTTGATTTGGACTCCCCTACTCTCGAGTTAAGGTTAAAACTATTCACATCATCTATGCCTTTCATAATTTTAAACATTTCCATAACATCACCCCTTAATACATTCCATTGAATAAAGAGCTAGTCTGGCCACTCTGGATATTGGCCCAACCAACCTGATCCCGTATCCCTGGCAACATCCTTGTAAATGGTTTCTGCATTCTTTCCAGTTTAACAACAAGAAATAAAGTGAGATAAGGGAAGTGTCAGTTTACATTACTAGCATATATATATCCTACAAATAAAATGTAAACTGATATAAAACCTATAGATGCTGGAAATGTGAAGCTAAAACTGCAAAAAACAAAATTTGGAACTCTCAGCAGGTCAGGCAGCTTCTATAGAAAGGGAGACAGATTTGGCACTTGAAGTTGAAGGTTGTTCATCTGAACTGAGAAAGAGAGTGAAAAGTTACAGAGAGGATGATGGAAAAGAAAAGGGCAGCCCAGGCTGACATGGAGAGAGATGTTCATGGGGAAGTTGGAAGGTGACAAAGTAGTGCTCATGGTGAAGGAAAAAAGCTAAACTAGTAACATAATCAGATGACTGACGCCAGAAATGTTAGCTCTGCTATTTTCAAAGGAAACGAGTTACTGAAATTTTAAGTATTGAATATCAAGAGTCGAAGGTTGTAACATGACTTCATGGTGATTATTAATTGTCACCAAGATACCAAGCTACAAGGGAGCATTGATTGCCTGTAGGTAGGAGACAAAATGAGGCCATTCAAAGTGAAAGTCAAGGTCGAGTTTATTGTCATGTACACAAGAACATGTTTGCACAGGAGGATTGGAAAACTTACTTGCAGCAGCATTAAAGGCAAACCCCACCATAAGAGCAGCATTGACAAAACAAAACATAAAATAAGCATAAATTATTCAACATTTCTACAAGAAAACACAATTAGGATAAAAGGAATGTTGTCAATTTTAGTGCTTCGTGGTCATAAAGTTGCTAACCTGGTGTTGCTCAGCCCTTCAACAATAATAATTGCTCTGTATCTTAACTCCAACTACATAAATTGGTCCCTATATCATAATTGATCATAAAAAGGTGACAAAATCACATTGTGTTCTAAATAGAGAAATAATGCAATGCTTCTCTTATGACAGTTTCAAAAGATGAAGGGAAGGTGGAGAGATTGTGAAGATTAGGGATGAAATCCTTGGTCTTGTCTTGTCCGTACTGCACCAACCGCCACCACAGGGCTATAAACGTTCAGGAGCAGTGTGTGGTCAAGTGCCTTGCTCAGGGACACACACATTGCCTCGGCTGAGGCTCAAACTAATGACCTTCAGATCGCCAGCCCAAAGCCTTAACCACTTGGTGGGGTAGATTGGGGTATACCTAATGTACACTGAACAGATGGAGCAATTTCAGATGAGGTTGCAAGTAACAATATGTAGAGGAGAAATGAGAAAGACTGTGTACAAACCTGGGGAGCTTGAGAGAAAAGTAAATCACAAAAAGAAGGGTGGAAGCTGCTGCAGGGATTCACGGAGTCATAGAGTCACTCTACATGGAAACCAGGCCATTCAGCCCCTCTAGTGCTTGCTGGCCATCAAGCACCAATTTATGTTCATTCTACATTAAACCCATTTTATTCTCCCTACATTACACTTAACCACCTCCCTGCTCCCTCCCTGATTCTACCACACACTTTTATACAGGGGCAATTTAGATTAGCAAATTCATCTAGAACAACACAACTTCTGCACCATCCATGGTAAGGAACAATATGCTTAACTTTTTAAGCTTCTACCACTCTTGTAGTATTTTATTCTCCTTCATTTTCCTAATATAGATTTTTTTCTTATTTACTACACTAAATTGGACGAGTGGACAATGGTACAGAAAGCAGGTAGTGAGGGATGATGCACTGAATGATGACAAAGGGCGCAGCTGAGAGGGTGAGAAAAACTTGCTTTCTTTTGAATGCTACATTGTTTTTACTTTATTTCTTTCCAAATGAATGAACTACGTGAGAAGTGCTTGCTTGCTCCACTAAGCCAAGCTGACCTTCCGTATGGTTTTTGAAAAGATCTGAGACCACTTGGAGGTCTGTCTCTGCTGGTAGTCTTGCTTCCTGGCAACTGGCACAAGACAAGGAATGCAACCTTGAAGCTGATTTCACAAACAACGTGTCCAGCTAGATGCAGACTTAACATGAAACGTCAATTGTTCAACTCCCTCTGCAGATACTGTGTGGTGCAATAGATCCTCTAGAAGCCCCCTATCAGTTTCAATACTGGTTAAGCATGAGAATTAAAGACATGCAAAGTGCAGGAAAATCATGATGCACGATTAGTTTCTATAACAGAGACTCCTTACAGTCAGGACTGGTCATGTCATGGTGGGCGCTAGCGGGACTGGACCTAACTGCGGAGGAACAGTAGGCTTTCTCCATCACAGGGGTCGCTGGCACCACCTCAACCCAGGAGCGGCGGACTGCAGACTCATGACTCGGAGGGTGGCAGATTCCCCAAGAACAGACAGAACAAGAGGCTAGACACAAGAATCCCAACAGAGTTTGGAGGAATGACTATGTGAAAACATAAGATAAATCATTCTCTCCAACGCAATGACTCTGCTAAGTCACTAAACGGGAGCCCTCTTTAAATAGTCAGAGAACGTGGGAAACGTGTGCCAGTCACACAAATAACTTGACAAGATGAAACTGAAAGCACAAGGGTTTAACATCTGTAGTTAAGATAACAGTTAGCAAAGACAAATGCTCGAGGAACATAGAAGAGCAGGATTCTATGGCAAGCTGCAGAGGCCCGCAGGCTCAAGATAGGTCGTGCCCATAATGTTGGTACACTCAACTACAATGCAGTTAACTCTGCACAGGATGATTGAGCACTATAACAAGCAAATGTGCCCGATAGAAGCCACCTGTAGCCATTTAATGTAGCCTGGTTCTGTTTAGTTATCCACTTTAAATCCAGAGATTTGACCATAGCGAAGAAACAAATAGAGTGACTCAGTTTCAGGTTTCCATGGCAACATGTGTTCTTCTTTTTTGCATGACTACTGTGAGTGTGTGGGACCCAGGCTGTGCCTTCCCCTTCCCACACATTAGGTGTCCTTCATCAGATCATTGCAGGGACTGGTCAGGCATCTGAGCAACTGCACGTCAGACAGAAGACAGCACTTTCATGGTCGGGATTTCAGCCGCATTTTGGGAACCGGGATAACCCAAACTCTATCTACATGGATCTTCTTGCAAGGCTTTTGCCAAGGTCTTGCATCTCAGGCTGGTCTGGGAGGTTAGATCACCTGAGATCTAGGGTGAGCTAGCTAATGGGATACAAAATTGGTTCAGTAGTAGGTGACACAGGGTGACCATAAGACATAGAATTAGGCCATTCAGTCCATGGAGGCTGCATGCTATTTGATCATGGCTGATTTATTTTCCCTCTCAAACTTATTCTGTGGCCTCTTTCCCATTATCTTTGGCACCTTTAATAATCAAGACCTATCAACCTCCACTTTAAATATACTCAAGTGCATGGTCTCCACAGGCTTTTATGATAATAAATCCCACAGATTCACCACCCTCTAGTTAAAGAAATTCTTCCTTATTTCTGTTCTAAAGGAACGTCCTTTGATTCTGAGACTGTGCCCTCTGGTCGTAGACTATTACACTGTTGCAGATATTCTTCATGTTGCTGGAATATGGATCGATCACGCTTCTTGGGATTATGCAGCCTTGAATCACTCATCCTGGTGCAGTCATCTCAGTAAAGGTACCTCCAAAGCTGAAAAGAATCGCAGCGCTGGAGGAAAAGGGAAATGACAACGGCAGAAAGAACGTGCTACAGCCACCTCAACTGCAGAGCCTTCACACACTTGCCCCACGTGTGGCAGGTACTTCCCAGCTCATACTCACCAGTCACCTCCAGACACACAAATAACAAATACACCCACCCAAGTTTGTCAGTGGCCCTCATCGCTTCCGATGGACATGCACACGCACACGCACATGCACACAAACACACACACTTTCAATTTTTCAACTGTTCGGCATGACATTGTGGGCTGAAGGGCCTGTTCCTGTGTTGTTCTGTTCCATATTCTATGTTCTGTGTGATCCAGAGACTGCACAGACACTGATTCTGATTTTTCCAAAGCAAAAGCAGGCTTTCTCCAGAAGTTGGCAATAGACATTTCAATCTCTTAGATCCTGGACTCCAGACAGAGAAACGCAATTTTGGCAGCTAATTTTGAGTACAAGCAAGAAAGTCCACTGCTCTTATACTGACCTAATAGCACTGAGTTCAACTGATGTCAGAGTCACCTGTTAATCTTACATGCATTTAGCTCCAACAAAGGGTAAATTTCTTCCCTCGACACAAGTCCTTGAGAAGACTAACTAGTGTTACGTATCCCGTAACTGGATCACTTACCAGCAAAGATAGAGAGGTCCACTGAAGTCTGATGGTACCATTTTTAAACGTTTTTATTTATAAAGGGGCACAAAAGGAAGGTTAATACAAACATTTTGATAACATACGTCGTCAATACTCAATCTAAAGCGCAGGAATAGTAATGATCAATCAGAAATAAGCTCTATCGTTGTCTAGGGGATAATATCTTGTCCATTTGGAAATATAACAGTCATTCAAAAGTCGGCAGGCTTCAGCCTTTTGGGAACCGCTGGGTTTCCCGTGTTGGAGAGAGAGAGAGAGATTGGTGAGAAAAGGAACACTTGCCCGGGTCCTTACGAAGCAAAGCCGTGGAATCAGGGGAGCAGGCTTTCCTGTTGTTAGTTAAAAGCGATTTTCCGTGATTCCAGCCACAGACTCCCGATTCGGAATCTAACGCACGTGGCTTCCTTCAAAATGGCTTCCCGCTACGACGGGATCGCTATCGTGTCTCCTTGGTGCGTCTGGAGGGGTCGTCCCCCCCAGACCCTCCTTTATACTTCCTCACGGGATCGCAGGTGTCAATCTCTCTCTCAACCAGCCCACTTTGCCCGAGGGCTTTACACGTGGTCTTCATGAGACAATAGTCAAGGTCGCCGTATTCTGCATCCCGGTGGAACGCGGTATTCAGCACGTCTCTCTCTCTCTCTTGGGTCATTGACCCCCCCCCCTTCACTAGGGCTCTTGCGATTCTCACAAAGGAGGGGGCTGGTATCATAACACTAGTAATGGAAGAAAGCACGCTTTTCACTAATTGGACATTAAGACACCTCGTATTATTTACTACTTGTTATATTGTGTGTTTGTGAAACTTGTTTAAATGGGTGTTCATAGACAGAAGATGAGAGGGAAAAAGGGAAGTTCTAGTTTTCTTTAAAGAGCAAACACGAGGAAATCTGCAGATGCTGGAAATTCAAACAACACACACAAAATGCTGGTGGAACACAGCAGGCCAGGCAGCATCTACTGCTAATGCTGCCTGGCCTGCTGTGTTCCACCAGCATTTTGTGTGAGTTCTAGTTTTCCTTAGTTTTATTTTATGATTAGTGGCATTAAAAATAACTCCTTCAAAATTTCATACATTCTGACAGAAGATTGAGTTCCATCCAGGTCTTACTTCCTGTCAAGGACTGCCGGGGAGTCAGAGGGTATGCTCTTTGAGGGTCCTGAGCTTAGAGAGGCCTTGTTTTAACTCACTATCCAGCTCTGAGTTCTGGAGGCTGGCAATAACTAGCAAAATGCTGTTGGTCATCTGACTCACAAACACAACAGTCTCCGCAGACTCTGGAAGTCCAAAGTAACGCACATAAAATGCTGGAGGAAATCTGCAGGTCAGGCAGCATCTTTGGAGAGGAATAACGTTGGCTTTTCGTAGATGCTGTCTGAATTGCGGAGTTCCTCCAGCATTTTGTACATGTTATGTCTCCTTACTGCAGGGTCGGGGTGAGCTCAGAATTCGGCCTCTGATGCAGGGTTTTGACCTGAATAATTCACATTTCATAATCCTCATCACCGATGCTGCTCAGCACTCTGAATTCTCCCGCAGTTTGTTTGTTGGCCTGCTAATTGCTGGATGGCAACAGTTGCTAGGTATATTTTTGCAATTGTTTGCACTTCCATCAAGGGCCCTGTTTTGGCCTGCTCTTAACCAAACAATGACAATGAGAGCAAGATGTGACCACTTTCACTTGCCATGAGGTGGACAAATGGCTTCTATCAGAAAGAACTTTCTACAATTCCATATTTACCCTTCTGTCGGCAATCACTATTTTTTCCTGGACTGATCTAACTCTAGCTTCTAACCACACACCTAAGATTTCTTGAATATGACTATACTTATTACCTCTCTCAGTAAATGTTCCCTCCCCACCTACTGCCCTTGAAGTCAGTCATATCACGAATAAGGCAATACAAGGGATTATTTAAATAAACCCTGCCATTATGATTAGCAGATGTACAAGTCCTGGCCCTTTTTTTTTCTCTGCTACCTGGCTCCCAGAAAGCTTTGTTACCTTTGCTACTCTCTGGAAATCAGCACTGGTGACTCGAAAAGACCTTGTTGCTTAGCAAGGAGCAATGGACAGCAAATCATATCAACAGCACAGGAGATCATGTTTATTAATAGCAAAGCCATGCTGTTTATCTTTAAAGAGATAATTCTAATGTAACTGCGCAATTCATCTGATATTTAATATATTCTAGTACATTATCTCAAAAAACAATTCTACTTTAAACTGACAAATAACAGTAAGGGAGAATAGATACAAGCTGTGACCAATTGCAGTTACTGCCACCATCTTTATGAAGCCATACATGTAGGAGGCAATGTTTTATTACCATGTTGTGTCATCTGTGACTAATGTATTGTACTTACTTTCTGGAAAGATTGAGTCTCACTCTGGCAGAAGTGTAGGCATGTGCTCTCAGATATGATTCAGTTTATTGATTTTGCTGCAAATGACAAGTCAAAACCATATCCCAATGATCAATCACTCAGCCCCCAGGTCAAGTTGTGTGTTGTAGATCTTGATTCTTATAGTCTTGCTCTGTTGGAATCAAAGACCTTTGTTTCTCTTGACTCATTTGATCTGTTCCTTATAGATATGGAAGCAATCATCTCCCTCCTCCTTAGAGGCTTAAAAATAGCATCTCTAATCCCTACTCTAGTCAGGTTAAAAAGCATGCAAACTGGTGTAGAGTGAATAATATCAGAGAACTGAATCAGTGGCTCAGATATTTGGAGAGTGTGGTTTGAAAGATGGCACCAATACAAAGGAATGGAGGAGCTATTCCACTGTGTTGGGTGTCACTTGAACTGAGCTGGAACCAATCTAAAAAATGCTGAGTATTTCAGAGATAAGGCTGTGATGGATATTTATTTCCCAGGGCCAGAGAGGCATATTGCTAACCTTAGTTTCCCAGTACAGAAGCATAATCTTTCCAAAGGGTCAGAGTTGTTTATGAGAAATCTGCAACTATAACAAATATTCCCAGCTTTATGTAAATTACCAACAATAATTAGCTTGAAATTAAAAGCACAGCTTTGCAAACAGCATCATTACAAAACACAGGCTGACTGCTAATGGATCTGGTTTATAAAGGAAAATGACCATGAGAGTTCTTGTTGTCGTTAGCTAGACATAAGACAATTGGGTTATGTCCTTAGCACATCAAACATGGTCACAGGGATAGTTGATCTATCAACAGTTGGGATATTTGTGTACTCAGCATTCACAGCACTAATTGTGGGTGTCCTGGATCTCTGTTCCCAGAAGCTTTTAGACCATCTGTGTGAATTACTTTGTCCCAGCAAAGGCCTCTGATAAACAGCACATGCAAATAATGTGAGCTGGTAGCAAAACAATAGAAATATTAGAAAGCATGGGGAATCTTAGGAATGTCAAGCAGAATGAGAGAGAGAGTAGACCTAGAATTCATTCCTCAGCCTTCGGTATCTGCAATGGATGACTTGTTCACCGCAATTTGTTGGTATATTATTTTTGCTCTTAAGAATTTTACCTGTGTTTCGAAATCCTTGTAGTTTGTAAATATTTTGTAGTTTAGAAATATTATATAAATCAGAAATCATCTGTGACTGCTAAAAATGCATGCTTAAAAACTATTTGTCCAACTTTAAATGTGTTTCATTAAAAATAAAATAAACTGTGTTTAAACTACTTTGTTAGTGGAAGTGTCTCTTCCTTGGTAGGGAGGGGGACCCACCACTCGAAATGGGCATTGGCAGCTAGGCCTTGTTGCAGAGACTAGACAGGGAAGTAAGCTGACATTTGAAGAGTTGGTGGATGCAGTATACTGAGGGTACCAATAGATACCTATATCAATTAAGTCTTAAAATCTTCTTTGGAGTTTAGGGCTTTGTGGACAGTGAATCCAAAACCATCACAAGGCTTTAAATCAAATGACATTGGAAGGAGGATTCTGGAGGCATGGGACAACTCTCATTGAGGGAAAATTTAGAAAGCTAAAACGAAATGATAATTCAGTATTATGGGATACAGAATGGACCAATTTGTCAATCAGTGAGAAAATAAAAGAGTGGGCAAATTTAACAGGAAGCTGCTAATTGGAGTAAAGAGAAATATGGTAAGGAAGTCAAAGTTGGAGGTTTTTCAGCTGATCCAGTAGCCATTTATTCTGGGATCCCCATGGCTCAATCATTAGGTTCATTACTATCTGCTTATCCACATGTGGGGTTGGCTATGCATTACTGGGAGAGTGGGCTTAGTGTGCAGCCAGAGTCAAGGTCAAAAACACTGACCTTTGGGAGTAAGGATAGGATTATGGCTGGAGTCAGAGTCCTGAGCATGTGTAAGGACTGCAGATCTCCGAGTTCTGTTTGCCACCCTGAAGAGCTCAGAACCCAACTCCCTTTAAATTCTCTTGGGTCACTCTAACATTTACTATTACGTAACACGTAGAAGTGTTGAAATAAAAGTGAGTTGAAGTGCTGACGTATAACATCCAGCAATACGGAATATCTTTAACGTTTAGTATCCCAAGGATGCCGAATTATAGGAGTTTATATTCTTGAAAGAGAACAGTAGATTTTTAGATATTCAGGTAAACAAAAGACATAGGATTAATGTGCAAAAGTGGGGGTGAGTCAAAAGAGCAGCCATAATCCAAATGGATAATTAGGCAAGCCAAATGGATAATGGCAGCAGGCAGCATTTTAATGTTGAAGTAATAAACCATCTGCCCCTCTCAGATACCAAAGCATTATCTGGAGGAAGATCACAGGAGCCTGACCCATATTTCTCAGGTACTAACAATGAAAGAACATTTGAGGGAGCTATGAGTACTACTTCACTAATTTTTATTTCTGTTTTCCCACCATTAATTTAATTTAAATATTTATAGATACTTAGTGCAATTGATGGTTTTTTTTCCTTTTCTTATGTATTGCATTGTACTGCTGCCACAAAGACAAGAAATTTCACAACATATACCCTGATATCAGACCTGAATCTGATTGCATGCTAGCTGCTTGGTAAGCTTTCTGCAAAAGAATGACATCCTGAAACAATCTATAAAAGAGGGTGTGTTTTTCAGATTGGTGGTATTTATGTGTGACAAATCAAAGGAAAAATAAAAGTAACATTAAGAAAGATTGACAGCAGATATTCAGCCATTTTATAATGTCAGTGTTTCCTACATTACAATGGTGACAAAACTTTAAAATTACATCGCTCATCGTGATAGACTTCTGACAGCCCGAGAGGTGTTGCTGGAATAACACATACCATCGTGTTACTTTTTCAATGTATCACTGAATTTGAACCTTGTTTACACAAAATGACCACAGGATGTCAGCTGAAGATCAGCAGAAGTGCGGTTTAGATTTAATTGCTTTGCCTATTGTCAGGGATAACAGCAGAGGAATATGCTCAGGGAGGTTTCGGTAAATAGCTGAGGCAGTGTCTGATGAGTAGATTTGGGGACATTTCAGACACTCCATCAGGCAATCCAATAGCTTTGAAGAAGCTTGATAGCTTCCTGGGAAATGTAATGTACTTGTCTGCTCGCCTTCTTTACTTTAAAATGGAGACACAGGTGACAGCCCGTGCTGGAAATCTAGAGTAACACAAAGATACAGCTTTAGAGGAACTCAATGATCAGACAGGCTCTATAGAGGGAACTGGACAGTAGACATTTCAGGTTGAGACCCTTCATCTGGAGAAAAGGAAGAGTGGAGATAGCTGATATTATAAGCGTAGGACAAGAGCTGATGTGTGACTCAGGTGGATCCAGTTGCGGGTGGTGATAAGCTGGTGAGGAGGGGGAGAGTGGGACTAATGTAAGATGCTGAGAAGGAATAGGTAGAGTGACAAAGCACTGAAGTTGAAATCTGATTGGAAAGGACATTGAATGATGGAACCTATGACTCTATAACTCTATGGCCCTAACAAAGGGGCAGAGCAGAGGAAGAAAATGGTGGGAGGAACGTGCACGTGGTGGACAGAGTAAAAGGCTGGGAGAAGGGGTGAAGAGGACTGAAGGGATAAGGAACAATAAGTGGAAAGGGAGTGATTACCCAAATTAATTATCTACATGGAGAGAGACTGCAAATAATAGATCACAGAATTCTAGGTGATCCAATGCATGAATCACAAATTGACAGGCAGGTCCATGCAAACGGAATGTTGACCTATATTGCAAAGAAAATCAAATTTAAGAATAAGGAGTTTTGTTACACAGTTGTACAGGTGTTAATGTGGTCACTCCAAGTACACCATGCACAATTTTGATCCTCTTATCTAAAAAAGGACATATAAAGGAGTCAAATGAGGCTCACCCAACTGATTTCTGGGGTGGCAGGTTAGTCCTATCAAGAGAAGCAGTAGTTGAGTCTGTATTCCTTGGAGCTCAGAAGAATGAGAGCTGACCTTATTCAAACATATCAAATCTTGAGGAGGGTTGACAGGATAGATGTTGGAATGTTTCCACTGGTGGTAGAATGTCAAAAAACAGCACATATATACAAAGTAAAGGGTTGGTCATTTAAAACTGACATGTACAGCAACCTTTCCTCTCGGAGGGCAGTGAATCTCTGTAATTCTCTGCTGCTCATGGTGAGAGAGGCCAGATCATTAGATATACTTAAGGTGGTGATAGATAAATATTTGAAAGACCAAGGATTTAAGGGTCATGAAGAACTGGCATAGAAGAGGGGTGGAGACCGTTCTGTTTTTTTAACTCCTAAACATAAAACTAATTGAAAGGAAAACACAGTGCAGGGAGATGCATGTCTTAGTTTTGTTTTTACTTTAGCGAGATGCGCACTATGATGTGATGGCATAATAATATATGCCAGTCATGTACTTTTACATATCATGAATTATTTAAGCAAT
This sequence comes from Hemitrygon akajei, assembly GCF_048418815.1. Lineage (NCBI taxonomy): Eukaryota > Metazoa > Chordata > Chondrichthyes > Myliobatiformes > Dasyatidae > Hemitrygon > Hemitrygon akajei. The sequence goes on along the minus strand of NC_133152.1, from coordinate 12,545,993 downwards.
AAAGAAAGCTTAATGAAAAAATATATTTACAATATTACTCAAATATCACTGAAATGATAAATCACTGCAACGCCACAATACTCCTCCCTCCTTAGCTATAAACTCCAACTCTATATAGAACGCCAATCAACAAGTACAACTACTATATACACACCTACAGCATAGTACATTTTTAATTGTTTTATTCAGACCCAAAGATTTAATCACTATGGAGGATTTATTACTTTTGTGGGATAACATCCTTCCTGACCAGGGCGGTCACTCTGCTTGGCAGGTGAAACTTCTGGCTGAGAAACAATCTCAAGTTCTGGAGCTTCCTTGGTGGTTGTTGTAAGGCTTGACTCTAGGATTGCAGGAAGTAATCCTTGCAGCTCTGAGCACCTTTCTTCTGGCCGTATTGGTATCCCGAAGAGTGTATGGCATATTGCTCAATCTGCTGATCTGTCCCAGGCAGCCAGGCAAAGCTTGGAACCAACGCATTCATTTTGAACATTACGAGTTGACAAGCATGTACTGTAGATTCTCCAAACCTTTAGCTCTCAACTTGGATGGTACAGCAACTTTCAATCCCCAAGTAAGTCTATCTCCCTCAAACGAAAATTCATCCAAGCACTAGTAAAAATGAGGGAACTGGAGATTATGCTGCACTTTCTAGCCATTTTGGGTGACCAAGATAAACCCGAGACAAAATGGGGTCTTTACTAGTTTCCCTTTGGACCATCTCAGCTGTAATCGAGAGAATTTTGATTTGCATTAGGAAGAATACATCAAGGGGCATGTGCTCATTTGTAAATTTTTTCAGGTTTTTCCTTTTCCAGGGATAAACAAGACAAGACATCAGAATTTCCATAAGGAGTCATCTTCTTGAATTTGATCTTGTAATTGCAACCTCCAACAAACAGAGCCCATATCTGCATCCATGATGCTGCCTTTAGATGAACACAATACTGTGGATTGAAATCGGACATTAATAGTTGATGATCAGTAACGAGGGTAAACTCTCTCCCATGCAAGCAGTGGTTGAAAAATTTTATATCCAGACTCTCTGTCAATCTGTGTGTAATTTTTCTCTGCAGCAGTAAGGGGACACAATGCAAAGGCGATGGGTTATTCACTTTCATCACTCACAGCATGTGACATGACTGCACCCACACCATTAGGTAACGCATCACCAGCAAGCTTCATGGACCATAATGTGTGAGTACAGTGTCTGATGTCACCATTTCCTTTCCCCTTTGGAAAGCCACCTCACACTGCTTTATCCATTACCATTTCTTCTCGATCAGCAGTAATGAATTCAAGGGGTGGAGCACAGTAGTCAGGTTTGGCAGGAACCTATTATAGTAAATAACAAATCCTAAAAAGGACTATAACTGTGACAGATCCTTTAGCTTTGGCGCATCCACCATTGCTTGAATTGTCTCAACACATTTATATAATTGATGTGCAGTAATAGTGTGTTCACAGTAACTGGTGCTTGGTTTAAAGAATTCACACTTTGAGTCCATAATCTTCTACTTTTTTTTAACACTGTCTTGGGATTTTGAACGTGTTTCTTGTCATCCTTGCTGGTAATAAGGGTGTCTGGGCAGCCTTGCATCATCTGATCATTGGTATATACCAGAGTGCAGGGGCGGATGCTACTCCAAAAATCAGCCTATTATACCTATAAAGCCCACGAGTGTTTCTGGAGAGAAACACTTTGGACTCTTCTTCCATCTTCATCTGTAGGTAGGACTTTGCTAACTCCACTTTGCTGAAGTCTTTCCCTCCAGAAAAGTCTGCAAAGATATCCTCTATCCTAGGCAGAGGGTATTGTTCTACTTTCAGTACTGGGCTGATGGTGACCTTAAAATCACCACAGATCCTGACAGACCCATCCTTCTTGGCTACTGGGAGCACTGATATTGCCTATAGGCTCCATTCAAACTTGAAAAGAGTTCCTTCAGCCTCCATGCAGACAAGTTCACTGGTTACTTTATCACGATTGATATAAGGAACCAGACCAGCTTTGCAAAACTTGGATGTGGCATTTTCATTTAACACCACTTTACTCTTAAAATGTTTGACATTTCAAATACCATCCTTGGACCCTGCTCTGGTGTCACCCAGTACTTTTTAAAAATTCATTTTCATTTGACTCTATGGCAGGGGATGATACATGCAAATGATGGATGGATCTCCAATTAAGTTGTAATTGACTCAGCCAATCATGGCCCCTCAATGCTTGACCTCCTGTTTTTACCACATATGAGCTCAATGTGGCTTGCTGGTTGTTGTATTTGTGATGAACTCCTAGATTTATCGTGCCATGGACTGTCATTTTAAGGGAAAGTGCCTGAGTGATGTCAACCGCCGGCTTTCTTGGCTCCTGTTTAATTCTTACTAAAAGAGAGGGAGGGGCGGAATATTTGACTCTGCAGCTTGTTTTGACTTAAGCAAGGACACTCACTCACACAGTCAGTCGCATTTGGAGTCGGACAATGGAAGGAAGCCAGTGACCAAGGGTTCATTGGTTGGAACTTCCGAGTTCCCACAAGGGTGGGTTGAGCATTGACCCAGCACATCGATAAGTGACTATCACGTTGTGTGATTGGGACAACCTTGTGGAATGTGTTATGTGTTAACCCTTGCCTGGGTGGTAGTTCTCTTTGAAGATGGTACCCTTGTTATAAGCTACTATTGGTGATAATTCATAAGTGGATTTGGAACGATGATGGATAAAACCTATGGCAATTGCTATCCTGTTTTACCACCGTGGAACCTGTGGAATATGACATAAATGCCTTCTCTTGACATTCATCTTGGATTACAAATATCTCTCTCACATCATTTAATCTGTGGATGAACTGAACTTTCATACCTTACCATCTCAAGATTTTAAGCCTGGTGCCCCCCGAGCTCAATAGTTCGGGAGTTATATTTACACATATGTATACTCATAACACTGTTAACTTTTTATTATTCTTGTTTAAGTTGCTATATTAAGTAGATACTAATAAAGACAGTGGTTTTAACATCAAAACCAGACTCCAGGCGTGGTCTATTGCTGTTGGTTCATTTAAACCGTTACGGTTACATATTCCACTCTTCCTATATCATTCCTACAGGAGTTATCTTTTCTCCAGTGCAAGTTCTTAGTTGGATACCTGCAGGCTTCAGTTCAGTATCTTGGAAGTGCCAGTCAAATTCATTTTGTGGAATAACTGAAAGAGCTGAGCCAGCATCCAATTCCATTTGAATGAATTTGCCATTCTCTTCTGGTGTAAGCCATATTGTTGTTTATTGTTAGTTTTCACATTCTAAATCTCAATGCTAGCCAGTTCTGTGTCACTCTCAGCATTGTCAGATTTTTTATCAACAAAATTCAGATTAGTACTCTTTTAAAAACTGTGACTTAACTTTTTGATCTTTTTCTCTTCCCATTGCAGTCCATTTACTTTTGTCTGCCCAGCATGCTCTTTGCATGTGTCCACTTTGCTGCATTTTCTGCAAGTCTCACCTTTAAACATGCATTGGTCTGGTGAATGCGAGCCCCTGTTACCATGGTAACAGAATTTTTTTTTTCAACCAGGCCGGTTTCTGTTTAGATGTTGCAATTTTGCTCATGCACACTTTCATTCCTGATCAAAACTCAACTGAGTCTCTGTTTGCTCTTTCCATTGATTCAGCAATTTCATCTGCTCTTTTCAATGTGAGTTGTGCCATAGTTAGGAGGGGGTTTTGAATGCTTACTTGTAAAATTCCACAAACTAGACACTTCCTGAGTGTATGATTAAGCCCATCACTGACCCGACGATGCTCAGACAATCTCTTCAATTCAGCCACGTACACTGAAATGGATTCCCCTTCCTTTTCATTGTGCTTATGAAACCTGAAGTGTTCAGCAATCGACAATGATTTTTGTTCTAAATATTCCTGCATTACCGTCATGATAGCAGCAAAACTTATTTTGGCTGGTTTGGTTGGAGCAGTTCAAATTCTTAGCAAACTGTGTATCTTTTCACCTATTACACCTAGCAGAACTACCACTCGCTTTGCATTGGCTATTCCATTTGTTTGAAAATATTGCTTAGTCAGTTAGTTTATAATATCCAGTTACCTGTTGTGCACTCGAACACAACTCCCTTTCTGATGTAGCCAGCCATTTCTGCTTTTTAAAAATTTATTATTATTACCACCATGATTTACGAACCCATGAATGTGTCCATTTTCTGCCTTTTTTAATTCGATCGTCTCTCTTCCCAAAGAAGTATGCGCTGTGCTTTGTTAAAACTAGAACTTCTCACTGCACTTCTTTTAAAAACTCGGACATCCCTCTAGGCTTCAACAGGCAGGTAGTCATCTTTGGGTTTGTTTAAAACTTTCTCATCACCACTGTTATGTTTTGTAACACCAAAGCATAAAACTGATTGAAAGAACAACATGGAGCCAGAAGATGCATACTGTACTTCAGTTTCATTTGTACCTTAATGAGGCATGCACTTATGACATGATGGGGTACTGACATAAGCCATTCATGTATTTGTATATGAACCCACAATTAATTATTTAAACAACAAAGAATGTTTAATTAAACAATATATTTACAATAGTATTCAAATACTACTGTACTGCCCTCACTGAGGTATTGTAACATCTTAAAACACTCCAGTCAAAAATGACATGAGAGTCAGGGTAGAGCCTCCTGGCTCTTTGGTTTTATTGCAGACGCAACGGCATGACATAGTGAATAAGGAGACAAACTGAAACACAACAAAATACAGTGCAATTTCCATATCATTCCATTCACACAAGTAAATATACTAAGGCTTAAGTAAGACTTTAGATAAGTTTCTTGCAGGAAAATATTATAAGATTTTGACAAGTAAATACTACAGATAATTATGTCAACCATTAGCATCCAGGTTAGTGTCCATTAAACTCAAAAATAACATTCTATTTCAGCAAAGTCTTATTGATAATTTCAGCTTAACTTCTAAGCAAGATAATGTCAACTTACGAACAATGCTTTGCTGGAGAAACAATGGGATGGCTTTGGATAGGAACTCATTTTGCTCCTGACATAAAAGTTTGCCAGCCAAAGTGCTTTTCTACTTACTACTTCCTGGTTGCTCCGGAAGTGACCTAATACAGATCTGAAACAGTCCATTAAAATAAAAGGTGAATGTGCTTAATATAAATCAATTTCCTGAAAGGTAGAATAGTCAGCATATATCAACCATGATTATATTGAATGACAGTGCAGGTTTGAGGGGCTGAGTGGCCTACACCTTCTCTTAGTTTCCATAGAAGCTAGTTTGGCTTTTATATTGCCGCCCTGGAACAATAATGATTTGCTTCTTTATCATGCTCGGTGTGCCCAAGAAAGGCACATAACGATTCCACTTGTCTTGAAATGGTGCTATTCCAACCAGCAAACGTTTCGGCTTGTTATTGAGACTCTGACTAACTTCTACAGATGTAGAATGGAAAACATTCTGACTGGTTTCATCACAGCGTGCTATGGGAACTCGAATGGACAGCAACATAGAGGCTACAGAGAATGGTGGACTCAGCCAGTTCCATCATGGGTACTTTTCCCCACCACTGGGCATATCCACAAGGAACAAAGTCTTAGGAAGTTGGCACCCTTCAGTAAGAACTCCCAGCACTGGGGTTCCACCCACTTCTCATTGCCATCATCAGGCAGTTGGTACCTGAACATTCAACAACTGGGTCTTCCCTCTACTTGAACTGAACTGGAAAACCTTAGCACTACCTTGGACTGTATGTTTCACTCTCTCTCTGACTTGCACTAGAGTCATTATTTATTTGTACATGTGAAAGTTATGTATTATCTATGTTATTTTTACTTTATACTAACTATGTTTGTAATGTACTATACTGCTACTGCAAAAAAACCTAATTTTCATGGTATTTATACATAATCTTGAATTTGGGCAGTTCAAAAACCTTACTCTAGAGCATGATAAAGAAGCAAATCGACTCCAAAGAGTTAAATCCTCTATTAGAAACCATCTTAATGTACTAAGTTTTCTCTGGGCATTGTTAGGGCAGTTTTGGGGTTAGGACATAAAGTGAACATTGACTTCAGTAACCAACCTTCAGATTCAAATATGCATTGGAGATTAAATTTAAAATGCCACTCAGAACAGTAAAATGCAGACAAGACAGACCAGGAAACAGGCACATAACTAATTGTCCATGTATGCATGAGTCCAATCAACATCCCATTGCATAGATACAATAGTAATTGACCCTTATTCTGGGTGTGATGGTGGTAAGATCCAGGCATTTGAAACTGTTACATGTAATTCAAAGGAAGCATTGTAAATATGGATTTGTTTGAATTGTCCTGAAATTTTCTTTGATCTTTAGCACATAAAATTTTATGCTATGCTGAGTCCAAAAGTGACTCCATCTGATGCCAGTGATTTCATTTTGTCAAATAAAGTGACTGCTTCATACCAACCAGTACTTCTCTCCAGTGACTTCATTCACCCAAGAACAACGTAAAGTATGCAGTAAGATGTTGGTGCAGACATCCGCTGGCTTTGCAAAAAAAGAGAAAATAATTTCAAAAATGAGCAGAAAACAGTGATGTGAGCGAGGACACGATAATCAGAAATTTGTATGGCTGAAGGTCCGAAGTTGAAGAATGAGAGAGGTTAGTATGGAGTGGATTAGAGCAATGCAAGGTAACAAAAGCACAGATGGTTCAGCAAAAGATATACTTGGGGCAAGGGTAGGGAAGAAAGATTCAGCTGGTGCTACAGAGGTGAAAATAAATGGTTTAAATATTTGCTATGGGTATCAGAGGTGGGTCAGGCATGGAGTTACTGACAAGTGAATGGAGATAGTTACAGTCACAGCAATCAATGCCATTGTTCTATTTAATATTTAGTTGGATAAAATGTAAAACCACTTGAAAAATAGTAATTTCATGTTGGTTTCTTCTGAATTGGAATCAAACATTTTCACGGTTGGATTTGCCTATTTTTAATACATCCCTGCAGGCAGAATTTAAGCACTAGCTTTTAAAGGTCAGGCCAGCTTAGTAAAAGGGCAGCTTAAACAATACTGCTGACCCCCTGTCCATAGGCAACAGGAACTAGGAGAATTATTGCTTTATGTTTTTCAAAAAAAAATCAACTCCTTTTAATCTCTAAACAACTTGCTTTCCCTAAATCAGAAGTGGTATTTTATTCAATAGTAAATCAATTGTTCCAAAAAGTTAAAGTGAAGCACATTCAAGAGCCTTTTGAAAGTAGACTCCACAGCTGGAAGTCAGAACTGGAATATGACAAGTCGATTTTCTTAAATGGTTAAAAGTTCAAAAAGTAAGCTATAAAACTTTTTGGGTGATATGCCTGGTTGTAATGAGGGTAAATACATACAGTCTTTTTCCCATTCTTTGGGAATCAGGAACGTGTGATATAGTTTGAGAGTGAGAAGAGAGAGATTTAAAAGGACTCCAAGGGGTAACATTTCACCTAGAGAGTGGTCAGTCTATGGAATGAGCTGGTTGGAGCTGGTCAGTCTATGGAATGAGTGGTTGGAGCTAATACATTAATAAGATCTCAGGGGTGTGTGCTTAGCCCACTGCTCTACTCTATATATACATGACTGTGTGGCTAGGCATAGCTCAAATACCATCTATAAATTTGCTGATGATACAACCATTGTTGGTAGAATCTCAGGTGGTGATGTGAGGGCATACAGGAGTGAGATATGCCAACTAGTGGAGTGGTGTCGCAGCAACAACCTGGCACTCAATGTCAGTAAGACAAAGGAGCTGATTGAAGGCTTCAGGAAGGGCAAGACGAAGGAACACATACCAATCCTCATAGAGGGATCAGAAGTGGAGAGAGTGAGCAGCTTCAAGTTCCTGGGTGTCAAGATCTCTGAGGATCTAACTTGGTCCCAACATATCGATATAGTTATAAAGAAGGCAAGACAGCGGCTATACTTTATTAGGAATTTGAAGAGATTTGACATGTCAACAAATAGACTCAAAAACTTCTCAGTTATACCATGGACAGCATTCTGACAGGCTGCATCGACGTCTCGTATGGAGGAGCTACTACACAGGACCAAAAGAAGCTGCAGAAGGTTGTAAATCTAGTCAGCTCCATCTTTGGCACTAGCCTACAAAGTACCCAGGACATCTTCAGGGAGCAGTGTCTCAGAAAGGCAGCGTCCATTATTAAGGACCTCCGGCATCCAGGGCATGCACTTTTCTCACTGTTACCATCAGGTAGGAGGTACAGAAGCCTGAAGGCACACACTCAGTGATTCAGGAACAGCTTCTTCCCCTCTGCCATCTGATCCCTAAATGGACATTGAATCTTCGGACATTACCTCATTTTTTTTTAATATACAGTATTTTTGTTTTTGAACATTTTTTAAAAAATCTATTCAATACATGTAATTGATTTACTGGTTTATTTATTATTTTTGTTTTTTTTTCTCTGCTAGATTATGTATTGCATTGAACTGCTACTGCTAAGTTAACAAATTTCACTTCACACGCTGGTGATTCCAATTCTGATTCTGAAATATGCTTGGACAGGTACGTGGATACATGGTTTGCAGGGATTTGAGTCAAACACCGACAAGTAGAACTAGTTCACATGGGAATCCTGATTGGCATGGATTAAATAGGCTAGGTGACCTGTTTCTAGGCTGTATGACTCCATAACTTTATAAAAAAGTTTTAACAAATAGTAATCTTGAGTGAGAGGATGAGGCATATATTTGCAATAGTTCAAAATATTTATTATTTTCACTAATCCTTTTAACATAAATGTGTTGTCATCCATGCCGTCAAAACAAGATACCTATAAAAATATAGCAAATGGGTTGGTGGACAATAAATTACAGTTGGCTTCCAGGAAAAACTTCCAGCCAGATTTCACTCTCCATACTATACAAATGAGATAAGGACTTGGCAATGGACTTCTAAAGTGCTTTTGAGGTGGAATCCAATATAATCATTGTTGATATATGGTGACTGTTCTACCTTTAAGGCAATTGATTTATATTAAACACAATACTGTTTCAGATCTGTATTAGATAACCTCCTGTGCAGCTAGGAAGTAGTAAGTAGAAAAACACACCGGCTGGCACAAGGCCAGAGGTTGATGTTAGGAACAAAAGGAGTTTCTGTCTGAAGCCATCATGTTATTTCCCCAGCAGAAGCATTATTTGCAAGTTGATGTTATATTGTTTAGAAGTTAAGCTGAAGATATCAATAAGACCTTGCTGATATTGAATGTTATTTTTGAGTTTAGTAGACATTAACCTAGATGCTAATGGTTGACACATACTATTTACCTGTAGTATTTACTGTCAAAATCTAATAATATTTTCTTGCAGGAAACATAACACAGGTCTTACTTAGACTTTAATATATTTACTTGTGTGAATGGAATGATATGGAAATTGCACTGTATTTTGTTGTGTTTCAGTTTGTCTCCTTATTCACTATGTCATGTCGTTGCGTCTGCAATAAAACCAAAGAAGCCAGGAGGCTCTACCCTGACTCTCATGTCATTTTTGACCGGAGTTTGGCTGACTGTATTGTTGATGTTACAACACCTCAGTGAGGGCAGTACAGTGGCCCCTGTTGAGTATTTAATATTTTAGTAACATTTGAATAATATTGTAAATATGTTGTTTGATTACAATGTTGGAAAATCCATGCTCATGCACTTCAGTAGTAGAAATAAATGTGTGGACTGTTTTCTAAATGGGGAGAAAATCCAAAAACCTGAGATGCAAAGGGACTTGGGAGTCCTTGTGCAGAACACCCTTAAGGTTAACTTGCAGGTCGAGTCGGTGGTGAGGAAGGCAAATGCCATGTTCGCATTCATTTCAAGAGGTCTCGAATACAAGAGCAGGGATGTGATGCTGAGGCTTTATAAGGCACTGGTGAGGCCTCACCTTGAGTACTGTGAACAGTTTGGGGCCCCCTCATGTTAAAAAAATGTGCTATCATTGGAGAGGGTCCAGAGGAGGTTCACAAGGATGATTCCAGGAATGAAAGGGTTATCGTACGAGGACTGTTTAATGGCTCTGGGTCTGTATCCGCTGGAATTCAGAAGGATGAGGGGGGGTCTCACTGAAAACTTTCGGATGTTGAAAGACCTAGACAGAATTGATGTGGAAAAGGTGTTTCCTGTGGTGGGATAGTCTAGGACAAGGTCCCAGAGCCTCAAGATAGAAGGCAGCCCTTTCAAAACAGAGATGTGGAGTAATTTCTTTAGCCAAAGGGTGGTGAATTTGTGGAATTTGTTGCCACATGCAGCTGTGGAAGCCAGGTCATTGGATGTTTATAAGGCAGAGATTGATAGGTTCTTGATTGGACATGACATCAAAGGTTACCGGGAGAAGACCGGGAAATGGAGTTGAGGAGGGAAAGAAAAAGGAACAGCCATGATTGAATGGCGGATCAGACTCGATGGGGCAGATGGCCTAGTTCTGCTCTTCTTTCTTATAATCTTATGACCTTAAGCATTCTTTTTTGTTTAAATAATTAATTGTGGGTTAAATGTACATGAGTGGCATATGTCATTACACCATCATATCGTAAGTGTGCACCTCACTAATGTAAAAATAAAATTAAAGTACAGTACACATCTTCTGGCTCCATGTTTTTCTTTCAGTTAGTTTTATTCGTTGGTGTTACAAAACATAACAGTAGTGTTGAGGAAGTTTTAAACAAACCCAATGATGACTACTTACCTGTTGAAGCACAGTGAGATGTTCGAGTTTTAAAGAAAGTGCAGTGAAACGTTCGTTTGAGAAAAGCACATCACATGCTTCTTTGGGGAAAGAGAGATGGTGGAGTTAAAAAAAGGCACAAAATAGACAAATTCATAGGTTCATGTATAGTTAGTACCGGGTGATAATAATAATAAATTAAAATAGAAGAGAAATAGCTGGTTACATCTGAAAGTGAGATGTGTTCAGGTGCATGACTGGCAACTGGATATTATAAACTAAGCAACTGAGCAGTATTTTGAAGCAAGTGAAATAGCCAATGCAAAGCGAGAGCTAGTTCTGCTGAGTGTAATATGCGGAAAGGCATACAGTTTGCTAAGAAGTTGAACTGCTCCTACCAATACAGCCAATATGAGCTTTGCTGATATCATTGTAGTAATGGAGGAACATTTAGAACCAAATCCATTGTCGATGGCAGAACACCTTAGGTTTCATAAGCAGAATCAAAAAGATCTGGGAACTGTTAGAACAATGACAGCCAAGTCCAAACAGATCCCAGAATGGGAAAAGAAGATCAGATAAAGAAAGAGACCAAAGACAGAAAAACAAAGTTAATTTATTACTTTAAAAACCCCAACAATCTTAAAAATTAATAAATTCTCAATAAGGAAAAGTAAAGAGATAGTTTGCCAGTGATGCAGATTTATCATATTGTGAAAGATGTACTAACAATCCAATAACTAAACCATAATTCTTTTCCCTGGCCTGTTTGATGAGTATCTAATGGTAAATCGGCTATTTCACACTCTTGCTTGTAATTTAATGGTGAATGTCTTGGTGATATACCAGTGAATGATAGTTCTTGATGAGCAGAAACTTTCTGATTCTGGGCCTGCACAAATGCCCTCAGCAGCAATTGCTGTGTCAGTTACCCTTTAGCAATGGGAATCAATGTCACGTTCGTTGATGTTCAAACAGCTGAACTTAACAATTTGGCACAGTGGTTCTGCTCTATTCATTTTGATTACTCAATGAATACCATTTCCTTGAAGAATGAATTTGAATTCAACTTGCACTTCACAGCCCATGCTGCACTCTACAATGAAGTCTCTGCTTAAATGCAGAGAAATGCATATTCCAATTTGCACATAGCTGATTTTTTCAAACAGCAATGTGGAATTGACTGTTACGACCTTTTGCACTCGGAATTAAATCTATTTTAGTAAACTGAGTCCTGGCTCAGAGTTAGTTGTTTTTAATTAATTGCTTTTAGATTTTTAAACATGGTTTTGGGGACAGAGAGAAAACTTAGGGATCAAGAGAGAGTTCGAGGTCATGAATGTGGTGGAATTGGAAGTCACCCTGGAGGCTTAGACTGTGCTCCCTGTTCAAAGGCCAGTGATGCAGATGTGGGATGTCCATAGCTGGATATCAGATGTCAGGCTGGCAGAAAGTGAATGGGTGCCCCTAAGGTCAGTGAGCTGTTGGCCGGTTCTGGAGTTGGAGTTCAGTTCAGGCAGGACAAATGAGTTCCAATGTCCTCCTGGGTTTGTGATTTGAAGTTTGAGGCCTAGTGTTCAGCGATCATGGGCTTGATGCCGAGGAGCAGGGCTCAAGGTTTGAAATGGAAGTCTAGAGCTCGAGGCCCAGTGGCGAGGGCCAAATCTGTAAATATTTGCAGACTGTGGAATCTGAAGTCTAATGCTTGTAAGTTCGAGTCCACTGGAGGCTGGAGACTGAAGCCTGTCCCATTGTGTGTCCCTGTCACACTATGTATATGTGTGGGTAGGAGGTAAGATCAGCAGCTTTGCTTGTTTTGCTGTTGTAGATTTGTTGCCTGGTGTATTGTGTGTTGTTCTGCTGAGCACTGTCGGCATGCTGGAATGTGCGGTGACACTTGCGACCTGCCCCCAGCGCATATTTCAGGTGTGCTGGCTGTGAACACAGATAGCTCATTTCACTTTATGTTTCATTGTACATGTGATAAGTAAACTTGAATCTTGGTAACTACTAATTGGCAGTGAGTTACAATGAAAAAATTTGTTTTACATGTCATCCACACAGATCACCTCAGTACGAGAGGAAAATGTTAGCACGATGCAAGATATTGTGTTGCAGTTACAGAGAAAGTGCAGTGCAGGCAGATGATGATGTAAAAGACCATAATGAGGTAGATTGTGAGGTCAAGAGTCCACCTTATCACACTAGGGGACCATTCAATAGTTTTATTACAGCGAGATAGAAGCAGTCCTTGAGCCTGGTAATAAATGCTTCCAAGCTTTTGTACCTTTTGCCTGATGGGAGGGGGGAGAAGAGTGACTTTCCAGGGTGGGGGGCATCTTTGAATATGTAGGCTGTTTTTCCGAGGCACTGGGAAGTGTAAACAGGCTCCGTGGAGGGAGGTTGTTTCGATGATGTGCTGAACTGTGTCCAAAGGTCTCTTCAATTTTTTTGCAGCTTGAACACAGCAGTCATCATACCGAGCCATGATTTATCGGGAAAGGATGCTTTCTGTGGTATGTGCTGCTTAGCTGCCACTTACTACCTACATCACAAAGAAGACTTGTATATGCAGTAATTATGACTACACTGGTTGCTGTTTTCTACCTATGGAGAAGGGGAAGAAATCCCCAATCACTTCAGCACAGAGTTTCTCACACAGACCAAAGACAGGAATAAGCTTCAGAATAGGTGTTGGTGTTGAGTCATCACTGAACAAGGAATGACACCATCTTCCACTTGCTCTGTGATCATACAGGATATATGATCAATGCATTTGCTCTCGTTCTATTAAGGAATAAGATTGCAAGTGTTTTAGCCTTCAAGGTGCCGTAGTTGTTAGCACAACACTCTACAGTACGATTCAATTCCCACCTCAGCCTGTAAGGGGTTTATACGTTGTCCCCATAACCTCGCGATTTTCCTCCGGATGCTCCAGTTTCCTCCCACCGTCCAAAGATGTACTGGCTGGTAGGCTAATTGGTCACTGTAAGTTGTCCCGTGTGCAGGCTAGTGTTAAATCGGGGAATTGCTGGGTGGTCTGGCTCAAAGAGCCTGTTCCGTGCTGCATCTCAGTCAATGAAAAGTATAAAATATGGTGTTATTAACAACCCAGCAGCCAGAGAGGCTTCACCCTTCGTCTCCTCTTTGAGAGGCACAGGTACAAAAAAACACCCAGGCAGACTTTGGTTTTAGTTTTCAAAAATACAAAATTTAGACTAATTCTGATAAAAAACCAACTGTTTTGAATGCCCCTCCACCTTCAACCTCTTCCTTGTCTTTTTATTTCATACATAAGTGCCTTTAGGCTCTTTTTACAGCAATATGTCTATTTTGATTATCACTGTGGGGTTTTCTCATTAACTCTGTGAAGCTCAATTTAGGCAAGCCACTGTGTGAAAGGATAAACATGTCAAAAAGTAATTTTCCTTTTACTCACTTTACTGAAACAATGATGAATAATGTCTACACAATTCATTGTTAACAAGCCAAATCTTATATAAAATTTAAGAGCCAGATACAAACAACCTTAGTTTGGATTCAAAAGTACCTCAGGTTGGAAAAGTGATCAATGTCCCAGAATTCCAGCTCACAGTTAGTCTTTTGTTCCCTAAAGGCAGGTTATTTGCCTCCATTGTCAATAATTATCATTGGCTAGGGCCAGGTATCTCTACAGATCTGATGAGGCTGCTTCCGGCTACTGTTGTGTTAAAACCAAACCTTGTAAACTCGTTGTATTTCTCTGCACATGATGGCTCTGATTGTCAACCCATGGTGATTCAGGGGTGAAGCAGATCTCACTCTTTTGATTCTACCATTCACATTGTTTGCATCTGTTCCTCATGGCAACATGATTGGCTGAGTTCCGTCAGTATTTTGTGTATGTTGCAAGCGTTCCTTTGTTCGCTTTACCAGAGCAATAAGTTTGACAACATGGTTAAATATACAGAGATGCATCTGCCCCATTATGAGTTGATGCAACCAGTCTACCAATAAACTCTATTTACTATTTAATGGCAAGAAATGTATAGTTCCTATTCCTTAAACTGTGAACATTAAAACTGAATGAAGCCATCATTTTAAAGAGTCATGGGGGAGGAGGGGAATCACACAGCACCACATCAGTGCCAACTATGAAACATCTACCCACACAGATCCAATTTCCCCCTCCCATTCCAACACAGAAGAGGAGCAATTTACAGCAGCCAGTTAAATCCCTATAAAGTCATGCACATTTTACCTCTCTATCTGTGGAGAGAGGCATATTTCAGTAAAGGTTAGTGTTTTGGAATAGAGGCAGCTGATGTGTGGAATTCTGGTGTATTTGGGATGGCTGATTCCTGACATCCCAGAAGAATTCTGTAAATTTGAACAGAGTGAAATGTTCGTGCAGTTCTTCATTGAGTAGTGTGAGGAGAACCATTGTTTTTCCCGTTAATAATGACTCACGTACCCAAGTGGTAAATGCATACATTTAGGAGAGATTTATATCAGTGTCGTTATAATGCTATTCTGAATACCTTTAGATTATTTTACTCCTCTCAGAAAATTAGTCATTAAACAGATTATGCAAAATTATCATCTATCACAGCATTAGGTGCAGTTGGGCGTAAAGAGAAAACACCTGTCACATTTGCACTTGTGAAAATATACAGAAAGCCTACAGCATGACTTGGAAACATTTATAATCAACAGTTTCTGTCTGTATGTTTTGTAAAACTGGGGTTTAACTACAAGTAAATGATCTTACTTCAAAGGTTAATATCAGGATTATACTCAATGGTCTTGGCATGGATTAGTAGTGGGGCTTATCCATGGTCCAATGAGCTGGGACAGGTGGAGGACTTAGTGAAAGAAATGCAGCAGAAAAGAAGGCCATTTGGCCCATTGAGTGTGTGTGAGCAATTCCATTAACTTCACTGCCTGCCTTCTCTGTAACTTCATCCTTTTCAAATAGGTTTTGCTTGAATTTGCTTTTGCTATTGATCCTAGCAGTGCATTCCAGACCTTAACCATGCACTGAATTAAGAGGATTTTCCTCACGTGGCTTTTAGTTCTTTCACCTGTGCCAACCAGAAAAAAATATTTCCATCAGTTCTATCAATATCCTTCATGGTTTAATTACTTCTGTAATATTCTTCAGAATCCTTTCTGCTCCACGAACAATTCGAGCTTCTACAACATTCTCACGTAAGTAAGGCTCCTCAACCCTGGAATCGTTTTGATAAATCCCTTCTTACATCGTTGAGGGAGGGGTTTGAGGGTAATCAGTCTACACTTAAAACTTATGCTTGTATTTCTAGAGGAAGTTGCCAAGATCTCACCAAATGACAACACTTTACCAGGAAGGAACACAACAGTGAAAGATCCCAGAGGATAATGCTTAGGCCAGGGCCAGTAAGCATTTAGATCATGAAATTTGCAGACAGTGTTTTTCATAGAGAGAGACAGAATAGAGATATGCTCTATGGATGATTCAGCCTGTGTGGATCACTAAGCATCTATTTTTCCCGGAATCCTGTCCCAAATCTCCCAATATTTCCAGCAGCTATGAACTCAAGAACTGAATCAGAATCAGAATTATTTTGTTGCAGCACAAAGGTATAACATTACTCTAAATTACAGAATGAATAAATAGTATAAACAAAAATAATGAGGTCGTGTTCCTAAGTTCATGGACCATTCCAAAATGTGATGTTGGAGGGGAAGAAACTTCCCTCCACCATCTTTCTTCCTTTTTTTCTTTCTCTTTTTTTTGTTTCAGTTTAGTTAGTGGGTTTTTTTTCCTTTATCAATAAAATTTCCAATTTTTTTTATGATTGCTATGAGGAGCTGTAGTTTTTTTTTACCATTGTATATATAACAGCATAATATTTTACCTATTTGATTTTGACATTTTATACTTTCTGTTTTTATTATTGCTGTTTATATGTCTTTTATATTATCTGTTTGCTAAACTCCTCCTCTGATTTGTATATTTTTTATTTGAAAATCAATAAAAAGATTAAAAAATGAAATGAAACTGCTCCTGAAACCTTGAGTGTGGGTCTTCAGGCTCTTGTACCTCCTCCCTCTTGGTAATAATGAGGAGCGGGTATGTCCTGGATGGTGACGTTCCTTAGTGATGGATGCCACTTTCTTGAAGCACCACTTCTTAAAGATGTCCTCAGTGGTGAGGAGGATTGTGCCCACGATTGAAGCTGGCTGAGTTTAAAACCCTCCGCTCCTCCCTCCCCATCATCTGGAACACGGATGCCACTCAGGGCTGTGTGCTGAGCCCCACTGCTTTACATTCTTCCCACACATGATTGCATGGTCAACCACGTGAGTAATCAAGTTGTCAAGAATGCTGAAGATGCAACAGTGAGGTGGAGGTGAAGGCAGAGCTTAGGAGAGTCAATGGTGCCATTGCTTGCATCTTGGGAAACAGCTCTATTTCTATGTTTAATATCTCTGTTTTTCCCTTTCCGGTTTCTTTTGACGACCCTGACCTGGAGTTACACGCTGACTTTGGTTCTTTGCGGGAATGGGACCCGCTCTCAGGTTTCACGACTGGCTGTTATTCGACATGCCAAAGGCTCAGCCTAAGAGCTCCGATCATCTTCCGAGGTCCAAGATTTTGTGGCTCTAGGGACAGGCGGATCGAAGGTCGGTGTCCCGGCAGGAGATCGGTGTGTTGTGGGAGTTGGAAGATCTGTGGTTGTGTGTCCAGAGACCTAAGATCTTTGGGCTCAGAACTCGGAAGAAGCGACCCAACGAACTTTTAACATTGTAAACCAGCAAGTTGTTTGTTATGTCTCCCCTCTTGCTATGAAATGGAGATACCTCTTTCTCCCTTATTAGGGAGAGAGAGAGCCTGTGATATGTTGAATACTGGGTTAATGAGTAGTCTTTGGGATACTGCAGATCTGTGTCTTTGCTGTTGCTTTGCTGCACACTTGAGTGCTCGGTCCTGGGTGCCAATGTTTTTTTTGCTGGTGGGGGATGGGGGGGGATTGTTGCTTGCTGCCACTTATGCGCGAGAGGGAGGGGAGCTGAGGGGGGGGACTTCAGGTTTCTAACATTTAACTGTCATTATTTCTTTAGGGACACCCGTCTGTTTTTTTGTGGGTGGTTGCGAAGAAAAAGCATTTCTCTGACATTAAATGTACCTTTGAAACCTTTGAGTGGTGGGGATCATTATCAACAATGATGAAATGGCCTAGAGGAAGGAGGTGGAAGTGCTTGAGGTCTGGTGCCAGGCAAATAACCACTCCCTTAGTGTCAACAAAACAAATGAGATGGTTATCGACTTTGGGAGAACTTGCACCACTCATACCCCAGTTTACATCAGCATCACAGAGGTGGAAACTGCGAGAAGTTTCAAACTTCTGGATGTGCACATCTTGCACCATCATTGTTGTTCCGAGAACACATCATGCACCATCAGGAAATCTCACCAATGCCTCTACTTCTTGAGGAGGCTAAAGAGAGCAGGACAATGCACATCTATACTCCTGCCTTTCTACAGATGTGCAGTAGAGAGCATTCTAACATGCTGCATCACTGCATGGTACGGAATTTGTATTGTAGTGGACAGGAAGGCTCTACAATGGAAAGGGGCCAGAACGATCCCACCCACCTGCTCAGGGACTGTTTATCCCACTCCCATCAGAGAGGAAGCTATGTAGAAGCTGCAGAAAAAAATAGTTATTTCTCCCAAGCAAGAAAGGCTGATCAACACTTTCACTCACTAACCCACCCCTCCACACCCCCAATTACCACTGCTTTACCATCTCCTGTCAGTCACCTAATGTACTGATACTCCTGTGCCTAGCATCACTTTATGGGCATACAATCAATCTATTTACCTGTACGTAAACTATCTTAAGTATTTATATTACTCATTGTGTTTTTTATCTTATTGGGTTTTTTGTGCTGCATCAGATACAGAGGAACAATTATTTTGTTCTCCTTTACACTTGTGTACTGGGAATAACATTAAACAATCTTTAGTCTGGAATCTTGTGATTGTATGTTGTTTTCTCCTTATAGGTCGTGAACCAACCAGTCAGATTATGATTTCCACTGAACATCTATAGGAACTTCGACAAGTTTTTGTTGACATCCCAAATCTCCTCCAAACTCCTGTCATAGTTCTGTATGGGAGGCTGGCCCAGAAGTTGAAGTTGCTTGGCATTCAGGATAAAGTATTCAATGGCCTTCACCATTGGTCAGTGGGAGAAGGCACACCATGGGAGTTGACAGTTATGTCTCTGAGAGAAGGCCTGTGACTAGTGGTGTGCTGCAGGGAATAGTGCCATGTATATTATTGTTTATCATCTCTGGTAATGATTTAGATGATAATGTAGTAAACTGGATCAGCAAATTTATAGATTATACCAAAATTGTGGGCAGAATGTACAGTGAGGATGGCTATCAAAGCTTGCAAAGTAAACTGGTCAAGCTTGGAAAATGGGCTGAAAATGGCACATGGAATTTAATGCAGATAAATAGGAGGTGTTACACTTTGAGAAGATAAATAGAATAAGAATTACACAGTGAATGGTAGGACACTGAGGTGTGTGGTAGAACAAAGAGGCCCGGGAAAACCGATCCATAGTTCCTTGAAAATGGTACCACGAGTAGATAGGTTCATAAAGAAATATTTTGGCACATTGGTTTCAGAAATTAGGGCATTCATTTCAGGAACTGAGGTGTTGAAGTTATATATGATGTTGATAAGGTCAAATTTGGGGTACTGTGTCTATTCTGGTAACTCACCTACAGGAAAGATATCCATAAGCTTGAAAGAGAAAATTTACACTGAAGTTTCTGGGACTTGAGGATCTGATTTACATAGAAAGGTTAAATAGGCTAAGACTTCATTCCTTTGAGATCTTATAGGGGTATACAAAATTATAAGGGCTATAAATAGGATAAAATATTACAGACTTTTTCCACTAAGGTGAAAGTAGAAATAGGGGTCATAAGTTTAGGGAGAAGGGTGAAATATTTAAGGGGGATCTAAGGGGTAAGTTCATTCAGAGGGTGGTATGAGTATGGAAAGAGCTTGCTGAGGAGGTGGTGAATATGAGTTCAGTTACAATATATAACAGAAACTTGGATGGGTACCTGCATGAGTGAGGTATGGAGTACTATGGTCTGAGTGCAGGTAGATGTGAATAGGCAGAAGAGCAGGCTGGCATAGACTGTTTGTGCAGAGGGGCCAGTTTCTGTGCTGCAGTCTATGAATCTAGGGCCCCAGGTGTGCCTTCTACATGTTTGCTTCAATATGTTGGACGCATGGTAGAATCCCTAAGATGTTGACACCCACAAACTTAAGGCTGCTCTCCCTTTCCACTACTAAAAGAAAATATATTTACCTGTTTAGTGATACAGCGTTGAGTAGTCCCTTTTGCACCTGAGAACTAGCCACCTCAGCAACCCCTGACAAACCTGATTAACCCTATTGTCATCAATGGACAATTAATAATCAGTAATTAACCTAACCAGTAAGACTTCAAATTGTGGGAGGAAACCAGAGCACCTGGAGAAAACTCATGCATTCCACCGGAAAGATGTATAGAATCCTTACAAAATGCTGTTGGAATTGAACTCTGACCTCCAGGACACCCTGAGCTGTAATAGCATTGCACTAAGCACTACGCTACCAAGGCATCCTCTTAAAGGTCCATTCATGGTCCAGGTGTAGGTAGATGAGACCAGTCAGAAGATATATTTACCAAGATGGTTCTGGGATATGAAGACCTGAGTTATAGGGAAAGTTTAAGTAAGTTAGGGCTCATTTCTCTGGAATGCAGGAGAATGAGGAGAAATCATTCCACAGATAAGGTAGGATGCCACAGTAGATTACCAGTTAGCATAACATCATTACAGAACCAATGACCTGGGTTCAATTCCGGCCACTGACTGTAAGGAGTTTGTCTGTTCTCCCTGTGACTGTGTGGGTTTCCTCTGGGTGCTCCGTTTTCCTCCCATATTCCAAATATATGCAGGTTAGTAGGTTAGTTGGTTGCATGGTGAAATTGGATAGTCATGTCTCTTTGGGCCAGAAGAGCCTCGTACTGTGATGTATCTCCAACTAAAAATAGAAGTACGTAAGATGAATACTTGTAGGCTTTTCTCCTCAGTTTGAAGTAAAATGAGAGAAAGAGTGAAATGTGAAATATTTTAAGAGAAATTTGAGGGGATCTTCTTAGACTATAACACAATAAGATATAGAAGCAGAATTATACTATTCAGCCCATTGAGTCTTCTCTGCCATTTGATTTCGACTGACTCCAGAATCCATTCAACCTCATACACCTGCCTCTTGCTATATCCTTTAATGGCTTGACTGATCAGGGAATGATCAATTTCCACCTTAAATCTCTCAGTGGGGGAGCATTTTGGAGATAGTGATCACAATTCTATCTCCTTTACAAAAGAATTGAGAGGAATAGGAACAGACAAGTTAGAAAAGTGTTTAATTGGAGTGAGGGGAAATATGAGGCTATCAGGCAGGAACTTGGAAGCATAAATTGGGAACAGATGTTCTCAGGGAAATGCACGGAAAAAATATAGCTAATGTTCAGGGGACATTTGTGTGGAGTTCTGCACAAGTACGTTCCAATGAGACAGGGAAATGATAGTAGGGTACAGGAACTGTGGTGTACAAAGCATGTTGTAAATCTAGTCAAGAAGAAAAGAAAAGCTTATGAAAGGTTCAAAAAACTAGATAATGATAGAGATCAAGAAGATTATAAGGCTAGTAGGAAGGAGCTTAAGAATGAAGTTAGGAGAGCCAGAAGAGGCCACGAGAAGGTCTTGGTGGACAGGATGAAGGAAAACCCCAAGGCATTCTACAAATATGTGAAGAGCAAAAAGATAAGACATGAGAGAATAAGACCAATCAAGTGTGACAGGGGAAAAGTGTGTATTGAACCGGAGGAGATAACGGAGGTACTAAATGAATACTTTGCTTCAGTATTCATTACGGAAAAGGATTGTAGCAATTGTAGGGATGACTTGCAGTGGACTGAAAAGCTTGAGCATGTAGATATTAAGAAAGAGGATGTTCTGGAGCTTTTGGAAAGCATCAAGTTCAGTAAGTTACCGGGACCAGACGAGACGTACCCCAGGCTACAGTGGGAGCAGAGGGAGGGGATTGCTGAGCCTCTGATGATGTTCCTTGCATCATCATTGGGGACAGGAGAGGTTCTGGAGGATTGGAGGGTTGTGAATGTTGTACTCTTATTCAAGAAAGGGAGTAGAGATAGCCCAGGAAATTATAGACCAGTGAATCTTAATTCAGTGGTTGGTAAGTTGATGGAGAAGATCCTGAGAGGCAGGATTTATGAACATTTGGAAAGGCATAAAAATGATTAGGAATAGTCAAGTCAAGTCAAGTCACTTCTATTGTCATTTTGACCATAACTGCTGGTACAGTACATAGTAAAAATGAGACAACATTTTTCAGGACCATGGTGTTACATGACACAGTACAAAAACTAGACTGAACTATGTAATAAAAAAACAACAACACAGAGAAAGCTACACTAGACTACAGACCTACACAGTCAGCATGGTTTTGTCAAAGGCAGGTCATTCCTTACGAGCCTGATTGAATTTTTTGAGGATATGACTAAACACACTGATGAAGGTAGAGCAGCAGGTGTAGTGTATATGGATTTCAGTCAGGCATTTGACAAGATACCCCATGCAAGGCTTATTGAGAAAGTAAGGAGGCATGGGATCCAAGGGGACATTGCTTTGTGGGTCCAGAACTGGCTTGCCCACAGAAGGCAAAGAGCGGTTGTAGACGGGTCATATTCTGCATGGAGGTCAGTGACCAGTGGTGTGCCTCAGGGATCTATTCTGGGTCCCCCTATGCTTCATGATTTCTATAAATGACCTGGATGAGGAAGCGGAGGGATAGGTTAGTAAATTTGCTGATGACACAAAGGTTGGGGGTGTTGTGGATAGTGTGGAGGGATGACAGAGGTTACAGCAGGACATTGACAGGATGCAAAACTGGGCTGAGAAGTTCAATTCAGTTAAGTGTGAGATGGTTCATTTTGGTAGGCCAAATATGATGGCAGAATATAGTATTAATGGTAAGACTCTTGGCAGTGTGGAGGATTCGAGGGATCTTGGGGTTCAATTCCATAGGACACTCAAAGCTGCTGCGCAGGTTGACTCTGTGGTTAAGAAAGCATATGGTGCATTGTCCTTCATCAATCATGGCATTGAATTTAGGAGCCGAGAGGTAATGTTGCAGCTATATCTGACCCTGGTCAGACCCCGCTTGGTGTACTGTGCTCAGTTCTAGTCACCTCACTACAGGAAGGATGTGGAAACTATAGAAATGGTGCAGAGGAAATTTACAAGGATGTTGCCTGGATTGGGGAGCATGCCTTATGAGAAACAATATGTACAACACGCTGGAGGTACTCAGCAGGTTGGGCAACATCCGTGGAAACGAACAGTCAATGTTTCGGTGGGGGAGGGGATAGGCATGAAAGGTGAAGAAGGAAAGTAAGGGGAAAGCAGTATGGGTAGTAGAACCCCTGCTTCCCCTCCCTCACCCCTTGATCTTTCCCCTTACTGGTTTTTCACCAGGCAACTACCAGCCTTCTCCTTCCCACCCTCCCCCTACCTCCTTTATAGACCCTGCCCCCTCTCTCTTCAGTCCTGACGAAGGGTCTCAGCCTAAAACATTGACTGTTCATTTCCAAGGATGTTGCCCAACCTGCTGAGTTCCTCCAGTGTGTTGTGCGTATTGCTTTGACCCCAGCAACTGCAGAGTATTTTGTGTTTATGCCTTATGAGAATAGGTTGAGTGAACGCGGCCTTTTCTCCTTGGAGCGACGGAGGATGAGAGGTGTCCTCATAAAGGTGTATAAGGCATTGATCGTGTGGATAGTCAGAGGATTTTTCCCAGGGATGAAATGGCTAGCAGGAGAGGTCACAGTTTAATGGTGCTTGGAAGTAGGTATAGAGGAGATGTCCGGGGTACGTTTTTTATGCAGAGAGTGGTGAGTGCGTGGAATGGGCTGCTGGTGGTGGTGGTGGAGGCAGATATGATAGGGGCTTTTAAGAGACTCCTGGACAGGTATGTGGAGCTTAGAAAAATAGAGGGCTATGGGTAAACCTAGATAATTTCTAAGGTAAGGACATGTGGGCTTTGTGAGCTGAATGACCTGTTTTGTGTAGTAGGTTTTCTGTGCTTCTATGTTTCTTAAATATACCAATGCACTTGGCCTCCACCACAGTCTGTGGCAAAGCAGTCCACAGATTCTATACTCTCTAGCTAAAAAAAAAATTCCTCCTTACTTCTGTTCTAAAAGGTTGCCCCTCAGTTTTGAGGCTACGCCCTCTAGTTCTGGATACCCCCACCATAGGAACCATCCTCTCCACATCCACCCTATCTAATCCTTTCAACATTCAGTAGGTTTCAGTGAGATCCCCCCCGCATTCTTCTAAATTCCAGTGAGCACAGGCCCAAAACTGCCAACCGCTCCTCATCTATTAACCCCTTCATTCCAGGAATCATCCTCGTGAACCTCCTCTCAACTCTCTCCAATGAAATCACATCCTTTCTAAGATATGGGGCCCCAGCTATTATAAATACTCCATGTGCAGTGTGATTAGTGTCTTATAAAGCCTCAGCATTATCTCCTTGCTTTTATATTCTATTCCCCTTGAAATAAATGCCAACATTGCATCTGCATTCTTTACCACAGACTGAACCTGTAAATTAACCTTCTGGGACAAAGGGACCTTGCACGAGGCCTCCTAAATCCTTCTGCACTCTGATGTTTGAACTTCCTCTGCATTTAAATAATAGACCACACTATTGGTCCTATTACCAAAATGTATTATCATACATTTCCCAACACTGTATTCCATCTGCCACTTTTTTGTCCATTCTTCCAATTTGTCCAAGTCCTTCTGCAATCGCATTGCTTCCTCAGCACCAGCTACCCCTCCACCTATCTTTGTATTGTCCACAAAATTTGGCACAAAGCCATCGATTCCATTATCCAAATCATTGATGAACAATGTGAAAAGTAGTGGTCCCATTACTGACTACAGGAACACCACTAGTGCAGCCAACCAGAAAAATCCAATTTTATTCTCACTCACTGCCTCCTGCCTGTCAGCCATTCCTTTATCCATGCCAGTATTGTTCCTGTAATGTCAGAGAATTTTATTTTGTTAAGCAGCCTCAAGTGTGCCTCCTTATGAAATGCTTTCTGAAAATCCAAGTAAATGACGTGTAGTGCCTCTCCTTTGTCCACACTACTTGTAACTTCATTGAAAAACTCTAACAGATTTATCAGACAAGATTTCCCTTCACAGAGACCATGCTGACTTTGGCTTATTTTATCATTGATGCACCATCAATAACTCTCGGAGACGTGAGGCAAGATATAGGCTTTTATTGGCTGGAATAAAGAACAAGCAGCAAGTGACCACCACACAACATCCTGGAGACTGAGGAAGGGGCTGTGCCTCCAATCGCCTTCATACAGGGGTCTGTGGGAGGAGCCACAGGAGCAGTCAGTGGGGGGAGGGGGGGCGTGTCCAGACAGGTATATGTAGTTCACCACAATCATTGGTCTCAAAATACCTCGAAACCTCATCCTTAATGATAGACTCTAACACTTTCCCAACCGCTGCAGTTAGGCTAACTGTATTTTGTAATTGTAATTTCATTTCTTTTGCCTTCCTCCCTTCTTAAAGAGTGGAGTGACTTTTGCAATCTTCCAGCCCTCCTGTCCCATGCCAACATCAAGTGATACTTGAAAGATCATGGCCAATGCATCGGCTATCTCTTCAGCAACCTCTCTCAGGATTCTGGGATGTAGTCCATCTGGTCCAGGTGACTTATCCACCTTAAGACCTTTCAGTTTGCCTGGCACTTTTTCCTTTGTAACAGCAGTGCACTCATTTCTTCTTCATGACACTCACAGACCTCTGGCACACTGCTAGTGTCTTCCACATCAAAGTCAGATGCAATACCCATTAAGTTCATCTGCCATGTCTTTGTCCTCAATTACTACCTCACCAACATCATTTTCCAGTGGTCCAATATCAACTCTCAACTCCCTTTTACTTTTTATATAACTACAAAAAACCTTTTGGTATCCTACTTTATAGTATTGGCTAGTTTGCCCTCAGGTTTCACCTTCACACTTCTTAAAGCTTTTGTAGTTGTATTTTTTTTTGTATTTTAAAAGCTTCCAAATCATCCAACTTCCCATTCACTTTTGTTAGCTTACATGCCCTTTCCTTGGCTTTTATGCAGTCCTTAACTTCCCTTGCCAGCCATGGTTGCTACCACTGCCATTTGAGAACTTCTTCTGAGGGACGTATCTATCCTGCGCCTTATGAAGTATTCCCAGAAACTTCAGCCACCTCTGCTCTGCCGTCATTTCCCCCAGTATCTTCCTCCAATCCAGTTGGGCAAGCTCCTCTCATGCCTCTGTAATTCCCCTTATTCCACTGCGATACACATACATATGACTTATCCTTTCTTCTCTCAAATTGCGGTATGAATTCAATCATATTATGATCACTCTCCTAAGGGTTCCTTTACATTAAGCTCCCTAATAAGATCTAGGTTATTAAACAACACCCAATCTAAGACAACCTTTCCCCAAGCAGGCTCAAGAACAAGCTGCACTAAAAATCCATCTTGTAGGCATTCAACAAATTCTCTCTCTTGCAATCCAACACCAACCTAATTTTCCCAATCTCTTTGCATATTGAATTCCCCCATTACAATAGACAATAGACAATAGACAGTAGGTGCAGGAGTAGGCCATTCGGCCCTTCTAGCCAGCACCACCATTCACTGTGATCATGGCTGATCATACACAATCAGTACCACATTCCTGCCCTCTCCCCATATCCCTTGACCCCGCTATCTATAAGAGCTCTATCTAACTCTCTCTTGAATGCATGCAGAGACTTGGCCTCCACTGCCTTCTGGGGCAGAGCATTCCACATATCCACCACTCTCTGGGTGAAAAAGTTTTTCTGCATCTCTGTTCTAAATGGCCTACCCCTTATTCTTAAACTGTGGCCTCTAGTTCTGGACTCACCCATCAGTGGGAACATGCTTCCTGCCTCCAGTGTGTCCAATCCCTTAATAATCTTATATGTTTCAATCAGATCCCCTCTCATCCTTCTAAATTCCAGTGTATACAAGCCCAGTCTCTCCAATCTTTCAACATATGACAGTCCTGCCATTCCGGGAATTAACCTTGTGAACCTACGCTGCACTCCCTCAATAGCAAGAATGTCCATCCTCAAATTTGGAGACCAAAACTGCACACAATACTCCAGGTGGGGTCTCACCAGAGCCCTGTACAGCTGCAGAAGGACCTCCTTACTCCTATACTCAATTCCTCTTGTTATAAAAGCCGGCATGCCATTAGCTTTCTTCGCTGCCTGTTGTACCTGCATGCTTGCTTTCATTGACTGATGAACAAGAACACCTAGATCTTGTTGTACTTCCCCTTTTCCTAATTTGACTCCATTTAGATAGTAATCTGCCTTCCTGTTCTTGCCACCAAAGTGGATAATCTCACATTTATCCACATTAAACTGCATCTGCCATACATTTGCCCACTCACCCAACCTGTCCAAGTCACCCTGCATTCTCATAACATCCTCCTAACATTTCACACTGCCACCCGGCTTTGTGTCATCAGCAATTACAATTGTGTCATTAACCTTATTATATGCATTTTCTAGCTCCCTTTTTTTTATCTCAACCCCATATCTTGGCTACTATTTGGAGGCCTATATATGATTCCCATAATGGTAGTTTTACCCTTGCAGTTTCTTAACTCCTCCCACAAAGTTTCAACGCTCTCTGATCCTATTTCACCTCTTCCTAAAGATGTAATTCCATCTCTTAATAACAGAGCCATGCCACTGCCTATGCCTTCCTGCCTGTTGTTTTGATAGAAAGTATATCATTTGATATTAAACTCCCATCTATGGCCTTTTTTCAGCCATGACTCAGTGATGCTCACAATGCCATACCGACCAAACTGTAATTGCTCAACAAGTTTGTCCACCTTATTCCGAATGTTACATGCATTTAAAAACAGCACCTCCCGTCCTGAAATTTTCGCCCTTTAAAATTCTGTTGCTGTGGTACAATTTAACTCTTTACCCTGTCTGCATTTTTACCCAGTCATTTGGCTGTCCTTCCTTACATTCATGTTGCATCTATCATCTGCTGGTAAACCTGTTGGCTCGTCCTCAGCTCTATCATACTGGTTCCCATCCCCTCGCCATATTAGTTTAAATTACTCCCAACAGCTCCAGTAAACATGCCCACAAAGATATTGACATTCTCTGATTCAAGTGCAACCTGTCCCTTTTGTACAGGTCATTCAATTATCCAGAAATCTGAATCCCTGCCTGCTGTTTCAATTTTTCAGTCACGCTTTTATCTGCCATCTCATTCTATTCCTGCCGTACTGTCATGAGGCTCAGGCAGCAATCCCCAGATTACTACACTTGAGGTCCTGCTTCTCAGCTTTCCTCCTAACGCACTGAATTCTTTTTCAGGACCTCCTCCCTTTTTCTACCTATGTCATTGGTACTGATATGTACCACGAGTTCTGGCTGCTCACCCTCCCTTTTCAGGATATTGTGGATATGTTCAGAAACATTGCAGACCCTGGCACTTGGGAGGCAAACTACCATCCACGTTTCCTTTTCATGGTCGCAGAATCGTTTATTGTCCCCTGGGAACAGGGTCCCCTATTACTGCTGTCGTTCTCTTCAGTTCCCTACCCATCTGAGCTATAGGGCCAGAATTAATGCCAGAGGTACAGCTGCTAATGCTTCCCCCAGGTAGGTCCCTCCCCCCACAACAGTACTGAAGATGTACTTATTGTTGAGGGGATGGCCACAGTGGTGCCCTCCACTATCTGATGTTCTCCCTTCCCTCTCCTGTAGCCTTGGGGCAACTACCTCCCTGTAAATCCTGTCTATCACTACTTCACTTTCCCTGACAAACATTCAGAGGGTTCTGTAAGTGTGGAATGAAATGGCAGCAGAAGTGGTAGATACAGGTTCAATAGTAACAGTTAAGGGAAGTTTGGATGGATACATGGATGAGAGAAGTAGGGGGTGGGGCATGGTTTGGGTGCAGATAGATGGGATTTGGCAGAAGGCAAGGATGATATTGGCTAGATCAGCCAAAGGGCCTGTTTCTGAGCTGTAATGTTCTATGAAGCAGGGACCCATTTTGCATTTCAAATTTGTGGTATAGGATGGCAGACATAGAACCAGTTCTTGACAGCAGAGCTTCAGCAGGAGTCATGGGGCAGCCTCGACTTAATTGATTTTTAGACACGTTTAGATGCCTCTGAGTGATGGAAAGAATTCAAAGTCTTTTGACAATTTTGTTATGCAGCACAGAGCCATAGCATTTTACTTGTATCTTAGAAGACAGCCCACAGTGCCGCAGAGATTGCTAATGAAACTCACCACTGGCTTCAGCGTTCCACCAATCTTTCGTCAATTGAAGAAAATTAAATTTGAAAATCAAGACCTCAGACCTGTCATAAAACCTATGGTCTAGCAGGCAACCATGATTTCTTCCCATTTGTGTAGCTTCTCAGACATGAACTAGCATGTGAAAGCACTGGAAAAAATGTTATTGGATATCTCTGTACAACATTTCCAAATTCAATGGAAGGATTAGCAAACGAACATCAGTGTTCACTTCCAGTTCAACATCCACAGCGCTAAGGCCCAAATTATTCTCAGTCTGCTATGCTGGGCAGAAAGCGTTGCTTACAAGTCCAACAATAGAAACCCCAAACTCTATTTCAAGCTTTCTAATGGAAGAGATTGCCAGTCAGAGAAGCAGGCACAAGAATGAGCTGAAAACTGTGTTATTATGGCTGTACATAATAAAGAACTTCAGTTCCCAGCAAGCAATGCAGGTGGTTCACCCGGACCTGGAAGTGACATTAGTGAACGGGATACACGCACTCCTGGTGGGCTAGGGTGTTCCAAGAAAAATGTGGTCGAGCATTAAGCCATTCTGTAAATCTGTAAATCAAATAGTACTAGTGTCTTTACCCACGCAAGTTAGTCTTTGTTAAAGAGCAAACATAACATGGTGTCAGAAGTCAGCGTGAGGTCTGAATACAGAACGTAA
This sequence comes from Hemitrygon akajei, assembly GCF_048418815.1. Taxonomy (NCBI): domain Eukaryota; kingdom Metazoa; phylum Chordata; class Chondrichthyes; order Myliobatiformes; family Dasyatidae; genus Hemitrygon; species Hemitrygon akajei. The sequence continues at coordinate 12,516,082 of NC_133152.1, read as the reverse complement.
CTGAAAACCACAAGCCACTAAGAGACGCTGGTTCTGATGGAGAGAAGCTGCTGGCAAGACAGCACACGGTCTTAAAGTTCATCTAGAAATTGAAGTGAGAGCCTAAAAGTCCCCTCAATGGATAACCTAAGTCCTCCAGCAGCTATGCAGTTTACTGGATAACTTTTTCGCTGATAACTGGAAGTACTTCAAATAGTGATTTGATATATATCTGGCAGTGAACAGAGCCAGTAGGGTGGAGGAGAGATTGGACGCGTCTATCTTTCTACATGTAATTGGTGAAGAGGCTTCAGTCCCCTATATCAGCTTTCAAATTGATAAGGCAGCTTTTGTATTGAACACTCCAATGATAAAATTTGAGGAGTATTTTGTCCTAAGTAAAAATGTCACCTTTGAAAGATACAAGTCCCTTTCCTGTGAACAGAAACAAGGGGTCAGCTTTGACCACTACTTCGCTGGTTTTCACACACTGAGTAAGTCCTGTGAGTTTGAAGACTCGAGAAACTCACTTGTCTGAGAGAAAGTAATTTGTGGAATCCCAAATAACGGGCTCAGAGAGAGCTTACTCCATAAAAAAGATCTGACGGTAGAAAAGGCTGTGGATATAGTATGTGTAGGGCAGTGGAGGCCACATGAGCGTAAGCTAAAGAGCTGCACGGGGCAGAAACGACAATGCATGCTGTGAAAACAGAGGGGCAAACCACAAGGCATTTCCCGAAACATTATCCATGGATGATTACAAGATTGTCAAAGTAAAGAGCAAGATTAACCCAGTGAAATTTAAAGTGGCTGCCACTACAGGAGAGAATGTTCCAGTAAAAGGGGGCTATATAGTGACCTTCAAGCACAAAGGACAGCAACTAAAGGCACAGCTATATCATTAAAAAGCAAGAGCAATCAATATTAGGTCTGACTGCATGTGAAAGGCTCAACCTGGTGGAAAGAGTTTTCTTAGTGGCTTCACAGATCAAAGATGACCATACAACACTCATGGAAGAATACGCAGATGTCTTTGAGGGGCTCAGTTGCTCATAACAGCATCCATAAAGGTTTTACAAGAGAAGCCCAGGAAGTCCACCTTCCATAGACATCTGTACCAGCTACACCAGCATGACAGTCTGGATGCCAGTGCTGAACAGAGTGATCATGATGAAGAAGCTTTGGTTCAAAATCTGTCTCTCATCAACTTCCAGTTAAAGGCTAGAAATCAAAAAATCATCACGATTCTCTTGGAAGTTGAAGAGGAAAAATAAAAGGGAAGATGGGGAGACCACACAGGCTCAAAGGTCAGAACTACAGCACCAGTTCAACAGGAGGAGTTGTATCTGTGATACGCAGCCAACAGGAGGATTTCTGTGAATTGATACCGAATCAGTTGGAGCTCATACAAAGACTCACTGATCATGTAGGTGTAGTCCGGGGCTTCATTGTGAGGCAAGCGGAGTGAATGATGGCTACACAGCAAGAGCAGGTAAAGAAATGAACAGCAAGGATCTTGGCAGAAAGAAGTGAAATAAATAAACACCTAGATCAGAGTTCTCAAAAGGACACTGGCAGTAATACAACAAGTGAAAGCAAGACATCTGTGGAAACAAAGAGCAGTCCAAAAGAGATAAGCCACAATGGAGACAGATTGAGAGTTGATGAGTGAACCCTCCTGTCTTGAGGAGGGAGATCGGTGGGAAGGGATGGGGTGGGGGACTAATGGACAAGGGAGTCACGTAGGGAGCAATCCCTGCAGAAAGCAGAAAGGGGGGAAGGAAAGATGTGCTTTGTAGTGGGATCCCGTTGGAGGTGGCTGAAGTTATGGAGAATTATACGTTGGACCCGGAGGCTGGTGGGGTGGTAGGTGAGGACAAGGGGAACCCTATCTATCCCGAGTGGAGTGGTGGGTGGATGAGGTGAGGGCAGATGTGCGGGAAATGGGAGAGATGTGTTTGAGAGCAGAGTTGATGGTGGAAGAAGAGAAGCCCCTTTGTTTAAAAAAGGAAGACATCTCCTTCATCCTGAAATGAAAAGCCTCATCTTGAGAGCAGATGCGCTGGAGACGGAGGAATTGTGAGAAGGAGATAGCATTTTTGCAAGCGACAGGGTGGGAAGAGAAATAGTCCAGGTAGCTGTGAGAGTCTGTAGGCTTATAGTAGATATCAGTAGATAGGCCGTCTCTAGAGATGTAGACAGAAAGACCAAGAAAGGGGAGGGAGGTGTCAGAAATGGACCAGGTAAATTTGAGGGCAGGGTGAAAGTTGGAGGCAAAGTTAATGAAGTCAACGAGCTCAGCATGCGTGCAGGAGGCAGCACCAATGCAGTCGTCGATGTAGCGAAGGAAAAGAGGGGGATGGATACCTGTATAGGCTTGGAACATGGACTGTTCCACAAAGCCAACAAACAGGCAGGCATAACTGGGACCCATGAGGGTGCCCATGGCTACACCCTTGGTTTGGAGGAAGTGGGAGGAGCCAAAGGAGAAATTATTGAGAGTAAGAACTAATTCCGCTAGACGGAGCAGAGTGGTAGTAGAGGGGAATTGGTTAGGTCTGGAATCCAAAAAGAAGCGGAGAGCTTTGAGACCTTCCTGGTGGGGGATGGAGGTACATAGGGACTGGACGTCCATGATGAAAATAAGGTGGTGGGGGCCAGGGAACTTAAAATCATTGAAAAAATTCAAAGTGTCTCCTCTCTCCCATTCGCCCACCACCACTCAGCAATCCCCTCTCCCTCAGATCCCATCGCAGCTCCTGGGCCCTCAGAGGCTCCATCTTCCTCTCACCCCAACCCTCCCCTCTCCCCTGACACCACCTGCCTCCCTCCCCACTCAGATCCCATCTCTGATCCGTGCTGGGTCTTTACCATTCCCTCTGACCTTCAACTCTCTGAGGCAGAGCATTCTGTCCTCAATACTAGCCTCATCTTTGTCCCCCTTCGCCCACACCTCAGTGAGTTCTGCGTACGCCACGATGCTGAACTCTTCTTCCGCCGGCTCCGTCTCCGAGCTTACTTCTTTGGCAAGGACTCTCCTACCCCCACTGATGACCCCTTGTCCTGTCTTCAACCTTCCTCGTCTTCATGGACACCCTGCTCTGGTCTTCTGCCTGCTCTGGATCTCTTTATTGCTAATTGCTGATGGGACATCAACCATCTCGACTTCACCACACTGTGTTCCAATTCCAACCTCACTCCTTCCAAACGTTCTGCTCTCCGCTCCTTCCACACCGATCCCAACCTCGCTATAAAACCCGCTGATAAGGGGGGAGCTGTTGTAGTCTGGTGTACTGACCTCTACCTGGCCGAGGCACAGTGACAACTCTCTGATACCTCCTCTTATTTACCCCTCAATACCCAACTAAGGAGCACCAGGCCACTGTCTCCCACACCATCACCAACCTTATCAGCTCTGGGGATCTCCCATCCACTGCCACCAACCTCATAGTTCCCACACCCCGCACTTCCCGTTTCTACCTCCTACCCAAGATCCACAAACCTGCCTGTCCAGGTAGACCTATTGTCTCAGCTTGCTCCTGCCCCACCGAACTCATTTCTGCATACCTTGACACTGTTTTATCCCCCCCTTACTCCCAATAATCAATTAGTCCTTACTCTCAATAATTTCTCCTTTGGCTCCTCCCACTTCCTCCAAACCAAGGGCGTAGCCATGGGCACCAGCATGGGTCCCAGTTATGCCTGCCTTTTTTTTGGCTTTGTGGAACAATCCATGTTCCAAGTCCATACGGGTATCCATCCCCCTCTTTTCCTTCGCTACATCGACGACTGCATTGGCGCTGCCTCCTGCACGTATGCTGAGCTCGTCGACTTCATTAACTTTGCCTCCAACTTTCACCCTGCCCTCAAATTTACCTGGTCCATTTCTGACACCTCCCTCCCCTTTCTTGATCTTTCTGTCTACATCTCTGGAGACGGCTTATCTACTGATATCTACTATAAGCCTACAGACTCTCACAGCTACCTGGACTATTCCTCTTCCCACCCTGTCTCTTGCAAAATGCTATCCCCTTCTCACAGTTCCTCCGCCTCCACCGCATCTGCTCTCAGGATGAGGCTTTTCATTCTAGGACGAAGGAGATGTCTTCCTTTTTTAAACAAAGGGGCTTCCCTTCTTCCACCATCAACTCTGCTCTCAAACGCATCTCTCCCATTTCCCGCACATCTGCCCTCACCCCATCTGCCCACCACCGCACTCGGGATAGGGTTCCCGCTGTCTTTACCTACCACCCCACCAGCCTCCGGGTGCAACGTATAATTCTCCATAACTTCTGCCACCTCCAGCGGGATCCCACCACCAAGCACGTCTTTCCCTCCCCCCCTTTCTGCTTTCCACAGGGATCACTCCCTACGCTATTCCCTTGTCCATTTGACCCCCTCCATCCCTTCCCACTGATCTCCCTCCTGGCACTTATCCTTGTAAGCGGAACAAGTGCTACACCTGCCCTTACACTTCCTCCCTCACCACCATTCAGGGCCCCAGACAGTCCTTCCAGGTGAGGCGACACTTCACCTGTGAGTCGGCTGGTGTGGTATACTGTGTCCGATGCTCCTGGTGTGGCCTTTTATATATTGGTGAGACCCGACGCAGACTGGGAGACTGTTTCATTGAACACCTATGCTCTCTCCGCCAGAGAAAGCAGGATCTCCCATTGGCCACACATTTTAATTCCACGTCCCATTCTCATTCTGATATGTCTATCCATGGCTTCCTCTACTGTCAAGATGAAGCCACACTCAGGTTGGAGGAACAACACCTTATATACCAGCTGGGTAGTCTCTAACCTGATGGCATGAACATTGACTTCTCTAACTTCCGTTAATGCCCCTCCTCTGCTCCTTACCCTATCCCATAGATATTTAGTTATTTTCCCCCCTCCTCCTTTTTTTTCTCTCTTTCTGCTCATCACCCTGCCTGTTCTCCATCTCCCTCTGGTGCTCCCCTCCCCCTTTCTTTCTCCCTAGGCCTCCCATCCCATGATCCTTTCCCTTCTCCAGCTCTGTATCCCTTTTGCCAATCACCTTTCTGGCTCTCAGCTCCACCCCACCCTCTCCGGTCTTCTCCTATCATTTCACGTTTTCCCCTCCCCCTCCTACTTTCAAATCTCTTACTATCTTTCCTTTTAGTTAGTCCTGACGAAGGGTCTCGGCCTGAAACGTCAATAGTGCTTCTCCCTATAGATGCTGCCTGGCCTGCTGCGTTCCACCAGCATTTTGTGTTTGTTGCTTGAATTTCCAGCATCTGCAGATTTCCTCGTGTTTACTATTTGTGCTTATTTTCTTTAAAGGGGGAAGCTGTGTTTTTATGTTTGTACATAATAAAGAACTTCAGTTTGCAGTGTGCTATGTGGGTCATTCACTTGGAACCGGAGGTGACATTAGTGAATGAAACACACACGCTGTTGGCGGGCTGGAATGTTCCAAGTAAAATGTAATCGAGCTGAAGTCATTCTATAAATCTGAAATAAAATAGTTCTGGTATGTTTTACCCATGCAAGTTTGTCTTTGTTAAAGAGAAAACATAACAAAACTTACCCTGAATGACCCCATAATCTCCTCAGAACCATTGGTGCATGATCATTCAAAGCAGTAAAAGAGCATTAAAATTGGCATTGAGGATTTTAAATCCCTATAGCAGGAGCACACTGAAACCCTGTTTAAGAAGCAGAAGGAATGCTGTACTTTGCAATCTCCAGCCTCCTGAGGGTGAGTCTTCAGCTTTAGCAATGGCCTCATCAGTCTCCCTTAAAACCAGAGTGGAAGCTGGATGTAGTCAGCACCAAGGGACAAATAATATGCAAACTTGCATGCAAAAAATATTGTGGGTATAAACCAATATAATTCACCTCTGTGTGCATTAGTTGCTCTCTTCCTCAGTCAGTATCAAGCCAAAGTTCACAGAGGTATGAATGGAAGGCCAAAGGCACTTCCTCATGGCCTACAATCCAACTTTGGAAATATCCTCTCTTCTGATGTGTAAACCATCACATATCGCCATATCAGGACTATGCTCCTCTCCATGGCTGTTAATTTGATCAGTTTCTGAATTCTGAACTTGAAGGCAGCGCATGAATAATATTGTGCCAGCAGCTTTCTGAAATTTAATAGACAACAGACTAAGGATTAATAGAAAAGAACAGACTATTCTCTGAGGGTATAGGAGTCAGCAGTGTTGAATCTTTTCTTTTATGACATTTATTAAAATCTCCACATACAAAATCTGAAGTTGCCAGGCAATCATTTTATTCCTAAAGAGACTTTGTTCAGGGTTAGAATGAAATTCAGTGGGAAAGAGCACTTGCATTAGATTTCATAGTTTCTATATAAAAAGAATATTTGCAAAGCAAAGGGTCAGATACTCACCTATGGATTAACGTTTAGTCTTCAGCAATGCTGAAAACTTTCAGCCACTATATTGTTCAGTGGGACAGAGCACTTGCTGGAGGGTTCCTTCACAAAACTGCCAGCTGTCACATTTTCCAGAGTAACTGGAGACTAAGGTCTGCACCTTATTGATAAATATTAGACTCATATTGTAGGGATGTGTTAGACCTGAAACAAGGTAAAATAATTCAGGCAGAAATCACTTCCAGTCTTTTTCTGGTCATTTTTCGGAACAGAGTGATGGGTGGAATTTCATTCCAGGTACGAGTTTCTAAGCCAGATTTATGCATCAATGCAACATTGGAGGAGTGACACATGATCAGAGGTGTTATTATTCAGCTGAGATATTAAAATGAACATCCATTTAACTTTTCAGGCAGGAGTAAAAGTCCCAAATCATCAGTGAAGCATTAAGACAAGAGTTCCCTCTGGTGTTCTGTACATCAAAGTCAAAGTCAGGTTTCTTGTCACATGCACAGGTACATGCACAGAGGCAATGATGAACTTGCTTGAAATGATATCAAAGCAACATTGCATCATATAAGCAGCGTTCACAAGGAAAATATAAATCAAACACAAATTATGCAAATTGTTTACAAGAAAGAACACATTTAGAACAAGAAAAAACAAAGTCCATTTTAGCGTGAAGTGATCAAAGTGCACATGGGGTTGCTGAACTGTGCGCCAGTTAGTTCAAGAACTGAATGATTCAAGAGAAGCAGGCTATCCTTGAATTTGGTGGTGTGAGACTTTAGGCTTCAGAAGCTCCCACACATTAGTAGCTGCAAGAAGACATGTGGCCTGGATGTAGGATTTTGACCCAAACTACAGGCAATTTCTTTCCTCCCTCAGATGCTGCCCAACCTGCTGATTTCCTCCAGCAGATTGGCTGTTGCTACAGAGTCACCTAAATTCATTTCAATAGGGTTTCCTGGCCGGAATCAGATTCTATCTCCTTTACCACAGCATTGGAGAGGGACACAATCAGACAAGTTAGGAAGGTGTTTAATTGGAGTAAGGGGAAATATGAGGCTATCAGGCGAGAACTTGGAAGCATAAATTGGAAACAGATGTTCTCAGGGAAATGCACGGAAGAAATGTGGCAAATTTTCAGGGATATTTGCATTGAGTTCTGCAAAGGTATGTTCCTATGAGACAGGGAAAGGATGGTAAGGCACAGGAACTGTGGTGAACAAAGGCTGTTGAGAATCTAGTCAAGAAGTAAAGAAAAGCTTACAAAAGTTTCAAAAAACTAGGTAATGATAGAGATCTAGAAGATTATAAGGCTAGCAGGAAGGAGCTTAAGAATGAAATTAGGAGAGCCAGAAGGGGCCATGAGAAGGCTTTGGCAAATATGATTCAGGAAAACCCCAAGGCATTCTACAAGTATGTGAAGAGCAACAGGATAAGACGTGGAAGAATAAGACCAATCAAGTATGACAGTGGAAAAGTGTGTGTGGAACTGGAGGCGATAGCAGAGGTATTTAATGAATACTTTGCTTCAGTATTCACTATGGAAGAGGATCTTGGTGATTGTAGGGATGACTTACAGCAGACTGAAAAGCTTGAGCATGTAGAGAAAGAGGATGTGCTGGAGCTTTTGAAAGTATCAAGTTGGATAAGTCACCGGGACAGTACAAGATGTACCCCAGGCTACTGTGGGAGGTGAGGGAGGAGATTGCTGAGCTGCTGGCAATGACCTTTACATCATCAATGTGGATGGGAAAGGTTCTGGAGGATTGGAAGGTTGCAGATGTTGTTCTCTTATTCAAGAAAGGGAGTACAGTACAGTTAGCCCAGGAAATTATAGACCTGTGAATCTTAATTCAGTGGTTGGTGGAAAAGATCCTGAGAAGCGGGATTTATGAACATTTGGAGAGGCATAATATGATTAGGAATAGTCAGCATGGCTTTGTCAAAGGCAAGTCAAGCCTTAGAGCCTGATTGAATTTTTTCAGGATGTGACTAAACACATTGATGAAGGTAGAGCAGTAAATGTAGTGTATATGAATTTCAACAAGGCATTTGATAAGGTACCCCATGCAAGGCTTATTGAGAATGTAAGGAGACATGGGAACCAAGGGGGACATTGCTTTTTGGATCCAGAATTGACTTGCCTACAGAAGGCAAAGAGTGGTTATAGACGGGTCATATTCTGCATGGAGGTTGGTGACTAGTGGTGTGCCTCAGGGATCTGTTCTAGGACCCCTTCTCTTCGTGATTTTTATAAATGACCTAGATGAGGAAGCGGAACGATGGGTTAGTAAATTTGATGATGACACAAAGGTTGGGGGTGTTGTGGATAGTGTGGTGGGCTGTCGGACGTTACAGCGGGACATTGATACAATGCAAAACTCGGCTGAGAAGTTGCAGATAGAGTTCAACCCACATGAGTGTGAGGTGGTTCATTTTGGTAGGTCAAATATGATGGCAGAACATAGTATTAATGGTAAGACTCTTGGCAGTGTGGAGGATCAGAGGGATCTTGGGGTCCGAGTCCATAGGACACTCAAAGCAGCTGCGCAGGTTGACTATGTGGTTAAGAAGGCTTACAGTGCATTGGACTGGAGTTGAGTTTAAGGAGTTTAAGAGCTGACAGGTGATGTTACAGCTATATAGGACCCTGGTCAGACCCCACTTGGAGTTCTGTGCTCAGTTCTGGTCATCTCACAACAGGAAGGATGTGGAAACTAGAAAGTGTGCAGAGGAGAGTTACAAGACTGTTGCATGGATTAGAAAGCATGCCTTATGGGAATAGGTTGAGTGAACTCGGGCTTTTCTTTTTGGAGCAACGGAGGATGAGAGGTGACTTGATAGAGATGTATAAGATAATGAGAAGCATTGATCATGTGGATAGTCAGAAGCTTTTCCCAGGGCTGAATTGGCTAACATGAGAAGGCACAGTTTTAAGGTTCTTGGAATTAGAGATGCCAGTGGTAAGTTTTTTATACATAGAGTGCTGAGTGCATGGAATGGGCTGGTAAGAGACTCCTCGATAGATACATGAAGCCTGGAAAAATAGAGAGCTATGGGTAACACCAGGTAATTTCTAAAGCAAGTACATGTTCGGCACAGCATTGTGGGCTGAAGGGCCTGTATTGTGCTGTAGGTTTTCTATGTTTCTATAATGTGGTGACCAGAACTGAACATCATACTCCAAGTGTGGTCTGACCAGAGTTTATAGAGCTGCAGCGTTACCTCGCAACTCTTGAACTCAAGTCCCAACTAATGAAGGCTAGCACACTATATGACTTCTTAACCACACTATCAACTTGCACGGAAGCTTTGAGGGATCTATGGATTTGCACAAAGTATACCTCTCTTTTGCCACTCTGATAAGAATCCTACCACTAGATTTGTACCCCTCCTAAAAATTCAACTTTTCCTCATTGTGTATCACTTCACACTTTTCCAGTTTGAATTTCATCTGCCACTATACAGTGCAGTCCGGCTCTGGACCATATCTGTATCTCGTAACCCACACCAACCTTCTTTCTACACAATCCACAACATCACTAAACTTCAAATCAACTGCAAACTTTCTTAAGCATCCTTCCACTTCCTCATCCAATTTATTTATAAAAATCACAAAGGTCAGGGGTCACAGAAAATATCCCTGCGGAACACCACTAGTCACTGATCTCCTCGAGGAACATGTTCCATCTACTATCAGTGTCTGCCTTCTGTGGGCAAACCAGCTCAGAGTTTCCAAAGATCCTATGGTTCCTGACTTTCTGGATGAGCTTACCATGGGAAACCTTTTCAAACGCCTTACTTCCGGTCAAGATGGCTCCTGCATATAATGCTCCATTAATCAACATCTTCTGGATAGATCATGAATCCATCTTTTGTGTATTTTATGTTTGATTCTGATCTTGGGTGGGACTCTAGAACTGCTCGGATCTGTGTTTTGCTGTTTGGAGATTGTTAGGGCGGTTCAGCTTTTTGCAGTCTCGGAGAGGATTCCGGAAGGCAGATGCAGCATGAACGAACTTTGCGGTGAGAAGACTGCGAGATGGAGCACGAGCCAATGTTTGATCCCATTTAACTGATTAAAGCTTCCATTGTTCACCGACTAAAGCGACGGGTCGATTGAAACGTCAAGGTGAGTGCAGAGGTTTGGGGATCATTTGGGCGCCCCAGCACTTGCAGTCTCTGAGAGGATTCCAAAAGACAGGCTGCAGGACAGGTGCAATCCAATTTCTGGCTCCATTTTGCCAATTATAGCTTTCACTGGTCGCTGCTTAAAGTGGTGAGAGAGATTGAAGCGTCAAAGCAAGTGCAGAGGGTGAGTGCTGGCTGCTTGCCTTTCGATCGTTCGCTCTGTACCGGAGAGAGGAGAGCCTGCCGTTGCTGAAGGTGCTGTCCAGGCTTTATCTGCATTTTGGATTTGAACTTGGGACTATAGACTCCTCTTTACAGTCTTATAGTTTTTATGTTCTGTGTTTTTCGCCCGATTTTCTTGTTTATTTTTGTGCGGGGAGGAAGTTTTGGGGGTCAATGTGCCTAATCCATTTTGTTAGGTTTTATTTGTGCAGGAAGAGGGTTTTAGGGGGTCGATGAGCCTAATCCATTTGGGTTGTTTTATTTGTGCAAGAGGAAGGATTTGGGGGTCGATGTGCCTGATCCGTTTTGGTTGTTTCTTTTTCATGGGGAAGTGGAATTTGGGGACTGACGATCGTGCTGCCTTTCTTTTCTCTCTTGGTTTCATGGCTACCCGGAGAACTGAAGAATTTCAGATTTCTATACTTTGATAATAAATGAATCTTTGAACCTTATTAAAATCCATATACACCACATCAACTGCTCTAACTTCATCAATATGTTTTGTTGCCAGACATTTAATGTTCATAAGTTTGAAGTAAATTTATTAACAAAGTATGTATACATCACCAAATACTACCCAGAGATTCATTTTCTTGCAGGCATTCACATTAGTAATACAATTGAATTAATTACAATAATTTGTCACCACCATGGATTCAGCAGGGCAGCAGATTCAGCAATTGCGTTTGTGAATGTGCATGTGTCAGATAATTATAATTTTGTTGTGATGGTATTTAACTCCATTCTTTTAGTACATAATGGTTGTCGAGACTTGAGCAAAGCACAGCAACGTTTCGCTACCTGCTTGTATTCGGCCTTGCCTGAGAAATTAGACTGTCGAGTCAACTGACTCTAAAGACTAGCGGTAGTGAGAGGGGTTGGGTGGGGAGGAGAATACCCCTCATCAGAGGATTGGATAGATGAGTCAACATAGTACCCCAGGAGTGGCTGGAAATGTAAAGTAAATGTAAAGACCATAAAGGAAATTTGGTAAAGGAGTGAGAGTCAACGCTTGGATGTTTATCATTAATAATTTTATTTTAATGTAAATAAGTCTTTAATCCTTGACTAAAGTTTGAGAGTCAATGAATGTTTTATTGTAAACATCTTAAATTTGAATAGGAACATAGAGTCAACACATAATTTATTTTAAATAACTTTATTTATTGTGTAAGGACTCAAACTTAACAAATGTGTTTTTTCTATGTAAGTAACTTTATTTTGTAATATTTCTGACTAAAGTACTTTAGGAGAAAAAAAATTCATTTTATATTTAGTTATTCTTTTCAGCCGCAGTGTTGGCTTCATTTTCCATCTGAGACCTTTAGTTAACAGCTTTGATTTGCCTTGGATTTATTTTTTTCTTTCCTCTCTAACTCTGTTCGCAGAGTAAGTCTGTGAACTATCAACCCGCTTCAGTGTCTGTCACTCCACTGTTGGGCCATATCTGAACATGGTGACAAAACTACACACAATCAAAGGCTCACAACTAACCAATGTGCAAAAGAAAACAATAAATAAATGACACTGAGACCATCAGTTGTAAAGTCCTTAAAAGTGAGTCTGTAGGTTGTGGAATCCGTTCAAAGTTAGAAACATAGACATAGAAACACAGAAAACCTACAGCACAACACAGGCCCTTTAACCTGCAAAGCTGTGCCAAACATGTCCTTACCTTAGAAGTTACCCGGGGTTGCCCATAGCCCTCTATTGTTCTGAACTCCATGTACGTATCCAGGAGTCTCTTAAGAGACCCCATCATGTCCACCTCCGGAATCGCTGGCAGCCCATTCCACACACTCACCACTCTCTGCATAAAAAACTTACCACTGACATCTCTACTTCCAAGTACCTTAAAACTGTGCCCTCTCATGTTAGCCATTTCAGCCCTGGGAAAAAGCCTCTGACTATCTGCATGATCAATGCCTCTCATCATCTCATACACCTCTATCAGGTCACCTCTCATCCTCCGTCGCTCCGAGGAGAAAAGGCTGAGTTCACTCAACCTATTCTTATAAGGTATGCTCCCCAATCCACGCAACATCCTTGTAAATCTCCTCTGCACCCTTTCTATGGTTTCCACATCCTTCCTGTAGTGAGGTGACCAGAACTGAGCACAGTACTCCAAGTGGGATCTGACCAGGGTCCTATATAGCTGCAACATTACCTCCCAGCTCCTAAACTCAGTCCCATGATTGAGGAAGGACAATGCACCGTATGCTTCTTTAACCACAGTTGAGGGGAGTAATTTTATCCTGGCTCAGGAGACTGATTGGTTGAAAGGTAATAATTGTTCCTGAACTTAATGGTGTGTGTCTTAAGGCTCCTGAACTCCCTTCCTGATGGCAGCACCATCTTTTCCAAAAGAGAGTGCCAGGCATTGGCATCTACCCCCTTGAACTTAATACCTCCAATGGCTTCAAGTTCTGAATCAATGGGAAATAAGTACAAGTAAGTACAACACTCTACTGAGTCTACCAACCACCCCTTCTCCTTCAAAAATGTAATGATGGTAGGCCACTTCAAGATAATTATACACAAAGTACACTGCAGATGCTGTGGTCAAATCAACACGTACAAATAAGCTGGATGAACTCAGCAGGTCAGGCAGCATCCATTGAACGGATGCTGCCCGACCTGCTGAGTTCATCCAACTTGTTTGTATGTGTTAACATAATTATACCTTTTCCAATTCAGTTTATTTCACAGATTTGTCATTGGGGTTACAGTGTTCAGCAGTGGATGCTTAAATATTTAAACCTTTAACTCATTTTTTGGTAGTCAATAAAAAGGGATTTTCAACTTCTGCGAACTGCCAATAAGTTAGTTATGAGCTTTATAATTTATTGATTATTTAAATCAGTGGTTCCCAAACATTTCTAGGGTTACTGCCCCCTTGGCTCCCAGACCACATCCCCAGGGCTCCCATTTCTATTTCCATCTATTACATAAAAACTACAAAGAATTCTGACTTACAATGCACAATGAAAGGAATTAGGGACTGCAAATTTAAAGCAGTGACAAATAATTGCAAAAAAAAATTCAAATCTCTGTAAAGCTACAAATAAAATTATTTCTTAACTTAATTGCGGTGAAACCAATTTTCACTAGTCCAACTATTCACAACCTTATTGTTTTTCACATTTCAGTGAAATGATAGACTTGGAGCAGTGATATGGGCTTCTCAACATCAAGGTGAATGTCACTCAGAAAAAGTTTCAGATCCCCGGGGCATTCAGTAATGTGCGGTCTGTTTCATTGCGTTGAAAGAAGTTGGGCAACAACACTGAAAGCACAGTTATCATGTGAACAAGGTAATAAAGAACATCATGACCTTTTTCAATAGTGCATGATAGCATTCAGAGATTAGTTTTTGCAACCAGAAGTCTTGATATGATTATTTGAACCTTGGCTTCAGCTCAGTGATACATGCAGCTGATCACTTAGGTTTTTGCAACATGATGTTTTCTGTGAATTACACAGTAAGCAGTGAATATGTTAGGTCCAGCTTTTTATTCAAGAAGGTGATAACTCCACAGTGGCGTCAGTCATTGATAGTGTCTCGTCTGTTGCACAAGCAAGAAGATTGTTGGGTTGAATGTCCTTCTGTTCGAAAAATTGCTCAACAACCCGAAATATTGACTCTCCTTTCATATCTGTTTTTAGTCTCTTGAAAATAGCAACCAGTGAACCATACTTTCACCTTTTATGAATTGAACATAAACAAGAAGCAAACATTCATTTCTTGGCAAAGTTGACTCATCCAGCTGCCGAGCAAGTTCTGTTGTCTTATGTATGTTACGCATTCTCAGACATTTCATCTACTGTATTTGTCTTCGAAGAGTTGTCACTGAGCAGAATTGCTTTAAAGTTCAGGGTAAATTTTATTGTCAAAGTACATATATGTCACCATATGCAACACTTAGATTAATTTTCTTGTGGGAATACTCAATAAATCAATAGAATAGTAACTGTAACAGATGGCTTGGGGGTAGTAACTGTTCATGAACGTCATGGTGCCAGTCTCAAGGCTCTTGTACCTTCTACCTGATGGCAGCAGTGAAAAGAGAGCACGATCTGAGTGGTGGGGACCCATGGTGATGGATGCTGCTTTCCTATGACAGTGTTTCATGCAGATGTGCTCAATAGTTGGGGCGGGGGGTGGGTTTACCTGTGATGTACTGGGCTGAATCCATTACTTTTGGTAGGATTTTCTGTTCAATAACAGTGGTATTTCCATACCAGGCTGTGATGTGGCCAGTCTATATATGCTCCATTACACATCTGCAGAAGTTTGTCAAAGTTTTAGATGTCGCGCTGAATCACCACAATCTCCAAAGGAAGTAGAGGCACTGCCATGCTTTCTTCACAATTGCATTTAATAACTGGGCCTAGGGCCTCTGAAATAGTAACACTTGGCGATTATTTGGATGTTATCTGAAGACTTATGTAAATCTGTGCTTAGAACCTTGTTACTGCTGGCAGGATCAGTTCTTCGCCAATTGTACGGGCCTTTCCGGATTTAGCAATGAGTAATGAGACGTACGATGCATGCAATTCATCATTTGGTTGTGAAGTGCTGATAAACATGTTTTGAAGCATTTTCCATTTCTGAAAGTTTTCACTAAGTGACTTAAAATAAGCCAAGTCCTTGATTGCTTTTCAGACAGTGTTCTCTTCAAATGTGCAAAGGGACTAAATTGGTTTAATTGCTTCACTTGAAAAATCTTTCTGCACAACAGACATATCAGCAGTTTAAGTTGCTTGGTGCAGGTATGGAATAATATTTCAGATTCTCCACACAATACTGCCTATACTTAATTTTCATTTGGTTAGCTTCTGCCACTTTTACTAAGGATTAACGTCAGCAGCCAATCGCCTATTGTTGAAGTCCAGCCTCAAACATAGCAATCAGTAAAGGGGAAGGTTATGACATCATCAAAGCTCAGAAAAATCCTGACTCTCTGCCTGAAGGTACAGTACATAAAGTGGGGCAGCAATATCTCGGTTGGGCCGTAGGCGAGAGAAATGTGCTCAAGACCATTCGAAAGGCAGATTCTGCACTGAACACCATTGAATGCCATATCCTAGTTACCAGGAATTGTGTCATTGTGCTATTAGAGTATGGGAGTCGTACTAACACTGTAGTACAACAGTGAATGGAAATATAGCCTGGGCCGCAACCCGAAATAACATATTTATTTCAGTCTGGGTTTCTCATGGTATGCCAAATACAAAAGTGTCACATTGGTTTTCAACAACTATAACATGCTTCGAGTATAGTCCAAGAGAACAATGATCTAGCAAGTGATGAGGTGATTACATGAACACTGTAATCAATTATGAGGCATTTAGGATCAAATGCTTATAGTAAGTCATTCATTTCATAAATTAAGCCTATAATCCCTCAGCTGCATCCCTTGCTACCACACTGCTGAGCACACCCCCACCACCCCCTTTCTCTTTATTGCCCCCTTAAAAACTCTCAAGACCATCAGGGGAGGGCAATCTTGCCCACTTTGGGAACTGCAGGTTTAAATGAATATTAGATGAATACCATAAAAGATAAGGGGTCAAGGCAGGATAAATCAAAAAAGCTAATGATTGGCTAACTCAAAGGAGACTTTTAGTAATATGGAGGCTGGAGGGATATAACAGTACTTGTACATTTGGGAATAGCAAGCGGTTAGGCATACAAGTAGCATATTGACCTTCATTGATTGGTGGTTAGAGTTTAGTAAAATGGTTACAGGTTGTAAGCAGTATTGCAGTTCTATCAAGTATTACTAAGCCCCATGTAGAGGTTTGTTCCACTTACTTCAGAGCAGATGTTTTAACACTGGAAGCCATTCCCCAGGCTAATCTGTGGGATGAATACTTAGCCAAAAAATGTAAAATCTCTGTTTCTTGGAGCTTCAGAAAGGGCATAGCAAGGTAAAGGTTAAATATTTTCATTAGTGAAGGCACCTTGAATGAGACACCATTGTTACATGATAAAGGGGGAATGTCATTTAAACCTAATACATAGGAATTTCTCCTCAGAGTGTGCTGCTCTCTATTTCAGACAGTTGAGGAGGTTTAATTATTGGTGGGGAGGGGGGAGCGTTGAAGGAAGAAGTAAATACAGCTTTGAAAAATCAGAGAGCTGAAGACCCTGGGAAACTGACACAGAGGAGGTTTTGAAACATAGAACGGATTAGCCATGGTCATATTGAATGGGGGACAGAGTTGAGGAACCAAATGAAGTATTCCTGCTACTATTTTCTTGTGCTCTTGTGATGTTTTTGAATGTGGCTTTGCAGGGTAAAAAAGTGGAACGGAGAGTACCTCCCACGGTAGAGATCAGAATCAGAAAAGACTGAATTGAGTTGAGCAAGTGTTTTTTCCAGAAAAAAAAGAGAGCAGAGAAGAATTTCACATAATCAATGTTCATTGTAATAATTTTAATTAAAACAAGAAGGCTATCACCTTAATTAAAGAACAAATTGTCCAATTAATCTCAGCTTGGATGAGAGTAGCAACTACTACAGAAACTTTTACCTTTCCTCCTGAGTAACATCTTTGGAACTATACCATCAAATTCAAGTTTATCGCTCTCTCACACATCCCTGGTTTGTAGAAATGTTACAGTCAATTTACAGCTGTCAGGGATTTTCCTGAAATCTGTTGCTTATGTTATGACACGCACCCGACAGTGCCAGCTAGATGCTCTAACTCTCCGGAGTATGGATAGTTGGCGTAGCTCCTTTAAAGATTCAGGCCCACCTCACTAATTGGCAGCCATATTTTGGCGCCAGGATTTTAATATTTAAACTGCACCTGAATGGAGGTTTGGTGCTCAATTGTAAGCTCAAATTTGGATTCTTGTTTAGTGTTTACAACTTTGTCTTCATTTTGGTCTTGTATTTAGTCTCAATTCTTGTCTCGGATACTCCTACGCTTGGGTCCTACCCATCCTCACCTAGGTCTTTTGTCACGATTGAATCTGACATGGACTCAACGGGGAATCAGAGCCTCTCATCGGCTGTGGCTAGAAAATTTCTGGACAGAGCCTGGAGGTACACAACCTCATGCACCAACTATTGCAAGGAGGAAGCCAGTGTCGGTTGCGTGAGGCTATCGGCTGCTCTGCAGAGTCAGTCCATCTTCTGACCCCAGAGAGATTCAGTGGCAACCCAGGCCCTTGCCACGGTTTCCTCACTCACTGCCCGTTGGTGTTTGAATTCCAGCCACCCTGGCTCCCTACAGACAGTGGAAAGGTGATCTCTCTCCTGACCGGGAGAGCTGTGGCCTGGGCCACCACGCGTTGGGAAGTAGAGGCGAATGATCTGCTTGTTTCCAGAGGAGTTCATGGATGCTGTGAAGAAGGTGCTTCATCATCCCACGGAAGGAAACAGATACCTGGAAGGTGCATCAGGGTAGTTGGTCAGCAGCCGACTACACTATTGAATTTCAGACTTTGGCTAAGGGGCGTGGCTGGAATGGGGAGGCCTTGACCACTCTGTACTGCCACAGACTCTGAGGCAAACTAAAGGTTGTCCTAGCCTTGGGAGAGCCAGTGGTGGACTTGGAGGCTCTGATCAACCCATCCATCTGCCTCAAGGGTCGCCTGGTTGCTTGAGAATGGGACGACCACAAGAGGTCGAAAAGTGCAGGCTAGATCCCAGCCTCGACACATCGCTGCTCCATTTCGAACCCCCAGTAACCTGTCTCCTGCTTAGGATTCTGTCGAGCCCATGCCAGTCAGCGGCACACGACTCCCCGCTGATGGTGTCAGAGTCGAGGTTGCTGCTATTACTGAGGAGAAGTAGGTCCCCTGTAGGTCAAATGTCTGGGAGGAACGTGATGGTAGCGGCCACTACTCCCAACCCTGCTGATTCTGGTATGCTGAAGGTAGAGATCTCCTGGGGTAAGAGGTCAACGCCTTTGCGGACTCTGGGGCAGCTGGTAATTTCGAAGACTTGGGGACCTCCTGTTGGCTTAGGCTCTGCAGGAGTTGAGTCAGCCCATGCCAGCAATGCCCCTGTATGGTCATCCTCTTCCTTGCGGGCAGCCCTGCATCTGCCATCAGTTTTGTGGCTGAGGATAGAGGAACGTGCAGAGGACATTCGATTCTATACCATCGATTATCCTCACGTACCCCTGATCCTCGGGCAGCCTTGGCTGTTCCAGCATAACCTATCTGTAAACTGGAAGAAGGGAGAACCATTGCTTGGTCCAGTCATATGCAAGACTGCATATTTTTGGCTTGCTGTTCTGACCAGCGGCCAATGAGAAGGCAGACTTTTGCTCGAGGTAGCCTGGAGCTTTTGGGAGACCCTGCCCTGTCTCCAAGGAGAGACAAGCCGGGTCTAGCCAACAGGACCATGTGAATGCCGACCCCGTCTGGTTCGGGGTGCGCTGGGTCTCTAGAGAGAGAGGGTCTCTAGTTCAGGAGCAAACTAAGGAAGTGCCCAAACAGTCTGGAGCTCTAGTAGCCAAACCTAGGGGATCCAGTAGCCACATCCCATCTAAGGGAAAGGCTCCTAAATGTAAACCCTTGGAGCCTATTTTCAGGAGCATAAAGACCGTTTGTAGTGGCTCGATGCCGTTGTCTGAGGATATGGATGAGGAACTGGACTCTGATTTGTCCCTATTTCCACTAATGACTCTGATAAGCCTATGGTGGAGACTCTGAGGTCTGCCATTTCATCCACGCTACTCAAGGAGCCTCAGCAGTCACCGTTGGAGGGATGGTTGGGGTAGCTGCAACACCCAACCTTGTTGAGATCCCTTCCATACACAAAGATTTGGAAGAATCCTTCAGCGAGGAAAAGGCCTTGACTCTACAATAACATTATAGATCTACTGCCTGGTACTCATCCTTTTCAGGGTCAGTTATACCCAGACAGAAACACTATGGAAGAATGCATAGAGGAGGCTTTTGCCCAGGGATTCACTTGGCCCTCCACCTCACCAGTCGGTGGAGGCTTCTTCCTCGTACAGAAAAAGGAAGGTGCCTGCAGCCATGCTTTGATTATAGGGGGCTGAATCACATTACAGCCAAAGATTTTTACTCCTTCCACTTATAAACACTGCCTTTGATATTCTCCAAGGGGCAAGAATATTCTTGAAGCTAGATTTCATCAGGACCATCAGCTCTGTGGCAGCGCTGCTGACAGCACTAAATAAGAGATCCATGGACACTTTTGTTTGGACTACCGAAGCGGAGGCTGCTGTTGCAGAGCGCAAACAGTGGCTCATGACAGCTCCCATTTTGGTTTCACTTAACCCAGAGTGGCTGCAGTGTTTTGCAGTTGACAATACACTGCACTGGTGTGCGTTCCTCTCCTGGCAGCTATCCCCTCCAGAGGTAAACTACGACATTGGAAATAGAGAGCTGCTTCAGGGGAATGGCGTCACTGGCTTGAGAGGGCCAAGGACAGATCAGAAGAAGCTGGCTTATATTCAGGACACCAAAAGACTGAATTCCAGATAGGCCAGGTGGTCTCTTTTCTTTAACTGTTTTAATTTCATCCTGGCCTGTAAACCGGGGGTCAAAGAATCAGAAACCGGATGCCATATCCCGTCAGTTTGATGAACCTAATAAGAGGAGTAGCCTACAGCCATTTTGCCCCAAGCTAAGGTCTGATAACTGATACACTTGTTTGCAAGGCCCAGCTGTAAGGGGAGATTCCCAAGAATGGACCTCCAGTTTGTCTGCTTATCGCAAGTTCCATCAGGTCTCAGGTACTTCAATGGGGACACGCATCAAGAATGACCGCTCACTCTGGGATTTCCAGGACCCTCGAGTTCACCAACAGAAGATACGGGTGGCCTAGAATGGCAATAGAGGTCCTACAATACGTGCAGGCATGCAAGGTGTGCGTCCGGAACAAGGAGCCCCATGCCCAATCTCAAGGACTCCATCACCCTATACCACTTCTGGACTGACCCATGGACTTAGTCACGGGTCTTCCACCTTTCAATGGGAAGTCTGTCATCATGGTAATTGTAGATTGTTTTTCAAAGGCCTGAAATTCATTGGCTTGGACAAACTACCGTCTGCTGTGGAGACAGCTGTAATTGTCCTGCGCCAGGTCTTCAGGATCCGCAGATTTCCGGTGGACATTGTGTCAGATCACAGCCGTCAACTCACATCATGTTTTCGGAGGGCATTCTGTACACTGATTGGGGCAACAATGAGTCATTACTCTGGGTTTCATCCGCAGTCCATGGAATGGATGGAGTGGGTGAATCAGGATATGGAATGAAGCCTGAGATGTCTGGCCTCAGAAAAATCAGTTGAGTGGTGCGACCACTTGATGTGGCCGGAGGTTACCCACAGCACTTTACAGTATTCTGTGCATGGGATGTTCCTATTTGAATGCCAGTTTGGGTCCCCACTACTCTTCCCTGAACAGGGGGCCAAAGTTGGGGTTCCTGCAGCCGAAGATCTCACCCAATGCTGCAAGGAAAAATGGACGAGGGAAAGGGAGATTTTGTTGGCCTCTACCCGGCAGGCTAAAATAAAGGTTAATTGCAAAAGAAAACAGGGACCAGCTTTGCAGCCTGGTGCCCTACTCAGGACTTGTCTGTCTGAGAAGTTAGTGCCCACATTCAGTGGACTGAAGGTTCTCAAGAAAGTAGAACTCGTGGCGTGTACCCCAAGACACTCAAGATTAATCCCAGCTTCCACATCTCCAAATTAAAACCTGTAAACACCAGTCTTTTAGCCCCACCAACATCAGTCCCTCTGCCACCCTGGTTTTGTCGATGGGGAACAGGTCTTCACCGTAAAAAGGAATAAATCCTGGATTCACAAACTGTTTGGGGTGTTCGGCAGTTCCTTGTGGACTGCGAAGGATCTGGACCCAAGGAACGGTTCTGGGTTCCTGAAAGGGACATCTTTGATCCAGCTGTCATCCATGACTCTGCGAGCAACCAGGACTGTCAGAAGTTGGCCGTAGGGGGTGGGGATCCTGTTATGAGATCCACCCAACTGCGCTGGCTTCCGCAGTTTTGAGGCTCTAACTTGCCAAAATATGACTAGCTGGCGTGGCTCCTTTAAAGATTTAGGCCCACCCTGCTAATTAGCATCCATGTTCTGGTGTCAGGATTTCAATATTTACAGAGCACCTGAACTGGGTTCAGTGCTCAATTATCAGTTTAACTTTGGATTCTCATCTGGCATCTATGTTTAGAATCCTATTTAATTAAGTCTCATATTGTGTCTTGATTCTAGTCTCGGATACTCCAGCACTTTTCTCATAACCATCCTCACCTAGGTCTCTAGTCACAACTTGTTATTGTGACTTGTGACTAGTTATTCCTTGTGAGAATAAACCAACACATAGATTGATGTGGTTCAAGAAGGAGGCACGTTAAAACCTTCCCAGTGAATGAGAAATACTAAGCATATGAGGTATTGCAGTCCTGGTCACATCCTAAGAAAGATGAGGTAATTAATTTTAGATGAGGAAAGATGAGAAAACCTAGTTTACCTGAGACAGTATCAAGAATAAACTGAGACACAAGAGATCCTGCAGATGCTGGAAATCCTGAGCAACACACCCAAAATAGTGGAGAAACTCAGCAGGTCATGCTGAGTTTATGGAGAGAAGTGAGACCCTTCATCATAAATTAGATTGGAAGAAATAAAAGAATCATTACGTAGTGTTTGAGCAGATGAGTAGACATTTTTTTTACAGTTTAATAAGTTAGCAGTGAGAGAGTTAAATGTAAAACAGGAAGAGAGGCTGGATGATTCTTGAGATGCTATTAATATTTTAAACACATGAAGTGATTTTTGTAGCTCGCTGAATAATAAGATTTAAGAAGAATTAGATATGTGCTTTGAAGAAAGTAACCTTAAGGGCACTTGGAAGTAGAAGGAAATTAGATTAAAATACTTAGCTCCGGGAAGTTAATAGAGTAAAGGCAAAATGGGCTGAATGGAATTCTGCTGAAAATGTCACAGCTCCACTCTGTGTAACTGTGAGCTTTATTGTGCATCAATCGGCAATCAAGCCTACAGTCAATCATCACAGTTATCAGAGGTCACCAATTCCACTGTGTATAATTAACAATGCAGTGAAAACCAATATGGTCTACTGGATGCATTATACACCAGTATGTGACCAGACCAAGGGCAGAAATACAATGCAAGTGATCAATTTTACTGTACATAGCTGAACAATTATGCACCAATACTTGACCAGGAAGGAGAAATGCACAAAAATTGATTAATAGTAGAACTCCTAGATTACTTTGTGAAAAGGAATGATGCATTATTACAGGATACTGGTTAGCACTAATAACCAGGCACACTAGCTAATTTTCCATTTCTCAATCCTGTAAAATCGATGTCAATTAACTTACTGCTTATATTACAACTCAGACATTTGATATGTTTGATGTTAGTAAAACACAGTGAGTAAAGCTCAATTCCCTTCTGATGACCTGATCAAACCTTTCATTTCTTTTCATCTCGTTCAACTTGTTTTCTCTGATTCCCAGTTCTGATGAAGAATCTTTCACCTGACGCATTAACGGCTTCTATGTCCTCAGATACTGACTAAGTAAGAAGGTGTATTCGAAGCTGGACAGTAAAGAATCTCGCTATGTGTTATATTTTGTATATACATGTGCTAGTGTCATTATGTTTTCTGACAGCATACACAATAGCTACAAAGACCACACTGTTTTCCCTCTTGGAGTAAAACGCGTAAATATTTTTCACTGCTATGAGCAGACTTCATTGATTCACACTGATGACATTCAAGCTCAGTTGATTTGACCTTCCTTAATTGTGAAATTGTATCTGCCTTTGTCAGAACTGAAGAAGGTCCTTTGAATCGCTATTGTTTCTTAAACTTCAGTAGTGTCTGAATCTATCTTTTTTTTAATGCATTCCTGAGATATGGTTTTCCTCCATTCTCTCAACACCTACAACGGTGTAGCTCGGCACAGCTCAAACACCATCTATAAATTTGCCGCTGACTCAACTATTGTCGGCAGAATTTCAGATGGTGATGAGGTGTACAGGAGTGAGGTAGATCAGCTGGCTCAGAGATGTTGGAACGTCAACATGTCAATCAACATCACCAAGACCAAGGAATTGATTGTGGAGTTCAGGAAGGGGAGGTTGAGGGAACACACACCAGTATTCATCACGGATCAGCAGTGGAAAAGGTGAGCAGTTTCAAGTTGCTGGGTGGAAACCTATCCTGAGCCCAACATATTGATGCAATTACAAAGAAGGCACAACGACATTAGAAGCTTGAGGAGACTTGGTATGTCATAAATTTCTACATATGTACTGTGGAGAGCATTGTATCTGGTTACTTCACCATCTAGTACGGAGGGGCCACCACATAGGATTGGAAAAGCTGCAGAAAGTTGTAAAGTCAGCCATCTCCATCGTGGGTGGCACCTCTGCAGCATCAAAGACACCTTCAAAAGGAGATGACCCAAAAAGGGACATATATCTTTAGTTCTGGACTATTTTATTATCAGAGAAGTTGTGAATGGTACTGAACATGGTGCCATCACCAGCAAACATCCCTATTCTGATAAAGATGAGGAACACATCCTCATTATTCAATAGTTTAGTGCCAACATTTACATCTCTTGCTCTGATCAACTGATCTCCGTGGATATTGCAGTCATGATTTATTCTAGAAATTAGGTAGGTTTTTGAATTGAAGTAGATCCAAACATCTTCACTCAAATCCCATTTCCAATTCATGTAGCTGTTTGAATTCAACTCAAAGTGTTTTGTTATTCTTATTAGAAATTTGTGCTCTTTGATAAGAGATTGTCTGTGTGCATGTGTATGTATGTGTGTGTAGGTGCAGATATACATATAAAGTCATCCTATGTAAAGTTATATTTCAGTGTCTTAAAACTTCTGTTGTTTAGTGTAAGTATCAAGTCAGTCATATCAAAGGAAGATATTGCTTTCCTATTTTTATTCCAGCTTTACTCAATAGACAAGCTTATCGCAGTTAGCACTTTAAGGTGTATGACCAGGATCAATGGAATGCTAATTTATATGAATATCCAATTATAAAGAGTTACTTAAAATTAATCATTCTATTTCTATAATCATGAAACAGGGTAATTAAAATTACATTAGTTCCAAATTTCACATCATTACTCATCTGTACATGGTATCTGACTTTAAATTAATCATAATTGCTTTACTTCAGTGTGTTAACTTTGGTGTGCTCTGCAAAACATCTTAGCTAAATGGAACATATTTTTCCTAATCATTTATTCCTGCTCTCCTTCAAGAAACAGATGGAATAATTGATGGAGTCATGGTGGAATCAATTCAAAACAAATCTCAAAAAAGGTGCTAAGTTGCAACTGATGTTAAACTACTAATTCTGTTTGACATTGAATATGAATCTGGGTCATAGTAAATATTAAGGAGGAAGTAAACGGAAAAACCAGTGACTTGGAGAGAATTTTAACATTTGTCCTCTTCTGATTTACATTTCAGTCACTGAATGTTGCTTATTGTCTCGCTTGCATGAATTAGAGGGGCAAACCTGTATCTAGCAGCATGTTATCATTTTATGTACATGCAGTTAATCTCTCTCTCTCTCTGTATGTATGTGTGTATATATATATACATACACACTGAGATACATCATCAGAGATGTACAAGACAATCAGGTGTTTTGAGTCTTTCAATATCAGACAGTGTCGTCCAGGTGAATCAGGTAGGCTTGATCAAGCCCTGGCTTGTGTTCCAGCATCATTGGTCTGTAGGTCACTCCCTTGATCCATAGCCATCTGGAGGCTCAATCAACAGCCTCTGTGATGGTCTTGATGGCTCTTTTCTTTACACTCCCCATAATGCCAAGGAGAGAGTGGATTCTGCAAAGTGACCAGCCAGCCTGTGGTATGTCGAATGCCAGGTGAACGAGTCGTGTTTGGGGTACTGCAAGCCTGTGTCTTTGTTGTTGCTTTTCTGCACGCTTGAGTGCTCGGTGGTGGGAGCCGATGCTTTTTTTTTGCTGGTGGGGGGAGCAGGGATAGTTGCTTTGCTTACACGCGGGAGGAGGGAGAGCTGGGGGGTACTTTGGGGTTCTAACATTTAATTGTCTTTCATTCTTTGGGGGCACTCCTCAGTTTTCATGGATGGTTGTGAAGAAAAGCATTCAGGATGTATATTGTATGCATTTCTCTGACGTATCTTTGAAACCTTTGAAAGTTTTGAAATACTTTTGGCCTCTGCCTTCAGCACCTAGCCATGGCACCATTGGTGGTGAACTTCTCCCAGAGCTTTTGGGCAGAGAGGACATAATGGTGCCTCATTTTTGCCCCAAGCAAAGAGATTCACAAGACTAGGCATGATGTCATACAGAGTCTAGAACATGAACGTGAGTTATCTTATGTATTTATTGCGCTTTTTATAATTGTGCTATTTATCTTATTGTGTTTTATGTGCTGCTTCAGATTTGGTGTCACAATTATTTCATTCACCTTTACATTTGTGTACTGGAAATGACATTAAATTATCTTGAATCTCAACTTAATTCATGGAAGTTTAGGCCTTGTGTTAAGGCGATTGCTTATTTGATGGAGGGAAGAAACTCGGACACTTGCTTTTAAAAGGTCACAGCAGCAATACAGAACTAAAATGATTTCGCTGGGGGGAATGCATGGCAGTTACAGATGGGAGAGGATTTGCCAGCTGTGAAATAACTCAATGTTGCAGGAAATGCCAACATACATTGATGCATTCATCTGAAGTAGATCCCACAAGAAACCAGCTAAAAGAGAGGCATCTGGATGGGCACGGAAGTATTTTATCCCAATAGGTTACCTGCATAGACTAGCACAGCAGCTGAGGATGATATTAATTGTCTGTTTCAAATTGATGAGCAGAGCATGTCACTAATGGCTGTAGCTTCCAAGCTCTGAAGAATATTGATGTCAGCAGAAATTGTGCACATTATGTTCATTTGCTAATTACTTTAAGAAGGAAGGCTCTACGCAATTACAATGACACTTGCATGTTTGGTTTACCTCCTGCCTGATTTAGGCATGCTCCTTTGACTTGATTTTTGATGTGGTAGGCAGAACAGCTTCCAGAGCAGCAAGTCCTCAATCTCACTCCCTGGTCCATGTGACGATTAAGAATGAGGTTTTACAGCGGAGGCTGAGAGGGCATCTGATAAAGGTTTATAACATCATGAGATGCATAGATAGAGTATACAGGGATTCTCTTTTTCCCGAGGTAGAAATGTCTGATACGAGAGGGCATGCATTGAAGATGAGAGAAGGCAGTTTCAAATGGGATGTGAGGAGTAAGTTTTTTACTTAGAGAGTGGTGGATACCTGGGATGTGCTGCCTGATATGGTGGTAGAAGCAATTAAATTAGAGACTTTTAAGAGACGTTTAGATAGGCTCATGAACTTCAGGAAAATGGAGGGGTATGGACATTGTGTACGTAGGAGGAATTACATTTGGCATTTTTGTGATTTACTTTTTAGATGGCTCAGCATAACATTGTGGGCTGAAGGGGCTGTTCCTCTGCTATACTGTTCTATGTTCTAAACTTTCATCTTCACTAATTAGTGGGAAAAGCAAACTTTTCAGAGCAGTTCATTAATTAGAATGAAGTGTCAGACCTGTGACAGCACCTGCCATCTCCATCACTGTTGCATTACTCTGAGAAGGGGCATCTTTAGACATCCTTCTATTGCCTTTAGCAAAGCGAACCAAACCAAAGAAGTGAAAGCAGGATGTGCAGTTTTCTGCATTTGATGTATTGAGAGAATTTGTCTAGCTTGAGGCTTCAAGTTGAAGATAACGGTTCACCAAGGAGTTTCCTTGCCTGTGTTAGTGGGGAAGAACAGGATACTTCTCACTCTAAGAAATGTTGTGATGTGAAAAACTCACTGGAGGGATGCAGCTAATAGATATGAAGTAGTCATTTATTCAACAAAATGTAATACAGCAGGTATCATATTACGACCCTTTCAGAGGAAGCTGCCTGCTAAATCCAAATATTACGTGACATTTTATATGCTAAAGATCAAAGGACAATTCTATATTTACGATGCATCTACAATGCTTCCTTTGAATTACATATAACTTTCACAGATTCTTCTTCGCACCCACACCCCAGACAATGTTAAACAACTCTAATACCTGCTGTTTACAGCTCTAGGAACCCATTGTCCAGAGCTGCATTTTAAATTTAATCAACAGTCCATGTTCAGGTCTAAAGATTGGATGCTGAAGTTAATATTTTGCTATATACCCTAAATCCAGAGTACTCTCTAACAAGAAAGCTAACGACCCTGACTGGTAAAACAAAATTGTTATTTGAACTGCAATGAAGAATCCTTCTATAACTGAGTGTGATGGTGTTCCTGAGCCTCCAGCCTGGACTTGTATGAGAGGGAGGGAGAGGGAGAGGGAGAGGGAGAGGGGGAGAGAGAGAGAGAGACTAAACTAGAGCAAATTTTGAAAAAATCAACTATAAACTAACACTTATTGGATATTGTGGAGCTCAGCTGCTCAAAGCTGAAGAAAGACAAATAGAACATAAGATGACAAGTATTTTGGAGAGTATCTGGTGGGGAGAGTGTAGAAGGTTATATATGACCTGTGGGAGACAGGTGGCTGGTAGATAGCTTTTCCTGGTTTTGTGCATTATGGTGTTATCAAGCTGCCAGCTATGATGAATTCCACAGAACAGTGGTAGGCTCTCATAGCCCTGAAGGTGGTTGATAAATGTTTTAGCCAAACATTTTATCCAGAGATTTCTCAATGGCATTTTGACAAAGGTGTCTAATTAAATGTTGTAGCCTTGAAATTCTATCATGATTCCTTCACCTCAGATTATAAATCTGTTGCAGATCGATAGAATGGCCTAGAAAAAATAGCAGAAAGCTGACAGTCAGAATCTTAGTGTCAGAGCATTGCTAATTCTGTCGTAGTGGATTTCCAGCCACTTCATTCCCTCTATATGGGTGGTCAGGTAGAGATATGTCTCTACCAAAGGAGGTGCAAGGTGTTTTTTCCCTCTAGTAGCTTGCAGATTATCCTTGGGCAAGTTGTAGCAGCTGCTTAACCCTCTGATCAGGGCTATGCGAAGCTATGAGAGCAGCTGGTGGATGATCACATGAGCAGTTGGTATATATCACAAGTCCTGGTTATCTGTCTAAGGATGCCAGGCGGAGAATCTCTGAAGCGTATTGATAACGTATTGAAGCGTATTGATAACCACCTAGTGAAGACACTGCCCAGAAGAAGGCAATGGCAAGCCACTTCTGCAGAAAAATTTGCCAAGAATAACCATGGTCATGAGACCATGATCTCTTACGTCATACGACACAGAACATAATGATAATGATGATGATTGTTGTGAATGGTATTAGAACTATCACATCTAAGACAGGGCATGCAAACTTTCATCCTTATCAACCTGCAAAATATTACAAAGATACTTGCGAAAACTGAAGTCTAAAATCTGTCGTGTTCTTCACTCCCCCCCCCCCCCCCCCCACAACTTTCATCCTTGATCTTATCTGGATATGAGAAATACCAACTAAAAGAGACTAATTAGCACACCTCAGATGCTTCAGTGAATTTGTATTTGGAGTTGTAATGCCCTGGTCCATATTTTTACTGTTATTCTCTGTGTATTTCATTTTGACAGCTCTGTATGAGCAGTCTGTTCTATTTTCCTGCTTGCTTGGGTTGCTGTTGAAGATAAGAGACAGGAGAAATGTGTGCCATCCAATTTGGATGGAGGTTTCTCTGGTGAAGGACACTAAGGATGGACTTGGGGCTTGCTTTCAATAGGAGATGAAGAGAGAAGACACTGTGGAGAACCGGTCATAGCAAACAACCCGTTTGTTCGAAATGGATTGGGAGTGATGTTCGGAAGGTGGTGTTCACGCTGACCGAGAGCCCTAATGCCCTTCCCTTGGACAACATTGGTGGCATGGAGAGGGGAGACTTGCAGCTTGGGCAACTGCCAGTCTTCCATTATAAAAAAACCTTGCCCGGGCTTGCGCCCTGAAAACTTTCCAAGGCGCAAATCCATGGTCTATCGAGACTACTGGAGGCCTACACACACTGCCTGCTATTTCATGGTATTAATTTGTAACAGGTTAGCAAATGACACAGCATCCACACAAACTGGGGTTTAGGGTGGGATTGAGTGCAGCTCAATCTCACGAGTTTGGCGGGGCCAGAGCTTGTCTTCCCTCGATTTATGCAGCCAAGGAAACCAGGGCGTTTCAGAGAGCTAGGAATATGCTTTGCTCCTGTGATGACTTCCAGTGTTACAAATGGTAAAATAAGAATTTCAATTCCTTACTGCTGGAAGAACATTTCTGTGGACTTTCCCAAACTTCACAGTTATTGAAAGTACTTCACAATCTCTCTGTAGTTATTCTGAAGTTTGGTCACTGTTATGATGTCAGTTCACAAATAGGAAACTCCCATTAAGCTCCAGTGAGTTAAGTGAGGTAATGATGTGTTGCTGGTAGCATGAAGTGTTTTAGTTCAGCACTCATCTCAACATTCCTCACCCATTCCCTCAAGAAATCTGAATATTGGCCTCTAGGAATGACCAGGTGAACTCCCAGTGCACCTGGTCATTTACAATTACTTGAGGAGACAGACTGGAGATTAGTTTATTAACTAAAATGAAAAACAATTCAGCTTACTATCTGTTTTGGGCTGCAAGGTGAGGGAACTGCTGTGCTTTTCCTCAAACTGGTGCAATAATCTCTCAAATGGTGATCTAAAAGGGAAGCTGAGTCTTTTGATTTGATTTCATGGAAGATAATACCTTCAACAATGTGGCCTCCAGTGAGTCCTGATACCAGCGTGTTATCCTACACCTTGGCCTCAAATTTCTGGATGGAATTGGGAGGAGAATTGAACCCAAACGGCACTTCATTATCGGACAAAGATGGTGGCATCCGTTAGTCTCGCGAGACCATGGATCTGCGCCTGTGAAGTCTACTGGAGAGTCCTCTCCAGGGCGCAGGCCCTGGCAAGGTTGTATGGAAGACCGGCAGCTGCCCATGCTGCAAGACTCCCCTCTCCATGACACCGATGTTGTCCAAGGGAACGCCAAAGGCCGATATAGCTTGGCATCTGTGTCGTCGCAGGAGTTGCCAGAACAAGGTTGAAGGCACCGTTGGACTGCCTTAGGGACTCCAGCTCCGCATTTGTCCTCAGGCTTTACTCCCTAAGCCTTTCCCAAGAGTGGGTATGGCCGCAAGGCAGCGGAGGTTTGAAATCAGAGTTTTCCCTCTCTTAGATGGACTGCCTTCCCAGGACGATGAGCTCCACCTACCCAAAGTTGACAAAGATGACAACTAAACTATTTACATCCATCTTGTATTTCTCATCACTTTACAACCCCTAGGTTTTCCCACTTTTTCATGGTTTTTTTCCTTCTAGCAGCAGATAGTGTATTGTCACCCATTCAATTTACATAAGTGCTTTTAAATACTTTGCACTTGCGATAAGGTTGATTAAAAATGCAAGACTTATTTGATTTGACTTTGGGTGTTCAATGGAAACATGTTGCTTCATAAGTGAAAACAAATTTAATGATGGTGCCTTGCAAATGTTCCTATTGCAGTGGATTTACTTTATCCTTAATTAACCTCTTATCTTAACATTGTTTAATGAAAAAGTTTTATGCAATGAAGATAAGCATAAACTGTCATAGTACAGTAACTTAATTGTCTAAATTAAATACGTATTCAAATAATGGACACAGTGTGAATACAAAGTTAGTCTAGAATGACAGAATTAATAATGGAGAGAGCTAAAAATATTCAGCAAAAATGTTCAAACTGGTATCCTCTCTTCCAAACTTGCAATACTTGTTCTTTAGCAATTGTAGCAATTCAAAACATTTAATGTTTTAAATAACTTTATACACAGAATATGGTTGGTGGATAATTCTTTGGAACTGATGTAGAATATTGAGCAGATAAGGTTCTGAACTGCTCCTCCGATCGTCCGCACTTTGATCAAAGCTTTACGTGATTTGATCCTGGCTAGGGTCTTCTCCCATCAGCTGCATCCAGACAGAATGCCTGTCCTTCCTTGCCATGCATCAAACCATTGACAAAAAAAACGTACAGCATATCGGTAAGAAAAACAGCACCGTCATTGATGTGAAGTGCAGTCTTGTATCCCATTATGGTCTGAATACCGTGCCACATGTGCCTAGGGTCTCTGGTGTCACAGAAATCACGTTATAATCTCATTTTGCCTTCCTGATAGCTCGGGAAAGCAGAGCTCTTGCTCAACTGTTGTCTTATCCCCCAATTTGAAGGCAGCATTCTGATCTCTCAGCCGTGCTCAGATCTCTGCTGTCAACCATGGCTTCTGAATTGTCCTCTGATAGATATTATTAAGGTGACGTTCTCAGTGTATTTTTCCATGTGGCCAGTGAAAGATCTCGCATATTCATCGATGGAACTGTGATAGTCACAAGTAGCTGCCTCTCTGAATGTGTTCCAATGCATGTTTTCAAAACAGTCCAGTAACACTGAGGTTTCTTTTCCTGGCCAGGTCTTTATTTCCCATTGCAACATACGCAAATGCTGGAGGAACTCAGCAGGCCAGGCAGTACCTATGGAAACAAGTGAAAAGTTGATGTTTCGGGCCGAGACCCTTCATCATGACATCAAGATTTCTAGCATCTGCAAATTTTCTCATCTTTACCTCCCTTTGAACTGTGGGAGGAGGGAGGAGGTTAGACTCTGTGGGTGGAGGTTAGGAACAGGAAGGGGCCAATAACTCTACTGGGTGTGTAACACTTAATCAACAGGCTGGTATATGTCTAGGGGAAAAGGAGATCCAGCCACACACCAACCCCACCTCCCGTACATGCAGGTGCTGTGAGAATCAAGTTTATGCCTCACGCCCGCACACAGTATCAAATTCACACCAGATACCGTTATGAAATACACTTTAAAGAGTTTACTAAAACTAAAAGAGTACTAGGCAATACAATATATATGAAAGAAAAGAAAAAAAACAAAAGGCGCCAACTTATCAAAGTTCAGTCAGTTTAGTGCACATCGTTGGAGCTCAACCATCGAACCATTCGACCCCTCGTCGCTTGCCTCCGACCTCCACGTCTTCGCACCTGGGACCACCCCCGGTGGTCAACCAAGCAGTGCAGCGCACGTCCACCTTCCTCGGCGTCTTCCTCTCGACTCTCCTCAAAAGACCGCGAAAACCCCCCCAAGTTCCCAGCCTCACAAGACAAAATAACATTCCCCATTGATTAACAAATGAATACAATCCCCATATCAGCAAGTCTAAAGCTAAACAACTGCGAGAGAAACACTTATCAGACAAAGAAGCATTCCTACTCTTAACAAACCAAAGAAGCCATTTTGAGTCACATACACAGGACATTGTACACAGGTGTTTTTTATAGGCAGCCCAATAGTAACATGGATTTCGAGGAGCAGATAGGGAAGCAGATCCTGGATAGGTGTAATAATAACAGAGTTGTCGTGATGGGAGATTTTAATTTCCCAAATATCGATTGGCATCTCCCTAGATCACGGGGCTTAGATGGTATGGAGCTTGTGAGGTGTGTTCAGGAAGGTTTCTTGACACAGTATGTAGATAAGCCTACAAGAGGAGAGACTGTACTTGATTTGGTATAGGGAAATGAACCTGGTCAGGTGTCAGATCTCTCAGTGGGAGAGCATTTTGGAGATAGTGATCATAAGTCTATCTCCTTTACAATAGCATTGGAGAGAGATAAGTTAGATAAGTTAGAGACAAGTTAGAAAAGCATTTAATTGGAGTAAGGGGAATTATGAGGCTATCAGGCAGGAAATTGGAAGTTTAAATGGGGATCATATGTTCTCAGGGAAAAGTACGGAAGGAATATTGCAAATGTTCGGGGATATTTGTGTGGAGTTCTGCATAGGTACATTCCAATAAGACAGGGAAGTTATGGTAAGGTACAGGAACCATGGTGTACAAAGGCTGTAATAAATCTAGTCAAGAAGGAAAGAAAAGCTTACAAAAGGTTTAGAGAGCTAGGTAATGTTAGAGATCTAGAAGATTATAAGGCTAAAAGGAAGGAGCTTAAGAAGGAAATGAGGAGAGCCAGAAGGGGCCATGAAAAGGCCTTGGAGGGTGGGATTAAGGAAAACCCCAAGGCATTCTACAAGTATGTGAAGAGCAAGAGGATAAGACATGAAAGAATAGGACCTATCAAGTGTGAGAGTGGGAAAGTGTGTATGGAACCAGAGGAAATAGCAGAGGTACTTAATGAATACTCTACCTCAGTATTCACTATGGAAAAGGACCTTGGTGATTGTAGTGATGACTTGTAGTGGACTGAAAAGCTTGAGCATGTAGATATTAAGAAAAAGCATGTGCTGAGGAGATTGGGAAGCATCAAGTTGGATAAGTCACCAGGACCGGATGACATGTACCCCAGGCTACTGTGGGAAGTGAGGGAGGAGATTGTTGAGCCTCTGCCGATGATCGTTGCATCATCAATGGGGATGGGAGAGATTCCGGAGGATTGGAGGGTTGCAGATGTTGTTCCTTTATTCAAGAAAGGGAGTTTAGATACCCCAGGAAATTATAGGCCAGTGAGTCTTACCTCAGTGGTTAGTAAGTTGATGGAGAAGATCCTGAGAGGCAGGATTTATGAACATTTGGAGAGGTATAATATGATTAGGAATAGTCAGCATGGCTTTGTCAAGGGCAGGCCATGCCTTACGAGCCTGATTGAATTTTTTGAGGATGTAACTAAACACATTGATGAAGGAAGAGCAGTAGATGTAGTGTATATGGATTTCAGCAAGGCATTTGATAAGGTACCTCATGCAAGACTTATTGAGGAAGTAAAGAGATATGGGATCCAAGGGGATTGCTTTGTGGATCCAGAACTGGATTGCCCACAGAAGGCAAAAAGTGGTTATAGAGTGGTTATAGAGCGGTTGGTGACCAGTGGTGTGCCTCAGGGATCTGTTCTGGGACCCTTACTCTTTATCATTTTTATAAATGACCTAGATGAGGAAGTGGAGGGGTGTGTTAGTAAGTTGGCTGATGACATAAAGGTTGGAGGTGTTGTGGATAGTGTGGAGGGCTATCAGAGGTTACAGCGGGACATTGATAGGATACAAAACTTGGCTGAGGAGTGGCAGATGGATTTCAACCCAGATAAGTGTGAAGTGGTTCATTTTGGTAAGTCAAATATGATGGCAGAATATAGTATTAATGGTAAGACTCTTGGCAGTGTGAAGGATCAGAGGGATCTTGCTGTCCAAGTCCATAGGACACTCAAAGCAGCTGCGCAATACGGTGCATTGGCTTTCATCAGTTGTGGAATGAATTTAGGAGCCAAGACGTAATGTTGCAGCGAAATAGGAACTTGGTCAGACCCCACTTGGAGCACTGTGCTCAGTTCTGGTCACCGCACTACAGGAAGGATGTGGAAGCTATAGGAAGGGTGCAGAGGAGATTTACAAGGATGTTGCCTGCATTGGGGAACATGCCTTATGAGAATAGATTGAGTGAACTCGGACTTTTCTTCTTGGAGTGACAGAGGTTGAGAGGTGACCTGATAGAGGTGTATAAGATAATGAGAGGCATTGATCATTTGGATAGTCAGAGGCTTTTTCCCAGGGCTGAAATGGTTGCCACAAGAGGACATAGGTTTAAAGTGCTGGGGAGTAGGTACAGAGGAGATGTCAGGGGTAAGTTTTTTCTCAGAGAGTGGTGAGTGCATGGAATGGGCTGCCACCAAAGATGGTGAAGGCAGATACAATAGGGTCTTTTAAGAGACTTTTGGATAGGTACATGGAGCTTAGAAAAATAGAGGGCTATGGGTAAGCCTAGTAATTTCTAAGGTAGGGTTGTGTTTTGTGGGCCAAAGGGCCTGTATTGTGCTGTAGATTTTCTATGCTTCTATGAACTGGTTTGACATGTTTAAACAGTGGTCAGTCTGCAGGGACTAACATAACAGATAAGTGGTCAGGGAATTGGATGTGGAGACTGGGAACAGCTTTGTATGCACCTGGGATGTTCCTATAAACAAGGTCAGATGTGTTTTTGCCTTTGATACAAAATCATATGCTGTTCAGTTGGCATCATGACAGAATCCTCCTACTGTGGTCAGCTCCTTAGAGCCAAGGGAGATTAGGATGGTGCTGGTGAAAATCCTCTGTCAAGGCAGAGTCCATCATGTCTCATGAAGGACTCCAGCTTTTACTTCTGAGCCTTAACCTCTGTGAGGTACTGCCTTTTACCTTGAAAAATGCAGGTGTCCAAATGTCAATGGACTATATAGGCGTATTGTGCCTCAACAATTCTGGGAGGTGGGGGTGGCTTGGGAACTGGAGCCAAACGGCTGGCACTCAAAGGTTTGAGGTGGAATACATGGAATGTGGGGTGAATCCACATGGTGTCTGGGAGTTGGAGACAGCAGGTAATTGGGTTGACATGTTGCAGAATTTTGAACGGACCGATGTAACAAGGTTAATTTTCTGGATTCCACCCACATGGTGAGATCTCTAGTTGAGAGCCAGACCCAATGACTAGAAAGAAATGCTGGTCCCTGACTTCTCCGGTGCTTATCCCGGTTTTGTTGTTGCAGTGAATTGGCCAACAATATCTCTCTTGCCTTTACCCATTTTAGGTGACATTGCTGGACTAGTAGGTCTGCTAATGGAACCTCCACCTCTGCTTCTTGTTCTGGAAGCAGCAGAAGGGAGTACAGAAATTGGCATTCGGAAGGGGATCACAACAATAACAGTCCTGACCTCATGATCCAGTGACATTCCTTCTGTCCTATCCAATCCTCCTACTCCCTCCCCACAGCACTAAACCAAGTGCTTTTTCTCTCTCTCTCCCGATCTGATGAAGGGGCTTTGACTTGAAGCATTAATTCTTCTCTTCTTTCCGCAGATGCTGCCTGACCCACTGAGTGTTTCCAGCATTTTCTGTTTTTATATAACTAATTAGCACTAGCTTTACAATAATACCCAATGCTCATTACCCAGAGAATAATAATTACGATTCGATATTGTTTGAGTAAAACTCAATATTGAAAAACCTGTGAAATTATTTTCTACTTGTCTATTCTCCAAACACAGGCTGGGAAAAGAAGATCTGTTGGAATGGAATGTAAGATGACAATTCCTAAGGGTTTATACTCCAATTATTTTCTGCCCCCCATTAACTGATAATAGTAATTGTTCTTCACAGAGGTTTACTGTGTGTTCAGCTGAATTAATATGTTAAATTGTCACTGTGTCTCTGGGTAGCTGTTCCCCTCAGAGACAGACATTACTCAGTGATGCAGATTAAGCCGCATTTGCTCGTCAAGAATATTTTTTTGTTTTGTGAGGTGTCTTGCCAATGAGCTCCCAGCCAAGAGCTAATACTTTTGCTTCTGCCGCACACAGTAAGGCCTGTTTCAGTGCTAAAGGAAAGCTTATAAGCCTTCTGAAGGACCTACTCATTCAAACATGGGTATTTCCATTTCCCATGGTCCAAAACAGCTGGGACATGAGAAGGATTGGACCATTCAGCCCCTGAGTCTTTGCCATTGTTCAATTAGATCTGTACCTTGAGCTTATGCTTTCTGCCTGTGGATGTGTCCTCATAGTCCCTGTTTCTTAAACATATCTTGAAAGCTGCAGTGGTCCCAGCAATCCAGATCCCCTGAAGGAAGAGAGCTGCAGGTTCCCATCTCGCTTTGTCTGAGATGATGCGAGAAACGGAGACAGAGAGAAGATAGACCCCAGGGATGTTTGCTGGAACCAAGTTTGGCCATTACATCAGGAGAGTTATTATGAAGTGATGTGATTCTTTTTGGATGAAGACTAAAGTAGCACTTGAGTAGATGCTGGAGAAGAGAGCTCCAGAAATAAAAGCTGCAAAGTTGCTGAACAATCAGTGGCACAGAGACCGACGTCCACAATTTTCGACTTAGAGTAACACTGAAAGAAATCATGGAGTCGATTTTGTTACCAACTGGTGACAATTATCCAAAAGTGGGAGATGGATCATAGAGTCATAGTGCCATACAGTATGGAGACAGATCATTCGGCCCAAGTGGTCCATGCTGACCAGCGTTCCCATCTGAGATGCCACAATTTGCCTACATTTAGCCCATATCCCTCTAAATATTTCCGATCCATGGACCCAACCAACTGCTGCTTAAATGTTGTTAATGTTCCTGCCTCAAGCACTTTGTCTGGCAGCTGATTCCATTCACTGACCACCATCAGGGTGAAAAGGTTGCCACTCTGGTTATATAAAATTTATCCCCTCTCACTTTAAAACTATGTTCTCCAATTCTTCATTCCTCAAGTTCAATGTGTGATACACTATGCTTAAATTCTCAACTCTAAAGCCATAAATTGAAGAGGCACCTTAAATCAGAAGAGATGATATTTTTATATTTTTTTCATAATTTTCTCCTCATTCTATCATTCAGTTGAAGGTCAACAACCATTCTTCAGTACAACAGGCAAGTATCATTTATTCTTTATTCCTAGGTGTCGTTTGGCACTGTACAGGAAAGCTGAATCAGCCAGGTTAGGAGGTGGTTATGTGCAGCCATATTTGAAAATTGTCCCACTCAGTCCAAAAGAGAAATTCCAAAGAAGCATAATTAGGTATTAAGAGACAACATTACCTATTCTCCTATCTTCTGGCACTTCAAATGACACCAAAGATGTTTTGATTATCTCTGCTAGGACCCCAGCAGCTTTCTGCACTAGACTTCCACAGGATGTGAAGGAAAACCTTATCAGGTCCTGGGTATTTATCCACCCTAATTTGCCCCAAGGCAGCAAACACCTTCTCCTCTGTAATCTGCACAGGGTCTATGATCTCTTTGCTGCTTTACCTCACAATTATACTCTGTGTCTGTAAATACAGATGCAAAAAAAATACATTTACGATCTTCCCCATCTCTTTCAGCTCCATCCATAGATTACCACTTTAATCTATCAATGGGCCAATTTTGTCCCTTACTCTACTTTTGCTCCTAATATATCTGTAAAAGCCCATAGGATTCTCCTTCACCTTATCTGCTAAAGCAACCTCATGCTTTCTTTTAGTCCTCCTGATTTTCTTCCTAAGTGTTCTCTTACATGATTTCTTAGACTCCTCACGTACCTCATTTGTTCCTGCTTGTTTATACCTGCTATGTACCTCCATCCTTTTCTTAACCAGAACCTCAATATCTCTCAAAACCAATTTTTCATAAACAAGTTATCCTTTCTTTTATTCTATTAGGAACATACAAAGCCTGTACTCTCATAATTTTACTTCTGAAGGCCTCCTACATATCAAGTACACCTTTGCCAGAAAACAACCTATCCCAATCCACACTTACATAGAACATTGAACAATACAGCATTGTACAGGCCCTTCAGCCCACAATGTTGTGCTGACCCTTAAACCCTGCCTCCTATATAACCCTCCACCTTAAATTCCTCCATATACACTCGGCAGATACTTCCTGATAGCATTAATATTGGCCCTTCGCCAATTTTGAATCTGAACCTGAGGATCAGACCTATCATTTTCCATAATTACCTCAAAACCTCTGACCAGGTGACTGACTTTTTGGTGGGTGAGCAGTTAGGGAACAGTGACCACAATTCCTTAACTTTCAGAATAGGTAAAGATAAGGATACGTATGGTTCTTGCAGGAGAGTTTTAAATTGGAATAGGAAAAATTATGAGGGCATTAGGTAGGAACAAAGAAGCATTAATTGCAAGCAACTTTTTTTCTGGCAAGTCCACATTAGACAATGTGGAGGGTGTTTAAAGATCAATTGCACAGAGTCCAATGAAAGTATGTTCCTATAAGGAAGGACAGGTTATGTGGAAAGATATGAGAACCTTGGATGTCAAGAGAGGTGTTGAATTTTGTCAAGAAGAAAAAAGAAAAGTATGCAAAGATTCAGAAGTTAGGATCAAACAGAGCACATGACGATTGTAAAGAAGCCAGAAAATAACTAAACCTGGGAACACACAAAGTACACGGCAGATTTTGTGGTCAAATCAAGACGTAGATAAAAGCTGGATGAACTCAGCAGGTTTGGCAGCATCCGTTGAAAGGAGCAGTCAACGTTTCGGGTCGAGACCCTTCATCAGGACTGAAGAAGGAGGGGGCAAGGACCCTTTAAAGAAGGTGGGGGGAGGGTGGAAAACCAATCAGAGGAAAGATCAAGGGGTGGGGGAGGGGAAGCAGGGAGGGGATAGGCCAGAGAGGTGAAGAAGGAATCTATGGGGAAAGCACTATGGGTAGTAGAAGAAGGCAGAGTCATGAGAGGTGATAGGCAGCGAGAAGAGGAGACAGAGTGAAAGTGGGATGGGGGAAGGGAGGGAGGGAATTACCGGAAATTGGAGAATTCGATGTTCATACCAAGGGGCTGGAGACTATCCAGACGGTATATGAGGTGTTGTTCCTCCAACCGAAGTTTGGCCTCATCATGGCAGTAGAGGAGGCCATGTATGGACATATCCGAATGGGAATGTGAAGGAGAGTTGAAGTGAGTGGCAACTGGGAGATCCTGTTCGTTGTGGCAGACAGAGCGTAGGTGCTCGACGAAGCGGTCCCCCAATCTGCTTCGGGTCTCACCGATGAAGAGGAGGCCGCATCGGGAGCACCGGATGCAATAGATTATCCCAACAGACTCACAAGTGAAGTGTTGCCTCACCTGGAAGGACTGTTTGGGGCCCTGAATGGTGGTAAGAGAGAAGGTGTAGGGACAGGTGTAGCACTTAAGCTTGCAGGGATAAGTATCAGGTGGGAGAACTGTGGGGAGGGACGTGTGGACCAGGCAGTCGTGGAGGGAACAATCCCTGCGAAAAGCAGAGAGGGGTAGAGAGGGAAAGATGTCCTTAGTGGTGGGGTCCTGTTGAAGGTGGCAGAAGTTGCGGAGGATAATATGCTGGATCCAGAGGCTGGTGGGGTGATAGGTGAGGACAAGGGGAACACGGTCCCTGTTGTGGTAACAGGAGGATGGGGTGAGGACCAAAGTGAGGTAAATGGAGGAGATGCGGGTGAGGGCATCATTGATGATGGCAGAAGGAAAACCATGATTCTTAAAGAAAGAGGACATTTGGGATGTCCTGGAACTGAAAGCCTCATCCTTGGAGCAGATGCGGCGGAGACGGAGGAACTGGGAATAGGGAATAGAGTTTTTGCATTTGGCAGGGTGCGAAGAGGTATAATCAAGGTAGTTATGGGAGTCAGTGGGTTTATAGAAGATGTCAGTGGACAGTCTATCTCCAGAGATGGAGACTGAGAGATCAAGAAAGGGGAGAGCAGTGTCCAAGATGGACCAAGTGAATTTGAGGACTGGGTGGAAGTTAGAGGCAAAGTCGATGAAATTGACAAGCCTAGCATGGGTGCAGGAAGCAGCACCAATGTAGTTGTCAATGTATCGAAGGAACAGTTGGGGAGCAGTACTAGTATAGATTTGGAGCATATGCCAAATACAAAATCTATATTTGGTATATATGCAAATATATATTTGCATATATATTTGGGGTTGATGGTGAATTGGCTGATTGGATTCAGAACCAGCTTGTGCAAAGAAGACAGAGAGTAGTGATTGAAAGGACTTATTCACACTGGAGGAGTAGTGGTGTTCTGCAGTGATCTGTGTTGGGAACGCTGCTGTTTGTAATGTATATAAATGTCTTGGATGAAAATGTAGATGGGTGGTTAATAAGTGTGTAGGTGATACCAAGATTGTTGGAGCTGTGGAAAGTGTAGAAGTCTGGCAAAGAATTTGCAGAATATAGATCAGTTACAGATATGGGCAGAGAAATGGCAGATAGAGCTTAACCCAGATAAATGTGAGATGTTTCACCTTGGTAGGGCAAATGCAAGGAGACATATATGCATAACCCAAAATGCCTCTTTAAAAGGCAATGCCTCAAAAATGCAGCATTAACAACCCTATTACACAAGACATGCCCTCTTCTCATTGCTACCATCAAGGAGAAAGTACAGAAGCCTGAAGAAGCACATTTAACATTTTAGGAATAGCCATCAGAATGCTGAATGGACAATCAAACCATGTACTTTACCTCAGTAATTTATTTTTCTTTTTTGTACACACACACACACACACACACACACACACACACACACACACACACACACACACACACACACACACACACACACACACACACACACACACACACACACACACACACACACACACACACACTGATTGATAAGTATGTGGCCTAAGGTAGAAGGAGATGAGTTTTACAGCTCTCGTTACATGCACGTGCAGATCAACTCTTTGAGTGATTATGCAGGAAGTTTGAAGCTAATAACTCATCGCCTTCTACCTTAGGCCTCGAACTTATCAATCACCCCTCTCACACGCGTGTGTGTGAGTGTGTTTGTGTGTGTGTACCTCTTATTGTAATTTACAGTATATTTATTGTGTATTTTGCATTGTACTGCTGCTGCAAACAACAAATTTTATGACATATGCCAGTGATATTAAACCTGATTTCAATTACATCATACCCTACTGATAGATATCCGCCAGATCAGCTTCTAATTGATATAGTTTTCTTGTTTTTTCAGCCTAACGGGCTCCAGTGTGCCTCAAAGATAAGGAATTTTAATTAACTGGGGCATGCAGGTAAGCCATTGATACTGAATAATTAGTAATTTCCCAAGTGTGGAGTAATTTCAAATTGTTATTAGGAAGGAACACTGACAGAAACCAGAGTTTTGTGAATAATGTGCTGGGGTAATATATAATAAGCTAAAGGAAAGATTTTGATACACGCTGAGCTTAATCATTTTCTCCAGTGGGTCCATTGATTATTTTCTGCATGAGAAATAGTTCACTTAGAGCCTTGAGCTCATTATGATAACATAATCTATGTTCCACTATTATATGAAGGCACAGTGCCCAGATACAACTGTAGAAGGCCAGTGCTGGCTATTTGGAAACACTCCCTTTTCCTAGCTTCCTATCTCACGCCTTTATCCACTTTTCTTTGCAAGTTACCTCTGAATCTCCACTTTCAGACAGTACATTGCATATTGTGCATGTGCTGTATTTATATCAATTTTGCCTTGGATATGTTTGTCAATTATCTAAGTAAAAAGTAACAATGTTATAGTGAATACATTCCTCAATTGTTTGCACAAAGATTCACAGAATCACCCCACAACAATACTAAAGTTGATGACCGTGTCATTTTCTTTAGGTGTGAATTAAGGGATAAGGCATAGTTATGTAATCAGGATGAGACTTTGAGTCACAGAGCAGAGAGGTAGGTCCTTTTGCACCATCCACACCAACTATCATCCCTCCGTTGGCAATGAATCTACGTTAATCCATTTTTTTCACCTTATGTTCTCATTAATAGCTCCCATAATCACCCACCTACAGTTTTACAGTGGCTAATTAACAGACCAAATTGTGTGTGTTTGGATGTAGGAAGAAATCAGAGTAAGAATGTGCATAATTGAACCCAGGACACGAGAACTGTGGGGCGGTAGCTGAACCAATACACAAACACTGTAATGCACGAAGACAGAAAGCATCTGAAAAAAGTACACTTTTACCATTTCAACGGTTCTATCAGAAGACAGAAGGAGATGATGGCCTAAAGTTGACAGCATGAGTGTGAGCGGATACATTGAAGCGTATCATGTGGCCTAAAGTTGGGTGAATGATTTTCATGTTATTTCCACTGTCATCAATAATGAACAATGCTCTACAAGCAGCTTGCCCATCTGCATTGATCAATTTTGACTCAGCCAAGTACTATGGTTGGATAGGGGTACAGTAATAGGTGGAGATAGACATGGAGCACTGAAGTCTGTATCCCCAATCCTTAACTTTCAAACTTTTCCAAAACTCCTCTTTAAAGATAACTCCTGAAGATAGAGCCACAAAAACAGACCCCTCAATACTTCATGTTTACATGTCGACATACTTTGAACCATTGGAGTCTAATTCCCCGATAAGTTCTAAAAGATGTCTCAACAACGTTCCTTTTGATATTGTTGAAATTTGGGGCTTAACCCGAAATGTTGGACTTCTTTGTATCAATAAAATGGGTATTACAAAGTCCAGTTTTGGTCTTTTTGCATTTACATTGGATTGGAATGATTGGTGAATCATTAAGTTAATTGGGAACTTGTGAAGGATTTGCTAAGGATGGCTGAACATGGCCAAAGAAGACATAGTTGGTTTAGAACTTCTTTCCATGCAAGACAGATATAGTCCAAATAAGAAGAAATTTTCAAAGGGAAGGAGGACACTACTGTGACTGACAAGTGAAGTCAGAGCCAAAGTAAAAGCAAAAGAGAGGGCATACAAGGAAGCCAGAGCTAGTGGGAAGATAGAGAATTGGGGAGCTTTTAAAAACTTGCAGAAGGAAACTAAGAAGGTTATTTGGAAGGAAAAAATGAATTAAGAGAGCAAGCTGATGGCTAATATCAAAGAAGATACTACAAGCTTATTTTTAAGTATATAAAGGGTAAAA
Organism: Hemitrygon akajei; assembly: GCF_048418815.1. Taxonomy (NCBI): domain Eukaryota; kingdom Metazoa; phylum Chordata; class Chondrichthyes; order Myliobatiformes; family Dasyatidae; genus Hemitrygon; species Hemitrygon akajei. Next base: position 12,471,840 of record NC_133152.1, on the reverse strand, counting down.
GAGAGTCGAGGGTAGATATAGGACCAATACAAAATGATGCTGGAGATATTGTAATGAGAGATGCAGAGATGGCAGAGGAGCTGAATCTGTGTTTTGCATCAGTTTTCAGAGTGGAAGACATCTGCAGTATACCGGACATTCAAGAGTGTCAGGGAAGTGAAATATGTGCAGTGAAAATTATGACTTAGAAGGTGCTCAGGAAGCTTAATGGTTTGACGATGGTAGATCTCCTGGACCTGATGGAATACACCCTTGGGTTCTGAAGGAAGTTGCTGGAGAGATTGCCAAGGCATTAATGATGATCTTTCAAGAATCTGGCATTATACCGGATGACTGAAAAATTATAAATGTTACTCCGCTATTTAAGAAGGGTGGGAGTTAGCAGAAAGTAAACTATAGATCTGTTAGCCTGACATCAGTGGTTGGGAAGTTGTTGGAATCGATTGTTAGGGATCAGATTACAGAGTACCTGGAGGCACATGACAAGAGAGGCCAAAAAGAGCATGGTTTCCTGAAAGGAAAATCCTGCCTGACTAACCTACTACAAATTTTTGAGGAAATTACAAGCAGGGTAGACAAAGGAGGTGCAGTAGATGTGGTGTACTTGGATTTTCAGGAGGCCTTTGACAAGGTGTCGCACATGAGGCTGCTTAGCAAGATAAGATCCCATGGAATTACAGGGGAGTTACAAGTATGGGTTGAGTATTGGCCGATCGGCAGAAAACAGAGAGTGGGAATAAAGGGATCCTATTCTGGCTGGCTGCCGGTTACCAGTGGTGTTCCACAGGGCTCAGTGTTGGGACCGCTGCTTTTTACGATGTATGTCAATGATTTGGACAATGGTATTAATGGATTTGTGGCTAAATTTACCGATGATACAAAGATAGGTGGAGGAGCGGGTAGTGTTGAGGAAACAGAGAGCCTGAAGAGAGACTTAGATAGTTTAGGGGAATGGGCAAAGAAGTGGCAAATGAAATACAGTGTTGGAAAGTGTATGGTCATGCACTTTGGTGGAAGAAATAAATGGGCAGACTATTATTTAGATGGGGAGAGAATTCAAAATGCAGAGATACAAAGGGATTTGGGAGTCCGTGTGCAAGATACCCTAAAGGTTAACCTCCAAGTCGAATCAGCTGTGAAGAAGGTGAATGCAATGTTGGCATTCATTTCTAGAGGTAAAGAATATAAGAGCAGGGATGTAATGTCGAGGCCCTATAAAGCACTCGTGAGACCACACGAAGTATTGTTTGCATTTTTGGGCTCCTTATTTTAGAAAGGATATACTGACATTGGAGAGGGTTCAGAGAAGATTCACGACAATGATTCTAGGAATGTAAGGGTTATCATATGAAGAATGTCTGGCAGCTCTTGGGCTGTATTCCCTGGAGTCCAGGAGAATCAGGGGGATCTCATAGAAACATTCCAAATGTTAAAAGGCCTGAACAGATTAGATATGGCAAAGTTATTTCCAACGGCAGGGGACTCTAGGACAAGAAGGCACAATTTCAGGACTGAAGGACGTCCTTTTAGAACTGAGGTGCTTTAGTCAGGGGGTGGTAAATCTGTGGAATTTGTTGCCACGAGCAGCTGTGAGGACCAATTCATTGGGTGTATTTAAGGAAGAGATAGATAGGTTCTTGATTAGCCAGGGCATCGAAGGGTATGGGGTGAAAGCAGAGTAGTGGGGATGACTGAAAGAATTGGATCAGCCATAATTGAATGCCAGAGCAGACTGAATGGGCCTGCTCCTATGGCCTACTTCTGCTCCTATATCTTATGGTCTTATGTTCCTACACAAAAGGTATGGACAAATAGTAAATAATAGGATTCCAAATAGCTTCTCAGAAAGAGTAAGGTAAGAAAAGATGCTTTGGCAGCTTTGTAGTTAGTGCAACTCCATAATTGTTTGGGGCATCAGAATTCAGAGTTCAATCCTGGAATCCTCTTTCAGGAACACACACAAAACACTGGAGGAAAGCTTCCTCCAAATGCTTCCTCCAGCACTTTGTGTGTGTTGATTCCCAGCATCTGCAGATTTTCCCTTGTTGGTGATCGGATCCTCTACAAGGAGTCTCTGTATGTCCTCCCCATGGAATGTGTGGGGTTCCTCTGGGTGGTTTAGTTTCCTCCCACAGTCCAAAGACATACTGTACCAGGTAAGTTAATTAGTCATTGTAAGTTGTCCTGTGATTAGGTAAGGGTTGATTTAGGGTTGTCAAGGGTTGTTAAGCAGCAGGGCCTGAAGGGCTAGAGGAACCTGTTCTGTGATGCATCCCTAAATAAAATAAATTAAGGAAAGTGGTGGTGGAAGATAACCTGAGACGTATCAAGAAATGGCTGTGACAGAGAAACCATATAATTAATTCAGATCTTGTTGGCTAAAAAGACTTTTATTCCTATGGAAGTTGCAGTCTAACGTTGGAGATAAGAAGGTTTTAACTTTTTTGAGAGATGACCAATGAAATGATCAAGAGCTAATGGGATGAGAGCAAACTGAGGAGAGACATAAAAGTAGATTGTAAAAGTTCTTATGGATGTCAGAAAAAGAAGATTTTAGTTATTTTTTTAATATACTTGAAGTTATAATTGGGAATAAGGAAATGGAAGAGACAAAAATATAGAAGTGATGAACTGTGACAGAAGCTAACTCTTTGATTGATTAATTGATTAAACTGCTGGTACATTAGTGCCAACACATTTCATTTTACTTCCAAAAGTAAATGAGTTGACTTTAGTGTTTTTTTGTGGAAATAACCAGTCCAGTAAATATGTCAGGTAAGAGATTCCTCAACTTGTCCATGCCCTCCAGTTTGGCCTGAGAGTTTTGTACTTTTTCTTTGAACAGAGGCTCATCGCTTGTCCTAGATCATTAGCCTTTAATCAAGGCTGAACTTGTTCTCAGACTGAGAAATTCCTTAAACTCCAATTATTTTCTCCATATAAAATATCCAGTATGAGAACCCATATCATCCAAGTTATGTCTGTCTCATTGTGAGATAAAATGAACATTTCTGGTTTCATTCTCGTTCACTGTCACTCTTCATCTCTTTTACCAGCATGCTAATGATTGCATCAGTGCCATTTCCTGCTCTTGCACTGAACTACAATGCTCAATCACCTTTGCTATCTGTTCCTACCCTGCTCTCATTTTTACTATCTCCCACTTTCCTGTTTCTTCCCTTGGCATCCTTTTCTCCATGTTATAAGTTAGACTAGCAAATAGCAGACACTAAAAATACATAGCCCTTCATAGCTACTGTGACTGCCCTTCCCTTCCCCCCTACCCTGGTATCAGTATGACACTCATTCCATCACCTCAGTTTCTCTATCTCCATTTCCATATTTTGAGAAAACCTATGATTCCTATAAGTCTTACTTTTCCTCGCCCATGAATTCTCCACCAACTGAAAGGGCGATTATGTATGTCTATTCCCTCACCCATATCTTTACTTTCATTTTCCAACGCTTAGGATTAAGACAGATATTCCTGGTCATCTCACCTTTCCCTGCTCTACCAGACTTCACATACAACAGACATCTGCTATAATTTCTATCACCTTTCATGTGATGCGTTATCTGATACAACCTCCCCTACTCTTTAAGCATTCCAAAGGGTCCGTTCTCTCTACAGGATGCCTTCATTCCATTCCCTGTCTCCCTCCAGTTGTAACTATTTCACACAAGAAGATACTACGTGAAATGCTCTTTTCGTTTTCTGTTCAATTTGCCTAGGAAAACATTTTCAGGTGAAGCAAAAGTATTTTGCCCTCCTTTCTGTTAACATTGTTCACTTTGCACCCATGATCTTGTCTACATTGGGGGATTGAAGTTTGGTGTATACTTTGTGGAGCACTTCCATGAAGGTGAGGATGACTTTCCAGTCTTTCTCACTTTCACTCTCCCTCCCACTCCGATGTCTCTGGCTCTGTTGAGGAACAGCCACCCCCCCCCCCCCCCCATCTTCTGATGAGACACATTAAAGCCTTTGGGATTTAACACTGTTAAAGATTTTCAGATAATCAGTGACCCAGTGATTACTCTTCACATTTTTTCTTACAGGTAAATTCAGGTACCATTTAGTGTTATAATCCTTGGTTTGTTAAACTACCATAGAGCTGGAACATTGAAGTAAAGAAAAAGGAAAATCATGGAATAATTCAGCAGATTCTGGTTGACCCTTCATCAAAACCCTTCAGGATTTACATAAAAACTATCGATGTGGCTGTGTACACTCAAATGCCTGCACGGCAGCTAGGAATTTAAATCCAAGTAACTCCATAAAACGAGATTTTACATAAAGGAGTTGTGTCAGTCACACTAATCGTGTAACTATAAGGTTGTGATGCCTTTTTGAACATATTGTGGAAATCGAAAACTTAAATTTCTAACACCATATTACTACAGGTAATAGATTGATGAATACAAAGATCAGGGAGGAATCAAGGGTTGTGATATCAGGAAGCAAGTGAAAAACAGAAAATGCTGGAGATATGCATAATTCAGAACCATGTGGTTCAATGGTGAAAGAAATCTGCTCAGTACTCAGTAGGCCTGCCTATGTGTGACTCCATACCCAACAGCTGAATTCAGGGACCAAGAATGGATGTGAATAATAAATTCTGTCATGCCAATGATGAAAATGTCAGAAAATAACCTCTCTTCCCCTCTGCACTATTACCTCTTCTGGCTCTTAATCTCTGCTGCCTCAAAGGTTACATCTGCAGAGGATGTCAATGGTTATGGGAAGAAAGCAGAAAAATGGATTTGAGAGGGATAATAAATCAGCCATGATAGAATTGCAGAATAAACATAATGGGCTGAATGGCCTATTTCTTCTTCAATGACTTATGGTCTTTTGCTTTTATGGCCTTTGATTGTCCCTTCCTCCTATATCCACTTTTCCCTGTCAATTGGAAGTGTTGACTGGCTGGCCCCCATCCTCTGTTCTATTTTTTGATTTTCACCATAGGAACAGAAGTGTTAAGAATAGGGAAAAAGAACATTTCTCTCCCTCCATCCCTCAAACCTACTCAGTCAATCAGTAATGTCATCATCCATTCTTCCTGACTCCACAACTCTTGATTCCTCTATAGTCTTTGAATTCATCAATTTGCCATCTTCATTATTTTGGTAATCAGAGATATAAGTTTTTGAAATTTCACAAACATTCAGTAAGATGCACCTGAGAAATCACAGCATAGAAACTCAGATGTATGTTTTTTGTGGTTATAAATGAGCAGGGCTTGAGGATTGCTGGGTCAGCAGGAAATGAGGAGTGAGAATCAAAGGTAAACACGAGGAAATCTGCAGATGCTGGAAATTCAAGCAACACACACAAAATGCTGGTGGGACGCAGCAGGCCGGGCAGCATTTTGTGTGTGTTGTGAGAATCAGAGGGCATATTTCCAGCTTAACTGAATGCTACAAGTGAGATACTGTATAGACCAATGTTCATATACTGCCTTACAGCACAGAAGGAGACCATTTGTTAAAGAAGTAAATTGGTAAATTGGTTTATTATTGTAACATGCACTAAGATAGAGTGAAAAATTTTGTTTTGCCTGCTGTTCATACAGATCATTTCCTTACAGCAGCCATGAATTAGTAGAAAGGAAAACAATAACAGAATGCAGAATAATCTGTTACAGTTACAGAGAAAGTAAAATAGGGGCAGATAATATAAGGGCCATAGTGAGGTAGATTGTTGGGTCAAGAGTCCATCTTATCACATGAGGGGCTTCCGTATCATAACGGTGGAATGGAAGCTATACTTGAGCCTGGTGGTAGATGGTAGTGCGATATTAATACGCAGCAGCCTCTCCAGACTCTGGATTGGGGATTGCCAAACGTTATGTGGATTTTCTAGTGTAGTCTGTTTTGTCATATGCTTTTGTGATATCATTCTGGAGGAACGTTGTCTCATTTTTTAACTGCATTGCATTTGTGGTTTCTAAATGACAATAAACTGAATCTGAATCTGAATCTGAATGTGCTTTCAGGCTCTTACATCTTCTAACCAATGAGCGTGAGGAAGAGGAGACAATTCCAGGGTGGGTGGGGTCTTTGATTGTTTTGCCTGCTTTACTGAGGTAGTGAAAAGTGCGAGTCTATGGAAGGGAGGCTGCCTTCTGTGAGGTGCTGAGCTGTGTCCACAATTCTCTGCAGTTTAATGCGGTCTGAGGCAGAGCAGTTTCCATTCCAAGCCATAATGCATCAGGATAGGATATTTTCTGTGGTGCATCAATCAAAATAGTTAAGGGTAAATGCAGACTTGCCCATTTTGTTTTTTTAGCCTCCTGAGGAAGTAGAGGCACTGATGATCTTTTGTTGCCATAGCTTGTATGTGTTTGGACCAGGACAGACTTCTGGTAATGTTCACTTCTCAACGCTTTCAACCCCTCTCAAACTCAGCTTTGTTGATGCAAATAGGAGAATGTGCTCTGTCCACCCTTCCTGAAGTCAATGATCAGCTCTTTTGTTTTGCTGTCACTGAGGGGAAGGTTGTTGTCATGACACCATGTCACTAGGCCCACTATCTCCTTTCAGCACTCTGACTCATCATTATTTCGGATGCAGCCCACTGCAGTAATGTCATCTGCTAACTTCTGGATAAAATTAAAGCAGAATTTGGCCACATGTTGTGAGTGCATAGGGAGAAGGGAAGGGGCCTGTGGAGGCATGTTGTGGCACAGTCCCGAGGAAAATCGTGGTGGATATGTTGCGGCCTATCCTTACAGTTTGTGGTCTGTTCGTCATTAACTTAATGATCCAGTTGCAAGGAGAGAAGTCAAGTCTCAGGTATAGAAATTTGTGGATGAGTTTCTTGGAATTATGGTATTGAAAGCAGCTCACAGACCAATCCCATGTTCTGAAACCTATCCTCCACACTCTCCCATCAGTGCTAACACTATACTAGCTACATTTTACAGAAGCAAATTACCTACCAGAATCCATACCTTTGGGATGTAGCAGGAAACTGGAGTACCGGACAGAAACACACAGTCACAGGGAGCACATGTAGACTCCATAGAGCCAGAATCACTGGAGAGATGAGTCAGCCAATGGTGCAAATATTAATCAACAAAAGAGGTAATAGTGCAGAGGAAAGAGAGATCTTTTTTGACATTTTCATCAGTGCCAGTGCAAGCTTTGATTATCCATTCTTGATTGTCCCTAAACAAGCAAGGCTTCACTATAGCATCCACCTGTGTGGTGTCTTTAAATGTTTATATCTAGTATCAATAATGGAGATATTGTTTCAAATATATCAAAATTAACCGATAGCACAAAGTTAAAAGAAAATAGCATTTAGTGGATATAAAGAGGATGCAAATGTACTCTGTGTCATAACTACGGACACTGCCATGGGTTTTGCGTGCCCGCACAGGCAGGCTGCAGAAAGGTTCAGCTATCACGCTTGTGGGGATGCACATTTCAGCTAATTGGTGTTTTATTGTGCTGGTATTGAACTCCCCTTCTCTCGTATTAAGTTTTAATACTTGCTTTCCATTGACTGTGTGACCAACCACACCTCCAATACCATATTTAAGTTTGCTAATGACATCACTGTTGTGGGCCAAATAAAACAATGATGATGAATCAGCATACAGGAGGGAAACTGAGCATTTGGCTGAGTAGTGCCACAACAACAGCTCTCTCAGTGTCAGCAAGACCAAAGAACTGAGTGTAGACTTCAGGATAGGGAAACCAGAGGTCCATGAACCAGTTCTCATCAGAGGTGGAGACGGTGAGCAAATTTAAGTTTCTGGGTGTTACTATTTCTGAGGATCTGTTCTGGACCCAACATGTAAGTGCAATTGTGAAGGGATTGTGAAGAAAGCTTCAACTTCCTTTGAAGTCTGCAGAGAACTGGGATAGCATCTAAACTTTGACAGACTTAGATGGAAGTGTAGTGGAGAGTGTATAGACTGGCTGCATCATGGCCTAGTATGGAAACATCAGTGCATTTGAATGGAAAACCCGATAAAAGGTAATGGCTTCAGCACAGGACATCATGGGTAAAGCCCTCCCAGCCATTGAGCACGCATCATCAGAGATCCTCACCACCTAGGCCATGCTCTCTTCTCACTACTGCCATCGAGTATTAGGTACAATAGCCTCAGGATTTGCACTACCAGGTTCAAAAACAATGACTACTCCTCAACCATCAGGCTCTTGAACAAAAGGGGATTACAACACTCACTTGTCCCCTCTGTTGAGATTTTCCCATAACCATTATGTCACTTTAAGGACTCATTATCTCATTATTTCATGTTTTCCTTATTTATTCATTTACACACTTTGTTGTCTTTTGCACTCTAGTCAATCTTTCATTGATCCTGCTGTAGCTACTATTTCATAGATTTGCTGAGTATTCCCACATGAATCTCTATGTGGCTTATATGTACTTTGGTAATAAAGTTTACTTTGACATTTGAACTTTGTACTTAAGCTACTATTACTGAACTGCTGTTTCAGTGTTAGCTTTAGAAAGTTCTAGTTAACGGCCCTGTTGGCCTAACGTTTATTGTTTATTCCTGTATTTCTGCTCAGTTCTTATTGAGTTAGCGAACTGTTGACCCACTTCAGTGTCTCTCTTGGAACTTGTGCCACAACCTCACATCTTTGTCAGCAAGTCTTGACCAAAGGAAATGGACCCAGCAGAGAGAGAACTGCTTACTTTAGCTTGACATTCATTGGCCAGATAGGAGAGAAGTTACAGTCAGTTGAAACTGTTTTGGAAGAAGTGACTCAAGCAGTGCGACAGATAGTCTCACTGCCAGTCCAGGCTGAAGTTGTGGAGGAGAAACTAACATTGGTACAAGCTGGGTTGGCCACTATGTCTCAGACAGTGTGACAGCTAATTTCAGAGCAGCAAGTCCAGTCACAGCTGGAAGAACAAGTGTCAGGCCTCACTGCAACAGTTTGGCATTTCACTGCAGAGAGCCAGAATCAAGTAGCGGTGATTACTGTTCTTATGGCTGCATTTCAGCAGCTTACTGCCATCAGCCAGAATCAGGTGATACCCATTACCGCTCTCACGGCCACAGTTCAGCAGCCTTTAGCCAAGTCAGTCCCACTACCAGCATCTCCCAGACCCTCCTCCATCATCCTCATCGACCTTGGCCACTCTTGCCCAACTCCATAGCTGTGTCCAGACCCAAATGAGTCTTATTCTACCAGGCAGATACTCCAGTGATTCCAACAGCTGCAGGAATTTCATTACATAGTGTGAGCTGACTTTCCAAGCCCAGCCTGGTCGGTTCAGTGATGATGCTGATAAAGCAGCATACATGTTGAATCTCTCAGATCAGGGGTTCCTAACCTGGGGTCATGGACCTGCCAGTTAATGGTAAGGCTCCATGGCATAAACAAGGTTGCAAACCCCTGTCTTAGATGGACCCCCACTGAGCCTGTACGATTCTCTACGGAAGCAAATCTCCCCCTGTAGCCTAGTCGTTTTGGCAATTTGTTGTCGAGTTCAAGAGAGTTTTTGATCTTTCAGTCTGGGTTCAGGAGGCTGCCCACTGATTCCTGGACCTTCGCCAAGGCAGAAGGACAGTGAGAAGCTATGCAGAAAAGTAATGCAGTTGAGTTGAGGTGGAATGAAAAATCCCTCATCTCTGCCTTCCAGCAGGGACTGAGCGCTGGGATCCGGCATGAGATGTGTGTGATGACCAGGACAGACTCGAAAACCTGATGGATCTGACCATTTGAATTGACAACCAGGCAACTGAGTGGCGTAGAGAAAGAATGCCGCAAGCTACCAACTCGTTAGACCACTGTTTCTTTCTTCCTTCTTCCCCATTACCCAGTACACAGTTCATGGAGGAGCCTGTGCAGTTGGGTCACATGCACCTATCTTAGGAGGAATAAGATCAGTGCAGGAGAACAGGCTCCTGCCCCTATTGTGGTGATCCAGGACACTTCTGGGCTTCATTTCCCAGGCATCTAGTAAAAGGGAATACCTGTCAGTAGGCACGGGAATTCTGACAATATGATTTTCCATGCACTAATCTCATCATGCCCCCAGCTTCGTTGCTGTGGGCATCTCAGACACATGAGCTTCAGGCATTTTTTGACTCCGGGGAAGCTGAGACCTTGATGAGTATCTTTCTGGCTCAAAACTGAAGAGTTCTGACTCAGCAATTGAAAGAACATATCAACATCATGGCCCTGGATGATCGGCCTGTGGGCAGCAGCAAGAATTAACTCTCTACAGAACCTCTCCAACTTGTACTAGAGGGCAACCAAAGGGAACAGCCGATGTAGATTGGGAGACTGCTTTGCCAAGCACCTACACTTCATCCACCAGAAGAAGTGGGATCACCCAGTGACCACCCATTTTAATTCCAATTGCCATTCCCATTCTGGTATGTCAATCCATGGCCTCCTCTACTGTCATGATGAGGTCACACTCATGTTGGAGGAACAACACATTATATTCTGTCTGGGTAGCCTCCAACCTGATAACATGAACATCGACTTCTTGAATTTCCAGTAATGGCCCCTCCCCCTTCCTTCACCATTCCCGAATCCCTATTTCTGTCTTTCACCTTATCTCCTTGCCTACCCATTGCCTCCCTCTCATGCTCCTCCCCCTTCTTTCTTTCTTCCAGGCCTTCTGCCCTCTCCTATTAGATTTCCTCTTCTCCAGCCCTCTATTTCTTTCACCAATCAACTTCCCAGCTCTTTACTTCAACCCTCCCCCTTCTGGTTTCATCTATCACCTTGTGTTTCTTCTTACCCCCTCCCCTTTTTAAATCTACTCTTCATCTCTTATTCTGCAGTCCTGCTGAAGTACCTCGACCTGAAACACCGACTATACTCTTTTACATAGACATTGCCTGGCCTGATGAGTTCCTCCAGCACTTTCTGTGTGTTGCTTGGATTTCCAGCGTCTGCAGATTTTAGCTTCCCTGGTTACCTCAATACAACCCATGGATGATTGGTTCCTAAAGGCAATCTAAGATTGGGGACCAGCATGCCTTTCTGTATCCAGCTCAAGCCCCTGTACGTGAATCCCCTTCTGTGCCAACTGCTAGTGAAGACCTGCTTGGCATCTTGACTGAAAATGCCAATGTTCAGTAAGAAGGCCACCTCCCTGCCTCCACGCTAGCCATATGACTGCACCATTGACCTCTTAAAGGGTTATTAGTCTTCCCCACGACCCATTTCCTGGACTGGCTCATTTTCTTCTCTCATTCTGAAACGGTGGGTATGGAAGAGTCCATCAAGGAGGCATTAGCCTCAGGGATTATCTGTCTGACAACTTCGCCAGTAGGATTGGGCTTCTTTATCATGAACAAGGAGGATGTTAAGTTCCATCTCAGCATTGATTATCAGCCCCTCAACAACATCACAGTGAAGAACTGCCACCGTCTTCCCCTGTTAGTCTCTGCATTCAAACACCTCCAGGGAGTAACCATGTTTTACAGGATAGATCTGTGCAATGATTATAAACTGTTTCATTCCATAGCCAAGAAGGGGACAGGCAGAAGGCAGCCATCAACACTTCCACTGGCCACAATGAGTACCTCATGATGCCCTGTGGTCTGGACAAAACTCCTGCTGTTCTTTAAGCCCTGGTCAACGATGTGCTTATGGATATGTTGAATCAGTTTTTTTTTCATTATTTGTATGATATTCTGATCTATTCCCATTCTTGCCAGGAATATGTCCAGTAGATTCTCATGGCTCATTGAGAATAATCTTTCCACCAAACAAAAGAAGTATTAGTTGAAGAACACCTGTCATTATTGGGTTATATACTCACCCCCTCCCAATGTTCAGATGGACCTGTATAAAATTCAGGCAGTCACAGAGTGGCTCAAACCAACTATTGTCAAATAGGTCTAGTGCTTCCTGGGGTCTGCAAACTCTTATTGGCACTTCATCAGAAAGTTCTGTTTCATTGTGGCCCCCATAAATGCATTCATGAAGAAAACAGGATTCCTTTGGACAACTATAGCAGACCAAACATTCTCAAAACCATTGCCCCAGTGCTGCAACACCAATCTCATCCATTCATTGTCAAGGAGGATGCATCAGATGACAGCCTTGGAGCTGTACTCTTCCAGCGCTCTTCTGCAGATAGTAATAATAACTTCATTTGTTGAGCATTTTTTCACACAGATGATGTAGTTCAAAGTATTTCACAATGGGATGAAAACACAAAATATGAAAATAAAACACAAAAATTTTTTAACATGAAAATAAAAGACAACTATGTTGGTTTGAAGCAAGGTTAAATAACTAGGTTTTGAGCTGGCATTTAGAAGTGTCAACTGAGTCTGCATTCCTTATAGTTTTAGATAATGAATTCCACAGTTTAGGAATGTTATGCCAAAAAGCTGACCTGTTAATTATCTTTTGAAGGAAATCATTCAAATTTCAGAGACTGTTGGAAGAAGACCTGAGAACTCAAGCAGAATTATAAAATGAAAATCATTCTGTGATATACTGTGCTCCCACTGCACTAAAACTAGTAAGAAATCTTCAAAATGAATTCTAAAAGATACAGGAAGCCAATGCAGAGTAACTATGTTGTCTCATCCTGGTTCTGATTAAAAGCAGCAGCGTTCCAAATGACTTGAATTTTTTTCAATAGATTGCTTTCGAAGGCTGTTAAAATTGCTTTAGGCACCATAATAGCACAGTGATGTCATTACAGCTCGGGGCATTCCAGAGTTCAGAGTTCAATTCTGGCGCTATTTTGTAAGGAGTCTCTGTGCTTCCTTCTCGGAGAATGCATGTGTTTTCTGCAGGTCCTCCAGTTTCCTCCCACAATCCAAAAACATACCAGGTAGGTTAACTGGTCATTGTTAATTGTCCCGTGATTAGGTTAGGATTAATTACATTTGTCAGGGGTTGCTGGGGCGTTGTGGCTCAAAGGGCAAGAAGGGCCTACATTGTACTGATTCATTAACTAACTAACTAACTAAATACATAAATAGTGCATTGCTGTAATCTAGTCTATTCAACATAAAGGTTTAAATTAAGTTTTTCAGTATCATTACGTGACAGGAACAAACATACCTTTGCAATATTTCTTGAGAGTAGAATTCCTGCTTTGGCCACTTTCTTTATGAGGGAATTATACTTCAAATCTGATTCAAGGACAAAACCCAAGCTAGATAATTCTGACTTTACAAGGGGAGCCACATTCCCAAGCTTATGAAGAAGTTTATCTCTTTTGGCTTTGGGACCAACCAGAGGTATTTAAGTTTTGTCTTCATTTAGTTTTAGGAAATTATTGTTCCCCCATTTGTTTATTGCAGCCATACCAGAAGTCAGAGAAGATAGGGTGTTATCAGCACATGCTCAACAAATACATACATCGTAGTGTTATCTGCTTAACTGTGAAAATCAAGTTTATGCTCTGTAATGATGTCTCCAAAGGGAGCATATATAAGAAAAAGAGCAGGGGACCAAGACAGCCTCCCTGAGCACCACCTAAAGGTATGTTGTATCTCTTAGAAAATTGATCTCCAAGACAGACAAAAAAATTTATCTCTAAGATATATGAACAAAACCAATTAAGGGCACTACCAGTGAAGCCAATCCAGTTCTCAAGGAGATCTAGGGAAATGTTGTGGTTAATAGTATCAAAAGTAGAAGAATTAGAACTGAGACTCTGTTGGTGTCAGTGCTGAGCCTAAGGTTGCTTACAATTTTGATAAGGGCTGTCTCCGTGCTGCAGTTTGCTCTAAAACCACACTGAAACTTTTCTAGACTACTGTTCTCATTCAGAAAGTTGGTGAGGTGGTTGAAAATGACTTTCTCAAGTACCTTAGTCAGGAAGGATAGATTTGATATAGGCCTGCAATTAGCTAGTACCTCACCATCAAGGTTTGGCTTTTTAAGTAGGGGTCTGACAGCCACAGTTTTGAAGCCATTTGGAAAAACTCCAGTTTCAAGGGATGTGCTAATAATTGTCCTAATAGAATTGAAAACACTATTAAAAGAGACCTTAAAAAAGTGTGGTAGGAACAGGACTGAGAAAGGATGTCACTAGTTTGCAATCTTATAGCGTTCTGAATCAAAAATACTTGTAAATTTTGACATAGTCACTGCCTTTTTAAGAGGTTGGCTATAGAGATTACCATTATCTGGAGCTATATTCTCCTTAATGGAATTTTGCTGGTAAAATTCTGCACGTTTTGTGGCAGATGCTTGACTGAGGACATTATAGGTTGGGGCAGAGTTTAAAAGTCAGTTTATAGCTGAAAACAATATTCAATATAACCAGCAGCAACCCTGTGCTGTTCTCACCTGTTGCATGATTCCTGCTGAGTGCAACTATGATGCAGGGTCCAGAGAACTTCTGGCTGTCACGGAGGACCTGGAAGAATGGTGACGCCGGCTAGAGGGAGCAGAGCTCCCCTTTTTGCTATGGACAAATGACAATAACCTCTCCTACGTTCAGGACATCAAGAAATTCAACTTCTATCAAGCCCATTGAGCTCTCCTTTTCGCCCAGTTTAATTTCAACCACACCTACCATTCTGGAAGCAAGAATACCAAGGCCAATGCTTTCTCCCAGCAGTTCAATTTGTCTGAGGGCAACACCAATTCAGAGCCCATCCTTCCTCACTCGTGCATTTCTGCTCTGGTGATTTGGGGTATGGAGTCAGAGGAGGCAGCTGCCCAACAGTTGGTCCAAACCCAAGTGGAGGACCTCCCAACAGACTGTTTGCCCCTGCCACGGTGCAGCCCAGAGTGAGATGGGATCACTCTTCCCATCTAGTTTATACTGGAATTTATCAAGAAATTGTTTTAGTGGCTATCTATATCCCAGGACATCCACAACATTGTCTCTGCCTGTCTCACTTGTGCCCAGAACAAGTGCCAGTCTGCTGCCACGACTGGGCCCACCTCTTGGTGGATTTCATCACTGCTCTGCCCCTATCTACTTTACCATTCTGGTGATTGTAGACAGATGCTCCACATATTCCTACTTCATTGCTCTCCCCAAGCTTCCATCAGCTCATGAGACTGGCATCCTCATGGTTCAGCATATGTTCAGTCTGCACAGCTTCCTTCAAGACATAGTGTCTGATTGATGATCACAGTTCACACCCTATTTCCGAAAGGCCTTCTGTTCTCCTGTGGGAATCACAGCCAGTTTCTCATCTGGTAGCCAGCTTCTCATCTGGTTTCCACCACCGATCTAACCACAAGTCAGAGAGGGTGAATCAAGAGCTGTAGATGACCCTGTGCTGCCATGCCTTTTCCAACACCACATCCTGGAGCACCTAGTTGGTTTTGGCAGAGATTTCCCATAGTAACCTCCAGTTCTCCTCTGCTGTCATACCAGCAGAGGAGAAATGGAGGTTACTGTGGAAAATCTCTGCCCAAACCTTTGAATTCCAGAAGGGATTCCAACCACCACTCTTCTCTGACCAAGAGATTGACTTGGAAGTTCCTACTGCTCAATAATTGGTCCGGTGCTATAAGTACGTGTGAAGATTGGCCAGGCCTCTCTGCTGTGTGCTCAGAAACAATGTATCCAGGAGGCTGATCAGCTCCCCCAACAGGTGAGGTCTCTCAAGCTAGGGAGAAAGTGTGGCTGACATCTAGGGATCTCCTCTTGAAAGGCGAGAGCCGCAAATCATCCCTATGCTATGTTGGACCATTTTGTAGTGGAGAAGGCTATCAAAAAGGTCTCATATAGGTTTTACCTACCATTATAAAACCATAAGACCATAAGAAATAGGAGCAAAATTAGGCCATTTGGCCTATTGAATTTTCTCCACTACTTCAACATGGGTGATTCAATTTTCCACTCAGCCTTCTCCTGCCTTCTCCCCATACCCCTTCATACCCTGTCCAATCAAGAATCTATCAAACCTCTGCCTTGTATAGATAATGGTGGCCTCCACAGCTGCCTGTGGCAAAGAATTCCACAAATTCACCAACCTCTGGCTGAAGAAATTCCTCCTCATCTCTGTTTTAAAAGGACACCCTCTATTCTGAGGCTGTGTCCTCTGGTCTTAGAAATTTTCCACCTTGTGCTGTAGAGGAATGTCCTTCTTGTCCATCACTTTAATGGACTTGAAGGTTTCGATAAACCTTTCAGTTAACCCATTTGTTACTGGGTGGTGAGGAGCTGACTTGAAATGTCTGATACCATTTTTCTTCATGAACTGTCCAAATTCTTCTGACATGTATTGTGGTCCAACGTCAATCCGCAATTTCTTCTGGTAAGCCGTTTGGGTAAAGGTAGTTCTCAGAGAAGAGACAGTCTTTGCTGAGATGGTTGACTTCGTTGGTAGGTCCTACAGCCACGTTGAATGAGCATCCACAGCAATCAGAAACATGCAGTCCATGAATAGCTCAGCAAAGCCAGTTTGTACTCTTTGCCATGATGACATCTGCCACTCCCATGGATTTAACGGTGCCTGTGAGGGTGTATTTTGAATTTCTTGGCATCCCATATAGCTTTTGGCCAAGTCTTTAATCATGTTTATCTATTCCCGGCCACCATACGTAGCTCCAGGTGAGATTCTTCATCTTGACACTACTCAGGTGTCCTTCATGCTGTTATGGCCCTGACCATTAATTCCTCATTTTTTCATAATTCCCTTTGGTTGTGCCACGGTTCTGACCGTTAATTCTCCATTTTCTCCTAATTTCCTTTGATGGCAACACACCTGGCTTTCATCAGGACCCGCAGCAGAAGAACCCCGGCTTCACAACCACTAGTTGCCAGATCGTTGGTTTTGCCTGTGTAGTAATTAACATTTCCCAGCCACTTAGGCCTGTGTGTTCTAAGTTTTGCTTCATTACCGAGAATTACCTGTGAAATTCAGTCTCTTCGCGTAAAGATAAGTTTTCTAAGTTCTACTCCAGTTCCGAGGTTTACCAACAAAACTCAATCTCTCCATGTCAAGATAAGTATTCTAAGTTTTATTTCAGCACTGAGATTTACCTTTGAAATTCCTTCTCTCCGTGCTAAGAAAGGTTTTGTCTGCCACTTCCCTTTCTACGCTCCGTGTCAAGATCAGTTCTGCCTGTCTCCTGCCTTCCTGCACTCTCTCCTGTTTGCTGCTCAACACTCAAGCACGTGTCTACACCCTAACGCAACCTCCGTGCCTGTGTCCTGTGCTTGGATTCGTCTCCTTCATTGCAACACATGCAGATTTTCTAACACTATGCTGTGCAAATTAGAGGGAACCACAGCACAAAGTCCACACATCAGCATTCTGCTACGTACCAACAGTTGGTCTAATCTTGCTGAGAACTCTGGAAACTTAGGGTCAACATGAGCTGGCCATCCTTGCATGGTGATTTCATAGACTTTTGACAATGTTGAATTATTCCTCGATTCCCTTTGTATTTCAGAATTTGATACTGGCAGCTATTCCACCAATGCAGTGTGGAACACTTCTGCTGTGGTCACAGTATGAAGACTTTTCTTCTTCAGTTGCCAATAGTGGGAAACGTGACAAACCATCAGCGTTGCTGTGTTGTTTGGTACCCTTGAACTCTGTGTCATAAGAGTGGGCTCCTAGGAACAATGCCAAACATTGTAACCAGGTAGCAGTCATCACTGGAATTCCCTTTCTGGATTTGAAAATGGACACAAGGGGCTGGTGATCTGTCACTAGTATAAACTTTTGTCCATAGT
The DNA here is from genome assembly GCF_048418815.1 of Hemitrygon akajei. Lineage (NCBI taxonomy): Eukaryota > Metazoa > Chordata > Chondrichthyes > Myliobatiformes > Dasyatidae > Hemitrygon > Hemitrygon akajei. Next base: position 12,454,208 of record NC_133152.1, on the reverse strand, counting down.
GGTAGAGGTGGAACTTCTTTATTCCAAATACTAGACCAAGGGCTTCTCGGTCAATCGGTGCATAGTTGCGTTCAGTGCTCATCAGTGATCTTGAAGCAAACACATTGGGGCGTTCAGATCCATCTTTCATAATGTGTGAAAAAACCACTCCAATGCCATAAGGAGATGCATCTCATGCCAGTCTGATGTGCAGAGATGGGTCATAACGGGTGAGCAGTTCATCTGATGACATTAGTCTTTGTTTCCTTGAATGCTCTTTCACATCTTTCTGACCATTCCCATTTTGCTCCTGTCTGTAACAGTGCATTCAATGGATGCAGCACCATAGCAATATTTGGGAGGAACCGGTGTAGTAGTTTACAAGCCCCATGTATGACATGTATGACATTTTCTGGTTTTGGTGCCTGTAGCACTGCTTCAATCTTCTCTCGTGACTTATATAAGACATGCTTGTGATCTCATTCTCGAAAAGCTCATATTTCTCTCTTTTAGCATGCAGACCATACTCACTCAGCCTGGTAAACACTGTACCAAGGTTCTGGGGGGTGCTCTTCTTCATTTTTGCCAGTCATGACGATGTCATCAAGGTAACACTGTGTTTGTGGGATATCTTGGATTACTTGGTCCATTGCTCTTTGCCAAATCGCTGGAGACGAGATGATTATACTGGAACCTTGTGAAGAACTTCCTGCTTGACTCCTCAATCTCTATTTGCATATAAGCTGGCGACAAGTCAATCTTTGAAAACCTATCCTTGCCTGCCGAAGATACAAAAAATGTCTTTTTTTTGTGACAAGGGATACTGTACAATATGCAGCATTGGGTTGATGCTCACTTTGCAATCCCCACATACGTGAACGGATCTGGCCTTCCCTTTCTTAATCACCGGGACAATGGGCATGGCCCAATCGCTCCACTCAACCTTGGAGAGAATTCCAGATGCCTCCAAGCTCTGCAATTCAGCATCCACTTTACGACGTAATGCGTACGGCACTGGATGCAATTTATAGAACCTTGGTGTTGCTGTTTCATCCAGTTCAATCCTGGCCTTCAGGCTTTTGAGTTTACCAATCCCCTTCTCAAACACTTTCTCTTTAACAATAAGCAGCTGTGCCAATATCTGGTTAGTGCTACCACTTGGGCAATGGTTGCTTGTTGATGTCAAACTGAGCTTTGACTGCGTGCCAGTCTACTTGGGTTTTTCTCAACCATTCATGCCCGAAAAGTGCTAGCCCACCACTTTTCAATACATAAAGCTCTAACCGCTGTGTTTGCCCTCCATCTGTCACATTCACTTCCAGCTTGCCTTTGGGAGACACTTTTTCACCTGTGACAGTCAAAGACAAAGCTGACCCTGTATCCAGCTCCATTTTCAGTTTTACACCAGACACATCTATTGGGATCCAAATGATTTTGTGATCTGCTTCAGTTACACTATGCATTTCCAGGTATGACAGTTCATCTATGTCAGAATCTATGTCGTCTGATTCTGTTTTACATTTGGTAACTAACAAATTCCCTATCACCACAGCTTGCCTCTTCTCCTTTCCCCTTCCTCTGTCCTGCACCTTGGGTGAAACTACCTCTCTATACGTTCTAACCCTTCAACCCTTCGAATGATCCAGAGTTCATCCAGTTCCAGCTTCAACTCCTGAACACAGTTCTGCATGTGGATGCACTTCTGTGGTCAGGGATCCCCACATCCCCCAAGAGTTGCATTGCACTATCCTGCCCGTCCTCACTCCCTAGCTGAGCAGATATAAAGAAGAGAAGGAAAAGACAACTTGAGCTTTGCTCTCCCTGAGTAAAGCCTCTCTTGGCTGAAGCATCAAAGAGCTAAAGCCTTAAGATCACCACTCTGACCATGTCCACTCAGATAACAGCTGCTGTGTCGATGGCATCAATGAAGTTTCACCCAGGGTTCCATGTTTCCCAACTCACTCTGGTGACTACCTCCCTCCTTGCTCAAGATACACCCTCCCCCTCCTCCAAACTTGTGGATAGGTCCCTCATCTATTCAGTGTGGTGTCTCCTGGCATCTCACCTGTTGCAATGCAGGGTCCAGTATCTTGTGGATTGGGAGGGGTATGTCCCTGAGGTCTATTCTTTGATTCTGGCCCATAATATTCTAGACAAAACTGTGATATGGGACTTCCGGCAGGCATGGATCTCTGATGCCTTGAGATCTCCACCTAGGCAGGGGAGACCCTATCATAACTATTGACTCCTCATAGGGTCTGCACTGCTTTGCTGGTGAGCTGTGGAAAGGGTCCAGCAATCACATATGTGAGTATGCACATTCCAGACCCATCCCATTGTGGTGGTATTTAGCTCTCTTCTTCTTGGTTCATTCTTGTCGAGACTTGACCAAAAGCAAGGAACGTCAACACTTCCTGCTTACCATTGTCCTGGTTCCAGGAATGAAGACTACCATTTATACTGCTACTGTTAAGGAGCAGTATTTACCTATTAAGTACTACTGCCGAGCTGCTGTGTTTGCATTAGCTTTGGTTTGAAAGTCTAGTTAATGACCCTCTAGACCCAGTGTTTTCCCTTCATTTCTTTTTGGTTCCTATTAAAAGTCAGTGAATTGTTGATCAGTGTCTCTTTCTTGGCACTTGGGCCATAACCACATATCCCTATCACTCTGGACAAGTTTAGTGAGTAGGGAGGAGCAGTAACATATGTTATGAACTGTGACAACTTAGAAACGACCCAGCAGCAATAGAGTTCACACCTGGAGACTGGTTTTGATGTTAAAGCCATTATCTTTATTAGTATCTACTATTAATATAGCAACTTAACCAAGATAAACAAAAGTTAACAGTGTTATGTGTACGTGTGTGTAAACTATTGAGCTTGGGGGGAAACTAGGCTTAGAGTCTTGAGATGGTAAAGCCTGAAAGTTCAGTTCATCCATGTTATAAATGATGGGAGAGAGATATTTGTAATCCAAGGTAAAACGTAGTGAGAAGGCAATTATGTCGAATTCCACAGGTTCCACGATGGTAATTAATAAATACCAGTGGTTGAAGATCCTCTGTCAAGCCGTTCCGAATCCACACACAAATTCCCACCAGAGTGATGTGTCACAGGGACGTCATCTTCAAGGGGTTACCACATTACACACCCAGGCAAGGGTTAACTTCGAGTGGTCCCACAGGACATTCCTAAATCCACCCCTTTGGATTATATGAAGTGACAGCCACACATTTGATGTGCACTGGATGGATAATCACCCCACCCTTGTGGGTATGGCAGAGTTCCAAATCCCCAGCTTGGACAAGCTGGAGCTGCTATCCAGGTTCGCTCCTCTCTCTCTCTCTCTCTTCCGACTCCTGACTGTGACTGTCTGTGTCCTTGTTTTAAAGGTAAACAACCTGTGAGTCAGTCAGTGAACAGCATCATAGTCCTGCCTCACTGAAGTGCTCTTTTAAAGTGACAGTCCACAGTAAACAAAACCTGCGGGTTCGGAGCACATAGCAGAGAGAGACATCGAGTCATACTGCCTAGAAACAGGCCATAAACGTGAAAAGGTCGTCAGATGCTGGAAATTCAAAGCAACGCACAGAAAATGCTAGAAACAGCCTGATTTGTCCACTCCAACCAAGATGTCTCTCCGAGGTAGTGCAAGACGCTTAAGGCTGTTGTATCTTAGATCCAGTGACCCAGCTTCCGCCTTGACCTCACAAGTGTGGGGTTTTCATACTCCCCTTCTGACCATGTGGGTTGCCCTCAGGCGTTCTGGTTTCCTCACCCCTCACAAATTATGCAGATTGGGGAGTTAATTGGCTCTAGCATGCTGGGAATGTGTGGGAAAATTGATTGCTGGAAATAAGAGAGGGATTGGTCTGAGAGCTAGCATAGACCAATGGGCAAAATTACCCTGTTTGCTATGAAAAACACAATCTGTTGGATGCTAACCTTGTAATGTTCTCAAAAGTTAGTAGAATGTAGCAGTCAGAGAAATGTGATGTCTATGGATAATGGATTAAGCAATCAATTGGGAAAATAAATAGATGTTAGCCAAATTAAGTAGTTGAGAAGAAGTTTGATTGGAATGGAAGTGACAGAGGTATTAAAATCAATAAGGCTGACCGACTGATAAAGAGAAACTGTTCTCATAGCTGGAAGGGTCAAGAATTAGATGTCACAGCATGGCTAAAGACCTAAAAGTGTAAAGCTGAGCAGTGGAGACCGTTTCAAGCATAGCTTTC